>NC_083355.1:93489584-94923751 GCF_030254825.1 Meriones unguiculatus | reverse complement strand
TGCTCACTGCATTATATGTTATTAGGCCTTAGGGTGCCTCGGTGAATTAAAGTGATACCGTCAAAATGTATGATTAAAAGACTGAGAGGCAATAATAGCAACATAATCATACCGTGCATTCATATCCCACTTTAGCATCTGTTATCTCACTTACTCACAGAGACATCAGCAGCACTCTGAGCTGGGAATGACAGAATGTTAGCAACTCAATTTTACCAGTGGGAACATTGAAACAGAGAGGTTGGCTAGTTTGCCCGGGGCCACAGAGCAAGTGATTGGAACTGTCGCTAAACCTCCTAGCTCCTGGACCAGACATGTTTTCACAGAACTGCTGTCTCTCTACTCGGGAAGGGTAGGTTGCAGAGATGAGAGAGCCCATGTGGCACCATCTGTTCCCTCCCTTAGGGAGTTTTGGGTACAGCACCATGGACAGAGAACCCATGGAAAGTTTATTATTATTATTATTTTTTAACACACTGTGTATACCAGACTGCCTCAAATTGGCAGTTCTCTCGGCTTGTGTCACATGCTGGGATTACAGGTCTGCACCACCATGTCCAACCCAGCACCGTCTTTCCCTGACGCGCAATGTTGCTTTCCAGCGCAAAGCTCTCAAGCTGAATCCTATGACACTGACTTATGGGTATGTTCTGAAAACTGTATACAGACCCTGAAATAAAAATCAGCTTGAAATAAGACCTAGTCTGGAACAGAAAAACCTCATCTGGGTCGAAGCATGCAGAAGCCCTAATCTGAGCAGCTGCTGTTTCTTCACCAGGTAGAGTCTGGGGTAAGTTAACGATCATGTTATTTGCTTTGCGCTATCAATAACAGGCCAACTCTTGTTAACCAAACTTGTCTCTTTTTACATTCTGATATACTATAAAGAACGCCACACCTAAAGTATCAAATCTAAAAATAACAGCAACTATTGTCCATAGAGCTGTTGCTTTATGTCGAGTCCTGGGCTAGTGCTCTAAGTGTTATGTCAATCATTTAATACTTTTGGTGGATACAAAATCTATCTAATATGGGCAGGCTATGATAAAGATGATTTGGAGAAATAATCATGCCATTTCAAAAAAAGAAATAAAGGAAGAAAGAGAGAGAAAGAAAGAAGGAAGGAAAGGAAGGAAGGAAGGAAGGAAGGAAGGAAGGAAGGAAGGAAGGAAAGAAAGAAGAAAAGAAGGAAAGAAAAATGATCTAGAGTCTCCCAGCTACACATAGCTTGACACTCAGTTAACCCCTACGGGTTTAACGATGAAGGTACTTGTAAAATTGGAGAACTATGCTTTTTATTAGTTTTAGACTAATAAGAAGACTGCAGATAATGCAGATAAAGCCCAGAGAATAATGCCAGCCCATAATGGATGCTCAATGAACATTATTTTTTAAATCTCCCTCATCATGTACATGTGATTTTGGCCTCACTTAAGCCTCTTTCCCCAGATCCCACTCCCCAACTCATTAATCTGATATTAAGATAAAAATAACATTTGAGCCAGGCAGTGATGCCACAAGCCTTTAATCCGAGCACTCAGGAGGCAGAGGCAGTCGGATCTCTGTGAGTTCAAGGCCAGCCTAGTCTAAAGCGTGAGTTCCAGGACAGCCAAGGCAATAGATAGATGATAGATAGATAGATAGATAGATAGATAGATAGATAGATAGATACATTTGATAGAGGAGTGAAAAGATGGACATGGTGGCTGGTTAAGGCACATAAAGATGGTCAGCTCCACACACTGTGAAGCTTCTTGCGGTGCCACTAGCTAGCAATGGGCATAAGATCTACAATGAGGTTGTAAACCAGCATGTAGCCTCTAGCCCTGTCTTCCTACTCACACCATTTGCAGGACAGCTTTACACATGTGATCCTACACCGATAGACAGGGCCTAAGCAAGAGCAGGATTTTAGACCAGAACCACAGATATAACGTGATGGTTAACCTTCACTGCCAATGTAACTGGGTTAAGACCACCATCCTCTGAGTACGTCTCTGGGGGTCTTTCCAGAAAAGTTTAACAGAGAAGGAAAGAGCCACCCTGAGTGTGGGTGGTGCCATCCCCTAGATTCAAGTCACAGATTAGATAAAATGAGCAGGCAAGCTGGGCATCAGCATTCTTCCCTCTCTGCTTCTATTGGAGATGCAACGTGACCACCTGGGGAGGGATCCTGATGTCATGCCACTGCCTCCACTCCCGCCCCCGCCCCCACCCCGTCACAATACACTGTGAGCCAAGATAAATCTTCCCTTCCCTGTTTGTTTTTGCCACAGCAATGAGAAAAAAAAATAATATCCGTAGCTTGCTACGTCCACCTGTCTCAGGAAATACCACCACTTTCACCTTTCTTTTATAATATGACTTTAGAGCCAGGAGTATGTATGTTCTTCCTCATCATGGAGCTCATATAAAGCAGGATTCAATGACATTGAAGCCTGAGAAAAGTCTTTATAAATATATATTCAAAGCACTATGCTGGACAAGGGGTATAAGGACAGATCTCCCACCGACCGTACTGCCCATAGCCACACAGGAAAAAAAAAGCCTTTGGAATCATGAATACACAGATGCAGCCACCAAAGCATCGTCTGCCCTTTGCCAAACCCTCCCTGTCCTGACTCACGTGGCTTGTTTCTTCCGCTCCCTGGCTCAGTAAGACACAAAAGCCAGTACGTCTTTATACCTGACACTAAGCTTTGATGCCATTTGTCTGACTTTGTGATTTTACAACACGCATTACACAGAGAGAATGACTTCTCCTGGGTTGCAAAGCTGCAGAGTCAAGAACCTGGATACAAAGCTTCTCTAACAAGGTAGGAAAGCATGGTATCCTGCAAGCATTTTTTTTCCCTCTTTCTTGGCTCCACATCCTCTTTCATGAGGTCAGAATTCTGTGTTTTATCTAATGCTGTTTCCCCCTGCTCTAAAAAGACTAACAAGATGGCTAAAGACTTCAGTATGTTGATTAGCGAAACAAGCGCAGCTCTACAGTTTAATTCAAGAACAGATATAATTGACTTTAACTAACAACCTACACTGTATTGTGTCTTGGGTATCCCTCCTCAGACACTCTTCAAAATGGTGATGGACATCAAGTTCACAAGCAGGAGGACCACTGGGAAAGCCTGTGGACCAGTTATATATTACTGGCCAGGTATTATTTAAATCCTTCCATCTTTTACACACGAATGACTGGGAGGACAACAGAAACTTGAAACTATAAACCATGGGGTTTTTTTGGCAGCTGGTAATAGCATGGGACAGAAAAAAAAAAAACAAAAAAACAAACTAGTAGCCACCTGACCTGGACATAAAACCTACAGCAACTTCAATTCTCTAGGTCTGTCTTCTCATCTATAAAACGAAGATAAAATCATTGCCAATCATACTGTGTTGCTGTAAAAATTAAATAAATAAAATACTTGAGCAAAGGGCCCATCAGAAGATCTACTAGCTTATATTCTTTTCTTCGGTGGCAGGAAGGTGAGTGCCTCTGTTTCTACTTAAGCACTAATGCTGACCTGATGAGAAGGCTGGGCATCTCATTTCCTCTCTTCAACTCCTTTGTCTTCCCTTTGCAAAAAAAAAAAAAGGGTGGGGTGGGGTGGGGGGCCATCCTTATTAAAGAATAGGTGAGAGACCTGTAAAACTGTACAAACAAAGCCTAATTCCAACGCTAGAAGGAACCATGTGCTGATGCCAGTGAGGAAACAGTGACTGTGCACCTACTATGCATCGAGGACCGCACATACATTGTGCTGTGTAACCTACACACTACCCCTGGGATAAGGCTGTTTGTAAGCGTCTCATTTTATACGCGTGGATTCCGGAAGTGAGCACCTCACGCCTCTATCAAGATTAGATAGCAGAGCTGGATGCAATCATTCTTTCCCAAAGCCCACTTTCTGTTCACTAAGTCAGGAGCTTTGCTCTCCTGGGGTGAGGTATCCCATGGGAGGGACCAAGTCATCGGCTGGCATGCCTCAGAAGAGGATGTGCAAACATAAGCATGTAATGGCTCATGCTGCACTTTCCCGGGTTTGGCTTTTTCTTGGAATTTTTAAATGATCAGGTGATGGATTTATGCCAGTGACCACCAGAGGGGGATAACAGCTGAGAGAGTACAGACAATATGCACACACAAATACCAGGACACCCAAGAGCACACACACACACACACACACTGTTCCCAGTAGCTTCCCCAAACAATAACAAAGGATTAACACACTGAGATACCATTTAAATAAAGATCCTTGAACAAACAGGATTTTCTCTCGTAGCTTTTCTGCTACTGTAAACCAGGATGAATCTGAGCTCACCTCCGGGAAACAAAGGGTATCATGAATCCCTTGTCTGGGGAAAGGACATTCCTGCTTGCAAATAAAACTTTAAAAACCAAGTTTGGCCCATTGGTTTTTATAGCTAGATCATATAAATTATACATTTACAAAGAAACTGATGTAGAAGGCTGACCCAGCAGTTAAGAGCACTTATTGATCTTGCAGAGGATCTGGGTTAGATTCCCAGCACCCATGTGGTAGTTCACAATCACCCATAACTTTAGTTCCAGGAGATTTGACACCGACTTCTGAACTTGGTGGGCAATAGGTATGCACTTAGTGCATACACATACAAGCAAACAAAAATAACCCAATTTATACACATAAACACAGAAAAGCCTTGACTTGGAGCAGAAGTCATGTTTGTTTTGCTTTGCTTTGTGGTGTTGAGGACTGAGCCTAGGGGCTCATACTCAGGGCTTCACCACTGAGCTACCAACTCAGCTAAAGGATTTTTGGAGATGTGAACCAAACTATACTGCATATGATTCCACAGAGGCCCACGAAAACCCTTGATTGCCCGTCTTCTCAAATAGGAGCATCCCAGTACCCACCCCACAGGGTTATTGTAAAGACAAGCTGTGGCGCAAAAAGGCAAACAGCTCTGTAAATTGCAAAGGCCATGCAAATGTCAATTGCTCTTCTTGGTATGGTAGTTATTTATTCTGTATTGACACTCGGATTGCAAGGCTTGTCCTTGATAGCTCACAGCCCTGTGCAGGAGGAACGGGGCTGAGGACTGTATGAGCTGGAAGTAGAAGGAGCAATGGTCCTGATAAATTACATCTGGAGGGAAGAATCCAAACTCGGTCTTTTCGTGCTAATGTCCCTGTGCTCTCCCTGCCATTCGCCCCCCCCTTTATTTTCTTTTCAGCAGAGGGCTACTAGCTTGTCATTAGTTTCCTAGGACTTCTCAAACAAGTTATCACAAACTAGATGGTTTACGGCGACAAATGTATTCATTCTAGTTCTAGAGAGCAAACGTTTAAAAATCACCGCGGAAACACAGCTCTGGGTGTGTCTAAGAGGGCATTTCCAGAAAGATCTCACTATGAAGGGGTGACCCACCCTAAATATGTGTGGCTCAGTCCCACCAGCTGGATTCACAGACTAAACGAAAGGCGCACACAGCATTTACCTCTCTCTGCTTCCTCACTGTGGAGGCCCTGTCACTAGCCACCTCGCTCTCCCGAAGCCATGTCTTCTCCACCATGAAATGAACTAAGTTCCAACTGTGAGCCCAACTTTTGCTTTGGCTGGGCACTTTGTCACAGAAACAAGAAACGTAACTATATCGGGGGGGGGGGGAGGGGGAGAGGAGGCTTTCTGGGAGAAGTTTGTGCTGAGCCTTGGGTGATGGGTTTTGATAAGAGGAAGACAAGAACAGAAGGAAATCCTGGTGGGGCAAAGAACAGGAGCAAAGACACGGAGATTTAAAGGGCGACGGGTGTTTAAGAGAAGGAACTGGCAGGAGGAAGGAGGATAAGCTGAAGAGGAGTAAGTCTGTTGAGAGACTAAGGTAGAAGCAGCAGGATGAGGCAGAAAGCAAGCTACACAGGGTCTATGGGAAGGACCACCATTCCACTCCACCTTCGTCCAATTTCCACCAAGGGCTTTCACGTGCTTCCCCTCTGCTCCAGCGGTCTAAACTTCTAAATTGTAAACCCCACCCCTAGGTTACCCTGCACATGCCTGGCACACGAACAGCTCGAAAGAGGAGAACAGTCTCAAAGATGGGAGCTGGCGGACTCAAGGTGGACAGACAGACGGCTGCCAACAGTGCAGCTGCCACAGCGGAAAGCGCCACTTCCGGCAGCTCCCTGTGCCTCCGGACAAAGACAGTTGGACCCAGTTAATTGAAATATAAGCTTCGGGCATTAGGTTTTATCCAAACACCATGAAAAATAACTGGAGGATGAGAACGGCATGCAAATGAATGCACCCAGGGTCCTTAAACATTATCCGTCAGCGTGGACAGCCCAGGTACAGTGGTACAGCTCTCAGTTTCTCCAGGACCCCCAAACCAACTCTTTCCTTGATGCCTCTAGACTCACTCCTCCCCCACCCTACGGCTCTTGGACAGGCCTGATTTGTGCTAATAAAAGCAGCCTCGGCCCTAGGGAGCCTGCAAGAGGAACATAGCTGATTTCACCTCTTTAACCCCGGATCTAGGAAAACAGCCGAAAGCTGACTCTGGCCTTCCCCCAGGAGGATCCCAGAGTTTTATCTCGTGAGCCACACGACCTCTAGGAACCTCTGCACAAGTGAGATAAACCCCTGTCCCCTAGAGGAAGCCTACTTATCTCCCAACAAAGCATCTTTGCAAATTACTTTTTTTTTTCTTCTCAGGGAATGCAGTATTTAAAAAAATAATAATAATAACTGCAATTGCAGTAATAGTAATCACCACCAGCCAATGCCTGTGTCGTGGCCGTTCCTCAGGGAAGGAGGTGGAGGGGCCTGCAGCTAGGGATTGTGCTGGGAACATGGGTGACTCATGTGCCAGGGGCGGGCAGCTTCCCGAGGGTCCCGAAGCCCAGTGTCTGGTAAGAGAGATATGCACAGCACCTCTCTTCGAACAGAATAAACAAATGATTAACTGTCTCATTAGTGACTGTGCGGGAAGACACACAACTCATGTCCTGGCGGGTGGTACAGCCAAGAGATTTATATTATTTAACAATAAAAGCAAAACAAATGTGGCCTTCCACCTCGCTGCCTGACTGCATGGGGCCCCTTTTACCCAAGCAGGGCAACTAGCCAGAGAAATAGGGAGGCTTTCTTACCTCAGGGAACATGGATTCCGGCCTAAGGAAGGGGTGGTAGAGGACCACCTTCTCTGAATTTCAGAGCTGGGTTCAGTATGGGAGTGGGGGTGGATTGGAAGGAAGATTGCTCAGAAAAGAACACAACTGATTCACTGGTCTGTTCTCGCTTCCTGGGAATGAGGACGGAACCAGAAATCAAGAAAGCCTATTTCTAATTAAAAAGGACTTGGCTACTCACATAGCATTTTGATTCTGTTTTTTGGCCCACTCCATGAGATAGAACTTATACCTGACACTGCTGAAGTGGCCAAGAGGTTGAGACTAGGAAGGTCATGAGCCTGGGGAAAACCCTGCTGCTATTATTCTGCTAAAATAAATAAATAAAAGTTTTTTTTTTAAGCAATAAGATGACTCCCAATGATATATTCTTATAGCCATAGATCAGTGGCTCACTCATCCCTCATCAGAGAAGCTTCATTAGCAGAGATGCATAAATGGAAGATGTGCAGAGAGTGAGAGGCTTTGCAGCACCCAGCTCTCAGTGGGATGTTTTCATCAAACCCCTCCACTCAAGGCCCAGGGATCTAGGTGAAAGGGGAGACAGAAAACATAAGAGACAGAGGTGGTGGGTGACACCAAAGACCTAGCATCCTCCAGACTCAACAAGATTGATACACACATCAACTCACACAGACTATGACAGCACACACAAGACCTTCCTGGGTTATAGAGAGATGAAGTCCCAGCACTGAGAAGCAGAGGAAGACACAAAGTCCTACTCCTCACCAAGAAGCTATTTGCTGTTGATACCTACTGAGAAAGGGAAAAATACGTTTCCTCTAATGGAGTGTCACTGGGTATATTCCACACTCCAGGAGAGACCCCATGCCCATGAGTAGTTGGCCAACACACACACACACACACACACACACACAAAGAATGATTCTACTTTTTTATGTTCTTTTTTTTTTTGGTTGATATTTTTTTTTGTTTTATTGATTTTCTTTTCTTTTTTAAGTTTATTTATTTTGATTTGTGTTTTGTTGGGGGAGGGGAGGCCTGGAGGTTTCTTTCTAGTTATTATTTTTGAGAGAGAGAACATGAAGTTAGGGGAGTAAAGAGGCACAGAGAATCTGGGATGACTTTGAGGGGGAAAAGGATATGATCATACTATAGTGTATGAACAAAATAGCTTAAATTGAAAGAAAGAAAGAAAGAAAGAAAGAAAGAAAGAAAGAAAGAAAGGAAAAGAGAGAGAGAAAAAAGAAAAAAAAAGAATGAAAGACCAGCTCCGGTTTTAGGATCTATGATCCTACCTAGATGCATGACACGTGAGACATAAGGTTCTTTTTACTTCATAGTTCTGCTGCTGCTGTTATGTGTGTGTGTGTGTGTGTGAGAGAGAGAGAGAGAGTGCATGTGTGTCTGTGTACCCACAGGCATGTATGTGTATCTACTATCCAGTTAGTTAAGACAATATGTGATGAACTCTGACTCCTGCAATCAGATCCCAGCTCAAGCAGTTACTTGCTATATGACCATAGGCTCCCCTTGTAGGCTCTAAAATGGTGTTTGCTAATTACATCCATCTCTTAAGACTGAAGGAAGCTATTCCCATGGGGTGCTGATAAAACCTGGCACAAGGAGGCAGTACGTGGCATTACAGCTGGCTTAAACTCTAGTTGTAGCTATCCCTCATAGGTATCCTAGGTTTAAACAGACAACTTAAGTTTATATTCGCAAGACTCCTATTCATGAATTCTTGCCCCAATGTATAAGCTTTTCTCAGCGTCATCCTCCCATTTCTGAGAAATAAATAGTGCCGTGCCTTTTCTTTCTTCAAAATACAGCACATTCTTGGGGGTTTGATCCTACATCCATCTTTCCTTGTTACTGTCTTCAGATCTTTGCATTCCACTGCCTCTGGGCACCTTCTTCTATAAACACAGTGGAGACTCTTGTCCTACCAACAACCATTTCAACTATGTGTCCACGGAGGCCAGTGACCTTCCCTATCTTTCTTTCCCGAGGAAAAGAATGGAAATCCCTAGTTACCATGCAGAAATTCTCATTCCTCAGCTCTTATCCTGTCATTCTACTAGCGACATAAGACTCCACAATTGTCCAGCTTGCCATGCTATCTCAGGACTTCAGTCCAGGCTTCACCGTGAGTCCTTGGGGACATATGACATTGATGACCACCTCCCACATGCATATCCTTTCTTTCCTCTGTACTCCTGGACACTGCTCTGGAGGACACTGTCTTTCCTCCTCCTCCATCTGATTTTTCCACCATCTCTCACTAATACTTCATCCTATCCCTTGAATGCTGCTGTCTCCCAAAGGATGGGCATGGTGTCTCTTCCTCCTGGCTTGGCCAGTACCTGAGTATGTTTGATAGGTTCACAGCCCAGGGTGTCATGTTGACTGGTTGATAGATATTTTTCAAAGGCTCCTGTCTAGGCAGGTGTTACATTAGCTGTCGTGGCAGCAGCTCAACCCCTGCTCTTTTTTTACCAGACCCTTTACCTGCTTATGTCAACTCTCTGCCCCTGGCAATGTGTGAACCAAAGAACCTTGCAATGTGGTTTCTCTAAGGTGATCTCACCTGCTTCATTGATCATACACTAACCCTAGAAGGGATGGGGTCCCTAACCTTATTTTCACGATACAGTCCTCTTTTAACCTCTAAACATAATTTCTAGCTGTCTCATAGACATTTCCATTTGGGTGTCCTAAGACATCTTCCACTCCATCGGGTCTGCATTTGGTCTAGCTTGGTTAATGAAAGCATCACTACCTATTTAGGTAAGCAGAAACTTCCGGATTTTTCTTGACTCCCACTTTGACTACTCTTATCTTTCTGGTAAACACTAAAGCCTTCTTTATTAAATTTACCTGTAGCTATCCAGTCTCTTTCTTTGCCCATCCACTGGACACTGTCCTAATGACACCATCATTCTGCTTCATCACTTTCTGTATCTTCCCTTCTTGGCTACTTCTTTCATCTGGTCCACTAGTCTTACACATCTCAAAGCCTGTCATCTCTCACTTCCCTCCTACTTGGATCTTTCAATGATTCCTCATTGGTTAAACTGATCTCAATTAATAACATGGAGAAAGTGAAAAAATACATATTTCCAGGTCTCCTCACCACGGGAGCCTAACTGTATTATTTTCAGTGAGCTTGGGAAACTGTTTTTTTTTTTTTTGTTTTTCCACAATCACTGTGAAAGATTTTCACTTCAGTTCTTTAAAAACAACACATCCAGAAACTGATCAGAAACCACTCTAAGTGATTAAGAACCCAAGTTCTACAATGAGGCTCCCTGTGGTTGAATTCCATCTCATCTGCAGTTAGCTATGCCTTTCAGCATGATAATTCACCTCCCCATGCCTCAGTTTCTACACTGGAACTATGAGTGACAGAAACAATACGTTCTCATAGCGAAGACTGATCACATGTCAAGTACTTTACTAGACACCTTAAATGCACAGACTCTTGTACCTGTCGTAGCAACTGTCTGATGGAGATGCTGCTACTATTCCATTAGATGACGTAGACACACAGAGAAGATAAGAACTTACCTAAGGTCAGAGAGCTGATACGTGACAGAGTTGGCCTTTGAAGGCAGGTAATTTAGATAGAGAGTCTAGGTTCCAAACCAGTGTTTTCTCAACCCATGGGTCATGACTCCTTTGCCAGTCAAATGACCTTTTCACAGGAGACACATATCAGGTGTCCTGCATATCAGACATTTATATTATGACCCGTAACAGGATAAAAATAACAGTTATGAAGAAGGAGCAGAATAACTTCATGGTTGGGAGTCATCACAACAATGAGAAACTGTATTAAAGGGTCACAGCATCAGGGAGGCTGAGAATCGCCGCTCTAAGGCATCGTACCCAAAGCCATACCATGCAGATGACATGAAATAGCCCGTAGCCGTAATTAGCATGTAAAAAGAGCTAAATAAATGGCAACCATAACTCTCTCGAGGGTTAATAGAACTTGTATAATAACTCAGGACTTAGCAGTGTTACAGGTAAGCAGACATTAGCTGACTTCTGTCTAATGGAGCAGCCACGAGCCACACCTCTCTGCTTAGCTTCACATACAATCACAGTGACATAAAATACGAAATGCAGCCCCTCGGTCACTTAGCCACATCATATGTACTCGATAGACATGGGTGGGGTGGTGGCTACCATTACTGGTTTTAGGCCATATATCATAATGGACATAATGCCAGATGGTTCCATTGGACAAAACCATCCTAAAGGCAAACTGCCAGGGCTGCCTAAAGCTGCTAGCTGAAGTTCTTTGACATGAAGAATTCCCTCCCGGTGCCTCAGTTTCCAGGGTGTAAAAATATGATGATTATTGTATTTTAAAATGTAGTTGCTTTGGGAAATATGTGAGTTAATATAATGAATGCCCTTAGAAGGTGATGAATATATCCTGGGATATAGTAGATTGCCTAGAAGGCCATGTTTATTATTATGAGGTCACTGGAATCATTATGAATTATAACCTTTACATTCTAGTCACTTTAATATCATGAGCATCCACATTTAAATGCTGAGAAACCTTGAGACGCTGCTCCTCCCTCTCAGTTTCTACCCAATACGTATCTACTCACAAATTCCCATACTGCCTCGAAAGCCCAGGTAACTTGTGGGTTTTTGTTTTGTTTTTGTTTTTCCTATAGCCTCCTCCTTAGCACTGTCACCTCTGATAGGACCCATCCCTTCTCAAGGCTACAGAGTATGTCCATGGCTGCCTATCCAATCCATGAATGAGCCTGATAAGCCTGGATTTCTACTCCTGCCACCCACCCTCCCAGTGACCTCTAAGCTCTACTTTGGAAGAAGAGCGCGTACAGTCTGTACAATAGAACCCTGGATGTCAGCACATGGAGCCCTGAAAAGCCCTTCCTGATGAAATGCATCCAGAAAGAGAAGCAAATGTGATGTTTTGCCCCAGGCACTGTATCTGTCACAAACCCCCAGGTCTCAGAGAGTGACCTTTGCAAAAAGTCACATGGACTAAAATGTCTCGGTATTGTTCTTTGCCTGGCCATCAATTATCTCGGACTAGAGGAACTTTTTTTTTTTTTCAGAGCTGAGCTTGAGGAGTTTGGAGCTGGGAGGGGGATCTGAAATAACGAGTGTTTGTGTTTTCATGGACCGTATACTGAAGAGCAGCCTGGAGAAAAGCAGCTTCAGCAGGAAGCAGCTTCCCACTCCTCAGAAAAACAGCAGACTCATACGGCCACGCCAGAGAAGAGAAGGAGCCCTCAGAGTACCCTTGCTCTTCACATGAAACCCTTCAGAGACTCAGTCTCCCCTTCTGTGAGGCAGAAGAAACCCTCGGCCATGTAGAAAACGGGGTGAGGAATAATGTGGGAACCTTTCTCACAGGGCTTGTCATGTAGCTCCTTGCACTGTGGGTCAGAAACCCATAGCAGGTTGTCCTAACTGGATGTTGAAGTTGTGACCATTTTGAAAATGGTAAAATAAAAAAAAAAAAAAAAAATCAAACATCTGATGGATCAGAAGTGCTTTAGGAAGTACCTGTCCATGTTCTGGGTGACGTCACAGCAGCCCTGGTTTTAAACATGTATGTGTGCTTTACACTGTGTAGGTACCCTGCCATGCAACCCCAAGGAACACTGTTTGAAGCACCGCAGCTTAGACTTGAGACTATTGCAGACAACTAACTGCAGCCATTTTTATTGAATATAAACAGTTTTCAATTCTTATAGGAATATAATGGTTCAATTATAGAAACAAACCACTTGATGTTTTCTTATCATTTCTCAGCATGTAAGTATCAAATTAATAGAACTTCGGACTACCTTACTAGAATGTTCTATTTTTTAAATTTGTTTGAGTTGCTGACTTGAATCAAAAACAACTACCAAAAAAAAAAAAAAAAAAACAATTGAATGAAATTTGGGTTGGTATTAGGATAGAATTTCTATCTATTTCTGAAATGGCTATAAATATACTTCCATTTTGTACTGTATATCTCTGTGAAGCAGCACTGACAACTATAAAATCAAAATATCAGTCAAAGGTTGAAAATGCTGTATGTCCTTAAGTATCAAATATTCACTAAGATCTGATTCTTTATGTAAAAATAAACAAGCACATTTGTCTTGCTAGTACTCAAATTTGCTCTCTTCTTAAACAAATGTGAACAAAGGTAAGTCTACCAAAGAATTGCTTTAAAATACATTTCTTCATGATTTATTAAAAATATATGTTTGGTTTGTATATTTATCTTACATGGTTTTATACCCTTGGGTAGCATAAAAATTTCTTAGGAAGAAGGAAATCATGAGTGGGAAAAGTTCAAAAGACCAGAGTAGCAGATCCTCGGTCAGTTGTGGTCATTACCATGACTGGGTCCTAACACACCACCTTATCTTCATAGAACAAGCCTAAGAAATGTAAACGACTGAGGAAGGTGGAGCCCAAATAGAAATAAATGATTCCTGTGATATTAAGACCGAGAGTTAGAGAGCCACAGGTAAACAAATGTGGGTCTCCGAAGTAACTGTAGCTCAACCAAAGAGTACACGTATCTGTTTGCAAAGGCCATTTAATAATGTGTGAAACTCAGGCAAATCCCCTGCATGGGATTACATCAGGTTCCCATAGAAGGAACAGCCAGAAGCTGCCAGGGTTCTGCATGCTGGAAGCCCCTGCCCAATCTTCAGTGTTTTCGGTGAAGTGAATTCAACCATTGCCTTTTCCTGACCCATATCTGTTGGGCATAGCTAATTCTTAAGTGTAGAGATCTCTGTTTTATGTCACTTCCTGTTTACCCACCATCACCAGTGTTCACTTCCTCCTCTGTGTTGTAACTGCTCTCATTCTGCTTTTCCTTCAGCATGGTTGACTGTATCCCCAACACTTGAGCAGCTGTTCAGGTTTGAGGACTCTAAGACAAATATATTCTAAGAATAATGTCAATGGTCCCTTCTTTGTCAGCCTCCCTGCCCTTCTGTGTTGATTTCCTACTCCTGGACATGGGTATTTGTGTGCATTTTGTTTTGTTTGGGCCTTCCCCCCCCCCTTAATTGGTTTATTTGGCTTTATTTGTGTGGGTTTATTTTAAAAGACAACGTAAAGTTTGTTTAGGTAGGGAAGTTCTAGGAGGAGCTGGAGGAGGAAAAACATCATTAAAACATAATGTATGCAAAAATGTAAGAAAAACAGAAGAAGAAAAAAAACACCCCTGCTCTTTGAGTATTGCTGAATAAGAATTCTCTGTTATGATTGTGGTGTGTTATAGGATGTGATGGTGTGAATTATGCTTCCTTGAATTCATACGTGGACTTCTTAACACTAAGTATTTCAGAATGTAACTCAAATTAGGTGCAAGTTTGTTTCAGAGGTAATTAATTATGAAGCGGCCATTAGGGTGGCCCAGAGCCAGTAATCCTGGTACACTTGGAAATGTGGTATGAACATGAGTACAGTCATCAGAGGACCAGAACAGGCTGTCACTCACGACTCTCGGAAGGAACTAAACGTCTCCAATGCAGACTCGCAGTGCCCAGACCTGTGAGGCAACACGATATTGCTGCTAAAGGTACCCAGTTTGCTATGGCAGCTGAGATGCAAAGCACAAAAAGATGATGCAAGTGGGTCTCACATGACCCCAAGAACACTTCAGAGGCAAGTCATTTTCTCCAGCTAGTAGCAAAAATAGGACATGTCAAACATGGTAGTAGCCTTGTGAAGCCCTAAGCTTCTGTCTTTTTTACTGCCATACAAAGCACCATTACAAGGATACTTATAGAAGAAAGCATTTAATGGGTACTTCCAATTTCAGAGGGGAAGCCTATGACCATCATGGCAGTCTTGGTAAGGGAGAAGTGGCTGAGAGCTTACATCTGTCCCACTACCAGGAGACAGGGAGGAAGGGAGTTAACAGGGAATGGCATGAGTCCTTTGAAAACTCAGTGCCTACCTCCAGTGACACATACCTTAACCCTTCCCAAACAGTTCCACCAACTGGGAACCAAGTATTTAAATATATGAGTATGTAGGGGCCATTCTCATTCAAACAATCACATCCAAGGACTCCTTCAAGGCTAAATGACTTTTAAAAACATCAGCTAAGAAATGGGTCATGTTATAAATCATTTGTTTTTCTCAGGTATCGGACGGGTCTGATGCTCTTTGGGTGGATGACACCTAAATGAACATCTGTACAAAGTCCCAATTTATTTCTAATATCAGAGATCAGACCTCTACTCTTGCCTGATGCGTCTAAAACAAAAAGGGGGAACTGTAGAGAGCTGCGGAATGCTATGTCTTAAAGATGGAGCTGGTTTCCGCCTTCCACCTTCCCGATGGTGAGTGCTCTCTGTCATGAACAATTCCACATTTGACTAAGGCTGAGGATCTGGCTTGCTTCCATGTATGTGGACCTATCTGCATTGCCCCCGTGGCACGCCTGGGTTGGCTACCCAGAGGCTATTTAAGCTGTGGGCTGGCTTTCCCCGGGGTCCGAGGATTGTTCAATGTTCCTGAATAAACTGCATTAAAAAAAAATAAAATAAATCATTTGTTTTGTAGGATTTGAGACAATAGTGGAGGATTCATATAAATTCCAATCCTCAAAATCCCTTTTCTGGGATTTTTCTTATAACACACTAAGAATTCTGGGTTCTTAGCCATGGACCATGAGTCTTTGCCTTGATTTTCTCTCCCTAATACCTAATTTCCCCAGGATGTGTCTTATTCCAACTGTATCACTGCCAATGGAAAATCAGGAACAAGAAATTTTGAGTTAGATGTATTGAAAAGGAAGAAAGAGATGTAGGATCAGAAGATCATGTCTGAAGATATGATAATGAAGATATCATTATCAGAAGATAATGTCTGAAGCTAGACAAAATTACATCACTGAGCTTGTCCTGTATTCACAGGCACATGGTTCCCCCAAGCCAAGTAACTTCTTGTCTTCCCACCTGCTGAAAATATCCCATCTCTTCCCTCATGGCCAAGGATGATTTCTTCATCTCCCTCACACTAAGACTTTTTCACTGTTCTGGTGTTCTGGGTCAAGGGAACTTGTCCCAGCCAATGCTGAAAACAGTAACACCTTTCCAGGATACAGCTTGGCAGCCAGCAAGAGGACAAGAAGTTGTAAAACCCTTTCAGCCAAACAGGGATAGCACAGCAGAAACACAGGGAAGAAAAAGGCAGCTGAAGCATGTCAGCAGGCACACACACACACACCTGAATATAACTTTGGAAGAGATTGGTTTGGCAAACCATACATACACCAAGGAGCAGCCTTGGTGGGAGAGCTGTGGGAATTCCCATCTGGAAATCCTATAAGGCGAAGAAACATTACTAGTGTTTAGAAAATGCCAAACTGAGTAAGCAGCTTTCAGAAACAAACTCTTTCCCTTCCAAGTAACATCTCTCCAGGTTCCAAATTTGCCTCTTCTCCAGAATTCTCAAGGAAAGCTCCAACTCGGTATATCTAAAATCACCTCTTCCTAACCCCCACAACACAGGGGTATCAACTCCTCTCTGAACATCTAGGTTAAAATCCTGGTGCAATAAAGTATGGAGGCTTACGTTCAAATCCCAGCTCTGCTGACCTGTTAACCTTAGTTTTCCAAGTCTTCGTACCTTTTCTATTGCTGTGTATAGACACCATGGCTAAGGCAACTCATAGAAGAAGGAGTTGATTTGGGGCCTTCAGTTTCAGAGGGTGAGTTCGTGATCATCACGGCGAGGAGCATGCCCACAGGCAAGCAGTAGCCAAGAGCTTACATCCTTATCCACAAGAAATGAGAGAAAAGTGGGAAGGGCTTGGGCTCTTGAACTCTCAAAGCCCATACCACAGTGACATCTCTCCAACAAAGCCATGCCTCCTAATTCTTCCCAAACGGTTCCACCAACTGGAGACCAAGTATTTAAATAGACGAGACTGTATTTGAATGAGCTACGCTCATTCAATCCACCATATACCATCTGCAAAGTGAAGACAAAGTATCATTTACTTTGGTGAGAAAAAAAAATCTAGAGAGAGCGTGCCATTTAATTAACTGCCTGTTGAAAACATAACCAAGGGTAGCAAATAGCACTAACTGTAGCTATTTCTGATGTACAACATTAAGGAAATGGGCTGATGGCAAGAACTTTTTCAACACTTAGTTATTCTATGTAGCGCTCCTCGACCTTCCTACTGCTACTGACCTTTAACACAGTTCCTCATGTTATGGTAAACCTCAACCATAAGATTATTTTAATCGCTTCTTCATAATTATGATTTTGCTACTGTTATGAATAATAATGTAAACACCTGATACGCAGGATATCTGACATGGTATATATCTGCTATGCCACCCCCGTGAAAGGGCCATTCGACCCCAACAGGATCGCAGCCCACAGGGTGAGAACCACTGCTCCATGCTCGATCTCAGTTTTTTAATGTTTTCTCTTGCCTGTGGTACTGAAAGCAGACTTCCCTTTTCTTTGCTCACCCTATCGCCTTTCCTACATAGTTACACTTCTAAGGTCTCATTCATTTTCCATTTTCAAGCCACCGATAGAAATTTTCCCCATCCTTAACTAGCAGTAATCCACTCACCTCCAAACCCCTATTTAAGCATCTTCAGGGACATCACGTTGAGTGGCAGGGGTGTTCAAGGATGTTCTTCTACCCTAGCCACAGTGTTTAAGCTCATCAAAGATTAAGCGCTGGGACTCGTTCACTTTAATTTTCTCATAGTGCCACAGTGCTTGGACCTAGGAGGAATCTATGCTTGTCGTTTAAATTAATTACTACTAACTAGATACACAATCTTCCTGTATGTTGGTGTGTATGCATAGGTTAAATATAACATGCTGCCTTGCTAATCTGCTTCTGTGGCTTCCAGATTGTCTAAACACATTCAGTCAGGACTGAAGGTAGCCTTCAGGCCCTGTTTTCAAAGAACCATTCGTTCAGCACAAGTTCACTCGGAATGTAAAAGTCTTTAAAGGAGTAGAAAAGCAGAGAGATGGGGCACATGCTAACATCTCTGGACCTACAATTCCCAGAATGTTCCTGAATGAATGTGAATATGAAGTACCTCCTCCCCCCAAAAATCTAATTAACTAACTAACAACTAACTAACCAACTCTCTCTCTCTCTCTCTCTCTCTCTCTCTCTCTCTCTCTCTCTCTCTCTCTCATACACACACACAGAGGGGAGGGGCAGTAATAAAATAGACTCTCCCAAATTGCAGTCTGTCTTTCCAAGGTCAGTGCCAAATGAGCACAACCTTCACCTGTCCAGTCAAGGTTGGTGGATGAGGATTTATTTCCTTATTGTTTCAAACACGTTAGTGGAGAACAGTTTCCACCACAGTACACCTATTCCTGAACAAGAGCAAGCCAGGGCAGAACTGTGAAAGATGTTAAGCAGGTAGCTTAACGGGCTAAGCTTGAGTATCATTCATTTCGAGCGTCCTAAGGTGGGTCCTAGGTGGTGCAATTGTTCTTTAGCTATAAATGTAAGGAGACAAGATGACAGGAGGCTTGTGTCTACACAAGAGGACTGGGCTAGGACGTATTGAGACTTTGGGTGTTTGCTTTTCCCGCTGATGTCTGAAGTTATGAAAGCCACGTAGCCTTCTTGAGTTTTATTTTGTTTCAATCAATAAAATGAGAGGTTGAAGCTAGATTGACAGAACCACTTAACAACTACAGTGCTGGGATAATTCCAAAGTCACCGTGACCCAGAATTTATCCCCAGGGATGGATCATTTAGTCTAAGATGAGACCTTGATTTTAAAGTTAATAACCAATGAGCCACTGTTTCAGCTTTAACACTCTTCCTTTTAGGAAGGCTTCTACAAATCAGGAAGGTTGCTTTTCATCACACAGGATAGATAGGTCTGAAGCAAGATTGTGATCTGCATGGATGAAATCAGAGTAAAAACAATGGCAAACCCGATCTAAAATTATATGGGTAAGTGATCCTGACTCTGTTTTCATCTCATAGTCATCTATGCATTTGTATTCTCTTCACTAAGAACTGAAATACAATGGACCTCTCTGTGCCCAGTTAGCCCAGCCACACAGGTGCTTTTACATGGGGCAGGAGTGAAGTCACTGTGTGACCAAGCAAGCTTCTCATGGCAAAGTAGATTTTAATCAGATTACTATCTGCATGACCTCTTTGCTCATTGTTTCTCCCTTTCAAGTCCATATTCCAGGAATGTATCTTGACTTTTCTAATGGTGGGTATCCAATACCCTAATTAATAATTTTTAGTGTCAAGGATAGGATTTCTTTCTCAACCAAAAAGAAGAAAGCTGAGAAACCAAAAGTATCTAGCACATATTGGGTGGTTAATGGTAATTATTAGAGTAGGGTTAGATTTAAGACTAGGCTTAAGGTTGAGAAAAAGTTTGAAGATTAAAGATATGGCCAGTGCACATGCTAATCTTACATGTCAATGTGATTGAACCACAGGATACCCAGATACTTGATGGAACCGTCACTGTCTTTCTGTGGCAGTGTTCTTTGATGATATGGGTGTTGAAATTAGTAGACTGGGTAATGTAGATTGCCCTCATGTGGCTGGTTCTCATCCAGTCACTCGAAGGCATAGATAGCCCTCTCCCAAGTAAAGGGAGCCTTTCTTCCCTAATGGTTTTTAAGCTGAAACACTGACTTTTCCTGGGGTCTCAAGCTTGTCAGCATGCAAACAGAAATTTCTCTCCTGGGTCTCTAGCTTGCTGCATCACTGTGAAGATGCTGGGAATGCTGGCCTGTTATAATCTCTTTCCCTCCACCTCCTTTTCCCACACCCCTCATTTACTCTCTCTCTCTCTCTCTCTCTCTCTCTCTCTCTCTCTCTCTCTCCCTCCCTCCCTCCCTCCATCTTTCCCTCCTTCAACCCTTTCAATGCACTCACTTATCGGCCTGTCCCTATGGACAACTGACTAATAATACAGTTAGAATACAGTGAGAATGATGTTGGAGTTACAGTGGGAGTAGAACTGGACTGCAGTTGGGCTTATGGTGATGGAATACAGCTGTGGAGATTGGGTCGTGTCAAGGTTGGCTTTGACCCGGGACCTTGCTTGGGGCAAGGCAAGGGGGAGAGTTGCAGAGAGTGTCAAACTATGTGGAATTTCCCCTCACATTAATATTGTTGCTGTGACCTTTAGCAAGTGGACAGGCAGAACTGATTATTGAGTGACCATGTACCAAGCGATGTTTTCTACTCTTGGATTTGTGTAACAAATATAGCAATCATTATTCTCAAATCTCAGCTCCAGACTATGTTGATTCTTATGACTATTACTTGATTTATTCATTTTAAAATAGATATTACCCCTATAGTATTCTTAATTTTTATTTATTATTTATTACAATTTATTCACTTTGTATCCTGGCTGTAAGCCCCTCCCTCACCTCCTCCCAGTCACAGCCACCCTCCCTCTTCTCCTCCTATGCCCCTCCCCTAGTCCACTGATAGGGGAGGTCCTCCTCCCCTTCTATCTGACCCTAGCCTACCATGTCTCATCAGGACCGGCTGCATCATCTTCCTCTGTGGCCTGGCAAGGCTGCACTTCCCCCAGAGGGAGATGATCAAAGAGCCCACCTTAAAAAATCAGACAGTGAGGTTAAGATTAAAGAAGAGTCAAGAAGAAAGGGTTATTTAATTTTAAAATAGATAACACCTCCATGATATTTTTACAAAATTAGAAACTAAGATCAAGATTGAAGAAGGGTCAAGAACTAATAGCCATGCCCAACAACCCTACCCTATCTTGTCCTCCCTGCGCCAATCCCTCCCCCCTACAGCTCCTCCCCTCCCCATTATACACCCCTGACTTAGTGAAGAGTAAGACAGGGTCTCACACTGTGGCCCAGGCTGGCTGAGAATGCACAATGTAACTCAGGCCAGCCTTGAACTCAAGGGACAACTCTTGCCTCAGCCTTCTGAATGCTTCAGTTATATAGTTTTGAATTCTTAAATGGAAGAGCTGGTGTTTCAATTCCAAAGACATTTGCAGGACAAAGTTCTATATGGGTTACAAAGAAACTGCAGAGGATGAGACCCACCTTCTCCTCAGTGGAGGCTCAGGAAATGGCCCTCATCATTCCCTAGAGGTAGAGAAGTTGGGTATAGTTGGGCGTCTGCGATGCTTTTGTCCTCACCCTGGGCCATAATTTATAGCGTCCTTTGTGAACAAGGATCCGGCAAGGCATACTTTCCTTCCAGGAGAGATTTTTGTCTTCTCTGACCCAAGATGCATGCAGCCTTCCAGTCCATTTCTGTTCTCTGATATCAGTAATGAGTTATTTCCTCCCTCAAGATCAGCCCCTACTGGGACATACCCAAAGATGCAATTGCTTTTATAGTTTTCCTTCTTTCAAAAGCCTCCTCCCAGAGACACATGAATGCTGGATTCATTATATCAGTTCTCAGGTAGAAGCCTGTGTTAAAGAGGCTTTGATCGATCTTTTAAATAAAGCTGGCAAAATATTTCACTTACTCTGGGCTTTCTGCTCCCTAATGTAGTCAGGCTGGCTTTTCCTCCTGGCTCAGCTTTACCAAGGAACTGGGCTCCCACCCGCTATGGCTGGCCTCATAACAAACACACTTAGAATTTGAACAGTCCTTTTATCAGCAGATTTTTAACTCTCACGAGGGAAAAGGCAGTTTGTTCAATTCCTATTTCCCTGCTGGGGGAAATTGAGAAAAAGAAAAGTGAGATAAATTAAATTAAGAGAAGATAAAGACTCTACTCTGATTCCTAGTTGTTGCTTCCTTCTTCTGTGGGCTGCTGACAATTTTACCTCCAGTGAAAGCCCCAGAGATGCCCTCGCCCTTAACCTAGTCTTTCCCTTCCCTGATATTTAAGAATAATTTTCTCCTCCAGCCTGATACCTCTTCTGAAGTAATCCCATAGCTATGAACTCTGCACTGACCATCAAACTTGAAGGATGCAAATTTTTGTTTCAGATACTAGCTGTTCTGTCTCTTGCTGGTTCAGGCAAGATCTCTCACACTCTGGGCCCCAGCTCCCACAGTCTGTGATGGGATTCAAAATGCAGGCCCCAAATATGGCACTTTGTCATATTAAGTATTTGAAGGAGCTTGAGAAAACTTAAATTTTCTGGTCTACCCATGAAGTGAATCATAGGATTCCCCCATGAGAGGTACATTCCCTGTGTCCTGGCATATAACAGAATACTCAAGCACTCTTCGTCCTCTATTATATTACCCCATAACTGTCCATCCTTTATCACCCCACCATAAAAATATTGATGTCTTCATTTCTTAACAAAGGCTTCCATGTCATATGAGACTTACTTTAAATAGATTTGTATGCTTTAAAAAAAAATCAACACAACTTTTGCTTAAAGGGGCAGCCATGGATTTAGCAAAGTATAAAGAACAGGTATTCTTCTGTACATGTGTAATTGATTAATGACACGAGTCCAGGCTATCGGGATACTAATGACTCATTATGAATTATACCACACAAGTCACAGAAGAAGCCAGATGGGAGTGTCTAGAACCGTGGCAGACCTGAGACTCTTTAAAGAAGCCAACATCTGAGTCAGCCTGTAGGGAACATCACGGCAACACCCTCGAGTGCTCTCTAATCTATGTTCTGACTTCCTATATTCCTTTCTGCTCTGGCCTGTGAAGAGGCATTTAACTTGAGGAAAGTAAAAGAGCCGCTCAGAAGAACTAGCTTCTTTCCTGCTCCTCAGGAAGTTTCTAGTGGCCCTCAGAGAGGATGATGATGGCTCCCTACTGCCAGTGACCACCAATGCATACTTCTCGAAACAGTAGAGAAAAACGCCACTTCTGTAGATGTGGGAATCAGGTGCCTGGGCCACTCACGTGGTGAATATTTATAACTTCTTGGTCCTTGACTATGGGCCAAATGTTACATTCACTGCTAATTTCCTATTAATTAGGTGCTGCAGTTTCTCAGCTAAATGAATAACCAGCCAGACAGGAGCCCTGAAGTTTAAAAATACCATAGGCTATGAGTGTTAATAGAAGCTGGGTAAGGAGGGGCTGAGGGCTAAGAGGAAAAACAGGATGGGAGACTGCTTCTGAAATAACAAAATTATTATGCACTGGCCCTAGTGATCTCTTAATAGACCATTAAGAACACCTCCAGATCTTCTGCATAAGAACATCATGAAGGATCATGGATGGTCTAGACAAGGTGGACAGTGGAACCCTGCTCCCTTTTAGCCATTATCTCTCCAGCCACGGTTTCTAGATGGTTGACCTGTGTCACCTGGGCCAGCCCTATTCACTGGCAGCTGCATGTCTAACTCTCTCACTTTGTCTAAGGATACTAAAATACTTTCCACAGGGTAACTGAAATTCCAGGTCATACCTTAAAGGACACAATGGCCAAAACTAAGATTGGAAACATTTCTAGAACTCTTAACTGTTTACTGAGAGCCTCCCAAGTATTTCCTTCTCTCTTTTATATTTATAACACAATGAGAAATAGAACCCTCTCTTGGCCTACAAAGGAGAGAACCAAGACTCTCATAAATTCAGTGCCCTGGCTGAGTCAAAGATCTCAGGATTGACAGAGGCAGGCTGACTCATCCTCACACACTGGATACTACCCTCCCAACCCAACACAATGGGCCATCCTATAGTCTTCTGAGTCTACTGTTTGGCCCAACCCAGGGATCCAGCCCCAGAAAGCTGGGTGGAAGGAGATAAGCCAAGAACATGAGGCCATGATCAATCATGAGACCAGCTTGTTTCCAAAAGAAGTGCATATTGAACAAAGAAGTTGCCATCATAATGCTTCTATCTAAACCTAGATGTCACTCTAATATTTTAGAAAGTTGAACAAGGCACTTTATCCAGTGCCTCAGTCTTCCTTGTTGTACCATGACGATAACAGTAACAGTCATGGTTTCATGATAGTAATGGTCATGAACACCTCATTGTATATCCATGGGGCAGGGGATGTGGGCGACTGGGATAGATCACAAATGTACTTTTTACAAATTCTAGTCTCATCCCATGAGTCAAGCATGATGACTCAAGCCCCACCAACTCTGATGTCTCATCCCGTTGCCCCTCAAAGGTAATACCTGAATCATCATCTCAGATACTTTTGCTCTAGGGATGTCTCAGATTACAAAGACGGGCTCTTTGATAAATGCTTTATAGGACATTTCCTCTAGCACTATGAATGTCCTTCCATAAATAATTAAACCGAGCTGGTTACTGAAAGAAATGATCAAAAGCCACAGTGGGAGGAAGATGGGAACTTAAATATTTGGCTTTGTTCCAGTTGTGTGTACAGATACTTCCTGATCTCTGGGGGCCACCAGGGAGACAGGAGAACCATAGTCCCACTGCTGGAGAGAGTCAGCTGAAGATGTAACAAGGAATGGGCCAGGGACCCAGAGTCAGTCAGTGAAGACAGACTAGCAAGGAAAGAAAGCATCTAATGGTGTTTTTAATGGTGCCCCCTGAAGGCCTGATCCAGGAACAAGATAATAGTCATAACCAACTCTATCCCAGACAGGGATGAGTCTACTGCCTGGGAACTCTGGGGAGGTCTCATTCTGAGCCAATGAGGTACATTGAATTCATTTTAAAACCTCCCAAGGGGTACATTTAAGCCTTTCTTCCACCTAGATTATTAATCACACATCCTGGAATTCACTTAGAATGCTCTGACTCCAGAGCCTGCAGATTTTGCATAAATTTGTTCATGTATTTATGCCCCAAGGGGAAAAATGTTTCCTTAAGCAGAAAGCTCTTCTCCTTCTGCAAGTATCCTAGATTCTCCCAGAATGATACAACAAGCCTTTGCTAAAAGACTCAAACTAGACTCTTCTAATAAAGTGGACGTGAAAGGACTTTTAAGAATAAATGCAGATTTATTACTCCTTAGCACAATGACATCACTTCGGCAGAGTCAGGGAGCAATCGGTGGGGGGGAGGGGTTTATAAATATTTGCTCCCAGAGCTAAGAGTCTGCAGTAACTAAGGTTACTGTGTATAAAAACAGGCTTTGGCCTTTGAACTTCGTTTACAGGCTCTTCTTTGCCCTTCCCACAGACAAACTGAAGACCATCAGAGAAGCAGATGATAGGTTCAGCTTAGACAAGGCCCCACCCTTTCAAGGATTGCTCTGCTGTATGACCCAAATGATGAACATGGTGAAGCTATGAGGAATTCCTGATAGGGTATGTATGTATAAGCAGAAGTTAGTTTTCCTCTTTAAATATGAACTTTGGTTATAGATCACACACACACATACATTAGGTTAGAGGCTGAAAAGAAGCATGAGGTTTTGGTGCGCGGATGTATCTGAAGCCCACCTGTGCTTCCCCTAGCAGGCTATACCATCCTGATCTTTTTCTTTCTGTCCTGTTTCCATGTAACTGTATAAATGAGACTGATAATTCTTCTGGGTTTTTTGTTTTGTTTTGTTTTGTTTTGTCTTTTGCTTTTTGTTGTTGTTGTTGAAAGCTACTTTCCAAGGCAGATACGTTGTTGTCACATTTCAGGTGGGGAAATTCTAATTAGACCAAAACTCCACAGTCTCAACCTCCAAAATGCAGAAATCTGCAGAACCTAGACAGCTTTGACCCTCTCCACATTTCCCTTTGAGAACAGTTTACTCTCCTTACTCCAGGGCTGTGATAAAATAAATAAACAGCTTGAGTAGGTGTCCTGTAAATGTGTTTGCTTTTTAAGATGACACCTTTGCAATAATTAGTCAGAGGCACTTTCCTTTTCCAGGGAAGGCCACAGTCTGGTTTTTCAAGATGCTGGGCCCAGCAGTGTTGATGGTGAGAGCTGATGCCAGCAGCCATGCCAGTGCTTTGCACTCATTCCAAGCAATGCTTAGTCTATGATCCTCCATTCTCATCAGTGCTCCCCCACACTTCTTTTCTCTTCAAGTTTTAACAACCTGTTGAAGGAACTGAAGGAAAGAGACAAAGCTGCTCCCTTTATGTCCTAATGCCTTCAGCACTGTGCTGGGCACACAATCTGTACTAGATAAATGAGCACTGATTGATTTCTGGATTGGTCCATATTAGAAGGCAAAACTTTGGCTCTCTGGCATATTGAATCGCATACTCTTTCCAAGGAAAACAAAACAACACAGTGACCCTACTAGCAAGTTCCCCTCCTGATAGCACTACCAGACTACCCCAGAACCCAAGATATATCTCCCCACCAATTCATACAAAACCTTCAAATGGAAGAGATTCTTCATTCATTTATCAAATACATCTGTCATAACATGTCAGTGATAGCGGATATTCATAAGTGGCAAAAAAACAATTTGAAATAGAGAGGACCCATACATTCATCTATTCTGACAGGTGGTAGGACCTTCAAAGGAAGTGCCTAGTTACATATGAGGGTCCATGTGTACTTAACCTAGGGAAGCACTGATGGGCCAAATCTTGAAGGATGAAGACACATTGCCAAAGAGAAAGACAGAAACTCAGGTAGAGCAGTCCTTCATTTTTCCAACGTGCATCAGTGCATCATTATTCTGATCTTCTCGTAATATGAGAGGAAGGCAGAGTCACTGTTGACCCAAACTTCAGAGACTAGCATTAACTAGTAAGTGGGCATCTAGAACCAAGCCTTTATATCAGTGCTACATAAGATCAAAACGATACCAGCATATAGCATTGGTTGCAAAAGGGCTCGAGTCAGAAAATTAAAATCACTTAGAACTCAAACATGAGCACTGAGAATATTTTCTAGGGTTAGAGGACAGAGTGTGCTTTAGAAATCAAGATAATATTTTAAAGAAAGATTTTTTCACACCTACACCAACCAAAAATATACTTTTATACACACACTGTCTAGCAACTTATATTCACATATTTTAACTTAAGATTTAGTTACATTACTTTATGTATAAATATTTTGCCTGCACATGTCTGTGTACCACATATGTGGAGTGTCCACAGAGGTCATAAAAAATGTGTCAGATCCCCAGAGACTGGAGTCACACATGGTTGTGAGCTATCATCTGGGTGATGGGAATCAAACTCTTTGTAAGAGCAGACACATAACCACTGAATCATCTCTCCAGCCTCCCTTATGCCCATATTTTAAATATTTCAGAAGCATGTTTTTAATGGCAGAAACATTCCTAACACTCCAAATTTTAGGCATTAAGTCTTTATGCCTTTCATGTTGTAGCTCTGTTTTTTTTTTTTTTAATTGATAGTTATTTTGAATAATTCAATAACATCTGCAAGCTCTTGCAATGTGCTCCTATCTCCTAAAGAGAAGGTCTAGATGGGTCCCTATGTTTCACTGCTCATACATTGATTACATTTTTCACCTGGTCTCATTAAGTTGCCAACAGCCAGCATTTACCTCTGTCCTATTTCCTTGCTGCATCCATCTGGATCCATTTTTGATAGGCCATTCAAAAGTTCCTGAGCCAAGGTCTGGCTATTCTGCCGACAGCAGTGGTCCTCAACCAATGGGTCACAACCCTTCTGGGGGTCAAAGGACCCTTTCACAGGGGTGACCTAAGATCATCCTGAATATCAGATATTTACATTATGATTCATAACAGGAGCAAAATTATAGTTATGGCATAGCCACAAAAATAATTTTATGGTTGGGGGATTACCACAACATGAGGAACTGTACTAAAGGGTCACAGCATTAGAAAGGTTGAGAATTAGTGGCCTAGAGTCTCTAAACAAAGCTAGGGATACTCAAATGGTGATCTGAGCACAAGCACTGTAACTTTGGCCCTGGGTCCCTGCACTGAATAAACAGACATTAATCTGCCAATGGTCTTCTAACTAGCCCAGGATTTTCCAATTATCATCACCCAGGTCTACAGGGCATTTTTTAAATCAAAGTGGCTCTTTATGGGTGATCTTGAAGTTCGTAGTTTTTAGGTGAGACTACCCATTCTTAATGGAGCTCCTAGGTTCTCCTTTGCCTACATATTTTTCTTCCATCCTCACCTCAGGGCCGCACATTTGTTCGGATGTGCAACAAATGACAGCACCACAAGGTGAGCTGTGGAAGTGTTTTGCCTGGAGGAGGAAACTGTGCACATTCATTTCATAGTGACCCAGATAATACATATGACAAAAGGGCAGATAAATGTCATTGCACCCCTCCCAATAACTTCTTCCTGGCTTTGTTAGTAATAATCATATCTCAAATAGCTGGCTCTCACATGGTAAGCCATGAATCTCTACTTGTAAACCAACCTAAGTTTTCCCCACTATATTTCCTGTATAAAGAGGAGAATGTACTTGATTCACCAAAAGTATTTCTAGGTTTTTACAATTTCAAAAAGTTTAGAAGTGCATCAATCAGCCAAGCTAACTGCACAGACTATTCTCCACTTACTCACCTTCATTATCTCTCTACTCAGACTTTCAGGTCAAATGGGCAAATGACCCCATTTCATTTTCTCTTTTTCATCTTCTATGTGTAGCAGCATAAATTGAATGCTCTGCGCACAAATATTCTTCATTCCCAGAAAAAAAGAACACTTTTAGTACAAGTTAGAGTCAGGAATCAAACACACACACACACATGTACACACACACACACACACACACACACACACACACACACACATACACACACACACACACACCTGTATCAAGCCCTGATTGTCAATGGCACTGAAAGTTTACAGAAAGTCAGATTGCTATGGTCACCATCAGAAAGACAATGAATGCAGGTCAGTGCTGAAACAGGATGTTCTGGCTTCAATCATGGTATATTGAAACAGAATTCCACCCATCTAGTCTCTGGAAGCATTCTTTTTTGTAAGCTCTTACTGATCTGCTATTAAAGCTTTTTAAGTTCACATTCTTCAGGAAAGGCACAGAATCCATGTCACTATTCGCTGTTGCATGGCCTTAACTTTTGGAGAGGATAGAAATTTCTTTGTGCTGTGTCCCTTGATGGAGTGCCAGAAGCTTTTATACAGGCCTCTGGGAGAGAAAAGACCTGAATGCTCTTTATCAGCACTGGCCTCTACATGCCACAATACTAAACAGCTTGAAAGATGTGCTCACTGTGGGTGAAATAGTGGCATGGCAGTGATTGGAATAACCAACCACTTTTGATTAGATATGAGTCCTGATCCACAGGAGAGATTCCATACTTGGCACTGAAAAAAATCTTTTGACTAAATCCCATGACTAAGGAGCTCATAGGCCCTCAGGAAGACCTACTGCTGTTGTTTTCCTACATGGTCATGCTGTCAAGCTGTATTCTAAATATTAAGGTTTATAACTACATAGTTTTGATGCTCTCATATAAAGAAGCTATACAGAGAAGCTAAATGGTTGAAGATGCTTCTTTTTACAGTTGATAGTAGTTAATTGCTAAGTGTAAATAATTCTAAGTGCTTGGCTATGGGTAGGTCCTCAATATCAACATCCCACTATCCAAGACTTGAGAAACTTTACAAAAGAAAAAAGAAAGCATGCAAATTCTCCCCTGTACTGAATGGGGAGGATATCTGTGCAAGGCTGATATCTGGGCATGATATTTGTGTTGCATACATCAACACACAGGGGCTATGGTTACCTACATTATCTATGAATGAGGTCACAAGTATGTCTTGGATGGGAGAAGGGACTCTTAAGGCAGCACCCCTACCAGAGATGCTATGTACAATTGAAGGGGGAAGAGTCACTCTCCTTTGGGGACATGGCCACTGGTAGGTTGTTCGTGCCCTAGTGGATAGTCATATGTTGAGTATATGAAAGCACTACCAATGGATCTCAGATATTATTAATTTAAAAAGGTAAAATAAGAGGACATGAAGCTAAGAAAGAGATGAAGGGGATCTAAGAGGAGATAGAGGTAGGTAATGGTGGATGAATATGGTCAACAAACATTATGTAAATGTATAAAACTTTTAAAGAATCAAAGCTAAAAAGCTGAAGAGAAAAAAGAACAGCTACTGACAAGACAATCTGCATTAATGAATGGAGCATACTTTCTGAACCAAATTAAAAGTGAGACTAGAGTTTCAGGAGCTTCACATCCTGAGAATAAATCCAGAATCTACCATGAGTCAGCTATGTCATCTTGGACACTGACTGACTCTCTGAGTCCCAGTATCATAACCAGAAAAATAAAAATACAAATAATAAGTTACTGCAAAGGTGTTGTTGAGGGATAACCCCAATAACATAAAGAGCTTGCCAATGTACTCAGCACAGAGTTAGCACTCAATAACATTAACTGTAATCATTATTGTTAATATTTTTGGGAAAGTAATACAATGTCACTCTCCATACATTAGATTACATGTATTAATATCTCAACTCCTCCATTTACTATGAATGAAATCTGCCTCTCAGCATCTCATCTGAAACATGAGGGTGAAAATGCCCCTGCCTCTAAAAATTATAAACCAAGTTCTCAACAAGGGAAGATCACATACAATAGTGTGAGGGAATGGAATCTTTTCAGTAGATCAAAAATTCAAGATGGTCATCCAAACAAGATGAAGCTGCACATGCTTGGAGCCAGACCATTGAGGATCTGGTAGACCAAATGGAGGAATTGATACAATATCCCAACAAGTGTAATACCCACAATGGCTTCAAGCTAGAATCTGACATAGCTTTCTTTGCATCTCAGGAAATCAGTTGGGGTGGTTGAGCCTAATGAATGGGATCATTTTGAGGCCACTCATGGTAAGACCAGTTAGAAGGCTATAGGTGGAGCCCAAGTAATAGACAAGTTGAAGTTGAGCTTGTTTTTTGGCCTGTTATGATTTTGTTCCAATAAGTTCCTTGGCTTTCGTCATCAGCATACTTATCATTCACTTAATAAATTTCTAAGTGCATATTATTTCACTTTGACCCACATTCCAGTAGAGAAAAATATCTTATTTTGCCAGAGTACAAGTGTCTGGGAACTTAACTAATATACAAGGGCTGAAATAATACAGTGTCTCTATTATCCAGTTGGTCTTGATCATCAACAAGTGAATAGAACCAAAGGGTCCTACCTAGATCAAATGCCTCTTAGTGAATGTAATTCAGCACAGGAGCAAAAACCCAAAGAGGTTGCCAGCTATTACTGCAAGACAGCAAAGTGGTGGTAAAACGCAATATGGTCAGTTTCAACATGGACTAAAAGAGATGGACCAGCGCAACATAGACAATGGTCTAATAAAATACATAATCTAAACTGATAACCCTAGATCAATTTAACAATAAAAACTAGGGTACTACGTAGTTCTTATTGAGTTTGGTTCATATGGTGACAAAAATAAAAATGTAAAATAGATCCACTTCTTTTCTTTCCATAGCAATTTGCCTCTTTTCATTCAGGGCCTGGGTAAAACACTAAATCCTCTGGGATATTGTCTCTAAAATTTCTCACCCAGTCAATAGTTTATGGGTGTCATAGTAAATATTAGTAGCTCAAATGCAGCCATCCGTACATTCTGATGAATAGTTGGGATTCATCATCCCATGAGAAAAGCTTGCTTGTTAATGATCTGTAGTGAGATAGAAGAGAGACAGTCCTCAAACATGGCTGACAAGCATTCCTTTCTTGCCATATACTTATACTACTCTGCAGATTAGACTTTGAATCTAATTTTCCTCTGCCCTCCATATCCAGATTAGCCAAGTGATTTGCTTTACCCATAAAAGTGGGAACATGAAAACATCCTATAACAGAATATCACCAACAACAAACACATGATTCCCATGGTACTAGAAAATAGAATTCCAAGAGCCGGTCATTAGACAATCTTGAGTTCTTGGAGAAAGCCCTGTAGTTACATGGCTTTATTTAGTCCAGGGTGGAGGGGAAGGAGGAAAAGAAGACAGAGGGGAAGAGAGATATAACTTTCTTTTCATGTGACATTATTATCAAGATGGCTTCACCTTCATGATTTCATCCAACCCTAATCCTCCCTACGGACTTGCTTCCAACCATGATCATGCTGAGCTTCAACAAAGAAGTTGGGGAAGATACAAAAGTCATATCATAGTAGGCAGAAGCTTCTACTTTAGGGTTCTTGAAATCAAGTCATTTTGCTGAGATGGCATACCACCCCAGTGCATTAACCTCACATTTCATTACATTTTTGTTGCTTGACCTTACCAGTTCCACAGAGAAATAAACAAGATTCCAAAGGGGATAAGCCATCCACCTGGGACACAGAGGTGTGTGCTGTTGGAACCCTTGAAGAGTTCCATTATCTGAAAGATGTATCCATCCCCAAACTGATACAGTGGTTCTTGAAACCACCTCATATCTGCATCCTTCTTTGGATGTTTGCATTTACTCAATAGGGGCTTCTGCTGAGAGGTGCCTGGATGATAAACCCTAAGGCCAATAACTGATACAAGGCTATACAAGCATGGGAAGATTATTGCTAGATTATTAAGCATCAGGCTAGAACTACACTTCAGTGGCACCACTCCTCAGCTTAGCTGATTCTCTTGTGTTATTCTGCCTCCCTCCCTCTTCACAGTTCTTCCCCAAATTCCTTCTCTCAACCAATCACATATGAAAGTCTCCATCTCAGATTCCACTTCTAGGAAATTTGACCCAATACAATCATATGAATTATTCCAAGCAAACACAGGAAGGAAAAAAATCTTGTTTCAGGCAATATTATATATTTGGTTTAAATGATTGTTTAAAAACTAAACTGTGGTCACGCAGAACAAAGAAAATGAGAGATTTCCTGTGACAAGTGAGGCATTAGTTACCATAGTGAGTCATTCTGCTGGTTTCCCAAATTTACCACCACTCTACAGAGTAATGGCCAAGACAATAAGTCATTTCCAAATGTAACTAGAAAGGATCAGGTTCCAGAGAAGGGAAAAGGCAGAGTGAGTACTGGCTGATCACCCCAACTGTAGAAGAATGGGTAGCAATATTGAATCTGAAGTCAGATGATGGGAGTCTGTATCTCCACTCCCCTACTCACTGCCTCAGAGACCCTGAGCAATTTGCTTAAAATCTCTAACTTTGCCTTCCTATATAAATATAAGGTTAAAAATAATATATACAGAGAGATGGCTCAGTAGTTAAGAGCACTCACTGCTCTTGCAGAGGATCCGGGTTCAGTTCCTAGCACTGACATCAGGCAGCTCACAACTGCTTCCAACACCAGTTTCAATAGATCTGATGTCTTCCTTGAGTGCCAGACACACACAACACACATGACACACATGATTCATGTACGTATTTACATGTAGGCACTCACACATACACACAAAAAATAAATAAATGAATTTTCACAGTAAAACATTTATCCTAGAGAACTATTTCAAAATGTGAACACTGCTTCATTGAAAGCCCCCTATCAACATTTCAGTATATCAATGTAGGTTAACTTATAGAATGTTAAGAATACAATTTCAAAATCTAAGGGCTTTAATGCATCAAAATTATGTCTTCGTTATACTGTTATATGTTGCCCAAACACCTCAGGACCCAGACTGAGCAGCCACCATACTGAATGTACAGTGGCTTTGTCACAATTCACATGTCAGTAGCATGTTCTCATTAATGGTTAAAGACATCGTATTAGGTTATAATTCATTGGCGCTAGTTGGTCATATGGATTCATCCAATGTCAAGGAAGTCAATGAGTATTGTCCTACTGTTTCTAATAAGATAAGTAGATCTGTGTAAGCAACATCCGTGACTAACCCTACTGTGTTTTCATATAGTATATGTATGCTCTGCTTAAATGTGGCTTGTGTCCTGAGACACAGGAAATATAATTAATATCATATTAATTTTTTAAGTTGAAGAATAAAAGGAAAAGTCAATGGGCTAAAGGCCAATTATAAAGGAATTATAAATATGTTTTGTTCTCAATAGGAATAAGGACCAAGAATACATAGAATCTCAGAGCTGGTAAAGAGCCAATGAGGCCCATGCAATCCAACTTCCCATCCAATGTAATGATTCCCTTCAGCAAGCAAATCAAAAAAGTATCCCTTTACCCCAAAGAACAAGCTAGCAGCTGCCTTGGCCTCATGTTTAAAGGAGCCACAGAGGGCACCACTCTGGTTGACTTTGACTTGACATGCATTTGTATTAGCACCTGAGGATGTTTGGGCCCATAACCTTCCAGGGACAGCCATGTATGCAAGTGATGTTTTAAAATGTAAACCCCAAAGACTGGTCCCTAACCATGTACAGATGCTGACAGAACCAGTTTTTGTACTAAGCCATCTCAAGTCCTCAAAATAACTTTGTGGGAAGGTATTATATCATCATTTACAAATCAAGACACCGAGCTAAGATGTTTAATCCCTTACCCAAATGATACTGTTAGGTGGGGGGCAGAGCAGGGAATCCTGTAAAAATGTCTTTCACCCAGGATCAGCACTCCAGCAAAGGAAGGTAGTAATATATCTGAATGCCTTTGCTTTTGTGTGACCAGGTATAAATGATCAAATAAGTTTTAAAACATACAAGGATAGCAAGTTAATGCCAGTCACACATTATTAAACATGCTCTCATTCTAAAGGCATGTGTTGAGCGCCTAGGAAATTTATAGTTGAGAATCTAAACCAGCAGTTACAGACTGGGGGGAAAAATTGAAACTAAGCTTTAAAATGTGTTCCCTGTGGGAAGCTGGTACTAGTCACATGATCTCACAGGTGTTTCTGTTCTCCACATTTATCAGCTGGGCAGTCTAAGCATGCCAAGTGTAAGCAAATTACCCCAGGCCACTCAGCTGAGAAATATAAACTTTCCCCACCTAGCTGCCTTTTACATGGGTAAGGGGAGACATCCCGAGGAAGCACCCTGACTCTCCTACTGCTGGTCCCTTTGACTGTCTCTCAAGACAGTGTACTGTTGCGTTTGAATGATTTTAGGACAGTTAGTCTCTTCATCTTCATCAGCCTGAGTTCTACATCTCTCAGCTAAGGAGATTTTCCTTCATCAACTGAAGCCTTAAGACTCTGCCTTTGATTTGAGTCCAATGTTCCAACACAGCCTTCCTGACACCAGCTTCTCCACCCACATAGCTCCCCATATGCTGACACCCGACCAGCACCATCTGTAGGACCAGAGATGTGCTTAGTCCCTCTGCTCTGAATAGGAGCTCCAGCTCAGATATAGAGGAACTTAAGGACCATTGCAAAAGCCAGTTTGTATGCAAGTACTGAAGCCACACAGGCTATCTTGTTAGTATGCATACTTGCTCTGGCTTATGTATCTGGAGGTGAATAAATTTACTTATGAATAAATTTCATAAATAGCTATTTAAATAATTTCACTGAAAACCAAAAATGCTAGTTTATACTTTATAGGCCTTCTGTTTTATCTATTATTTCCTATTCTTTAAGACTTTAAGACAGTTGGTATATTGCTTAAAACAGCAAAAATATTGATGGGTAAGAAGACAGATATGGGAGAAAAATACCCTCTAAAGCAGCAGTTCTCATCCTGGAGTTCATGACCCCTTGGGGTTGATTGACACTTTCATAGGAATCAAATATTAGATATCCTGAAGATCAGATATTTACACTATAATTCAGAATAGTAGCAAAACTACAGTTATGAAATAGCAATGAAATAATTTTATGGTTGAGGGTAACCACAACATGAGTAGCTCCATTAAAGTGTTGCAGCATTAGGAAGGTTGAGAATCACTAGTCTATAGGAACTATTGGTCATCACTTGACAAGACTCCAACAAAAGTTTTAATATCGGTTTCTAAGATATTCTGAATATACCTTAAAATTTCTGGGAATCAACTATTTCTCCATCCTTACTCCATCTTTGTAGCCATTAGTCTAGGTTATTTATTTCTCTGGGCACAATGACAATTCTAGATATAGACAGGCAACTCAATAGTACCAGCAAGAAAACAATCAAGGACTCTTTAAAAATTACTTGAGAAAGAAATACTCATATCAGCCACCAAGAAAGGTATGGAGTCATGGCATCAATCTCATAATCATTAGGCAAGGGAGGAACAGAATCAGGTTGATAGATGAAACCATGAAACACAAGTATGTTGTAGAAAACCTCAAAACAACCTATATTTTACATCCAGTGCTGCTCCTAGACATTTTCCTTAGGGAAACTAAAACTCCTTTGGGACTTAAGAAAGTTTCTTAAGTTTGGTTAAGATTTCCTGTCATTTACAATGAAAACGGACCTTCCAGAGTGCCACATATAAAATGTCTCAAGGTCACAATGTCCACAGAAAACAGTAAAGACTAAAGCCCACTTTTCTAATAGACTACCTTTGCCTCTGTGTCATCCATTGGCTAGCTGCCTTTCTGCATCTGAGAAAATCCAGAAGATCTGAGGAAATCAACTTGTAGGTCCATATCATTTTAATGTCATTTGCATCTTCATGTTCCTCTCTTTCCATCTTAGGCACCAAACATATAAACACCAACTCCGTATGAAGATGTTAGGAACCTGAGTTCTTTCATGGGAATAACTCAACCGAGTAAGTAAGAAGATGATGCTGAATGCCCAAAGGCTACTGTGGAGATAGTGGGCACAGTCAGGGTCACACAGGCCTTTCCTCCCCAATAAGTCCTCTCTTCCCTCCGCTCTGAAGGTGTCTTATACATGTTAACACCAAAAAGAGGTCATTTCTGAATTCTGTACTTATAAACTATTTGACTTTAGGAAAGATAGACACAGGGTCCCAGTGTCCTCTCTTACAAAATGAGGATGGGTCTTATGAGCTACTGTGTCAGTCCAATGAGTCACACCCAGCAAGTGCAAAGAACAATTGACTGGTGTGCCATGGGTACTGTTCATGCTTGCATTCTTCACAGGACATTCTTATTCTCATGCCTGTGAGCCACACTGGGGTAAGTAATACAACTTGCTCTCCTTTGTATTCATTTGTAGACACCACCCCAAACCCCAGCCTTAAGAGCATGTGTTGAATAAACAAGGAGCCCTTGACTGGGGGGGGGCTGTAAACTATTTACACAGTTATGCTTCATCTCATAGTGTCAGACATAGGTCTCTAATGGTGGAAATTGAGGCCCTGGGAGAGCATATTTGACCACCTTCATTTTGGAGATTTCTATTAATAGTTTATAAATAAATAGGATGGGTAGAAGCCATTCAGGGAACAGTCCTCAACCTGAGATGTACTGCCACCCCCAGAAACCTTCCTCCTTAACTTGTCTTAGGTTTTAGGCACAAAACATTTTTTCCAGAACTCCAGCAAACAGCAGAAAAAGTGATCAGGAATTCCCTCACTTTTCTGCTTTGAAAGTCATCACATTGGGAAGAATCTTCTGAGCATAGAGTTGTTTTGTAGTCCCTAAAATTGGCTCCTCTGGACTAGGACTGTTTTTCAATCCCTAGGCTGCCATTAAGTTGGCCATGAGCTATGAGCTGCCGACTAGGTGTTTCTGTTTCCAGAGCAAATGTACCCTGAGCAAAGATACTGTAAAGAGAAATTTGTTACGGGGAAAATGAGGGGAAGAAGGCAATTGTGATGAAGAAAGATTCACCTTCAAAGAAAGCAAGCATTTTCATGTGATAAATCTCTCCACTGTGTGGACTCACTAGTTCCAAGCAGTGTTAACAATTTCTTCTATTATCTTCTTGTTCTGACATAAGCTTGGGAGATCAGAAGTGTAAGCAGGTAATTCAATTGCCTCTCCTCCCTGCCAAGCTGTTAAGCAGGCACTTCTAGCATTTCTCAGGCTTAGATCAGGTTTCCCAGAGGCTGCCAAAATGAGGCTGATAAAATGAGCCCTTTGAGAAGCAGGGGAAGAATGTGGGAATGCTGGGGGATGGTCTTCCATGTGGATACAGTTTGGCTGCCAGTTATCTGTGAGACAGAAAGAAGATGACCACAGACACATGATAAGCCGAAAGTAAGAGGATATCATTCTTTCCCATAACTATTCGTAGAAATAATAACTTTGTGTTTATCTCACAGACAGCAGAGGGTTGGGAGTTCAATCACCTGTGTCACACTTTTATTCCACATTCATTCAAGAACCATTTCTTGGGTATATCTATGGCAGCCTGCGCGTGCATTCACATGCACACATATACACAAACACACACAAACACACACACACATACACAACAGCAGAAATGAGAGTATTTGGTATCTTAAAAGGATGTCTTTCAGAGTGAAATGTGGATAAAAGTGAGTGGGGGGGGGTGAATATGTTCACAATATATCACATACATGCATGAAATTGTCAAAAATCAAGTTTAAACATTTAAAAGCCCAGTGAGGCAGAACACAGCATTGGAACACCAAGGATGAATAAGGTGGTATGGGCTTAAGAGAGATTTGGATATAAAATTAATAAGACTTGCTTGACTGGTGAGATGTGTAAAGGAAGCCCAGGGGTGCCAAACAGCAGAAAAGAAAGAGGAGAAGCCATGTCAGTGGATTATTCCCAGACACGACTAGGCGTGAGGCGCTCACTCACAGAGGGAGGCAGTGCTGGCTGAGGACAGCTGAGGGTTCACTTTGATACAGGACTCAAAGGGTCAACGTCCAGGAGTCCAAATGTCCTCCTGAATTCAGGCTGTAATTCTATCAACCACTGAGCCTTCTTTAGCCCTTTGCACCTGCTACATCTAATTTACTCAAACAGGCAGAAACAGCCCTCCAAAGCGCAACCCTGGATACTCTGCTAGAATAACAAAGCTTGACAGTAAAAGAATTCTCTCTGAAGAAAGGAGATGGCGAGAAAAACCAGTGTGGAGGGCTCAGTATCAGAAATTTCAAACAAACCTTGTCCAAAGTCCATCAGGGGACTGTCTACACAGAACCCAGAATAAACCCATATGTCTTGATTACTTCCAGGACAGAATCTTTTCTTCTTAGCTGTACATGCTTCCCTAAGAAAGATCCAAAAAAGGAAGAACTCTGTTTTTGAGAACCTAATACTGCTCCCTACTCCTGACCTCAGAAGCCCTTGAAGGGGCAATGTAGGCATTGTTGGTAGAGCTAAAGTAAAACTGTAAGTGGCTGTACCTTAGGACAATACATCAGGATCTCAGGTCCTGGGGTCCTCTTTAATCTCTGTATGAATGGTGATGAGCAGTTAGACCATAAGAGGCAGCCATGGCATGAACATTTTACCAAGATACAGACCTTCTGTAGCTTCAGATCAGAGAGAAGGCACATTGGGAGCATTCATGCAAAGGATAGCTAACAGTTTCCAGTAATATGGACCCAATCTGTTGGCTACATTCATTTCTAACTCATTATTCAAAGAATCTCTGGGGTCTGAGATGGAGCTATCCAGCTGTGGCAATATAGCTTTAGTCTGGTAAGTAGACTGTGCTGGATTCTTGACAGTCCTGATCCAGACCTCCTCCTAGCCCAGCTGTTTGTCTGTGAGACTTTCTGTTCCCACTCTCACATTCAACTCAGTTCTCTGCTAGAGGATGACAAGGGCTTACCAATCATCCATTCGCCTTTTCTCCATATTGCTTTTCCATTGGAGAAATTTCTTTTCTTTTAGTCTCCACTATATTCTTTAGAAAAGGGTGTTGGAAAATCTTTCATTTTTTATTGCTCACTAACATGGCTGAAGCAAATAAAAAATAATAAACCTTAGAATGTGTGTGTTTGTGTGTTTGTGTGTGTGTGTGTGTGTGTGTGTGTGTGAATACTGCAGTCATCCTTCAGCTGTTCAGCTGGAGGGCCCAGACCAGTGGTTCTCAACTTGCGGGCCACAACCCCTTTGGGGAGATCAATGACTCTTTCACCTAAGACCATTAGAAAACATGGGTATTTGCATTACAATTCATCACAGCAGCAAAACTGCAGTTATGAAATACCAACAAAAATAATTGTATGACTGGGGGTCAGCACAACATGAGGAGCTGTATTAAAGGGTCACAGCATTAGGAAGGTTGAGGACCACTGGTCTAAAGAGTAGTAGGTAGAGCCTAATGAAACAGCCAACATGGCACGTGATACAGGCAGAAAAATCCAGACCATGGTGACAGTAATCTCAGTACATGAACCAATAACCACCGCTCTTGTTAAAGATGTTTCCAGCTTTTTGTTATCTATCAGTCTCTCAAGGCTCACTTTCATTCTTACACTTCCATGGGGGGGACTTTCCCTAGCCAAACTTCGCAGTCCCAAACACGGATCATCTCGTAAAAGAATCTATTCTGAATGTGTCTTTCCACAGACACTTGCAATGCAGTCAAAGTAAACGTTTTCTGTCTGGATTCATCCACTCACTAGCTGTGCACTCTTAGGAGAGATGCATAAGATGACGCATGACTCCAGGTTTCCTTGTCTGCGAAATAGGATAAACCTTCTTTCTGTCCCGAGAGAAATAAAAGAGACAAAGTAACAGCACTCCCTCGATGGGAAGTAGAGTGTCCTCCTCGGGGAAAAGGTGGACTGGTGCTGAGGCTGGGGTGTGGCTCAGTTTGTAGAGTGCTTAGCGAACGTGCGGGGAGCCCTGGATTCCAACCGTTCTCAACACTGCGTATGTGGTTCGGCACGTGTCTGCGATCCCAGGACTCGGGGATTGAAGAGAAGAGAGCTAAAAGTCTCAGTCTCACGCCACCTTTGAGGAGACAGGGAGTTGGAAGGCAGCCTAGGCTACATGAACTCCTATTTCAGAGAGAAAGAGAGGGAGAGGAGCGGCAGGGAGAGCATGGTGTTGCACTCTCTGAGAATGCCAAGAACTCTATCAAGTCAATATTTTTGTATGGGTTGAATGAATGAATATAGCCAACCAGGATCTAAGTCAGAGGTGGAAAAAGAAGCTGAGCCCAGCCTGTCCAACATGCAAAAAGCATCTGTCCACATCTGCCCTGACTCTCAGGCAGCCTCACAGCCTTCAGGGTTGCAAGAACTTACAAGGTACCTAGAATCCGTACCTCCATTCCCAGCATTCACTATAAAAGGGCTCAAGCTCCAGGCAGCCTATGTAGCTTGGATGTACACTACAGCCCATGGCAAACACTTTGAACCAAGGAGGCTATGATCAGTGATAATAGAATATTTTAGTAGCTGAGAAAATAATAGAATATTTTATTAAGCAAAATGGAAAGGGAGACCATGCACTTTCTGATTCTGTTTCAGTGGTGGAGAGTAAGCCAAGCACTGCACAGCCTAAGGAATGGGTAAGGGTCACCTAATCATTTCCTTTATTGCCCCCCAGAGGCAAAATGCTCAGTCACCATGCATTGCTCAATTGCCTGTGTGAGGGCTACCTACCCTCTGATTATTTTTTCTCATTAAGATGCAAAGAAGGCAAAATCAGCCATCTACTTCTTTCCCTGTTTGCAGCATCAAGCATGAGGTTGGTAGGAGAGGGAGTTAAAATGAATATTTAAATGAAAAGTATGCGTAGCCTTAAATTCCAGCACCCATGTTACTGCAGAAGCCTGCGAGACCAGCTGCTGGATGAAGGCTCTAGCTGCGTTTTCATTTCTGTGTCCTGTGATACTAACTTCCACGAAACCTGTCTTATAAGCTACCTAAGATTCTCTGGTACTGTGTAGTTAATAATGAGACAAAGAGATAGGTGAGGAGGGATGTTTCTAGATCAAAAAAAAAATCCACTTGAAGGGATTAGTCTATGATTCAGCAGAACATATTTCTTCAAAACTCCAACGAGTATTATTATTCCATTCTAAGTAAAGTATGGTGTTCTGATTTTAGCTTAGCCCAAAGTAACAGATATTTGGTACTGCTCGCCCATCAACATACATTCACTGAGTACCCACTGCGATCTACGCACTGCATTGAATGATGCACAGTCCCTGGTCTCCAGCTAAATTAGTACTGTCCTAGTAACTGTGTTCTTATTCCTACCAAATTCTAGAGCAATAGAACCGTCATTTCCCTCATCACAGCTTCTAGTTCCCCCCGCCCCTGGACACCCCCTCCCCACAAGGAAGCCAACCCAGGTGCCTCTGGAAATTGAGAGGCTCCAGGCAACATCTGGTACACTCAGGGGATGTGTTTGTCTCAGCCCAGCTCAAAATAGTATCTGACAAGCCTGGATCACACAAGTTCTGAAAAACTCACGAGAAATAACCTAAGAAATCCATAGCTGCCTCCTCCAATTTTGCTCCCTGTCTGGCTGCTTATTGAGTTCTGCAGCCTGTATTGACAACCCTGCTTCTGTCTGCCTGCTCTCAGGCAGCGGTAACCAAAAACAGGGGGTGGGAGAAGAGCATCACAGTTATGATTCATGCCTGAGACCCTGTTCCTGAGCCAGGTACCAGCCTACAGACAGAATTTCCAAGAAAAAAGAAAGAAAGAAAGATTTGTTAGAAAGAAAATGCCAGGGTCTCCTTCCTCCTTTTTGTTCACCTCCCCCCACCTCCTCTTCTCTCAGGGCCATGCACCTCATATGGCTCCTTCAAACCTCTGCCCCTCCCCATTTAAGCTTGCAAATTCTACTTTTGCACTAAGATAACACATCCGATATAAAGAGGACGGAGTAGAGCCAGCCCCACCACAGCTCACAAACCTTTTGCTTTAAGGTGAGCTGAGAGACTTACCTGCCGAGCTTGAGTTAATTTCACTGCAGAAATGGAAGTGCAGAGTGCAGAGCCCTGGGAAAGCATAACCTTGGGAGTGGGGGAGCGAAGCAGGGAAGAGAGGGGCCACCACATTCCCCAAGCCCTCCATTCCTGTGTCTCTCCCGGAGCCAGCAATTGATAATCTCACTAACACCTACAACAGTGTGCAGGAAGCTGCCTTCTTCCCAACTAACACCGCCCTCAGTGTTCGTGATTTTGCAACTCTTCCCTCACCCTTCAGATCTTAGTGCAGCACTGGCGATTAGAAACCTGCACACACCTGGGGCCTGGGACAGGGTGTTTTGTGCACACAGTGGGAGCTTGGGTTAGCAGAGAGAGCTTCCTCCTCTCCTGGGGGATTTACTTGAATCGGCAGGCTTGTGTCATGCCAAACCTATCCCCTGTCTTAGTGTGAATCACTGACTCAGGAAGTCACATGGACCCGAGATTCCCAGAATGAGCACTCTGTTCCGGGAAATACCAGGGATATCTACTCTCGTATTACCCACAGCCCTTAAATAACTGCTGTGATCAGAATGCATGACTGAAGAGGACATTTCGAAGCTGTGCTGTTAGCACAGTGAGCAAAGTAAAAGGCAGAGCAAAAGGCAGCTTTCTACTGCAACAGTTGCCTCAGCTCCTCTCTGCCTATTGGTCAGTTCTCAGGTGCAAGGCAATTGCAAATGTTTGGATATTCTGAAATAAACGCAGGGGTCCTGAAATCATTTATCCCAGCCTATATAGAACCCCTAAGTCACCCAATGCTAGGGTTAGATGAAACACTGAAGGATATTTTTATATCCTTGAACCTGTGGTCTATTTATTCCTACCTTAGCCAAGAAGCAGAAATGAGGAGGTAGAACGCTATATATGGAGCTGTCATTCTGTGATAGGAACAAAGATAGACTCAGTTATTAGCTATAACCTCTCACAAAGAAAAAGTGTCCTCTCCACTTGCTTCTTAATTGTGTTAATTTTACTAACAATAGAAATGGATGAACTTTATGCCACTGAAGGTACAGTTTGCAGCATTTCCCAAGATTCGCATCATCTAATATCCCAGTAGTTTTATGGGGTATGCATGACTGGCTACTGTCTTAGTTAAGACTTCTACTACTATGATGAAACACCATGACAAAATCAACTTGGGGAGGAAAGGGTGTATTTGGCTTACACTTTTATTACTGTTTATCTTAAAGGAAGTCAGGACAAGAACTCAAACAGGGCAGGAACTTGGGGGCAGAAGCTGATGGGAAGAACATGGAGTGGTGCTTACTGGCTTGCTTCCCCTGGCTTGCTCAACCTGCCCTCTTATAGAACCCAGAACCACCAGACCAGGGATGGCACCACCCACAATGGGCTGGGCCCTCCCCATCAATCACTAATTAAGAAAATACCCTACAGACTTGCCTACAGTCCAACTCTATGGAGGCAGTTTCTCAATTAAGCCTCCTTCTTCTCTGATGACTCTAGCTGTGACAAGCTGATTCAAAACTGCCCAGCAGAGTTAATCTTCTAATGTTAGAAGTGAGTGTGTGGCATTTCAGAGACACAAGGCAAACTATCCATGATCATAGAGCACTGAGGGCATCTGGGGATTGGAAGCCACACAGCTGTCATTTCAGACTTTTTATCTGACATGCTTTTACCACATTGAGCATATGTTCATAGTAAAGCATTCACTCCTTTCTGTGTTTTATATTTAAAAATCTACAGCCATTTGCGTGTAGATCAACTTTAGGCCAGCCCTCTGCTATACAAAAGGCTTATTAAGGAAAATGCTTATAGGCTTGAGATCTCAAAAGGAACAGGCAAGTCCCTCATAATAACAAACTACTATTGAACACTCGGAATTGGACCTTCTTGATTAAAATTCATGTAAATACAAATTTCCTACGATACATCATATATATGCAACAAATGAAACCTACTAACCCGCTTAATAAATTGCTGTTCTCGCTGATGAAGGTTCTCACCGTTGACTGTGAGATTTACAAAATTCTAAGCAATTACTTATTCTGACGTTTTACTAATTCGGACCTTTCTGGCTATCAAGTGGAAAGTCCTGCTTATAAACCTTTTCTTCAAAATGTTAGCTTATTAATACTCATCGTGTTCTCAGGGTAGACAGAAAGTACCACATCCCTCATCTTATCAATATTCACAAGAACACGCATTGATTGTACTCAGGTCAGTGGTGCAGAGCACACATCGCACAATATATAATAAACCTCGCCCCGCACAGAACTTCATCATCCATCCAGTGATTCATCACTTACTACGTGCTTTAAGGCAGAAACAGCTTTTTAATGGGTCCAGTGCTTCCTTTAAAGTGCTACCGTATTAGAATCTAACAAACCAGGGATCCAGTGCAGCCTCCACAACTTTTCACTCTTACCTGACCAAGACCATAAAACCTTTTGAAACTAATCACCTGTAAATGATGAGTATGCTGGTCTGTGGAGTTAGTCTTTGGGTGTTGCTCTTGAACTATGCTGATTAGCTCACCTGATGAGTTGTAGTAAAATGTGAGTTATAGATTTCATCTTCACATGCGCCGGTTAGCTTCATGCTAGTTAAAAAGTGTTCCATTGCCAGATACAGGCTATTTGTGCAAGCCAAGAGACATGAAAACCTCCCTTTGTTTTGATTTTCACGCTTGGGTCCTTCCAAAATCCACATGGAAGTGTAATCCTCATTTTTGGTTGTATTAACTCTTGAGGAGTGACTAAGCCAGGAGAGCCCCACCCTTAGGAATGGATTAGCATCTTATGAAAGAGGATCATAAAATGATGTAAAATTGTGGCCTTCACTAGTCACTGAATCTCCTAGTAACTTAATCTTGTACTTTGCAGTCTCAGAACAGCAGTATGTAAATTTATGCTGTTTATAAATTACCCACATGGCTGCAAAACTCTCTCAGAGGTAGAGTATGTCTCTGAAGCCTAGTCTCATATGATTTTATAATAGTACAAATAAACACAGGCAGCTTTAATTTTATATTTACTAGTATATTTATGAGTATTTATACTAATACTTGTGATTTATATAAGCTATGATATCCAGGGAAATACGCAGTGCCCAATAAATAGCTCAAGAACCTTCATCTGCTCATTGGAACCCAGGCCCCTCATGCATTTTTTTCTAGCACATTTTTGAGAGTTCACCATCCCAAGAAATGAAGTAAATATTTAAGGATTGACAGACTGACAAGCAGATAAAGTTCCTCTAAAAAAGTCTGACTATAAAGTTAAAGAATATAAAACGAAGTGATGAGTTTAGGTTCTAGAGGCTCTGCCAGTAAAAATGCTGTCAGGTCACAGAAGAGAGGTCAGATTCTGTTTGGAGATAACTGAAAAATTCAGGATAGTCATTCTGCCCTTTTCCTGTTGTTTGGGAATAGAAGGAAATGAGGGATCCTTGTACCATACTTCCAAGGTTAAGTAACAACAGGAAATTGCTATATTTTTCCACTCTCAGAAAATTTATCTTAAAGAAGAAAAATGTATCTTTTTCTTTCATGGCTTTCAATATTCCCAGTAGAAGAGAGAAAACTGTTTTTCAATTGTTTCTCTGACAATTGAGAGAAAAAATTGTTTTTCATTCCTCATATTTTAAAATTAAATGACAATGAGTGTAGCCTAAATGAATGCTTCTTTAAAATTCCCACTGCTTTACCTAATTCTAATTTCTTTCTGTAACTGCTCATGTCCAGAAGGAAGAATATCGCACCTGATTTGCATTTTTCCTATTTGACTATTGTACACCAGGGAAATTTAATGGTTGCAGCTCTCCGTGACACAAGAAATTGAATACCATGACCATTATAGTCATGGGGATTTTCCAAGAATCCGAAACACCAAGAAATGGTTAAGGTGAATAGTAAATATAAATTACTATGAAGATAGTCTATTAACAGCCAGTTATTGCCACGTGTGGTCCTGCTAAGTGTGAGTTCACTGGAAAGCAGTTAAAAGTTCAATGTCATATCATATGGCAGAGGACTTGCTGGCTGCTGCCAAGATAGGTGAAAGCAAGGGACAGGTTCAAAGATATTAGGAGGAATAAACAGGACAGAGAGATGGATGTTCTTACCCAGAGTCTGAGAGTTTTAAGTCCTATACCCTGCAACCCTCCCCTAAAGATCTTATCTGCATCCATCACGTCCACCCGTCATGAACCATTAAGCAAACTATCAAATGTTTTTCAAACAAGGGTATAGACTTCCACTTCAGGAAAGATGATGAGACATAGGTCTTTCTACTAAGCATAATCATCTCTTGTTGGTGGAGGGATGTGAAGACTCTAACTTCAGTTGGTTTTGTTTTCAAAACACTCAGGTATAATATACTGTCTTCTTGGAGATTATCTCTTTTTGTGATGTAACAATTCATTGTTTGTTTTTATTTTAATCTTAAGTCTAATTTATTTGATTCTAGCAGGGCTACTCAAGGTTTCTCCCAATTAATGTTGCAATGTTGTATTTTCCTATAATTTTACTTTTGCCCTGTTCACGTCATTTTACTAGAAGTGATTGTTTTATCGAGAACATGCAGTTGGGTCGTGTTTTTAAACTGAGCTCGACATTCTCTTTTATCTGTGTATCCAACTTTTACATTTTATGTTGTTTTTGATACATAAGAGAATATGTGCACTGTTTATTGTTTCACACCCCAGCATCAACAACTGATATGGCAATGAAACAAAATCTACAAGAATACAGAACGAGCCCATCAGCTAAAAATATTTAATTCTCCTTTTTCGAACACTTTACCCAAGAGTAAAATAAAACACATTTTCAAATTTATATGGTATATACCAATATAGCCCATAAAACAGAAGCCCAACACTTTAAAAAAAAAAATGACACCACACAGTGTTTTCCAGCCAGACACTTAACTAAATTAGAAAGAAACAACAGAAGCAATTTAAAATAATTTTGAACTAATCAAGATATATCAAAATAACACATGACACACAAAAGGCTCCAGAATAACAAATAATATACTACAGCGAAAGAAAAGAAATACAGAACAAATAAAATGCATGGCACATCAAAGAAAGTAATAACATTTATTTTTAAAGCATATATTAATTAGATGTAAAAATTGGCTTCAGTATTTTGTTTAATCTATGCATATTGTGTATTTTGACCTTATTTAGCCCCAATATTCTTTCTTGTATCTTTCTGCTTCCACTGATCCCCATTTTATCAACAAAGAGCCTCACTTCTAATTTCATAACTTATTTATTGATTAATTATTTATTTTGACATCTCAATGAGTTTGATCAGGTTGGTTGAGAGAAATATGGGTGAGACATTACTTGAAGAAGAATGGGCAACTTACTAATGTGTACAACCACTAAAGAAAATTCCAGTGTAATACTAATTGCAAACCACATATCTCACAACAACAATCTAAATAAAAACAGAAAACAGGGATCAGTGGAAGTAGAGGGAGACAAGGGGAAATATTGGGGTAAATATGGTCAAACACATTATAGGCATATATGAAATGGCATACTAAAAACATACTAAAAATGAGGCACAGGCGGCATCTCAAGATTAACAATACATTCCAAGGAGAAGCAAGAATAAAGAGAAAGCCAACAACTAATCAAAGCAAAAACAGGTTATTCTAAAAAAATGAATGAAACAACAAAAATAGCTCTAGAGTCAATACAATTGAAACATCTCTTGCAAGGCTGACAAAGAGAAAGGACACAAGTAGCCAATATTAAGAGTGACAAAAGAGATGCCAATTCAGCCCTAGAAGACGCCAAAAGAAAAAATAAGTGAATATTACAAACAATTTTAACAAATAATTTTGACAATTTAAATGAAATCAACCAATTTTTAAAATACTTACATACACACATACATACATACATCCTAACAGCCACCAAATAAAATCATTTGCCTATCGAGTCACTTAGCTATAAGAAAGCCAAATTCCTAAGTAAAACACTGCCCAGGATGGACTTGGTAACCAGAACCCTGATGCTTATGGAAGAAAGCTTTCCCAGTTTTAGAAGAATAAATGCTAATTTCACAGAAAAACTTTCAGGCAATAGAGGAAAAGGAAATATACTATAAGCTGTTTTGATAAGACTAACTGACATTATTCCTCTGATACTAAAATGAGACAGAGACAGCATAAAAAGAGAAAAATACATGCCAACAATCCTCCATAATTATAGACACAAATTTCTTGGCAAAGTATTAGCAAATAGTATTTAGAAATAAGCATAACAAATCATTCAACATGGATAGCAAACTGAGGTTTATTCTAAGTGTACAAGTTGTTTGTGTCTTCAAAACTCTATCTGTACAACCCAACATGTTCCTACATAAAAGCTGAGATCACACAGTTATCTCAACTGAACAGAAAAGATGCTTATCAAAATCTAATACCTATTTATAATTTCAAAATATTTTCAGAGCTTCAAGAATCGAGGTAAATTTCCTCATCTCAGGAAAGAGAGCCATAAAACTGACTTCACGCCCCTCCTTAAGATTAGGAACAAGGCAAGAATGCTCTCACTATTATTCAGCATGGTGCTGGAAGTTCTATCCAGAAAAATAAAACAAGAAAAGAGGAAAGATGAGAAATGAAATGCAAGGCATGACAAGGATAAAAGAGAGAACAGAAAGGGTAAAAGGAAATGAAAGGAAAAAGGAAAAGAATATGGATTTGAAAGTAACATAAAACTATTCCTATTTGTAGACAATATGATTTCTAAGTAGAAAACTACATATGAGTTTAGTAAAATTACAGGAGACAAAATATGTATGTAGATATTAATTATATTTCCATATAATAATAATGAACATCTAGATAGCAAAACATATCAGTTAAAACTGCTGAAAAATATGAAAAATGTGAATATAACTCTAACAGGACTTGTGTGCTGGAAAACACAATGTTGATGAAAATGATTGAAGAAGCTCTTAATATATTAACACATAGTATGCACGTGGAGTAAAAACCCAACACACTAAACATTTCAGTTATCACAAATAAGTACACAGGCTTAATGTGACATTAAATATTTGCTTTTGATACAACCCAGACTATTTTAAAATAGTTATAGGATAGAAAAAGTAGAGTACCTAAAACAATATTGAAGTAAAGAAATCAATTCGCCTGGTTTCCAACCTTATTGTGTAACTATATTAATAAAAACTGCCAGTGTTTCACAGAAAAAGACAAAAATATATGGCTAATAATTAAACCTAAACAAATATATTCAACTAATGTTTTTGGTTTTGTTCAAGACAGGATTTCCTTGTGTAGCCTTGGTGTCCTGAAACTCACTTTGTAGACCAGGCTGGCCTCTAACTCACAGAGATCCACCTGCCATTGCCTCTCTGGTGCTGGGATTCAAAGCAGGTACCACCACTGTCTGGCTCAACTAAATTTTTAACAGAAGTAAAAAAAACATTCCATAGAGAAAAATTAAGCTTTCAGCCACAACCGTGGAACAATTCTCCTCCAAGTTCCCAGACAAAAAGTCAACTTCAACCTACATATATATTTTCAGAAAAAAGTATCTCCAAATGCATCTCGGAAGCAAAAGGTAAACATGTAACATATTTAGTAACAGAACATAGATAAGACTCTCTCGAAGATGCTACATCTGATGAAGAGTTCTTGACAATGAAAACACAATCACTAAGAGAAACACTGACAAAGCGATTTGCATTCAAATTATTCTTTCTTCCCAAAAGACAATGTTAAGAGGATGAAAAGTCCAATGGTGCGAGCCATGCACTTAACAAAATACAAAAAAAAAAAAAACTCATTGAGACAAGGAGTCGACATTGCATTCCACTAAAGACAACATACAGATAGCAAATTAGTACAAACAAACACATTCCAAATCATTAGTGACTGAAAAAAGGTATGTTTGGAAGCCACAGACCACAGTGAGATTTCACTACACATCTGTAACATAATAAGATATGTGACAGATAAGATATAATAATGCTATAATAAGATATGATAAGATATGAATGCATGCGGTCAAAATGCCATGACTGAAACAAGATCTACAGCATGGACCCTCCAGAAACTGCCCTAGGGACCTCTGGAAAATGTTTCTATTGTTCCGTTTAAAGAAAGAAAAGAAAAACTAAATACACAACCAATAGCAATTGTGATACTGTGTGTCCATATGAGAAAGTGAGCTGAATTCATAGACCTAGGAGTCCCTTCTGAATGCCAGGAGTTCCCATGCCATGCATTTTCTGATAGAATGGAACAACTGACTTCTTAGATCTTAAAGGAAACTAAAATGCTAACATAGTGTCTGAGGTTGCAGGCTGTAGAGTCAGAGACTAGGTTTGAATCTGTGCAAGCTGTGTTCCTTTAGGGTCTTTAACACATGTGCAGTGTAATTGTAATCAGTGAGCAGCAGAGTTAACACACACTCACATGTCAGTGAACCCACATGTTCTGGTGTACCAAACCTCATGTGTTAACATCTTCACAGTGGAGTCTTGGGTAACTGAACCAACCTTAAGCCCTGTGTCATAGCTTCCTATGTTTAGCAGTGTAAAACATCCAGTGTCTTCTGAGTCTGAACTCTTGAAAGTTCCTCATGAAACTTTATGTCGTATTAGTGGGTCTTTGCAAGGCTTTCATTTTTTTATTCCTGATCACGTTGATCCCTCTTCCTTTCTGTTCTCTTCACACCCACTTTTCCCTGTCTCTTGGCTTCCCCTCTCCCAGGTTGCTTCCTTTCAACAGAGTCCTCTTTCATGCCCTTAATTTAATCAATTTTCTATATTGTGAAAGAAGAAAATATCTTGAGGCTGGAAAAAGGATACTCTTTTTTCTGAAAGTGAAAACTATTAAAATGTTTTCCTCAAACCTTGCTTGGTATAAAAATAGTTTTTAATGCATTGGGTTTCACCTAATCCATTTATTAAACACTGTGAGTGTACCAGAAAATATGCATGACTCTCTTTAAAAACCTGTTTTTGTTTTCTGTTTTCTCTTCTTCATGTGTACATACACTTTCAGGCATACACATATGAGCACTTTTTTGTTCTTGCAATTTTTTAGGAGATCCTGCCTGCCTGCCTCTCCTGCAACTCTGCCCAGTTATAGCAAGCTACAGAGCTCCCTGCTGTGTACATAAGAGCTCATCGCAGACCTCAGGAAGTAAAGACTAGTACTTCCTACCAGGACATGACAAAGTTTTAAAACTGTCACAAAAATAAACAACCCAACAGAAGCTCGTGTGTTCTCTGCAGGATAGTGTCTGTCCTTGTGGAGATATGGTTATTCAATTATTTTTAAATCCATAAAAGCCCCACTTTAGTTCCCTTTAAGTATTCCCTGAGCTCAGGGTCCAGACCTGTCACAGAGAAAGGTCACCAGCCTCTTTCAGATATGCTCACATACTTAAGGTATTAACCTTCTTAGTGACTTTGGTTGCCTTTCATGAGCTCGTACTCTTTGGACCCTTCTTCCATCAAAGTGTCTCAGATGCTCCTATCATAGGCCTCTGATAATCCAGACAGGACTGGTTTCTATTAGCCTGGGTCAGTAGAGAGGAAGAGTGAAGAAGCGATCAGAATACCTGAAATACTCAAACAACAGTGAAATCTTTCAAGTGGTAGATCTCCATGGCAATGCTTATTCTTTGTAGGCTAATGGTGCACGATGGTAACTCCCAAGTGTTTGTAGCTGTAGAGAGAACTTGGGCTAGGAAGAGATGCTTCTCATTTGGCAACTAGTACAAAACTAGCTGAAGAGTGAGAGCTTCCTCTGTTGTGACTTTCATGTTACCAAGAAGACAGAGATGAAATAAACCATAACAAGTAGCAAAGGTCTTATGTGAAATGCATGGTAAACCAAGACTTATGTTCACCTAAACCTTTAACGTTGGTGCCTTGGATACATGGATTCCTACTGTAAATATTTTAGGTCAGGAGTCAGCAAGCTTTCTATAAACTGTAATATAAGCGTATTTAGGCCTTCTAGCTCCTTGGTAATTCAGCATTGCCATTGTAAGAAAATGGTATGCTAGAGAATAAATAAAAAGATGAGTGTCTCTCTATTAGAAGGAAACTTTCTTTATAAAAGTAAGTGGTTTAGTCACATAAGGACTGTGGGTTACAGTTTTTAAACCGTTGTGCTAAAATCATCACAATAAAGATCAACCAGCACTTGGAGTTTTAGAGCCACATGACCAGAAATACAGAATAATGAAGGACGGCCTTCTGTTGTAGATATAAGATAATGTAAACTATGGCAAGCACCACTGAAAGAGTAACTGAAAACAGGAGAGGATCTAGAACCTACCAAGGCTTTAGGGAACAGAGGGAGCAACGCAAGCCAGTGACGGGACAAGAGGAATCAGTAGTAAATTATACTGAGAAAGTTTCCAACTGGAAAAAAACAAAAGGACGGAACTCAGTTCAGTACCTTGTGTCAGACTCATTTTATAATTAAATTTGAAAATGAGGGAAAAAAAAAGATGAACAAATAACCTCTGATCTGGAAAGGTGCTTAAAAAAAAAAAAAAAGCCACCGAAGGAATCACCATAAAGGACATAGTCGAAAAATTTTTAAGAAAAGTAACTTACCCCCTGGAAAACATATAAACAAAATTAAGGCAAAGATGTTTTAAGCATTACAATAAGTATTTGTAACACTAAATGACAGTCATATTAACTAGCAAAAAGTTAATCAAGATAATAAGTAAAAATATCCTGCTGGTGGGAGTATAAACTAGAATAGCCACTATGGATACCAGCATGCAGTTCTGCCTAAAACAAAAAATAGAACTACCATATGGCCTAGCTACACTACTCCTGGGAATATACCCAAAGGGATCTAAATTGGCATGCCACAGAGCTGCCTGCATGTCCACGTTTATTGTGTCACAATTCACAATAATCAAGAGATAGAATCAGCCTAGGTGTTTGTTAGTAGATGGACAGATGAATAAAATGTGTTGTAACACACAATGGAGTTTTATTCAGCCATTCTAAAGGACCAGGAAATTACACCATTTATGACTAGAATGGAGGACTATCACAATAAGTGAAATAAGCCACATCCCAAATGACAAATGTCACATTCTTCTCATATGTGGAACCTGGGCTGTTAAAAAAACACATAGAGCGTAAAAGTAGGGTGACTGTTTAGAAAGAAGAGGGGGACTAGCAGGCTGGGGAGACAAGAGACTGCCCTGGAAAGTGAACAGGGTCGAAATACATGATGTATTCGAATAAAGTGACATCATGAAAACCCATTTCTTTGTACTACGCATATACGCTAATTAATTAAATAATAGTAAAAACTTCAAATCCCCAAGAGAAAAAAAAATGATAGGTGCATAACACAAAGGAAAATGGAAGAAGTTCGTGTTACAGGTAGTAAAGATTTCAAAGACAAAGCCATGTTTGTTGACGCTCACACAGGCTAGCAGAAGCAGACGCTGCCATCCGTGCTCTACAGTAAGTGTACGCTGCAAAAGCAACTCACTTATTTTATAGATACCAAAAACCTTACCGATTCCTGTATCCCCCCATCAGGAATCTCACTACCAGCACTTGCCGGGGAAGAGGCAGAATCGTAACTTATGGAGCAGATGCACACGTTTGGCTTCATTTGCAATTTTAAAAATAGACTTATCTGTAGAAAAGAAGGGACCAAGTGAAATGCGATACGTTAACACTAAAGAATATTATTCAGCCATTAAATTTTTATCTCCTAGCAATTTCATGACTGGGGAAGGCAAATTAAGAATAACAAAATATAGTTATTTCTTGGCTGATGCTTTTTCGACTTTTTAATATTTCTCTATAGTTCCCACAAGCTCTGAACCCGGGTCATCAAAACCTTTCTGTAAGAAGTTGGCAAATAAATATTTCAGGCTTGGTAGGATGTGGTCTTTGCTAGAAACACTTGGGTTACCATTGAAGAAAACAACCAACAATAATATGGATAACAAATGGGCATGGCTGTATTCCCACTAAACCCCATTTATATAAACCTGGGTACTCTGTTTTATAAGGACATAGATTGATTTTCATTATAAAATATAAGCTGATTTCTATCATTAAAGTGATTTTATTAAATTATACTCACTAATGTCTATCATAACCCTATTTCTTTGCCTATATTCACACCCCATAACACTCTCTTCATTCTCACTCTTGTTTGTCCCAGTCTTCTCCCCAAATACTGTCCCTTCTACTCACACCACAGCTTTCTCCCTCACATTTCAGAATTTGGGGTAGAATGTTAGTTTATCAATGATTCACCACGGCACCATTTTGAGTGTCACTGATGTACTCCATATGTCTAACTGTGGCCAAACGATCCTTGCACTTGGCATTGGAAAAACAAGTTCGTATCCTGGTTTGATCTCCTACCTCTTGAATGATCTCAGACTTTAACCAGAGAGTAACAATAGTGCTAGCCATCCTACCAGGTCAACAAAGTCATATATGGAAATATCTAATTAGTCCTGTGATGATAGACACTAGGTAATTATAATAGATCGGGGGCTTTTTCCTTTGGAAGCTATTGAACGAGTTGGTTTTGAAAGTAAGTTACACTCCAGTAAGGAAGAAGGGTTTTGGAGGGGTAGAAAAAGCCTAGAAGGTTCCTACTCTGTGCACAATGTCAAGTAACCTAAGAATGAAGCTCTCACAAATTTATAACCTACTGTTCCTCCCCCATAGTCCAAATAATTTAAACAGAAACAAAATACATAAAAACACATTGCAAAAACTAGCATCCTAAGACAGACACCAGGCCACAGCCTACCAGTATCTTCATACTATACTTTGAGAGTCTTTATTGGATCACAGGATACTCTAGGATGGGAGTAGAGTACCAAAATCAACACACCTATTAGATGGCAAAAAAGATTTGTCTCTAAAAATTTACCAGGAATCCTCTGTGTCAGGACTGATTGCCTTCTGGTAGTTTGGAATCTAAATGTCCCCATAGGTATATGCCAAAGGTTTGTTCCCAAACTTGATGCTATGGAGAGGTGGCAGAACCTTCTAGAGGTGGGAAATGGTTGGGGCATAGATTAGCTGGGGCTTGCTCTTGAAGATGAGACTCTACTTCCTTTCCTGTTCTCTTTCTGTTTTCTGTAAACCAAGGGATAATCACCTTTGTTTCACAATGTGCCCTCTGCTCGGATATTCTAGTTCACTACAGACCACCAAAACATAGCCAAACAACCACGGATTAAAACTTCTGTAGCATGAAACTAAATGAATCTCTCCATTTAAGTTGATTGTCTCAAGTATTTTATGGAAACAATTGAAAGTTTAAAAGACACTCTCGTGATTCCCAAGAAAGAGGTCACTTGGCCAGAAGCCCTTGTTCATGCAAACATTAACATCCCATACATAACCAATGCTTTACAGTCTCTATTTAATACTCTAGAAACAGCCCCATGAAGAATCAGGACAGGCGCTATCAATGTCTTTATGAAAAGAAGGGAAACAGGAATCCAAGAAGTTAAGTCACATATTTGAGGTCGCCTGGGGTCTTGTAACAGCGTGCTCTTTTCATTCATTATTCAAGACAACCTTCTGCCCCTATGGCCTCCAGAAGACTAGAGGGCTAGCCCAAGGGGAATCAAATAATATGATGTGGGCTTTCTTGAAGGAAATTTAAAAATGTAGACAATACCATTTTAGCGACAATACATAGAAAGTAACACAGTAGAGCTATTAATTGGAGGGTAAATACAGCTAGAACCTCAGAACCAAAGGTATAATGTGACTGATTGACCAAAGGAGAGCAATGAACATGCTACCAGTCTCAGAACCCAAAATCCAGGGTTCAGATTCTGGCTCTGTCCTTGAAATCTTTTGTGACATGTCTTACTTACATATTCTAGCCCTTTGCTTGCTAATCCATCACCCAAGAATGAACATATCTACCCTGAAGATGATGTGTTCTATAAACAAGTAAAAGGCTTCCCTTTTGCTAAAGGTAGAAAACTCAGATATTCAGTTGAACCAAATCCTGTGGACCACCTTAATGTCTCTCCTAGTATTTTTAGTAATATGCCACAAGCTACACTATCCTTCATCCTTCCTTCAATGCTTCCTCTCACTGCCACAAAGAATCTCTGTCCAGGGTCTAAAGGTGTAATTCAGTGGTAGAAAGTTTGCCTGCAAAGCTTGAAGCCCTCGGCTTGACTGACCAATGCTACCAAAACCAAAACAAAACAAAACAAAAACCACAAAACACAAGAAATAAACTGCTTATCCGGGAACACAATAAAGCCAGTTTTATTTAGCCACTTGGCACTCACTCTGAATCAATGGCTATGGAGACTATTGGGATACATGGGAAAGCAAACTTTAAAATCAATTGTTTTTGTTTTGTTTTGTTTTGTTTTGCATTTATTTTTTAAATTACAGCAAAAAGAGGAAAAGGAAGAAAAAGACAATTTTAGGGTAAAACACTCAATTAACTATGAGAATCAAGCATAATAAACCGGATATAGATCTGTCTGGCTACTGTAGCCATTTCTGTCTGCCTCCATCTATCTATCCATCCATTATCCTCCTACCTCTCTTTAAGAAAACAGCAGATACTAAAAATGGGGCTTTTTAAAAAAAAATTGCTGGTGAATAAGAAGTCTAATTAACTTAGAGAGCCTTATAGTAAAAAGCAGGACAGTTTTGTTCAGCTGTCACTCACTTTCCTAAATGGCTGCTATAGTTAAAAAGGTGATATGTGATGTAAGGATTGGCTTAGCTCGTCCTGCAGACTCAGCCCTGAACTTGGGATCTCACAACATTTATCAAGTATCTTCTTGTGGGTGTCACTAAATAGACACTGAATAGTAAACTGAATGATAAAAAGTGCATTACCAGGGCAAGAGAAATGGTTTCATGGTTAAGAGCACTGGCTCCTCCTTCAGAGGACCCGGGGTCAGTTCTCAGCACCTACGTGGTGGCTCTCAACTGCCTGTAACGCCAACTCCAGACGGATCCGATACCTTCTTCTAGCCTCCCTGGGGCACCAGGCATGCACATAGTCATACATGCAGGCAGACACTCATACATATAAATGAATAGATGATAGATAGATAGATAGATAGATAGATAGATAGATAGATAGATAGACAGATAGATATAGATAGATAATAAATCCATCTTTATTTTAAAAGTATGTTATCATCTACCTGATGAGAACGCTTGTGTATAGATTTTCAGATACTTTAAGTGAAATTTGTTACTGATCTGAACATCTGCTCTGATCCAAACAGTGAATAATGCCCCATGTGAGTGGCCACTCCATCTTCTATCAGAGTATTTTCCAGTCACCGGGCTTCTATCCCTGGAGGAATGAGGCACATCCATCAATAAGAAAGGGTAAGAGGTCCTCTATAAGTTCCGGCAATATGGGGTCTTAGATTTATAACCGTGCTGGCTCATTGAGTTCCAAGTCAATAAAAAGCTATTTTTAATATTGCTAATTTGAATTTTTGTGCTGACTTAATAATCTTTTTAATTAACTTAATTACTTTTAGATGAAAATATGTTCATTTTAATAACTTTTTGTAACTGTGAAAGTTATAAATGTATGTGCATGTTGCTGAAAGTTCAGAAGAGAAGCTTTAAAAAAAATTGAAAATCTCCTTAGTTCCATTATCCAAAACTATCCTGTTAGTATGTTGCTTTCTCACCTTCTGTTTCTCATGTGTAAGTGTAAACTACGTGGTATATATAAAATATGGTGTTTTTAGAAGGTGGAAGCTCATCCTTCCTCTGGCCAGTTAGTATATGGGTGACCATTGATGAATAAAGAGCAAGTCAACAAAAGCTTTCAAGAGCTTTCATATCCATTCAATCTTTAAAACAAACAAACAAAGACCTAATTCACTTTATTTTTCTTGTATAAAAACCCTTCCTTATGTGTTAGCCACAGCTGGAGCCTGGGTCATCTGAAAGGAGACTCGGATGTGGATTTTTATAAGATAGTGAATTCCTGATAAGGAGGAGGCCTAATGAACAGTCTCTTTCCAAAGGTCAGGGGCCAGGTAGCTATAGGTCTAGCATCAAAGATGGTCTTGGCAAAGATGCCCATGGTGTCAGTGCATCCCCAGGCTGATGTTTAGCAGTCATCAATACTGGCCATCATCAGTAGCTTCTTGGGCACAGGATCAGAGGTGATTCCAGTGCCTCTGGAAGCAAGCACCAGCACAGAGCCACAGTATCCCATCACCTTGCATGGGCAGTGGGGGTAGCAGGTCTTGCTCTCCCATTAGCCTCTCCACACAGGGATGATAGAAAGTTTCACAAAGATGATGACCCCTCAAATGGCAGTGGCTACCACCTTGGAGCACTTAATACAAAGACCAGCATGACCATTGTATTCCCCCAAATAGCAACAATTTGAACTTGGCTGGACGACCAGCCAAAGACTGCTTCTGCTCTAGTGTAATTTTTTAGAATCTCTTCCTTCAGAAATGCTCCCAGGAAAAATTCAATAATGTTGGATTCCTTAATGGATAGAGAGAATAGGTAGCTCTCTTCCAGGGATTTGATCTTCATGTTTTTGGCTAGGCAACCAGCTTGGTGACAGGGATCCACCCCTTGTCTTTGGCTTTACCTCCAAGCCCCATAGCCTCAGTCACAACTGCAGCCCCTAAAACCTCTGCTGAATCTTCCAGAGGAAGCAACCACAGCCACCTAAACCAAGACCCAAGATGTTCAGGGCCCTCCTGAACCCAAATCGTGTCATTTGCATTTAGTGTTTTCCCAAAGAAAAAGCTATTCACACTTTTTAAATGATATTAAGTCAAGTTTAACCAAAATTTCTAATTTGTACACTCTGAACCAAGCTGTAAAGTCTTCAAATGTAAAGCAGGAAGAGGGTCACTTGTAAATTGAGCAGCATTCTAAATCCGTTCATTATGGAACTGCTAAATGATTGGAAACACCTGAGCACTTTTAGAACCCAGTGGTTTCACATCTGTGCTCCATAAAACCCTGGATCCTTAGCTCTGCAGGATCAAGATATAAGAAAGCAGTGGCAAAGGGGTTGGGGGTTGAGGGGATCTCCCTCATCCTACCCTCTCTTTCTCAATCAGAGTAGGACTCCCACGTCAAATTTGATCACTGTACTATCTAAATTGGATTTCAATAGACGCGAATCAACTTTCTGAAAAAAAAAAAAAAAAAAAAAAAAAAAAAACCAAGTTGCAAAATGTATTGGTATGGTTCAGACATCTCCTATCACAGAAAATTAACATGACTTACCCATACCACACATCCTATTAGTGGCATAAGAATGCTGATGTTTGTCATTTTTTCTGGTGAGATTGGTATGTAACAGTGTCTCTCCTTCCCAGCTTGGAGGAAGTACTGTGTATGCATGCCAGGAAGCAACGGTGGGACAACTGTCTTCCTGCCCTGTGCCCTAGCTCCTACAACTCAGACACTTAACACACTCAACTGATTGCTCGATTCTAAACTCTAGAGCAAACGACTCACACATATTCAGCATGGCAGAAATTTGGAAAGGATGCTTTAGAGGACGCCTTGTCCTCTAAAGACTTCTTGGCTCTTCTTTCAACATCTGCCCCTTGAAGTCTGGGCAGCATTTCCTACTCCACAGACCATATGCTAGAAGTTAGAGCTCCTTACTGGTAGATCAACTTTCTCCTGTCTGTGCCACAGTGACGCTCTGTCAAGTCATTGGCTTTTCAACATGTCGTGTCCATAAAGATCGAAGCATTAGTCAGTGGGAATATGTACTCTGTATACATGTACTCTTTGCCAGGGCATTTAAAAATTCCCCTGGGCAATATATAAGGATTCCCTATGTAACAGAAATCATTCCCTACCTTCTCCAGTGGAAGGTGATATTACGATCTTCAATGTACTTGGTGAAGAAAATTATGCCCCCAAATCACTAATTCATTGGTCATCATGTCACAATTTAAAGTTAAAAAAAAATCAAAAGCGTGTATGTCCATATATCTTATTAATGTATTTTACACTGCAGATCTTCTAAATCTGCAAAGGAATGTACGTATCTACTGTTGGCATCTCATCAAGAAAACAGATTCTACTTTATCTATTTACCTAGAGTTAAATTAAATAAAGGCTAAGCAAGTAGATTAAATATAATCAAGTAGGTAAATAAATATGCCAACAACGGAGTGATTTATCCCCCCATGTATCTCTTTCTATGCCAGTCTACCACTTGACGGCTGTGTGGGGCTTTCCGCCGTGTGAGAGGCTCACCACTGGGGCCATCTTGTCTCAACAGCTAAGTGCATTTCCCATAACTCATGTTCACCCTATTTTCCATAACTAAATGAGCATGGCCCGAGGAGACTGCAAGCAAACCTTGGCAGAGCGACATAATGAAGCAATGACACCATGCCAAAAGACACCTCCAGTCACTCTCAGTTCACTCCAAGCACAGACGTCTACCCTCAGACACCAAATACCTGAGGGCAGAGCCCAGCCTCTGCCTCCCATGTAGGAGGGTTATCCAGGACAGAGTCTGGCACGTGGTAGCCTTTACTGGAAGGAATTTGATTAATCATTCTCATTACCTTTCAATTCCATGCACCTGAGCTCATTCACCTTCTGCCCAGAATCGGCAGCGGGTGAATCGGAGCCATAAGAACATTTAAACTGACCGCAAAGAACAAAAAGATGAAACTCTGTCCCAACCCTGCAGTGTGTTCTAGGCCAAAGTGATCAAGCCAACCTTGTAGCACCTCATGAAATTCCTCCATTGTTCTTCTGGGTCCAGGGAATAACAGATACATACACACAGGGGGTTCTGTTGCCTTAGAATTCTGGGAACAATTTGAAATCGAGAAGGGAGAACATAGAGCCGGGTGTGGTGGTGCAAGCCTATAATCCCAGCACTCTGGGGGGCAGAGACAGGCTTATCACTGTGAATCTGAGGCCAGCCAAGGCTACGCAGAGTACACAGAGAAACCCTGTCTCGAAAAATAAAATAAAAAATATGATCTGCTCAGGACCCAGTTTCTCCTAACCAGGAAATGAGACTAGTTAAAGGGACCTATGCTAATAGGAAGCAGATAGCAAAGGTCTACAACATAAAAAAGTACCATATATGTATATGTAACCATATATATGGATGTATATATATATATATATATATGTACATATATATGTAACCATTTCACTCTTAAATCCCTGACATATGTATATGTTGGGCTCTTCCCAGGATTATCCTTAAACACAATATTTTTATAACAGCTTTAAATTTAGATCGACAAGACTTGGTCTCGTGGAATTATTATTAAAGAAGTGCATTGATTAACTTCAATCTTCATATGCTTAGACTAGAAAAGTTCATCAAACACATAAGAAAACTACACCAATAACAAAAATCTTCCTTCTTCTTCCATCTGTTTTCATCCTGTTCCAAAGCTGTTCTGGGGTATCTCTGCCCACAAGTCTACAAAACCTCTCTCTTACCTAAGTATCTCCAGCTTTCTAAATCATCTCTGTCTCTCCCTGTTTCCTCTTTATACTTTGTTATAGATCAGAGAGGGCAAACTGATAGTAAAGGCACCATATGTAAACACATATTCTTATCAGCTAAATGTGAGGTTCTTTTAAATTAAATCTTTAGTTTGAATTAATTACACACTTACCTATAACTTAGATGTTGTAAAAATACAGTGATATCTTAAGCATCCTTTGTGTAGTTTTCCTCCAAAGTAATGCCTTTTTAAGAACGTATTTTATTGTTGATTTATGTGTACTGAAGAGGGTATCAGATCCCTTGGAGCTGGAGTTATATGTGGTTGTGGGTAGCCTAACACAGGTGCTGGGAACCAACTAGGGTCCTCAGGAAGTGTAGATTCATGCTTACCCAATAAGCCATCTCTCAGGCTCAAAGGCAATGTCCTGTAAAAGTTGTAATTCTTATTCACAATCAGAATATTGATTCCTAAAGTGCTAAGATGCAGGGCCCTTCCATCCCAAGTATACTTCAAGGTGACCTCTGTGACATCACCCACTTCTTTCCTCACAGCTCTGACTAGTGAAAACCACAAATCTGTTCAGTATTCTGTAACTTTTTTTCTGTCCAAATGATGTAATATAGATTGGATGGAATGCTATGCACTTGAGAGGTGGAAATAGGATCAAAGTGAGATCAAAATCAAAGCACAAACATGTGCCAACACATGCAGGGAAAAGTAGGATGAAGTCACACAATATGTAAACTTTAATGAGTGTTTCCTCACTCAGTGTAGTTTGCTGGAGATGTCATGCAGGTTGCTGTCTATGCCAGGAACTTGGTCCTTGTTAATTAGTGGGAAGTATCCGATGGTATTGATTTTTTTTTAACCAATCAGTAAACCTGGATTATCCTTGGTTAGGGGAATCTCATAATAAAAATCGCCCACAACCAAATGTATACAGGATTTAGTGCAAGCTATCATCTTCTTGGTCATTGTGAAAAATGGCCAGACTGGAACTAGAGGCTCATATGGGTGTCCGAGTTGTTTTTGAGATGGCCAAATTATTCATACCATTTTATATTTCCACCAGCAATGTGTGAGAGATCCAGCTTCTCCATATTATCACAAACATGGGAAACTGTAATAATCTTTTATTACACTGACTCTGGTGCACAGATGTTGATACTTTCTGCAAATAGATACGTTTTCCTTATCGTTAATAATGTTGGGCATCATTTAATGTGCTTATCTACTGCCCTTCTACCCCTTTCATCAAAATATATTTCCATGTGTTTTGACTATTTGAAAGATAATCTGTTATGCTTTTGTTTTGGTTCTTATTTCATTTTACATTGTTTGGAAGGTTCCTTATATACTACACATATCTACCCTTTGTTTAATATTGTAAACTGCCTTCCACTCCATAGTTCGTCCCCTTAAGAAGATTTCTCATAGGAAAAAAATGTTTCAATTTTAATAAAGTCTAATTTATTCGTTGTTCCTCTTAGGGACTGAACTTTGATGTTAAATCTATTTAGCATATTTGGAAGGTGTTCTTATTAAGTTGAACTAGTCCCCTCTTATTCTTTGCTAAGATTTGTTATGAATAAATGTTGAATTTTGTCAACTGCTCTTTCCACATCAATTCCATTTCAATTTATATAGCTGCATTTACTTTTTTCCTGAGTCTGTAAATTTAATATTAAGCCAGATTTACAGTCCTCCTACCACCCACTCCATTTTTGATGGTATCTATTTCTATTTACACATCGTTGAATTTACTAATCTTTTTTTTTTAGATTCTATGTCACACACATGAAGATGTTAGGATCGAGTTTTCCTTTTCTTTCTTTTTGTGTTATTGTTCTTTGGTTTTGGTAATATTAACTTCATAAAGTAGAACCAGAACTTATCCCTCTATTTCAATTTCCTAGAATTGGTATTAATGTTTCTCTTTGGTAGAGTTCTCTGACGCAATCAATCATCTAGGCCTGGGGACTTCTTTTTGAGAAGTCTGTAAATTATCAATTCAATCTCCTTAACAGTTGTATGACTTACATTGCCTCCCATATTGGCCAAGTTGTGGCAGGGTGTATTTCTCAGGAATTGGTATATCTCTTCTAAGTGTAGGGCTATTTTGTAGCATTCCTTTATTACCTTGTGTCTATATAATCTAAAATAATGTCTTCTATTTCATTTCCCACATTGGGAATTTGTCTTTTCTTTTTTTAGCTGAAGTTTGTCAATTGTGTTGACTTTCAAAAGGAGCATTCATTTCTTTGCTTCACTATTTCCTATATTATTTTTCTACTTTATATTTCATTGTTGTTCCTTATTCTTCCCCCCATTTTTGCTTTAGATTTGTTTTGCTCTTGTTTTCTAGGCTTGTGAAGTGTGACTTTACACTATGAACTGGAGAGAGTTCTTATTATTATATAAACTTGATTATGTAAATATTCTCAGCATTTCTTTGGCCGATTGCCAAAAAAAAATTGATAGGTTGTATTTTTATTTCCATTCATCTTAACATATTATTAGGTCTTATTAAACTCCTTCTGTGACTTATGGATGATTAGCTGACAAACAGTTGGACAATTTCCTACTATCTGTTACTTATTTTAGTATGGATTCATTTGGGCTAATAAACACATTATTTGTGATTTCAATTATTTTATAAAAATTTTATTACTCAGGATAGAGTTCCTCTTGATATATGTTCCAGGAAACCAAGAGGAAAAATGTAATCCACTGCTGTTTGGTGAAGTGTTCTATGAATGTCAATCAGTTCCTGTTAGATGATGGTATTATAGTGTTCTTCCATCTTGCTATTGTCGGAATCATATCCCTTTCTGCCTTACCAAAATTTATACAGCAAAGCCTTAACCCTCAATGCTACCACATTTGTAAATAAGGTATTTATTGAAGCATTTAAAGTTAAATTAGGTCATGGAGTAGGAGACTCATAAAATAAGACTCGTGTTTTCATAAAAAGAATGGAAGACCAGACAACGTGTACATGCACATAGAAAAAGCAATGTGAGGAGACTGTGAGTGATAAAGCAATTGTCTGAAAGCTAAAGAAAGAAATCTCAGAAGAAAACTGCACCTCTGATATCTAGCCATGCACTTCCATCTTCCAGACCATGACCAAACAACTTTATGTTGTTTGACCCGTCCATTTTCTGGATTTTGTCATGGCAGCCCCACGTGATTATTACATATGTCTTTGAAAATTTCCTGGTTTTGGTGTTCTACTAGTTGTTGAGTGGAATGTGAAACTTCCAACTATTTATGCAGATTTTTTTCTATTTCTCCTTTCAATGTATCAGTCTTTGCATCCCATGTTTTTGAGACAGAGGCTCACTAGAATCCCAGATTATCTTAGTACTCGCTGTGTGGTCCAGATTAATCTCAAACTCACAGTCTTCTCACCTCGGGGGCATTACTATTGGCATCACAAATTTAAGCCACCACAGTTGGCTTGTGTCATATGTTTTCTAAACTCTTTTGTTCTGAGAACATGTATTCATCATTACTAGGTTCTCTTGGTGCAGTAATTATCATTGAACGATGTCACTCTCTGTGATAATAGCTTTGCATTAAGATATAATTGATTTGATATCATGGCTACTCCTACTATGTTTGATACATAGTAGGGATAGAAGATCTAGACCATGTTGGTGTGGCAAGCTACTGAGAAAAGCAAAGGATTTAAGGTCAGAGTGGATTATTTTATTATTTTAGCTCACAGTTCCAGGGCACAGTCTATCGTGGAGGCAAAAGCCTGAAGCAGCTAGTCACATTGCATCAGGAGAAAGAAAGAAAGAAAGAAAGAAAGAAAGAAAGAAAGAAAGAAAGAAAGAAAGAAAGAAAGAAAGAAAGAAAGAAAGAAAGAAACCAGATGGATGTTGATGCTCATCTTGCTTTCTCCTTTTTAGTCAGTCCAGGACTCCCAGCCCATAGATGTTGGCCATGTTTAAGGCAGGCTATCCCACATTATTAAGCCAATAAAAACTCCCTCAAAGATAAGCCCAGAGGTTTATCTCCATGATGATTCTAAATCTCATCAAGTTAACAAAACAAAATCACTTTATTTGAGGGAGAATCAGCAAGGTTTCTTTACCTTCACATTCCTTCTATGATATTTACATAAATATTGCATGGTATGTGACTAGGTCATGTTTTTAATTCACCCTGCAAATTTTTCTTTCTGTTTTCTGTTTCTGTTAATTTGTGGATAATTTTTAGAATTTTATTTTAAGGTATCCATCATACGTTTTAGCTATACTTCGGTATATCATTATTAACAATTTCTCCAGCTATTACATCATATATATATATATCTGTAACTTTTTGTGCAGATGTGTAGTTGAAAAGTATGGTGGACTTAATGTTTTACCCAAATATTAAAGCACCTCTTAACCTTCATCAGAGAAACTTCTCCTTGCAGTAAATGACAATCAACATAGACACACACACACACACCAACTGGTCGACATGCATGAATAAGATGCTATGGAGTTCTTGGTACTAAATTCAGTGTATATACCATAGCCCTTCTTCTAACTTTCAAGGATCCTCATAGAAAAGGGGGTCTCGGAAGATCCAGGGGTAGTTGATAACACCAAGGAAATGTTTTTCCAGCCATAACAGGACAGTCTTACATACAAACTCACAGTGAGTGCAGTACTATGCACAAGACCTCTGCAAGGTAAAGCCAGACAAAATCCCAGCAGAGAGCAAGAGCATGGGCAGAATATCTCATGACTGATGAGACACTGGCATTTGATAACTGCTAGGAGATGGAGATTCAGTTTTCTTTGATGATGTGACCCCTGGAAGGTCAACCATATGCTAGAGCAGGCCTCATTCAAAAGGCTAGCTGGGAAGCACAAACTGGACTCCAAAAAGAAGCAAGAAGAAAGAAGGAAGGAGGGAGAGAGGGAGGGAGGGAGGAAAGGAGGGAAGGAAGGAAGGAAGGAAGGAAGGAAGGAAGGAAGGAAGGAAGGAAGGAAGGAAGGAAGGAAGGAAGGGTAAGTCCTAAGATCCTAAAGCTAGCTGGTTTCTCTCCTTTCCCCCCCCACCTTGATCCATGTTTTTATTATAAAAATAAATGCCCAAGGCTGGGCTCCTTTGCTTATTTTTTTAAATCAGCACACAAATGGGTTCCATCATGCCATCTTAACACCTACTTTGTTTTTGTATCTTCTCCTTTCCACCCCCTTCCCGTCCCTAGATACCTGCCTGTTGCTTCTCTTCCTCCCTCCAGTAGCCCCTCTTCTGCTTTCATGTCACGTGTGTTCTATTAACCTCTGTTCCTTTTCTCCTGCCCTCTCCCTTAAGTCTTCCCTTTTACCATTCATGATCCTTTTTGTAATTCCATGTTCAATACCCATATCTCCCACATACATAACAATTAAATTTTATCATGTGCATATGAGAAAAAAGCATGCAGTATTTTTCTGGGTTATGACACTTAACATAATTTCCAGTTTTCTGTAAAGGTTCTGATTTTAATTTTCCTAACAGATGAAAGCAATTGCACTGTGTATATTTACCACATTTTCTTTATTCATTGTGCGATTAGATAGAAGTCTAGGCTGATTCTGTTTCCTAGCTGTTGAGAGTAGTGTATCAATAAACTGGATATACAAGTGTTTCTGTGATAGTTTTAGTCTTTGGGTATATACCCAAGAGAGGAATAGATTGCTGGGGTTATATAGGAGAGGCTGGGTTATTTTTAAGGCAAGAGGTTTATTTTCATCCATAATTCTGGAATTCCAATAGTCTGGCATTAACATCACCTCCTCCTCTGGTGAGGGTCCCTGTGGTTTTGGAAATGCACATACAAAGAGGGAGATGTGAAAGGGGCAGACACTTCATAACAACAGGCTTTTAAAATAATTAGCCCACTCTTAGAACAAGTGTAGTAATCCTTTCACAAGGGCCCCAAACATCTCCTAGAGAGCCCACCATCAGCATTTCAATAAAGTGGTAAGATTTTTCAGGTTCAAATCACATCCAAACCTTTGAGAGTCTTCTCATATTTTACATGTACTGTCAAGAGGTCTTAGTTGTACTTAATGGTACAATGGAGACAAGAGTGTCTAGCCTGTCTTCCTAGAAGTGGGAGTCCCTGTGACAGTGTTTTTAAAATTGGGGGGGGGGAATCTCATATAAAAACCAGAACTGTTGTCAGACATATGGTGATTCTGGGTTGGCATTATGCATTCAAACAGCCTGTTCCAGCCGAGTAGGAGCTGACCTCTTTAGATGGGGCGACGCCACAATTAGAGCTTTATTGTATTATTTCCAACTCAGAATCAGTCACTGATCTTGCCCCTCATATCTGCAGGAACTTTAGTTTGAAACTCAGATAATTTCTTCCTAAGTAAGCATACTCATTTTCCTCCAGTTACTTCGTATTTTTTCTTTCTTCCTCCATTCCTCTCTTTTACTTACATATCACTAATGCCTAAAGAACTGATCTGGTAGATAAGGAGAATCTGTGTGCATATGCAAATATATACACGCCATGTGTGTGAGCATGAGTACATGTAGGTGTACGTGTGTGTTCATGTATGTGTGTGTGTGTGTGTGTGTTCAGAAATATCGTACCCAATTGCTCTGCTCTATTCAAATAGCTCTCTTTCATTGTTAACTGTTTTTTCTTTACTATATTTTTCTCTTATGTCCCTCAATGGTAAATTAAAATACATTAGGTATTCACATGTTTACTTGTTCGCTTGCTGACTCTTTAAACCTGGAGTTTGTTATCTTACTCACCATTGTAGCCTCACTTCCCTGCATATAAATAGAAATTTAACAAGCATGTAATAAACAGATGAATCATGTCCTGAAGCATCTTAATGACAACTCTGGCAAATTAGAAATTGCCCAGAATATGATGGTGAAAATCTACAGTCATGGGTTAGTTAGCTGTGGAGGATTCTGGGAAATGAGATACTGGTGAGAAGATCACTGTCTTCAAGGATTTAAAGGTTTGTTCATTGGAGGAGTAAATATACAAATAACTATGTTCCTCATTTTCCTGTATGATACCCTTACAGTCAATTCGCTGAGATAAATTTATCCTCCATGGAATAATAGCTTTCTAACAGCTAAAAACATACTCCAATAGTGAGGGTGGTTAAGACCACATAACCATCTAAGAGTCAGCTGCAACAGGAGTCACCCGTTTTGGAGTTTCTTCTAAAATTCCCCTCCCCCTATGGTGTTAAAACGTCTTTAGTGAGATAGAGCAGGGCTTTCACTACTCACGCGGGCAGAGGCACCACAGAGAGTTGGGCTGAGGTCACTGCTCAGCTTAGGGTTAAGCATGTGGAGTTCTCAACAAGTTTAACACAGCAGGGTTATCTATCAAAAGTTTAAGTCCCTGCTAATATGAAATGAGAAATAGCTCATTCATCCTTAATGGTATCCTAGAGCTGCAACTAATGGTCAGTTAGTTTACTCTGGAAGCCAAGCTAGGAAGCAGTTTACAGTTAATACCACTGCTTACCTAAGAGCCTTTGAGGGTTACACGAACAGTATATTGCCTCACATCAACAGTGACTTTACTGGGGTAACAAAAAAAAAAAAAAAAAAGTTGGTAGTGATGTGATTCCAGAACAAATCTTAGTAGTAAAATAGCATGACATTGCATGGGTTCTAGCATTTTTCCAACAAATTATAGTTTTTGAGTAAGATGAGTTTTTATAATAATTAAGAACTGAGTAACAGAACTTGTTTTTAGAAATACAAAACTTGACGGGATTTGGAGGACTACAAACTTTCTGATAGAATTTAGTAAGTTCTCACAAACACACTTAGCAGGAATTACCGAAGCTTTTCTCCTTTAAGCAGCAGATAGCTTCACATCTCTATCACACTCACTCCCGTCTTTCTTCCCCTCTCTCTGCTATTCTCAGCGGGCCTTGGTTCTATGATAGATCCCCAACTGGAAGGATAGTACAGAATTTAGACTAAAGTCTTGGTAACACACATGTGGCTCGACTTATGGAACTTCAGAAGTTGTTTCTTGAACCTGGTCCGTGATCAGAGAAGCTCAGGCCTCTACATCTAATATTTATGGAATTCATTAATAATGAGTTCTTCTCATTCTAGTGTAACCAAATACATATGTAGAAAGCAATGAGATCTACTAGAAATCTATTTTTAGCCCCTCATATTGGCTACAATTCAAACTGTAAAACTTATGTTTTAAGTTTAATTTGATCTCATTTTCTGTTTGAGACAGGATCTCATACTGTGTAGCTGAGGCTAGGTTTGAACTTCAAACTTAAGATTCTTCTGCTTCAGCTTTCTTGGTGGGATTACAGACATGTATAACCAACACCTAACTTCAACTTTGAGTGTGTGTGTGTGTGTGTGTGTGTGTGTGTGTGCATGTTTGTGCTTGTGTGTTCTCCTTATGTATCCTTGCTGGCCAGGAATTCACTATAAACTAAACTGGCGTGTGCTAAGATTACAGGTGTGTGCCACCATATACCCAGCTCAAAGATTTGAGTCATACTGGGCAGACTGCTCAGACCCTGAACAATCATTTAGCCAATGTAGCTCATGCCTTAGTTGTACATAAAGGAATTAATGCTCAACTAAAAGGAAGCTTGATGGTGTTCAATCAGAGGATTGACCTCGTGCAGGAGCAAATTGATACCCTATGGCCAATTGCTCAACTTGGCTGTCAATGAAAATATGCTGGACTTTGAGTCACTAGCATATAACATGAGAATTTTTCCTGTGCTGCAAATCTGTCTAAACAATTGTCGAGCTATATTTTAGGTAATTGGACTGGAGAATTCGATACTACGATGGAGCAGCTGAGAGTGGCCATTGTCACAGTAAATTCTACCAGAGTGGACGCAGGACTAGCCACAGGATTATCATCATGGATTGCTGCAGCCATGAATCATCTGAAGGAATGGGCGGGCATGGGAGCGTTAGCAGGCCTTCTGGTGTTGGTCTCCTTGGTTTGCCTGTGGTATATATGCAAGATTAGAGTCTCACAACTGTGTGATGCAGCCATGATCATTCAGGCCTTTACAGCCATTGAAGCAGGACATTCTCCCCAAGCATGGTTGGATACCATAAAAAGCTAAAATGTTACGCTCAGGATGCGAGGCTAAGCACTGCCCTCAGGGTCAGCCGCTTTGGACCCAGAGAAGAGCATGTCTGATTGCATGCAGGTTGATGCCCCAGGTCCCGCCTCTGAGAAAAAGGTATCGGACGGGTCTGATGCTCTTTGGGTGGATGACACCTAAATGAACATCTGTACAAAGTCACAATTTATTTCTAATATCAGAGATCAGACCTCTACTCTTGCCTGATGCATCTAAAATAAAAAGGGGGAACTGTAGAGAGCTGCGGAATGCTGTGCCTTAAAGATGGAGCTGGTTTCCGCCTTCCACCTTCCCAGTGGTGAGTGCTCTCTGTCACAAACAATTCCACATTTGGCTAAGGCTGAGGATCTGGCTTGCTTCCATGTATGTGGACCTATCTGCATTGCCCACGTGGCACGCCTGGGTTGGCTACCCAGAGGCTATTTAAGCTGTGGGCTGGCTTTCCCCAGGGTCCGAGGATTGTTCAAGGTTCCTGAATAAACTGCATTGAAAAAAAAAAAAGAAAATCACAAAAGTTTAATAAGCCACACACTTACTACCAAACAGAATCACATACTTAAAACTGATATTTCTAAAAGCATATGACAAATAATATTCTGAAGTTATCAGTATCCTTCAGATTCAAGATGAAAGCATATTACATACTTGTCTTTTTTTTCCTCCCACGGTGATAATATGGTAAACATGGGTGATGACTTCTCTTCCTCTCCTTATCAATTCCGTTTCACTGGTTCGGCATCCATGAGTGGCTCCATCTCATTTCCCTGTGGTACCAACAATCCTAGTCCTTCCTTGCCTTTTTATCACACTACTGTCTTCTTCCCTTCTCACCCCACACACCCAACAATCCTTTATTTGCTTCCAGATCACAATACTGGGAGAAGGAGACACTTTCATCTCTGTTCCATCAGAACATCTGAGCAGCCACGGCTATAATATAGCCTCCACAAGATGCTATAAGGTGGGAGTGCCATGGAAAGGACACATCACCACATGGGCACACTCTGGTTTCCAGATCTCTGGTGACTGTTGGCCTATTTAAAACCCATCTGTGTCTCATGATGCTACTTCACACGGGCAGGATATTATCTCCTCAGCTCAAAAGGAGGGCCAAGGGAGAGAGTTTGGGGGCTGCTGCTGTAATGTCAGTGCCTCCTATAAGGTGGCTATCTGAAGTTGCTTCACTCCTGAGAAGTTGCCATAGCAACCTCTGTACCTCCCCACTCCTGCTCCCTGTCTACTGACCACTTCTACCTTGTCTGATCGTGCATCTCAAGGAGCCTCACCTCCACTATGGAGGGATCTTTTTCACTTTGGACCCGCCAGTTGGGACTTCCTGTGTTTTATATTTGAGAAACTTCAAATCTTAAGGTTTTAAACTAGACAATGTTCTCTGGGTGTTAAGACTAATCATCAGTTTTAGACACCTTCTTCTCAAGAAGCCCATAGCCATACGGGTTAGCCTCATTATTTCCTAAAGCCTGTGATGCATCAACCTGGATATTTTGGACAAACATGCCAGATGAGCTTGATGCTCTTGTTAGAAATATCAAGACAAGCAAGAGAGTAGAAGGAAGGTAGAAGAATAACAGGTAAATGCAAGCATTTGGGGAAGAAGGAAATTAAAACTCAGACAATAAGAAATGGGGCCACATGCAAAGACACCCTAAGAGTCTTCACATACATAATGATGTCATTCTCCTGTGAATAACCACGACTGACAAGCCCCATTGCATGTGGAAGCTCTTCTATTTCAATTACACATGCACTACAACCTCTCTGAGACTTGTTTTCTTCATCTATAAAATAGGAACAATGTCTACACCAAATCTTTATGAGATGTGCAGAGTAAACTTCATCAGTTCCATTCCACCAGTGGAGTAAAATATGATGCAAACAAGACATATAAGTGCCTGGTCCACAGGCTTCAGATCTTCTAGAGAGAGAATTGGAGCCTAGAACTTGACTCCAAGTTCAGCATCTGACTCTCATTATCAGTGCAGTCCAAATCTAAGGGACAGATATATATAATCCAAGCAAGAATAGACCAGTGTTTGCTCTAGAACCCTGTCCCAGTTTAGAACTAAACCAGGAGTTCAGGGGTTGGTATATGACGTGTTAAGGCTATACCCCAAGTCTTCCTTAGGATACCCTGAAACATCACAAATCCACTTTGAGGAGTTTGGCAACCCACTTCAGTTCAATGTGATATAAACTTAATCTAAGAATTTTTACATCTCCAATTTCTTCCATCTCATTTCACTAAGCAAAATCTATACCTGACCCCTAAGTCACTATGAGACTTGAGACTACAGTGTTCCCTGCTGTGTACTTGGAAAACTGCTGTGCTTTCTGCATTATTTTCATGGACTCTCAAGTCCTCCCCCCTCCCCCGCATAAAACGTGTTTTGGTTTGTATATTCAATTATGAAAGCTCCAAGCAAGCTTAATACGATAAAGGATAAAGAAAACCTGTCTAATTTAGTAAGACTAAATAATGGCATTTTGAACACGGATTGTCATGCTTTCCTATGGCTAAAAGCCACAAAGCATTTCCTGGCAACCAGATTTTGGAACACCAGCTTCATTTGCTAGGAGTGACTTTTAATTAACATATCAGCTGTCTGCAAGCAGGAAGTGTCTACAAGACCTTTCAACTCATCCTCCAGACTTGTGTTTAAAACTTAGTTGTAGAAATGAACGAAATATTTGCCTTTACAGTGTTACAGTAAGTGCCCAACTTCCCCCCACAGCCTTGTTTACATTGTCAGTTTGTATTATCAGACCTTGGCTGGAAGCCCATGAGGGACAAAAGTAAACCACAGCTTAGACAGGGAAAATCAAAATGAAATCAGAGCAAGACTCAAGCCAGGAGGCTCCCATCCACAGTTACTATCCATAAACAGTTGCTGCCTTCTTTCTTTTCTTTTCTTTTCTTTTCTTTTCTTTCTTTTCTTTTCTTTTCTTTTTTTCTTTTCTTTTCTTTTCTTTTTTCTTTTCTTTCTTTCTTTCTTTCTTTCTTCCTTTCTTTCTTTCTTTCTTCTTTCTTTTTTTTTCTTTCTTTCTCTCTTTTTTCTTGCCCTAAAGTTCTTCCTGAAATTCTTCCTTCTCAAAACAACAGATAAAAACCCTTTTCTAAGACAGGTTATCTACTGAACCAAATCTTCATTCTTGTGGTTGCTTTTTCTCTTAGAGAAAAATAGACAAAAGCACCTCAAACCCAAGTGAACAGAGCAGCTGACTGACAAATGATAGCTGTCCATCTTGAGCTGTAAGCATGACTGCTATTACCACAGGATGAGGCCATGCTTCATGCCTTGAAAGATAGAGATTGACTGAATAATTAATCCTTAATGTTATTCAACCCGTACCAGGGAAGGAAGGTTGCAGATTACCATATACTAGGAAAGAGCCAAATCACCTCTTTTTTGCATAATTTCATAAGTATACCTAGTTCTAACAACTTCCCCAAAGCATAAAACTAACAGAAAAATGCTAATTAGTATTCAGAGAATAGAAGCTCCCAGAAGATTTAATATAAAAGAGCTAAAATGAACAATCAGAGAACCTAGGAACTGAGAATCAGATCATGGCAAGAAAAACAACAACAAAAAAATCCCATCAAATTGATTGTTGCTTAGGAAAAAAAAGTTTCTTTTTCTAAAGAAATCAAAGTTCATAGCAACCATGAATAGTTAAGTCTGTCTTTCTAAGCTTGAAATTATTTAGGAAAAAATTCACAGAGGAAGACACCAACATGATAAAAGCAGTTGTTTCCAAATACAAGGGGATTGTAAATGGTTATTCCTTTTCTATAGTTTTAATATTTTTTAAATATTGGCCCTAATTTTAAGTATATATCTGTTTTATGAAAGACATATTTACATTAAAATAAAGTTAAGCCCAATAATAATTAGATAATCATGTAGGTGGCAAAAAGGAAAAGCAAGTTCAGTGAAAAGCAAGTCCAACTTGGTTTTGGTGAATTATTTGCCCAGGGAACCTTCATGGACAAAGCCTCCATCCTCCCTAATAACTGTTATCTCATGATGTCATTGTCACTAACATTCGTTGACCGGGAGATGTCTGTGTAGTAGGGCGCTGCACTAGGTGCCATGTGTTCATCATCCTTACGTGGAAAGCGCTGTATCTTCTCGTTACGTCGAAGAAACTATCCCAAGACTTAAGTGGTCGCACCTTGTTGAGAAATTGCATGGCAAGTTCCTGACTGTGAAGACCTCTATGGAAAGACATACTCGTTTGGATCTTCAGCTCTAAGCCATGTGGTTCAAAGTGAAATACCTCAAACATCACCCCTTGCTCTTTCCTCCATCCTTGCTTACTCCTGAACTCAATGGAACCTTTTTTTTATTCAAGATACTTTCTCAAATATAGCCATCCAAGCAGAAGAAACTTTTGTCTGTTTTGCTCATGGCTGTATCCCCAAAGTGAAGAATGTGCCTGGCACACACTGCTTAGTAAACGATTGCTGGGTTGATAAATAAAATTCTCCACATTGAAGTCTAGCCCCAACCTTCTGAGCTCCCCAACCTTTATGAGCAAAATACTCTCTACTTTCACTCATTTTTCACTCAGATCAAAAATGGCTATTATTCTCTAAATAAGTTTCCTTAGTCTAATAGACTCATAACTGAACGTTCTCAGCTTCATCTGTAGACATGCAGGAGCTCTAGACTTAAGTTCAAGCCAACAGAATGGTGTGAAACATCCTAAATCTACTCCTAAATATACTAGATCCTAAACATCTACTCGTATTTACCTTATTCATCAACTGGGTGCGTGCCATAGGAAGTACAGACAGCAAACCGGGGTCTGTAAATGCCGGTCTCGGCTCAGCTGGCCTGCTCTGGCCACATGAATGATGACCAAGCCTTAATTCTGTTGATCCTAGAGACCTTAGAGCCATTTCTTAAAACAGTTTCTCTTCCCAGATAATACACAGTCGCATTTTTAAAAATGTGTACGTGTACATATACACACTGTTATGATTTGAACATGAATTGTTTTCCTATAGGCATGTTGAGTGATTGCTTCCCCCAGCTGGTGGTACTATTTTGGGATATTTTGGAAACCTTAGGATGTAGGCCTTTGGCAGAAGAAATAGCTTCTTAAGGTTTTCCCTTTGAAGGTTATACCTGTTCTCTGACTACCTGTCTACCATGAGATGAGTAGCTTTCGTCACATGCTGCCACCAGCTACCACACTATTTTTCCTTACCAAAGACCCAGGATCATCAGAGACAAAGATTATGGACTAACATCTCTGAAACTGGGAGAAAACTCAATCCTTTCTCCTTTACATTGTTCTCTAAGGTATTTTAGTCACGGCTCTATAAAAGAAACTAATACACAAGCATCTCTCCACATGTGGCCTACTTCGTTTTTATCTTATGTAAGTCTCTACCATTTTGTTAACTGTGTGATAAAATTATTGGCATTATCTTCAGGGGGCAGAAAGATTACAAAAGTCAGAGGTTCAAAAAGTTTTTGGATAGACTGAGTCTCCTAGATATGACATGCAAAATGTAGCCATGAACTATCAACAATAGGTTTGCCTGAATAAGACCAGCAAAATGAGGATACAAGTTGATCATCTAATGGAGACAGGGACAATTCTATATGGCCACACCCTTGGATAGAGAGATGCAGGAGAACAATGGCTTTTACAAGAGGAAAAATCAGTAGTTGCCTTCAGGGACAAACTCTCAGTGAAATTGTCCAGTCCCAAGTGATCAGCCCTGTTTACATGTATATAGGATCAAAGCTCAGTGGGTTCAATAGTTTATATCTGCATGTGTGCACATATACACATATACATATAATAATATTAATTTTTAAAGGATACTATGAATTTGAGGGGAAAATATGAAACTGGATGGGGGAAGGAGTAATATAGATACCATGCTCATGTATGAAATTTATTTCTATTAAATAATAATAATAATAATAATAATAATAATGGTATTATCTTCAATCAACAGTCCTTAAAGGAGTTTTCATAAGCCATCTATAAGTCTTTTTTGTGAAAGTTGGTTTTTAAAGAAAAAACATATCATATAATCCATAAATCCTCTTAACCAGGCACAACTAAAATGAGCTCAGTCTCCTGAGTACAAATGACTCCACAGAAGAAGCACCAGTAACTCTACCCTCCCTTCAGGGTACATGAAGCTGTAGGACACATAAGCTCACCTGCTATCAGACTATCTCAGTACAGATATTAAAAAATATGTAAAACCAAGCTACGGAGCTTAGCATCATGCCGCCACGTGGCCCACTGGCTTTGGCAGTGCTCGAATTCTGGAGGTGCAGAGGTGAGCCAGATCTGAAGAGTGCTCGGTCTGACAGACAGACTGCCAGCTGTGTTTTAAGAGAGGGCATCTGGAAACAATCATAGTAGTGAAAACCTAGCAGATGTGAGTCTTGGAGAGGCTCTACGGCATGGCCATCAGTTCCCGACTCCTTGAAGATGCATCCCACAGCCACTTCCACCATAGGGCAATCTCTGAACTGCTCTGTGGTAGTTCACTGTACAGATGCCTCATAATTTATCATATCATTTTTTTTGCTAAGATAATTTCTAATTTATTTTTATGAGTAAAACCATGTTGAAAAAAGATATACTGGAAAATATATCAAACTTAACCTTTCCTTTTTCATGATAAAATAAATGATTGCTGATGAGCCTTGCAGAGTGAGCACACTGCTTAGAGACCAATGTTTGGCTAGTACTTTAGACATCCAAATCCTATTGCTCTCAGGTTTTGAAGTCTAAGATCTGCCTCCCAGCCATGCACAGAGTCTGATGGCTAGTGTCCCTGTTCCTGAACTCTCCTCAATGGTAGCCCCCACCCCACCCCCAGATCAGAGTCCTCCCTCTTAGGATGGCTCTGTCTCTCTTTGGAGTGACATGAGTTATTAGCCAAGCTCTCTTTGATTTGTCCTCGAGCAAGTCATAGAGGAAATAAAACCCACTGTATCCTCTTAAGTAAGTGCATATGGTTAAAGAAGGTGACTGCCATAGTGTGATATGGTGACAAGTCCCCTGGGCTATGAGTTATAAAATCCAGGTTCTACCTGACTGCCTCTTCAATGAAGTCAACCTAGTTCTCAGAATCTGAAAAAAAAAGAAAAAGGGAATGATCACTAAAGAAGAGGCAGAGGCTCCTTAGAGATCTGGTTTGAGTGAGTTGCGTGAGATGTCCAGAGAGGAAATCTTGGCAAGAATTAAAGCAGGAAGGTTCTCAAGAACAAGGAACATCTTACTGGCTGCTGTCCTCTATGAGCATCTTGAGGACAGTTTAGAATAACACAGGCTAAGGAAAGTTCCAGAGGAATTTACAAGGGTTTACCATTGAGATTATCTGATAGGAGATATATAGAAAAGTTAGGCTCCCTTGGCATTTGGTGAGCTAAACTCTCCATAGACTTTCCAACCAGGCAGAGAGGGGTCTAGCCGTGGGCTACAAGGTAAGGATTAGAGTACAGTTTTGCAGCAACTTTGGAGTCAGTACTGACTTCAAGGTAAGGCTCTGACATTGTGACTTGCTGTCTAAGCAACAATCATCCCTTACTGTAACTCAGTTTTTCCATAAACAAAATAGAGATATTAAAATTGGAACATGGGGTCACATTTTCGAGGACTTAATGAAATAGCAACCATGCCCAAAAAACAGTAAGAGTCGCCCATAATAGATTCTCAATAAATCGTTATCTTCTTCACCATCTTTGTCATTCACTCTTCTTGCCCTTGCTCAGAGCTGTCTTTTAAAGGAAACAGAGAACACAGAGAAGACAGACCTAACATTTGCCAAGTGCGTGAGAGTGAGGCTTGGCCCACATCTTTTGACATCAGGAGTACTTCCCTTCATGATGGGTCCTGCAGAGTGGATGCCCACTTCTTATAAGACCCTGCCAAGAAGTCATAAATGATCAGCAATAAAAACAAAGGAACAGTCTCCAGCCAGGATGGAGTAAGGGCAGCAAGTAGGCATCTGGCAGCTTCCAGCAGAAATGACCTCACTGCCTCAAGGATATCCTAAATTAAATGAGTGGGTAGAGAGCAGACAGGAAAACCAGGAATTACAGATTTGACAGGGAGCTATCATGTCTTTACCAACAAGCACATCTCATCTCTTATTAGTGTAGATCCTTAGAATTCATCTACCTTTCCTCAAGCAAAAGCTGTGAACTCAGGCCTGTCCCAAACAACCTAACTCTCTATACCTCTCATCCTGCTATACTGTTTTTTGTTTTAGTTTGGTTTTTTGTTTTTCGTTTTTTGTTTTGTTTTGTTTTTTGAAGAAAACACAAAAAGGCTTCACTACCCCTACATGACAGTGCCTGGGATCAACATATCTTAGAAAAAGCAATGACTTAACAACTCCCTTATACCCATGAACTGCAACCCTAGAGCAAAGCCATAAAAATTGCTTCTGCCCCAAACTTTTCATAAGATCATTTAAAAATATTCCATAGGCAGCTGATTATAAACACACCTCTCTCACTGAACTATACAACCCAAAGTTATTTCCTTCTTAATAAACAAGACCCGCTCATATTGATAAGAAGAGCCCCTGTTAAGAGCAGGTTATATTGGATATGTTCTCATTATGCCCTTGAAAAAAATAGCACTACCCTTTCTTGGATAAAAAAAAAGAGGCATTAATTATTCAATTAAACAAAGTAGTTGTTGACTTTTTGAAGGCAGTAGCCATATTTTGCACAAAAAAACAGAATTCCTGCCTCTAAAAATAAAACTGTCAAAGACATAACCTGAAAGTTGGGAGAAGTGTTTTAAAGAGAGAAATCAGAAGAGAACAAAGCCATCTTAAAGAAGAGGAAACTTGAGACTCTCCTTATGATTATCACTTGGCATTTGAAAAGTATCTTGATATGATTGGTACCATAATGTAAATTCTACCAGCTCCACAAATAAAGGCAGGCATTATAGGAAGTAGAGGTGAGAGCCATATCAAATCCATAAAGGGGAATAGTTTCAAAATACACTTTAGACACTCAACTATGCTACTTAATCAAGTATTAAAAAGGTTCAAATGATTCCTAACTTTGCTACTGTTGATATAAATGTCCCAAGTCAATAAATCTTGATATTGATTAATCTCTACCCCACACACATACACCCAATTCAATTTTTTAAAATCTACCAGTCCCTACAGGCTGAAGGGGCAGATGTGACAATAGCTATTTGCAAAATCAATATAGCACAAGAGATCTAGAAAAATTAACTGCAGGGAAGATGGCCCATTAAATCATCTGGTCCGTCACCATCTCCCGCTTGGCCTTTTGCAGGCTGTTCTCTTGCCATATATTTGAGCCACTTTATCCAAGTAAGTTGCATAGAGTTCATCAAACACAAAGGCTTGTCTCAAAAGAAACTAGTTTCATCCCCAGTTGCTAATATTGAGTCCCAAGCCTGATATATCTTCAAATGACTCTGAGATTTAGAAAGTGTTGACAGCCAGTTCTCTACATCTTTAATGGTCTCATCCTTTCTCTAGCTTTGCATGCTTTTTTATTGAGATATTATAATTGACTCAATATTACCAGCTTAGGAGTTATACCATAGACACCATAAATCCATGGGTCCAGTTAGCTGAGAAGCACAAGGTAAAAACCACTGCTGTGGGGAATCATTATTGCTGACAGATAGCCAATATATTCCTCAGGTGGACTGAGACACCTGAGGAAAAAACTGACTGAAATGATGACTTTAAATGCAGAGGGGAAAGACGATGGTTTCAAGCAACTCATCAGGACCAATTAACCACACAGAGATCTGGCAAAGACTTGAAGTTCCTTGGCCAGTTATATTAAATGTATCTTAGGAGAGGATAAACATTTAATATGGTATAAAAAAAAAAGTAAACCTATATAATCTAACAGGCCCTTCTGTGGAACACTTAATAGGTACAGGAAGTGTTCTAGAGGCTTTATTATAAGTGTTGACTTATCCAAGTCTATCTCAACCCTGTGAGGTGAGGTGGACACTATCACTGCCAAAGCAGCAGTTGGTGAGTTACAGAGCTGGCATTGCACCAAAGGTGGAGTGGTCCCAGGGCCGAGGCTCTGAATCATTACTCTCAACCATCTCTCAGTGGTGGGTAACTTAGATACAAAACAAACATCCAATATGAAAACTAAAGGTGACATGAGTTTTACAAATGCTAAGATTCGGCTCATTCAACAACTATCTACAGAGCAGCGGTCTTAAGCATTTCATATGTATATAAGAATCGATGGAACTAATTTTTAAAACAATAGTAAGGCCTTATCCCCCAGGAAATTCTGATGGGTAGATCTGAATTCTAGGTGGGAATGGTGAGGTTCTATTTTTAACAAGTGCCAACAGTTGCTGAGTGTTGCCAGTTTCCTCCCAGGATGGGAACTGAGATAAAGCAGTTTCAGCTATTGGGAGGGGCCAGAGCACCTGGCAGAAAGACCTTTCAAGGATCTGTGGAAGGAGCAATCAACCGCAGTGTCAAGCAAGGGTCATGAGGACATGAAGGCAACCAGGATCAACTACTCTCAAAGACGGCTTTTTGGAGAGGCATAATACTTTGAGGAAAGTTATTTTTAGCTATAAAAAAAAGTGCCAGGAGAAAAGGAAAGAGCCAGGATTTGAGAGAGTCAGGGGGCAAGTGCTGATGGAACAAGGTTCTAGAGAGAGTAGGAGACTGGGCAACAGCCGCAAGCCTATCTGCCAAAATCCCCATGGAGACAGAAGCTTGCACCGAAAGACGGGCTTGGGCAAGACCACTGGCACTGTGTTTAGTGGGACAAGTGTGGACTTTTCCCAAGCAGAACTCACAAGCAAGGTTAAGAACTCTCTCAGGAACAGATTGTCAAGGTCTCTTGAAAAGGAAAAAGAAACTACTGCCACAAGATGTAGCATCACTGAGACATTGTCCAACATCTCCAGACTATCTGTGCTTCATTTGATTGACAAGTTGCTCCTCAGAGGACTGTCAGCTGTCATACACGGAGTTTCTTCTTCTGTGGCGATATTATTTTAGTCCAGTGGCTCTCCACCCTAGCTTCAGAACTGGCTCCGTGGTTTACAACCCTTAACACAGTATGAAAGCATGGAATCCTTGGTTGGGAAAATTAAGAACTTTGACAGCAATGGTGGAGCATCTAAATGCATATCAATCTCACCATTGCAGAGCGCTGCCAGGTGGCCTTCAAAAAGGTCAGTGTTCATCCTGTATCAGTGGACTTGGGGAGGGGCATGCATGGAGAAAGAGGAGGCAGGGTGGGATTGGGCGGGGAGGAGGGAGGGAGCTACAGGGGGGCTACAAAGTGAATAAAGTGTAATTAATAAAATTTAAATTAAAAAATATATGACAGATAAAAAAATGCAAATGTTCAGGGCACATCTGAGACCACCTCAAACCAGGCTCTCTGAGTGGAACGGTTAGGAAATATACACCAGACTGTTTTAAAGCTACACATTGACTCTGATATAAAGCCAAGGCTGAGAACCACTGCCCACTTGTCTTAGGAGTGTGACTTAATAGTTGCTTCGCAAATTGTTTTCTTTAGTCAATTCTATCTGGAAGCTAAAGTGATAGCTCAGCAAACCAAGAGCAATCGTTACTCTTCAAGAGGACTTGAGTTCAATTCCCAGCCCCCACATCAGGCAGCTTACAACCACCTAGCATTAACTCAGAGCCCATCCTTCTGGAAAAAAAAAAAATGCATGATACAAGGTCCTTCCACACAACCGTGCTCTTTGGACTAAAAGCCCAGCTTCAGCAGGAGAACCTGACCATTCTCAAATCCATAGCTTCAGATTCACCCCAAGGGATTGGATCAAATAGTGATGAGAGTCCAAACAACATAGGAGGGCTGTTTGCAGGGCGTTCTAAAAGAACACAGAACACGTACTGCCGTAATGAAAAGAGAGATAAAAAGACCTTCCCCCAAGAAAGACCTAAGTGTTCTGGGGCATCCCATCCTTTTACAGTGATCCTGAGGCAAGTAATTGTGCAAGCCTGACAGAAACTACATGGACCTCCATGAATATTCTCTCAGGCTGAGAGCAAGGATAGTTTTCCACGCTATTCCTAACTACAGCAGAGTAACAGCAAATGTTTTAAAAACTAATGTCATGTTCTAGAACCCTAGCCTCATCACACAGTAGCTATGTACCCTCTCTGTGCCTCAGTTTCCTCACCGGAAACTACTCTAGAGATTACTTTATGCATGGCGCTTAGCTATCATCCTCATTCCCACTTCTACCGCAGCTGTCTCCAAAGCACTTATGACTCATTTTTCTCCCCTTTTACTCCAAATGCTCCAAGGTTTAAAGAGCTGGAGTGATTGGCTGCAGATTCCACAGACTTGAATGAGTGGTGTCCAGTATTCAAACATGTTTTCAATTTAATATTCTCAACCCTCTCATTTGAGCTAATTTCAAAGCCTTACTGAGCCCTTTCTAGTGTAGTATTCAGTGCAGCCACACTTTCCACTCTCAATAAGACTAAGAAGTTGGTGGGAAATACACACAATGAGCATCCTTGCTAGCCATTATTGTTCTTATTAGCACAAGATTATAGCTAACTTCAGAAAATTGGCATGCAAGTTTACCAAACCCACCACTCAACAACCATGAGCAAGGGTCAGAGGAAGTATGTGATTTTAGTAAGCACGTTTGACTTCTTGAAGGTAGAGATTCACCAGTATGGAAACAAAGCCAGGGTCAGAAAGAGAGGAAACAATGATCTCCAAGTTTTCAACTGGCCCTCTTTTCCAAGAGGAGCTGGAAACCATCATGCCAAGTCCAGTTCATCTTTCATCATGGATACATATACTGACACAGCTCTGGGCCCTGGGTGACATCCCATTGGCAGCCATGTTGAGAGTGTGCACCCAACCAGTGGAGAAAACTTCATGACCAATCAGATGACATTAAATCACAGCACTTATTTTCTACCCAAGTGAATATCTCTTCCAGAAGAAATCTGCCCTCTGGCACCAATTTCTTTCTTTTGCTGAGTGGTCTGCGGGGGGGGGGGGGGAATAAGAAGTTTTAAACAACAATGAATTTGTGACAATTAAACTGGCACATAATGAAAGGCACAAATACATAATTACCATGTCCCACTTGGTATAATACACTCCAGAGTTGCCAAAAACTACCCACTGTGATAGCAGTTGCCCTTCTGTGGGCCCTGGGCTCAGCATCAGCATCTCAATGAGCCCAAGTTGACTGCCTGGAATGGTTGCCCTGGAAACAGGATTCTGGCAGAGAAGGACATTGATCACCCTGAGGAATAAGTTTCTCTTTGGAGGGAGGAGACTGGATGAATGAAAAAACAGAGGATTTGGAGGGAGAGCCAGGGTCCACAGTGGTACGGAAGTCACTGAATAACTGGGATAACTCCCAAGTTTTGTTTTTGTTTTTGTTTTCTGTTTAAAACAGAAGAAAGTAATAAAAATTTGATCTTATGAGGACTTTTTTGGTGAAGCCTTGAGTTGCACTATCTCCACTCTGACTTTCCCAACTTCGTCTCAAGAGACCTGAACTAGGGGTAAAGCAACTTAGAATCTAGAGCCTCATTTCTTATCAATTGACAATCCCTAGATAAGTGATGTCTAGATAAAATCAAGAGACTTAGAATTAAGCAGCTTTCTAAGGCTTGAAGGTACCATCATCTAAGACAAGGAAGGGACAACACAGCCCGGAGGGCAACATGAGAGTCCATTTGTGTCAAGGAGTATCTTTTCTCTAGACATTTCCATTCTAGACATTGCCCTCTATATGTTGAAGAATTAAGAGAAGATTTTGGAAAAGCTACCTGTTTAAGGTTACCTTTAAAAAAATGTTTAAGATCATCACAAGAACTTGGCCAACTTTCAGCATAAATGGAACAACTCAAATGCAGGAGTTCTACTCTTGCCTAGGGCTCAGAGCAGCTGGAGTGAGTCCCTTTGTTTATATGGCTGTGTGGTCTTCAGAATATATCAAACCTCCTCACTAAATGTGCATTGTTAATCAGTGACTGGCACACCCCTTGGGATGGAAGAAAAGGTCTCCCAATAGGAATGGTCAGTGGAAAGGCTCTGTGGCTGAAGGAATGAAGAAAGCAGACTCACAAGAGATCTTGAAAAGGTACCAACATGCTAGAGACCTGAAACGAAGAGAGGACAATTGGAAGAACATGATAGGAAGAAGCTTAATAATGCTTTCAAACATTGTAGCCCGTGTTAGCAGTTTTGAGAAAAGTGGGGTGGCAAGCAACTCATGTGTGATTTTGTGTTAGGGTGCTTGTAGTTTGTAGGTATGAATTATATGTGTACACATACATGTGGAAGCCAGATGACAACCTTAGGTGTTATTCCCAGTTGTTATCCATTGTTTCTGAGGCAGGGTCTCTCACTTATTTTTACCTCACCAAGGAAGTCTAGGCTAGCTGGCCAGTGAGCCCCAGGGATCATCCTAATTCCACGTCTCCCTAGCTCCCATTTTTATCTTAGAAGTTATTAGGAAGGGAGAAAATATGAGGGGGGATGCATCATAAAGTTTTGTTTTGAAAACATTTTGTTAAGATCATGAAAAAATAATGAAGACTTTATTGTCACCATCCAAGCAAAGAGATGGCTAATTTCCAAATGGGAACATAGGCTCACAAATGCATGGTGGCTCCTGCCCTCCACCTGCTTCCTCTGCCCCCAAGCAGTGTCTTTACTTGCTCTGCCTCCTCCCACCTTGCTTGGTGTAACAGCCAGGAACTACTAATGTCTCACTGGGAGAATGGATTCCCTGTGCTCCTTGGTAGCCACCACCTCTATTCTCTTACTCAGCACCATCATCTTATTCAATGAAGTAAGAGGCTACAACCATCCAGAGAGTTTTCTAGTCCTTATTCCTTCAGGGAGCACGTAAACCTTCTTGTTAAATTTTATCACACAGCAATCATTCACAATAAAGAGGAAATGTTTAGCAAAAACACACATCTCCTCCTTCCTTCTGATCCTAGTCTATCAGGTCTCATCAGGAATAGCTGCACTGTCTTTTTCTGTGGCCTGGTAAGGTTGCTCCCCCTTAGAGGGAGGTGATCAAAGAGCAGATCAATCAGTTCATATCAAAGACAGTCCCTGTTCCCATTACTACGAAACCCACTTGGACACTGAACTGCCATGGGCTACATCTGTGAAGGAAGGAGGGGAAGACCTCCCCTATCAGTGGACTTTGGGAAGTGCATGTGTGGAGAAGAGGGAGAGGGGGTAGGATTGTAAGGGGTGGAGGGGGGTCACGGAGGGATACAAAGTGAATAAAGTGTAATTAATAAAAATTAAAATAAAAATAGAAGAATAAAAACATATATCTTCTAGGCATGGTGAGGCAAAAAGGAAAGACACTGGAATGCAAAGGGTAGAGGAAGCTCTTCTTAAAGAAGACAAAGATGCTCTTAGGGTTCTCCATCTGTCCAAAGTCATAAACAACCAAGGAACATGTTTTTAATTGTACAGAATACCAACCACCCATTGTGTGAGAGTAGAAAGAGGTATGTAAGACTTCTTCTGTATTTTGGATCTCAGAGATGGGAGGTTTGTCCCAGTGGATAGAGATGAGAAGGCAGGAAGGACTGGAGCAGCATTTGAGGGCAAATGTCCACTTGGCTTTCAAATGGAAAAGAGGAGTGTGACAACCACACATTCTTTGATGGCTCTTAGGCTACTGGTATAGGTCAACCATAGCTCTTGGCTAGTGTGTGCCTGATCCTGGGTCCAACCCCTGAGACCAAAACTAAATTAATAGCTCTCCTATCAAGGGGAAAACTCCAAGTGTCTTCAGAAGCTCCCCTTTTGGACACTTTAGATATCCCTAACGGAGGCTTGCTGTTTTAAGCAGATATTTTGTTGATCTCAGTTTTCCCGTTGGCTTAACTACTAGAGGACAACAAAAGAAATTAAGACTATACTGTGAATAGTGGATAGCAACCAGGAAGGAAGCAAGAAGACCTCCAAAATAATAGTTCAGGTCAATGAGAATAAAAGGAATTTTTTAAGGGTCTGACATTTAAATGATTTTTTTTATTCTTTGAAACTTTAATCAGTTGTTTAATTATTTTATTTGTTTTTAGAAAGTTCTAGCTGAAACACCATTACTCCCCTTTCCCTGCTCCAGCCCCTCCCAGATACCTTCTCTCAAATCCCTCTCATGTAAGTCCCTTCTCTCAAACACCAAGGCTGCTTGGTAATGCCCTAAAGGAATCATATTATTTTGTACTTACCTAAAATTATACAAAATACCTAAAAGCGTATGTATACACATACACACACACACACAATTAAAACATGTGGGCTAACAACACCCACACACACACACACAAGAAACATGGGCTTGCAAAAGCCCCAGTACCAGGCATGAGAAACCTGCTTAAGAATAATTGTTTAGGATAGTCCAAGAGACTCCAAAAACAATAAAAAGTATTGCTATGGCCCTTGGTTGCCTCTCGTAGGATGAGACTGGGCCCCTGTTGATGAAGACACTGTGTTCTTAAGACACAGACTCAGACTTGAAAGCCTCTTTTCTGAGGTATTTGTGTCTTTTTAGAGGAATGTAGATATGGAGTGAGATTTACCTCTATATAAACTCTAAAGTACATGCCAATTGCTTTTTCTGTCCAAAAGAATGGAGGTTTAGGGGTGTTATAGGTTTGTTTTATCCCCCTTAGTATTTCAGTCTATACCTCCCCTGGGCCCTATCTCTGAGGATATAGCAATTGCCTATTTCCAGGGACCAACACCTCCAGAATTGCAATCTCTCCCCATAGCCCCAAATCCCTGTACCTTTCTATTCTCTCCTGGATACAATAGAAATACAAAGAAAAACATCTTGTAGATTTCTCTCCCTCAAGTATCTTCCCTTTTGAGGGCTTGGGGGTAGCTATGGGTTATAGAGTCTACCTAGAATTCCAGTGCCAAGGATGCAGAGACACACTGAGCCCTGGAGCTGGCCAACCTAGTCAAGTCAGTGAACACCAGGTGGAGGGAAAAGCAGTCTGAGAAATAGGTTGGAGAGCTGGTGAGGTAGCTAACTGAGTCAAGTGTCAAGTCTGACAACTGAGTTTGATGCCCAGGACCCATACAGTGAAAGTTGTCTTTTGACTTCCTCACGTGTGTCGTGACACACCCATACACATAAACATCCCCAAATAAACAAATAAATGTGATAAATATTTTTAATTAAAAATAAGAAAGATGGAAAGATTGAGAAAGATGCCCAATTTTAACCTCTGGCCTCCACATACATGTACACCCAAACTAAGATATGCACATACATATATTCCACACACAGGTATATACACATGTATATGTGCATGCACACAAATGTGCCATGTACATGTACATAAATAAAATAACCACATACACTCTTTTTGCTTGTGTATCAATGTTTGTGTCTACCCAGAATTCATATGTTGAAACTATCACCAATACTAGCAGATTGAATCTTTGGGAGTGATTAGGTCAGGAGACTAGACCTCATGTAGGGGATTAATAGCCTTGTAAGACAGGCTCCAAAGAGCTGCCTTCCTCTTCTATGTGAAAGCCCAGAGAGAAGATGCCATCTACAAACCTGAAAGCAGGACTTCACCAAGCCCTGAACCTACTTACACCTAGATCTGAGACTTTGAAAGCTCTGTGAATGTGAGAAAGAAAGTGTTGTTCTCTGTAAGCCATCCAGTTGGTGGGGATTTAGCAGGACACCTGAACAGATTAGAACACTCCATCTCTCAAGTAAGCAGTAGAATAAAAAGTGAGTGGGAGGGGGATACAGAATCCTAGGTTCTGATGTTTTCTTTACTCTCCCTAACACTGATTCTAGGCTAGCTACTGAGCTTCCCTCTGTCCCAGTTTCCTCCTCCACAAGACTGAAGGTCATGTTGGATGAGATTATATGGCAGAACAGCACAGTCTTTAGAGTCTTGAAATGTATACCAGGGCAGGGCTCGGGATCAGCCCTCCGTTTCATGACTTTAAAGAAGAGTCCACACTAGCTAACTTGGGAACTTGGCTTGCTCACTGTGTTAACAGGGACAGATTTTCAAGTAAGACAAGAGCTGGGTCATCACAGCCTCCTTAGAGGAGGAAGGCATTGTTCCGCTCTGTGATGTTGAATACAATGTGTACGGTTACATTCAGGGTTGAGCTGCCCAAATTTCCTCTCACTCCGAGCCTCCATCTCCAAGTTAAAAACAGGTGTCTACAGCTCTGCAGAGGACTCCTTGGAACAGCAGGTCTTCCGAGGGCTGGCCCAGATGCCAACAGCATGCTCTGTGATGACATCTACGAATGAGATGCCAGTGAATGAACAAACACTCTCTCACTCTCTCCTACCCCTTCTCTCTGCCAAGTTAAAATATCTCTTTTTCTCTTTAAAAAAAAAAGACTAATGATATATCTGAGAAGCCTTAGATTTTCTTGTTCTGCCCTAATTCTGCCCAAGCCCAATCAGAGGGTAAATCCTCCAAGACCCTAGCCAGGAGACGAGGTTTCCCCAATGCTAGATCATGGTTGCCTCAGACTCAGCTGCAGCTCTCTTAAATTACTAATCGAGGACACATAAAGTCCTGAGAGCCACAGAGGTTGCCTTTGGAGTTAGAGTGCTGCAGTTCTTATTTATTTATGTATGTGCATATATGTTCATGTGTGTACAAATGTATGTGGCTGCACGTGTGTACGTGTGTGTATGCAGGCTAGAATACAGGCATCTTCCCCAATCACTCTCCACATTTTTGGAGACAAGGTCTCTTACTTAGCCTGATTTGCTAAGAGTCAATAACCAAACCAGGGATCCTCCAGTCTGCACCACCCCCTCTGCTGAGTTACATGCTGCCATATCCAGCTGATTTACATGAGGGCTGTGGGTCTAAACTCAGTTCCACATACTCGCACAGCAATCACTTTACGAGCTTGAGCCATCTCCCCTACTCCAGGGATTTAAAAGACATTACTTTGGTGCTTACTCAGTGGGAACCACACAGATAAATGAGCCAAAAGAGAATGCCCGCAAAGAGCTGTGGGCCTTCAGAAGAGCTCGGTGCATAAAAGGACTCTACTGTAAATCAGTGGACAAGGACTGCTAACAAATGCAGTGAGGCTATTGGCTATTAAGAGAAGAAAGTAAATAATAAGAAGCCTATTCTCTGCCCCTCACAACACCCACAAAACATATCCCTGCAATATTAGAAACCTTATGGTTAGAAGCAAAACTGCTCGGAGAAAATATGGGGCAGCGCCTGCTATCTTTATGGTATCAAAATAGGAAAATATTTCTTAGACGAGGCATAAGAAAGCAGAACACACCAAGGGCCAAATTAATAAATTTTACAACTTCAAAATGTAAAAACTCCTTTCTGGGAAAACATACCATAAACAAAGCAAAAAGATAAGAGGAAAAAGGTGAGAAAATATTATTAAATTTTTTTTTCTAGAAAAAGGTTCGGCATCTGTACTATAAAAGAACTCCAATGAGTCCAAGAAGTATGATTCCTGATCCAAAAGAGTATGAGAGTGTCCCCCACGAGGAAATCTTAAAACCAGTACACATATGGATAGTTATCCAATCTCTCTGGAAACTAAAGAAAAGACAGGGGAAAGCACCCACATGGAGGAAAAACTTTCAAGGCCTCTGATAGAAAGTGTTAGAAAGGAAAGGGAGAGAAACTGTGTCCACCACTGGGAAGTTAAAGCTATTACAGTCATCCTGCTTTCGGCAGCGTGGAATGGACCTGAAATGCTGCATTCCTAAGGACCCAATGTTCTGCTTCTAGTCTATGCCGCAGAAGCACCTCCTGCATGTATGAGCTAAAGTGTCCAGCGCCACTTACTATACAGATCAAATGGGTAAAATTGAGCTAGATGTACCAACAGTAAGAATAGTTTGCTGAAAGAAAAAAAGAAAGAATAGTTTGCTGATAAGCTATAGTGACAATTTTTATAATGTCTATGAATAATTAAATATAAAACTATGTAGAAAGCCTGGACTAGATTAATAAATACCAACTTCTTGACAACGCCAGCGGGGAAGTGGGCAGAACAAAATGGAAATGTTTATTTGCAAATCTTTAATTTTTATAACGAGAATAGATGTGTTATACCTAAAATGTAATGTAACTACTTTTTAGCTCTGGGAAGTGGGTTTTTAGGAGTTTACATTTCTCTGCAAGCTTTACCTGTTTTTTCCATAATCAAGAGTGGAAACGAGACAGTGCTCTCGCACTGAATGATAACACTCACAGGCTAAATATGCCTGCATTGTTTTCTCCACCTCACCACGTTAGCACAGACATTTATCCCTTCCCATATAGGTCATCACTAATCTCCCAGCCTCTAGCTCCCACCTCTTCAGTGTTTCCAGGGTGATTTTCCTGAATTATAGATCCTAAAATGTTGTTCGACAAAATGCAAATCTCTCTTAATATAAACCCTCCACATTCAGAATAAAACCTAAGCTCCTCTGAGTGGCGGAAAATCCGTCTGCAGTACCACCTTTGCATCCTTCTGTGGCCCTAGATGCCCCTCCCCCACAACACACTCTGCCAGGCTCACCTATGCCAGCTCAGAGCTCCAACTTCTACATGACTTTGGGCAACTTTTGGGGGGACACATTGTCATTTTTTATTTTTAATTTTTTAATTAATTAATTAATTTTTTATTTGCTTTACATCCTGGTTGTAGCCCCATCCCTTCTCCCCTTCCAGTCCCACCCTCCCTCCCTGTCCCCCTCCTCTCCCCCTCCTCTCTTCCTTGAAAAGGAGAGCTCCCTTTCCCACCCACCCCCAGCTCATCAAGTTGGATCAGGACTGTGCATGCCCTCTTCCTTTTTGGCCTGGCAAGGCAGTCCCACCAGAGAGAAGTGATAAAAAAAATACTGGCAAGTGAGTCTGTGCCCAATGCAGTACCCACTTCCCTTACTAGAGGACCCACATGAAGCCTAAGTTGTCCAAGGGAGGATACATAAATCTCACTTGGAAGGGGAGACAGAATAGACAGGGGTAGTGGCTGAAGAGACGGAACAAGGTAAGGGGGGGCACAGAGAGTTAAGATGATGGAGAACAGACCTGGGGAGAGTGAGGACAAGAGCCAGAAGGCCTGTAGAGAAAAGAGAAACTGAGGGTGGGGTATATCTGTGACAAACTGGAGACCTAAGTTAGGTAGGCCCCAGGGAGAATATGAGGAGGACTCAAGCAGAGACTGCTAGAAGCAGAGACTGAAGAGGATACCTTCTAACTAGACTAGCCTCTTAATAGAGGGAGGGAAACTCCAACCCACCCACAAAAACGTCAACCCTAAATTTACCCTGCCTTCAAGATATGCAGGAATAAACATAGAGAATATAGAGCAGAGACTGAGGGAATGCCCAGTCATTCCTGCTCCAACCAAAGACCCATCATATCAGAGAGTTCCAACCCCCGATTCTATAAACAATACTCTGCTAAGCTTGCATACAGGAGCCTGACACAGTTGTCCTCTGAGAGACTATACCCAGTACTACCTCAAAACAGACACTGTAACTCACAACCAAACATTAGGCAATGCTTAGGGAGTCTGGTGGAAAAGTGGGAGGAAAGAGAAAAGGACTTGGAGATGACAGAAGCTCTATAAGGAGACCAACAGAGCCAACTAACCAGGGCCCAAAGGGGTTTGCTGAGACTGAAGCATCAACCAAGGACCATTCAGGAACTGGACCCAGGCCACCTACAAAGATGTAGCAATTGGGGACATTCTTGCACTGGGCTTAGGACTCATTCTCTGGCTCTCTTACCCTCCATTTGGCCTCTTTCAATCCTCCCAAAGAGCCTGTATAGTCACGTCAGCAGGTGACACAGCAGTCTATCTGCCTTCCTTCCAGAGAGACTTGGATTCTCCAATCATCAGGAGTCAAGACTCCTAAGGTTCTTTCCCCCATGCCTTGATTAGTGTACACTTACTTTTGTCTGATTGCTATTAAAATATGCATGCATATACAAATGCCCACTGAGGAGAGAATATCTTCTTAAGAACAGTTTTTACTCACTCACTCGACAATGAGTAGGAGTGGCATGAATAACAACACTCCAGTGTTAGTGTCACAAAGTAAGGGCAGGATATAACCCTCGTCTTCTTAGAGAGGCTTATATTCCTGTTAGAGAGAAAATACTAGGCACAAAGAAGCTTAAAAGCTACACCTGGTCAGTGTGTAATTGAAGCATCAAGTAATGGCCAATTTCAGCAGGATTCCCTAAAACCACTTGCAAAAGAAAATTGCATAGAAAAAAAATGAATTAGAGATAGAAATTGTGAAAGGAAAAAAAATAGAGAATCAGAAAGGGTCATAGGATGACTAATGATTATTCCAAATTTCCCAGCTGATGTCATAATAAGAGTAGGCACTGGAGGTTGGAGCAGGTTCAAATCAGGAAAAGGTCCCCAACCGATGACTGCCTGTCAAAATGCCCTGTGTCCTAGGATTAATCATGTAGTGAGCAAGGGGGCTGGCAATGGTGGTAAGGTGTCTAGCCAGCCCCAGTCCTGATTTTGTGTTGGGGCTCTGCTGTTCAAATTAATATTCGTTAGCAGACAGAATGAGCTCATTTCATGCATGTTCTAATTAGACAATGGAGATTATTATAAAACACCTGCAATGTTTGTAATCGTTTAAAATAATGAGAATCAATATTAGCTTCCAAAGTTACCATATGGTAGATGCTCATTCCAGGCATGCGGTCCCTGATAGGCTCTCAATGCTTCAAAACCGATCATTAACATTTTTTAATTTGCAAGAAGTTACTCTCGCCTAATGAATCGGCTGCCTGTGTGCCCTCTGCACAGTGACAGCCTCTAAGTGATCATTTAATTATAACATGACCTTAGTGCCCACTGGAACAGGTGAGGTCTGCAACAAAGGACACCTTCAAAAGTCAAGCAAGTGTAGGTAGCCGACCCTTAATGACTAGCCCTTCTCTGAGGCCTGACTTCTAAGTTTTCGAAGTAGCGATGATCACAGTAAACAGTGTGGAGCTTCTCCTGGGTTTCAGACTCAGGAGGTTTAAGGTATAGGCCTTATCTTCTGCATCTTAAACAGGTTTACTCCTGGATGATAAGAATGTTTGTCTGGCAACATCACCATGGCATGCATTGCCCTAGAAAAGGATGTCCAGCCTTCTGCCCTAAATACTTCCCCATCCCCCAAAACTGAATGGGGATGAAGTAAAAATTCCGTCATGTTTCCTTAGCAAATTGACAAGACACACCTAGAGAGATGGGCACTTAGGTTAACAGAGAGGGAGAGAGAAAGAGAGAGCGTGTGTGTGTGTGTGTGTGTGTGTGTGTGTGTGTGTGTGTGTTGAATCGGGCAATGCACTAAGCATGTCTACCTCTCAATTAATGTTCACCACAACCCTGTGTAAGGTAAGTTGAGGGTCAGGCTTTTCAATACCAGTGGATCAATGAACAAGGGGGTTTTGTGCCTTCAAGGTTTAAGCTTCCTCTATGTCAGGGCAGCAACCACATGTTTTTTGTTTTGTTTTTTTTTTTCATCCCAAACACGAACATTGTATTGTAAGGGCTCCCATGACCACTCTTGAAGCTAAGGTGGGAAAGCCACTTTAACCAAAGCCTAGAGTTCATGCCTAGGCCAGCATTGACTCTGCTTCCCTATTTACAGAGTGTGCAAGTCTTTCTGCTGCTTTGCTGGCCCTACTCAGAGGCACTAGCTCATACCTCAGCACGGTGAACTTGAATGGGAATTTCCTGGGTATCTTGTTAAAACCAAGCCTCTGGACCTGACCTTTTCTGGGTAATGCTGGGATGAATAGCTAGCTACGTACCTGGGTCAGGGGAACACTTGCTCTCATAATGGGAAACATTGACTTTCCATGCCTAACACCGAGGATCGCTTCACTCCCAGCATGGTTTTCCTAGAGTAATCCGGGGAGTTCCATGGAATAGTAGTTTCCCCACTGTAAAATAGAAGTGACTCCTACCCCACCAGATCTTGAGGCGAGAACACTAATGCAGAAACTACTTGGCACTGCAGTGTCTTCTCTCTCCTTCACAAACTCCTCTGCAATCTTGTCACCTCCCTTGTTATCTCTCTTCTCCTGTTTTGGCCCCCTCTCAACAGTGAGGGCTATCACTCTATTGTAGCAGCACGTAAACAGCTGGACCATGGCAGGTCTCAGAACAGGATGGAGTCCCCCATGATTCTACATTAACCTCTGTTTCCAAAGCCCCTGAAAGAGAGGCCTCAAAGAACTCAAATTTGGAGATAGAAACAGCAAATGATCAGAGGGTAACCTGGGACAAAACCAGGGTCCTGGGTAAGACTGCAGAGCTCTGTGGTGAGTCCACTGAAAAAACTTGTACTCTGTTTGGAATTGGAATGATGAAGGAGCAGGGAAGAGACTGCTGGGCAGCACCAGGTGAGGAAGTAGTCTCCCGTGTCTCTTATCTCTATTTGGGGCTTTATTCACATTAAGGAGTAACTTGGCAAAGCACTCTGCGGAGTAACAAGCAGGATACATCTTGGCCCTGGGCATCGTGCCTAGAGGAATATCCAATATCAAAAGAAGAAAAACAGACAACTGGAAAAAAAAATCATAGGCAGGATCTGTGGTAAGGTTTTCTCAGGGGCAAGTCAATGTCTGAGCCCACCCACAGCCCCGGTGCTCTCTTCTCTTCCTGCTTTGATGCTTTGAAATACATAGGGCTGTTGTTTGAAACTGTCCCCACGAAACACTGCCTGCTCCGGAAGCTGCAATCAGGGATTCGCGCAGCACCGGCATCCGTCACCCAGCTTGTAATTCAAAGCAATCCATAAACTTTTTCAAAACGCTGCAAAGTGTAACTTCGGGGGTTAATAAGCCAGCTTCCTGAGCCTCTGCTCCTTCCCCTTGATAACTTATTCCAACTGTAATTGCCCGTAATGTGCACCCTCGATCACATTACTGCTCACGCCCCACGCAGTCTCCCACACCATCTATATCACCTCTGGCTGTCAGCAGAGTCTGCTGCCTTGAGTGCGAACGCGTGGCTGCTTCTCTTTTCACATCTGGTGGACCGTCATCCTCTGCTCGCCCGCCATCCTCTTCACTCCCTCTCACTAGTGCTCTTACCGGGCCATGCCACCAGTAACCTGCTCACTCAAACGCAGGCATTGAGTCTCAAGGCTGTCCATGCTCCAACCTCTAAGCGGTGTCATTGCAACTCATTTGTCAGGTTATGCGGTTCATCAGAGCCTGTGCCAACGATATAATAACGGTACCAGGCTCTGCTGCATAAAACAGGGTTTGGGCTGGATTTTAGATTTAAAAATTGGAAGGTGTCATCTCATCCCCTGCGCACGCTCTGTAGAAATGTGGATAAGCTACGCTACCTTTCATCAGCCTGTTTCCTCAACTGGAAAGTAGAGCCGTAAGAACTGGTTCCTGTTTCATAGGAACTGACCCCTGTGTCAAAGAGTCAATGAGATTATTTCTGAAGCTGCCCGTTGACCCACACAGGGTCTAACAGCTACCGCCAATTTTTGTCAGTGCCAACAGCAAGTGTTTGGAAAGCTAGGGCCGGATAAGGGGACCTGGCAGACAGGTGGGTTATAGGTTGTGGCCTATCTGCCAGCAGCAAATTAAAAGGTTCTTATGATTGGTCCAGTTGCTTAGTGCTGCAAAGATAGACACCTGGGTCTAGCCCCAAGACAGGCAGAAACCACAGTCAAGACTGTACCAGCTACAGCTTTAAGAGGAATTGTCAGAAAATTATCCTTTCCCCTAATCTTTGCTTCAAGGCCTCTGTGCATTTGTAGTTCCTGATCCTTCTAAGTTGGTACATGTCACTTCTCCCTCTCCTGAGCATCACTTCCCCAAGGCTAGAATTGCACCCTGAAGATGGTTTTGTTAAGTCTCAGCCCTGCCTTAATCTTAAAAAAAAAAAAAAAAAAAAAAAAGCTCTGCAACAAGTGGCAACAGTAGGTTTGCCCAGCAGGTACCTGAATGTAACCAAGAAGAGCGAGAGAGAAAAATCTCAGAGATTGCCAAAAGACCTCCCAGGCCCCCTATCATCCCCAAATGGGTTTCTCTTTATAACACATGAGGGAAACCAAAAGGTTCTCTATACACATTGAGGCTGGGAAATGGCAATAAATAAAAGAGGGGGGAGGAGAGGAAGAAAAGAAAGTCTCTCTCTGAATCCTATCGTTGAACCTCTCAGCTTCTGCCATAGCCCCCTGGGAGCAGCAAGTCCTTTGGGAAGAGGCAGGTGTGAGAAAATGCTCTTTTCAGCAGCTGTTACCACTTAACACAAATCATTTATTTCATCTTCTTAGCAAGCACAGAGTGTATCCAATCCCACCGACTGCTTTCTCAAAGCCTTCAGACTTAGCATTCCCTGGCAGGACTTCCTTCTGAACAAGATTGCCTTCCCTGTGCGATTTACATTAGCAGGGAGTCTGTTATTAGCTTGATATTTTATCTCTGACACTGTGAGAAATATTGCTGCCATAAACCCGGTGCCCTTAGTAAAAGCTGAACTACTTGGCAAAAGCTAATAAAGTGAGGAACAATGGGAGCAATTGGCTATGAATATCTAAGTAGCAACAGTGACAGCTGCCCCCCAAGTCCAAGCCGCAGGCACATGCTGCCTCCACGCATGCATGCATGCACAACCAGCCTCCTTTGTCACATGCCCTAAACACTCCCTTGATGCCCTCTCCTCTTCTTTTAGTCTCCCAAAACAATTCCCTGCAGTCCAATGGGCTCGTTTGGTTTTCCTAAGAACTGGAGATCCCGGGCTTTAAAAGCCATGCTAGTATTGATCACTCGGAGCCTCTCACACCCTAAATGCTGGGCGAATAAAACTAGAGAACAGCTAAGCATTCTAATTCCCCAGGTCTAGATCAATCATGAAGGTACTGGGAGCACACGGACATTTGGGAACCCCTATTTGCAACTAGCATCTCTTGAAGGTCCAAAGAAACCAAATTTCAATATACGTTATACCATGGTCCCCACCTATTAGAGGGACATACACTTCTTCCAGTATACCCCAGTAGGCACCTCAGAGAGGCTATATATGCTGAACATTATACATATATGCTGAACGTTCTCTTATACAAAAGCGCACGTTACAGGGATGTTTGGGTGATGACAGAGCACATATTTAGTGGTGTTTCTGTGAGACTATAACAGAACTAAAAGTATTCTTATTGCTAATGAAACAAAGTATCAGGTTATGACACAATATATTATCTCTATGTGTGTGGTGACATCTGTTGAAAACAAGGCTATCACACTGCTACTTACTAACAATCGTAGCAGTGTCATTGTATACACCAGGTGTATAGTAGGCCATCCGCCCAGGTATGCATTAGTAAAGCCTGTAATATTCCCACAATGTTGAAATGGCCTAAAGATAACATTTAAATTTACCTCCATCATTAAGGGGCCTATAATCAAATGCGCATACCTATTAGAGTTTAGCATTCGGGCACAGTAAGAGATGGACACAATAACTAATACTGGACCAGAACAACAATAACATGTTATAATGAGTTATTTAAAATATTATTTCTGGACTTACCTGTTTAATATCCTCAGACCTCAGTTAACTACAGTAATGGGTAATAGAGAGCACACTAAGGCAAACCTCAGAGAAGGAAACTCCTGGCACAGCAGGTTCATGGACAGGGTGACAAGCGCTACCCTGTCTGCACTACCACCCAGTGAATAGATTTCACAAAAGAAGAAGCTTGGCTCAGTCCACACTAAAGAACTGCTCTTTCAAGTGCCCCGCCCCCAAACCTCCAGTCAAGGCAGCCATATAACAGCGGCATCTTGCTGCATCTTCAGTGCCAGCATCATCTGGTGTGTGTGTAGGTCTCTCACGTGCAGGAAGAAGGGAGAGTGCTGGTTGGGATGCAATAATGAGCACGTGCTGTGACCGAGTAGATGTGCCCTAAGGAATTTTAATAAATCCACCATCTCCTCCTCTTTGTCTTGTCAGAGAATCCTAAATGCAACTTGCTAGAGGTAAACACAGATACACTTGTCCATACACATTGATTGAGAGGCTCTGTTGTGTCCTGCCATAGGAGATAATCCTCATGAACTCCCTGATTACATTCTGCTTGAAAACAATAAACACGGGCCTGTGGGTAGACTGAGTCAGCGGTGTCTGTTTTTAACTAGTGCCTTCATTGCTTGTTGATGAGACTAGAGATGTAGAGGAGTGGGAAGTATGGAGTATTCTGGGTAACGAGACTGGAGCCATGAAATGATGTGGTTCTTAGCCCTGGCCAGGGAGTGAGATTATCTGAGGAATTAGAAAACAATAATAATTACCAAATCTAGACCTGCCTACCAGGTGATTTCTGAGACCCCTAGAGGATTCTAACACTGCATCTACAGCCAAGCATTGTGTCCAAGGGATTTATGGGGAGTTTGAAGGCATGTTCTCAACCTTCGGTTCGACTGTCTCTCCTGCAGAGCTTCATTTTACAGTGATGCTGGGGTCCCCTACTCAAACACACAGATTAATTGGCCAGGGACACTTAAATTTTCCCCAGGGGAGAGCAAGGATGACTAGTGTGTCATGCTTGGCTGTTGTCTCTGGTTCAGACTGACTTTAAGTAAAAACTTAGCTCTTAGCTTTCTCATACACTGGTGGTAACCACACGAGTAAGGCACCATGTTCTGAACTTTGGCTACCTTGTGAGTCCATCTCACAGAACTAGTTGAAGAATTACATACAATCATACGGAAGTACTATGAAGGACTGAATCTGACAGATAAACATTGCTTATTTGGCTAATGGTTGTTCCCTTTCTTAACAACAACAACAACCATCAATTTCTACAGAGTTAGATAAGAGAGTCCCCAAACCCAGAAGATTAAGAACACCAACAGTGATACAGTGTGCATAAATGAACTTTTGTATCACCCTCCTGTTTGCGCAATACCTTATGTAGAACAGTGGGATTGGAATATCACATCTGAGAGAAGAGAAAGCAAAGGCTCTGGCAACTCATTGTGTTGAGCTGACATAAGCATCACTCACAAAAGGTAGGAAAATCTACCCAGGTTCTATCAAGATCCCAAGCTCTTTTCCTTCTACAAATGGTTCTTGCAGTGTACCCTGCCAAAGACTGTTGGGGTGAGGTAAAGAAAAAGCTGAACAATTTAATGTCCCTTCCTTTGTAAAAGCATATTGGTAAACAGACTCGAAGGAATAAAACACCTTATCAAAGATACTGGGCAAGTGTATGTTTTCTACTACATCAAAGTAGGGGACCAGCAAAGGCTCCTGAAGGAAGGCAGAAAAAAAAAAAAACTAAGTAAGACTCTGGTTTCAGTGGCCTGTGAATAATTAAGACACCTGGCTCTAGAGAGTTTAAACTCTAACATATGAAGCCATGTAATTCTGGACAACAAAACAGTTTCATTATCTCCAAATTTGAGAAGATAACAGTATCTACCTCACATGATTGCTGTGGGAGCATGTAATAAGATAACGAATGTGAAACACAATTTACCTCGCACATATTAGCACCCAATAAATGTTAGTTGTTACGTATAATTATTATTGTTATTGCTATCACCATCCGGACCGCTGGCAGCACCAGCATCCATCCGTGGAGTACCTAATTAAGTGCATTGCCTGAAAATATGTCCATAGCTAGCCCTTCCCGGTCTCTATAGAAGGTAGGGCTGGACAGTCATGTCACCTGCCACAGTAAATGGCCTGCATTTCTCAATTCAAATAAAATAAAATGGATATTCCTTTGAGACTCCTCTAACTGCCTTTGGGTTCTGGGAAAATGCGCTGTGTTGTCATCAAATCATTGTTGTGAAATTGATGGCTTGCAAGCTTACTCACCCCACCCCCCCACACCCACACACACACTCTGTCCTGGTTCTGCACTGAAAGTCACACACCCTAGAAAAATCCCCCAACCCAGGCAAACCACAACAGTTGCAAAAGCAACCTCTATTTCACATACTTGAATTCCTTTGGTTTGATGAGTATTTGAATTATCAGTATTGCAAGTATACGCTCAGGGTGGTGGATATGGCAAGAAGCAACAGCCTTGCTACCCTCAGCATAAGCGTAAATGATCTATCACCCAACTTTAAAGCCGTGTTCCTTTCTATTCTTTCTCATGAAGTAATCCTAAATACACTTGTACTTGAGTGAAAAGGTTGTTTATTAATATAACAGGATCCATAGTTCACAGATGACTTTACGTTTCAACAGAGGGCCAAATATTAGCTGAAGAACTTGAGTAATTATGAGCAGACAGATTTGTATTTGCTGGCAAGAGAATTAGAGCAATCCTTTCTGAACTCTGAAAGTAATAGACTTCTATTATAAAACTTTACTTCCTTGTGCCAGTGATTTTTTTTTTAATTAAGAAAAGAAAGCATGTTAGAATCACCCAGCTCAGAGTCAGCAAAGAAGGGCTCACTTCCGATTGAAGCTTGTATGTTTGTATAAATAAAGTTTTATTAGAACACAGTCATGTTCTTTCTCTTACATATTGCCTGAGGATGCTTTCCTGACATACCAGAGTTAAGCTTTTACAAAAGAGATCATATGGCCTAAGAGCTAAGGACCATCCTTATCTGGTCCTTTGCAAATCTAGTTTTTTTTGTTTTTTGTTTTTGTTTTGTTTTTGTTTTTTTTCCTCAAAATGTGACCCATGGACTCCATCACCTGGAAGCTTGCTTCGGAGAAAAACAAAACAAAACAAAAACGTATATCAGACCCTACCTCAAGTCATTTAAATAAGCCACACTTTTAATAAATCTCCAGGTCATCTATGTGCCAATAAAAATATAAGAGGCATTGACATCGGGGGCTCTTGGCAATTATCCATATCTTAGATTCCAAGTTCCCTCCTTCAGTCTCTATCTATGCCCCATGGAAATGTTGTCCTTTGGAGACCCACTATTCCCAAAGTTGTGGGATTAAAAAAAAAATGGCCCATGTAAATTTAGATTTCTAATAAACAGCAAATATTTAGTGTAAATATGCAGCAAAGATGAAATTCAAATTAAATGTGGGGCCCTATATTTTAATTTGCCAAATATTGCAATCTGATTACAGGGAGATTCTAGCACATTCTATACAGGCCAAGCAGAGAAAGAAGTGTTATACTTCCTATGAGCATTTGCCCACAAATATAGCTTTCAACATCTTCAAAGCATCCGTGTATACAAATGACTGCTTCCATCAAGTATGGCCTATTTGGACACAGCTTTGGGCTTACATTGGCCAATGGGAACGAGTACATGGATACTAAACTGGTTTTAGCACTTGTAAAGCCTGACAATTTGCTTTTTAATTCTCATGAGACTCAAACACCATTCAACAACCACACTTTAAGGAAGTCTAGGAAGTCCAAGATATCCTGCTGGTTTAGTGATCCATGAGAAAAGACCCTGGAAGACTAAGGCGCTTATTCTCCAGTCACCATCAAGTCCTCAGGTCCCATCTGTTCATCTGTCCTCCCTTCTTTCTGTCCATCCATCCATACATACATCCTTCCTTCCTTCTTTTCTCGCTTCCTTGTTTTTTTTTTAATACTGGAAATTAAACGCAGGGTTTCTCTCTCTCTTTCTATTTCTCTGTGTGTGTGTGTGAATATACACATATATTTGTATATATATGACGGTATGTGGTATGGTATATGTGTGCATACCACTTTCGTGCTGTGTACATATGTGGCGTAATACACATACATGAATATGCATGTAGAGAACTGAGGTCTATGTCCCTATTTTCCTCTATCACTCCCCACATCCAGGTCAGTTTCTCTCACAGAACCTGAGCTCACTAATTTGGCAGGAAGAGCTGGCCAGCAAGCTTCAAATGTCCCCCTGCCTCTGCTTCCTCAGTGCTGACATTATAAACATGCACTGCCTGGCTGTGTACATGGGCACACCCTGGGGATCAGAATTCACACTCGTATAGCAGGTCCCTTAACCACAGAGTCTGCTCTACTGGGAAGTGGTCTACCTCTGTGCTACATTCCCAAGCCTCCATTTTTAGAGGCAAGAACTCACTAATTTGCCAAGACTAGCCATGAACTCACTCTGTAGCCTGGGCAGGCCTTGAATCCAAGATCTTTCAGCCTCAACCCTCTGAATAACTGAGACTACAGGCCTGCCCTTCCAGGTGTGGCTAAGCATCACCTATATGCTAGGTCAGCGTACACATGCAGCTTCTTCTTACATGGAAAATATTGCTGGGTCAGCTCACAGAGTTTGAAGAAACATGTCGCTGTTAGCAATCCTTTGTTATACAGCAATAAATAACTAATAGCCTTCACCTCTTCCAAAGTAAACACCTATCTTGATTCCCAAGAGTCCCTTTCTCTAAAGCCATGTCTGGTCAAAGAAACATCCATTTTCAGAGGTAGGCTGACCTGGCCATCTTGGGAAAAGATGGCATTCCGGTCTCAGGATGCTATCACATAGAACATAGCTCTCCTTTTCTAAGCTAATTATTTCCAAGGCATTCATTTGTTTTTAGAGGCCTATAGAATCCACCCATCAGATGACACCTTTTTCCTAAGTCAGGAAGAGCTGCCTTCTTACTCCCTTTGGCCTCCATGAATTTAAGCTGCCAAAGCAGACAACTAACTATCTTTGATTCTGAGTTCAACAGTAGAGTCTGAAATGTCTCCCCACTTTGTTTTTCTTTTTGTTTTGTTTTTGGCCGTTCTGCTTTCTGTCAAAGGTCACTTCTTCTCACTGTTTCTCCTTTTCTCTTGAAACCTCATCTTTATTAAGCATGCTCTCGAATGTGTGGGAGCAACGTGACTACATGAGGGTACCTACTTCTACTTAGAATCCCAACATCCAGTGAATTCACTGTAAGGGCCAACGCATATTCTGAACAGAGATCATTTGGAAACTCCACACTAACAGCAATGTTAAAGGGCCAATCTCTTTTTGTTTGTTTGTTTGTTTCTCATTTTTTTTAAAACAGGGTCTCTGTGTAGCCTTGGCTGTCCTGGACTCACTTTGTAGACCAGCTGGGCCTTAAACTCACAGAGATCTGCCTGCCTCTGCCTCCCTGAGCGCTGGTATTAAAGGCATGTACCGCCAGGCCTGGCTTGGACCAATCCCTTCTCAACCCATGAAGTTCCTTTGCAAAAAACTAGCCACCCCATCTTGACACGACTTCTTTTCTTTCTTCACATGCCTGGCTAAAAGAATCCTGTCTAAGGTGGTATGGCTAAGATCTTCTCACACTCTTCCCAACCTTGTGACACCACAGTCAGTGCCATGTGTACATCTGCCCTCCAGGGTCCTGTATCTCGTGCTTTATTACCAATATCTGGATCACCTTGTCACAGTGCTGTCAGATGATAAAAAAGCTAGACTCAGGAGGTACTTGGGTATAGACTTGTGTGTCATCTGCCTGTTAGTTTTGAGACTTTGAACAAGATCATCAAGTCTGAGTCTTAGCTCTTAAGACGAGGAAAAAAATTGTTTTCAACATGATAAAATATATAAAAGACCTGGCACAGAGGGCCAGGCATCATGGTACATGCTTGCAATCCAAGAACTCAGGGGACAGAGGCAGAGGATTGCTACAAATTCAAGGTAAGCCTTTCCTATGTATGAAATTTCAGGATTTAAGCTAACCAGTGCTACTGAACATGATTCTGTTTCAAAAAACAAAAAGTCACCATGCTCAGCATAGCATCTGTTAGGTTGTTAAGATTCCACAAGGAATACTTGCTATCTTTTTCAAACTTCTTCAGTGAGAGAGTCACAAGGTTTTCTGGGACTGAGAACCCATAGACAAACCATTTATTTGCCCTAAGGAGCTCTTGTTGAATGAGAAGAGAAGCTTTTTCATCCACAGAGGACCACAGACCTCATGGGTCCACACTTCCCTCCTCACTGAGAGATGATATAACCTAGTGTAAGCCAATAACTAAGCCAAGAGCTCCAGACCTCAGGTTTAGCTTGATCTCCTCCACCACCCTGGACAAGAGGTAACCCCAAAGGTTTGGGTAGCCCTGCCCAGTAGACATTCCTGTGGTAATGAAAATGTCCTACAGCTCTTCACTCTCCATGAACTAGCCAGTAGAGGTATATGGCTGTAGGGGCTTTCAAATGTGTGACTAGTGAGGATACAGATACAGTTCAGTCAATAAAGTGATCGCCTTGCGACCACAAGGATCTCTGTTTCATTCCCAGAAGCGATACTTTAAAAAGTCAAATGTGGTGGTGTGTACTTTGGTCCCGTTGCTGAGGAGACAGAGATGAACAGATCCTTGGGGCTCTCTAGCCAGCCAGATTAGCCTACTTGGAAAATTCCAGGCCACTGAGAGACTCTGTCTTTAAAAAATAAAAATAAAAATTCCAAAAGAGTGGACAGTGCCTAAGGAATAACAATTGGTGCTATCTTCTGGCCTCTACACATACGCACAAATATAAACATACATCCACATTCGCATACATATGCACAAAAAAAGGTGACTAGTCATAGTGAGCAGCTGAATTTTAAATTTTACTTCATTACCATCATTATACTATAAACAGTGACACATGCATAGTGGCCACTAAGTTGGATGACGGCACTTTAAGGGAAATGTTACAGAAGAGCAACTTAAAGGGCATTGCTGGTGGGTGTCACAAAGACGTCTGTGGACGACATTTACTCTGTTGGCTATGACTTATTTTCTGGGGACAGAAAGGTCTGAATCACTTCCACCGGTAATAATCTAATCAACAAGGGGAGGAGAGGAATTCACAGTACTGGTACCCCACTCCCCAGCCATGCCTGGAAACCTTCCCAGCTGATATTCTGAAGTCACCAAGCATGATAAGAACCCAGGCTAGGCCAGGAGTGACCCTTAACAGTGAGCTTACCCACCTCCACACTTCACTGCCCCCAAGCCTTCCTTATCCACCTAGTCGTTTCTGGATTTCTGAACAAAGGAGTTAAAAATATGGTTAAAAAAAAAAACTGCCTACCTGGGCTTCTGAAGACTCTACGACTGTGGTTCTCAACCTTCGTAAGGCTGTGTGACCCTTTAATACAGTTAGTTCCTCATGTTGTGGTGATGCCCAACCATAAAATTATCATCGCATTGCTGTGTCATAATTTTGCTGTAATTTTGCTACTGTTGTGAATTGTGGTGCAGATATCTGTGTTTTCCGCTGTTCTTAGGCAACGCGTGTGAAAGGACCATTCAACCTGCCCAAGGGGCCACAACCCAGAAGCTGAGAACCACTGCTCTGGGAATATATAGTAAACAGGATTGTAAAAGAATTAAATTTTATTTAAAATGTAATTGCTTAGAGAAAATCTCCAATATGATATTAATTAAACAGGATTAAACTCTTGTCGAGATCCATGAAGAATTCTCTTAAGAGACACACAGACACAATGTCTTAGCTTTCGCCTCACAGTGTACACAGAAAGCTGTGCCTAATAGCCCAAGTGTCTACCTTATCATCTCCCCAACTGCTTATTTTTGTCTTCTCCACTTGTTGTCTTCAGTATTTCCCACGTCTCATAAACCCTTCACCTTCTTCACTAGTTACAACCACTACGTATAATTCAACATGACCCATAACTTGCGTGAATCATTAGTTCTTTGTTCTAGGGCACTGAGATTTAGAATATATGAAAACAAAGGATATCCTAAACTCAAGGTCAAAGACAAGGAGGCCATGGCTTCCCTCTATACAACCAAGGAAACATCCATCTCTCTCTTTCACCCCATATATCTATCTCTATTACTACGAAGGTATATTTGATATCTGCCCCAATAAGTGAGTAGAGGAGAGATGAACTCTGACACTCGGCTCATTTTCTTTCTTTCTTTTTTTTTTTAATGCAGCCCAAGACCTATACCCACAGAACTATACTGCCCACATTTAGAGTTAAGTCCACTATGTCAATTAACCTAATATAGGAACACTCACGGGTAACACTTTAAAAATTCTAAATCTTATCAAGATGACAATGAAAATTAACCACCACAATGGCAAAGGAATAAATTAACATAGTACATATAGTGAGGCCAATCCCAAGAACCCAAGTCCTTGCCTCACCCATAACCACAATAATATCAAGGTAATTCTTTAAGAAAATTCTCTCTAGAAACAACACCTATTATCTATAAATAAGTAAACAGAGCATCCTATTAAGTAGAGGTACCTGGTCTCCCATACCAACCGTTACGGAATCAAAGTGGGAGTGAGGGCTGAATTTTAACTTTCTTTCTCATGATTCTGAGGAGGGCTCTGAGTTTTGAAGACTGCAGTACCTAGCACCTTTTTTCCCTAAATTCGTTCTGTGTAGTCTCTTTTTTAAAATGGAAATCTGGAAGGCTTTTGTGAACCCATGCAAAACCTTTCAAGTTGGGGTCCTGGTTACCTTAGCGACGCTGTCCCTAAACTAGTACTCTTGCCCATTAGCCTCACCTGACTGCCTATGTCTTTGCCAAGCTCCCAGAGTCACAATTCACGGAGCAGGAGACAAGGCTTTCTATGGAGACGTGGCTTCAGTCTCTGAAATGATTTGTCACAATCCAGAGACCTCAGTAAACCCCCCCAAGACCCTCATACCATGTGACTCTGCTATATTCATCAAACTAAAGCCATGGAGATGGGTAACAGGCTTCAACTGTGTTTTGGTTCCTGGTTCCTGTAAACTGTTTCATTAATGATTTCAATTCTGTTTAACTGGTGATAGCTGTTGCATTTTCTTGAAGCTTTTGAATTATACTGTATGTAAATAATTTAATGGCATTGTAAAAATAATCACTCATTAATGAACACAATGGTCAGAATGATAAGGAAAATTGAAGAAGTTTAACCACTGAGGTTTTTACAACCCACTTTAAGAAACTAGATACCAATGAATACAGAAATCACCAATGGCACAAATGAGCTGACAAAGTGCCTGAGGACCCCAGGCAATGGACAAGACATTGAGAGCTTCCTGAGAAAGTTTGAAAGAGAGAGAGAAAAAAAGAAGAAGAAGAAAAATTTGGAAGCTTTTTTTCCCTCCCCAGGGAGCCAATGCTCACATCTTGACAATACTCAGTTATTTTTATCATCTCAAGTGAGAACTTGAGACTAAGAGTTTCTGAAACTCAACAAGGATTTGGAGAGTTATGTGTTTCAAATCACCAATTTAGTGGGGTAAGAGGTGAAGGTAGGTGTGAAGTTGAAGAAGGGTGACTTTGAAGGGAGAGCTTGGAATGTTTCCTGCTTAGTTTGTTGGAGTCAAGCAATACATGGATGTTCATTGGGGGTTCTGAAAAGAATCCCATCCAGGGCCTAGCATCCACCTGTATATTCTTCCCCCATTCCTTCAAAGGTATTATTAATTCTTTAATCCTCTGATTGCTATGAGAGTCTTATGAGATACTTCAAAAAATGCCGCTGGATTCTCACAAAAGTAATCTCTCCAGAAGGAGCCTTCTGGTGGTTATTCCTCCATTAGGAAAAGGGAGACAGAACCCTGAGTACTAGACTATCCAGCCACCCAGGAGTCCTGAATTCCCAAAATTTTCCTTCCCATAAACTATTTTAAATCTTCTATATTGTTGGTGAGAAGGTTTTAGGCCCGGAGAGATGGCTCAGTTAGAAAAACACTTATGATCAAAGTAAGAGGAACTGAGTTCGATTCCTAGTACCCATGTTTAGAAAAAAAAAAAAAAAACAGCCGGGCATAGTACCCTGCACTTGTAATGGAAGAACCAGGAAAAAAGGAGACAGGCAGATCCCTGGGGATTGATGACTTGGCAGCTTTGTTTACTTAGTGGACTCCAAGCCAATGAGAGATACTGTCTCAATAAACAAAGCGCATGGCTCCCCCCCCCAAAAAAAATGACACCAGAAATAAATCTCTAGACTCCTCGTGCAGGTGCACACAGGCATATATAGATACGCAAAGACGTTCTAAAGTACCCATCTTCAATAAATGCTTTTACACCTCATAGCCATATAGTAAGGCTATTCCAAAGAGATAATATATACATGAGCACAGTTCAAGATAAATTCAGAGAAACAGAAGTCCAGTGTATTCCTCCCACGTCACAATAGACCATTTTGCATCTTCTTGGGGAAACCAGCCCTATATACTACAAATACCTGAAATTGACCAGGTAGAAACCTCATATCAGTAGAGAAACTGAGAAAAGAGTTGTTGTTGGTATTTTGACCCAAATCTACTCTTGGAGAATATATGTTCTATCAAAGACAGAAAAGCTCCGGTAGGAAGAGACTCTGGAATATCCTGGCTCTAAGAACCATTTCTAAACTTCCAAGTCTAAAAATTTTTATCTCTAGCTAATTCCACCTGTGCCTATGAAATGGTATTCTAGCCAGTTTAGGGGGGAGGGGTGGAGATTTGTGAGAGATCACATGGTAAGGGTTTGTGTGAAGGGTTTGTGCTGTGACTTGAAAGTACAAATTCTGCAGATGTTTATCGAGAACAGATGGGCTGGGCACAATTCTAGGACTTGGAGATGTGGCAGAGCAGTATTTATACCGTTGTGGGTTTAGTGCCCACAAAGAACGTGAGAGTAAACATCATGAGTACAAGGTTCAGCATCTTTCTCCTTAGATGTCCTGGGCATCTGAGACTCAACAAAACTCAGCCAGACTCCTGATCATTCTCCCAACATGATCTTTTCCATTAGACTTTACCCCATATTAAGGAAAGAAAACATCTCCCTTCCTGTTGCCAAGGACAATGGCCTTGGAATCCCCACTAGCTCTTCTTGTCACACCCACAACCATCTATCTCGGCAGCAAATTCTGTTGGCACCATCTTCCAAAGGCACTCCAAACATGACCACTTTCCCCAGCCACTGATGACCTCGCTGCATCAAATTCCCATCTCCTACCTGGATTCTAGCAGGAGGTTCTTCATTTGTCCCTTTGCTTCTTTCCTAGCTCCCTATAGTCTATTTTTGGTCTAGGGGCCAAAAGATGCTCTAAAATGAGGTGGGAGTCTCTGCTCAAAACCACCTCATTCAAAATGAGGCTATCTTCAAAACTCCACACTGTACCAATGAGCCAAGAGTCAGAAATTTTACCTTTGGGGATGCCTTTCTGTGAGCCACAAGTTTTAAGGTTTCAAAAGTTGCTTTTAACAAGTAATAGGTATTACACTTGGGTTAAACAGTACTTAACAAACCTCTGTCAGCCAGATCCATGGAAGGGGCTGATAGCACAACCCTGAGGAGATGTGGTACAGGTAGAGGCCTGAAGCAGAACAGAAAACAATGACATTGAAGGAAAAAAGAGATTGAAAGGAAGTAAGGAAAAAGACCTCTATTAAGGAATGCCTTTACCCAGCATTCTGTTTCCTGTTTTATGTACTTCATTTATTTATGAAACATCACCATGAGGTCCTCACTCATACACCTGTGTTGGAAGAGAGAAATGAGGTTCTGGGAGATTCAGTGTCTTACCTGAAGTCATATAACTCATAAAGAAGGGAGTCAGGACTCTGATCAGATCTGTCTAGTTCCAAAATTCATAGTCATTTCTCCACATCCAACTCCAGAGATACCTAACTCTCAATGCTTGCATAGGGTTGTTGTTGTTGGTTTTTTTTTTCTGTTTTATGGGTCTAGAACGAGGCAGCAATGATGTAGGTGTCCTGTAATAGTGAACACTGACAAATGGGCAACACAGGAAGCCTTCAGAGCTCAGGGGAGAATGATTTCATATGGAGTAATCAAGTGCTAACATTCAGATACATCATGCAGTAACGACCTGCCGTCTACATGCTCTTCAGTCTCTAGGATGCCAATCATAGCTCTTCAGAGGCCTCTGAATCACTAGGCATTTCCCTGGAAGTGGGTAGCATGGTTTCCTCAGCCCACACATCCTGAAATTCTCAAGATACCTGTTCCAGGACCTAGCTCTCAATAGTTTTCTGGATTACACTCAACTCTATAATTGGTCCTTTCTGGGAATAAAGATTTTTTTTAAAGCTTGATAAACATTCAATTCTTGATGTTTCTGCGATGGAGTACTGCACACAGCCTGCTAGCTACACCCCAACGATGCTATGTATCTTGGGATCTTGAAACATTTTCAAACTTATCTTTTAATTTCAAGTATCCTTCCTCTATCCTATTGTATGTATTTTAACATTGACGGGTCAAAACTGCTTTCTTTCTTTCTTTCTTTCTTTCTTTCTTTCTTTCTTTCTTTCATTTCTTTCTTTCAAGAGTAATACTGCTAAAGCAGAACTCAGCAACTGAAATGATAGAAAAAAGGGATAGGAATGGAGGTTAATCATCCCTGAGTCTTTAAAGCTCAAATCCAGCCAGGCTTTTCCAAACTTTAGGGAAGGTTTAAGATTTAATCATCCTCGCTTGAAGCTTATAGTATCAAGTCTCAATGTCAACTTATATATTTTGGTGACCTTTCTCGAACTAGGCTTTGTAAATCCTTGTGGTTATTATTTGACATTATAGGTTCATGATGAGCAAAATACCTTGCATGAAATAACAAAAATTGGAGCCTGACTTTTTTGAAAATTTGCATGCTCAAACATGAAAGCAAACATATGCTGGCTCTGATGTGTAAAATATAACAAGACACCACGAAGCTGATGTTTGAAAATTTATTTGTATCTTTTATTTAATAAGAGAAATAACTACTAGTAAATTTGCCTATTATCATTTCATTTGTAAATATAGTAATTTTATAACATTACTATTTAAATACATCAAAGAAATAGCTAAGCACAAAAAGTTTAATTACCTAACACAAAACTTTTAGCCTGATTCTAGGTTATCAACTTCTTACAATGTTACCTGACATCTGCTCCTTTCTATGAAGTGGAAAAGACATAGAAAATTCAAACAAACCCCAAGTGCATCTTTACATCATGATGAATTGAATCACACAGCACTTCTTGTTTATGGCAAATAAATTACTCTATGAAAAGAGCATGGATTCTTAAGTTAAAAGCCTGAGCTTCAGCTCAGCCCCAAGATTGATGTTCAGGTGATGGTAAAAATACTGATCCTTATGTTTTGTCAGAAGACTGGGAATGGTAATATATTGCTGACAATCCTAGCACTCAGGATATAGAAGCAGGAGGATTAGGAGTTCAAGGCCAACGTTGGCTACATTGCCTGTTCAAGGTAAAACTAGGCTACATGGGATCCTGTCTCCAACCAATCAGTCAACTGGTAAGAAAATAAACAAGTCACCTAAAAAAATGTTACATTTGCTTGCAAAAGGTATTGGAGGGAGAAGGGTGGAGCAAGGCCTCCTAAAATTGGATGGGTCCATCCATTGTGGATCAAGGGAACATTATGTTTAATATTCTGGAGAACAAAGGATCCTTCGAGAATCGAAAAGAAGACTGAGGTAGGGGTGTGTATAAACTCCCACAAGGCCATGCTGGAGTCCCTGTTAAGATAAACCAAGTCTCCCAAGATCAAGGCCTCCCCCAATAACATCTTGATAATTTACCCCTGACTTAATTTCTAACCAAGAAAATGGAAAAGAAAAGAGATCAAGTTAAACAGCTACCTTAAGATTTCAGAGTAGTCTGTTTTGCTGTGCACTAAAAATACTGGCATTCCCTCTCCTCTACTTTATAAAGTGATGGGATTCTATAATTTCATCAGTATTGAGTCTCCTGTTGAAGAAGGTGAACAGTAAACCAACTATAATCCTGTATGCATCAATTGTTTTGCCGCTCATAAACTATTATAAAAATGGTTAATGCATATTTATTTGGAGCAAAGTTGATAAAAAAAAATCTTGCATTATCAGTGTTTGTTCTGGTGGCACTTAAAGTCTAGTTCTCAACAAGCCTCAAAGTTCAAAGTGTGAGAAGTGTGAGCTCCTTGGTACCTTTCTTCATTCAATTTTGTCAACCAAGTGGAGTGTTAGAGTGTTCAGGAACTACTCATGAAATTCCAGGTGTGGATTCCAAATTCTGTCAGACTTCAAAGATAGAGGTAGATGCACGTTCATTCCATGTGCAAGTGGATATTTTTCACTCCCTCCCATTTACACCCACACACACCCACTTCCCTTTGGCCTAATGCAGAAACTGCCAAGAGGATGAGAGTCATTTGGCGGTGACTGCAAGAAGCAACTGTGCATTTTATAACAGTCCATTAGTGCAGAGCTCTTTAATGAAAATGAAAGCCGTTAATGAAGCCAAAAGGCAGTGGAAGCCTCCATTCTGGAGAGGGCAATTAGAGAGGAGAGGATGGGAGAAAAATAAATACAAATCCAAAACAAGGCACTCTGTGATCAAGCCTCACACACAATGTAGTCATGACAAATCAGCCCATTTATTTCTTGCTTTTTAAAAAGAGATATACACAAATATTCAAAACTGCCCTTCTCCAGGCCTCCATTCTAGCTCTCCAGACCCCATGTTGCAGAGTGATTCAACCTCAAAATGTTGTACCTTTACAATTAGAAAATACAAACAGCAAGTGGGGTTTTTAACTCAGAAGGCTTCCCTGTAGAGGACCACACACTAAAGCAAAATGAGTCACGAAAGTGAATTCGTAATTACTGTATTATTTTTATAACTCCTATGATTCAGAAGTGTTCTTATTTTAAAATGCTGTAGACAAAGGCAAAGATTGCCGAACAGTCACTGGCCAAACATACTACTTCCTGTGAAAAGACAAGACTTTAAAGACTTCTGCTTCCAGGTTGATCACAAAAAGGTCTCCCTGAGGTTTTCGAAGCTTTTCAGAAACCATGTAGTAGAATCCTGTCCCTCTCTACTGGCACCTCAGCAGCCCACTGTACTTCTGTTGTAACCTAGATTTGCAGCTATGAGAAAAATAACACCAGGCCTGTATTTATTTCAACTCCTTAACACACTTGACATTTTTTGAGAATGGGTGAATACATCATTTTTATATGTGAGGAATTATGTCATCTCAAACCTTTCTGGTTTACCTAGAGAAACTGACACATTCTTGGCATTCTCTTTACCTGTAAATATTTCCATGTATGAGGGAGGGGGTAAAATTACACATATCAACATTCTTGTTATCAAGAAGACCCCACATTGATATCCATGTCTCACCCCTAATGTTGTCTCTTAAACACACCCACAGTGAACTCACACATTTGTGAAGTGAGGGACTAAGCAAGCAGATAATCAAACTCATTTGGGCAATTGCTGTTGCACTTGCATGGGCTTTTTGTCTTTATAGAAGATAAACTATTGTTTAATTTTTATTACTATAACATGGTTCAACGATGTCAATCAAACTATTGAATCAAACAGCTGAGCACAATGTTATAGTTAATGATGATTGATACAATACCAGTTTTCCATGCCAGGGAACATGGCTCAAATCTCCTCCCTAGTAGTTCCCACCTGGGCATTTAGGGAAGCTACTAGATAAACAAAGACACAACCTGACACACCATGAGAAAAAGCTTCAACTGAAGAATCATAGTCTATTGAGCAAATAATCCAATAGACTCATAATGACTTTTTCCTTGAACTTCTGGTGGTTTGAATAAGGACGGCCCCCATAGGTTCCTATATTTGAATGATTGGTCACCAAGGAATGCACTATTAAGAGGTGTGGCCTCATTTGAGTAGGTGTGGACTTGCTGAAGGAACTGTGTCATTGGTGGTGGGCTTTACGGTTTCAAATGCTCAGTCCAGGCCCACTGTCTCTCATTCTTCCTGCTGCCAATGGATCCGGAGGCAGAACTCAGAACTCTTTCTTCTTCTCCAGCACCATGTCTGCCAGCACATCTCCATGCCTCCCGCCATGATGATGACAGACTAAACCTCTGAAATGCAGCCGAGCCCCAATTAAATGCTTTCCTTTATAAGAGCTGCTTTGGTCATGGTATCTCTTCACAGCAATAGAATATTGACTAAGAACTTCTTAGTAGACACCTACTCAGTCACAGCCTGTGGTGACTTGTATTGGCTCTTATCTTGTCCAGGCTGAACTACATATCCCACAATTCTTTTCTTCTCTTTTCTTTCTTTTTCTTTCTTTCTCTTTCTTTCTTTCTTTCTTTTCTTTCTTTCTTTCCTTTCTCTTTTTCTTCTATAGTGGGCCCCAAAGGAAATAGGGATGGTAGGAAAAAAAAAAAGACTAGGCACTTAGCAGCCCATACAAATTACAGCAGATCTACTGATCTGCCTCACCAGCATAAGGCAGTTCCCCAGATGCCCCTTTCCCTGGGTCCTTCTAAGCCAGTATTCTCTTGGAAGTGAGAGGTTTCCTGTTATTTTTATTAAAAACACTTCTTATCCCCTAATGCAATACACACCTTTTCTTTTGCTGATTTTTTTTTCTATTCCTTTCTCCTAGAGTATGAGCTTAATATGAGAAAGTTCTTTGTTGATTGTTGTAACACAGTGCTTTCAAAAGTGGGAGGCAGGGAACAGACACTCCATAAACATTTGCTGAATAAGTGGGTATATAAAACAATAAATCTGCCCAAACAAAATAACAGTCTTTTTGTACTTGCATAGCAGTAATGTGTTGAGTTCAGGTCCAGGTTCTGAACTGTAATGAGGTCAGTAGGGTAAGCAACTTCTTCTTTGGGAGTAAAAGTTACAAGTGAAGGTTATGGAGAGAACAAAGACTGATGGACCAGATTGCTGGCCACAGCCTCAGGCCTGCGGCAATGCTGTGCTCACGCTGCTAGCATCATCTAGGATCGCCCTTCTTCCAAGCAAGCCAATTCCTATTGCCAGTTCCAGACCCCAGTCAGCAACCCCTTTAGGTTCACTGTGGGAGTCTGTGACATTAATTCTTACCTCTTTACCTGATTTTCCTTTCACTATATCATCTCTGAACTTTAAACATAGCTGTTACATTTCATTTTAATATATTAATAACAACATCTAGCATCTGTTGTGTGGCTTCTACCTGCCAAGTCTCATATTAAGTGTCTTAAATGCATTCCCGTTTGGTTTGCATAGTAACGTGGACCATGTGCCAAGCTTTCTTCTAAGTGTTTTAAATGTATAAATTGGCTCAATCCTCCCAACCTTAATAGGCAGGAACTATGATAATGCTCAGTCACAGACAAGAAACTAAGGCACACAGAGGTTTTTATGTCTTGCCCACGGCAACCTAGCTAGTAAGAAGACAAAGTGGATTTTAATTCAGCCCAGTGTTTTTCATGACTGGTTTTAGTGCTTGTCCTCTCTACCAGAATAAAGAGACAAGGTAGAAATAGCCTTTGTGTTCTCCATATGTAGGACAGATCATAGGGTAGCATGAGATGTTCAGCAAAAATGAACTGATTTTAAAATGGGCAACTTCAGGGTGACTCTAAGCTCCCACCACTCTGCAGTTGCTGGGCCTCGTCCCAGCCTCTCCCCTTGAGTGTTCTAGTTAACTTCCATCACCCAACTGTCACACACGTGCACCCCACCTCCACCTCCACCTTGGCCCTTTGTTCTTATCTCTCTTTTCTTCAATTACTTCCTCTAGCTTGTCAATCATGTGGATGACTCTCTAGCAGTGTCCTTCAACCTGTCACCTTCTCACTCTACAAGGAATTCAAAAGCAAACACCCTATTCATTTCCATCCAAAGTCTTGAAAACAAAACTGATTTCTCTTTTCATGCCACCCTTTCCAGAGGGGTCTCCTGGTTGCCAAGCACGTGAAAAGGTTGCCCTTCCAAGATGCATGCTCACTCTCCTGGTAATTATCCCATGAGCAAGCTAACCAATCTTCCTGATTCACTTGAGATTAGAAATGTTGTTGGGATGCCAGCTTTTCAATGCTAAACATATATAAGTCAGTTACTTTACCCAGAGTAGTAATTGGCAGTAGAGGATAGGTCTATAGAGCAAGATGTGCTGAAATATCGCCCAAAATTGACAAACTGAATAATATAAAATTTAACTTACTTTGAACCTGCTATGGTTTAGGTAATGAAGGATCTTTACAGAAGGTTTGTGTACTGTAAGCTTGGTCCCTAGCTCAAAGCCTGTGGAGAGGAAATTAGATGGGGAGGGCACTAACTTCATTAAGGGATCACTCTATTGATTAATCATAACTGGATGGGCTACTATGACATGGAGCCTAGAAGGAGGCAATGAATCCCTGGAGGCTTAACTTTGAAGGTTATATCCTTGTTGTCTATAATGCCACCTTTTTCTTCAACCCAGCCCTCTGGGGGACCATGAGGTAAAGCAATTTCACTCTGTCGAATGTTCCCCACCATGATGATCAAGACCCGAAGCAATGCAGCCAAATGACCAGGAGCTGAAACCTCTGAAACCGTAAGCAAAATAAATCTCTTCACTGAAGTTGTCCATGCCAGGATTTATCTAACTGTATAATTTATAAGGCTAACACAGAGGATTTTATAGACCTGCAAGCTTTTCAAGTTAGAAGGGGACTTGGAGATGAGCAAGTCAAATCCCAAATATTTGTACATATGGAAAGAGAAGTGAAACAACTCTTCTGGGGTGCCCTAGAGAAGAACCTGGAGGTTGATCCTCCAGACAATGCTACTTTTACTTCATCAGGAGTTTTCAAAATGTTCTTCGTATATTCCATCCCCGAATTCAAGCTGAAACGCCATTATCTGTATGGATAGCATATCTAGGGCGATGCTATGGCAAATAGGTAATGATAGGTAATATTTATGAAGCACTCACTATTTACCAGGCATAATGTTTGTACATTGTGTTTGTTTAACCCTCACAAAATTCTTTTAAAACTGCTATCATTTCCCCAGTTTACAGATTAAGTGGTAATCTTAATCTTTAGGGGAAAAAAGCATAAATTTCTGCCTCTAAGACTATCACACTAATGTTAAAGGAAGGGCTTTAATCCCCCGAAGCAAGACATGGCTGCTAAAAATGAGGAAACTCAATACTTTCTCAAATATAACTCCTGGTGCCTTTTCCTCCTAGAAGGGTAAGTCAATGGGAAGCTTTTGTTTCTCTCCTACCTGGATTCCTATGTGTATAAATGGATAACGCATATATCTCTATGTTTGGATACCCTGCTCATTTTCCTCCATGTGTCCTTGCCTGTGACATCCCCCACCGTTCCTGACTGTGTTGGCCTCCTGACCTCAACTGCCACCCCCTGACACTGTGCTTCCTTCCCTGAGCCATCACTGTGACACCCCCCAATTAAGCATCACGTATGAACGTCATTACCAGAAGCATAGTCATCCTTTCAGATCATTAAGCAATTGGCTCTCCTCATCTGACCCCATCACACCCTGAGAGCTATGGACATTTGTCATCACACTCTTCACTCCCATCTCCCAGCAAGCTTTGATCCTGAATGACACAGCTTTCCCCCCTGGCCAATCTGAATTAATTCCTTAGGCAAGACTTCAAGTTCTTTCTCCTCCAAGGGATTTTACTAAGTTCCAGATATATTACAGCCACTGAACGCTTGTCACCTCTTAGACCTACAGCCTGCTTTTGGTAGTGATTAGAATGTCCTGACATGTTTTGTCCTTTCATAAATGCATTCTCTTTGCTTTTGTCTGTTGGACTGTAAATGCCCCACATGGCTTACTCTCTTAATTATGTTTTCTTACATATACTTGAAAATGAAGGCAGGTTTAAAGGCCAATAACTGGCTGGTAACATGACTACTTTCTTTATGAAAATAACATTATTCTCAGATTGTTGGGTTTTTTTTTTTTCTTCCACTTTCTGACACCTACTTTATTAGCAGATTAACGTTAGGACATGCCTCAGTTTGAACAGTACCTTAGCTGCTGTGTCATCCATGGTACCCCAGTGCCCGATGGCGTGGCTGAGCATATAGTATGCCATGACTATTTACATGTATGCTTTCACATCTGTTTCCTCACCAGATTCCCAAACCCCAGGCTGTAAGCAAGCTTATCTCTTTAGTGCAGATGAGAAGACTCTATGGGGTTGAAGGTATCAGGACATCACAGTTAAGAGCTCTGGTTCAGAATCCCATTCCAGTTCCTGTGTCTTTTTTAGCTGCTTCTTTCTAGAATCTGTATGCCTAACTTTGGCCCTTCCTCTATAGCTGGAGAACAGCAATGTGATAATTAATCTCTTAGTGCTGTTGAGAGGAAGAAGGGAGGTCTTGGACATAAGCCACCAAGTTTTTGGAGCTTAGGGAATAGCAGATTCAGAGAAAGTGTTCAGTTCTATGATGTATAGAGCCTGGATCACATCAGAAGTTATCAGCTCCTTCCAGTGCTTACACTGATACCTCATAACTGGTCCACAGTAACCATGACAACTACACACACCAAGCTCTTGGACTGGGCCCTGATGTATACCTGTCACAGGCACATTTGGGGTCACATGCCTTATTCTTCCCTTACCAGCTCTGGGGAAGCACCTCTATGATACAGGAATACTTAGCCAGACGCAGCATTACCATGGGGCCTGCAGGATCTGACCACAGGCTCCTACCAGTCTGGCCTCTTTCTCCCTGTCACAGCAGACAGTACCCATTGATCTATTCCCCTGCCATAGTGTGGCTTTGGGAGACCTCAGAGGATAAATGGTGCTGCTGTTTTTAGTAACACCACTCCCTTCCATTCATAGTGCACTGTACAGTTTAAAAACTGCTTTCATTTGCTCTCCCAACACACCTGGAGCAGGAAGGGTAACATTCTCACCTCCCTAACAGATGAGCCTCCAGATGTGCTGCAACTTAGCCAAGCTTTCCAATCAGCAATACAGAGTCAGGGTGTAGCCCAGATACCACATCTCACACAGAGGACTTCTGTGTCAGCTCCCTCTTCTTTCCTCATCATCATCTCTTCATATTATCTCTTTCCTTCCCCTATTTTAAATCTCAGTTTTCTGCAGCCCCAGACCACCTTTACCTCCACAAAAATGAAAATACCATCTTTGCTTTTTTGGGGCTGAAAACTGAGAAGCAGAGAGAACATTTCTACTTCACATTTAAATCCTTCAAGTTCTTTTCCTGTGTGCTTCCCATCCTGTGGTTAGGCATTTATGCCTGGCACTGTACCAAGCACTTTGTAACACTAATCTGACTGGTTAGATGCAATAAGCCTACCATCCTATTGCTTTGAACACCTATCTATAGAAGCATAACAGTTGTCATAATGCGCCTAGCCCGCAGTAGCTCACATCCTGATTAGAGAAATGTGTAGCCTGCAACATAAACTACAGAAATGGATGGTACCAAATAGGTATCACTGAGTGATATCACAGGAAGCACAATGAGCTGCCTATAGTCAGGTATGGTGACATAGGGCTGGGGGTGAACTAAATATTAACAGATGGCTAGAGATGGATAAAATACACACAGGAAGGGAATGGCATGGACTGAGATGAGGAGGCAAGGCTGCGGCTGACTATCTACTGGAGGAGCGCAGATAGCAGAATGTGTCAGGAGGTATGACGGGAGCTGAATTTGGGCTAAAACGTGAAATGCTGGATGCTCTGCTAGAGGGCTAAGACTTCATTTGTTGAGAAACTGAGGAAGTCATTAGAAATCTACCACCAGCAAAATAGCATACAGAGCTCATGGAAGATTTGTTTGTCTGCGATACTTCTGAAGACAGTATATCAAGTCAGGCAAAATGACAGACACAACCAGACAACAGAAAGGACGTTACAACACAAGGCAACATGGTCAATGGAGCTTCTGGGCTCTGAGCACATGTTCACAGAACAGTCAGAGCAAGGCAGACGTTCAAGAACAACTTGAATAGGAAGACTTGATCATGCTTCCCCAGACAGTCCGGACATCTTCCTGCCTAATATACTCTGTGTTTCTTTTCCAAAACCTCACGCGTGTGGCTTTCCCACACGGGACAATTGTCTTCTCCAAAAGACTGTCAACATTAACATTCAGAGCACAAGCACCAGGGCTGACTCACTCATACAACCCTCACCCCTAAATGCCCACAGAGACTCAATGATATTTTTTTGACTTACAGTGAAATTCAAGAGGCAATTAGATGAAAAGAAAAAAAAATATTTGCTTTGTTGTCTAGAGGCAGTTTGGTGAAAAGGAATGAAGGGTGGGACAACACCTTGAGCCTAATTTCACTGAAAGAGACAAAGCAGTAGCGAGCTATGCCACAGAAGCTCTGCCCTGTAAGCCTTCAGAGCCTTCCCTTGCCTATGTTCAGTGTCCATCAGACAGGTAACTCTTGGCTATTGAGTAATGTAATATCTAACTGTTGAGCACCTAAAAAAATGGATTTGGTGGGGAGGGGATCCAAGCAATGGACAAGAATCCATCTAGACAATGAAGATACAAGGTACTTTTAAATACATACCTTTATTTTCACTGACTCATCAACCTTGAAACTTTAAAACTACTCATGGAAAGAGTTCACCTAGCCCCCCACTTCTCATTACCCTGAAACCAGGAACCATGTGTTAGTGACTGAAACAGAAATATACAAAGAACTTGCCCCAACAATGCCTTCCCCCAAGTAACTGACTCAGAAATGTGCTAGCAAGGAAAATCAGCTAAATCAAACAGAGAGCTCTGATGTAAACTTTGCAGTAAAATTCATGTTCTATAACAACATGAGAGAGGAAACAGAATGAAGGTAGAGCATACAGACACAAATATTGATGAAAGTAAAAAACTGATAGACAGGCCAGAGGGAGTATAAAAGGATGAATAATGAATCTTTATGAAGAATGACATTTTTTTTGTTCCATATTTCAGTGAAACCCCTGAAATACTTGCTTCTCCCTTCCTAGTCTTGGGGAAATTTTATATGCCTACATGGCCTCTGCTGTCCTGGGCAACATGGAAAGCAGCAACCTATGGCAAAGAAAAGTGTTCAAGACAGGGATACAGTGAACATCCCAGCAAGGATAAGTTTAAGTGCTGGGGGATGCCGAGCGAAAGACACTCTTTAAACCTCGATTTCTTCATCAGAGGAAAGAGAACAATAGATGCTACACAATGGATTGCTTTGCCAAGTAGACTCAGTGGCCAGGACACGCTCAGCCTCAGTATGGTGCATGAGAGATTCACAGTGTCCTCACCTCTCTGTGCACTCTCCCACATGACACGCCTTTTTCTCCTTTTTGCATCTGCTGGGAAATTATGGGATTAGGAAAAATCACAGACACCAGCACTTTCTACTCCCCTGACTCCATGCTAGGTAAAATTTTCACATTCTTCAGGACAACAGAATAAGGGCACCGTTTGAATTGTTCTCAAAGGAATGCACTGGAAGCTGAGGTGTCTGGCCAGGAGGAGATAAGGTCAGACCTTGTACGAGCGACCTCAAGCCTGGCCCAAAGGCTCCAGTTCAAAGGAGATTAATGCCCACTCCACATTTTCAGGACCCGGGTGATGGAATAAATAATTCATTTCTTTCTGTGTGTTTCTCATCTCACTGCCTCAATTCAGAGTTAAGTTTCCAACACCTTCATTTGTAACTCTAATAACAATAAAAATTCCTTATGTGGGCTTCCTCCCCAAGCAGAGAGTAGTTTTCTGTGGCTCTCCCATTACAGGATTAGTCCTCGAGGGATGCCGAAGATCCACACTTTAACCTTTCTCAGAGCATACAGAATAACCAGCTCGACTTACAGCTGCTCATACCGTATCCCTGAAGACAGCAGGTAAACACCTCCATCAAGCCGCTGCCAACTGGGGCTGGAGCCAGTCTTCATCATAAACCCTTGGCAAGTAAAGTTGCAGGAATTCAACTGTGGACTGAGCGCCTCCTAGTTCATCTGCATGTGTCCCCAACAGCATTCCCATGCTTTTATTTTACTCCTAGCTCTAGTCCAAATAAAACAGTGAAATCAACTCGAGAGTTAACGGTCCTGTTTTTTTATGACTTATGCATTTTTTCTGTGTGTATTTGTGTAGATATTATCTTCCTGGGGGACCATACAGATAGGAAATGGAGAGGGTGAGATCAAACAGGGCTGAAAAGAGTGCAGAGATTGCCAGGCTGACTATGTATTTTTAGAGAAAACTTTACAAATGCAGCGTACCTCATGTCCAGCTATAAGCCTCAGCACTGGGTCTGAGCTGACGAGAACATAAAATCTTCACCCTGTTGTGGGTCTCTTAGGTGTATAACAGTCACTAGCATGTAAGAAAACACTTAGAGATTCAGGGAAAGAGATGGGACTTGGGGCAGGAACATGTACAATACTTCTACCTATTGATAAGCACAAGAAATTTACACTGGGCAGCTTGTGTACATTCGTATATTCCCCCAAACTGAGTCTTTGCTACAACTCATTACAAAACTAGGTGGAGTGTGGTGGTGATCGAATTAATTACAAGCTATTTTCCCTGGGTTTATTTTTCCTTATTCGAGTGACAAAATAGCACTATGAGTCTATCACGAAAAGATATGACTGGCTGTTCCTCGGACTCTGGGAGACAAGCCAATGTCATCATGCCCTGTACAGATCCGGATACAGAGGCAAAGACTGGCACTCTACTTCTGACATCCACAGAGCATGAGAAGGCTTGAGTTTCACCAGATGCAGGCTTAAGCTATCTAAGAGTAACAACCCGACTCTGAGATCTGGAGTCCCTAAGTCTCTCACTGCTGCTCTGCTCTTTGAGGGTCTTTGCATTCTGGCCTGACTATGGAGGAGACTGGACCTGGCGGCTTCCTTTGCAGCATCATTCACTCTGAATGCCTTAACTAAGGGCTTCCTAAAGTGGTCTATGCCTCAGTAGTATTGGCATGCTCCCCAAGGGGGCTTGTTTAAAATGTAGAATATCATCATCCAGCCCAGTTCTCCTATCTCAGAATCTGTGTTTAAGAAAGCCAGATGATTCATGTACATAGTAAGCTTTGAGAATCCCTGGGGGGGAAAATGTGATCAAATATATCTGGAGCCCAAGGAACAGGTATTTTATTTAAAGACATGACCAGCAGAGGCTCATAGCCAATGTGTCTTAAGACCTGTTTTATTCTGCCTGCTTCTTCAGCCAAAGTCTGTTATTACCTGCTACACTGGGAGTAACGGTAAAGCCAGGGATGAGACCAGTGTCCATAGGTCAAGAAGGAGCAAACACCAGCTGTAACACAGGAGCGGTACTGACTCAAAAGCCTAAATGAAATATACAGTTGAGAATTAGGTCAGTATGCTAAGGGGCAGCAGCTGATTAAGCACAGCTAAAAAGAAAGACTGAGAATGAAGCGAGGCATTTGAGAAAGGGATATTTACTAAGAGCCACTCTGTTAAAAACACACTTGAGACGAGAGGACCTCCTTAGTCCTTTATCTATCAATAGCAATCCATGTCAGGTGACCTAAATAGAGCCCAGCAATCTAAGCAGGAGAGAAACCCCATCAGAGCAGTTTTCACTTAAAGCAACATGAGGCTGGCAACCTTCGATTCCCTAGGGGAGCATGCCGATACCACTCATGCCCTGACTCTTTTCATAACGACAAACTGAGATCTCATGACACGACGTTGACTCCCTGATCACACAGATGCCAGGATACTTGACACCTTTCCCTCTGCATAGTACCTTTCTATTTCCAAATGATGCCTCTACTGCTACGCCGAGGACTAGGCTGGTATCTGTCCTCACAAAACAGAATCTTCTGACAAACCATTGATGAAGATGTACACTCAAGATTTACCAAGACCCCACTGGCATAGTTGGACTTGGTTTTGAATTTTAAAAATTAGTTTAGCCAGGTATGTTTGCTTCCCTGAATCTTTGAGATTTGAGGTCTAATCTCCAGCCTTCCCTTTAATCTCAAGTACTATGGAAAATGACAACTCTGTCTCTTGAGTGACTCAGATCCAAGAAAGCCAGCAAACTCCTAATTATAGGCATTAATTAACTGAAGGGGGAACTGCTTATTTGGAAGTTCCAGGGTCTTTGGCTACTAGCTGAGAAGGGGGTTATGGTGCTGCCTAGGACTGGTGATCCTGACTACCAAGGAAAACATGGATTATCCCTCCATGAGAGATAAAAGAAAATGTAGCCAGGAGACTCACTGACATCTCCTTACACAGCCCCATGATTATAATCTCTGCAGGGCTACAACAGCCCAATCCAGGCAGAACCAACAATATGCCAGTCCTTTAGTAGTGCATGTGTGAGTTATCTCCCAAGTAAGTCACCATTTCAGAGAGATACATGTGGAAGACAAAAGGACTTCAAAGCAGGTAATAGAAGAAAGTAGTTATAAACACCAAATATGGTCAATTATTAGAGTAGGGGCTTCAATTAGGATGACTATATCTTTATTTTTGTCATTAATACGTGTGCATAGTGTCATTGATTCCTTTCCCATTTTATTCTTTTACCATGTGGTATAAGACATATTACCTCATATGATAGTATGGGAAGAGTATTGTATTTGTGCCATAGTAATTAAGTTATATCTTATCAAAGAGAGGAGTGAGCATCACTCAAAGATTTTACTTCCTCTTCTATTTTACATGGGACAGATGGGCAGATTTCCAGTTCGACATGGAATAGATTGGTCTTGTTAGGTGGCTCTTGCTATTGTATTTACTTGGAGATTAAGTACAGTTTAAGGAGATGTGGAGAGATGTGTGAATGTCAAGTTGACGGGGAGTAGAGTTGAGCTACTGAAGTTTGAGCCAACTTGATTTGACTCTTCCTGGGTATCCAAACCAAACACTACTGCTGACTGTCTTTGAGGGTGTTTCTGTGTGAGATGGACATTTCTATTAGTTGAATGAGTAAAGAAGATTTCCCTCTTCGACAACCTCAAGAACACGAAAATATGGATAAACTCACTTTTTCTGGATGATCTCGTAAGCTAAGCCTTCAGTCCTCTTCTGCTCTCTTTCTGATATTTATACTATCATTTCTCAGGTCTTACGTTCCAATTGCATGTCTCTCAGTTTCCTTCCAACTTGCAGATGACAAATACTAGCACTCCTTAGGCTTCACCTGAGAGCTCTCTCTCTCTCTCTCTCTCTCTCTCTCTCTCTCTTTCTCTGTGTGTGTGTGTGTGTGTGTGTATGTGTGTGTGTGTGTCTGGTGACATATACATCCGTTCTTCTAACTAATCCAACAAGGAAAGAGTCTGTACATAAACCAAAAGCAAATCACTCTAGGTTATAGCCATCAGCCATCCTAGGATTATAAGAGAGGAAAGAACCTGCCAAGACTGAAGGTAGCACCAAACAAGTAAAGCCAAAACCCAGCAGAAGAAATACACTAGGTTCTGGTCACCTCCCTTAGAAAGAGAACCCATAAATCCCCTTTGCTGCTTAATGGAGCTGGGCTCAAAGTGTGGCTCTTGCATCTGAAAACAGCCTGATTGACAGAACATCATCTAAATAAATCATTTTCCCTTGGGAGGAAAGATAATGTCTCACCAAAATTCTCTTAGGCTGGATATATATTAGACTCTGCAGATTCCTTTTCTTCACAGAATAATTTTTGAAGAAATAGGCTAAATAAATTTCAGGGGAAAAAAATAGTCGCCCTGGATTCCTGCACCCCAGCTTCAAAAACAAGAACACAACCCTAAGCGTCTTTATTATTAGGCTTTTTATTATTCTTTCTCAATCAGAAGATGCTTCCTTCACTCTCTCTAGGGATTTATGAATCAGAAGCAAATTGTTCACCCTCCCCCACAGCTCTGCCTGGCCCACTCTAAGTCTTCAATCTCCTCCATCCCTGTATTTAAAAGGGGAGGGAGTCTTTATTCTAATCCTAGTACAATTGTCCCAGCTCTTTCCTAATCCCTCCACCTGTGAGATAATTGCTGGCATTTAGGGGGGGAAACTCAATAGTAATCATAGACTTGCACACAAAGACACAAAAAGAGGCAGATAAAATGGGAGAGAAAAAAATCACAAGCCCAGAATTATCCACACTCTGACATCTACTGAAGAAGCAGGCTGCAGCCAAGTGCTCTACACAGAGAGAAAAGGCGCAGTGTGACAGGGAAGGGTCCATTTCAAAATACCATGGTTTTAATTGTTTCTAGGCAGACAATAGAATGGATGAATCTAAAAACAAAAAAACAAACGGGTCATCATCAGTTAACTATTCACAAGTCATCCACAAACAATAAGCCAGCCTGTCAAATAAGCATTCCTACTCATTATGCTAACACAACAATGAAATTTTCTCAATCAAGAGTGCCCCTGCATAGGTGATTAAAAAGAAAGACAGATTCAAGATGCTTTTATCTAGTAATGGGAATAAAACAAAATCCTGTTGATCCAGGTGTTTGGCCCCACTCCATCAACTCAAGCTAAAATCCCAGCCATGGGTCTAGTTTTCAGTCTAGATGCGAGGTCAAACAAAATCTACAATAAAATATTCATGTATAGCAAATAGGCTTATAAACTATAATATAAATGTGAAATTTCTTTTAAACTCCATAAATATTTTAAGATACCTTTAGTACATTCTCAAACACTTCTCCTCTAGTTTGCCTCACTTCTTAGAATTTTCTACAATTTACTGATTTATAAGAATAGGTTAGATCAGCAAGTTCTGAAGCAGGAGCCAAGTCAATAGTTAGACAAGTTTTCCTGTAGTGGTTCACTGAATTTAAGGAAGTTACAGACACTTGGAATCATTTTATTTACAATTAAATACATATGCGTGAATATTATAGCCAAAGGAATGAACAGTGACCCTCTATTTTATCCAAATAAGGGTGGTACTTTGTCTGAACAAATAGGAACTGAATAAAGTTAATGTACATAAGATGATGACGAAACAGAAAATAATCTTCCTTTTGGGTAGAGATGGACACTGTGTTCACAAATAGGTTGCAACTGGATGCTATCACATGTCTGAGTTCTGCCAATAAGAAATGATGCACATTATTTCTGCTTTTGTCCTTTAAAATATCCTCTAAGTTCTCTTTCTCCTTTTCTACCTTTAGCCAAAGGGAAGGAGCACACTCTGTAGAATGACTAACTTACAGGATGGAAGGTTCTGGGTGCCTGAGTGACAGTATGGAGCAGAGTCCACACTCTGCCAACCATCACTCTGCCCTGCAAACTGCAATGAGTGAGAAATACCTAAGCAGCATTCGATGATTCGGCTTGGAAATTGTTTCTCCTAACAGCGAGACTTTCCTGATAAATACATATTGTGATGTTTTTGTACCTCGCTGATTCTCACTGTTTTCAACTCATTCTTCTATAGGTTAGGATGAAATAAAATATTTTATCCAGGTGTATGCATGTTTATATGTTTGCAGGTGCATAGGTTTGTACATGTAGAAGCAAGAAGACAATCTTGGGTGTCATCTTCCCTTGCATCAGTGGCTCTTATTGGCCCATCAGTTAGGCTAGATTGGTCATCCAGTAAGCCCAAATGAATCCTTCTGTATCTACCTGCGTGGTGCTGAGACCTCAAGAGTGCACCACTCACTGTGCCTGTGTGATCTCTGGGAACTGAACTCACACCCTCATGCTTGTGAAACAAACACATTATCAAGGGAACTATGTCCCCACCCCTAGATTTTTGGATAAAACAAATACAGGCTAGCATGTAACATGACTAAATGTCACAACAATGTCAATATATCATAGCACTATTTATAAAAACAAAACAACAGCAACAAAAACCTAGGGCTTGAGAGAAGACTTAAAGGGTAAAAGTGCTTGTTGTATAAGTTTAACGAGTTGTTTTTGGATGGCCAGATTATACATAAAAGAATTTCATGCCCAGAAGGAAAACATCTGTAATACTAGAGTCCTAAAGGAAATGGGAAGCAGAGACACAGATTTCAAGAAGCTCATAAAACAACTAGACTGGCATACATAGTGACATTCTGTCTCAAAAAGTATAGAAAAGTAATGGCTGATGCCCAGAGGTTGTTCTTAGACCTCTATATTCGTGGCATTATGTGTGTACCTGCATTCACACGTGAACATACACATATTTATACATGTATAAACCCACGCATATCAAGCATACATATCCTACATGACAAAAAATATATTCCTCCTTGTCCCAGAAAGAATAAAATTTTTCATATCTAAATAGCATATAATACCCAGTAAAAGATGAAAGTGTGTGTGTGTGTGTGTGTGTGTGTGTGTGTGTGTAAAACTCTTGGAGAATTAATATATAGAGGTTTCCTTTACTATTTTATGAGCTTTTCATAAACAGAGTCTGATTTTCATTCATTTTATATATCTCTCGTGCTCAATTCTTGTTAAATTAAATTATACTTTATTGTTACCATCAGAGGGAAGGAAATATAACTTCATAAAAGCTGCACATCCTATTCTGTATTTAAGATGTGTTAGCACAGATAACTCTTAATTTTACTAACAGTACAGTCGTGTGTTATTATTTACAATACATATTATTCGTAAGCATTATTATCACATATATCATAATATAGAGCATATATGTTAACATATAATAAGGTATTATCATCCCCATTTACAGAAGAGAAAAGTAATTTCCAATAAGATGAATTGAAGTCTGGTTTGGCATCTTGTGTGTGTAAGTGGAGATAACATAATGAAACTATTCACAATTGATTTAAAACAAAAAGCCTTTAAAAATCTTTGATTTAGGTAAAGAATAAATAGTAGGGATACTTAAAAATCACTTCAAACTCCCTGCTGTAAGATTGCATCTTCTAGGAATATTGGAAGCTATACCCATAAAGTCTCAGTCACATGACTGCCTAAACATGTGCGGAACAAGGACCACAAAAGACATGGTAACATGCAAGTGGGAATACAGGACCTCAGCCTTACAGAAGGACTACAGGTAACTAAGAAATGCTGAGCTGTAAAAATAGTCTTTCCCAGGAAAGTTCACAATTGGTAGTCCAATACCATATAGTCAGCCCTAAAAATATATGCATACAATTAATTAAAAAGAGACCATGAATTTGAAACAGTGCAAGAAGGCCTATATAGGAGGGTGTAGAATGATAAAAGAGAAGGCGGAAATTATATAATTACACTATGAACTCAAATATTAAGGAAGACTTCTGGGAAATAAGAGGTGCTGTCCTCCAAACTGTCAAGCAAAGAGCAACAGAAGAACCAGTGAACTTTAAGGCAGCACTGTTCATTTCCAGGGGACAGAGCTGTCACCATCGCTGGGTGTCCAAAACAAAATAAGATACAAATGCCTCCAGCTATCCAGTTGACTTGGGGCAGGGGACTGGGTCTACAAATCCTCACATGTATTTTATTTACTATTATTCTTGAAGGCAAGCTGACCAAAATCAGGAGAAGATTTGTAAAGCTGACAAAAATCACAATTTTCTGCATTTTTTTTTTTTTTACCTAACTTAGGCAGTGACCTCCACAAGACCTCAGGTTTAAGGACATTTATTTCAGCAGCAGCTGAGTTCACTATTAAACAGAGATGCAGATCATAACATAATGCAACTAAATCACTCTTGTAAATATTTAATATCATTGCCTTTCTTTTCTCTTAACAAATCACTACAAAGACAGCATATAGTAGAAAACACATTTATTTATTCTATCCTGGAAAAATGCTTAGTGCTCATGCATTTTATCTATCTAGTTCTCCAAATGACTTTGACACTTGAGAGCCCCTGTGATCAAAACACTTGGAGGGAAAGCAATTTTGTAACAGTTTAAAAACTGACTTTGCATGGTGATAAACATTCCCCAAAGTTGACTCATGGAAAGAAGCTAAAGTTAACCAATCAGACACAAACATAACCCTGAAAAAGAAGATTAAGAAGGAAGAAAAGAAATGGTATTTGCCTAAAAGTACATTCTCACTTGAGGAAAAGTTAAATATTTCTTTTATCTAAAATCTTTGCAAATAAAATGACAACCATTCTGAAAAAAAAAAAGGAGAGAGGGAAAGAAGGGAGGAAGGAAGGAAGGAAGGAAGGAAGGAAGGAAGGAAGGGAAGAAAACATTAAGTAACAGTCTGAAACCCAGTCCCTAGAGAATATTCTTACAGAATATGCTTACAGGATATTTTTACAGAACCCAACATGTATTCTGTTACATAAACCATAAACATAGGACACCAAAAAGCAAAATAAATTGGCATAGAAGTATGTTGAAAGTCCACTGCTGTCCTCATTTTACTTCAGTCAAAACAAAACAGTCAACATAACAAATTCTTAAGAGACATAGTACTTCATGAAGCTCTGAGACCTTACAATCATGTCTCATACTGGAAGCTATTTGTGAAAAAAATATTATTTTTAAAGTTCACAACAGCTCCAGAACATCGCTTATGTGGCATTAGTAATAAAAATCACTCATTAATATTAATACTAATAATTACTCATAATGTATCAGTGGCCTATGAGTGATCCATAACAATGTCATTCAGCAAAGAAGATGACGAAGTCTTAGTGGCCATTTGGAGGGAAGGAGAAGAAAACAGTATTGGGAGTCAGGAAGTCTGGTCCAAGTCCTGACAATGCTACAGATTATCAGTGTAACACTCATGCCCTCTCAGCATGTTTATTCATCTGCAAAATTACAGTCTGACGGACTAAAGGAATTCTAAGTTTCTCTCCCTCTGAAATTATATGCTTCTAAGATCTGAGGCAACAAATCAGCATTTTTGTAAAGCAACTGTAAACCAAATGTTTTTATTTGCTTCATGGTTCATATATTATCATCAAGTCTATAAGAAAAGCTCAGTTTTTTGTTTTATCAGGAGTGGACTTTTGTTGTTTTGTCAATTTGTTTTGTTTAATGTGGAAAGCTTAAGGAAGGAAGAGGACCATGTTTCCTCTTGAGGCATGCTGAGTGCTGTCCGTGGTGCTGAATCATGGAACAGCATTAATAACTCTGATTTCTGTTAGACACTTCGGTATATAGGAACTGGGCACATGCAGATGAAAAAAAAAAATGATGGTATTATTGACTTTAGGACACTTGTAATTTCATGGGTGTGGCTTAATACAAATTTTTACCAACGTTGTTTCAATTATTACAACATATCTTCCAAGTAGGCTTGGTAGCAGTAAACCTTACGGAAGGTTAAACTGAATGGATCACATGCTTAGATTTCTTGGAAGACATATTGGTGATCTGTGTTTATGATTATGATAACCTTTATTAGTGCTTCTGATTCATAGGTTAATGTTTCATTAGAGGCACGCTCAAATATAAGTTGTATGTATGTGCCTGAGTATTGTGAGTTCACCTGTGTGTGTGTTCACGTATGTGAGTGAGTGACAGGGAAAGAGACAGAGGGAGAGAGAGATGCTTTAATAATTCTCCTCCATGCTCTTTTTTTTAAATCCATAGTTACATCTCTGGATTAGAATTGTTTACACAGACACCTGGTATTTCAGGTTCAACTGCCCTATGAATCAGTGTAGAACTAGGAAATCAGTCTAAGCCATAATTTCAACTAAGGCACTAATAAATGCCCATTATTGGTCACTGGGGAAACTGAGGAATATATACCTCATTCAGAAAACTACATCTCTATTGCCTGACAAATGAGCTATGCAGACAGAACAGTGGCAGCCACGCCATAGCCAACAGACAGCACATACAAAACCCTCAGCTGTATGTGAAGAGAGCCCACAATCTCTTGCTAAGCCAGTGATTCCTAAGCAAAGCCCAAGTGATTCTTATCACGAAGCAGCCCTTTCACCTAAATGTTCACTCACTGTGAACCTGTCCCAAATTTCAAAGCACATAAGACTACATAGAGCTCATGCTAATTCCCTCCTCTCAGGCTGACATCAGCACTTCCTGCAGTCCAGCAAGCCATTATCAGGAGCGCTGTTCACACACATTATATGGACAACCATTTAAGTACTTAGGTAAGACAAACTGGAAGTGTTTTAACAAGACTGGGGCCTAAAGCTGCCGTTGTTTAAATGTCTGTGTTATGCATTCCACCAGGAAGCAGTCACTTCCCTATTGAAACAAACGCATCCAAAAACACTATTCCCAATCAAAACAACAGAAAATGTGGTTAAAGGCATTCTTGAGCGAAACTAACCCAAAAGCTTCCTTCTAGAAATTTGAAAGAGGTGTTAGAATTGTCTTGTCCCAAGTTTCTCTTCCTAACGTTAGTTTTTAGTTTTTGACATCTTTTTGTCCCAAAATAAAAAATTACAGAAAAGGAATGCCATAGGTAACTCTGAAGAGTGCATGTCCCTCCTGGGAGAGTCAGGGTCTGGGCTGTCATAACAGAGGCTGGGCGGAGTCACAGAGTCCGGTGAAAAGCTGGCTTTCAAGGGCAGGAGGAGTAGCTTTGAGGTGGGTTCCTTCCCTAATGCACACAAAGCCCTGGGATGTTTCTTCATTACTACAAAAAAACGGGGGGGGGCCTCATTCTATTTAAACCTGCATTTCTAAAAGTACTTTTCTTGGTATATTATTTATGTGAGATAGATAGATAGATAGATAGATAGATAGATAGATAGATAGATAGATTTATATACAAAGATCTATAATCATTTGCCTTTCTCAAAAGTTTTTTGTAAGATGGCACTCTGGCTTACCACACTATATTAGAGTATATGCTGAGAAATAACAAAACTTCTAAGTTTCACATGCGCTTACATTTTCCCCTTGGGACTATTTTGGCGTTGCACTCATTTTAAAGAACTATAACACTAACACTTAAGGCTTCCCCAGTTCACAGGTAAATAATTGGGGCTTAACAAAGCCCAATGTTAGGCACATGGCAGGAGTGAGTGGGTTCTGTCTTACTATCAACAGCTTAACACAGGAATCACGGAAAGAATGATAATGGGCCATGACCCACAGCACCAAATTCATGTTTATAGATATCACTAGTAACAGGAGAATGTGGTTTGCAAAGCATATTTAAGATATTTGGTAACTTTTAATAGCAACCATGACCAACTGAGTAGAGTAACAAGTTCAGCAAGTTTTAGGGTGAATATTTCAAGAAAAATGGGTTGGTTTTCCTACATGTGTTTATATCTGCTACGTATTTTATTTTGTTTTGTTTGAAAAATAGAACACATAAAAATTCTGAGGTTTGAGATTTATTTTTTGATGGTACCAAGCCAAAGTTCTGACTCTCATTTCAATAACGGATCTACAGGCATTTGCAAGGCACAGTTATTAGTTTATCTTTAAGTAAATATTTTGATTGTCAGACAGCTTGTTGCAAACAAGGTTTTTTTCCCCCCAAATGCTCACTCCTGATGCACCCGAGCTGGCTTGTGCGTCACTCATTTAATAATCTGCACTTGTGCTCCAACACAAGACCATCCTAAGGTGGCTGAAGAACAGGGCAGGAAAAGCATGCTTTTGTGGGCTCTTCATTTAAAAGGACTCCCGAGTGTGGGGCCTGAGTTTCTCTCGGTTCTGTGGTCTCTGCACCCCATTGCCATAAAGCTTAGGAAATGAGCTATTACACACCACCATCCCTCGTAACTGCTATTAGAGAAAATCACACACTCACAGAATAGCATTAATTGTCAGAATTAGCAACCATTTAAAAGGCAGCTGTTCTTTCGCTCTTAAATAGGCTCCAAATTTCAGATTCTCCCCGTGTCTTGGATGCTCTATCCATGCCTCTTACACATGCACGTACTCACGCATGCACACACAATGGATCCTTAGGCAAACAGTTTTTGAAATGATCTATATATTTAAAACACACACACACACAAAATCCTGTTTATTAAGCAACATTTTTCACCCCAGAACTTGCCATCGCTCTTACAATCGGCTAGAAAGCGTCCAGCTAAGCAGCAGCAGTTTCCAATGCTGCAGGTGGAAAGGCTCTGTCTTGTGTGGGCTGGAGGTTGGGGGCGGCCGAGCAGTATCTCTTTAAGAGTCAACAGTAAATTAACTTGCCCATAAGAGTGAAATAATTAGCAGTTAGTAGCTTATTAAAAGGATGGCAAAGGCCAAGCTGCCATCTGGGATCTCCCGTTTCTTGTGATTGTTAATATGTCAAGATGTGCCAGTTGCACTGAGCTTTCGCATCACCGTGCCTGCCCTTACTTTACATGTAAATTTTAGCGAGAGATGGGACACTTTTAAAATCAGATGTCCATCAGAAAGCATTATTAGTCTGGCTTTTTACAAAGCATATGTTCTTTTCCTCCTCTGCTATTCTACTCACTGCAAAATGCCTTAGGGGAGGAAAAAAAAAGGAAAACCCAATGATATCAATTAGATATGGTCTTTGTGCAAAGGGAAACCTGAGCTTCATCAAAAACAAGGCCAAGCTGCCTCAAAAAAGCATGACATGATTGCCTCTGTTTACACACAGCAGAAACCGCAACGGCTCTGTCTCTCACAGTTCATCCTTCTTAATGACGCTAAAGCCAGAGAGGGCCTGCAGTTCATTTTTAGCCAAGCACATTCATTTCTGGAGAGGGATAAACATACATATTCAAAACAAACAGAGCATATCATGACATAAACTTATGAAGTAACAGAGAAAAATATATCTCCTAATCTAGATAGTGCTGACAAGAATGTGTGTGTATATATATATATATATACATATATATATTATATATTAAATAGTTATGCATTTTAAGAATACAGCAAAACTTTACATATATAAACTTTATATATACATATAAATTTTTGCTGTATACTTAAAATCATGTATTTGATATTCGTTATATTGCATACGCTATGCCCTAATGAAGACAAATAATACACAAGTTAAAAAAAAATGTACATGTACACACACAAAACATACTGACTCTCCTGAGTCTCAGAATTTAATATGTGAAGGAGTTGAATAAGAAAATGATTACCTAACAATTTCCTTTAAAAATAAAAAAGCTTAATATTAAAAGCTGTAGTAAGTCAAAAATTGACCATGTTTGAGTCAGTTTAATTTAGAAGAGGTAGTTGAAAGCTGCTTTTAAACTCCCACAGACTCTCGCCATCAAGAGTCAGAGGGTCAGAAGCATGTCTGCCCCCCTCAGCCATGGAATACTCAGTACCGAGCAGGTCACTGATGTTCCATGAATACTTGCTGAGGGTCATAGGTCATTGACTCTCCGTGAATATTTGTTGAGAGCTAAATAAACCTCAATTTGCTAGGGTTGAAAGAGAAATTCTACTAAAGTCAGACATACATTACACTGAAATACATTATTTTTCAGTGCATCTACCATGGGAGCTACATGTTAGAACATATGATACTGCATAAAACTATCAATGAGTTTTTGGACAAACTGTACCTATACCCAGATAACACAGACACCCTTACCTTGCACGCATGAGAAAGAGATCATGACGGATACAAGCTTATGTGTATAGGTAGATGCATCATGCTTGTACTCTTGTCAACATTCTTCTAACAGGCAACTCTTTTGAGTTCTTCATACATGATATAGTATAAAGATAATACACGGCAGTTCAACGTGTCCTTTACCTTCAGGCACTATCAAAGTCAAGTTCCTACGAGTATACCTATAGACCTGCTATTGAAAACTATATATCCCTTCAGACCAACCACTTGACTCGTTAAGCAAAGACCCATGCAAAAAGATCATTCATAAAATAATTCCTTTTATGTATTGTCAACTGGAATTTAACTGAGACATTCCACTGGCATGGTGTTCATTTTATTAATAGATCTATTGTTCACATTCATGGTTTTTAAATGTTCCAAAATAAAACAACTGTGTAAAAATTGTCTTCAATGTCCAATGAAAATTTCTGAACAAGCAAAGAAGTAACCCACCCTTCATATTTAAAAGCACCATTTTAAAGCCATCACTGCTGAAACACAGAACTACTATCATAAAGCAATTTACCTTTTATGTTTCCAAGACATCCATTTTTCCCCCAAAAGATTTTCAAAACATTAAAAAAACGGGATAAAACATGGAAAGTGGGCTTTTTAAAAAGTAAAGTGATTTTCATGATAAACAGATGAGACAAGAGATGGAACTGTAATATTGCCTCTATTTCATTGCAATTAGATATTTATAGAGCACAGATGAGTTTATTTTCATAATTAGTAGCTGGCATTGCATTCACTAATTTGCATAAATAGTTGGCTATCAAGACAGTGACTTATTTGCAGGGTGCCTGAATCCTAGCAGGGACAACAGGGGGCTTAGCTCCTCAAATCAGTTCCCTTAATGTTCTTACCAGCAGAATACAGTCTACATGAGATGATGCTCAAGTTCATGCAGCTTGATCATCTCCTTACAGTTTGTCTAGTGTGTATTAGTTCAGCATTAGAAGGCCAATGATCAAATCTACATGGGGAAAACACACATAAATAACTCCCAAAATAGTCTCCAATTTCTAAAAGCTTAGAATGTAGGTTTGGTTCAACTAGTTTAGTAAGAGTTCTATAGACAAGAGAGAGAGAGAGAGAGAGAGAGAGAGAGAGAGAGAGAGAGAGAGAGAGAGAGAAAGGAATTATGCATCCATTGCAACCCTTACGGCATACATCTTATCAATCCTTGGCAGTTATCAAAGACAATAACTACCCTTTTCCTGGCCGTTCTCAACAGTCTCCATACCATCCTATACATGCCTCCTACACCATTCAATAAAAACAAATTTCCCAGAAGGCACGAACGAAACTCTCTGACGGTAGCAAAAGGAGAAAGAAAAGACTTCCAAAATTGACTGCTATGGACAAAAAGGAAACTAAGGATGTTTCTAGCAGGTCTCTCCTGTCAACTGCTCACATCCAACAGTAAATCTTCAAGAAACAGCTTACTCAGTATCTTTCTTAAGCCATAGGTCAAACACTCGTGGTTCATCAATTGACTCATTCGACAAGCGCTAGGTACACTCTTTGTGTACTCCCATTCATCTACACTGTAGATTCTGCATTGCAGATTTCGCAGGGAGAGAATAAACTTAGGAGCTTCAAGTCTACCTTGAAGCCCTGGTGATATATAACACACATTCTTGTATGGTAGCAGTTCTGTGAGGCAGAGCGGAGTCTGCTGACTCAGAAAGGATTTGTGGACTCCAGTTTGACACAGTCTCCACCACCACCACCACTGCCTAGGGCTTCCAACCTGTTCCTAGTTCGAGTCTTGACAATAGCTATGAGGTCTCTGTTGACATCTGAGTCTGCAACTCCTGTTCCCGAATTCAATTTCAGGGGAAACTTTTTGATCACTTGCCTCAGCATAGACAGTCTTCAAATGGGCAAGCGAAGGGGGAATGGACCCAAACACACTCTCAATTCTTAAGCAGAAGCCATGGAGATAATATCTAAAAGCTAGAAAATGCTGATTTCTGAAAAACTATTCTGTTCATCTACTTTTGGGTATAACCCCTCTTGCCTTTGACAACATGCTGTCCAACGGCCTCCTGAAAGCAGAGGCTGACATTATGTCAGAACCCCTGCTCAGTTCTACAGAACTAACCTCATAGGGCTTACTATTTTATCACTGGGCTTTTAAAGAATGACAAGATCTGAGACATCTCTATCCTTTTCTCTGACAAATGCTTAAAATTAGTCCAAGACCTTCTCACTTTTATCCTCTTATAATCTGCAATCATTTCCCTCTGATACTTGCCTACAGAAGGCCAAGAGATGGAAGAGGGTACTGGGGCCAGAATGCCTGGTCTCACAGCACGACCCTTGGTATTCCTTTGATTAGTGGGTAGCAGGAATAAGGATAGTAGAAAGGGTACAAGCATTTGAAGGAGAATGGCCACATTAACATCACACCTGAAAAATCAAACCCTATTTCTGCCTCCACATCTAAAACCAATTGTTTAGTTAAACATTACTCAATTCTATTGGCATCTATCATGTACAGCTCTGAACCAAATTTTGAGCTTATGCAGTATGGATGACAGTGACAGCCAAGGTACAGCCACCTATACTTTTCTGGGGGAAAGTGATGAGTGAAACATGAATATACCTCACGCACCATGCAAGACAGTTGGATATAGGCACTTTATAACAGAACCATGAAATGTGGCAGATCCAAGAGACTGAACCTTCAGATATTAACAAAGGAGTATCAAAAGCATTTGGGAAAGAGGGAATAATTCAAAGAAAAGTTCATGGAAAGGAAAAAGCAATGTGGGTTGACATAGAGGGCACTGGAAGCTTTAGGAAGCAGCAGGGTTGGCAGAGGTCGCAGAGGGACCACATTATAGGTAAAGCCTAAGACAGAATAAACACGTCTGGACACTAGCCAGTGAAACTATTTGTCTTCCATATACTTGCAAACTATAGAGAAAAGTGGCCTAATCCACAATAAGTTTAATACAAGCTGTTAGAAAGGTGCATGGAAAGTTCAAGGGCAATACCAAGGACAATAGGAATTCTGAGTGGGCAGCTTGGGCAGAGGATCAGGGAGGAGGGGCTGCTAAGAGAAAGGGAGCTGTCAGAGTAAGCAGTCCTGCAAGGCAAGCTGGTGGCCTGTTTGGCTGAAGCAGTCATTTTGCAAGGAAGCTCAAGGGAAAAGGTTAAATGAGAAAAACAGGGCCACACTGGAGACTGCTCTGGAAGTGAAGGTTAATCCTGTGTCCCACATGGTAGACAGCAGAGTTGACACAGTTCTCCATCAGTGGGCTGACTGGAAGGGAAAAAAATCAGCAGGGAGTCGAACTAGGAAAGGATAATGACCTAATAAGTTCTGGATGCAGACATCAATGCAAAAGCCATTCTAGAGCCAATCCCAGAATGCTCTTTCCACTGACTGCGACGGAGCAGGAGCATTCAGGAAGACTTTAGGAAGGCGTTTCTATCGGTCAAGCCTGGGTGGTGAGGAAGAAGGGGCTTTGGAATGGGAAACTGGTATGTATACAAATGACACTAAGGTTGACTTTTGACATACAGAGCTGACAGTGCGGGGTGACATTTATGTGGATATATGTCACAGCAAATGTAAGGTGGCATGCTGGAACTTAAGAACAATCAGTGTCTGGATGGCAGCCAGGAGGCAAGTACATGGAGATCATACTTGTATCTCAGACATGCTACACAGAGGAGTGGTCAGCAACTCCGATTTGGAATTGATTCTCATTCAGAAGTCACCTAACATCTTTCTGAGCCTTGTTATTAGGACTGTTAAACACAGATAATGCCACCACATACCTCATAGAAAAATGGATATTAAGTACGACGAGACCCACAAAACACAGAGAACAATGGCCAGCATACAGGAGTACAGCCAGTAGTGGTAGTGACAGCAATGACCCACAAGAAGAAAGATTCCATGTGCAAAAGCCCACAGACACCCAAACAAAATTTTTAGGGGGTGTTTGAGGAGAAAGATGAAGAGACAGGAGTATGGAAGGGGAGAAGAGAAGAGAGAAATGGTACCACTCATTTTCAATCAGCTAAGTCATGGGGTGATGGGTGGTTCCACCTATAAAGAGCTCTCTGGCCATTGGCTTCTTCCTCTTCCCCATCTACCCTTCTCCAAAGGTATCAATCCAGCAATGGGGTAAGGGTTTAAAGTAGCAGGTTTCTGAGAATGAATCCACCTGGGATTATCATGAAAGGAGCAGGCAACCAAGAAAGCTCAAACTGGAAAGGCCTGTAACACTCTCAAGGCAGGTGTACAGAGACACAAAACTCAAGGTAGAAATGACTAGTTCACTGACAGGTCCTCAACTGAGCATTTGGAATAACTTGTCAACTCCATCTTTTGGCCATATCATCACACCAAAATTCACTCTCTCTACTTATGTTACTTGGAAACTTTTGAAAGAAACAGCAGTGGACTGACCCATCAGGATAGGGAAGAGTTACTCAGGAGGTAGAACTGGATAGAGATATTTATAATTTATCATCCATTAACTTCACCTTCACTTCAGCACAGTTAATCCAATGTTAGCAGGTAAGACAGGTTCTCTGGGATTAGAGATGGATGAATGAGTTTTACCACCCCAAATCATAAAGGCATGGCAAAGTAAAAAAAGCCCACCTACTGGTCACCTCTCCTCCCTAACCAGTTAGCAAAACACTCTACAGTAACATTCCGCATCAACTTTTTCTCCTTCCAGTATAATGTAGTTGTATTTCTATTGTTTTCCTAGTCCCACCTTTCTTAGCCTATCACCCCTACCCTTAATATGTTATCTCCCAAAAATGCAAAGAAATTACAACACCGAAGAAAAACAAAAAAGAGCAATATCCAAACACCCCAAAAATTGACAGTAAAATTAGACAGTTCTCCCCTTTTTCTTTCATTTTCACTCTGGTGCTGATGATACTCCAGATGCAGTTATGTATAAAACCCAGCAATTATGAGACATATTTTCCTACCTTTCCTATGCCAGAGACACACATCACAAGAAGGGATCTTATCATGCCCTGCAATGGAGTAAAACACATCTCCACACAGCATGTCAGCTTCCAGTGACCCTATTCCTGTTAGACACTATGTTTCAGACTGCCTTTGGAAGGAGGCTTTAGAACCATCCCCGACACTGAACAAAGGGTTTATTGAAGGGCGACGACCACAATGTTTCTTTTTTTTTCCACATGCAGTTAAAAGCAGTTAACTTCTAACATGGCCTACATATTCATCAAAATCAACAATTCCCCTCACACACATGAATAATTGAGGATGTACATTGATAGGTTGATAGAGTGATAAAAATAAAGCCATCTACCTTTACTTCTACCTACAGAAAGTAAGCAGAAGGTCCAGATAAGGAGAGGAAGCATGGTGTCCACCATGGAGGCGGCAAGAGAGAGCGAGAGAAAGAAAGTGAACATCAGCACAATGCAGGCACACTGAGAAGTAACACACATGGCAAATCTCAGGACAGACATCACAGGAAGTTGACCCCCCCCACACCCCATCATCTTCAGGAGGCAGCACAAAGCAAATGCATGATGGGAGGTTTAAAAAGCAAATGCTGGAGCCAGCCAGGCTGCCTTCATTGGCTCCATGTTCAAACTTCATCCATTCATTTCTTCTCACTTCTATCCTCAAAAACATGGCAAAGTCCACATGCAAAAGCACTGCACAGCCACATGGATGTGAAATTGCACATATATGAACAATCTTTAAAAAAAAAACATGGTTAAGAAAAGTCTTTGAGAATCTTGGTTCTCTTGTATTTTTCCAACATTCGCACGGGATGAGAGGACCAAGAGTGGGACATACAATAAAATGGATGCACACACAACACACTTAAATACCACATCTATTTGTGGACATCAAATATTAACTCTGGAGATTTGGTGAGAAGCCCCTATCACCCATGTACTGGGATTAAAAGAAGGCAGGGCCACTGGAGGAGAGAAGTGATGGGTCTTAGAGTAGTCATTGTAGAGGTAAGAATGGATGAGGGGAAGATGGAAAAGTATGACAGGAAGAGGAATGAAGTCAAAGGGTTTCTTAAGTCAAATTAAGCCTCTAATAGCAACTTAAAACCTTAGAGGCACCATCACCCAGAAGGATTCTGCACCTTTTCTTGAAACCCCCTCAAGGGAGGAACTGGCAGCATCTATGTTTGCATGATTCTTTTATTTTCTCTAGAAGAGGCACTAGCCAGGAACATGGTTGTACTTGAATGCTCCACACGTGTAGACGTGTAGATGTGGGGTTAGGGTAAGGTGTGTACTACAGAGCCTCCAAATTCTGCTCATACCAGCATTTGGATCTAGCCTTCCTATGATGCATTTGTGTGTCTGAAAAAAGCTTAGATCAAGGGAGCCCCTGTATATCAGCCCAACTCCTTGCCCTGCAGTACTAGCAATATGATACCTATGGTACTTGGGGGCACCTGAAATGCTAGGAGACCTCACAAAGAGAAACCAGGAGCACAAGACTGGAGAACACAGGAGGACATCCTGCCATCAGGGTTCTGGTGGCCTTCTTTTATGGTGTCACTTGTCGTCAAGTTTGGACCATTAAATTCTATCAATTCATAGAATTCTGTTCTTCTTTCTTCAAATGGAAAGGCTTTTGCTTCTCAAACTGTCTAAATACTAGGTCCACATCAAGCAGCGCCCCTACTCATATTTACTTCCCAATACTTAATGCCCTCACCCAGCTGCAGGGAGACAGCCTTCATTCTAGCCCCTTACGTAACCCTGAAGAACTCACCTGATCTTTCCCCTCAGATATAGGGTGATATCTGCTTTCTACAAAACCAACACTGTCTTGAAATTTATGGAGTTAACACCTTGGCTCATGCTACGGAATGCATTTACACTGGAAAAGCAGCCTCATTAATTCAAGACGACCTCAACTGCCCACCTCCAACTGGCAAATGGTATCTTCCAGCCCCAAATGATTATGTGACCTGTTGGTATCTCCCTTATGGTCAAACCATTTGATAGTTCGATTTGAGAGACTAGGAGATAGAACGTGGCTGTACATTCTCCAAAGATCAAGAAAAAAAAAAAAAAAAACATCCTATGTGAAACTCTTCCACATCTTCTTTTTTCTTTGATACTCCCGAAGGAGCATTGAATCTGATATGTGTTTTGAAAAGAAACAGATAAGAAAAATTAAAGAACAGTCTTTTGGTGACAGGGCAAGGCAGGTAGACCAATCTTGCAATCACCCCAAGGCTTAGAAAAAAACACAATAGTAGCAATTGAACAGTAAAGCAAAAGACAATTTTAAGTGGGCTCCCTTCTCAGATCCTGATTTGGGCTGATAATGTGGAAAATTTTTACTTAGGAGAAAAAGGCTTCATTCACAGCCTACCCCATGCCTAGCTGAGCTGAATTTCCTGCACACTTCATTCCCTGCATATTTGAATATTTTAGGTTGCAGATGCTGAATTTACAGATCTTTATATGCAGTTTTCTTCAGGGTGTATAATGAGTTAGAATCCTGCCATGAGGACATTAGCATGTTCCTTTGGTGGTTCTTTTTTTTTCCCCCTTTTACATAAAATTTAAAACACTCAACCCCACCCCCACCCCCAAGGGCTTCCTTTGACCAGGAAGGGCAGAGTATCATTAAGATGGCAATGGAATGGAGGGGTTGACACACACCAAACCTTTACCCAGAGTAAAGTTCAAGGAGAAATCCAGCTCCTTGCTCCCAAGCTGGGCCCCAGCCTGGGGCCTGGGGGAGAGCAGGAGGAAGTTAACCGCCTGGTTGCTCTGAAATTAGCTTCATTCACCCCCATTATCAACGCGTCATGCCTTGTTTCATGCTTCCTTCTTAGAGGCGGCCCAGCAGGGCCAGCGCCCCGCCTGGCCCAGATGATAAATGGTGAGGAGGAATGGAGAAGCTGGGAGTAGGAGGTGGGATACCAGGATGCATCGGGAAAGGTGTTCCTCCACAGCACAGGGAACCCCTCTGCCAGCCTGGTCCACAGCAGGAGGCACAGGCAACAAATGGCTTTCTATGGAGGAGGCTCTGAATGACCGGCCAGAGGCAGAGAAGCAAGCAGTCCAGGCATCTCGGGACCACAGCACAAAGCACCTACCTTGTTCACTCATCATAAGGTGGGAGAGGCCTGGGGAAGAAACAGAGAGAGGAGAGAGAGAAAGAGAGAGAGGGAGAGGAGGGGAGAAGAGAAAAGAGAAAAGATGGTTAAAATCCCAAATGCAGCAAAGTAACCTTCTCTAAATTCTCTCATAGAAGGAGGTGTAGCGGGGACACATGCACTCAGTAGCATGCAGCACTCCCTGAACACCAGCCCCCACGCTATGGAAGAAGCCTGGGCTCTCCCATCTGAAGAGCAGGCTTCTGTTTGCTGAATCATAGCAAGGACTTTCTTTTTATTGTTATTATAGGCAATCCATAGGATTTGTGATAGATCCACCAAGATTAGGTCTCTGGGAGAAAGACTCAAAGCATCAGGTAACAGTTTCTTTCTTTTAAATTACTTGCATCTGTAATACATGTTCACTGCAGAAACTGGGGGAAAGTCTGAAGAAAAACAAAAAGAAAACAAGCAGTTTTCACCCTCCAGAGAGTACCATCCTTTTTCCCCCTACGCATTGGATTTTCCTCTACATAAACGGAATGATACTGAACACACCAGCAGACCTCCTAGGTCGCTCAGACTACCTAAGACCATCTCTGTCCTGTCCACCTTAGGCAGTGGTAACCGCACTCCATCTTCTACCACTTCGTTGCATAGAAAAAAATCCATGTTCCACGAGGGAGGCCAATCCCTGAACTGAATGGGTTAAAGAAGGTACACAAAGCCTCAATATACAACTAACAGAACCTCTGGAGAATCCTCACAGGAGACAAATTCAGCTCTTCAGGACTCCTCAGGACAAGAGAAGCATCAGCTCTGATAAATCTAACAGAAAAGCTTTTCCACCAGTAGCCAACTGTACTGGCTGTTTGCTCTTGAGCTGTTTCTATTACCACTAAAAATATTTCACAAAACCCAGATCACCCCTGAGAGCCTCTACTCAAAGCAAAACTCAGGGATACAGAGGATTAATAAAGGACAAAAAACCCTCTAAAGTATGGAAATCTCTAAATGTTTTTGGAGATTACTAGAGATTTAGAAAAGTAATCAGGGGCTAAATGTAGGTCAAGAAACTGACTTTTAAAAGATCAGTGATATATTAAATACACAAATGCACATGCCATAAATGTCATGGAGTCTATTTTTTGAAACAAGTTTCATTAAACTGTAATCATCCTTTAAAAGCTCAGGTTCTGGCATTCAGTGTGGTAGGGCCAGGGTTACTACTTGTGGAAAACTGGAGTAATGCCAAAGCAGTGAGTCTCACAATTTGCTTTGTATAAAAAAAAATTTTTTTTTTGGTCTTACAGGACAGAGGAAGAGAAGGAAGAGAAAGGAGTGTTGATTTGTGTAAGAGAAAACACACAGAAAGACCCTTTCCTCCATAGCTGATGTTTCTGGGCCACGTCCTAGGCACTGGACATCATGGTCAAAGCATAAAGGGGAAAGGATGTGGGGCAGAGGCTGGAGTCTGCAGACATGGGAGTGGCGAGAACATACATAAATCCAGAGAACTTTGTCACCTTTAAGAAATGAAAGTAATGATCTGAAAAGACATCTCATATTAAAACAGGGTGCTTAATGGGCTTTTTGACTATTTTGGGTGGGGGACAGCTACTTTGAACCTGAGACTGAAAATGTTTACAGCTTCAGCAGCAGTAGGAAGGAGATGTGAGACTCCACTTGATCTAAAAATGTATGTAAATTTTTCTAAATAAAGAGTAAATGGGCTACTTGATAGTAAAGTATACAAAGGCCCTAGAGAAACCCAACAATGGGGCTCCAGCTAATATACCCAAAGCACACTAGGCAAGCTAAGTTACAGTCCTGGGTAAAGGTGGGGGTGAGACAGGATCTGAAATTTAAATCAGTAGCTCACAGGATTTCCATGCCAAGAGAAATTTGAGAGCTACCCCATTTACAGTGTCATATAAATCAAATTTTGGTAAATTAAATTGTTTGATAAATGCAGTAAGAGGAATTGGATGTTTAATGGAACCCTGCAGTAGATCCTTTTGTGAAGGGAAGAATCCTTTTAAAATGCAAATAACCTACCACCTATGTATTTTTTTTAATTCAAATATGTACTTATCAGCTTTTATTAGGCTACCTACATAGTTGTAGCACTGTCACTTAAGGAAAAATGCTCATCTTCTTCCACATCTAAAAACCTTAAGAAGAGTTACCAAGCCTTAACAAGGATCCTAATGTCAAACTTTGATATTGAAGAGAATAAAGCAAAATGGGCATGAACACCAAGAAACAGGATGTAGGAAGGGAAGGGGCCATAATATATATATATTTTTCCTTTTTTTGTGAAGAAAAACTTTACTTCATTGTTAAGAGCTGAATATTTGTATCTTTTCTTGTATAAACCAATCCTCCATGATTACAGGATGAAGTAATCATTCATTCCAGAGTACTCTCTTCTACTCTAGATCTCTGTTTCTTTCCTTTCTACCTCAAAATGCTAGTTGACATTTAAAATTGTACCAACAATTCAAGAAAAAAATAACTCATGAATTAGGGTATAAAGCATGGGAAGGGTTAGGAAAAAGGGAGGAAGGAAAAAATGATATAATTATATTTTAATTTTAAAAAATAGCAAATGAAAATATTTCAGTTCCTTCCGTGGCTAATGAAAGCACCAACAACAAACAGATCAATCTATTCAAGTATAACTCTATGCAAAGACTGGAATGAGGAATGAGAAGGCAAGTAAGTACAACGAATTCCTTGTCCTCCAGGAATTTTTCACCTATCAGGGAAGAAGTTTGTGTGTGTGTGTGTGTGTGTGTGTGTGTGTGTGTGTGTGTGTGTTTATATTCAGAGGAGCACACAGATGACTTGGTACTGGTACGTGCCCATATAGAAAAGGAGATTTAATAAGTGGTTCCAGAGCCAGATTAGAATCTCACCTCAGCTACTTTATAACTTGTAACTTCAAGAAAATAGCTGCAGGTTTCTGGACTTTTCAGAAACCTGAAAAGTTTTCAGATTTTCCTATCTGGAAAATTATGATCGTTTCATACATTGCTTTGAAGTTTAAATATATTAATATAAGTCTATGCCACTGGTTCTCAACCTTCCTAATGCTGCGACCTTTTAATACAGTTCCTCAGGTCGATGCTGCTTTCATACCTGTAATTTCCTACTGTTTTGAATCATAGTGGAAATATCTGATATGCAGGATATCTGATATGCACCCCCAAAGTGGGGTTGAGACCCACAGGTTGGGAAACACTCATCTATGCTTATACATGATAACAGCTATGCAAGGTTTGCTGTTATGCATACCATGCTATAAAAATATATGGACACAGACAGATATTTATGCATTTGGTGTTCAATACTCAGTGTATGTTTGACAGTTAAATAAAAACTGAATAAGCAGTAACAAATAGCTAAGTATCAAATTATGAATCCAAGCAATAAGACAAGTAGGGACTGGTAAGAGGACGCTATGTATTCAGAGAAAGTTCCTGCAAGACAGGAAGCTTTGAAATACACCTTAGAAAATGACGTAAGGACTGAGGGTATAGCTCATCTTTACTTCAGCCTTGCAAGCATAGAGAGAGTTTGGCTCATTCTTGTAATTCTAGCAAAGGAGAGGCAGAACCAGGAGGATCCCTGAGGCTCACTATTCAGCCTGTCTAGCCTAGCATAATCTGTCAGCTCCAGGCTAATGACACACACTATCTCAAAGAAAGTAGACAGCTGAGGTTCTCCTCTGCCATACCCCTTCCACATACCTGCACACACATAGGTACACACATATGCATGCATACACATACATTTTTTTAAAAAGAAAAATGGTTGAAGATTTAGAGACAGCATTCTCTGTAGATCCATCAGAAGAAGGTAGTCTGCCAAGACCACCTTCTTCTGCTTTCCAGAAACAAGGGCTTTTTTGGGCAGATGACACACATGTAATAGTGTACTATATTGATAAAGGAATGGACATATATGATTAGATTATATTTTAAAAGTGGGTAGTCCTAATATTCTAAACATGGATGCCATAAGTTTCAAGACTAAGGAAAATGGACTTCCTCTTAGAGCTGATGGGAGAAACCAAGGGTTCATGTCCAGGCAAATGACCTGGAGAAGACAATGTTAAAAAAGACTACTTTTGCAATAACAATTATGAAATGAACTAAGGGAGCGAGATAAAGGCAGAAAGATCAGAAAGATGCAAAGGGTCCAAGTGATTATGAATAGCAAAAAGGAATGGGAAGAAAGAGGACTTACCATACTTTGATGATAGATAAGGTGCTTTGAGAAGAGGCATATGAGAGATGGAGAAATGAGAAAACAATGGCAGAAATAGAGAAAGTGAAAACAAGGAGATGAATTAAGAGTGGGGAAGATAATAGATTTTGTATTAAAGATGATGAAGTTGAAATGAAAGAATTTTCAAGCAAAAATGTCCATCAGGCATTTAACATTATAGTACAATGCTCTAAGAGGGGATCTAGTTGAATATAAGGACTTAAAACACTTTCTTCGTGGCACAGGAGGTAAGTGAAGGAAGCCTAGAGAAAAGGGGCTGGAGCTCTCTTTTAACCTGGGAAGGGTCAAAGGATGCTTAGAAAGTTTCCCCCCCCCCCCCAAGGATTCAACATTAAAACATTCTAATTATATTTTTAAAATAGAACTATATTGTATCCAACATAAATTACAAAAAACAATTATGCTCAAAAATTCTTAACTGAGATGTATATAATTAGCAAGAAATGAAGTGGGAGCCACACTAGGTATAAGGTATAGGTGTGGTTGATGGAAAATAGGATAAGATGAAGATGGGCTTTCTGGTCAGCCTCAGAAGAGGGCCGTGAAAATGCATGCTAACATCAGACATCCAGCCTTGGAGCTAGCTTGCTGGATTTAGTTGGAAGATGCCATTTTTTTTCTGGATCAGACATTCCAGTACTGTCATAAAGACATGGGCTGAGTCAAGGGCCTGTAGAAATAAAAGGGATTATAACTTTTAAAAACAAGCTTAGATTTTGGATTCAAGCAGATTATGACTCAAAACTCTGCTCAGTTAAAAAAAACACATATGGTAGGTATGAAGCAGGAGATGTGATTAAGTGGCCCTTTGATAGGCATGACATTGAAAACTGCCAACATTGAATTCTTAGGGAACTACAGTACCTTTTAGGAAATATTTACAATAATAATAGAAGAAAAGAATTAAATTATCTTCTATCTGATCCTGACAAAATGCCACTCTAGCTGGATCTAGGGACATGATGGATCCCAACAAGATATCTGATACAAAATGATTCCCTCCCATTTTCATTTAAGTTCTATCTGTGTCTGTATATCTTTGGTGCACAGGTTCCCAGAGTATACACTAGAACAAAAGGAAGAAAAGATTGCCAATCAATAAGACATGAAATTGCCTTGGAACAGACTGCAAATCATATGTAAAGTATATGCAAAATATACATATGGCTGCCTAAACTAAGTTATACCCTTTGGGAAAACCCCCATGGAGCTAGCTGATTTTGCCACTCAGGAAAATGGAAATGGCTATGAAAGCTAAGTCATTTATAAGCAGCTGTGGCCATGATGAAGCCTGTCATGAGGATGACTAATACAGAGACTAGAAACCATTTATTGAGTCAGGCAAGAGAAGGGTACTATGTTCAGAAACCAGGCCAGAAGTTGAAGATCTCCATTATTTAAGCTAATGTTCTCTCTCTCTCTCTCTCTCTCTCTCTCTCTCTCTCTCTCTCTCTCTCTCTCTCCATCAAACCAGTGTCAACCCATCTACAATCACTTGGTTTTCAATCCATTCATCCTTACTTCCTTCACCCTGGCTGGGTAATTGGGAAAGTATTTTTTAAAAAAAGAAAAACGATTCAGGGTGAAAACCAAGTTATCTCTTCCTGGATCTTTAATTCATTCACTTTTAGGATAACTTTTACCCAAGTGAAAAATTCCCATTTACCATCTTTTTTTTTTCTATATCAAGAGGGTAAGATTAAATACCACTAATGGCTGCAAGCATCAACAATGAATCCTTACAAGGCCACAAGGATTTTTTTTTTAATTACATAAAATCAGAAGATAATGGAAACATTCACCTGGTTATTTTTAGAAGCACTAAAGAGACAGTGAAGATGGAAAAGATGGCAAAAATCTTGGCTGCAATGACCTAGTCTCTAGAATGGGATGACTGGGAATTTGGGAGAGGAGAGGGAAAAAAATCTCATGCATTTTAAAGAGGGGAGTAGATTAATATATAGTTATATGTTTTCCATTTTCATGTGTGTGTGTGGTAGGTCTGTGTGTATGCACATCTGTGTGTGGGGTCTGAGGTTAGGGTCAGGACACATCCTCAATCACTGTTCTGCCTTATTTAATGAAACAGTGTCTCCCAGTTGGTGAGCAGGGCTCACCAATACGGCGAGTCTCACCAGCCAGCTTGCTGGGGATGCCCTGCCTCCACCTTCAGAGGTAGAAATTACAGGTGGGCCACAACATCCACCCAGCATGTATGCTCTGCAGATCCTAACTCTGGTCCTCATGCTTGAGGAGTAAGTGCTTAACCACTAAGTATTCTTTTCAGCCATGACATGTATTTCTATTTAAACAGGAGATTCTTCCTTTCTGAGGCTGTTTCCTGGGGTTATTAAACCATTTCCCTCTTGATAATGCAAATCTAGAGACATGTTCAAACTCAGCCATTTTGACATCACTGTGTGAGAAGATCATAGGGACAGTCAAACTAAAAGCCACCCCTCAAAGACAGGGGCATGGCGTACAGAGTCTGGGGAATAAAGGAAGAAGGAATAAAGAATCGAGGATGAAGTTAGCGCTATGGATGGGACTGAGACATGGGGAGCAGCGAACATGCATAAAGTGAAGAGGAAACAAAGCTCCACTTAAGGCCACAGTTGCCTGACACCAGTTCTTCTCTGGGAAATTGCTGACTTACATTACAGACTGTAGTCTCCTTTTCCACCAGGAATTCATTCCTACTTGACAGCCGAGCCCAGGGCTGACCCATATTCAATGAGAACATTCATAGCTTACCATCTGGATGTTGTGATGACTTACAGGTCAGATGAATAGCTAATTTACTGGCTACTAGAATAGGGATCCAAAGGATGACAAGAGACAAAAATAAAGTGAAATCTAATTTTAAGGGCTAGGCTGGTTGGTGTGTGCGCATAGAACTTAGGTGGCTGATGAAAGAACATCATAAATTTGAGGCCAGCTTTGGTTACATAGTATCTCAAAAATAGTAAGGGGTAAATATAAATTCTGGCACATAAGCCCAAACCCATATCCACAACACTCCAGAAACTAAAAAGTTCAGGTTTACCTTCTTTTTATCACTGACTGTTTAATAAACACAAGGTTTTAGAGTCAGAGGATGGGATTGTATATTAGAAATGGCATGAGCCAGGTGGCTAGAGGATAACCAGAATTATGAGAAGGCCAAAGTCATAGCAAATGCAGAATGGCTGAAGGAACTTTCCTGTTCACAGAGATATTAGAAACCCTGGCAAAGATATGAGTACCACTGTCAATCATGTTAAAAGCTGCATGTGCATTATGAGGAGGCATGCACATCGAACTTGAGCAGAGGGTATAACAAGGAGGCAGCTTCACCTGCTAGGAACACCACAGAAGAGAACCCATGAGTTGCTTTAAGAATGAGATACCCCAAACTCTTGTTACTCCTAAGATCTACGAATACAAAGAGACCAAGCAACATAGTGCATGAAATCAGATGAAAATATTAATATTTGGCTCATTTTGACCTATTATAAAATAATAATTTTATTTGGTTCAAAGTACGATTCTGAGAAAAGCACCCGTGGCCACAACGGTCGATCTCAAGAATAGACTACTACAACTCCAGATGATTACCTAACAGCAAGCCTGAGCAAATATTCGAGAAACCCTATCTTCTTCACAAATTTGACAAAGTACTATGGATCAGCTGAACAGGACGTCTGGCAGTAATGATAACATTGGTGGTGGTAGTGGTGGTGGTGGTGGTGGTAGTTTTCAGAAACACAGTCGAGAAGGAGTCCTGATGATAGTTCTTTGGGGGACAGCTAGACATTTGCCTCTGAGTTTTATCTTTTTATGATGCGACTGTGTTTAGTTCTCACCATCCAGCCCTTTGTAGGGTAGGAGCTGAATCACATGCTCATTGTTTGCCTCCAGGCCAACTCTGTTCTGCTGGCATGGTGGCTGGGTTAAACAAAAAGTGCTGCTTCCAATCTTGACCATGAGTCACTGACAGCATCAATATGGCATAATCACAGGGTCAAAGACCTTTACAGCATTCTTCTGATCTATTCTTTCTGATAGGGGGTAGAAGAAGTGGCCAGATTTCCTCATGAATGAATTCCAGCAACAGCAAAGGGACAAAAGCAGACACACTTTTTCTCTCTGAGGGCTAAAGGATCAGCAAGAATGACTTTTAGAAAAGACTCATCCCACAACAGAGAAAGTCCTTGATCTCCCTGTCACGAACTTCTCTGAAATTGCTTCTCATTCATGACTAACATAAGACTAGAAAGAACAGTGGATGTCCCCAATGAAAGAACTGCATCCAAACAGATCATGGCGTGCCAGATTTAACAGAATCAAAGAGTCACCCCATGCTAAGTGAAACAGACCAACTGCGCAAGTCCAGGAAGGGGGAAGAAATGACTTAGCAGTGTACACAAAAATAGTAAAATGTTTTCAGTGACTTCAACTTCAGTTTAACACTGTAGTCATTGAAAAAGAAAGCTAAAGTGTTTGGTGCTGACCAAATAGGTGTGGAATCTAGAACAAGGGCAACGGAACTGTCTGTAATGAACCGATCCCAATCATGAACACAGTACTGTATATCATGTGGGCATCCTTCTGCAGAATGGATGGATATACAAAAAGAAAAGGCCATTTTTTTCTGGGAACAATGACCTAGATGAAAGAATAAAAACCACCCTTAGATGGAATGGCCAAAGAAACTGGAGATGTTTTAGTCCTTAGAAAAGAAACTCCTCAAAGACAAAAGCCTTGACTTCAAACACTCAGGGTGTAATTAGATCTGTTCTGTAGGTCTCCAAGGGCTGGAAGCCACACAGGTGCAGAAAGCTATAGCAACTGAGGATAAGAAAGAGCTCTCAAATATTCTGCCCTGCTGGAACAGAATGAAAAGACCAAGGGGATCAATGAGCTGATCATTGCCAAAGGGGTTCAAAGTGAGTCTGAATAAAATTTTACACAAAGGATTCAAAATTTTGCTACAGAGTCTTGATGACCCATTGGGCCCTCTTCATGCAATACAAACTTGATTCTAATGAGATTGTGTGGCAGGCAGTGGGCATGCAGCCCAGAGAAGTCTCTGTCCTCAAAGAACAAGACACAACCAGCACTGCTGGAGCCCATGGGGGAACAGGAGGAAAACATGGGGGAGGGTGAAACTGGGTAAATTGTGATGGTAGCCATACAGCCTGATGTCCTAAATGCCATCAGAACACAAAAGGGGACGACTCATTTCTATCTCCCTCCTTCCTCTAACATCCATGCATGTAAGATTAAGAGCGCAGCCTCATGCCCCTCATCACCTGTGCGACTTTCTTCCCAGCAGCGGTTCTCTAACTTTTCCCATCCCAGAGTCACCTGGGAGAACTCTTTCTGTAATGAGACTGGCTCTCCTTTATTAACTCTCCAGGCCATCGTGGTGCTTTGCAAACCTCTGCTCTCTGTAATCCAAAGCGCAATTCAAACCTCAGCTCTACCTCACATTCTGAGACATGAGGCAAGCTAACTTTTCTGTGCCTCTTTCTGAAGTGTCTACCTCTCACCTCTAAAACTTGCCCCCAGGAACACTGACAATCACATGCAAGAACAGAAAAGAATGCACATGGCACAGTTCACAGTCCATAGTAAGGGCTTGAAAACCTACAATATCCGTCACTGTTTAGAAGACTGATCTATTCAGGGCACCTCTCTGACCCCTCCTATATCTTGCCAACATTTTGATTGACTGGCGGATTAATTTGAAACAAGCCTTACTATGTAGTTCAGGCTGGGCTTGAACTGACGATGTTCTTGTTTGCAGCCTCCCAAGCACCCTGAACGATAGGCGTACACCACCCAGCCAGGTCCAACAGCATTCTCTCATAAGCTGGTAGCGCTAGTGGTCCCCTGCACACTGCATCTTCATTTGTGTTCACAGTCAGTGAAGCTGCTCCACAAGGGAACTCATTGTCCTGGACTCTGGGCTACATTCCATCTCCCAGCCCTCCAGAGGCCTGGCCCAGCAAACTAGCCAGCAGAGCCGATGTCCTTACCAGACCTCCATAGCTGGTCTGAAGCCTGATGAGGTGTTCATGAACAGGCTGTATGACTTAGCTGGGTAAGGTAGTTCTATAGCCTCATTTCCCCCGAGAATAACTGTTCTATGTTGTTCTCATCGATGCTGTTCTGAGTAGCACAAATCTCTGCATGGGTTTCCCCATATACCACAGGATGCTTGGAACTCATTGTCCTTCACTGCTAAGTGCTTCTGGTGCCTCTCTTCATGGCAGTAACAAGGAACCATCCCCCACACATAGCTGATGAGCTCAGACCATGGTAGGCTATGGGATATTGCTCTAACTCTCATCTCACCCTCCAGAAATGATAGATGAAATGTGACTAAAGCCATCATCCAGTGGGTGTGGTGTGCCTTTTTACCCTCCCTCCCTTTCCCTTTCCTTCAGTTCCTATTCTTCCTTCCTTCTTTCTTCCCTCCCTTTGACAGAGTCTTGATATATAGTATAGTCTGATCTCAGACTCATTATATAGCCCAGACTAGCCTTGATCTCATGGTCCTCCTGCTTCAAGTCCCTTAGGACCAGGATTATAGGCATGTACCACCACCACCGGCATAGATCTAAGACAATAAAGGAGAAGATTTTAAAAGTCTTTAGAGAGAAAGCTCCAAGACTGTGATTTTAAGATAGCAGAAGAGGGAGACAGTCTTGGAAATAGCTCCTTACTCATACATACTCATCACATATAGTTATGGGAACCAAGAAAGTCTTCCCAGGCCTATACTGAGCAACTGGCTGGAAAATAAGTAGTGTTAGCCCAGCCCAGTGCCCCCTTCCAATCCAATTATATACAGCAAAGGTAGATTTCTCTGTATATCTCTATATATCTGTATAGCTCACCAAGCTGAGCCTAAGAAGAGCACTAAATAAAAGTTGGTTCAATTACTTACCTTCTGTCTTGGAGTAAACCCCAATTAAAAGCAGACTCTCATAAATGGGGCAAAACTATGGGCTGATCCCTGCACATCCTTCATCCACTCAGGAGGCATTTTTGTTATGTGTCTGCAATGTGCTGGCACCCATTGAGGCTAAGAACACACAATAATAACCAGGAGTAAACTTTGTGGCATGCATGTATGCTTTAGTGGAGTTCCTTTGAAATGTCTCCCAGACCACAGAGCCTGAGGTTCATAATGTGTTCCGCCAACTTTAATACACTCGTCAGTGGTTGCTCAACAAACCTGAGTCAATCTGTTCATGGGTAACATACACCTAGAAACAGGATCTACCTTATGGGGGTGTCTAAAGAATTAAAAAATACATGCAAAGCTTAGCATTTTGGTTCCTGGCTCAAAAACAAAAGCTCAATAAATGTCATGTGTTCTTTTTCCCCCCTTAGTAAGGTAATAAGAGAAAAATCAAGTGGGACTATTATCCAAAGAATGGGAAAGAAGAGATAAAAATGTGTTCCAGGGAGCACAGAAGACATGAACTGTTAGTCTTATTGAGAGGAAGACATTCTTTCAGTTCCCAAGTATCTTGATCAGATTATCTGGTCATAAGCGCCCACAATGGACAGAGTCCTGAAGCTTCTGGCTCAAATCCTTCACATTAAAGGGAGGAAACCTGTTACCTGGGCAGGCTGGCTGCATTCTGGGCCTAGTGTACACAAATCCTGTATAAAGTGGAAACTGCACAGAGAGAACCTTGGAACTGAATTTAAATCCCAGAGCCAGCCACATCTCTTTCTGACCTTGAGCAAAGGATGGAGTCTCTTGGAGCCCAGGGTCCTTTATCTGTAAAGTGGACCTGACACATGAGTCCCTTTGTCCCCTTTTACAGTGATTCTAAGCCATGCTTGAGGGCCACATGCAGGGTCTAAAGACACTTCTACACTGGAAAGCATTAAGATCAAGACCTAAAAGAGAAGAGTGGGGCAGGGGGTGGGGGCATGTGGTGTGTGTCAAGAGGCTCTGCCTCAGACACAGGAAGTGTTCCTCTGGACGTTAAGGAGAGTAAAACAAGGAAGACACTGTTCACTTGAATTTTCTTTTTTAACCTTTGTAAATCTTTATCTATGAAACAGAAGCTCTTGCTGCGAAGGTCAAATGAGACTTAGCAGAGCTGCTGTTGGACACTGCTTACCATGTCTCTGCATTCTAAAGACTCCATACAGAGCTCCCTCTTTAAAGCAGCCCTATAGCTAATCTTCCTCATTCTCCCCATTTCACAGACACAGAAAGTAGAACCCACAAAGGTAAAGTAATGTGAACAGGTCCAATTGCCTTTGTGGAGTCAAGAGGTCAGGTCAGTCCCAGCATCTGACTCAGAGTCCATGCTTTATATAACCTGTGGTGGCCCAGCCTTTCCTTAAAGGGTAAGATGGTATTTTAGGCTTTCAGCTACTGAGCTTAGGCTCTCTGAAGCTCACAAACAGCCCCAGAACGTATGAGGGGAGCAAGTACAGCTGTGCTCAAATAAAAACTTCATGAACGTTAAAAGCCAGACTTCACCAAGTTTCTGGGTTGCCAGTTCTTTTGATTGCTTTTAACCGCTTCAAAAAGTCAAGCTCCTTCCTCGATATTTATTTGCCAAACCCACTCCAGCCCAGGATGTCCTGCCTGCGGTACCTAAGCTGCCGCACAGGACATACCTGAAAAGTGGTCAACAGAGACTCGGTGGTGGAAGAATGCTCATTGTCTCCCATCCCTAACTCCCTCTATCCTACTCCCCCAATCCTCACTGTCTACGGAGACCAGTGATAAATCCCAATAGATTAAAAGCAGGTGACTCGTGCAGTGTGCAGCAAAAGAGGTGAGGAGTGAGGCTTCAGCAAGGTGATCCACACTTCCTCAGTACAGACAGCCCAGGTGGTCATAACAGGAGGAGAGACTAGAAATCCAAGGCCAGTGTTTGTCGAAGGGTAATTTGTTGACATTTGGGGCCTTTGACACAATGATGAGTCTTCCTTAATATCTCTAGGTGTACCCCAACCCTCTGCTTTTATACTGAGCTCTCAGAAATGCCAGTACTGTAGGTCCTGATGTCACACATGGGGCATCAGCGGTATCCTCCTTGTGTCCACGTATTAGATGCTGAGTCACACATATTGGATGCTGTCTCCTGACCACAGGTTCACATCAGCATCCCTCAGCTGGACTGTGCAACTCCCTGGAGACAAGGCAATGTTCAGGACAGATAACGGGGTTCCCTAGCTGACTCATATTGAAGTGGAAAGGCAATGAGGAGCAGAGGTCAAGAGTCAGCAGACAATAGAAGCCATAAGCCATAGCATTAGATCTCTCAGAAACAGCAGACCAAGCCCCTGAGGGGCCGTGCAGACAGGAGCCTCTCCTCCTGCACTTGCCTGAGCTCTGATGGGCAGAGCAAGAGGCCTATTTCCTCATTGGGCTAGTGAATAACTAGGGCACATCCACAAGGTCACAGTTATTCATTTAAATTCCAGCTCTAATCAGCAGGCAGAGCCTGAGAAATTATCCATTCTGAGGGGAGAGGCTGACAGAGAGCACCATAAACAACCCTCAGGCAAGAGTGAGGGGTGCCAAGAGGGGTGCAGAAAGGAGGGCTCTTTCCACTCCTCTCCCTTCTTTTCACATTCCAAATGCTTCCTCCTCTTAGCAGAAAGGTCTGGAACATTCAGGAGTGGGAAGAAGGTTGAGGGCAGCTCAGGGACAGGACTGCCCACCCACAAGCTATCTAGGGAGACCAGTGATAAATCTCAATACATTAAAATACCTGACAAGGTCCCTTCCAGAAAATGCATGGGCTACATATCTTCAGAGAGGTCCTTTACACTTTGGAGGCCTCAGTTTCCTTAACTGTAATATCTGTGCTCCTTGAACAATACACCCCTTAAGCTCTACTGTGTTTCAGGACCCTATAGAGTCAGACGTCCCCTTAGGCTTATGGTCACTCCCTCTGTTTAATAGTCACCGATTGGGTTCTATGATCTGTGTACTATGCACAGATACACTAGTACAGACATAAGTACTAGCCCACGGGACCACTATGGAAATGTGAGCTTTATAACAACAAGAGTACAGACTCTGATGGCATGTGAATTCTGAGGTTCTGGTCTAGTCACTGGCAGGAGGTGACCACTGGAGCTCCCTGCAAGGTTCCTCATTTACAGTACAGACAGTGATGGGCACCTGCAGGAGCTAACATGAAGATGCAGGATTCAGCCATCTTCCAAAGACCTGCACTTGGCACTAGAAATGTTTGCTGTTGCTTTTGTCATTTTGAGTCTCTTCCCCTAGCCTGCGGTGAGAGGCTTTGAACTTACCCCATGTTGCAGTCCAGTGGAACTATCCTGCGTTTTTGACAGAGCTATCCAGAACTCACTCACTGTTAGTTCACAGCCTGTCTCAGGAACTCTGGGAAAGGTGTTGCCCACAAGTCCTATCTCAAGCTATGTTGTACAGTATGTACAATGTGCTCAGCAGGTAAAATTCATCAGTTAATCAATCATCCCTTTAATACTCCTACAGCAGTCTCTGGGTAAACAGATACATTAGCTCATAAAATCCCCAATATGTCTTCCTGAGGGAGAGGGAAAAAAAATCAGAGAATCACTAAAGGCTTCAGGTGTGAGAACCACAAGGCTGTTGACTGCAGACTGCCCGGCCAGGAGTTGAGAGAGGAGAGAAGGCTAACCACTAACCTCCAGCAGGCCCGACCTGCACAGGCCTCTTCCTGCCATATCCATGGTCACAACTGAAAGATCTAAAGCAAAGATTTTCTTCAGGTGTAGGCACCACACCAAAATAAATAAAGAAGCTGAAGGAATGGCAGGATTGACAACCATCCCTAGATACTTCAAAAGTAAAATGAAGGTCACAAAATTTAGACTTAGGCTAGAATGCCCTCTTGGTCCTGCTATTTAATAACTGGGTGAGTGTAACACATCACTTAACCTCCTTGGACTCCCGCTTAATCAGCAATAAAATGGGGCTCAGGCCACATACTTCAGAAGGTTATTAAGAAAATAAAATGAGAAAATGGTCATTAAATGGAAATATGTCAGGGAAGAAGGGCATTAACCATTACTATCATCTAAAGAAGGCTGATGACAGACCTGCACCCCTTTGAATAGATCAAAGAAGGTCTGTGGTCCCTTCTATCATTCTCTTCTGCACAGGACCAATAGGGTGACCTTGTAAGAATTAGAAAAAGCCTGAACACAGGCTGGGACCGAGAAGTACTGGTTGAACTTCAGCTCCATTTGTTCCTCAGCAGGAAGACCATGTGGGTACCTAAACCATCCCCGGAAACATCTCTGCCATCAGTCAGGAAGAACAGAGCTAAGCGGCACATTGCAAACAAGGCCTGAGGCATTGATCTTACTCCTTCACTTCCTTAGAGTAAATATTCTGCTACCGTAGAGGCTTCTCCTGTTCACTCCCTTCAAAGTAATGATTTCTCCCTTACAATATTCCATTCTCTCCACACCACGCAGCCGTCACCATATGCTAAAATGTGCATTGATGCATGTATGTAACGTGCACACATGCATGCATGCACATATATGAATGTGTGCATGTCCACGTACCTGTCCCCATTTAGAATAAAAATACATAAAACTAGGGATTGTCTTCTATTTGATTTATCATTTTATCCCCAGCACCTGGTTCATATGTATTCATTGAACGAAAGCTTGAACAAAAATCCTTTGAAATAGAAAGAATGGATTTAATATGTATGTATGTGTTCATGTATGTGCAAGTGAATGTTCACATGCATGCACGTAATTTGTGGACCAGAAGACATCTTTGGGTGTCATTCTTCAGGATATGCCTACTTTTTCTTTTTTTTTTTTTTCCAAGTAAGATCTCTCACCGGCATGGAAACAGCCATGAAGTCTAGACTGATGGGTTAGCCCAACGATCTGCCTATCTTCACTTCCCTGGGGCTAAGGATACAAAGTATGACCCTGCACTAAGATATATATATATATATATATATATATATATATATATATATGTATGTATGTATATGGGGTCTAGGGATAGAACTCAGATCCTCATGTTTGCACAGCAAGCACTTTACCCAGTAAGTTTTGACTCCAAGCCTAGTGGTATTTTTGTGGGAAGTGTTGTCTGTGCCGTGTTTCAAATAAAGATGAAAGACGGGCAGAAACATAGCAGAGAAAACATCCTCTGTATTTGGTAAGAATAACTGTACTGTACTCTTACATTGTATAATGCCATTTATAACAATGATCAGAAGGACCCTACCAAAGTATGAGTCATTGTTTTAGATATTCAGAAAGAATAAAGTATACATTCATCTGAAGAAAGGGGTGACAGTAAAGGAAATGCCATATTACCTCTAAGCAAAAACAAACAAGTAGGCAACAATACCATTAGGAGTACTTACAAGCTCTTCAACCATTGGGTGTTTTCAGTGATGCACCTAGCACATACCTTTAAACCATGAATTGGTTTTACAGTTCAGTTACTACTGCATGACTTTTGGCAAGACATTTAACCTGTCAGTCTTTAGATTTTATGTACTTTAAATTATATAAAACAGTGCTGACCTTATATTCGTGCTCTAAGGATTAAATATAAAAAGGACTAACCAGGCACGGTGGCACACATCCCAGCACTTGGGGAGGTGGATCTCTGTGAGTTCGAGGCCAGCCTGATCTATAAAGCAAGTCTAGGACAGCCAAGCCTACACAGAGAAACCCTGTCTTGAGAGAGAGATTTAAAAAAAGGACTAAGATATCTAAGCTGTTCTCCCTTCTTGTCTATAATTCACTATTCTTCTTAACTCAAAGTTCCAGCTTGCTTAGAATAGATGTCAAACCATTCTAAATTCTCTCCTATTTCATATCTATGAATTATTGGGTCTTCTATTATGGTCCTATATATTCACATACATCTCTATGTCCCAATACACATAAAGCTTAAAAGTAGAATTCTGGGTGAGCATTCACTTTCAATAGATGTATGCAATTATCACAAAGATGGGCTTTCTATGTTTCTATTAACAAAATCCAATCAAGCCCTCATTTTTCTTTGAACAGTGAACATGTATTACTTGCATAACTGGATAATAAATAGAATATTATCAATGTCATTATAGAAAATAGGGATTTCTTACAAGAAAGAAACCTTCGTTTACCCATATAATTTCTGGGTTGAGTAGGTCATATCACCAGCTTTTAACCACAGGAAGTTATAGCTATAAAACAAGGCAAAAATGTTCATTGCATTGGATAATACACAGCTAAAATCCTTTTAAAAATATATTCCAAGAATGTTAATTTTCCACTTCTTTGATTCACGTAGAATTCATAAGGAAGCAATCACTTAAGCTGGGGAAACACATTCCATTGGTTTGAAAATTGGTTCTTCAAAGCCAGAAAGAAAAAAAAAAACACCTTACTTCAAGGCATTTTTTTCTTCTAAACCAAAAATCAGTGGAAAATGCAACATACTAAGATTTTTAATCCCTAGGAAAAGGGGTCACTCAGCATCAAACCATGCACAGTCTAGCAGAAGGCAAATTCCCACGACAGCTGTGCAAACAGACTCACCTGGACCTTGACCGACATCTGTGGCAGCAATTTCAAAGCAGAGGAAAAGGAGAGAAGAGAGAATGGAAGACGAGTGTTAGCAGTGCACCCAGGCACAATACCATGTGTTCTTGCATGCATCCGAAGGTCATGCAAGCACCCACATTTCCACCTTCACCCAAAAACCACCCATGCAAGCCAAGGAATCAAGCTCCCTTTTCACTGTGCATGTAGTAGAAGAGGCAAGCCTCCCATCTGTCCGGAAACACATCATCCTGGAATCAGATAGGGCCCCAAAGAGCCAAGCAACCTAGAATCCTATAAGAATATTGGTTAAAATATTCTGGTTGGTTTCTGCACGCTGACACCCACGCAAATCTTCCTCTTTTCCAGATACCAAACACCAAAACACCGGACACGAAGTCAAGCGAGGTTTCCCAGCAGAGAGAAAGAACAAATTAACCACTCCCTTGAGGAAGAAAGAAAAAGAGGCATCAGCATTAAGAGCAAGCTGCAGCAGTAGTTAGCTTGTAGGGCGGGAGGACAGAAGATGACAAAACATTTTCCGACCCCTCCATGTTCACAGTGACCATTCTTCATCACAGACAGCAGTGTGTGCATGAGACTGTGTGTGAACCAAACATCCACCATGGAAACTGTAACTCTGCTTCCCTGCACATACAAGTTTTTCTTCTGGTTTCTCACCCCATCACTAATGACAAGGATTACCCATGCAATCACTTTTGTCCACTGTAATTGAACACAGAGCCCCCAAAAAGGTTGACATATGAATTAAGCCAATGAACTTTTAAAAACACACAGAACAGTTCACTCCCGCCATCTTGATCAACAATGGGATGTCTCTTTTCCTCCTCCCACCCTCAGATGTGAAAATAGGATTGTGCTAAGAAACCTCAGTAGAGACTACCTTAAGACACTGTTTAAAAACTCAGACAGTTGGTGGTGTTTCCTACAGCTGTGGCAGCCAGGAGGCTATTTAGGAAACCACTGACCATCAAGAAATTCTGGTGGATGCATTTAGAATCATTGGATAGTAGATCTGGGAAAAGCCATAGGCTTATCTAGTTTGATGTTGTTGTTGACGTGGTAGGTAAAGACAATGAAATAAATTTTTTTCCCAAGGTTACACAGCTAGTTCAGAGAAAGAACCCAGAAAATAGCCCTCCATCTATGAGTCCCATCTATTTCAACATTTCACTCAACTAAAACACAGACCTTTCAAGACATACAGAATCCAGTTTACTTTGCAAGGTAAAGGGGCACCCTTAAGCCACAGGAAAGACAGGTGAGAATCTTCCACTCACCCCGTGAGTAGATCATCGTTAATCGTTGATGGCTTTAACCTACTGCCAGAACAAGACAGGTAATGTTCTCCATGCCAATAATGAAACATCTGCAATCAGATTTGTACAGCACATCCTTAGGGCTTTTATCCCAGGAAAACCCAGGCTTTTAGCAGATTGAGCTGTGCCCTAGCATCTGGGAGGGACATCATCAGAGCAACAGCTGAGGATTTACTCAGTGTGCACCCTGCAATCCCTGGTAGCTATATATGCTTGAAGACATGTCTAGAGAACTCTGAATCATTCCTTAGACATACCCCCTTTCAGGTTTTCTGGTAAGTTAGATTTAGGGGTGGAGTGATGAGAGAGGGAAAGAAAAGAAGTAAAATAGAAGAGGTGGGTAGGAAAAGGATGCTGCATGAATACCTAAGTGGGGCCGTTAACTGTGACTGATGGATTGCCTAGAATAGTGGTCTCATTAAAACACCCCTTAATTAAACAGGATATTTTCAGTGAGAATGTCAACACTATTGTTCATATGCTCTTCGAAGGCTCTAAGACCCAGTGAGACAGGATCCCTTGGAACCCCAATGGTCTTTAGATGTTAGTTACCCACTTTGGTAGCCTGATTGCAATCCTAAACTTGGAGACAGACAGGTCTGAGCTCACATCCCAGCTTGCTCTGCAGCCTTAGGCCAATCATGAACTTGTCTCTAATTCTTCCTCAGCAATGAGAATGGGAACAGACTCTCCTCCATGGGGGTGTTAGGAGACTTAAATGCTTGCAAAGCACTTAGTACCAGGTAAACACTGTATAAATGGCAACAGCTCTGATTGTTCTCCTTCTGAATCACCACAGATGGAATTACCAACATTTATTGACCAGCTGGTTCACTGGAGACTTTGAGTGACCACAAGAACTAAGCCTGTGACTCGGGTTCAATGCTTCTACTTATGAACTGGGATGAATGCTCCAACACCCCCCCCCCTTCTCTCACCCCACTCATCAGTGCAAAGTAAGGTGGGAAGGGTTTGGAGTCTGGTGTGAGTAGGACCAGGGGTCAAAACAAGTCCCATGATTATTTCCTCTGTTTTCTCTCCTGGACTTTAACTCAGTGCAGTTGTAGTCATACATAAAAACACAGTAAGTCTTTTCATCACAGAGGGCCAACAATAACACCTTAAAAGTCCTTTGCACTAGACAGGGGTGGGGGAGAAATAGCTGAGCCCGGTTCCTGGCTGCGGCAGTGACTGCAGGCAGTTCTGATCATTGTTCCAGCTGTAGGAATGCAGACACCTTACCCTTGGTGCAAGAAGCGGTGAGTTATTAGAATGTCTGGACTCAGTTCAGAGCCTTGCCTGACCCAAAACAAGTGGCAAAGGCAGGAGGTAAAGAGAAGAGGTATCCCTGGGGACTGGGAGTGGGAGGACATCTAAAAGGAGAGAATGAGAAACTTCTCTGCTTCGGTTTTGTCTCTTCTGTAACAACCCCTGCTCTCTTCTTGTCCCACCTTTAATACACTTGGTTGGTAAAGATAAGCCCTGTTCTAAGAGGAGCCCTGTGACTCTGCTCCGACTGTGAGAATATTCATCCTTCTGGACCCGTAATTCTCCCAGTAACAAACATGTGACCCAGGTCCAAGCAATGAGAGTCTTCCAAGGAGACTGTATTGGAATTATTAAAAATAATACCAGCGCCCATCTTTAATGCCATATAAGACTACTTCCATACCTGATAATGAAAGCAACATAGGAGAAAAACAAGGCTTCTTTGTTGGAGAGGGGAAGGCTAACTGACCTAGAATAAAATCCCAGCTCTGCCTCTCATCCACAGGCAGTTGCCGCAGTATCTCTAAGTCTCGATCTCCTCTTCTATAAACAGAGATCCTCAAGGTATCTAACTTAGTAAGCTGTATCCATGGAAATTCTGTATTCATATTCAATACATATTAATGGAGTGCCAATTATAGGCCAGGCTATGCTTTCAACATGGAAGACACAAGCAATGAATGAATGAAACAGGCAATATTCTTGAGTTTAAATGGGAGATCTAAACAATGCAAATACACATGATGTAGCATGACATGGTGACTAGTGTCATGGAGGAAAAAGAAATCAGTAAGGCAGCAGGAGTCACCATGTCAGAAAAGACTATTAAAGAAGCAGGTGAGAAGAAGTACTGGACTGGTACCTAAAGATGGTGAGTGCACCTGACGAAGACTGTTCAGGCAAGAAAACAGCACCTGTCAAGGCTGCAGGCAGGACCCACTCCGCTGGATATTTCTACTGATAGGACAAGAGTTCTGAGGGCTGGATCCCTTAACCTGCCACTTCCCTCCAAGCTCTGTCACTCACATGCAGTCTTCAGCAGGTGACAGATGCTCAAAAAGTATGCAAGGGTAAACAAACCCTGATGGCAACAATTCCTGACCTAATCTAAAACCAGCATCCTCACAAGACTTCTCTACTACAACCAAGGCATGCAAACGAGGAAAAGAAAGGATTTGAACCCACCACCACCCTTTGCCCACTTTCTTCGATTTCACAACCAGGTGAGAAGTAAATCTGGGCGTATCTGCCTGCACTCATAGATGCTGACAATACCCTCAACAATGACCTCAGCCACAAGTTCAAAGAAGGAATTTATTGAGTGGGGGTGTTTCTAACTGCAGAAGAAAAAAAAAAAAAAAAAAAAAAAACAAAGGACCCTCCATCTAGCAGGGTTACCGTTGGAAAGGTGACCTTGTCTAGGGAAGTTCCCTACCACCCCACCCTTCATTTGGACTAGATCATATTAAAAGTCCAGAATTCCCCTCCTTTCTTCCCAATCCCCTCACATCCCTAGTGGAGGTTTGGGAAACATGGAGTAGGATGCACAGCCAGACTCCTGAAGGACAGTCCCAGCCAAACCTCAGGGGACACCACCTGGTGAACTCTGCCTTCGGTCTGACCTATTTTCTAGAAGAGAAAATAGAATACAGATTGAAATGCAGTGGCACTCCGAAAAACTACAGGCCCAGCACTGTGAGAAAATAAAACACCAAAGGGTGGCTGAAAAAGTGCTGGCACTGGTGAGCATACTGTTTCATCTGGTGGTCAATGGCCCTTGCTTCTACAACTTGCCCCTGCTTTTTGTTCACTTAAAATTTGATATAAGGAGCTGGGCAGTGATGGTTACACCTTTAATCCCAATATCGGGAATCAGAGGCTGGTGGATCTTCATGAGTTCCAGCCTGGTCTACAGAGTGAGTTCTAGGACAGTCAAGGCTACACAAAGAAACTCTGTCTTAATAATAATAATAATAATAATAATAATAATAATAATAATAATTGGTACAAGGCTAGGGAGATGGTGGCTGAGCAGATAGGTTACTTATAACACAAGGTGAGGGGCCAAGTTCAAATCCCAAGAACCAATGTAAAAAGCCAAGCATGGGCAGAACATCTTTGCAACTCCTGTGCGCCTAAGGTGAGATGGAAGTCAGAGACAGAAGAAACCCTGGAAGCTTGCAGGCCAGCTAGCCTGGCGTATGCTGCATGAAATGACAAGGCAATCCTTCCCCATAAAGGGTGGAAAGGAAGAATCAACTCGGAGGTTGTCCTCTGACCTCCACACACATGCCTACATATATAGCCACACACATCATACACACACCTACACACTGTCTCATCTGGTTGTCAAGAAAAAAGAATGGATGCACACGATTTACGTATGTGTCTCATTGGGTCAGTTCTGGTGTCCAAGGCTGCTCTTCCGTACATGAACTCTACGCACTGGCACAGGGAGTGCTGGGGATATTAGCCTCAGAAATAGTAACAGCAACTTCTTTCCCTGCTGTGTGGCCTCAGAAAGGATTTCTGGTAATATATATGAAATGCTTATCTTCTCCTACACGAAGGAAATTAAATTACCAGTTAATATTGACTGGGGTTTCTATCTATGTGCCGTGTACTGTACAGCAGCTACGCTAAGAAGTGGGAACTGTTGTCACACCCAGTTTACAGCCAAAGGAAGGATGGAAAGAGGGCTTCGGGAAGTAAGCCATGGGCCCTAAGTTACACAGTCTAAAGAGCCATATCCTGGGTCCTGACAATCTGGCCATTGATCCCTCTCTCTAAGCCATTTACCATTGGACAGCCTTACCTCCAAAGGAAGATGACTATACAAAGAAAATTAAATAGAAGCAACACTAAACATAATAAAGTTCACATGTACATGGCATTTTCAGTGTGTTGGGCACTGTGCTATGGGTTTTATATGTAGCATTTAACACTTGCCACAAGCCTAGCAGGAAGTAGCACTATTTGTTCCATTTTACAGGTAAGGAAACTGAGACCTAAACAGGATGTGCTCATGTTACTAAAACCTCTCAGACGTGGAATTTATCAGGTAAGGCTCAGGCTTTGCGAATAAATAACTCAAAGTAAGACAAACAGCAATTGACCTAGGAAGATACAAATGACAGGTGAAATCACTGGTTATCTCACAGACAGAACAAATAGGTATTGTCCATGGCGGGAGAAAGCAGTTAGACTCAGCCTGACCTGAACAACCCTGACCCTGACACGCCACCTCCATTACTCCTAAAGCCATGATCCACTGGCCCTGGCCTCATAGAATACACAGAATCCCCTGCTCAATTACCAAAATCCACATGGGCCTCATCCCAACAGCCATTCTCCAAAACAGACTATTACATGTGCTCTATTGTGGCCAAGAGACTGACAGGATAGTTTTATATGGAAAGTGCTTGCGTGCTATAGGAGCCTGAGTACTAGAGCTGGACCCCCAGAATCCAAGCAAAAAGCCAGGCATGGTAACAGATTTCTGGGGCTTGCTGGCCAGCCAGTCTAGACTACCTAGCAAGCCTCAGGTCCCAGCGGGAGACCCTGACTTCCACAAAACAAAGTTGACAACACTTAAGGATCAACATCCATTGTTGACTCTGGCCTCCACACACATGAATGTGTACAATCTCTCTCTCTCTCTCTCTCTCTCTCTCTCTCTCTCTCTCTCTCTCTCACACACACACACACACACACACACACCCACACATTTTTTTAAGTTGCCAAGGAGAAGCTGTGTGCCCCTACAAATGTACAGCCGAGCCTTCATGGTGCTGGAGGTAGAGAAAAGAGAGGCCAGTTGCTAGCTTCCATGTATGTTCTTGCACAGGCTCTTATCGATCAGAGCAGACATCTCAGGAAGAAAATCAAGGCATAGATTGCACCTCCCCAGTAGCCTATCTCATCCCCTAGTCTTAAGAAAGAACAAGCCTAAGGCTGTCATGTCTACACGGAAATATCTCTTTTAGCTAAGTCCTAATGTGATCTTTTAGCACCAAGGAAGTTCAGGAAGGCTGAGCTTTGTCTGGGTTCCCCAAACACAGAAGAGTGGATTTGCAGTTAACTTCATCCCTGACATGAGAACCCATTTATCCATTATTGAGCCCCCAGATCTGCTGTTACATTATTTTGTTCTTTAATGAGAGTAACACAGCTTTGTCTTAAGAGTAGTGGCTGATGGGTGTCAGGCACCCTGAGAGGCAACAAAGTCTGGGGAGCAGAGAAAGAAAAAAAAAAAAAACAAGAAGGGTCCCAAAAGTCATCTTTCTGGTCCAGGCCACTGCCATACCCAAACACCTTTAGGAACCTTTATGCACTTGTAGAGCTCTGGTTTAAGGAATGAGAATTTGGCTGAGAAGGACAGTGACAGTCATCATATTATATATACAGTGAGCTGCACAACCTCCGGTTGGTGTCTTGGAGATTCTGAGTGTAACTATAGAGGTAAGATAATCTATTTGAATCATAACTTTGCTACTTATTAAAAATAGTTTTGGCAAATTTCTTAGTTCCAACTTCCTTTTCTGCTATATGGGAATAGTCATAGCATAGCCAGGTTCACTGGAATCACTTTGCGTTTCTCGGTCTCACAGCAAAAATCCACTGGCTCACAGGAAACTGGATTTAAGATACACTAACCAAAATCTTCATTGGTGGTACGTAATAAAACGTAAGAACCAGTTTCATGCACCTTAAGAAACATGTAAGAACACAAAAGATAAGGAACATTCAAAAGACCTGAGCTTTGCTTGTTCAAGTAGAGAGTTGTGAATTGCTCAGTGGCCGAGCTTCACCTGCAACTGTGCAGGAAGTTGTCACATCATATACTGGATGGGCCTCACATCACACATGGGCCCTGAAGTTGCTGGCTTGGGTTTGAGGCGAGCATGTTTCAGGAGCCCCGGTTGAAGCGTGATTGCTGGGCTTGGTTCAGCTAACAACACCTAGTGCTTCTCCTGAACAAAATCATGAATAATCAGGAGAAAATTACCATGCTCAGAGCATTCCCTAATATATCAATTGCATTGGAACAAATTTGCATTTTCAAAACAAGCATTTTACCAGAACTGACTGTCTCTAATTTATATGACTCTTGTGAGACGGAAGTGAGATGATGCATATAAAGGGTTTAGCGCAAAGTCAGGCACATAGCAAACATCCAGGAAACACCGACTCAAATTACCAACATCTCTGCTGGCTTGTTGACACATACCTGGTACACTGAAAGTGACACATTGAGTTTCTATTGACCTGGTTAAACCTTCACGCAAAAGGCATCTCTGGCAGCATAACACTTCCGGACCTTAAGCCATGAGGTGTACAGCTATAGCTGTCTCCTACCCAATAGGACAGGGCCTTTGGGAAAGTCCGCACAGCCTGTGGACGCTGCCAAGGGACAGGCTTCACATGCCAATTTTCTAAGAAATAGGAGTCGACCACCACAAATCCCAGTATGATCCACCGGAGAGAGGACCCTTAAGGAACAGCAAGAAATCAAGGAAGGCACTGACCCAAATGAGAAGATGCCCATTATCTTGTAGGAGTGAGGGGAAAAAAAATGTATCATAGGAAAGAAATCCATCAAGCCCAACGGTGGAAAACTCCCTATACATTGGCTTAAGTGTCTGCCTCCTGCAACACGCAGAGAGTACGGGGCAGCTTCTGGATTCAAATAGATTTGGATGAAAACCCTGACTCTTCCACACGTGTTCCCTCGAGCATATTAACTGACCTCTCTGAACCCTAACTTCCCCATGTGTAAGTGGCAACAGTTCCCTTACCTAGAAGGACTGGTACAAGGGTCATAAGGAGCTAATGTGTGCGAAGCACTGAGCAAGGCTCCTCGCACACAGGAAGCACTGGTCCACACTGGTAATCGTAATTACTGTATTACTTCAGCCCAGCGACTCCTTTGAGGGAATTGGGGGAGGGGTGGAATCTGCCTTCTTTCTAAGAATCTCTAGTTCTCTGTGAAGAGTCTATGCTCCTGGAGTTCACGCTCCTGGAGTTGGAAGACTGTTTTAGAAGAAACACGTGGGGTCCCAGAGATTCTACAGAGTTTGTGACCTAGTCTCCAGAAGAACTGAGGAACAGAAGTGTGCTATGCTGGAGCTCTACAGCAGTGGGCACTGGGGTGGAAGGCAGGAAGGCTCTGGACTTGAAGCCAAAGCCTCTGGTGGTTTGTTTTCCTGATATTCAAAAGTTGTGGTAAAATACAAGTTACATGAAACCTAGCAGCGTGTTTTTGTCTCAGCACTGGGGATTGAGCCCAGGAATCACGGTTAAAATGTTCTACTCAGCCACATTGTCAGGCTCTGTTTTTAAATAATAATTTAGATGCATTACGTCATTCATAATGACATATAAATCCCCCCACCATCCATCTCTAGCATCTTCTTACAAAACTGAAAGTCCATACCCACAAGATGCTCATTCCTCATTTCTTTCTCCCCAGGGGCCACCGCTCTTCTTCCTGTCTCCACAGAGTTAACTACTCTGGGTACCTCACACAAGTAGTCTCATCTGTCCTTCTGTGGCTGGTTTGTTTCACTTAGCATAATGTTGTGTTGTGACGTGTGTCCGAATTCCCTCATTTGTAAAGGACAAAATTCTCATTGTTTGTGGAAATCACACTTCCCTTGTTTAAACCTGGCTTGGAGACCTGTTTCTCCAGCCTCATATCAGCTATGTGACCTTGGGCTACAAAGTCCCTCTCAGCCTCATTTTCCTATGGCTATCTGTAATTACTGAAACTAGGAACACTATTACATGACCAGTTTCTGTGAGGTATGGATGAAACCGTACATGTGGGATACACCTCATAAGCATCAATACATGTGATTCATGTATTCAGTCCAGAAATGCCAATCAAGTATCAATTCTTCACTTGCCACTATGCTATATGATTCATTAGGCTCCCTAAACACAGTAGGGTCATTAAATAACAGTTGAAAATGCACACGCCCAGAAGACAAACTTCAGGGATCCTCATCATACAGAAGCCCTCTCGTATTGCACAGTCACCACCCGAGGCAGGACTGCATGTCTTCACATGACCTCACTGACTCTTATCCATGTAGCTCTCGTTATTCCCACCTCACTCCAAGGCAACCAGGGCTAAGAAGTTAACTTCCTTAGATTTAAACTCGATTTCTCTGAAGTTAAAGCACCTTTCCCTCCAGCATATCATCCTAATTATTAGCCCAACCACCCAAACTCAACTGACTTTCAGAACAAGGAGACAAACTTCAGAAAGCTAACGTGGATTTTTCCATGATCAATGGAAATAACTGACGAAAATAACTGATGGTCATTAAACATTCCAAAGCATGATATATATTCTAATATTCATGATATCTGCCACAGGGTGTGATCATGGGATCCATATTTCAGAGAAAGAAGGCAAGATGGGGCAACAAATCCAAAAATGAATTTTATAAAAATACAGCACCAAGCAAGAAGTTGACAGACATTTCTTGCAGATAGAAAAAAGGGGTAGGGGGCCTGCAGTCTAATAAATTTAGAAGGCACTGAATTTTTAAAATGTAATCAAGCATCTAAAACTTCAAAGAACTTTGCCCATAAGAACATGCACTGTTACATTGCGACATCCAAAAAAGATAAAGTCCTACTGGCCACGTGTGATGTGTAGTTTTGGAATAGTAGACACCTGCTCGAATAAAACACCTACTTTTCGCAGAGTGAGTTTGAGAAAGGCTGGCTTTGAGGTTTTCAAAACATCTGTAAGGCTTAAACTTCACCAGAATCCTTCATCCTTTCTTTGGTCTCAGGGTAAACTTTTTACCTGAGACAATCTGAGATAGCAAATATTCACCAACCACTTCCTGCATGTCACATGCTGACTTGAGTACCAGAGACTCAAAAAGACTACACTGCATGCAGTTAGCAATAAATTTAACAAACCAAGATGGAGCTTAATCCCCTTAGTGTGGCTGTTCAAGGTCATCTATTACTGTGCTTAAAGCTAATGGGGACATAGGGTTGACAAAGGATGCTTCAAACTCTTCTGTAGAAACTCTTCTATGTGGTCCTTGGAGCAAAGGCAGCATCACAATTAAAAAGAGAGGAGCCTTTTTTTAAAAAGTTTATTCACTTTACATCCCGATCGTAGCCCCCTTCCTCATCTCCTCCTAATCCCTCTATACCTCCCTCTTCCTCCTATCTCCCTTCTCTAGTCCTCAGAATATGGGGACCTTCCTCCCTTATCAACTAGTCACAGACTATCAAGTCTCTTCAAGACTGCCTGCATGTTCTTCCTCTGTAAGGCTTGGCAATGCCTCCATGCCTGGGGGAAGTGACCAAGGAGCAGGCAACAGAGTCCATGCCAGAGACATTGCACAACTATGTTCATAGCAGCTTTATTCATAATATCCAGAAACCAGAAACAACCCAGATGTCCCTCAACCTAAGAATGGATAAAGAAACTTTGGTACATCTACACAATAGAATCCTATTAAAAACAAGGGCATCATGAAATTTGCAGGCAAATGGATAGATCTGGAAAAGATCATCCTGAGTGAAGTGAGGTAACCCAAACCCAGAAAGACACGCATGATATATACTAACTCATAAGTGGATATTAACCATACAATACAGGATAACCATAACACTATCCACAGACCAAAAGAAGCTAAGTAACAAGGCAGACCCTACGAATGGTGCTTAATTCTCTTTCAGAAAGGTAAATAGAATAGACAGCAGAAGCGGTTGAAGAGAGAAAACAGGATGGGAACCTACCATAGATGTCCTCTGAAAGAAAGGAACCTTTTTAAAGAACCTGTCACTATGACTGACCACCAGTCAACTGACAGACAACCCTGAGGATCAGATTCCCTGGGGCCATGTAGTGTAATGAAATGTGTGAGCTCAGAGGCCAATGTATCTGCATTATATGACCTTCAGGAGGTTACCCAATGTCCATAAGCTGATCACAGTACCCCATTTCAGAGTTTCCCAGTATGTTAAAAGAGGCTCACACATATAAAATGCCTAACCACCTGGCTGGCTCAATAGGCATCTCTTCCTTTTTATTTGATTAATAAGTCCTTGGAATAGCATTTTAAAGAAAAGTATGAAAGTACACATGTTCTTGGGACAAACGGAGTATGAGGATTGAGTATGAGCAGTGTCTACCATTTGCTTAATAAGGAAATGGCCACATACTGTCCCAAGTCATCATTCAACCAATTGCTGTCCACAGAGGCCTTGTAGGGAGCAAATGAGTTTCGAAGAAGCCAAAAAGCAAGCAGGAAGCCCTCTCAGGAGGCTCTGTGCTGTTAACTCTTCTGCTTTTCCTTATTAACCTCCCCAAACACGTTTTTTTTTTTTTCTCATTTTTCATAAAATGAGCAAGGCTGCTTCATCCCTCCCTCAGCCCCTCCGCAAAGCAAAAGGTTGCTATAATGCTATGGACCTAGCAGACAGACCTACATGTCTGAAACTCTAGCAGCAAGCCTACTACTTAGACCCTATCCCATTACAAAGGGCTCAGTGGGATTCCTACAGACCCTCCCCTAGAGAGGTCAGAGGGCACAGCAGATGTCATACTTCCAAGAAGAAAAGGAAAATTCCCTAAAAAGAATATCACATGGATCGCATGCTTTTTAAAGTTATTATCATTATTATTGATCACCATTTACTTTTTTTTTATCTTGCAACAGCTGTGGCACTATAATTAAAAGTGGTTTAAAAACAATACTACCAAGTGGGCTTTGTTTCAGAGTGAATAAAAGAAAAACGGAATTTCCAAGGTGGAAGAGTCTTGGGACGTCTTAAATCCATCCTCTTTGTTCCTTGGCTTTTTTCTGTTTTTGAGGCAAGAGCTTACTCTGTAGCCCAGCCGAGTCCTCCTGCTTCAACCTCCTGAAGGCTGGGATTATAGGCCACCCTGCCAGAATTCGTCCTTTTTGTTTCCAAGTTCACCTCACTGACACACATTCCTTGCCTATTATCCATGCCCCAGTGACAGCAGGCAATGAGCAAGGACAGCAGCAGGTGAACAAAGGACATACAAGAGTTGTGCTCTTGAGGTTTAGTGTCTAACTGCAGAAAGCACCCACAACAGCTAAACAAACAGGTAACATACAGTAACTATGATTATTTCCATAGCAAGGGAGAGGATGCTGTAAGGCCAAGAAGAGAGAACACAGACCAAAAAGAGTGACTACACGTCTACACATCTGAGCTAGTATTCAGGTCATCTGAATCCCAGCTCACTGGCTTTTCCCATTGTTCCACAGCCAGGCTCCAGGGTGATTAACTAGGCTCTGGAGATGTCTATGGTAAGAATAAGCAGGAAAGAAAAGTTAGTGGCCTAATCTCTGAACTTTTAGAGAAAACGCAGGACAGACTGTGTTTGCCTGTGCTTCTGGACACCCACTCATGCATCTTAGCAGTGGACAATGTTTTTAACTGTCCTACAGCTTGGACAGTTAGTATACTGAGGAGGACAAGAAAGCCTCCCTCACCCTTGAAAGGGTGGAGGATGTGGGCCTTCCCCACAGGCTGAGCTCTAATCCATCTGCTGTCCGATGCTTTGGAATTAATCAAACAAATCCCTTGATAAATCTGAGGCCACTGTTAGACAACACTAACACTAATATCCCCTTTAGAGTAATCCAGACAAATACGTTCAGAGAGGGGAGAGTCCCGAGTGCCTGGGAAACAACAGACCTTTCTCGTGTTACAGGCCTCCTCCTAAAAACACTTGCATTGGCACTGCCCTGATCCACACACAGATGTCAGTTCCCAACAGCACCACAGGCTGCTGACCTGATGGCTGCAGGCCAGGAGGCAGAAAGGATGGGAAGACAAGGCCTGGACTTTCTCCCCTCCCGGACTCCGCCACTGACCTCATTTTCCACCAGAGGATTTTTCCTTTTTTTGGTTTCGCTTGTTTGTAAATCATGTCACCCCAGTGCACACAGGGCTTAAGGCAGGCCTAGCCAGGAAGTAGAGAGAAGCCAAACAGCTCGGGACTAAGGCCCTAGCTTCTAATTCTGAGAATTTGGTTTGGTAGGAACAGTGTTAGCTTCAAAGAGAAGTCAAAAGTGAGGGGCAGAAGTTAGGCAAACACTCAAGATTACCCCCACTTGGCAACACAAGGGACTTTACATTCTGAAGCAGCCTTGAAGCACATGGCCCTCATTTTATATGTGACCTTCAGTGGGTTTCTTAGACCTCTGAGTCATCTGCCTCAATAAACAATGCACAATTTTTTGACCCTTCAAGTATGATGATAACCTATCAGGAGAAGAGTACACACACACACACACACACACACACACACACACACACACAAACCTGTCAGGAAGAAAAAAAAAGAAAAACACAAAATAGAACTTTCAGCTAAAAAATTGGAGGAAGAATAAAACATTCTTGATAAAATATAGGCCTGAAAATTTGACCTCAGAAAACTGAACATGGGAGAAGTAATGGTCATGAGAGAACATTTCAGTGGTGGGTGCTATCTACATAAAATCTGAGTGGCACACACACAAATAACAATAACTGATCAGTAAATTAAAATGACCGTGATAGAAATCATATGAATGAAAACTGATCTCCTTTAAAAATAATTCAGTAAAATAAAAATTAATTGGAGTAATAAGAAATTGTTTATCTAAGCTTGGTAAAAACAGATTTAGGAAGTACATGAGATTTTGTTTCCGAAAAAAAAAATGGCCCCTTGATAAACATATTCCAGGCTCTGTCTAATTCTGACTATGCCAGCGTAAAGGCAAAGAAATCTCAGGATTAAACTATGCAATCAAAGCATCTTGACAAATGCTGAATACAAATAAATTATATGATTTCAGAGGTCATGTCTAGCTGCAGGTTTTTGTCTTCTGATAAAAGGTCAGAATAAAGGGAGAATAAAATCATACAAATACATTCTTCCTGTTGACGTACACGGGAAGCAGACACCACCTACAACAATGCTTCTTGGCTAGTAGCTTTTATTTACCTGTAGCATTCTTAGAGCATTGTAAAGCAATTCCAGAAACTAGTAGAGGCTAATTAGTTCTGATTTTACCCAAAAAAGACAAAAACAAAAACAAACAAACAACAAAAACCCTGAGACTTACGGCATTCCATATTCTTATTTTAAAGAGGCATTTTACTGCCCACAAAGAAAACGGCACAATAAGGTTGTGTGCGGTGTCACATAAAGCACAGCACACTCGGCTTGTTCTTGTTTCCAGGGAGAATGTTACACTTCATGTGGTAGCTGTCTTTGTTCTGCTCTTTTTTTCTCTTTGTTCTGCTGTTGGAGGGTAGGCTGGGGAGTCTTTTTGTGCTTCGGTCTCCCCGTCTATAAAATGGGGAATAAACCGTAAAGTTAATCACAGGGCCTACAACATACTATGTCAGGAAATGTTAGCCTAAAACCAAGAAGGCATTGCTCTCAAAAAAGAAACTGATTGCCCAGCCTCAGATTTATGATCCCCAAGCTAAGAACTTCCTAAATATTCAGAAAGACAAATGCCCTTAGCAACAACAGCTAGAGAGTATGGGATGATAAGAGCAACATCCGATTTCCCCTCATGTGGCAGGCGGGAGAGTCTGACAGGTAAGGAGCTAGAACTTGAACACTGGGAGGGAAAGGGCAGCTGTTTGACTTATGTTCAGCCTACCTCTGGGCTGTGGGTGGGAGACTTGCTGTGCAGCTATTTGAGGAACAAGTTGCTTTGGGCTGGCAACAAATGACACTCACTGTAGCTCCCATGGCCCAGCTGCCTTTCATCTTCACCTTCCCTACAAGAAAGCGCCCCTTAGGCAGAGATTCTCACCTCAAGTCCTTGCCTTCCAAATTCTGAACTCTGTGCATGTCCACTTCCAGACAAGGCCAACTGTCCCAGCCTACCCCACTGGTGGTTTCTCCCCTTCCCTGTCACTGATATTCACCTACCCAAAATTACCCATAAACTATTTTCCAGACAGATAAGTAAAAACAAAAGACATAGTTCCTGCCAACCTTGTTCTGAAGGCAAGCAAGCGACAGTGGGTATAGATGGCTCTCCATCGTCAAACATCATTCTTCTTTCATTACTCTCCCCCTGGCTCTTCTTCCCACCTCTGCCAAGCAGGTTGTATTTACAGGTACAACAGTGGTGCAGCTGTTGTGAAGACAACCAAGCGCTCTCTGATCGGCTTTGAGGCCCATTCCGCGAGACGAAATTTGTGTCTAATACTGTAAATCCAGTTTAAAAATCCCTGGCTTTAGCGGGATACAGCTGGGATACAGAATTAACAAAATGTAACTAATAAGAAAGATAAAATTAAAAAAAAAAATCCCTGGCTTGGGCCGTAGGAGGGAACTTATTAATATTGTTTAGCTAAATTGACACAGTGCCAAACTGCCTTCTAAATACTTCTGTGTCTAGCAAAAGACAAATGCTACTCTCAGTCGTAATTAGAAACTTCTCTTCAGAATGAATGGTGAGTGAAGAGACACATATTTACCGGAGATGCTGAAAATAAATGGCGGTCAAGTGGTCAGCCCTAAACAGGGTGTTCATAGCACCTACTCCAAGGGCCAACATGGAAGAAAAGGATGGAAAGGAGATAAGTACCCTAACATAAAAAGAGCAGTGAAAGTCTATCTCCTAGACATCACACAGCCAGTAGAGTCATAATCCAACAGCAGTAGCAGCTGCATGAAAGGGTTCTGCACAAAAACTGAAACTGTTGATAGGCAACTGTAGATCAGAGAGGAACCCACACAGCCCTACCCTTCCCTGAGGAGTCAGGGAACTGAGAGATGCTGCAGAAGTGGCAGACATTATCTTTGGGTGTTTATCAGGCGATGAGCCAACTATGCTCCAAGGGATAGTTACAAACACATGGTCACGTAGGTAGTCCTGGATAAACAGAACAAGATAAAAAGACATGAATGTAGGAAAGGGGGTGGTAGGGGTAACAGTGATAGGAAGGAGAAGTTAGGGGAAAATGAAAATAACAATAATCTGAATTTAGTCTCTCTCTTTCTCCTCTCTATCTCTGTGTGTGTGTTGTCAAAGAACAATGTAATAACTTATTTAAAAAAAAAAACAAAAAAAAAACAAAAAGGCGTGATGCTCAGAAGATGGTGGGATAATAAAATGCTTATTTTAGGGAGACTTAATATTTATTTCTGCAATTCAATATGAAATAAAAAGCTATAATAAAGTTTGAAAAGTGGGATAGATTGACAAGAAATCAACAACAAAATGACTGGAGGTGGGGTGGGGGACTTCCTGGATTTAAAAAGATGCAAATAACATGGAATTGTGACACAGCTAGTCTCTGGTTCACAGCAGTAGAAAAGGTAGGGGGCCAGGGCAGCACGCAAATGTCTTCTACAGAACAGGTAACCAAGCCGTGTGAGAGCAGAGTGAAAAAATAAAATAAAATAAAAATTGAGAAAAAAGAAAACCAGTCAAAAGGTGCAGAAAATGGGGGAAGTTTAGAAGACAGTTGCTGAAACCGTAGAGCTGGTGATGAGCACAGCTTCATTTCAGTCCTTGTAGCTACACTACTGATCCTCAGCCAGCATCCTCTAGCTAAGAGAGCAGCTAGGATGAGAACAATCAATCCAGAGAAGCTCTGTAACATCTTGGCAATACCCCTGGATCTCAGTATTTATTCTGTCTGGCACAAAGTGGAGACCCCCAGCGACAGACAGCAATCTTCATTCCCCCTTCAGATCCTCCATCGCTCTAAAATCAGCTCATGGAGCAATATGAACATATGCCTGCCTTGTTCAACACTGCTGACACTCACTGCCTCACCGGACACACAGTCGGCCTACACCAAGTACTCACTAAGACATAATGGAAGACCTTTCAAATACCACCCCAAGGCCTCAGGGAGGGAGTTCATGTGAGCACGTCTGCCCACAAAGGCTGTGTTTCTTGGTTGCAGTCAAACACCAGCTGGGCCCCTAACACCTCATTTTTTTCTTGCTGAGGAAAATGTGAGAAGGCACCCCCTCCTCCTCCCCGGGCTCCCCATTCTGACTTACGCTGGATAAGCAACTTCAGATTGCTGAACAGCAACACACAACACAGCTGGGTGAAAATTCCTGTGTCCTGAAATTCCTGGAAAACTATGCTGCAGAGCAAGCATTTGGAACATGGGCACAGGCTCCAATCCCAGCCCCAGAGAGTCAGATACCGGAGGAGGGAATCCAACAGGCAGCCTGGGCTCAGCCTCTATTTCCTTAATAAAGCATTTTGCTTCCTCTCCAAGCACCCCACCCCTGGGTAGAGATAAAGAAACCACAAGTGAATTCATTACCAGCACTTACATTGCTAGCTGAGCCAGGGCCTTCTAACATCCCTGAGGCAAAGCCTCTTGGTCTTTCAGCCTACAGGGACCACAGAAGGTAGAGGAATCCCTTCCCTAGTCCCAGAAGAAGGAGTATTGAGCTGATAGCCTCAAGAATAGATACCTGACTCTGGAAAAATCCTAAATAAGGCACACTGTGCTTAGTTTTAAAAGCATGAGCTTCAAATCAGAACACAGATTTGCAAGTCACTTTATTCCTCTGGCTTGCTTCTTTCGGGTCCTTGAGACTCTGACTCACACGGAATTCTGGCATTTTAAGAGACAGAAACTCTACCATTAAAACCTCAAAACCGCCTGTGTTTGCTATCTGCCTAGGAGAACCGAGTTTCTAGCATGTTTTCAAATAGATGGACTTCACTTAATTGAAGTTAAAAGAAACACCAACAAGAAGTCTTTGAAACAAATGATGTCGATGCCAATTCTCAGCCAGTTTATTACAACCAAGTGCAATTTCAACTGTGCTGAAAATGTGGGACTTTCATTTATTCACCAGCAAAGAATTTTAAAGAAATTTCCTTTGTCCACTCCTTCCTTCTATATGTATAAATGGTCAGCTGCTGTAGTCTGTCTTGTAGATTCTTTTTCCTCCACAATCTTTGATATGAAGGTTCCCAGGAATCTGAGTTCAGGCCCCCTTCCTCTCAACCATGTTCATTCCCTGGGCTGTTTCTCATTTCTCCTGCAGCATTCCAACGTCTGTACCCAAGCCCATCTGGGCTGGCTAGCCTTATGTCAACTTGACACAAACTAGAGTTATGAAAGGGGATAACCTCAATTGAGAAAATGTTTCCATAAGATCCAGCTGTAAGGCATTTTCTTAATTAGTGATTGACGAGGGAGGGCCCAGCCCATTGTGTGTGGTGCCATTCCTGGGCTTGTGGTCCTGAGTTTTACAAGAAAGCAAACTGAGCAAGACATGAGGCACAAGCCAGTAAGCAGCACACCTCCATGGCCTCTGCATCAGCTCCTGCCTACAGGTTCCTGCCCTGTCTGAGTCCCTGTCCTGACTTCCTTCAATGATAAACAGCAATGTGGAAACCAAATAAAGCTTTTCCTCCTCAACTTTCATTTTTGTCATGGCATTTCTTTGCAGCAGTCGATATCTTAACTAAGATCCAACTAAGTGCTAACCACCACTGCCTCCTAAATCTATATATCCCAGAATCTGAAGAGGAGCGACAAAATTCCTTGTTGGCAAAGAACATCTTTACAATAGTCTCCCGGTGGCTGAAGGTTTACGTACGAAAAGCTTGCATACGTGATAACTGTGTTTGGCTATTTCTTCCTTACACCATTTTTAGAAGCTGCTGATCTAGTGACTTATCTCCCACACCCTCTTAAAAGGCAGGTATATGTTAAATGGGGCGGGAGGGAGGGTCTGGCTACAGAGTCCCAGAGCCAGGGAATCCTTGGGTTGAAGGCATGCACATGCCACTCATGCACACTCCTCCCAGGTCCACTCCCTCTGCACCACAAGTTATGCAGCTTGACAAAGCATGTACTCTGTGGGTCAGTGGTTCTAACTATCATATAACAGTTCCTTTGTAGCTCTAATTCCCACAGTTCTCCACTCAGGTATCCACTTCCTCCTCTTTATGACAGCTTTCTCTACAGCTAAGGACATTATCCTGATCCCAATGAGGCTCATCTTCTCCAGGGAATCTACAGGAACTAATGGGTCCACTCCATCTCCAGTGACAACAACATGCCTGTCTCAAACAGCCATTTCACAAGCGCTTACATGATCCGAGGCTGGCAGCTGCCTATAATTGTTACAGAAAACTGTTGGTTTGTAAACAGAAACCACCACCAAAAAAAATTCTTTCAAGTTCATTCTCAAGCAGATCGGACCAGAGAGAATTTGTATATACATGTTATATCCATATATATAACATGGATTCAGTAAAAGCTGTCCCGCATAAACACCCCTTTTCCCGTTGAGAGAGCAATGGTGTTTCTAATGGTAGCCAGTGTGGTCCGGATAATGGATAAATTCAGTGATTCCTTTAGCCAGCAGGCACGATTGAGCTCATATGCATAGAAACCTGACTCTATCCACACATTAATGATCCTTTACATACCAATATGCAAACTCAGACACATAGGTATACACTTGAAATACGAATATACATCTCTATCACACACACACACACACACACACACACAATATGCTTCATTATGGTAACAAACCCTTATTGAGTGTCTGCTGTGTGTCACACGTGATATTCCCACACAAGTCTGCATGTATATCAATCACAAAGAAAAAAAAGAGCAACCCCCTTCTTAGTTTTGTGTTTTATAGTTCCCAAAGAGAGTCCATGCTCACATGCACTCCTGTAACAAGAATGGGAAAACCCAGCTGAGCAATCACAATATACATTAAGGATGGGGAAGCCGAAGAGAGCCAAGAGACACATTAAAATGTAGCCATTGGTTATACACAAGTGAGGGAAATAGCCCTACTCTGCATTTACTCAAGGCTGAAAACCAGGATGAGCACATATTAAACTTTCAAAAGCACTAAATTCGACTGGTCCTAAACACATGTCAACTCTTACGCATTGTCATTGTTGAGATGGCCATACCCACTTCCCAACAGTTGTGTGTGGTCCATGGAGCCTGGATAATTCAAATGCACTTCACAAAATATTGTTTATAGCTTCATTTAAAAGTAAGCTGTTTGGAAATAGGAGGATGGCTCAAGGGTTAAGAGTACTTGTTGCTCTTGCAGGGGACCCAGATTTGGTTCCCAGCACCTACACAGATGCTCACAATAATTGTAACTCTAGTTCCATGGGATCCAAAGCCCTCTTCTGGCCTTTGCCAGTACCAGACACACACATGGTACACATACATCTAAGCCTGAAAAACACTCATGCGTATAAAAAAATTAAATTGTAAAATTGATGAAATTTTGCTCCTTTTTCTTTACTGTCATGCCAATAGCATATCAGTTGATACAAAGTTAGCCAAGAGCCAAGACTAGCCTCATTTCTTTGAGGTCCGGGAGAGAATTTCTGTACTGGATTACAGTATATGCCCACATGGGAACAGCATCTAGCACAGCCTAAGCCTTTCAATAAAGTGATGAAAACAATATCACAAAAGAATCTTACACTTTAAGTAAGGTTTTAGGTTGGGCCACGTTCATAGCTATTCATGTAGACCTTAACTAGACAGTGAAAACACCTTCTACGGCAAGAAAATCCCTTCTGAATTTTACTTTGACATAGGGTTAATTACTGCCTGTGTGTGTGTGTGGGTGTGTGTGTGTGGGTGTGCATGTGTGTACACAGCCACCATCACAGTCATCCTCCTTACCCACATGGCCCATAAAGAATTGCTCTAAGTGGAATGGGACAGTGATGATGTGGCTGGGAAGCACAGTGTGGCCTGAAGACAGGGATTCCTCCTGTTCTGAGCTAATCACAGATACATTAAACTAACCTGAAAGGCACCACACCCTTCATTGGCATGGGTGACTAGTCTGCTGTTGATGCTGTTAGTTTGTCCTGACAAATAAGTAGTTAAACCTAAGCACTTTAAGTCATCTTGAACTTGCCATCCCAGCATCCTGTCAAATGTGTTTTGGCTTCCACAGAAAGATCACAGCTAGAAACCCGTAGAAACACGCTAGAGTCCTCAAACCAAGTCACCATACATTCCTTCTGCAGTGCAAGAGCCCCTGCTGATTTTAGCACATTCCCCCCAAAGGAGGCAAGCTCCCACCTCTGTCCTCGCTGCAGCCTTGTCTTTTCTGACCCAGATGGAGCAAAGACACCGCAGGAGGATTAGTCTTTCTGGGATCCCTCGGATCAGAGATTCATTCATCACTCTCCAAGACCACTCTTCCCCTTTCCCTTAGCCCTTCAGAACTAAGCATTCAAGAAACAGGGCCCCATCCGGAGAGGCAAGAAGCTTCAGAAAATGAGATGGAAGGAAGGAACCTTGAATGTTCACTGACCTCCCAGCCTGGCTGGCCCTTTGCCTGCTGCTTGGATCACAAGCAAGTGATTTCAGCTCTGCTATCCAGCTTATCTCGCCTCACAAGTGGTGTCCTCGTTTTTATTTGAAGGCAACTTATTAAGTAAATAAGATGTACACTCTCCCAGTGCACATTCTCTGTGATCCAGAGCTGCAGGCAACATACTTCCAGTCCACCTCCAAGGGTGGTTATGGTGTTGCCTGCACTGCCCTGTCTTCTAGGGCTCAACTGTACCCAACAGCCCCGGGACTGCAGAGAGACTTTCTTCTACAGACTTCACACAGTCACACAGAACAGCCTCGGGAAAGCCAAACTGGCAGATGAGAGGCAAAATGACAAGAAAGTGATGAACAGTGTCTCACCAAGAAACTTGGAAGAAAAACTCCCCCGTCGTTTTCTTAGCTACAAAGATACCGTACCTGGGGCTGGGTAGCCCAATTGGTAAAGTGCTATTCCTGCAAGCATGAGGACCTGTGTTTTATCCCCCAGAAACCTTATTTTAGAAAGCAAATGTGGTGTGCACTGGGAAGATGCAAACAGGTGGATTTTGAAGGCTCACTGGCTAGCCACCCTCACCTACTTCGTAAGTTCCGGGCTAGGAAGAGAGACCTTATCCTTCAAAAAAAAGTACCCAATGCCTGTAGAACGATGGAACAATAGCTAAGGTTTTCCTCTGGCCTTCACACACGTGCACACACATGTGCATCCAAATGTGGGCTCACACACATAAACACATACACACACATACACATACAAACACAGATATACATGCACACATGCATTCAGACACTCTATTTATCTGAATATGGCTCTGAAATACATTTCACAGGTGGAAAACCTGCACAGGAGCTTGCCCCACCTTTCTGTCAGCAATGCAGCTTTCAGGCCCTTGTTTTCCTTGCACACGGCAGGGTCATCCCCTACAAAAGCCGAATGCATTTATCATTTCTAGGACTAGACGCAAAGCAAGGTTTATCACTGCACGGATGTAGGTAGTTCAGCCGGGTGACTAGGAGGTCAATTTATTTTGAAGCTATTGGTTCCTGGGAATATAAGAAAAGAGGACTTTGGAAAATACAGCAGTTAGGAACCTCATGGACATCAGTTAAGGCCTGAGAGCAGGCATAGACAATGACACATTTAAAGGGGGCCCCATATAGCTTCTAAGTAGGTCACCCAAAGACACCAATTCCTGGAGAACAGCAGCGGTAATGACAGCCCACTGGTATTGTCACTTTCCAAATAGATCAGGAAGGCAGGCCTGGGGAGCCATGCTTTGTCCTCCTTTGCCAGCTGCAGCCTGTCACCTGCAATACAGCCTCCAGGGAGCTAAGCAAATCAAACGTCCTCACTTCAGCTAGAGAAGCCTGGGAGAATGACTACAGTTACCCCTCCATTTAAATACTAGCTCGTTCCTCTGAATCTGCAGCAAATTCTTGCAGACAATCCCTCGCTTTAGCCCTGGATAGTCTCAAAGTCACCTCTTCCTCCCCTTTACAAAGTATATTCCCCTACGCCTTCCCTCCTCCCACCCCACCCCACCCCCAGCCATAAATCTTCCAACTCCGTTAGTTACGAAGTAGCACACGTGTCTGTGATGAAGTGTAGTCACTGCTTGGAGGGAATCACACACACACACACTCATACACACTCAGAATGACATTGCTATCACTGGACAGCAATGAGTCTTCTCCACCAGGGTGGGTGCACAGAGGTGGTACCTGAAGCCCATGATATTTAAGGGTCCTTAAGAAAAACATTTGCAAATGTAAGATTAGGTCTGGTGGCTTTCAAGGGGCTCAAGCAAGTTAAAATTTAGAGAAGGTTTAATTTCATCATCATAAACACACCTCTGTCATCCTGCCCCTCCTCCTACACACATGCAACAGAACAGAGAGGAAGAAACACGGAAAAAGGAGTTTGGTTGTGTTATGTGTGAAGGAAAACAGAAGACAGCAGGAAATCAGGAGCCTGATAAAATGACCCAGGGACCTCCGTTTTTCACCAGCCCTGAGTGGGTGATGGACATCTCCTGGTACCTAGAAACCCAAAGATAGGTCTGAAGATGCTGTCCTCTTCCAGTGATGCTCCGCCAAGCTGCTGTAGTTCCGTTCCTACTGCCTGGAGACCCTTGGGTCCAATCTCCAGTTACTTCGCTGCAAATCAGGGTCTTGAGGGTGGGAACCAAATGCTCATTTTCATCTGTTTTCACTTTCGCTCATATTCTCTCCTGCTCTCCCTGGCTGGGAACAGCAAGACTCCTGGGACTGGCCCAGCTGATAACCCCCAGGCAACCAGAGTTTGACATTTTGCTTATCTTAGGCATCCAGGGAGGCAATGCTCCATTTCACAGTGGAGACGCAGGCCATTTGTGTTAATGAGGGGAGCTAAGTGGAAGTCAAATGTCATGTTGGAGGTCTGGGCATTCCATTTTGAGAGAAGGCAGCAGCCAAGCTCAGTCTCACACCTTCTACACATAGCAAGTTCAATGACGCCCCAGGGTCTGCCTCCCTTCACCTACTCACAAAGGTGAAGCTGCGCTCTGCCTTGCTGGGTTGCTTGGGAGCCACATGCAAAGAGCTGTGAATACGGTCCAAACGAAAACCACAGTCAGCAAGCCCACGCTTTCGGGCTGCAGACACACAGCCATGATATTTGATTCTGAGCCCCTTGAAGTCCTTTTGCCTCTGCTACCTTTAAAACTAAGATACACGGAAATGGTGGAGATGGAGGAAGCTCAAAGGAATGTCTCGGAAGTCTGTGAAACCACACAGATACAATACTGTTCTTACTCAGGACAGGAGCCCCAAAGCCCAGAGTTGATGCAAAGAGCTTTATACATGAGACTCTGAGGCCTGGTTTCTTATGATCATAGCAGAACATAGCAAAGAGGATAGGCTCTGAAGCCACAGAGTCTGGGTACCAATCCCAGATTTGCTGTTGATGTGCATAATCTTGGACAGATTACTTAACACTGTCTCTCATTTTCCCTATCTATAAGATAGAATTACAGTTGTATGTCAAGAATGGTTTTAAGGGTTGCAGGAGCTACAGCATGCAAAGCAGTTAAAACTATAAAGATATCAAGCCAATGCTCAGTAGTTGTTAGGTATTTCTGTTATCATTATTTATTATTGTTAATGAAGATAACAAAGCTTCCCAGACTCTATCCAAATACACACAGTCTATAAATGGACAGGAGCAGATTTCGAGTCCGGATTATTTTCATCCCAGGGATCACACTTTTAGCCACTATCCTAAACTTTGTGTGTGTTCCAAATTTCTCTGTCCCTGTTTCTTCCTCTGCAAGGGTGATGTTAATTGCACCAAACTCTCGGGATAGTGAAGAGCAGATGAGCCAATAAATATGAATGCACCAGAATGTCAGGCACGTGGCAATATTCTACAGTGGCAACAGTAATAATAACTCCACTATTACTTTGCCCACAGAAGGGCAACTGACCCCAGGCAGAGACACACCTCAAGGCCTCTCACTTCAGTTACACTCTGGGGGCTCATTGCTAGGGACCTACACTGCAGAGCCAGTGAGTACAATGGCAATTGAGTGGGCATACGCACACACTCAGCCCATCCCCCAAGCACAGCCTGAACCCCACCTCTCTGCCTTGTGAAGGAAGGAGGGAGACTCAGCTGATGGGCAGCTGCCCCAGGAACTAGAAAGCATCTTTTTCCAGGGCAGCCTGCAAAGGGAGATAGGGGGTCTTGAAAATAATTAGCCCCCGGTGCTGGGCCTGTGGTATCTCATTACCAAATGCAAATTCAAGTTCACGTGCCACTCCAAGGCTCCTGGCGCAATGCCTGCCTGACCCTCAACCTTACTGGATATGGACCAAATCGCTCCCCACTGCCCACCGCCCTTTCAGCTTGCAGCTGGTGTTCAGTCTCTGCAAAGGGGGGAAAAAGCTGCTCTGAGACCACTGAAGGGAGAACAAGGAAAAGGGTCTTATTTCTTTAAGGGAGGAGGCAGGGATGTTATGGGAGGGGGAGATTAGAAAAAATTGTTCTTCCCTCAGCAGTTCAAAGAGGGATAATTGGAGCAAGTGGCAGGCGGCTGTTCTGCCATTTAGCATACAGCATACCCAGGAAATCTCACTTGGTAATCAGGAGGATAGGAGGAAAAAGGAGCAATCAGACCCCTATTCAAGCTCCATTTAGCGACAGCCCCTGCTGGCTGGCTGGCTGGCTGGCTGTGCTGGTGGAGAGCAGGGCCTGATCCCACAGAAAGCCTGAATACTACTAGGTGGGGAGGCAAAGCCCAGGAACCTAGTCCCGCCTTTGTGTACATTGTAAGATCCTTCTGCTGTCCTACCTACTCCATACCACAGAGAGACAAGAGACGCTAGGAAGGGAGCTCTCTTTTCCCCCCTGATTGCTCTCCATGTCCTTGTCCCCAGGCTTCCAAGGCCTTAAGAGTTGCTATGTTACAATTGCAACAGAGTATACAGTCAAAAAAAGGGAGCAGAGATGGCCAGGCTTTACTCCAATAGGGGAAGTTCCAACAGGGGCATCCCTGGTACCTTACCAATGCTCTGGGAACCTCAGCAAATGCTTTGGGGTAAGCAGTCTCCTCCAGGAGGATGCCATTCTCTGGTTTTGAAAGTTGGGAGGAAAGTGGTACAATTCTCAATAGAAAGAAAAGTCATTGAAATCTGCTTTTCTGGAAGGTGAACAAAGACCACACAGCAGCGATGAGACATCAATCAAATCAACTTGACTACAGGTCAAGCAAATGATGTGTGACATAGACAGGCCCACGTCATGAGATTCATTCAGGAGAAGAGGTCAGCTCAAACAAACCCTCTTCATTGTTTCCTGGCCCCATCCTTCCTGCAAGAGACTGACTTCATGTTAAACGAAGTCTTCAGGAAAAGTGGGACTAAGCTTTATATGCCTTGGCAGTGAATCGAGGCTTCACAACTCTAAGGCTGCCGAGAAAGTCAGTGTGTGCGCTTTCATAAGTAAGACTACTTTAAAAATAATCATCTCAACTCATTTCCAGGGAATGGCAAATTTTCCACTGGGGTCTTGTCTTGGAGGAAGCTGGAGACTATTCACTGTCCGGCCTCTAAGCTCATGGCTCCCATCATAGGACTGAACTAGACAAAAGGACCACTGAAAGTCTTGGGCCATGCCCTCGGTAAATTCCAAATTACACTCACTGTTTTAAAACTATTTTGTCTTATCTGCCTTTCTTTCGTCTTCATCTCCATTTGCGGGTTGAGAATCAGAGCATTTTGTTTCCATACATCACCTAAAAGTAAAAATCTAAAACATCTTCTCTATACACTCATCGGGTGTCATAATGCTTGGCGTGAATACCAACAAGGACAGGAGCAGCAGACTAAAGGTTTCCCAAGTTCAGAGGTCAGCCTGCTGCCAAAGCCCACAATCCTTTGCCTGAGATAGAAGGCAGTGTGTCTGCTACCTCTTCCATTTGGGCCCATGTTCGCCACACCCACTATCTCTATTGTCTTCCACTCTTCTCAGATGGAACCAGAATACCTCAAAACACATAAAGAGATGGGTGCATCTGTGTCCTTTCTGGGGTGCAGTATGGACACATTTTAGAGCCATTGAGGTGTGTAGAGCCAGAGAGGTCAAGCAAACAGCAACACTGTGGGTACGCTACAAACTAATGGACTGCAAAGGATGTCTCCAACAGGACTGAACTATACTGGAGGAAGCTCAGGAGCCCCCAGCTTGCCCTGCTCTCAGAACTGGTGATGCACCAAGCAGATCCTCATACACTCAAATGAAAGGGTCCATGCAGCCTACTGGAACAACTGGGTACTTGATTCAGGGGACCCTCTATTGTGGGAAAGTACCCTGATTTCTCTTCTGTGGTATGTGTGATCTGCTGGGGAGAGAGGTGTGGCTGCATGTCCATTACCCACTCACATCTTTAGGGAAATAGTGGGCATTTGTTCAGGCTATTTATCATATTTGTGTGCACATCTGCTTGACACTTAGAAACAGCTCTGATTTTCCCCCTCCACATTTTACGGATGAGTGTTTAGGCTTACTCTCCCAAACCTAACTATGTGTGGAGGCAATGGATATTTTGTAATATTCTGCAATGTGATTTTGTGATTGATCAGACATGATGACAATATTGGGATCCGTAGGCTTCAAGTCATCCAGAGTAAATTTCTTTACCTCCCCAATATCCATTTTCACCAAAACCTTTGGGTCATTCTGTTTTCAGGCTAGCCAGATGTTAGTTATCACTGAGTCTGTTTGCTTTGCTCCTTTCTGTACAGGAGAAGAAATCAGAACCTTGAAGAAAGAACAGTTATTAAAATATACATACATATTGCATTGAAGCATTAAAAATCAACTGCATTCAATCTGCTCTGGAGAAATTCCACCAAGGACTGAATAACACATACATACAAAAATAAGTAAAGAGAGAAAAGACAAATTGTATATATACATATATATGTGTGTATATATATATATATATATATATATGTATATATAGTGTTGATTCTTCCTGCTGAAAGTGCTGATCCAAACCTGCCTAGAGGAAATGAGGTTTTTTTTTTTTTTTGAAACACACACACATGCAATCAGAGATAATCAGCAAGTTAACAACACGCTTGCAGACACCCTGATCCCTCTGAAGGAAGAATGCCAGCTTTCAATGTAAGTTCTAAGAGCAGAACAGATCCTCTGGGAAAATGAGAAAACAAGTGATCATGTCAGCGTCTTCAGGCAGAACGTTCTCCGAAGCCAAGAAGCTTTGGCGTGTCACTCGGCTCCGGAAGGCACCTGCTTTTTAAGAAGCCCTTTAATAACTGCATTCCAACAGCGTGGTTTTCTGTGTTTGAGTCAGCTCTGCTCCTCCTCTATCAATTTTCTCTCCCATGAGTTCAATGAGGAAAAATCAAAGCCTACAAAAGTGTCCAACCTTTTAACACTACAACTGGCATTGTCATCTACAGATGTGATGAACCCTTTTATAGCTATCTTGAGAAGCAAGTGGTCTGGGGACCTCAGACTGGAGATCTCTGTGGACCTAAAGGGACAATGTAGCTGCCAGACATCGCCTGACATCACAAGGCACAGGGATGGGGATGTAAAACCCAGCCGGCAGTGGACAGAAGCAGAACAGCTGGAGAGTGTTTCCACAGAAGCCCACGTAATTCCTGCAATGGGGGCTCCTCCCCAGTTCCCAACATGTCAGTCTCCAACATGTTCCACCTGTAAAATAAACTTAGTTTTGGCTTTAAAAAACAATGTTTCAACACAGCTGTTACTACATGCCGTTTACATAAAGCATAACCTGCTTTATAAGGGCTGGACAATTCCCCAAATGTCTTAGGAATACCCACAAACACAATGGTTAAAAACCAAACCCCTTACCTGAACCGATCCTGGGAGGGAAGAACAAGATACTTACCTGGCCCCGCCCTCTTGACACAGCAGCAAAAGCCAGTTAAGGGAAAACTGTTTATTCTTGGTCAAGAGAATGAACTCTCTGGCCTGAGTGGAGGCCTAACATTCCAGTTGGACAGGTCAGTGGCCTGGCTAACAGGCCAACCCTCAGAGAGGCAGGACCATCCCTTGAACGGCAGGTTCACCTTAGGCTATTCTAAACAGATAGGTAGAATGTTTGGTTCTTTCATGAAATAATCTCCCTTCCTAGAAGCCCCACCCCCTAGGAGCTCTCCTGAGGTTTGGCTGAGTCCATACACCTTTCTGAGTCCTTCACATGGACATCACTATCCCTTTTCTTCTCTTCTGTCTTTTTATTTCTGATCCTCGTCATAGCCTCAGTATGCTCTTTCAGGTACTTTGGCCTTCTTTACTCTTTCTTTGAAACTCGCCTCCCTAAGATGTGGCTGCTTGTTCAGCACGTGGTTGACCTTCATGCCAGATTACCTCCAATGGCAAGCCTTACCTCCTTCTCTCCTCTATTGGGGAAGTGATGAGATTGTGCTTGCCTGCTGTTTGTTTGCTTGCTTGCTCACTTGTTTTAATCTAATAAAATTTTCCTCAAGTTTTTTTGAGTCGTGTTTTTTTTTTTAATTTAAATAGAATTCTTTTACTAATGAAACTAAGAAGCCCAAGAAGAGACCCTGATTTCCAACATTACTCTGACCTCTTTGACTCTCCTGCAGTAGACTCTGAACCTTTATCGTACATCAGGATCACATGAGAAGCTTTAGAAAGAAGAATTGATGAGATCCCACTGCCTGGGTATGGTTTGAAAGTTCTCCACCTTCCCCAAGGTGATTTTAATACACAGCCAGGGCTGAGAGCAACTGATCTTCCTTATAGAATGCCACCACCTCCATGAAGAGGCCCATGTGGGTTGGCCTCTCAAAACATCTTAAGAAGAATCGGTGTGTAGCTCATTCTGTGTCCTCCATATCTTAACCTCCCAAGATTCACGCCTGTCTCATCAGTTCCCACACATTTGATCACCATAGTGATTTCTCTTCCCCAAATCTAAGCCCATAGTGAGTGCAGAGGGCTAGGAATATATATATATATTTATTAAATATATATATTAAATTAAATATATATATAAATATATATATTTAAGGAATTTATATCTTATTTGTATTTGCCATATTAAACTACTTCCTCAGCTCTAATACCAAACAGAAGTTAGGAAGTTAGTGTGCACGGCGAGGGCAGCTTTTCTCCATTTCCCTTCCCTTGTTTCTTTCACTCCCTTCACTTCTCTCCTCCCTCTCTCCATCCCTTACTCTCTGTCTCAAGTTGTAGTTAGACATGGGCAGTTTTCTAGTGTAGCTTGAGGGATTCCACTGGACAAGGCTCCAGTGCAGCCCTGTGCCTATCCACACATATTTCAGTAGATGGAACACTCAGGAAAGGAAACTATATCTAAAGAGGAGCCTCATTGCTAAAACAAGGACAGAGGGCACTCAAACGCGTTCTTTGACTGCCCTCTAAATGCTTCTCATGGGCTAAGGGGTGGCATAAATACTGAACTGTAAGAGATCCATGCACAGACCATAAAGCCCATCCTGCTCCATTCTCTGCACAGGTGTTGCTTGGGCTAAAGTAATGAGGAAGACACTAAGGGGAATTTTCCCAGCCACCCACAGGGTCCAAGTCTCCAAGAGTCTCCAAGGAGGGGCAGAAACAGCCACCTTGCTGGTCACTCTCTTGTTTCTCACTCTGGGCTAACCCCGCTGAGCTGTCTACTCCACTTAGCGCTTTGAGTTGAGTCAGAGTGCACGGTTGAGTAGCCTGTATTTTCTTTCTGCTGAGATCTGGTGCTCTTTCCATTGAGAGCACGGAGACGAGTTTCCACCACCTCCTTGGATAAGGAGGCCCAATTACCTAGCATTCAGCTGGAGCTGTGCTTGCACATAGAGCTAGTTTCTATTCAGCCCTCCTCATGAAATCGGCCAGCGGACGGACCGTCTAGAGCAGGAGAGGGAGGGGCGCGTCTTACCTTCTGAGCAGAGTGTGCCACCATAGCCAGTGGTGGAACAGTCACAGGTGGGGTGGCCATCCAAAAGGAAGCAGATTCCGCCATTCTCGCAGGGACGCTCACCACAGGGTCCCTCCACTTCTAACTGGACTCCCTGGCTCCCCAGAAGCCGGGGCTCCGAGTTGCCATACTTGAGATCCAGCATTAATCCCTTAAAGCCGGGCATGTTCTGAACTCCATCGAGGGTCAGGGCAGAAGGCCGAATGTCAGCAGGGACACCGCCGAGGAACAAGTCACTGACCACATCCATGTAGGGCCGCTGGGGCCGTAGCTCCCCAGACTGGCCTTCACCATCAATCACCAGCCCAGTGCGCACGCGGTCACGGCTCACCATGAGGAAGTGCCAGCTGCTGTCGTTCACCTGCTTGTTGGATAACACGGTGGTCTCGGCGCAGTCCATGCTGAAGCGGAGCTGAACGCGACCATCCACCAGGGAGAGGCAGAGGAAGTCACAGACACCGCCATCATCCAAATACAGGAGCAGCCCAGTGGAAACGTTGGTCTTGAACTGGAAGCTCAGGTCGCTGCGAGTGCTTGCATCCCAGCGCAGGTAACGGGCCCACTGGTTAGGGAGGCCCATGAACTCCAGACCCAGGCAGAGCCCCACCAGGGAGCCCAGAAAGATGCTCACCTTCAGGGTGAAGAAAACTGAGTGCAAGGTAAAGCTCATCGTGGCTGTTGGGCCAGAGCACAGATGAGCAGACGAGGCCGGGGAACAGCCCTGGGGGTGGGAGGCAGGGGTTGGGGGTTGGTGACGGAAGAGAGAGAAGACAGAGCGGTGCACAGAGAGCACACAAGCAGAGTACACAGGAATGTTAGGAGGGTGGGGAAGGAAGAAAAAGAACAACCCAGCCCTAGACAGGCACACAGGCAAGAAATCCCATAAAGAGGCGGAAGAAACAGACAGGGGATGTCGGGTGGGACTAATCCGGGATGAGGTGAGGAAGAAGTATCTTTCTCCAGGAAAAGATCTCAGCTATCCATGTGGATCCGGAGGCCTTGACTCAAGGAGGAGAAGGAGCCCAGGGCAGGAACAAGCCTTCAGCAATGTGTTCCTCTTGGCGTCAGAGCCAGAGAGACCAAGGACGAGGCTGGGGCTTGGGGTGCCGTGATGGAGGTAAGGAGAAAACAGTGAGGTGAGTCAGGTGAAAGACAGTCCCGAGCCAAGGATCAGTGCTGAGGTTTGACCTTCTAGCAGCGGCAGGCCTTGAGAAAGGGAACTGCAAGTAACTGAGTACTCAGGAAGAGTGGAGCCCACAGCAGAGCGGAAGCAGATTCAGGCTTCATGGTGCTGACCCGAGGCAGTGCCGCCCATAACAGAGCTCCCAAGACTCCAGGGAAAGGACCTGTGGGGGAAGGGAGAGAAGAGGTTAAGATTGGGGCTAAGCACCAACGATTACATCCTATGGCACAAAGACTGATGGAGTGCTCATAACCCCCAGGCAGTTCTGCCTACGCCTTCAGTGCTATGTTCTTTACACAGGACAGGGTCCCAGCTCTCCCACCGCCAGGGGAAGACCCGAGTCCAGCTCCGAGCAACACATTTAGGGCTTTTTTTTTCTCCAAATGTAAAATGCAAATATCATAGAAAGTCCCCCAAAGCTACATCAGCACATTTTTGAAAATAGACAGATGAAACGTTAGCATTTGAAAACATTCAAACACCCATATATAATGTTTACTTATCTATTAAAAACGTTTTTTTTCTCTTCCCACTTTGCAATCCACTACTTCAGTGTAAGAGAGCTGAGAGAGAACTTAAATTTTAGAAATGTATAAAAATCAGAGAAAGTGAATTAGTGGGCAAAAAGGCCACAGTCTCTAACCAAATATTAGGGAAGCCTTCTTTTCAAAATGAGCTTTAAGGTTAAAAAATTTTGAAAAGCTGAGTTTGGATTCTAATTCCTGTACATGAAACAAAACAATATTCTTAGCCTATTTGCATTTCTACTTAATAATTCAAAAAGTAGATAAAATAATGGCCTCCTTTCAAGATTGAGAGAAAAATGAGCAAGATCAGTACGGTGTGACCCAAGCCTAAGCACTGCACATAGTAAGTGATAAATATAGAGTGGGTTGGCTTCTTTCTTCTGAAATGAGGAGGAACGGGTAGCTACGTGAGGTGTTTGTGTGTGAGATGAGGGATGCGCATATATATGCACAATATTGAGAACATTTCTGAATAGCTAAGAAGTGTCACAGACAGAGTGAAGCAAGTGTATTTGATTATGACTAGAAAGGCAGCAATATCCATTGAGCTCGGGACCTGGTTCCTGAAGGAAGTTGCTGATCTACCTAACTAAGCTGGTGAGCTCTCTGTTCAAAGAATCAGTCAGTCTAATTTCCAAGAGCTGTGCAGGTTGCTGCTAACTCCTTGTCACGTGTGGTACTTCACAGCGGTTCACAGGGGTCTCCAGAGAATCACAATTAATTCTATTTACAATGATGGCATCAGGAGAGCTGGCTGGATCTCTTCTTTGAAGAGGAAAATGCTGTCCCTTTAAACAGGGACAAAACCCTGTCCTGCATGAACAAGCATCCTGTATCCATAAAAGCCTGGTCAAATCCATCATCTTAGATTTGAAAAGTCTTGGTTCTGTGGAAGAGTTTGACCCAAGCAGTATTTCTTGGAATATGGCATGGGTATGAACCCCCATAGTCTCAAGGGATACCAAGTTAGAACATGGACATAGGAATATATGCTGATTTGTAGGGGCATGTGTGTGCTAACTACTCAGAGTTCAGGGTAGTGTGTGTGTGTGTGTGTGTGTGTGTGTGTATGTGTGTGTGTGTGTGTACTGGTTATGGTTAATGACACTTTGGTAACAGGAAGTCAACTATACTCACATTACAACTATATGTCACCATCACAAGCAGCATCTTGTTTATGACAAAATGAAATCTAGCCATGTAAATAGCCAGGAAGAATATCCCAGAATAATAGTCAGTTCAAAAGTCTTGGGTCTGGCACAGGCTGAGACTGTTGGAATGGGTGGGAGGTACCAAGCCAAAGGTGGGCAACAGGAAGCAAAGGCAGGAGATTTGACAGTCTCTGAGAATGTGACCAGTGTGTTAGATGAGATATGCCGCCCAAGTTGAAAGACAGCATTCTCCAGGAGAGAGAAAACTCCAGTCTACCTAACTCTGGCATTACTGGATCAGAGTAGCATAAGTCAGGGTTATACTCAAGGGCATCACAGACTGGTGGAGGATAAGTATAGTTTGGAGACAGTAAATCAGGACATAGTCACAGAACAGAAACGGTGAAACATCTACCCAAAGAATGAACCATAAAACAGAACTTAAGAGCCACTATAAGATCCTTGACTTCTAGTCCATGCCAAGGCCTCATTTTATACATGGCCCCACTGTATACAATGACAATATTGCTGAGTACTCCCTCAACTTTTCAAGATACCAACCCCAAGTGGTCCTGGAGGACAAAACAATGCCTGCTTCCTTGTCTGTGGAAACCCATGAATGAGTGAAGAAGAATCTCCAGGCACATATACCTGTGAGAGTGGATAGGGGGAATTTACCCATCCTGCTTTGTGATAGCCACACTAATCTATATAGATGAGCATCTACCTTCATACTCTTGTCTTTCCCCATCAGTCAGCTTAACACTGAATATACTAACATCCCCACACTGTGCATCAGGAGGGACCAAAAAGACTGAATGAAAGAAGCCAAGGTTTTAATCCCATAAGTGACAGGCAGGTCTGATGCAGAAATAGTATCATTAAAACCAGTCCAACAAGACTTGACACACTATTGACTGTTCACATTCTCTCCTAACGCTCTAATATTTTTTTCTTGAACTTGGGCATTTCCATAACCTTTGGGAATTTTCCCAAAAGCTATATATGACCTTCTATCAAGCACCCAAGGCCTCCAGCCAACTGCTGCCAGAAATTATCCTTTAGCTTTCTTCAGCCATCTAGTGGAGCATACCAGGCTCAAGAAATGGAATGAGGGAGAACAGAGAACCTTCTTCACCCAGTCATCCAATGGCTACCCACTCCTGAGACACAGGTCAGCACAGGAATTTGGGGATCAGGTGGTTGGCTCCAGAACTCACAAGAAAGGTTGAGGACGGCACTGAAGCTCCAAACACTTATCTGTTGTGTGGGAACCAAGCAAGAGAGGGAGAGTGAGTGACATTATCTAATTGCCAGCTAATTTACATAATTGTCGAACAGCACAGTTTTTATGTCGGGTGAACATCTTTGCAAATGCCTCATATTCCGGCTGCTTGGGCTGCAAGGGAGACCTCACACAACTCTGACATGTGGGCTCTTCGCCACAAGGATGGTTCAGAAGATCTGGCTGCCATTTGCCCTCACCACCCACTTCTTTCCTCTTCCAGTAGCCATGGAGGTTTAGTTGAGCTTAAAACACACTCAAGAGATAGGACAGTGTCTAGAACTAGAATGGTTGGGATGGCATGGTGAGAGCTGCCCTATACCCTATACCAGCCCTAAAATGCCCAGCTGGGATGTTCATTCAGTCTTTCCTCTAGATGGTAGAACCTACTTAACTGCTTCACTTCTTAGACACCTCACCAGGACTGCAGAGGTTCTCTAAGGCTTTATGTTAGCTTTGATCCTCACACACTACACCTTTAATTCCACAGGTAAAAGATACTTTTATACACCAGTCCTAGTTTGTGTCATTCAAATGGGATTCACCTTAATCTCAGATCATACAATCCAGGCTAGCCCATTAGGGCATTCCATCTCCTTGGTCACAGTAAATGGTTTGGAGATAAGTCTGCCATCTAAATTTGTTTAAATTAGAGTTAATGCTGTGGTTTAAGTCGGAATTATTGGGAACATGACTCTCTTATTCCTTTTACCATGTTATTAAAATCTCAAGGCCAATACTTCGTGACAAATACCACTCTTACTGTTAAAGACAATGTCATTTTTGAATGAAGACAACGAAGAAAAATAAGATCTAAGAGAAGTATAAAATCTAGATTTAATGAGGTCTGAAAAGGAGTGAGTTCTAGTGGTTTTTATATGAGGTTTTTATATAAACAAAACTTGTTTCTTATTTAAGCAAGTTTGAGTTGAGGCAAGACCAAGAGTCCTGATACATACCATTCTAGTAATGCTGGGCTATCGAAAGTACTGTCTTTGGTAAGCTGACCAGAGCTCCCATCTCACACTGCCTACCCTTACCTGAACTCTCTGTGACTTGAGACTCACATCCTGCCTTCTCCCAGCCACAGGACCTTGGGCATAGGCATAAAACACAGCACGTTTCTTCTCTCACTTTGAGGGTGGATGGAGGTTTGTTCTTAATAGTTTCAGAAATTTACTCCTTCAACAAAACCACAACCCCCGACACTACGCACACGCTCATACATAAGTAAGGTCCTGCCGCAGGCAAGGAGCGATCGGGGCACAAATTCATCTAAGATCTGAAATTAGTGTAGAAAATAATGGAGAACACTGTAAGTCAGGCAAAGCTGTACATAAACCCAGACTCTCGTTATCATAGGTACTTAACACTGGGCAGCATCTCTGAGTTTTTGTGCGTTTAAAAAAGAGGGAAGGGGTTGAGAACACCCAACAATGAGTTTGTACTGTGTCAATTGTAAAACAATATTTAGGCCCAGTTAAAAAAAAAAACAACAACAACTGATGATATGTCTAATAAAGCTGAACATTTTTAAATCCTCATAACTTCATAACAGAAATGCGTAATATGTCCAAAGACATCTGTGAATGTTCGTGGCCTTATTCTCCATAGTAGAAGATCACCAAATGTCTATCTGCAGCAGAAACTACAGATAAATTCTAATCTATTCATGTAAAATATCATCCAAATTTGAAGGTGACTGGTTTTCATTTCTAGACACAGCATGGATGAATCTTATAAGCATAATGTTGAAACAAGTTTAAGACATGGAAGGGAATGTACTGTATATGTTTCATTTATGTAAAGTAGAAATGAGGCAAAAATATCTATTCTGTGCTGTTGATCACCAGATCAGGGGTGACTGAGGAGAAGAGGGCAGAGGAGGTAACAGAATTCATTTCAGAATCTGAGTGATGCTGCAATGTGTTCAGTGTGTAGAAACTCATGAACTGACCACTACCTTTTACCTGCGTACAGATGTGTGTACCTTTTTATCTGTGTATTTTAACAAAAACACATAATATTCTGCCTCACATATATTATCTATCTATCCACTTTCCTATGACATCTAGAGGAGAGGTTTGGTGTGTGTGTGTGTGTGTGTGTGTGTGTGTGTGTGTGTGTGTGCACATGTGTGTGTACATGTCCATGTGTGTCTGGAGAGGCTTTTTTAAAGAAAGTATTGTTCCTTCCATGTTTGCAGGCTGGAACTCCTTACTCACACTTCCCAAGATAAAACTAATCTCTCATCTAGGAAAGCACAAACCAACATCCATCCACCAGGCTTTGCAGCGATCCCTGTCTCCCTCAGTGCATTTACATGCTGGTCCTCCCTCTCACAACTTGTTTAAGAAAACAGCTCCACTCTCTACTGTTACGTCTTCCACTGGAACCTGCTGAACTACTTCTAGATGCACACACCAAATTACTCCACTTCAGAAGTGTCTCTGCTTCCTCTTCAGATCAGGGAGGGGACAAGAGTCCCTGCGGATCTCAACTCCAGTCCATCAAATGAACTTACAGAAAGGGCACACACTCACACTGGAAAAGGATGATAGACACAGAAAGAGAAAAGAAACTTTTCCTTTAATCTTCAACTTTAACATTCCTTTTTACTCTAAAAATAATTCCCATTAAAAATAAGAAGTCGGGACTGGAGAGATGTCAGAGTAGCTAGGCACACTTCCTGCTCTTCCAGTGGAGCCAAGTTTGGTTCACAGCACCCAGTTCAGAAGATTCATGTGCATAACTCCAGCTCCTGGAGATCTGACACCCTCTCCTGGCCTCCTCACTCACCTGTGGCATACACTCACACAGACACATAAATTTAAATAAACATTGATATTGGGATAACTTCCATGCTTGCCAGGAATGCTAATCTATTACAGAAGAGATACACCAGGGTAATATGTGAAACCTATCCGGTTTTCTGGACAGGCTTCTCACTGTGTGAGGACAGTGAGGTATATCAAGTAAGACTTGCCACTGGCTAAAGAGCAGAAAGCGGAGAAAATGGGACCTGCTTGGGAAGGTGGGAGAGCAGGTCATGCCCGTTCCTTCTTTTCATCAAGTGCTAAGATAAAGAGAAAAGACAACCCTCTGGTCTCTGACCTGTCATCAGGAGTATATGAAGGAGGCTGCAGGAATCCCAAGGGAACATGGGGCGCTTACACCACAGCCTATGACCAGTCAAACAGATTCCAGATTCCGATGGAGATAATGCAAAGTTATACAACTTGATCCTCCAACCTAGCCAAGACACAAGAACAGAACATACGATTTCTAGCTACATAGGAATCAAAATTCAAGAATAAAAATTAACTCAATGTCTCACTCACACACGTGTGTGTGTGTGTGTGTGTGTGTGTGTGTGTGTGTGTGTGTGTGTGAAAAAGAGAGAGAGAGATCTTTTCAGTGTTGCATGGCTGCTAGAAAGCCGAGGGATAAGAAGTTTGAGCCAGACGTGGTAGGGTATTCATGTAATCCCAACATTTTGAAGTCTGACACAGGAGAATCACCATGAATTTGAGGCTCCTCTGAGGACACATAGCAAGCCCTAGGGCAGCTAAGGCTACATGACAACATCGTATTTCAAAAATTAAAGAGAAAGAAAGAAAGAGAGAGAGAAGGAGGGAGGGAGAAAAAGAAAAGGAGAAAGAAAGGAAGGAAGAGAAAAAACGGAAGAAAAAGAAAAGAAAGATGAAAAGCCCTGGTTGGCAAAGGAGAGGGCACTAAAACTCTGAGTCTTCCTCAAACTCTGAACCAAGTCACTAAATAAGAAGCCTTTCCAGTGTGTCTTCTCCTATAAGATAAGGAGACTGGTGGGTTTGCTTTCTAGGGTGCTGTGGTCGTCAAAGAACACAAAAAGCAAAATAATAATCACATCTCCCCACCAGGTCTTGGCAAGCTTCTAAGGTTTACAAAAAAGGAACTCGTGGCATTAATCCCTTCTCCACACGACACCATCATTCCATCTCCAGCCAGAGCCCTGAACTCTCTGAGAGGTAATATTCAACAGCTAATTTTTCTTTGCGGATCTCAGATCTTGAGGCCTGTAAGATGCTGGTGGACTCCCCGAAATTCGTGCAGCAGCCAGAAACACATAGAGCCGTTCTCCAAGCAGCCAACTCTCTTCTCTTGTCCCCTCCGCTGCTTGCCAGTGGGTCTCCCCAGCCTGGAGTTCCCACAGCCATGAGTTGGAAAGCCATCTGGCTGTTAGGAGAGTTAATAATTTATAATGAAGATAATCACCCTTCAAGATCCTCGTCTCTTGGGACCATTAAAAAAGATTCAGTCGAGAGCCTGTGAGTTCTTTACATGAGGGGATAGGGAAGGGGAACAGGGAGGGCTAGAGGAGAAAGAGGAATGGGGAAGGAAATAAGAGGAGCAGATAAGCTCGCTGCTTAGCTGATCTTTCCCCTGTAAGAGGGTGGGGAGAGAGGGCAATTATTCAGCCCTAGAAGACTATGGTACCCAGCTTTCACAGCACCAGCCCAGCAAGGGTGCAATTTACGGGTCTTTTCTCCTAGCCAACTCTCTCAACACAAAGAGAGGGGAAAAAAATCAAACGAATGCAAGAGAAGGGGAGAAAGACACAGACAAGAGAAAATAAGCCTGCCTAGCAATTACGTCTGGGGCTGCTTGGAGGGCTCTCTCTGTTCTCTTTCCAGGACACAGTAAAGCTCCCACTGTGCTAATTATTCCCATTATTTGACAATTTCTCTATTAACAAAGCAAGAGGTGCTGCAGCTGGCAGGGGGAGAGTAGAATGGACTGGCAGAGGCTATGGACTGGCTCAGGCTGTGAACGTCCAGACAAGGCAGGACAGATCCCTGGTTCACCCCGTTTGGGATGTGGGGCCTGGCGCAGCATCCCTGCAGCTGTGCCTCAGACAGATAGGGTGCAGACCACAATACCTGCAGATCAGTGCATGGGGAGAGGGAAGCAGGTCAAAGGCAAGAAGCAAGGCAGGGGCATACCCACAAATGCTCTTTCCAGAAAGTTACAGTTAGGGTAAGGCTCGAACCTGGGGTCCAGGAGCCACTTGAAGGCAGCCTCTAAGAAAGAAGTAGTATGGACAAGCATTCAGGACCTGCCTAATAGTAATTCAATCCTCTCATGATTCAGGAAAGCTCTGGAAAGGCTGACATACATTTAACACTCCTAGCACATACATTCATCAAGCACAAGAGCAATGCATGCCTCACATTACACCAAGTATGTTAATATTTGAAGCCATTTAATTTTGACCAGTTAAGAATCAGACAACAGCCCTGCCTTTGCTAAGAAAGTCACCACCTAATAGCCTGAGCAATCAGATGATCCTTGTTTTAGAGGTGAGCAAAGAATGCTCCCAAATTATAATCAAATATAATACCGGGGCAGATCTTGGGGCCTCGCCTCCAAGACAATTACGTTAAAAAGGAATGTAGCCATGGTTAGCACGCAAATTTACCACTTTTAAACTTAAACACAAGGCCATTAAGAAGTTCATCATTCAAATGCAGAAGAGGTCACAGCCATCAGGGACTTGCTAAAGAAAGTATCACCCGTGTCCATGTACTTCCCACTCTGCAGAACATTGTGACAGGAGAGCTGCTATTCGAAGGAAAGCAATAAAGAATGATCTTAATGATACCTGCAAGGACTAAACACCTTGCCTTGGTTTAGACCTAAGATGCTGCCCTAATATCTCTACCAAAGTCCACCATAAGGAGCTGAATTTTTGAGCACTATAAAATGTAAAATGAAAACTGTACTATGAATGAATGAATGAATGAATGATGAATGATGAATGACAGAAGAACTAAATATGCTCCAGAGTCCTTGCCAGACCCTCTCCCAATCTGTCAACTCTCTCTTGCTGCCTTCAGGATCCCCAGTGGCCCCGAGAATTTGATGGGATGATGTAAGTTTGGTCCTATAACCCAAGACCATGCTGCACCTGATCAATTCAACTATGCCAGCTTTTTTTAACTTTTATTAGTTACACTTTATTCACTTTGTATCCCCTTCCTCCTCCCCTTCCAATTCCAGCCTCCCTCACTCTTCTTCACACATGCCCCAACCCAAGTCCACTGATAGGGAAGGTCCCCCTCTCCTTTCTTCTGATCTTAGTCTATCAAATCTCATCAGGAGTGTCTGCATTGTCATCTTCTGTGGTCTGGTAAGGCTGCTCCCCCCTCAGGGGGAGGTAATCAAAGAGCAGGCCAATCAGTTTATGTCAGAGGCAGTCCCTCTTCCTATTACTATGGAACCCACTTGGACACTGAATTACCATGGGCTACATCTGTGCAGGGGTTCTAGGTTATCTCCATGCATGGTCCTTGGTTGGAGTACCAACCACTCCTAGAAGGGGCACCAGCTTCCTAATGAGCCCATCTTTGCCACTTATAGCCTGTAAGATAGGACTTGCAGAGAACCCTTGGCTGGGTGGTGTGGCCTGGGCAACAGCAATCACAGCCCCCAGGTGCTGTATAATGAGAGCTTAAAGCAGGCACGATACATAGGTGGCAGGCCAGGAGCAAATCTCTAGGTAGGTAGGAAGTACAAACATACAACAACCTCATAGGACCCTTTAAAAAATAGTATATGCTAATGTGTGCAGATTAGATCAGCATATACAAAACACTCCCTCGTCTATCCTTCATAAAAGTATTGCTTTTGTTTTTCAACTCCTTTAACCTATAAAGAAACTGCAGCTCAGAGACAGAGCATCATTCACTGAGGCAGTAATGCAATTAAATCTTGAATTCAAGAACTTCAACAATAAATACATTTCATGTTTCTATTTTACACCACACTAATAAGAATTGTGTAAATATCAAGCGCTTTTTAGATAAAACTTATAAATATGACAGTGGCCCCTTCCTATGTCCACAGACGTCTAGTCTATCAGGTACATTAATATCTTACAGAGCCTCACAACACTTTTCAACCCAACAGTGTAGCCCCTAACACACATTCATCCCATGAATTAAAAATTGCAAGAAGCATATGAAATGAAACCCATGGGCTGATCTTGCAGTGATTAAATGCATTTGGACAGTACACCTATGCCAGATTTCCCTAGTAACGAGTTCATATGTGACAGCAAAGCCCCTCAGCTCAGGCTGCTAACTCTGACCTACAATAACGCAAATGCAATTTCCATTGCCTTCAAAATGCACAGAGTTTCAACTCCATCTTTCTCTATGATGTCTTCATTTTAGTTAACAGTAAGTAAAATAAGTTTGTATTTTTTTTTCAAATATAGAAAATTAGCATTCTTTCCAAATAAAGGCTCAAAAAAAAAATCAATGATTCTACCTTCATGGCTTCTGTTTGGAAGTACCAAGAACAATGCAAGAATGTTTTATGCCCCTTTGTTTATAAGACATTATTATACAATCAAGACTAATACAACCTGTAATTTTGCATTAATTTCCTACCTTACTTATTAGTATCTATTTATAGCTCTGTTTTTCAAAACGTGCTATGCCTGAAAGATAACAAAATTTCATCTGTTTTTTTAAATACCCTATAACTCCATCTTTCTGCCACGGCTGGCTAGATATACATTAGTCCAGTACAGATAAATCTTCATATACTTCATACTCATGTGAGTTAGTGCATGTGCACATGCATGCACACACACATGGACATTACAAAGGGAATAATACCTAAAAGAGCATAAGAGAGTCAATAGGTCACAAACTCCACCTTATTCAACAGAGTTTGCGTTTATTTGTTGATTCAACAAACCTCCAATGATCACCTGCCATTTTGCCACCAGCCTGTAAGGTCCGAGAGTCCCAAACATTCTAGCCAGAGCTCAGTAAGTTAGGCAAAAGAGTTACATGGAGCAACAATTGATATGGAAGTTGATGGATACGTAGAGTGGGCAGTTTGACTAAACTAGGCCTCAGGGGAGTTACCCTAACTGAAGGAAAGTCATGAATAGTGACGGAAAGACATAGATGATCCTGCACTGTTCAGGAGGCCATTCTGTCTGACTGGAATGCAAGGTAAAGACAGAGGGGAGAAGCATATGAAACTGAAAAGCCCTGTTGGGAGCAGAATTCCCAACACCCTGGGTTGCAAGCTAAAGATTTCTTGGAGAGCCACTGAAAGAACTTTAATCCAAGGGAATGATAGACGAAGTAGGCTCTGGATGGTATGGGGTTTGGTCATGACAGGAAGAGAACAAACACCAGGCAGTAGCTCTTTTGGGCAGATATGAAAGAAGCCTGCATGTGACCTTACTCCTGGTTATTAATTCTCCATGGTCATACTCCACACACCTCAGCACCCAGGCTGATCACCAAACTGAAGCTGTCTTGCAGCTAGGTACGTAATTCAAAGAGACAGAAAACAGCCAACAGCCCCCTTCTAATCATCACTCTGCTTTAAATCTGGTTTTGAGAAATCCCAATCCCATCCTGTTCCAGCTGCCCTAACATCTGACCATATTCCTATACAATTCAGTCCTCTCAAACCCATATTTCCCCAAGCAGACAGGTTCCTGAAAGTCTCAGATCCTCCCCCAGGAAACAGGGTTTTCTGAATATAGTGAGTAAACCAAATGTTTAGCAGATACAAGCCAATCCTGAAAGCTTCTGGCATCAGCAGGCTACAAGATAGCCAGATGTCTATAGCTACTGGATGCTCTAGAAAGTATCCTAAAAACAGAGGAAACTCTGAGATGTGATTACATTTGACGTGAGTGCGTCCAGGAAGATGGTATGGGAAAGACCTTCAGGAAATATTCTATAGGGTTTGAGCTACCAGAATTGGTCTAAACCAGTGGTTATCAACCAGTGTGTTATGACCCATTTGGGGGTCGAATGACCCTTTCATAGGGGTCACCTAAGGCCATCATAAAACACAGATATTTACATTATCATTCATAACAGTGGGAAAATTATGGTTGTGAAATAGTAACAAAAATAATTGTATGGTTTGGGTCACTACTGTATTAAAGGGTTGCAGCATTAGAAAGGTTGAGAACCACTAGTTTGCTCTTCAGAAAATGGGTCCCACAACATGCTCTAAAACAGCTCCAGGGAGCTCAGCCCTCAAGGGAGCATATTTACCAAATCCCTCCTCACAGGGTGTCTGGACCAGTGCAGAAAGCATGTAAGAGACAGAGGCAACGGATGACTGTAGGGCAGCATTTCCATCTGGACCCAGCAGGGCAGCTTTACCTATGAACTCACAGAGGCAGAAACAAGACCCGGTCAAGAAGAAGCCATGCCAGCTCTCAACAAAAAGAGCAGAGCTGAGTGCACAACCTAGCCATGGAGCTATCGACCACTGCTAGCTTCTGAGAGAGGGAGAGACAGTTTTGTCTAAGAGTGTAGCCCTGGTAAGTGACCATGCTCTGGTGGAAGACCACAAATCCAAGAACGAGTGATCTTGGGGGATTTTTTTTTTAAGGACACAAAGTTGGAGGAGTGGATCTTGGAAGAGTTGGGGTGGCGGAGTAAAAATGACTTAAAATGCATTGTACAAAATTCTCAAAGAGCTAATAAAAATGATTTTAAGAAAGGAGAATCTGTTTGCATCTTTAAAAGAATACAATGAACAACAGATATGGAAGGTTCCAAGAAGCCTGGAAGAAAATGAGTCTGAATGGACCAAATCAACCCCCCCCCACTTCTGCAGGTGGGCAAACTGAGGCTCAAGACAGTCCAACGTGGCTGGTTCTGTATTGTTAGTCACTGTTCCCAAAGCTGCAAATGCAGATAGGCAACCATATGGTAAGAGCTATGTCTCATTCTCGACAAAGGCCTAGTCATCCTACTTAAGATTCAGAAGGTCTCTAAATATTTGCTGAGTGACATTACCAAAAGGAAATCTGGAATTCTTTTAAATGAAGATGGATATACCAGCTTATAAATTTTCCATCATTCATTCACTATCCATCCAACCATCCAACCATCCAACCATCCATCCATCCATCCATTCAAACATACCCATTGAACAGCCTTCTGTATATTTTGTGTGGGCTTCTAGCCTGAGGAAAGAGCTATAATTAAGACAAAGCAGTATTTCCGCTCCAGGAGCAAAAGTCCTGGTTTAGGACGGGAGGACAACAACACTGAAAGGGAGTGAAAAGATCTGAGAAGAGACAAAAGTTTAAGGTGTCTCACCCCCGTCTATCCTTTTTCTAGTCTCTCTTTCCAAGGATGGATGTATTTCTGTTACTGTATCTCCATTTAAATAGTTTCCTTCCCACACCCACCCTCTCACTTCCTTATTTGTAGTGCCAAAAAAAAAGAAAAAAGAAAAAAAAAAACACCCTGTCAGATTAAAAACAATTGTGAAATCCCAAGTATAGTATGAATCTGTGTGACCACCTCTCCTTGGGAACATCTCCTGGAACGAAGCGTCTGTCCTTTTCCATGAGTGGGAAGAGCCGGGTACCCAGGGCTCCATTCAAGACGGTTCATGGACTGACCTTCACAATGCCTTCCAAAGCAGTAAGATCTCCAGGCACTTGACTTTGAGTCAGCTTGGGCTCTTCTAGCAGCTGTATGCATATGTGTATATACGTGTATGTATGTATGCTTCTGTCTGTCTGTCTGTCTGTCTATGGTTATTTTTTTAAGAGCTGAGGACCAAACAAGACCCAGGGTCTTGTGCTTGCTAGGCAGGCACTCTACCACTGAGCTAAATCCTCAACCCTGGATATTTTTCCTCTCACAGGTCCTCTTGTGTCTCAGAATGGGAGCCCTGTGGACACAACCCATTCTTTTGACCTTTATTTGAACATTCTGTGATCACTTGAGGGTCCAATGCCCTCTCTGGTCCCCCTACTACTCATCTGTCTAGCTCTGGACTACCACCTGTGGGTAACTGGTGTTAGTTATTTTAAAATATCTGCCTATCTGTAGAAGTAGTATATACTCCTTCACACCTTGATTTGGGCTTGGTCACGTGATTTGCTTTGGCCAAAGAAATATCAGCAGGCTAGTAGGCATGATATGAATGTTTGAAGAGTTCTTGATTCTGTTGCACTTCTGCCAGCATGGCTGAGTTAGCCTTTTAGTCCCAAGAGGTGAATGACTAGAGCTTTGTCAGTGATTCAGCACAACTATGACCAACCTAAACCAACCAAACCCCATTCAGCCTACGCTAGCTGGACTCAAAGAATTATCTCATTGAACCTGATTGGCAGGCTTCTCATTTGTAAGCCAATCAATGCTTACTATGGCATACCAGCAAGAATTTTGCAGTTAGGTTGCAGTAACTGACAGATCTACCAAAATCACCCTTCCACATTCACTGAGATGTTTAGCTACCGAGGCTTTCATTACGTACCGTAACTCTTATCATTGTACTCAATGCCCACGTGTTCATTGCTCTGACTTCATGGCTCCTGACAACAAGCTCCAAGGAACTACACCTTCATCTCACTCTCTAAATAACTACCTGACCCTAAACTCTCCTAGAACTGTTTATCATCCAAATACCTCTCTCAAATATTTTTCTATTTTCGATGTTTTTATAAATACCCTTCTATAGCCTGAGGACAGTCAAAACACCCAATCTCTTCACTGCCACTTCCTTTCCCACTATCTTCACTTCTTACCTAAACAGAACTCCATGGTTCTCTCATCCCCTGTCCTCTTCCTTGGACTTCCCTGCTCCAGAACAATAGGTGCAATTCAGAAATCATGAGCCAAACTATGCCAATGAATGCAACTATGACTGTGTTCCTCTCCTATCCCCGTTATTCAGCAATCTGTAACATTCCCCCAATTTCTGCCCTTTTCCTTAGATCTTCCAAACCTTTTCACCTTGGTCACCCAGAAAAGGCCATCAGGACTCTCTTTTGCTGGGAAGGCCTTCATAAAACACAGAACTTCTTTATTTCATTTCACTAATATACTTTCTCTGCACACACCTACTCCTTTCCCTTCTCAACTTGAAAAGAGAAAAAAGAAGTGGTCTCTTCAAATCTGATTCCCCCAGCACTGGTCTTCCAAGCCTTCCCACTTTCCCAGGCCTTTGTCCCTAGCAGCATTTTGTTGAACTCTTTCTCTCTACAGGCTCCACTGACTGCTTCTCCACCTCACCCACTGCTCAGCAGCCTGCCAATAACCTGAAAAGGCAACAAGAATCTTCTCTACTCTTCAGGATATTCGCTGCAATCTTTCCCTCTATCAAAATTCATAATCTCTGAGACTTCCTTTCTATCCCCATCCTCTGCATTCTGGCATCTAAACTCGACATGTCCCCAACTCACACAGCTCTTCTCAAAGTTACCAGTGGCTTCTGAAATCCTCAAACAAGTGCCTATGTGCCCATCCTTCCCACACCCATCCTTCCTACTGCTTTCCCACTCTGCGTCCCTTCCTGTCACTTCCCTGCACTGCCTTCCTTCTTCTCTAGGTGTCCTTGAAAGCCACTCCTAGTTGCTCTTCAGTTCCCACCTCTGGGCAACAGTATGGCCCACAGTTCTGTTAGCATATGTTTTTACAACTCTCTCTGGCACTCTTGGTCCTGAGTCCCCAAGCAATTCAGCTATAAGTGAACCAAAACCAAACTCATTATTTTCCTCCCCCATATCCCTCTAACTATTGCTCTGAACTGGTCGCTCCTTTAAATCTTCCTCCCTTCAGCAGCCTCAGCAAGTCACTCGGGCATGGTGCCCTCCCTTTTCTCTGCTGTTTCTCTTGTGCCCTACATCTATCTTTCTTACATCCCAGCACTATCTTCTACCTCTCTCTTTTTCCTGTTCTGTCTTTTTTCTTTTTCTACACCCCTCTGCCCTTCCTTCCTCCAACCCACCCACCTCTTTAACTCAATCCAGACAGAGCTCTCTAATAGCCGATCTCCGTGCTCCCAATGTCTCCCCACTGCCACCTCTCCATTGGCACTGCCTCCAAGCCAGAATTAACTTTCTGAAACCCACATTTAAACAGATCACTCCCAAATTTCTAAGGCAGCTTCTCGCTGCAAATAGGAAAGAGTCCAATCTTCTCACATTCAGATTCCAGAAACAAATAACATTTTTGAAAATTCACCAGATACCAAGCACTGTTCTCATTGCTATCCTTGAAGAAATAGACCAGCACACTTGCCATCTCCATTGTAGAGATGGGAAAACTGATGTTTTGGGGCTAAGTCACTCAAGGTAACACTGTGGGAAACCGAATCAAGAGCAAACCCAGGTCCACCTCAGACAGAAGTATATTCTATCTGTACCCATAATCAGTTTTGACATCAATAATATCTATATTGGTGAATAATCAGCTCTGGGTATCTGATGAGGTTTCTCAAAAGCAGACCAGGAAGTCTTCAAAAATCATTACCCTATTTGGTTTCCTCTGGAACTTGGTCTTCTGATTCTGATATCTTTAAACTTAATGTAGGGTTTGAAATCCTCTAACTAAACATAGGAAAGTTCTCAGTGTTTGGATTTCACACACGGTGTACTGTGATCTCACTATCTCCTAGGAGTATTTGTCCTGTACATGGGAGAGAGGTTACCTGGAGACTCCTTGAATGAATCCCCAACATGATTCCTACACAGAAGTCTAAATACCCAGTACCCAGTGTGACTGCATTTATAGGTGTATTCTTTTGAAAGGTAATTAATCTAAAATGAGGTCATAAGATGGGCCTCGTCCAACCTGGCTGCCATCCTTATAGAAACAGGAAATATGTGCATGGCCAAGAACAAAGTGAGAGTATGTTCAGACACAGTGGAGACACAACCATCTAGAAGCCAAGGAGGAAGGACGCAGAAGAAACCAGGCAAGCCAAGCATTGGAACATTGGATTTATGGCCAATAGTTTGATACCCAGAGCCCATTAATGATGAGAGTAATATCTTTCAAAAATCCCCATACCAACATGGCTTGACACTTTGATCGCTTCTAGTCCCAAAAGAAAGGAACAATACTGATATAATCAAATAGGAAAAGCCAAGGAAAGCTTTGAGCTAACACTCTAGAAAGATTAAATTCTTGGAGAGGATTACCATCCCCCAAAATGAGGCTGCTTTCCAACTAGGCATCTGGTCTTAGGTTTCCTCACTAAGATTACTAGAAAATAAAATTTAATTACTCTATCTTCCCTGCCCCACCCCAAAAAACCACACAGTGTGCCTAATGGAGAATATGGACTAACAGCCCTTTGTGTCATCAAATCATCCACATTTTCAGATGAAGTCTCACTATACTTCCCAGGCTGGCCTCCAACTCTTGGGCCCAAGTGATTCTTCTGTTTCTACCTTAGCCGTGGTACCCAGCTAAGACACTGTAAAAAGAAATACACAGCCAGAGAGACAGCTTAGCTACTAAAGACTAAGCCAAATTTTCAAGAAAAACAGATCAGTTTAGAGAAATTATTATGTACATTATATATGTGCATAATATCAACATGAATAAAGGCAAAAATTTAGAAAAAGCAAGATACAGAATATCTGATGATACTATTTATATAAATTTAAAGAAGACTCATACAGAACAACATAATGCCATATGTTGTTTACCCGGGCTTGTAAATGTATATAAAGCATGAAAAATATTTCTTGAGGGCTCTTGTCAATATCATGAGAGCTCCTTCTAAAACAGGGGTTTTCAACCTAAGTGTTAACATTTAGTGTTAAGTGCTAATGTTAAGCATTAATATTAAGCTGTGTTAGGTATTGTAGACCAGGAAATTCTTTGCAATGAAGCTGACCTGTTCATTTAAGGATATTTAACAGTATCTCTGGATTCTACTAGGTGACAGTAGCATCTCCCAAATTTTCCTGCTTGAGACCCACTACTTTGATAATGTACTCTGAATGTGAGCAACTGTAATTGTTAAATCTATACTTGCAATGATTTTGTTCTTCAAAAGAAATTACTGGAAGCAAATACATGTCAACCATTTATTTGAATGATGGAAATATGAAGGGTTGTATTTTCCTGAATTTTAGACATTTATGACATAAAAAAAATCTATCATCTATAATAAGCAAACTGTCACTTTATTAAAGAATGCCTTTTGTCGGACAGGATAGCTCACACCTGTAATCCCAGCATTAAAGAGGCTGAAGCAGGAGGATCACGAACTAATCTGAATCCAGCCTGAGCTGCAGAGTGAGATTTAGTCTCAAGAGATTAATGTCTCAAAGAAAAAGAGAGAGGGGAACAGGGAAGGGAGGGAAAGAGGGAGAAAGCAAGAAAGAAAGGAAAGAGAGAAAGAGAGTCAAAGAGAGAGAGAGAACAAAAGAGAAAGCAAGAAAGAAACACGGGACTGGAGAGATGGCTTGTTCATTGGTTAAGAGTACATAGTGCTCTTCCAGAGGTCTCTAGTTTGGTCCCCAGCACCAGGTCAGGCAGTTCACAACTACCTGTATCTCCAGCTCCAGGGTATTCAGCCAGCATGTACAATAACATATACATAACCATAATCAAACATACACACACAACATTGAAATTAAAAAATAAAAACTTTGAAAAATAAAATTAAAATTAAAATTTTGCAATCAAGCAAATAGGAACGGCAGGCCAAGATGAGATGGCCTGAGTTAAACTATCTCTCTGGGACAGACCCTGTTGCAAGGAATGGAGTCCTTGCTAGTGTTTTAAGATGAGGTCATACCAGAAGTGTGATGGTTAGTGCCAACCTGAATAACCTCTAAAGACAAGCCTCTAGACAGACATGGGAAAGATGATTTAGCTCTGGGCAAATGTGTGAAGAATTATGCTGATTATGTTATCTGAGGCAGGAAAACTCACACTAAAAGTGGGTTGGTACCATTCCTTAAGAATGGACTGTGTGAAAAAGAGAAGGCAAAGCATTCATTGCTCTCTCCTTCCAGATTGTGGATGGGATGTGACTAGCTGCTTCAAGGTCCTCCTGCCTTGACTTAACTGGCCTGAGCTGTGAGCTCAAGTAAACCCTTCTTCCCCTGAGTTGTTTTTGCCAGGGTGTTTTGTTGAAGCAGTAGGAAAAGAAGCCAAAGAGGATAAGAACAGTGGCCTAAATCCAATGAGTACTGATCCCACAGGAGGAAAGAGATGTGGACACAAAGACACACTGAGAACAGTCATGGGATGCTGGCGGCCGACTGGAAAGATGTTACAACAAGATGGAGGAGCACCAGTCCAAGGGTTGCTAAGAACACCAGAAGCTAGAAAGGGGTGTGAAGGACCAACACCCTCCCTGCCCCTGGAAGCCTGCAGAGGAAACATGGTCCTGCCAATCTTGGCTTTGGACTTCTAGCCTTGGAACGGTGAGAAGATGAATTCCCGCTGCCTTTAGATACCCAGCCTGTGGCACTTTGTTAGATAGAATTGTCCTAAGTAATGGAAAATGTAAGAGAAATCAAGCTCTTTGTTACTACATGGCTGGGAATATCATCATCCTCCTCCAACCTGTGGAGGCTCCTGTTAGCTCACATAGCTAAACTGTTAGTCACTGCAAAACTCACACAGCTGGACTACAGAAGTCCAAGGAGCCCTGAGTCCCAGCCACTGTCACTTGAACTGTGCAAAACAAGCCAGAAAAGACCTCGCACCAGAAAGAATACTGGTTCATTGAGATTTTCCCGGTTGGTTATCAGTCTGCTCATCTGAGTAACAGGAATGTAAATAAAAACCAGCCAGAGAGATATCAGAAAGTCCAAGTGAAATGATGTGTGTGAAAAATGCTTACAATATGCAAACTATTATTAGCTACAAGCTGTATTTCACACCTAGCCTGAAGAATCGACAATCCTAAAAAACACAATTAACTTGATAACTTTAAGGGTGGAAAAACTGTCTTTGAATATAATTACTTTTATATTTGCTGAGAGATATTCAACCAGTCTCAGAAGGCTAAAATAAGAGAAGAAAATAACTGCTGAACATGGTAGCAAAAACTAAAACCAACTGAAGTTCCCATATCATACTTTCAAAATAAACAAACAAATAAATAAATAAATAAATAAATATAACCAAACTTGTTCCTATTTCCTCTTTCACTTTATGTTTAAGTCTGGAGTGCTTAGCCAAAGTGTTTTATTGTGTGGACTATGATGCCAGAATGACTCCCTTGGATGGATGTACTTGAAGAGGAAACCAAGGAAGGTTCAAAGCACAAAACAGACAGGAAGTAGAAAGTCAACCCACCAACACAAACAGGTAGGGTCAGTAAACAGCTGTGTCCAACATAGGAGGGGGTCATTCTGGTTAATCTTAACTTTAATCTCAACTGGATTCAGAACATAACAGCTTAATGGGGGAGGTAACAGGTGGGAGGTGGGGTCTGGTTAGAAAAAGCAGATCGCCTCCTTTATTTTTACCAAATCTGTTTCCATCTTCGTTTCTCACATTTAACAACATGTAATACAAAAAAAAAAGTCTCTCTAGGGATCTAACAACCCTCCCAAGTTAAAGCCATGGCAGTTTCCTTGTGTTCTGGGCTCTGTGAATCTGTCTAGAAATATCTCCCCACTTCCCTATTCCAGTATTTTCCATTCATAACGATTATTTATGTGGCTTCCAGCTGAGAGAGTCCTTAGAGCAAATTAGCTTTGGCTCCTTCCCTTCATTGGTGGGAAACATGGGCAAATAGGCTAAGACAGTCCTCCAAGAAAATCCTCAGACTTCCTCCCTCCTTCAAAGAGTTGATGCTTCAAAATTTTTCAGAAATTTCAGACAACAACACCCATTTTAGAAATATATGAAATGTTCTAGATATAGGGCCAGAGCAGGCTCAGAAGTAAAATCAGTAGAAACATCCTGGATGCAGCCCAACCCTTTCCTACCTCCATCTTTTTTGTGAATCCTTTTACCAAACAGAAATAAAACATACACTGGTAGCATTTGCAGTATAGGGTAATTACAAAATTGAACTCATTCTATATTATCCCCTTTAATTTTCAAAGTTTCCTATTAAAGAACATATTAGCATGTCCACATTACAGGTGAGGCACAGCCAAACAGGTTAATGACTTATTCATTGTTAAATCAACAGTGAGAGAGTAGTCTACATTGAATCCTGGCATATGCCTTCAAATCAAACATATCAAATCAAACACTAGGGTCAGAGTCTAAAAATTAACCATGTCAGACCCAGACCTTGGTCCTATTTGTTACCAAGGCAGGTACCTATGGGACTTCATCCACCTCCCCAGTCTCCACTCCATGCAAAGAGATTGACAAGGACCTTGAAGCCACTCAGCCAATCATTTGGCTCCTTCCCTTCATTGATGGGAAACAGGGACAAATAGGCTAAGACATTCCTTCCAAGAGAGAGGAAGTCAACCTTCCTTTTATGTTGTACATTATTTTTACTTAACAGATAACCAAACAGTCTCTTTACATCCTTCTCCCTTTGGCCAAGTCCCTAGAATAAATCATTTTGACTGAGCATCTCCAGGGTGCTGGGCCTGTTGTGCACTGATCTGCAAAGACAGATGTAGGCCCTGCCCTTGTGGAGATTTCAGTCAAGTGTGAGAATCAGAGACTGAACAATCAGCTAGCATGATTTAAGACTGTGCTAGAATGAATTTCTCTGAGGTATAGATTCCTACACATGGACATATACGGTGAGAGGCATGAAGAGGAGACTTTGGCCTTCCCTGGAGAAGCAACTCTAGTACTAAGGGGAAAACAAAACAGAAGTGGAGAAGGAAAAGAACAGTAATCTAGCAAGGGAGAGCATTGTGAGGGAGACTGTGGTAAGAATGAGCAAGGCAAGCAGAAAACACAGAAATACCAATGGGCTGGGATGGAGACAAGGAGGAAGCATGGTACACAAGAAGGGAGGAGGTTTAGGGAGGGCTCAGGCTGGGTCAAAAGGTTAGGATGAAGGGTGTGTCTGGTCAGAAGCTGTGGAAAACAGTGAAGGAGGTTAGGAGAAAAGATGACATTATATGGTCTGACAAGTCAGTAGGCCCTCAGGGAATGAAGAGAGATTTGTTACCAAAGGCCTGTTCTAAGGAACTAAAGGCTTAGACAGCCTTAGGCCAACACCAGCTGCCTCGTTGGTCTAGAAAAGCATGCTTGCTCTCCTTCCAAGTTGCTTTCATTAATGCTTCATTATTTTTTGGCTGGGTCTTTCCTATGGGGCAGCCATGGAGGCACCCATTAAACCTTCTTCAGGAGTACCTGCTGTAAAAAGCAGAAGGGACAAGAGTCCCTTTTAGACCCATCAAGCATTGGAGTGAAGGCCACTCCCTCGGGGATGCTTCCAGTCAGTGGCAAAAGCTTACAGGACACTAGTAAAAGTCTTGCCCTGTCTTATGAGGGATTCCTCTGACAATCAACCTTTGCTGGGAGACGCCCCTGAGTCTGGCTAGGGATTTCTCAGAGCTGTATGAAACATTTAAGGGTCTTATCTTTTGCAGTCTGAATATGAAATGTCTCCCTGGGCTCATTTTTGTGAATATTTGGTCCCCAGTTGATGGTACTGGCTTGGAAATTGTAGAAGGTCTAAGAGATAGGGTTTCCCTGGAAGAAGTAGGTCCTTGGGGACAGGGCTTGAGGTTTTACAGCCCAGCTCCCATTCCTGCTCATCTCTTTCTGTTTCCTAACCAGAGGCATAATGTGACCAACTGCCTCAAGCATGCACTGCCATGCTTTCTCCACCAGGGCAGATTCTCAATCTCTTCAAATTATGAACGGAAATAAACTCTTTCCTTCCATGTGCTGCTTTTAACAGACAATTTGAAAAAAGAAAAAGTAACCCATTGCCTAATTTTTCCTCCCTTCCTCCCTCCTGTCAGAGGAGCCAGAGCCTCATGGAGGTAATTCTCTCGTGTTACATGCCTGTTCTGATGCCATCCTGTTGGAGAACCATTGCCTCATGCCCTTCTGACCCCCCTCATCTTACTCCAGCCTTCGATAAATCTTCCTTAAAAAAGACTGAGAGGATCCTTGTTCCCACAGCTCCTCTTTCACGGGGGCTCTGGCACGGCACGCTCTGTCACTTCTTACAGAACCCTCCTCAAGTTCTAGGCTTCCAGCCTAGATCTGAAAATATCAAGAACCATTTGTTTCCAAGGAGAGCACTAGATGAGCCTTGCCAAAGCTGTGGTCCCTAACTATCAGTCAAACCAAGAGCTCCTGAGAAAAGAATCGGCCTATGAAAGTCAGGTCCTGAGCGATGCTCTGAGGAGTCCAATGGGGGAGAAGCTAAATGGCAAGCTCTGGGGTCCACCAGCCCTACTTTAACTAGAATAACTAGAATAACAGAAGTTTCACTTCTGTTTATTATTGTTGTTGTTGTTATTATTATTTCATATTGCTATGCTTTAGGTATGGAAGTCCTGTGCAAGAGTTAAAAAAAAAAAGTCTGTTGCCATACACAAAAACATGGGTAATTTTAAAACTATCAGCGACCTTCTGGTAATTGCAGGCTATTTCTAGTAAAACAACTGTAAAGTACAGGTAAAATATAAATAAGTTCTTCTTAAAATCATCAAAATGCTGATCAGACAGTTAGGGAAGACAGTCCAATACAGAAAGGAAATGGGAACCTAGGGAGCGATAGAAATTACTTTTGCCCTGAAGGTATCTGCTGGGCTGGGGAAAAAAATTTGAACTTTGTTTTAACAACCTGACAGTCTGAGAAAGAACAAAAATCCCCTTTCAGAACCTCCCCAAGAGAAGGGGACCATAAGAAGTCCTTCCCACAATGAGACCTTAAGGCTGAGGAAGAACCAGAAACCAGCTGGTCCTCAGGAGAGCCAGTAGGCTGGGTGAGAATCATCTGATGCCCAGAGCATCTCAAGCTTTTGATTTTACTTAAGGAGGATACAGTGCTCTACAGCACTCTACCCTAATCTACAATGCTACCCAACATCTGTTAGGGGGAAAATGTTTCTAGAGAAAAGCACTTTCTTCAAAGCAGCCTTAATTATACTTAGAAATAATTTTCATGCATAAGGACCAGAACACACTTATTGATAACCAGGCATTCTGTAGAACCAATAGAAATGATGGATAAGAGTGGGCTATACTGTTCCTCCACTCAGAGACCCTGTTGGTCCTGGAAGTGCCTGCACTAGCTCACACTAATCTAGATAATTCTGCAGAGATCAACACACTGGGATCGGACTCCATCCTTCCTAATAAGAGAAACGTTGACCTCTAGTGAAGAAATTCCCAGACTCCCTAAGGACACCCGCAGGTCCTGAGAATGCCATCGTAGACTCAACCTTACATTGTCATTGTTAGGAGAGACTCCCTTAATTCCATCCTCGTGGGATGATGGAAGGTACCAGGAAGATAAGGGTTGCAGTTCAGGCCACCACCACTACACCATAAGCCCCCTTCCCACTTTCTTCCTCCTCCCAACAGTTCTGACCCTGCCTGCCCTCCCTCTTGATCAAGACTGCTCTCCTAATTAAAATAAACAAATGTCAGGAAGCAATTACTGCAGACAAGGAGGCAGATGGTGGAATAGTGGCACTCTGCTATTGCATTAAGCAGTAACTTGCTATCTCTTCAAAGTTTCTGCACTTTAATTAAGCATCGTTATAGACAGGTTCAATGAGCTTTGGAGTGGGGTTTATCAAATTAGCTTCTTGCAGGGCTGATGCTGCGTGATTGCAAGAGGCATTCCTGGTGCAAGGCTAAGTTGCCTGAGAGGGCCCAGGAGGGGAGCAAAGGGCAAGAAGCCCCAACCCAGCCTTCAGCAGACCAAGGCAGAGATGAAACTAAGAAACAGGGTTGGCAAATTAGCTAGAGAGAGCATCGATGAACACTGAAGTAGGGGAATCAGACATCCCTCCAACCTTCAGCCCTTTTCTGCATCTAACATGAAGGAGAACTGACAGAATGTGGGAGATGGTAGTACATGAGTCAAATCCAATGAACTATTCCAGTCCATCCTGCAGTTCCAATAACACTGAGTGAACTATGAAAACTTCGCAACTCAGAGCTTTTGAAAACTTATTTGCAAAATGGAAGTGCTAATTCTAATTGCTAACAATTATTAAATACCTATGACATGCTAGGCACTGTTCTAAGAATGTTATGAATTTAATTTAACTCCTCAGATCTTCTCCCTGCAATTTTATAAGGTACTATCATCATGCCTGCTACTGGATTTGCTAGATTAGAGGCCTTAAGCAAAACCACCATGCTTGGAAGTAGTAGAGCCAAAATCCCAACAAGATAACCTCAATCCAGAAGCCCTATCCTCACCCACAATCACAAAGTACCACAAAGCAAAATAAGCTATACTGTTCAAATGAGCCACAGCCATGGCCGACATAGAAGCACTATGCTGAAGAAAACAAGACATGAGCCCATTTATATGAAAATCTGGATAAAGAAAAACCAATATATAAATACACTAAAACAAAACTGTATATTTGCCTGGGCCCAGGGGTGCAAACAACCAAGAGGTATGGGGAACTCTTCTTGGGGTGATAGATGTGTGATAGGTATTGATCATGGTATTTGTTATAAGGGTACAGACAGTTGTGAAACCCAGAAAAACTGCAAACTTTATTGCATATAACTTATAATTCAAACTTTTGAAAGACCTAAGTACTAGGTGCTGGTACACAAAAGCATGAATGGTCACTGGGGGTTGTGGTGTAAAACACTCCTTGAATGAGTATGTCACTGATTTCATCCCAACAAGGTATTCAATATGGCGCTCAAGTATTAGTGACCACCGACAAATAGAGGAGATACCGGATTACAAAACAGAGTGAAATGGGGATAACATGATGAGCACTGAGGATGCTCTAGACCAAGTGCTCTGTGTTCAGGTGGCACACATCAGTACGAAATGATGAAAGGGTTTGCTATTGTGGGTCTCAAATAGGTAAGGAGCAAAGACAGAAAGAACAAATTGCATGCCCAGTGGTAACAGGTAGGAGGCCCTGAAAGAAAGAAAGCAGAGAGGGGAGGAAAGGAGGTGCTGAGGGAGGAAAAAAAAAAAAGGCCAACTGAAAACAAGAGGCTCTGTCTTCTTAGCTCTGCAGATGAGCAAAGGCAGGGGAGTAGCAGGGAATCACGCCCTCTCAGAATGCCATATGCAGCCTCTGTGTTCTCCCAGCTTTTACCCACAGTCCTCTCCCCATACCCACAGCCAACATGGTGGATGTCTGGTCTACATCCGGTCTTCAGCTGCTCCCTGCCCCGCTGCGTCTTCTCAAAGGCAGCACAGTCCTCCTGCCAAGGTCCTAGACCATCTCCTCCCTCCCTTCTTCTCTCCCTCCCTACCCCTCACACCTTTGCACCTTCATAACACCTGCTTGCCTCTCTAGAACATCTTGCCACCTTCCAGGCTGCGGACTCACCTCCTTCCCCTAGAAAAACAAAACAGACCTCCTGGGACCAAGGCTGGAGGCCTGTGTGGCTGGGTCACTGACTTCATCCCAACAAGGTATTCAATATGGGGCTCAAGAGTTCTGGTCACCATCAGTATTAGTGACCACCGACAACTAGAGGAGATACTGGATTACAAAAGAGAGTGAAACGGGGGGATAACATGATGAGCACACACGTGTAAAGCATATATTGGACAGCGTGCGATGCCTGTGTGTGCAAAGCATCATGATAGCACTGTGCCTGCTGGGATCTTTACCCCCACCCCATGCTTGGAATATGGACCGTGCGATACCTCTCCTTCATTTGACCAGTTAAGGCATTTACCCAAGGTCACAAGGCTTCTTCGTGGTTGAATCAGAGCCAAAACCATGTCTACCCAATTCAAGAAGCTCTACACCACTAACAGCTTTGATGACATCCAGGTAAGAAAGCAGCTCCGGGGAAGGAAGTGCTTGATGCGTCCCACGCTGTAAGGATGACTTTGTCTAAGAGCCAGGTACTGTAGATGCTAAAGGATGAGTAATTCACTTACAAATTCACCAGGAAAGAAAGACTGGGGAAACGAAGAAAGAGAAACCCAAGAATAGAGGGAAATACAAGGGAAAAAATATAATGGTGTTGAAAATAGCCACTTGCTGTGTGTGTGGCTGACAGCACAGTGCTGAGGGCAGAAAGTTCAAGAAATTGAACTTGAGTCATGTCCAATTTTTGCAGAGCCTCCCTTTCAAGCTAAAGGCCTGCGTATTTATTTTTTTAATAAAACCTTATAAGATATTTACACTATGCCGAGCACTATTTTAAGCACAAATATTAAACTCACACGGTATTTCTTAGCAAACCAAACAAGTGTCCTCACCATTCATTTATAGGAGAAACTGAAAAACAGAAAGGTTAAGTGATCTGTCCAAGATAATGCAGCTCTAAGCAGGATTTGAGAACAGGTAGTTTGGCTACAGAATCAAGGTTTACTAACTACAACCCGTAAACAAACTCCAGAGATGTTTCTTTTGGGGGGGGAGGGAGGAGTTTACATAAGGATCAGTACGCTTAGAACTTATTTCCTTAAGATTTCTAGCACAGTATATGGAAAGAAAGAATAAAAGGTAGGAATATCACACCACCATTAAAAAAAGAGCAAATCGAATACAAAATGCCTTTTTTATTTTTAAATTTTGAGACAGAATACCATCTATAACCCAGGCTAAATCAAACTCACTGTAGCTACGGACGACCTTGAACTCCTGATCCTTCTGTCTCCATCCACCTCCAGAGCACTGGGATTACAGGTGTGCGCTAGTGTGCCATTTCACACAGTGGTGGAAACTGAACCCTATACATATGTATACTACATTATGTATTCTCCCACCTGAGTGATGGCCCCAGCTCAAAATCCAAAAGTGTTCAAAGTATTGACTCTGAAGGCGTGATGGTGGAGGGCACTGAAGCTGTGCCCGTATTTCCAGATCAGAATCCCCAACTCGGAGTCATGCAGAAAAGGAGGCAAAGGTTTGGATACATTGAGTTGGAGTTGCCAAGAACCAGCAGCTAGCTACCTTGGAGGTCTGAATCCAGTATTTGGTTTTCTACTGAGGAAAAGGCACTCAAGAGGCCAGGAGGCAGGAAATCTTAGCATGTGGAGGAGTTCGAGGATGGATGTATCAAGTGCAAAGCCGGTTGTTCTTAAGACTTCAGTGAAAAGTGTGGGATTAGAAAAGATCACTCAGAGAGAAAAGATAAAAAGTGAGGAAGAAGGATGTGTTGGGTCACTGGAGATCCCAGACACTCCCAGGTCATAGGGAAGAAACAAAAAGAAAGAAAAAAAAAAAAGGAGTCTTTATAAGAAATAAAAATAACGGGTAGCTGTGTAGCTAAGGGTATTTGAAAGTCTAACTTGGTGAGATAGAAAAAGCAGCTGAAAGGCCCAATCACAAGACTTCGGAAAAATAACTTTATATTTCTCTGAGTCACCATGTAGAATTACTGAACAATATCTCTTCCAGTTATGTATCTGTGAAACAGATCAACATAAGACCATAAGACAACTTTAAAACAAGGTCCATTGAGCCAGCTTAGAAGATTCAGGACTGTAGTCCATGGAAGGATTGTAGATTGACCCTTACTATCAGCCATAGAGCTGATCAAAAGCTTCTCGGTAAAGAAGGAACACAGTCTGATCTCAGCCTTGTACCTGCTGTTCCCTCCTTACTCTTAGCTCCTTTTCACAGGTCACACTATAGAGTCCTTCCCCACCTTAGCCATTGTCTTCAGGAAAAAAAAACTCTTGGGGTTAGGGGGAAAGACATGACATTCCTGAAATGCAAATGCTCCAACCCAGATAGAGAGATAACAAACTATCTGGGAGCCTGAATGCTAAGAAAACATAGGTACCTTAAATGAGATCTTGAGTTTGAACACTTCACTGAGACAAACATCCACCCTTGCCTCATGGGAACGGTATAAGGATCTAGGAGAGGCAGATATGGAAGAGTCCTGGAAGAAAACCCTTCTTTCATTAAAGAGATTCCTCCACAGCATCATGGTAGAAAGAATCTCCCCTGGATACCTAACAATATCTGGTGATAGGGCATTCCTATTGACATATCATGACTTCAAAAATGGCATGTCCCAAAAAAGGTTCATTGTCCTCCCTTCTTTCCTCAGATCTGCAGCATGGGCTTGTTTCTCAGTCACCCCCAACTCCCCAACTGCTCAATACAATCTCTTCCTTTCTGCCATCCCATCTTTCTCTCCTTACTGACATGAAAGTGGGTTAACTTCACATTTATCCCTTCCCTCAGCTGCTTGGGGAGACTCACACTGGTCTCCTGATGTCAATCTTGAGTTCCATCTAACCTTCTCCCACACTAGAGCCAAACTGGTCTTTACATGGATTGAGTCTGGCCATACAGATTTTTCACTTTGAGACTTTCAATCACTAGTGCTCTCGACAAGAATCCAAACTCTGGCTCATGAGACAAGGTCCCTCGCCGATTGCCTACCAACCTTCTCAGATCACATTTCTGGTCTGTGGGATCATTCTCAGTAACTACTGGCACTGGCACTGTGTTGTTCCTTCACCTCTGCCCAAACTTCTCCCCATGCCTGGCATATTATCTACCCTCTTAGCCCAGCAAAGACATGGTCAGTTCTTAGGTCTGTGACCTCACATCTTCCAGAAAGCCTTCACAACTCATCCCAACTAACCTAGGGTCCTCCCTATGTGAGCTCATGCTGTCTATTTTATGCTGGTAGAGTCCTCTCTTAGAATAATCTACTTGCAATCTATCTCTGACAGCTACAAGCTCAAGAATCTTGTCTGTGCTGTCCGCTGTTGTATCTCCAACATCTATGACAACTATTAATAAAGAGCAGGTGACAAGTACACATATTGGGTAGACATTAAATTACGAAATTTTAAGATCACAGACTTGAAATGATCCTTCACAGCCACATAGTATAGGGATCTCTTTTAACAATCACTTGGAAGCTTGTCTGGACACATCTTTTTCTAGAAAGGTCTTCATTATTCTGAGCTGGAGTGATTCCCCCTATAGCATCCCCTTCATCAGTAACAGCTCTGCTGACAGGTATTACCTCGAACAACTTTATTCTTTCTTTCCATGACAGCCCCTTGCATCCTTAAAGGCAGTTGTCATTCTCTGCTCATTCCCTCAATTAGCTTTTCTTCCCCTACACACATCACCTGTTTGAAGAACTCCTCACTGGCTGTGAATTCCAGCCCTCTATCATTCTAACTGCTGTCTCCTCTGGACAAGCCCCTAGAGTGATGCTCAAAGTGAGTTCAATGTTTTAATCCTAAGAGCAATGACATCCAAAGACAAGTAGGTCACTCCAACAGGGGGCATTGAGTCATAAGGTGGATGAAATCTCCAGTTCTTAGAATTCTCATCATTCTTCCTGGATGGATGACCCAGTAGGAAGAAAACCCCATTGCCACTATTTTCAAGGTCAGAAAATAAGAACATATCCACATGCTACCAAAGGGTAGAGCAAATAATTCACTCTGACATTGATTTTTTCTCTCTGCCAGCTTGCCTTAGTTTACTCCTTTGATTACAAAGTTCAATGGCTCCTCTTCCTTTGCATATCACTGAATAACCACCATAATAAAATGAGAAAGACCCACACTGATTTCCCCAATCCTGTTTCTTATACAACTAAATGATCTTTCAGCCAAAGTCAACCTAAGCAACTGAAAGTACTTCAAACCCATCAACTATATTGTATTTCATTTCAACCAATCTGACACAGAGAGCATACTACACCATCCAGGACACTGTGAAGAGAAAAATAAAACAGACATTGTTTGGGGCAAGTAACTTCATCCCTCTGTACCTCCACTTCCTCATTAGACAGTGAGGGAATTAGCACAAGATTCTGTACCTGTCATTATTATAAATACTTAACCCCCTCCTGATGACAATTATACATTAATCTTCTGGTACCCCCTACCTTTCTCCCCTAAACATTAGCCTCAACAGGTCTGACATATGGTGGTTTTTTGGAGTGGCACATTGAGCATAACCGGCATCTGGAAGTAGTGGGCTCCTAAATAACAACTAAGTATCAACTCTAGGGCCAAAAGAGATGATAGAAGGCTTCTTTTCATCTTTTTGGAGCCTCGTTAGAAGTCTTTCCTATAAATATGAACTTACAAGCTTCCAAAGAGCTCCCACATACCTCAAAAAGACATGAGTTCATAAAGCCTTTGGTAAAACCTAAGTGGCCAGAACCCATGTGCTTGGAGGTGTTTGTCGACATTTATCATATTTTAGAATGTACTTGATAACATTTGTCTTGTTTATGATAATAATAATAATAGTAATAGACATATCTGTGAAGAACTTTGAAAATATGGTAGAAACTATAAATATGCTGTTCAGAAATAATTAACATTGACATTGATAACTTTTTCTATGCACATATTCCTTAATTGGGATCATTGGGATCATAATCTGATTTTCCCTCTGACACTAAATTAGTTTAATGATTGCATAATATTCTGTGACCACAGTTAACTTAATCAGTTCCACACTGTAAAATTTTAGGCTGTGTCACCTTATTGCTTTTATAAATAAAATTGTGAGAAATGTTTCTAAAAGATACTTTATCTACCTATTTTCTTAAAGTGGTGATCTGATGTTTTGCATTACATGGACAGAGGAAAAATCCAAAGAGGCAAATGGAAAGAATAAAAATAAACACAAAATGAGATAGCTAACATTGTTTTTCCTTAAAATTCTTAAGAGCCCATCCATACATGCTCAGACCCTTTTTAGAATGGCTCAAGGCTAAAGCAAAGAAGGGCGTATTTTATCCTATCAAATAGGCAAAGGTTAGTAAAAATATAAGTTAAGACTATCAACAAATGTTTATTCTTATATACTACAAGTGAAATGATAAAATGGTATCACTTAGAAAAGAGAAACACAATTATGTCTTATTATTTTAAAAAAGTAAAATCAACATATCCAATCACAAAGAATAAAACAATAATTACATTTATGTAAAAAATATTTTAATTAATACCTTTGTGACCTTTAAAGTAAATATAAAAGAATACCTATGGTACAGTAAGAAGCTCACAATAAAAGCAGGAGTAACTAGGTCAATAACGCAAGCCTGTAATCTAATCTCAGTACTTAGAAGGTTGAGGCAAGTTAGGCTCATGAGTTCAAGGCCAGCCTGGACTCCATAGTGAGACCTTGTTTCAAAAAACTAGAAATATATCTCAGTGATAGAGCACTTGCCTAGAACATTCATGGTCCTGGGCTTGGTCGAAACACACACGCACACACACACACACGTGGATGAGGGGAGATCAATGAGAAAGCAAGCTATGTACAGAGTGTTCTTATAGGAAATTTAAATGAGCTGGAGGGATCTTTGGTAAGTAAAATACTTGCTGAAAATGAATGAGGACCTATGTTCGGATCCCAAACACCGGCAAACAACCCATGTTCGTGCTGGGGAGGCAGAGGCAAGAAGATCCCTGCAGGTCACTAGTCCAACAGCCTAGCTCAATCAGAAAGCATGAGATTCAGTAAGAGACCTGTCTCAAAAGCAGGTTGGCGAGACAGCTCAGTGAGTAAAGGAACCTGACAAAGGGAAAGCTTGATTACTGAGTTCATGGCCTGGGATCCATGCAGCGGAGAAAGAGAACTGACTCCCACAGGTTGTCCTCTGATTTCCACATGCACAAACAATAAAATGAATAAATAGATGCAACTTAAAATAAGATGATGAGTGAGTGAAGAAGAAATTCGATATTGACTTCTGGCTTCCACATACATGCGTTCATACACACATGCATGCATGCATACATACAAACATACCAAATGTATTTATTTGTACGTAGTATCATACACACATACAACAGAAAATAATGATATAATGATCTGGGAGTTTTCCTTTTTACTTTTATTGACTTTCTAAATTTTCAGTGTTTCTTGGGCATTATTTTCATTATGTAAGATAATGTGTGTTAATACTAGTAACAGACTAGTAAAAGAAATAAAATGAAAACGGTTGTTGTTGTTTTTTTTTTTAACTCTGAGGTGGGATGCTCCAATTCACTGTCTCTTTTTTTTCTCCATGTCCCTATCCTTTGCTACTCTGAGCTTTCATATCACCTCAGTCTTACTGAAGGCAACATTTACATATCCCTTTGAACATGGAGAAGTCAATCGGATGCCTCACTACAACCTTCATCCGTACTGACTAGTGTTCATGGCACTGGAAGGTATACTACATGCTGCCAGAGGAGAAGGGCGAACACCAACCCAGCTACAAACCCCTCAATCAACAGTGGTGACCTACCTCCACAATATGCTGGTACAATAGCGTCACAAATGTTGTAGGAAAAAACTACCCTGCTCAATGAGAGAAAACCCGTGTCTGACACATACTGGGTGACCAAGAACCTAAGACTCAATATACTATGGACCTTTGGAAAACCAAATACGATTGTTCTGCTAAGGGAACATAGCAATAAAGTTATTCCTAATGACATTCTGCTTTTCCCATAGATGGGTGCTTCCCTCAGCCATCATCAGAGAAGCTTCCTCTTGCTGTAGACGGGAACTAGCACAGAGACCTGCAACTACACAATGTGCAGAGAGTGAGAGACTGTGGAATACTCAGTCGTAAATGAGATGTTTTCATCACATCTCTTCCCTCGGGCCTCAGGGAGCTATGTGGAAGAAGAGATGGAAAGATTCTAAGAGCCAGACAGAATGGGTGACGCCAAGGCAGTGGTGTTTTCCAGGCACAATAGAACTGACACACATATGAACTCACAAAGACTGTCGCAGCATGCAGAGGGCCTACACACTTTCAAGCCAGATGGGGGTCCCAGCATTGAAAGGGGAAGTAGACACAAGTCCCCATCCCTAACCAAGAAGCTATCTCCTGACATCAGCTTCCAAAGGAGAAAGTAGCTTTCTCCACTGGAGTCTCGCCGAGTATATTAATCACACTTATGGGTAGGCCCCATGTCCCGCAGCACATGCCAACACAAAATAAACTCAGTGGATTTTTGTTTTGTTTTTGTTTTGTTTGTAGACTTTTTGCCTCATATTGCTTTGTTTAAGCACTTTTTGTCTCATTGGTCTTTTTGTTTGTACATGATGTTTTTCTGTTTTGTGGTTTTATGGGGTGTGGGGATGGATGGGCATGTTTCTTGTGCTTTTTGGTTTTGTTCTGCTGGCTTACTTGTTTATTTGACTATTTGTTTATTTGTTTTCTAAAGATAGAAAGAAACAGCATGGATTTGGATGGTAAAGATAGAAAGAAACAGCATGGATTTGGATGGGTAGGAAGAATCTGGGAGGAGTTGAGGGAAGGGGAACCGTGTTCAGAATATATTAAATCAAATTGTGCGATTGCATGTGGTGTGTGTGTGTGTGTGTGTGTGTGTAAACAATTGACAACAAATGCTGTCGGGATATGGTGACCCCTCATTCACTGTTGCTAGAATTGCACACTTAGACAGCCACTATGGAAATTAGTGTGAGGAATTCTCAAAAAGCTAAAAGTAAACTGTATGACCCAGCTATACCACTCTTCAGCATCAGCCAAAGGACTCGATATCCTGTGCCACAGATGCTTGCTCAGCCATGTTCACGGCTGCTCTATGCACAATAGCTCAGAGATGGAGACAATCTAAATGTCCTTCAACCCAATGAACGGATAATGAAAGTGTGGAACACAAACACCATGGGATACCATTCACCTGTAAAGAAAAACGAAAACATGAAATTTTCAGGTAAACAGATATAACTAGAACATATTATGTTGCAGAATGTAACCCACAGCCAGGAAGACAAATGTCACTCTCATTTGTGAATCCTATCTCCAAATCTTTAGATGTGAGTATTTAACCTGGAGCAACTACAGAAACCAGGAAAGCAGAAAGGCACCAAGTGGGATGGGGGCATGGTGGGAGGCTCTGGAGAAGGAGGTAGTAGGACACAGGTATTGTGAAGGGACATCATAAAAACTGGAGGAGGGGACTTACAATGGGGGGAGGAAGGACAGTGTAGATGGAGAAAAAGAGGGATAAATAACGCTAAGTATATTTTATAAGTCAGAGGAAAACACTTTATGTTTATTTAAAACAAATGTATATATTCACTATGTATGTACGTTATATGTATGTATGATGTATGTATGATGTATGTATGTATGTATGTGAGTATATGTAGTGAATTATACTACTTTAATGATAATGTTTCCCTCAAGAGCCATGGACTACATACCAGGAGGAGAAAGATTAATGACAAACAGCAAATGCGCCTGTAACATTTCCTGCCCCATTTGAAACTCAGCCAAGTTAACCGACTGTGATTACAAACAGAGGGACACTTCCAGACTCCAGGCCACAGGTTGCTGGTATCTAACCCTGAGACAGCTACAGCGGAGAATGCCTTCCAACAGGGAAACACCAACAAGGCAGCCTAGTGTCCATCCTAGGAGCTCTCACTGGAGGCACGGTGTGCCTGAAGCGAAGAGGGGCACAGCCTCAAGCTCCTGACCTACCTCTACCTGCCCACCAGTGATGCAGCAGCAGGAGGGGATGCTTTGAATAGAAATAGGAGGGAAAGCTTTGTCTGAACAGACCCAGTCACAGGAACTCTAAAGGGAGCCTTTGTTTGTCCATGTCATCTCCAATGTCTGCAGTGCTAACAGACTCTGAGCCTCCCTCTTCCCCTCCCTCCCTCCGTCCCAGAGATACAGAAAGAACACCAACACAGGCTCGGCCAGGGCTCTATATATCTTATGTGCTAGCTGCCTGAGCTCCTTATTCAAAGGTTTTGATGCCTTTGCCCCTTGGTGAATGGTAATCTAATGCACCCTGCTAGGTTACTGTAACAGTGATGTGTTACACACCAAGTGCCTGCACTGGACTCTTGGAAGCTGGTCCCCTCTTCTCTTCTCCTCCTTGCCCCTAGAAAAGGCCCAAGACTCCTAACAGCACTCACTTTCCCTTCACTAGGTGCCAATAGGGGCTGGGCTTCGCATAAGGATGCGTCCCACCCACATTCCCGCACTTGGTAGAACCAGACACGCCCATGTCTGCCACTGGTTCTCCACCTCAGAGGCTGAAGGAGATCCTGGAGTTGAGCATCAAACAGGACTTCGAGATGAAACCACTGAGCTCCTCCCCACCCCCCACAGCCTTACAGCCATGATGGGCCCAGCAAGAAGGCCCCCAGCAGCACTGCTGCCTTAGCAAAGGTTGCATTGCCTTACTCTTGACATCCCCCCAAAATTGAGACCCTTATTTTTGCTACTTCTCAAACTAGCAGGAAGCCCACAGTCCTTTTGTAGAAATGGATTTAAATTGCCTTCGTTTCACTTTTTAAGAAAAAATATTTTAAATTTTCTGTCAAATTCTCTGTGTCTTGGACAAGAGTAAACCCAGCTTTGTTGCCAGGTGTGGGGAATGACAGCAGATGGTCTCAAACTGTCCATTCTCTTGTCACCCCTCTTGCTGTCACTCAGGACTCACTCTGCTCACCCATTCACTCCCACAGCTACAGAAATCCTTCTCTCAGCACCTGTCACCCATTCCTCCCCTCAGGCAAGGCCCCAGTTTGAAACAGATCTTAGGTTAACCGGCCTTGGTCCTTGAAAGTCCTGGTGACATCATTTGGAGACTGGAAGAATAACCATGTCACAGCAGCAGTTGTCTCCGCTTGCTGCTCCTCCTCTCAGCAGCTCATGAGGCTGAGGACCCTCCACCTTCTGTCTCCAGCATAATACTTGACAGCAGCCTCTTTGTGTAGCAAACACACAAATCAGAAGGTCAAGTTCTCCCTCTCTCTCTCTCACTCTTCTCTGTCTGTCTCTCTCTGATATAGATATTCCAGGAAAGCCATGGGAGAACAACCAGTCCAGAAAGCAGGTTCTCCCTGACTCTGCCCTCAGATATTTTTGTTCCTTCTTGGCTACCCCTAAGTCCAAATAGTACCTCCAGCCACAGAAAGAAAGAACACCCACAGGCTAGGCACTTTTCTACTGCCTTGCTGTTCCTCCAGAGCTGATCTCACAGAACCATTAAAGTCTCCCATTGGAAATCGCCAAATCCTCGAGTCCCCGAGAGATCAGAGCAGATAAAAACTGGGGCAGGAGGGCTGCTCTTTCATATAGGGTGACCTCTGTGTTAGAAAGGCTTGACAGGTGGAGAATTTTGCCTACACAAAGTCAGAGGGCCTACTTGGCGTCGTTCTCAAGAAGTGATTTCTATTAATGAGGCACCTGTCGTAAAATGCAGCTCTCAAATCAGGGTCCAGAGCCTCCAATGCCCCGGGAGACTCTTCCAGATGGTCAGCAGGCTGTCGCTTCCAATATTAATGTGGAAATACGGCAGTGCCGCTGCTTCTGTTCCCAAGCATGATGTAACTGTGGCTTTTCTCTGGGACGTCTCCGAGTACCACAGAGTACCTCACGCTCAAAGAAGACATCTTAGAGAGCTAAACCCACCCTCCGTTCCCAGATGAAGAATCTGGATCTTGAGGCCAGGAATAAACACAGAATGACCCCTGAAACTAACCCAAATGGGTCAGGACCTACACCAAAGTTCTCACTCCACTACACCACGCATTAGAGAAGCACCCTCCAAGACCCACAGTCAGGCCACATCTCTCCCTCCATGGGGTGCAGTGAAGATGTTTCCTCTGACAAGGTGAGTGAGGTAGCTACACCACCAGGAATTTTGCCTGAATTACTGAAGAAGATATTAATCAGATTAAATTGAAAAAAGAAAGAAAGAAAATATAGGACGATATTTTCACTGTATAATGTAGAGCCAGGAAGTTTTACCGCCTCATCCTGAGAGTTATAGGATAGGCCAATTATGTTACTTACCTTACAAAGCCTATTGTTCCAGGCACCAGAATCCCCTGAAAAAGGATTTTTTAAGCACAGGTTACTGGACCCTAGCCCCAGGGTGTCATATTTAGGACCTCTGAGGTAGGACCACGACACATTCTCGGGTAACTCTGGGACCCTGCTATGAGAACCTGGGTTTCATGAGGTTGACAATGGCGTTTCCATGGGCTCACTCCCTCACTGCTATTCACAGCCCATGCACAGTCACTCAGGCTCCTCCTGTGGCTGCAATCTTATCTAACGGTTATGTCCAATTAGGGGAACCAATCATACAACACAATCCATTTCCCTTAGGATCTCTATTAACAGTTCAAGATCAGAGTTGCCCCCTTCCTGAGATCACCTGCTATTGTGTTGTTTGAAGGTAACTCTCAACCCAGCTACCAAACCAGATGAACCAACCTTCTACCACCAGACAGCAAACTGCCCCTAAAACGCATCCCATTACACCAGCTTTGACAGAGACCACTGAACCCTGCGGGCTGTCTCAAGCTGGCCTGGACAAACCCTCCCTTGGTCTTCTCTTGTTCCCTAACTTCCAGGGCTCCGCTTTAGTTTCAAAACAGCTGGCACTCACTCGGTGCAGGTACAAAAGCCTGTGACATCCATTCCAGTAGGACAAGTCACTCTTTCATAATGCATTGCGCTCCACCCTCATTCACGGCAGGTTGGATCGCTTCCACCTCAGGAAAGGGTGAGGCAGGCGGCAGCTCACATCAACAGGTGCCTTACAGAACAACAGCCTTCGGGGCTCATCAGGCCTCCAGGGAGACTAAGTTACCCTCTGCCACACGTGCAAAGCAGGAAACAGAACACTAAGTGAGGCTCCTCCCACCTATGGTTTGAATAAGGCCTTGCCACTAACAAAGCAACAGAATGAGTTCACAGAGAATGCGTGCTCTTGGGGCGGGAGGGGCAACAATTCACGTATCCCAGTCATGTCCAGCTAGCAAGGTGAGCAACCCTGGGCAATGGAGTTGAAAGAGAGAGGGAGGGAGAAAGGGAAAGAGAGAGAAGAGGAGGGAAGAGGAAGATGAAGGGAGAGAGTGACAGAGAGAACACACTAGGAAATGCTTTAGGATAATACCCAGAGCACACATGTACACCTCAGACATTAACTGTCCCTGACGTCATTACTGCTGAGGCAAAGCAAACTGTGTTCCACCTTCTCAAACTGCCATGTCCGTGTACTAAAGGGTGGGATCTTAGATTCAGTTGGCCTGGTGTCAACCTGGATGACCACCTTAGTGGCCCACCCTGGGATCCAGCTTGCTCTTAACCTAGCTTCCAGCCACTCTAGCATCCTCTACGGCCTTGCTGACTTCACTCACTCCAGTTTGATAACGCCTGACTCAATGTTCCTGGGCATCTCATCAGGACTTCACATCAACACCCACAATGAAGGCTCTGACAGTGTCCTGCTGATTCATCCTGGGGGGTTTCCCCCAATTTCTGGCATCCCAGAACTCTCCTTGAACCCGGGAGTCCTGTTCATAGCCAGCCACAAGTAAGAGGTTTTGCTCTCCGTAGAACTAAGACATGCCCATTGCCTGGCCTTAGGGGGAAACTGCCAGCTATGAAAGAAGCTATGGAGTTTTCTAGGAATTCTCCTCAAGCCACCAACTACAAGTTGACATCTAAAGTTGTTAAGAAGCTACCTCAAAGGAAATGCAGCCCAGAACCTGCTCCCAGGCTATCCATCTAAGCATCATTTGCTCCATTGTTCTCTTTTGAGGGATAAACCACTCAAAGGAGAGTTGGTCCACTGTTGGACTTTTGATTTGCTAGAAGCAAAGTTCCCTAACGAAGGAAGGTTACGATAAGGTCTCACTGTGGATGCATGGGAGCAGAAACGATAGAGCTACAAAACTCAGCAAGAGGTTGCTACACCATCCTTTCCCTTCCTTTTCTTCATTGTTTCCTTCCTTTGGAGGAACTGCTGCACATCTCCCCTCTCTGGTGGTCGCCATCTCCTAACCTCAGGTCGGGTTACATCCTCATCAGTCTTTGCACTCAACAACCCCACTTTAAGCCCGATTTCCAGGTTCCAAATTCTTTATCAGCTTGGCCGATCACCTCTCCTTTCGAAGCTCCAGACTGCAGGCCAGAATGAGGCTAGGTAGCCCAGGTGCTCCCCTGTGCTGTCAGAAGCCATTGTAGTTAGGAGGTGGAGGCAGAGAAAGTCACGTGATATGACACAAGTCTACTGTCCACGAAAAAGGGATGATGGCAATGGCAGCTGCTCTCTGAACACTTCCCTGCCAGGCAGGATCCAGCCAAGCAGAGCGCTTTCCCTCCCAGAGCTGTGCCGGCTGTCAGACAGAGCAGCAAACACAAGGCACAGAAAGGAACAGAGCCTGGTCCCTCACCTTGCCCAGGGTACAGGTCCCTTGGGAGTTACGCTCATTCCTCAGCCAAAAAGATCTCTATGTGAAACCACCTCTAGGTTTCTGGAGGATGTCTGATGGCTCACATTGCTTTATGTGCAGGTGACACTCAAGTGATGTTTGGGAATGGGTGGTCAGGCAGAGTAAATGTGTCAGATGAGATAACCTCAGGCACTGTGATTCAAGGATTTTCAAAATTATCTCTTCTCCCTGATCTGGGAAGAAGAGGAGGAGCAAGATATGCTAAACAATAGCCCTGGTGATGTCTCATAGATACCTCAGAAAAGAACGAATCAGTCCCAATTCATCTGCTTTCACTGACATGATTGGAGATAAGCCTGTCTCCCCGGGTCTTTCCTTCTTTCTAACCGGAAAAGAAAGAGGGCCCTTCACTCTTTATATGCCAGCCTATTTGCCAAGACTTAGATACCTTAGAAATGTTCCTAAGGCCTGACAATGCCAAGAACAAAAAGAGAATGTTCAGAGAGAAAGGCCTGGGGTACCAGGGCTAATGTTGAACTATGGCATAACCAGGCACCTTCAAATGTTAGATGTAGTGGCTTAGGACAGAGACAGGAACCCTGATCTACATATAACATCCTACCAGGCACCTACAGAGCTAGGTGGGAGGCAGAGGACAGACAGACATGATGGGGAGAATAAATGCCAGCGGGTAAAAGAGCTCTGAAAGCCCAAGTTCTTCTCCAGTGCCCTGGCTAAAAGCAGCAGCAGCCTCCTGTATTGATTACAAATGCATGTTATTGAGGGCTCTGGCTGCTGGGCAAGCACTGAAGCCCACTGGATAATTTATATGCTGGTGCAGATATCCAGAGTCATGGTCAGAGTTCAAAGGAAGGAGGGAGACGGCAGCAGTTCAAGACAGAAGCAAACTGTCATGCTTCCAAACTACTGTGAGGAAGGCATGGACGGGGTCTCAAGAAGAACAAGTGAAAAGGTACCAAAACGACACACACAGTTCCCATCCCCTGCAGCATCCCCCTGCCCTGACACCAAGCCACTTCCCATTGGGTAGATTCTGGAGAAATCCTAATGGTTGTTCCCAAGCTGGACCAAGAATCCTTTTGGATTCCTCCATCATGGTCTTCCACCTGTGCATCAGTTCAAAACTTGTCTTCTACAAGAAAGTCTTCCCAACTCACTCAACCATCTTAGACATCCTATTTAGTTCTACACACACAAATGGAGGGTGGGCTTTGTTTCTAACACTCTTGAAAAGTATTTTCCGTTATCAAGATAAACAGCTCCTTTCATTTTGTTCCTTCCTCCTGAGGAATGCAATTCCTAGCCCATACCAGGTGCTCGGTCTTTTTACCTTATTCTTTCAAATAGAGCACACCTAAGACAGGGGATTTGTGTTCCATGGCTAAACATCAGCACTGGAAGTTGGAGTGACATGGCCAGGCCACTGCTCAGGGCCATCAGTCATGAAGAGAGGCTGTACTCAGAGCAGGGGTTCCACCAGGGAGGTGGAGATCTGGGTGCTGATTCTCACATTGTGCTTTCTAGGCAGATGAAATTACCCTGGAGAGCAATCACATCGCTAAAAAGGGAAGAAATAAATATCTCTTGGTCTACAAGCAACCAAGCTGGCATCTTGTCACACGGTGACTAAACACCTCGGCTTAGTCATACACACCTGTATGGGAATCCCTCCGACATTCAGCTGTGTGGTCTTGGGAAAGGCACATGCCCTAAGGTCCAGTTACCTATCTGTGAAATTGTGCCAGTAGACAGTTTGTAAGGATGGGTAAGATGATGTGATGGGTTACAGCTGAGCACAGCCGGGACTCTGCTGATGGTAGCCGGGCATAGCAGAAAGCCTAGCTTTGCTGGGTAACATTGAACAACCTGAGCCTATGCTCAGACTCCCCATCTGGAGAATAAAGGAAACAAAATAGCCTTTTCCCTACTAGGTGAGTTCTCGCTCAGGCACATTGTAGCCCAAGGATACACCCCCCCACCCCGTTCTTCAGGTTCCTGCTGTCATTGTTAAAGTTTGAGCTTGGTTGCTGCCTTGCATCTGCTCCACCAACACTGAGTGAGTGAGTGAGTGAGTGAGTGAGTGAGTGAGTGAGTGAGTGAGTGAGTGAGTGAGTGAGTGAGAGAGTGAATGAGTGAATGAGTGAATGAGCAAGCCAGCGGATACCCTACAGGATGACTGTGAAACCCCAGATGGATAATGGAGAAACTGCAGCCAGCATTGTGCCTGGTCCATCGTAGCCTCTGCATGCTCATTTTCCTCACTTTCCCTGTGAATCCTTCAAGGACTACAGTCCTTAAGCAGTATCTCAGTTTGAGATGTAAAACTTACTTAAATTGAACCAAAGTTACCAGACAAGGAAGGAGTGATTGCAAGAGGTGTGGGGCGGAAGGGGAGGCATCATTAACCTCCCCACTCTGATCTCTTCCAGGGGCTCCTTAACACCTCAGAAATATCTCAGCAACAGAGCCCCCTCAGGATCCCCTGAGTGCTCCGGAAGACAGGTCATCAATTGAGCCACTTCTGCATCTGCACACGCTGCAGATTAGACACAAAGACAAATGGCGTTCAAGCCAGTGCCAAGGGGTCAGCGCCAGCCAGGGCGGTGAGTGCTGGTTGGGCCTTGGCAAAGGCTCAAGGCTGAAACGCAGGCCCAGTCAGGCATGGTACAGAATGGGGACTGAGAGAATCCACCCCGGGAGGCTGATACATGCTGTCCCAACCTTAACCTTCCATCTGTACACCCCTTGCTCATCTTGCTCAAATGTACTGTCCTTTTAACACCTCCTTCCCAACGTGCTCAGTCTGAGGTCCCAGGCCGACATGAATTTCTTCACCCTTCCCCTGCCGAATGTATCCAGATTAACCCAGGCTAGCCCTTGACCACCAGGGGGTTAAGGTAGCAACATCTGCATGGTCCATGTGCTCATAGTCTGAGCCACTAAGCAATAACTGCCCTAGAGTTTGAAAAGTAGCACGCCTCAAGTCAAAAGGCTCAAGCAGGTGCCTAACCTCAATAGACTGAACTTAACCTTAAGGGACCCACCAAACCCTCAGCCCTGATACACACACCTAAAACATACACACACACACACACACACACACACACACACATACACACACTCCTAACACACGCACACACCCAGAGAGAGAGAGAGAGAGAGAGAGAGAGAGAGAGAGAGAAGACACTCCTAACTTTGATGGTCCAGACATGAAAAATGCCATGATACAAGCCTGCTGTAAATGTCAAAGAAAGACTCTGTGGTTCTCTCCATCACACTCCACATTGCCTATCAAAACGCCAAAGCAAGGCCAAGCCAGATTAATCTGTGGGTTCTGAGCACTGTGCTCAGCCTACTGCATGCAGAGAACTCACATTGAGAAGACAGAAGGACTGGAGTGCTCCAGACAGTTAGCTTCTCCACAGGAGTCAAATTCCTGAGGGCAGAGGGGCAGCAAAAAGAGGTGCAGCAAGATGGCCAGGCAAGGGAGGGAGGGTGTAATGCTGAGTTTACAAGCCACCCCGAACAAAGCTCCAGTGTCCCAAGAGGACATTCCAAAAGCAAGGCTGACAGAGGACCTTGAATTGCTCGTCTAGAACATTGAAGCTTAACATCGATTCCTTTAGTCCCACTCTTACACATGTGAGTGGTTGTGCAACCTCAGCTGTCTGTCTTGCTGGTTGATTTTTTTTCCTATTTCGTTTTGTTTGTTTGGCAGGAGTGGGATAGATTTTGTTCTTTGGTTTGGGTTTTATGCATTGATTTTTTGTTTGTTGTCTGAGACAAGGTCTCACTAAGTAACCCTAGCCAGGCTAGAACTCGCTATGTGGACCAGTTGGTTTCCAACTCACAGAGGTTCACTTGCCTCCGCCACCCATGTGCTGGGATTAAAGGTTTGTGAGACCACACCCAGTTCTACCTTGTTTGTTGAGATGTGGTTTCTCATTGGCATGGAGCTCTCCTATTACGCTAGACTGTCTAGTCATTGAGCCCCAGGGATCATCTTGCTTTTATCCTCTAGAGCTGAGCTTGCAAGTGCACATCTCCATGCGTGGCTTTTCCACATAGGTTGGTTCTGTTGATTGAACTCGGCTCCTCGGGCCCACACAACAAACACTTCACATGCCCCCTCTTAATTTTCTTTATTATGAATGTCTGTTTTCTGAGTCTGCCTTGGATATCCATATTGCTGATATTTTGCACTGCACAAGGTCCATACATCCTTTCTCATAATAAGAAAGAATGAGGACTTTCTCCAAGAGTGCCAAGCCATGCTCTCACAGGTGTTTTCCGGGATGAAGGCTGAGACTGGTGATATGTCCTCATTCTACTCCCAAGGACAGGGCAAAAAGCGGCGACGGCCCAACAAACCCAGATTGTGGGAGAGGGGGGCAGAAAGGCACTCACTCTGCAGATGTTGGTGTTGGCTAGGTGTTCACCACCTGAGAGATGCTGAGCGGAACAAAACAAAGCACCCGCCAGCCCTCGGGCAAGAGGTCCTATTCAGGTGAGACTATGAAACAGCACAACAGCCACATGTGACATGTGTCAGGCACTGTTAGGCCTATGGACATTAAAATAAAGAAGAAAGTGCTGTGCATGAAAGCACAACTCCAAAAAAGAGAACCTCGGGAAACCTTGCCCGGTGAAGCTCAATTATAAGCAGAACTGGGGAATTCCAGCTCAGGCCTGGAACATCCAGGACAGAGGAGGCCGGAGGCTGTAATGGGCTTAGAAACTTCAAGGAGCAGAAAAGACGCTAGTGTGACCAAAGTAGCTCAAGCAAGGAGAGTGAAAGGAGGGGCAAGAGAGGTGCTGACATGCTAGAGGCATACCTAGGAGGACCCTGCGGACCCTGGGGCTCATCAAGGTTTGGCAGAGGATGCCTTGAAAAATTCTAAGCTGGTGACATATCAGGGTCTCATTTTGAAATCCTTCAAGGTCTAGGTCCTCTCCATGTATAGTTCTTGGTTGGTGCATCAGTCTCTGCAACCCCCTGGGTTCAGAGACTGGGTTTTTCGCTTTGCTGCTCTCCTTATGGAGCTCCTGTTCTCTCCATGTCCTTCTGCCCCCCCCCCTCCATCCATAAGACCTCCTCTGCTCTGCCCAAAGTTTGGCTGTGAGTCTCAGCATCTGCTTTGATCTTGTTTGATTTCACCTGTTGGGTGAACCATTTCAGAGGACCCTCTATAGTAGACTCCCACCCTGCTTCCTCTCTTCTACCACTTCTGGTGTCTATCCTGTTTGCCATTCTGAATGAGATTTAAGCATCCTCCCTAGGGTCCTCCTTGTTGTTTAGCTTCTTTAGGTCTGCATATTGTAGAATGGCTATCCTATATTATACGGCTAATATTGGCTTATAAGTGAATGTATACCATGTGTGTCTTTCTGTTTCCAGATCCCCTGCTCAGATGTAGCCAATTGGCAACTCAGTCTCCATGTGGGTCCCCAGGTAAGGGAAGCAGGGGCTGTCTCAGTCATGAACTCAATTGCCAGCTTTTTGATCACTTGCCCCTGGCGATGTAGCTTTTCCAGGCCACAGAGGAAGAGGATCTAGGCATTTCCTGATGAGACTTGATAAGCTATGGGCAGATGGCAGAGGAGTAGAACTCCTCCTTTCAGTAGACTAGGGGAAAGGAAGAAGGAGGGAAGGTGGGACTGAAAGGAGTTGAGGGAGGGGGCTTCAATCAGAATAGATAATTAATAAATTGTAAAAAAAAAAAAAAAAGGAAAAAGAAAAAGAACATTAGGAACAGTGGATAAAAACATCTACACCAGGATACCTGAAAAGAATAAGCCAAGTAATGAGGCTTGAGTCACCTTTGTAATTGTTTAGACTTTCCTGTTTGTTTTGTTTTGTTTTGTTTTGTTTTGTTTTGTTTTGTTTTAGGTAATAAATGCTTATGAGCTTGAAAGAAGGAAGGAAAGAAAGAAAGAAAGAAAGAAAGAAAGAAAGAAAGAAAGAAAGAAAGAAAGAAAGAAATCCTTCCAGGGCCATCAAAATGGATCTGTGGGTATGGATTCTTGCCTCAAAGCCTGATAAACTGAGTTCAATCCTAAGAATCTACACAGCAGAGGGGGAGAATTGACTCCCACAAGCTGTCTTCTGATTGCTAGATATATATATGCATGCACACACAAACACACACAGAGAGAGAAAGAGAAAGGGAGAGAGAGAGAGGATGAATAAATAAATGTACAAAATAAATTAAAACCACAGCAAACGTACAGAATCTGTGGAGATGACTGAGGAGGCCATTTCATAGCAGAAAAGGGGGACAGGTTGGGCCATAATGGTAAAAGCAGAGTTCTATTCTGGGTCCATTCTAAGATGAACAAGCCAGATTTGCTTATAGATTGAGTGTGAGGTTTGAGGGCAAGAGGGAGTGAGAGAAAATTCTAAGTGAAATAAGTCTGAGCAGGTAGCAGGGTAGAAATAGCTATTTCTAAAGTAGGGACGAATGAAAATAGTAGGGCATAGCAAGAGATAAAACCAAAAGGAGAGAGAGCATACATTCTGAGTTGAATTCAAATTATATAGACAAAGATGGTGAATGGGTAGGTCCATACATATGTCTGAATTCACAGAGAAGTTCAAGCCGGACGTAAGTCTGAGACCGTTTAAGATTGACCTCTGATTGTTTATGAAATAGCCCCAGCTGACCTGAGGGGTAGCTGTGGCTTTTTCTGTGTTGTAATGGATAAATCTGAGATTCTGAGAAGGAGGTAACTTGCCCAAAGAACAGGTTCACTGCATTCATACTGGAGCCACACGATGCCCATAACATAGGTCTTCATGAATCAGACTGTAAAGTCCATATGACCAAGAAGAGCCATCTTCCACTACAGAAATTTCATAATTATTCTGACTTATGCAGAATGATACGCACACTGAGGAGGTAAAAATAAATAAAAAACCAGGTATTGCCATTAAGTCTCCATGCATGCCCCCAAGCACACACTTCTCTCTACTTCTTGAAATGAAAAGCACTAAATGCTTTGAGGACAAAACTCTCACATAAACATCACACTAACTTGCTAAGCAACTTTGGGAGGGTTTCTTTCTTTCTTACTTTCTGTCTGTCTTTCTGTCTTTCTTTCTTTCTTTTTCCTTTTCCATTCATGGTCCCTAAGATTTTCAGTTTGTTTTGTTTTGTTTTTATTCACTTTACATCCTTATTGTATCCCCATTCCTCCTGCCCTCCTGGTCCCACCCTTCCTTTCTCTTTTCCTTAGAAAAGGGAAGTTCCCTTTCCTGTCTACTCCTGCTCATCAAATCATATCAGGATTGAGTGTCCTCTTCCCCTCTGGCCTGGGAAGGCAGTTTGGGAGAGTTTCTTAACCTCTTAGAACTTCTGTGTTTCTCTACTGTAGAGTGAGGATGCTAATCCTTCCTTCCCAGGCCTTCTCACCATGAGATTCTGGATAGCATACACAGGAAGCTGAGGCAGAGGGAAGCCATCAATAGCTCAGAGCTTCATTTTCACTGCCACTCCAGAGCTACTCAAAAGTAAGAAATACACACATATCCCCCCCCCAAAAAAAAGAACATTCCTAGCACACAGGGTATCATTCATGACTATTTCACAAACTTTGGAAGTCAAGTGTCTGAGGTCATAGAGCTGGTGATCAAGAAACCTAACATGTGTCTTTCAACAGCATCCCAAATTCTAGGACTCACCCAAGAACCAGCTTATAGTAGCCTGGCCATCCAAAGCAGTGACCATCATGCTGCTGCCCTCTAGCCATTTCCATCCCAACTTCTCACTTAATTTCTCACTACTTCAATAAATCTACAATATGGGAAGGAAGTCATCAAGTCAAACAAACCCTCTTTTGTCAGAACAGGGTAGAATTCTTACCTTAAAATAGAGAGGTAAACAGATAGACAGACTGACAGACATATAGATAGATCTTACATTAAGACAGAAGATAGATAGATAGATAGATAGATAGATAGATAGATAGATAGATAGATAGATAGATAGATCTGCAAGAAACTAAAAAAAAAATGCATCTTTGTGACTTCTGAAGCCTAAAAAAATTAATTCTCCACAGTCTACAGCACAGAGAGGCCCACCTAACCCTGAACAGAAACCAGCACAGCCATCCTAAAGCCACCAGATACCTAGCAACATGGTAATTTTGCCAAGGTACCTATCAATCAAAGCCTAACCTGGAGGAGCTGACCAGGCATAAGCGGCAAAGGAATAAAAAACTAGGATCTGCAAAGCATGAAGTCAGTTTCCTAGGCCCCCAGGCACTGCCTAGAGGACCCAAGGCCCTTCAGAGGTCTTTCGTGGAAAGCACTAGCCCTCAGGCCTAGGCGATCCATGACCCCTTTTATCTGAACAATGACAAGAACCACGGGGGAGCACTCTAGACTGAGAAAGCCTGGCTCACTCAGCCCTTTGTAGCTACCCTCCTGCTCAGTCTCTCCTTCCTCCTGCCCGTGTATGCCAAGATGAGTCAGACACACCCACGTGGACCCTATTCTGGACTTAGCTCACTGGCCCAGTTTGGTGGCTTCTACTGAGGGACCAGAGCCTGTGTCAGACAAGCAATGTCCTCACTGCCAAATTCAGGGAGGATTCCGCCGCAACAGTTCTATTCCTGCAGGAAGCTGTCAAGCCATGCAACTGTTCTGACAGAGACACACACACACCCTAACTGCCTTTGCCCACCCTCCAGCAAGCAACTGCCAGTCCCACCCACCACCAAGTAGCAGCCCACATGATAGGGATATGTTGCCTCCACCCCAGCACCAGACTGTCCTGTGATTGGTTTAAATAGAGACATGTGTCCTAGGCTGGTCTGAATGAAATAAAGTCCAAGACTTTTGATTCAGTAGCAAGAGGAAAAAGCATTTTCTGTGAAGGTAAGAGGTTCTATGATGAGTTCCTTGGCTACAATGAGCAAAGCCAGCCTGGGACACTGGCCAGATCTGGGGACCATGAGTGAAACATCTACCATTCCCTGAGAGAACCTTTGCCACGCCACCTCAAACTTTCCGCATCACCCTCAGTGGGGGTTAAAGATCTTCTTGGTACTTGGGGGAATTCCATGGTTTTTGCTTTGTTTTGGTGTTGTTTTTTTCTTTCTGTCATCCCTGGCCATCTTCAATTTCACCTCACTGGTGAACCCTTCCTTGTCTCCACCCATGGCAAGACATCATCACCCCTTTCATGAAAACCTCAGTGTCCCTTCTCTCCACACTATCAAGGTCCTTTAAAGTGATGGCGTGCGGCCACGTGGCCTTCCTCTGAAAAGGGAGGGAAGTATCCTCTTTACACCTAGCACTCCACACTCTGCCCTGTGCAAAGGAAGCGCCTGTCAGACATGTGTGACACTAAGCTTGTGGAAGCCCTCACTGTGCCACCTTGCTCCGTGAGTTGCAATGGCACGTTCTTTCGTGCACGCACACTCCTCCCAGTTGGGGGTGGAACTTCAGACATGCATGGAGTGATGACGCAATCAAATCTGTATCCCCAAACTCAAGCAAGCCCCTCCAGCCCTCTTGGGTAGTTCAGACTACTTGGGTCATGCCCAGCCTCCATCTGCCTGTGCACCTTTCTTTCACCCAGAAACCCAGGCTCCAGCTCAGCCACCAGTCTGTGTTCCTGGAGCAGACCATCTAAATGGTCCTGGCCCTCACCTCTACACTGAAACAAGTGCAGTACAGAAACTCCTAGGGCCCCCTACCCTCTCAGGAGCCAAATACCATGTAAGAGAATGGGATTTCACCTCTCCAAACAGTTCATTCAGAAAAATCCAGATTATAACTCTAAAGAATAGGAAAACATTCTCTTCACCCTCTGAGCTTTCTTCTGCCTCTCGCTCATTTTCCTGAGCAAAAAGAAAACATTTTTTTCTCTCAAGGAGGTGCCAAGGACAGAGGCGCTCAGCAGGCTTCCCCTCCTTCTTAAGATAAGACCTGAGATGGCAGCATTTGCCAACCGCCTCATTACACCCCAAATCTAAATCTGGAAGCTCGGAGACATGAGCGGCTGTTGTGGGACCGTGTTCGTGATGCATCTCTGGGTGAAAAACCAGGCTAGTGTGACAACTTCCAAACTGTGATTTCAGTGCCTGGCAGAGAGTGGGTGCTCAATTAGTACTTGTTAAATGAGTGAATGAACGTCTTTAAAAACAAAATAACATGTCCAGGATTGCAGATGCTTAGAAATTAGGCCAGAAAAGCAGATACCAGAATTCCCTCAGCAGTTGTCTGTCTGGAGAGGAAACCTGCCAGTTGCCTCTTTCCTTTTGTTTTGGGGGTTTTCTAAATGTTCTGTAATATACACGTATTATTTTGTAGTAAGAAAATCAAGTCATTTTTCTAAGCATTAAATGTTAGAAAGATAATAACCCTACACATGCAAAAGAAATAAGTGACTAGCATGTACATTCCAAAGCCACCCGGCAGCCTTCATGCCTCCCACTCTCCTGCCTCTTCTCAGAAAAGATGGTCTGCCTTCTCTTCCCTATCTAGATCTCAGGAATCTGGAGGGCCAAACTGTTGCTTTCGAACATTGCTCTTATCCGTATCAGAACCCAGTACAGAGATGGTCCCATGTCTTTACCCACCAGGCTAGCAGAAAGCTAGCCTGGCCAATCCCAACTTTGCCCCTGGCCAGAATTAGCCTCTAGAAGAAGGTACAGTCAGGATGCGAAAGAGCCTTCATTCCATGGGGCATCTGTCCCCACATCAAACTTGATCCGCTCTAAGTTACGCTCTAAGCGTAGAAGAAACAAATCGCATGTCCTGGAAAACTTGCAGAATTCCATATTTTACCAATGCTCCTTTCTCCTTCAACATCTTCCTGTCCATCTCTCTTGTTTCTGACCCAAGGGCAGAATCTAAAGATCTGTACTTTATCTCCCCTCCACTCCCATCTCTTTAGTGTAGGTCAACTGGAGGCTGGCTAGAGGACCACACAACTAAAGAGAGTCAACCTTGTCAGGAGAGCACATGAAGGGAAAGCTCCAGTGGCACCTTGATGAGAGGAGAATTGCAAAAGAAAAGCAACTCAGGTATTAGCAACAGGCAGGGATGAAAGGTGAGCTGGAAGCAGAAACCAGACCAAGAGCTGTCACCTGAGCTCATGACACAGGCTATGGGCTCCTGGGCCAACCAACTCAGAAGGTGGAACCTGATGGTTGTTACTAGAAGGAAGAGTAGACACTCCTCTGAGGGCAGAGGGAGCCTTGCTTTATGAAGCCTTTGTTTTAGCATCCCTCAGTGTCCTTAAAGAAATAGGTCTGTAGATCCAGATGTACAGATCCAGATCCCCTGCCTCCAAACCTTCTGTGATTAACCACTCAAAAAGCACGGTGCAGGCAGCTCAACAGGCAGGCTCAGAGGGCTAGCACCTCAGAATGACATCATATTTTGGCCCAAAACTAAGAGACCAGGAGCCAGACTCCAAGCAGCCCTGAACTCCCAGTTGCTCCCCCTCTGACTGATGCAGCACCTCCCAAGACCCAGCTTCTATCCCTTAAAATAAAGGGCTAGAATATCTATTTTTTTCTGGTCCTCGGGAAGGGGGATTTTGGCAAGAGAATTTAGTAATATGTTTCCCACAAAGGCCGACATCCAAGAGCTCTGAGTAGATAGGAGAATCAGTACATTCTTCTCTCCTTTTTTTTTAATGTTTGATTTTGGGAGGAGGCATAGATTTTTTTTTAATATCTGTTGGGTCTCTTTGTGTAGTCCCGACTGGCCTCTAGCACATCTTCGTCCATGCAGACCTCAGAACGGTGATTCTCCTGCCTCCCTCCCCCTCACAGGTGTGTCTCACCCTGACCAGCACATTTGTCATTTTCATTGGCAAAACTGTAGGTGTTTATTATCATGTCCAACATGGTGTTGGAAGTCTAGCCACACACATAGCTAGTCAAGATAGCAGCAACTGCTCCTCCTTGTTTTGTGGTGTGAATATCTCTTCACTCCATAGTCTTCGGCATCACATACTTAAACTTATTACTCCTGTCTTTGAAGCATCATCTCCTGCTTTAGTGTCTCTGTTCTATTTCTTTTTTTTTCTTTTAACCTTCATCCTTCCTTCAGTTCTCAACGTAATGCAAATTCTCAGATCCTCTTTCCCCTGCAGAGGGATAGGAGAAGCAAGCTTCATTTTTTTTTAACTCTGTTCTGGGTGACCCTCTATGCCACAGTTTCCCCTTCTATAACAAGACAACCATATTAATGTGTCCCCCCCCCATCCGAGACTCACTAAGAGGGGGAGGTGAGGCGGTGCATGGGAAGTCCTTATGCAGTACTGCCCGCCCAAAGTGGTGCCTGATACGTTCTAGCTGTTGTCTCTCTTGGTGCCAGCATCCTGAATTAGATCTCCATCATTCTCAGAGCCCCCGGTTCCTTCAGAACACTCATCACAATGCGTAATTATATTTTTGTGTTGTCTAGTCACCATTCCACCCAAGCTGAAATTCTAGGAGGGATAAACCAAATGCCTCTCACAATTATGGCTGCATTCCCAGAACCTGGTACAGTGCCTGGATGTAGTAGATGTTTAATAAATTTCTGTTGGATGAACAAATGAATGGGGAAAAAAAATGAATAGAATGCTAACACGGGCATGGATAATCGCCACGGTCCCTTCCAGCTCTGAAAGGTTCCAACTACTCTCTACTTTTTGACAGCTTTTGGAAGAAAAGCTTAAAATGAGTCCCAGAGAAGCTGTTTTACTGATCCCTGGGGGAAACCCCAGGATGGCTGCTGACAGGCTTTTCAACACTCAACTTGCTTCAAGAGTTACTCTTTTTTTTTTAAGCCTGAGAGGGAGTTTACTGAGTCCCCAGGATGGGATCAGTTCCCCCCAACCCCACCCCGTGCTGTTGTGAAAGGCACTTCAGTAGATACAGGGACCCAGTCAAGGCAAATGAAACTCCTCATGGCAGCAAGAGGACCAGACCTCACAGCTCAACAGATGACCATGGCAGTCAGAATCCTTCCCTTTTCTTGCACTCTGGGGGGCAGAAAGAGGACTCTTCCTGTATCCCGAATCAAAGGATTTCAGGCTGGCCTGAAATTACAACCTCTCCTTTCCCCAGGCAGTGCCTAGTTTACAGGCGGCTTTCAGCACGCACCTCAGATGAGCAGGTAGAGTTGGAGGACATTGTGTCAAAGATGCCTGGAGATTTGATGAACACCAACGTCTGAAAGCTGTTCTCCTAGTAACAAAGCAAATGGTGGGCGTAAGTGCCGCCCCCTTGGACACTGTGGATGTGCAGCAAGCCCCTGCTCACTCTTCCCTCAGGGCAGAGGGAAAAGGCCACTCCAGCCCCTAACTACCTGTACAAGAGTCTCTCCAGAGCCCCCGGTGTGGAAGCTGGGGGTGCTTTGAATGTGGTGCACAGGCCTTGCCCCTAAAACTTCTAACTAAATTGCTATGGAGGGAAGCCTGAGTTTGGACTCTTAAGACAGTAGCCCTAGCAGAGGCCAAACTTGAGAATTACAGTGCTAATGTACTTTTACAACTTAGATCAACAATAACACACATATACCCACACACGCGCACACAAGCACGTCTTCATCCAATCAAAGATCTGGCCTGAGAGGTGGGCTCAGATGTGGATCCATGCTGTAACACCTGATATTCCTGGGTCCATAATCTGGCCAGTGGGCCCATCTTACAATCTCCAAGTCTTTGTTTTTTTTATAAGTTATAGTCAACTTGCTGGGCCATGATCCATGTTCTTACCATATAGTAAAAAGTAATGAAATCCAAAGTTATCTTCATCAAAATTTTATCCCAGCTCTACCATTTACCAGCTCTGCAACTTCAGGCAATGGGAACCTTCCTCGTTTTTATGGTGGAGATAGTGTGACCTGATACGTACTCACCAAATTCTCCTACCCTGTGTGCAAAGCACTTAATGCAGTTGCTGGCACACAGTGAGAGCTCAGACTGTCCAAGTCAATGAAAAAATATCAAATGCTTTTATTTGTTGCTATTGAATGCCTTTCCCCCCACCTCTCTCTCTTAAAGGGGTTTAGACAGTTTGGCGGCTATTCTGACAACCACAGACTGTTTTAACTCTTCTAACATTCCTTCACTTCTGCGTGTGTGAGTGGATGTATGTGTGCATGCTGTATAAGTGTGTTCAGGTGGGTGTGTGAGGTGCCGTTGTGTGGGCATGTGTATACACATGCACTTGGGAACCAGGGGTTGATGCTGAGTGTCCTCCTCAATGATTCTGTACCTTATTCAGACAGGGTCTCTCACCGAATCTAGACTCACCAACTGCCTTGACTGGATGGCCAAAGAGCTCCATAGGTCTGCCTGGCTCTGTCTCCAGCACTCAGATTACAAAAGATACTATGAAACCAGCATCCTCAAGTGAACACTGGGGATCAAACTCAAGTGCTTATGTCGCCACGGCAAGTGCTTTACCAAGCCATTTCTTTAGCCCCTAGAATGCCTTCTCTTGGTTGAAACTTTGACCCTGAATTTGTTATATCTCTGAGGCTGGGTTTTCTCATCTCCAGAGTGGAGTTACAGAAAGTATCTATCCTACGTTTGCTTAAATGAACACTGCTAACTCTTACCAAATATCAAGAGCTAAACCTGGCAGACCCTGCCTCTATAAGTTAAAAGTGCTGAGAAAAGTAGAAAATAATGGTACCTCTTCCTTGGGTCAATGTCCCACAGAGAGCCTGATAACCAAAGTAGAAAAGATGCATGCCTCTCAAAGGCTCTCAGAGTGATAGCATTTATACACTGGGAGCCAGAAGGCTGCCCCAGCACCCCTTCACCCTCTTGGGGTGATCCTGAAGAATGCTGACTCCAGCATGGGGCCCTTCTCACCACTTCCCAATCCGCCTCACTCCATTTAGCTCTGGCAATCCAATTCCCTTTCCTCTACCCGGAAATCGATGTTTAATTAACACATTATTGGAAAAATAAACACAGTCTTCAATGCGACTGCAATGAAGCTAATGCAGCTCAGCTTGGGGGCTGCAGAGGGCCCCCTCTGTCAGTGAAGCACTTCTAGTCCCTCCTTCTCAACTGAGAAAAAGTTCTCTTTTTCTCCCTGGGGTTCACCAGCCTGGGAAATCCCAGTCTCTTCCCTCTTGGCTCCTCTCTTCCTGTCTCTGGGGAGCAGCCTGCAGTCCGTTTTTGCCTTTGCCCTACAAGGCAGAGGAGTGGAGGATTAGCTTGTTGTCAGTGCATAGATTATTGTTCTTTGGGAAGAGGGGGAACTCCTGGGCACTCCTTCTGTGACACCTCCTTTTCTGCAAACTCAATCAATGCTCATTCAAACCTAAGGTCAGCAGCAGCTCTCTTGCCCCACCCAGGGTAAGGGAAAGGAGACCAGTAGTGGCTAACCAGAATGATGGCCCTAAAGGCTCGGCCTAGACATTGGGAGCTGATGTAAAGATTTCTCTCGGGAATATTTCCTCTTCCAGTTATCAATAAAGATGCCCCCTCTTTTCCACAGTCCCATGGAGAGTACAGAGCAAGATCTCTGGGTCGAGACCCAAACTTGGAACTGCTATTTTTTGCTGACAGTCTTAAATATGCTAGCTAGTCTCTCCAGCCAGCATCTTCCTTATCAAATGAGGATGCTACCTATCTAATGAAACAGCAGAAGAGGCAGGTGCTAGACAACTGTCTCTTTGGCAGACTCTCACAGTGAGGGTCAGGCCCTAATTCCAGCACCATGGACAGCACCACACCTCCCTTCTTCCCCACACCTGTAAGGCCCTGGGTCACAAGACAAAGCAAAGGTGGGTTTCAGGTTCTCTGTCTTCAGCCCACCATCTGCCATTCCAATCCACCTAACTCCCTCCTCGGATGGGTATTGAAGTAAAGAGGGTCCCTGAGACATGGGAGACAGACTTCCAAAGTGCCATTTAAAAAAAAAAATCTAGAAGCAGCTCCACTTCTGGATAGCAGCCCCACCCACTTTCTTTTAATCCTAGTTCCTCAGACCAACACCAACTTCTTAAGCATATCCCAGAGTGTAAGACATCTCCCAGAACCAAGCCCACAGATGGGGTATGCCACAGTGGTTAAGACCAAACAAAGCCTTCAAAGCCAGACATGCCACTCCCTACCTCATAGCCTTGGGCGTGTTACCTAATATTTTTTGGCCTCTGCTACTTTTTTGGCTAGGTAGAGAATATAACTATTTCTCCCCTACAGGGTGGTCAGAAGACTAAGTGAGATAGCATGGGTCAAAGACTAAGCATAGCACATATGGTACACAGTCAAGAACCAAGTGTTATCATTAGCTCCAGTAAGACTACTTGGGATAGTAGATGGAGATTCAGTAATGGTGGGACTGGTTAGAAGACTAAAGTCGTAATTCTTTATAAATTTAGGACAACTGGAAGTATCACTAGAGAAGGGTTCTCTTCTTGGCTCCCTTCTTGAGATAAAATTGGATCTCTGACTCTAGCATACCCCCTTCCTTCCTCTGTCCCATTAAGAGAAACTGGGTGATGCCATCTCAAAGAAGAATGACCATACATTTTGTCATCCAAACCAGGACACTGTTGAAACTCAATAATTAGACTAGGACATAGTCCTGAACAGGAACTGTCAACAAACCAGGGCATTCGTTTACACCATCTCAAAATCACACAGAAATGACCAGACATCAAGTTTCAAGGTGCTGGCCAAGGATAACCCTTTCCTGATTCTGAGGCTCCATCCTGCTCTATCTTCCTCGTCCAAACAAACAAATGCACTCCTGGCTAGAATCTCTGACTCCTATTCAGGTCATTCATCTCTCTAACCCACATTCAATGTCATCCATCTCTAATCCCCATTTAGGGTCATTCACCTCTAATTCCTATTCAGTGTCATTCACCCCTAACCCCCATTCAAGGTCATCCATCTCTGAATCCCATTTCCAGTCATTCAAGTCCAACCTTAAGGTAGAGCAGAGAAACCTGGTAAAAGACCTTCACACACGTTTGATACCATCAGTATCTCCAACCAGCCTCTCAGCACAAAAATGAAGCATTCAGTTTGTAGGCCTATACGTCCCTTCTTAAGAGTCAAGAGCTAACATACTGGGAGAGCCTAGCAGCACCACAGTTCCAGGCTGTCGGGATGCAGACACAGGCTATTTGCATCATGGAAGCCCCATAACACTTAGATCCAGCACTGATGGGTAGGGTGGCATGCACAATGTGCACACTGAACGCCCCCCAACGCACGCTGGAGACTTCTAATACCTTCAAGAGACAGCCTTAACTTACGCTCTGGCTCTAGCAACCTGGAAATAAAGCTCACCAGGAACCTTCTGGTCTTAGAAGCCTGAAACACCATCCAGAATTTCTTTAGTTCTACAAACACTTTGCTTGCTCTCCTCCAGGGCACACCTGCTACACCCTCTCGCCAAGACCCCACTCTCCAATGAATGAAGAAGACCAACAGAAAGACAGAAGGGCCGTAACAACAGCACCCAGTGTTACATATTATGTCAATAAGCCATTCCATCTCTAAGCCCCACTTTCCTCTTCTGTACTTGAGGGCACTGAAGGAGGAGATGACTTATTTCTCTTTCCCTTCTAACAGCATGCTATGATGCTCATGAGAATAGGCTCTGAAATAAGACAGATCTGAGTTCAAGCCCCTGATCTGTCATTTTACCAGATTACTTTAGTAATGTCTGTGCCTTCTTCTCTGTCAACAAAAGGAAATAATACTAGTATGCTGCTTTGAATTATGTGGATGGTTAAATGAGATACTATATAAAGAAAAAATCTTGGCTCACAATAAGTACCACGCTTGTACTCCTGTGAGGGTGAGGATGATGAGGGAGCATGAGGGGGGCAGAGTGACTCTGAGCCAGTGAGAGAAAAAAAGCTTTCTACTGAACCCAGGAAGTTCACGCTTGATAACTCCTCCATCAGATCTAGACTTGCAGGCAGACCTAAGACAGCTCTGAGCAAAGTTCAGCTTTCCCAGAAAGCAATATGCTAGACGAAGACAACTCCATCCCCAAACCCATACGGTTCTTTCTTCCAATAAGCAGATGTTTGTTAAACCACTGTGCACAAAGGAATGTCCTCAGCACTGGGAATATGGATAAAAATAAGGTCCCTGACCTCACAAAGCTTGCATTCTATGGGCAGAAATGAAATACGGTCTCTCAACATGTAACACAATGCTCAGTAATGATTAACTCATTAAAACTAAATACAGTATACTGGGCAGGAATACCACAAGAATATTAACGGGGACTATTTTAGAAAGCGGGTCAAGAAGGGCCTCTCTGAGGAGGTGTCATTTGGGCCGTGACCTGCAGGAAGGGACGGATTACTGGGACCACAGCCTTTGCCCCAAGTGTGGCAGCACAGCCACCTGTGGCTGGCCCAGATACACAGCTGCACTTGCCTCGTCTGCAGAGAAGCCACAGCTAGCCCACAGATCAGTGCTGCAGCGCAACTGGCTAGTCCACAGAAAGGGCATACTGAGGGCGATGGGGCCTGACCACAACTAGGACAGTGTGTATTTCCAGGTGGCAAGCTTGGGAAGGGTTGCTTGCCTCTTTTGCAACTCTCCCATCTACACCTGAGAGGCTGTGCATGGAGAGCACAGCCTGAGATCCCCAGAGCAGGCCCTTTTCTGGGTTTGCCACAGTAATCCACCTCGGAGGCATCCAACTCCCCAACTCTCCCCTTTCCCCGGCAATGACGTAACTCTTTCTCCCTAACTCCTCAAGGTCAGTTCCAGGAAGAGAGAACAACACGGGAGAGAGGGGACAATCCACATTTTGCTTTAAGGATTTCTTTTTTAATGTTTTCCAATCTCACTTATAATTGCTAATAACATCATAACACACCTCTAGCTGAAGAAGAAGAAGAAGAAGAAGAAGAAGAAGAAGAAGAAGAAGAAGAAGAAGAAGAAGAAGAAGAAGAAGAAGAAGAAGAAGAAGAAGGGGAAAATGGCGTCTGGTAGTGAAAGCAGCTGAAGCCAGAGAAAACACAGGGCTCTAGCTGATGGCCAAAGGCAGTTTCGGCTCTTGCAGGCTGCAGCTTCCAATAAGGCCGCACCACCCAAGACATGGCTGATGTCTACTGGAAAAACGAGGCCTTCCTCTGAGCTCAGCCCAGCACTCTGGGGAGGTACCAAGGAAAACCCTTCATTTTACCCACCTTGTCCCTCCTCCGGCTTCAGTTTGCAGCCACCCACCCATCACCCTTGAGCTCACCCACCCACAGTCTTGTTTGGTGGACCGGGGATCAACACTTAAGGCTTCCTGCTGGAGTTGCAAGCAGCTTCTTCCCCCTACCCACTTTCCTGCTTCCTTAAAGACTCTATTCCCCCTCTCCCCTGCTAAATCCCCCCCATTTGGCATTCCTTCCCCTGTAGTACCCCACCTCCCCAGTAGACACAATTCAGCGCGCACAGCCACCCAGCACAAAAAGTCAGGCAGCCTCCTATCTGAACCACACACGTACAGGGTCGACACAGTCCTATGTCATCCAATCAGAGGCACACCACTGTCTGGAAAAACACAAACACCATTCTAGCCCCCATACAAAAGGCAGCACAAAGGCCACCAAAAATTTCCAAGACCTTGCATCGTCTATAAAGCGGAGAGCTAGGTAGGACAAAGACATCGCTCGATCTTCCCAACAAACCACAACAAGCCTCGGGGACATTCTGCAGTGCCCTCTGGCTTGACACAGTCCACTGATCAGAGGTGTGTGTGTGTTGGTGTGTGTGAGAGCGCGTAGCCATGAGCATGGGGGTGGGGGCTGCGCCTATCTCCAGGCATCAAGTTCCCCAGAGGTAATCCAGTCCAGACCCTGCTTTCCCCCGCAACCTCCCTTCAGTGTGCCGCAAACATAGATTTCATGGATGGTTAAATTGGATCATTATCACCGAGTGCTTATTTGGCCCAAAAAAAAAAATCATTAGAAATCATCTACCCACCTCCTCATGAGATACCCACCCCCAACAACATACTAATCCCATGAACTGCGACACACAACAGCATTTAGGAAAGGATAATAGCAAGAGAGCAAAACAGCAGCGGTAGCAAGAAGAAGAAGAGGCTATAGCATTCCTGTGTTCCCTGTGTGAAGATGGGCAGAGGGGCCATGGCTAGAGGTGGCAGTGGGGGAAGAGGCAAAGCCAACAAAAAGGACCAAATGCAATCAAGCCCTTGGTCGCCTGCGTGTGTGAGAGAATGTGTGTGCAAAAAGCGTGTGCCGTTGCGTGTGTGGATGTGCCGACTTAGCCCTCCTATCAGAAGGCTGCATCCGTGTGGCATGTAGGAAAGGCCATCGCACCACTGTTGTGTTGCAAAAAGACAAAAAAAAAAAAAAAGAGCCGCATAGTCATCAGAATCAAAATTTTCTTTTTCATGGAGATGGAAAGGGCTGAAGGAAAGGGGGGGGGGCTGGGTAGAGGGTAGAGGGGACAGTGCATAGAAATGGAAGGCAAGACCATGGCAGGATTGTGGGAGGATGGAGGGGGAAATTGGTGAAGGAGTGGACAAAACTGCACGCACACAGAGACACAAACGCACACACAATACCCAAACACCAACCCCACCGCCTACACTGTTCGTCCAAGGCTGACAACCCGGCCCCATCTCTCCGCTGCTTCTCAGAGAACCCAAAGCTGGTGCTGATGGATTTGTGTATCTCAGTTTTGCAGCAGTGGGCTAATTACAACCAAGCCCCCTCACCAAATTAACCCCTCCCCTCCCTCCCTCTCTCTCTTTCTCTCTCTCTCTCTCTTTCTCTAAAAGGCCAATTGAAGAATAATGTGTTTTTAGAGATAATGGATTTTTTTTTAAGAAGCGAGAGAAAGGGGGGGGGAGATACAGGACAGAAATTCTGCAAATCGGTGACTTCCAACCTCACCTCTATGTCCCCTCACGTCCCCATTCACTGGAGCATCTCATCTACCATTCTCCGACCATTCCCTTGTCCCCCACCATCCAAAAGAAAAGACCTTCCTACCATGCACATCGACAAACACACCAACCGCCACCCAATCTCAGTAGCCGATCTCAAAACCCCAAGCATCAATCCACCTCGATACATCCCTTCCTTATATAAGCAGCAACCATCAACATAGGAACGCAGCATTAAAAAGAAAGCAACAAAAACGAAGGCCGTCCCCCCCATCAGTCCCCCAGTTATTAATAATAGGGAGCTACCAGAGAAGCAAAGACGTAGTAGTCTCTCAAAATCTAGAATTCCTTTGATTCTTGGTCTCGCTTCTTAAGAAGCAATTTTGAAAAAATTATTATTTCATTAGAAAGGACCAGAAAGCTCCAGAAAAAGGGCATTTGCACAGTCCAGTTGTTTAAAAAAAATGTTTTTTAACCCAGCCCTGTTGCTCACTAATAGCGAACTTCCAGTGTCCAGCATTTTCCCCCTTCTCCCAAAAGGAAGATTGTCCTGAAAGGTGAACCCAGAGCTGCAGAAAATGGGCCAAGAACCCTTACTCCATTTCCCCAATAATAACAACAACAACAAAAAAATCAAACAATAGGGATACAGCTGCACGACCAGCACCCATCTGAAATATCGTTTACCCCGATACGACTTGGGCAGATTAAGCCTGAAGATTAAGAAAGAAAAATACCAGCTTTGCCTGGCTTCTCCCACCATCCTTTCGACACGTACCCAGCAGCCCTTAGGTAAACTTGCCCATCATAGCCGGCGGGACCATTGTAACTTGAAAGGCGACGCTGAAGCCCTTGAACGATGAAGGAAGGCTCTACCCAGAGCAGCACATTAGGGAAAGGACGGTTCCTCAGGCTCCCCTGACTAACCTCCAGGTGCCCCCAGATAGACTATCCCAGCACCCAAGTCACCCAGCATGCTGGCAGTTCAAATTTCCTTCAGACCCTTCATCACAAAGACGGACGGTCATCTGACCCCTGAAACTACACCGTCCTCCAGGTGTGACAAGGAGTGCCCCCCCCTTGGGGCTATCCTCTAGACTCAGGGCAGAAAAAAATGATTCAGAATGTTGGGATGGATCGGGGTGGCAAAAGAAACACTCTCTCCCCAAAGCGGGAACAGCTGGAAAAAGCGGGGAGAAGACAGTTTCTATTCTATCTACTCTATGCGGTCCAACGGGATCACTCTATCCTAGACTAGCTCTCCACGATCTCTGACCTTTGCATTAAAATAATAATAATTACTGTAATACAAAATAAAGACTAAGGAAGAGAAAACCTACCCTGCCTAAACGCAATAATAATTTGCAAAATGTGTACATATACAATTTTCTTATCACACAGTTCTTCTGAGCGAAATCAAAAGAAGGATGCATTTAATACAGGGAGGGAGCAATTAATTTTTTTTAACAAGTACTCACAAGATAAGTCACCTGCAAGGCAGCAGAGCCCATAGGTTGGTATTACATCACTAGCTCAGTGAGGAATGGGGGCTGGGGGACAGATTTTTCTTTTCATTGTCATCAGTACAATGTTTCTAGAGTAGTTAAGTTTTGTGGTTAGGAAAGAGAGAGGGAAAGAGCCCAAACTCTGGATACAACAGGAAGCTTTGAAAAAACAATACGTCGAACCAGGCTTTAAGGTCACTCAGAGCTTGCAAAACCCACAGTGCTTACACAGAGTGGAAGTTTTCAGACAAGCTTGCTACTAAATCATTAATATAAACAAATGGAAGGCGAAGGAGGAAGATTTCCCTTGTAACTGATCCAAAGGGAAGAGCGCACACACACACACACACACACACACACACAAACCTTTTCACCTCTTGAGGGTGCCACCTTCCCAAGACAGCAGGGGTCCAAACTGAAATTTTACTTAAGAATGACCTTTCCACACCCCCTTCAATACACATAAGTGTACACACACACACACACACACACACACACTCCATATATAACTCGGTTTCTTAACACCTAAGGGAAATCCCTGTCTCCATCCTGTTTTGTCTTCTTGTGATTCTCAAAGTCTCTTCTCCAGGAAAAGAGAGAAAGTGGCTTCAAAATGTCAAGGAAAGGGGGGGGGGGGGGTACCAACCTAAACGGAAGTGATAGACACGCATCATTTTGGATTAATAATCCAATCAAATAGGAGAAAGTCTTTTAAAAAAAAACAAGTAAAAGAAGAGGAAGAGTATAATAAATCTAAAACATTTTCTGACTTTCCTAACGTCTGGAGCAAAACGACCCAACTTCCAGGAGAGACCGAAGTGAAAGAAGAGGAGTTGAAAAGCCATTCCCGTGGTCTGTCGTATTCCTCAAATCCAGCGTTTAAAGAGGAAAGAATGAAAGAAGAATCTAGGTTGGTCGCTCCCAGAAGAAAACTTCTACCCTCTCAGGTGCAGCCTCTTCCCGGAATGGACAAACCCTGGAGTCGCGTTTCGCCTCCTGCCTGCCTGCCTTTTCCCCAGAATCTTACCTCTGGGTCGAACCGAAGAGTTGGGTATCTGTCAGTTTGGTGTTTAATCAACTGAGTTTGCTGGGTGTTTCCTCCTTGGAAAGATTCAAATCCCAGAATCTTTCTGACTCCTTTTCCTTTTTCTTTCTTTCTCTTTCTCTCTTTTTCTGTCTCTGGGAGGGAGTGGCAGGGAAGAAGAGAGGACGCTGGAGATGCTAAAAGCAGGTCCCGTGTGCCTGGAGCTGCGGGCGGCCGTGTACGGGGAGGACACGCTGCCTCTCCCTCTCTCAGTGAGTTGCATGCAAGAGGAGATGTGTAGGGCTGCGCTCTGAGCCTGAGACTGCTGGAGGAGCCCAGGAATTTCACGCACTCCAGAGCTGGCCCCTCCCTCTCCCACACAGACCCCAGCATTTAAAGAGACAGCTTAGACTATCTGGCTCTGAGCTTCGCCTCCTCCCTGGGTGTTTGGCAGAAAGCTGAGAAGGGGCAGTCTGCAGCCCCTCATCGAGTAAGACCTGGTCTCTGGAGTATCATTCGCCCCTCACCCGAGCCTGAGAGAAGAGTTCCTCTCCAAAACTAGAGCAAGAATCCAAATAAAGATATTTTTTTAAATAAAAAAGAAGAAAGAAAAAGAAATCCTCACACTCCCGTACCCTCTTAGGACTGTTCACTGCTGACTAAAGAGGCAGCTAGAATGCTAACCCTAAAGTGAGCCTCAGTTTCTCACTTTCCCTTATAAAATCAGGGCAATGTTTGAGGCTCTGGTGGAGGTCAGGGCTGTAACTAGGACAGGAATCCATTCCTTCAACAAACACCTCTCTGACAGCTGGCTCAAGATGAGACACAAGGGGAGGTGGCTGGGGAAGTGGAAATGAAGGCGACAAATTATACGTCCATTCAGAGGGCCCTTGCTGAGGAAAACAGGCCCCATAGAGTGGCTGAGTCTACCCTGGGGCAGCTAAAAGCTGAAGGATAGAGAGACAGGGTTCAAGCACTAGTGGGCCAGAAGGATGTGCTTACCCCTGATTGGTACCCAGACCGCAGGGTCCAGGCATTTCCACAACCCTCCAAAACTCTCAGAAATCCATCACCAACTTTGATAGACTAGTGTGGGCATTTCCCAAGTCAAGTCTAAACAAGTGATGACAGTTGGTAGCAACAAACAAACAAAAAAAGAGTTTTGTTCAGTATCAGACCTTGGTGCTCATAGCAAGAAAACATCCCCAAGTCCTTTCTACTCCTGCCCATTTTTTACAGGGATATCTTTGCACACCATTGTTCTCTTGGCCAACACCAACGGTCAATAATAGTCACTAACAGCTGCCAAACACTTGCCATGGGCCAGCATGTTTTTCAGCTCACTGAGACCAGTACTAACTGGAGTCCATCTTGAGTTTTACAAATGTTCTCCAGGGCCATGGAGGCAGAAGTAGCTGACGAGAAATTTAAAATCAGGTCTACGCAAATCCAGAGCTAGGGCTCCTACGCTTCCCTTCCCAGGATGGCCTCCCTCACATCTGTGCCCTTTGCAGCACAATCTCACCTCTGCCAGCTTCATTGCTGTGTGTCCCAAGCACCATGCTCACAAGATATCACATGGGTTTGTCAAGGTCCCTGGGCCCAGTAAATCTTCAACCCCTTGGATAGAGGCAAAGGTGTGCTCATATAAGTACAGGAATGTAAAAAGAATAGGGTAAAGGACACTCGATGGGACTGTCAATAATGAAAGCTATTCGAACCTGGAGACAGAGTATTTTAAAATGAGCTCGGTAAACTAGTTGCACTTGGGCTAAGTATAAATGATCACAAATAATTCCAGAGTTGTTAGTGTATGGTAAAGTGTGTTTGGCTTTGCAGATCATAATCTTTTTTTTTTGCATGTGTGTGCTTGTGTGCATGCCTGATTCTGTGTATGTGTGTGTGTGTTTCACATCCTTCAATAGCCCCATGCATCCAACACACAGAAACACAAACAAATATGTCTCCATGAATTAACCTTATACACAGCTTTTCATCTCCGTCTGTTTACTGTAGACCTGAACTGTCCTGGTTCCACACCTGTGTCCACTTTAGCAGGCCTTCTTCAAGGCCTGAGCATTTTATTTGTTCCCAGAATGTACCAGGAAAATTCAGAAGATGTAACCCATCAGGAAGAGGCCCAAGGGATGTGAAAGCAAAAGCCTAAAGCAGAAGGCTTGGAGAGACAAGTCAGTCAATAAAGTATTTGCCAGGAAAGCATGAGGGCCTGAGTTCCCCAGTACCCACGTAGAAAGCTGAATGCTGAAGCTGAACTAGGGAGGTAGAGACAAATGTGTCACTAAGACACATCTGCCAGCAAGGCTGGCCAAATCAGAAGCTCCAGTTCCCAGTGAAAGACTCGTCTCAATAAACAAAGTGTGTGGTGCTAGAGAGATGGCTCTGCTCAAAGAGTGCTTCCTGCTCTTAGAGAACCCAAGACAGACTTCACTTCCTGGTGCCCACACTGGGGAAACTCGAAACTGCTTTATGACTTCAGCTCTAGGGCTCTAGGGCATTGTCTAACCTCTTCATACACCTGTCATATACTCACACAGACATGCACATGCATACATTCATACATACAGAAAACATGTTGATAAAAAAGAATAAGGCATAGAATGATTGAGGAAGACACCAACCTCTAACCTACACACACACACACACACACACACACACACACATACACGAACATGTACATGCACATTCATGAAAGAGAGGGAGGGAGGGAGGAGGGGGAGAGAGAGAGAAGCATCATGGCTAAGCACCTATAATAGTAAATGGCCTAAAGGCATCCATCATCAAGAATTTCCATTGCTATTGTCAGGGCAGAATTTAAGTTAGCAGTAACCAACCAGATGAACTGGGCCTTGAACGAGCAACTGTCTTGACCCTACTAGCACAACGCAGTTAACAAACCTGCTTTCTAGAGTTATTACCACCTTCCCAGTACTAAGGTAAGCATGTGGCAGGCACTAACAGAGCATCTCATTTAACCCTTGTGCAAGCTGGTTTTACTGCATCTTTCACTGAAGATTGTACAATGCACATTTTTAAATAAGACTGTGCATGTAAAATCAGAATTCTGGATAAACAGTCTGCTGTCCTGCTCTATCCCTCTCTCCCATATTTCCTTGAGACAAGGTCTCTCACTGAATTGGGAGCCACAAAACCCCAGAGAACTCCTTTCTCCCCACGCAGCATTGGGATTGTAGTCTCTTGTGACCACACTCAGTTGCTTAAAGTAAGTGCTGGGCATTTGAACCGAGGTCCTCATGCTTACGTTGCAAATGCTATTACCCTCTGATACATCTTCCCAGATCCTCTTTTACAAAGTTTCTAACTTTCACTTACAGATTTTTCCAATTATCTTTGCAACATGATTGTAAGTGTCAATTACTTCATTTGGAGCTTTGATGTTTTGTTTCATTATTTGTTTGTTTGTTTACCTGCTGGCTTGTTTGAGACATTATCTGGGGTAGCCCAAGCTAACCTCAAATTTGCTAAGACAGCCTGGAACTTCTGCTTCTCCTGCTGCCTCCTCTACCTCCTGCTTCCAGGATTACAGCTATCTAACACCAGGCACTTATACATAACTAGGAATTGAACCCGGGGCTTTGTGCATATTAAACACGCACCCTACCAATTGAACTGTATGTCCTGGCTAAATGGGTTTTACTTTCTGTTTTCCTATCCTTCTACTCTAAACAACCCTACAACTCTCAAAAACTTCTTATATCAAGATCCAGCCACTAGGAATGGCATTAGACAGCTCTTCCAATCCTTTAGGCAGGACCTTAATAGATCCAAGTTCTCCAGTCCCCCAACCTTCTCTACTGCATTGATCTGAAGTCACTAACATCCCCACATGCCCTTCTCCTGAGTAGGTTTCAAGCATATCCCCCAAGGTTGTTAGGCCAAAGCATTTTTCCCAGAGTCCCTTGCAAACATTCCCTGTGCTCTTTTTGCTCTTATGTCCCAAGGGCTGTGCTGCATTGCTGGCCTGCTGGAGTCGGTTTGGTTTTTTGTCTCCTATGTTATGATGATTCCCATGTTATTAATAAGTGACTTCTTATTAATTAGCTTTATTAGACATTCACTGTGCGTGACAGATAGTGCCATAGAGGGACCTAGCATTTTTTTCAAGGAGGGGACTTGCACTAAAAAAGTCCAATTATAGGACACAGAGACAGCAGGGAGTCGCAGGGAGACAACAGTAAGGCTTCCAAAATTCTAAAAAGGCAGGACCTAATCTGGACAGCCATGTCTGGCAGAGGAAGGAGGGGAGCAGGTGAATGAAAGATTTGTCTCTGTGTAGGTACCAGCCATGGGAATGGGAAGGGGAGAGCTTGAACGTTCAGGCTGTGGGGAGGTCAGCTCCCAGGGACTGTTTCCAACTCCAAGAATCCTGCTTATCCCACGGAACAAAAGAGTCTTGGGGCTTGCAGCCAATACAAGCCTCCCAGTCATCTCTCTGAATTCATCAGCCTTTGCCCGCTAAGAGGAACCATCAGCAAAGGACTATGGTCTCCAGCCTGGGGGAGATCCAGGTAGGAAGCCGGATGCTCGCTCTGCAGCCACATCTTTCTCCTCCAGCAGCCCAAGGCAGGAAACTTGTCTAGATTGATGATAAAAGAAAACCTAACCAAAAAGGAACTTTATAAGGAAAAAAAAATACTGAGGAGGAAACTATTTCCTACCACTCAAATCATTTTCAAAGCAATTCTAAAATTTCCTGCTTAGGGATCAAATTTTAACATGGTCCAGGAATATTCAAAGTGTTTAATGGGCTTTAATGTTTGAGTGGCAGAGATTTACCCAATGATACTGATGGCTTCTTCCAAACTGTCATCATTCCCTCCCATCAATTGTGTGAGTTCTCTGTCTTAAATTTCATTCCTCCTCTCAGAGCACAAGAGAGGTTAGGAGAGCATAGCTACTCCTGAGTGGTGAGAAGTCAGTACCGAGGTCTCAGAGTAAACACCCAAAAGGAGATGCTCGCCAATGCCAGACTCTGAAGGATGGGCCTGAGCTCCACCCACAAGCCAGCTACAAGACCTTCTCTGCAAGGAGGGGTAACGATAACACTGACTCTACAGGGAAGCCTTTGGGATGGAATAAACCAATATCTGTAAAACACTCGGTTGATGTCATAACAGAAAGGCTGCTCTTAGTGCTTGTTAAATACTACAAACTTTCCCATGGTGGTGACTCCCAGAAACCTTTTCCTAATTTTTCCTTATAATGGTGTTAATAACCTACTGCTTCTGGAATATCTCAGGATCACAGACAAGAAAAATATGTGACCTCTGCTGTCATTCTTGACAACCCTCCTTATAGAGTTCAATCAGAGCCAATACCGATGCCTTTAGTTCTTTATCCAAGTTACACTTTTCTTCCCCTTCCCCCGCTGGATAGAACCCAAACCATCCTCTCCCATCTACACAACACCACACCCAACAAAGGCTCAGGCAGGAAAGGCCAGGGGCTTTTCAGAGCCCACAGCACATCCCAGCTGTACCCCCATGCTCCTGGCCCACACACCAAAACTATTTTTAAATAATATACTTTGCTTGGTTGTGGGCTTAAAAAAAAATCCTCCTCAGGATTCAAGCTCAAGATGGAATGATTGCCAAATGCTAACAGCTTTTTGAACAGGACGTAGTTAAAAATATGTCTGAAATGGTTTTAACTCAAACTCAAAAAATAGCCTAACTAGCTAGGGAGCCTTATCATATCATAGGCAGTGGGGTGTGGGGAAGTGAAAAAGAAAGAGGGATTCCCTTCAAAGGGGACCACAACAAACCTCACCACAGGGACTCAGGAGGGATGCTGGGTTTGATTCCCCACACAAGTAATACCCTCTGAAAGCACAGATGGGAACTCCAGGGAAAAGAATGAACAACACCAGCGAGTTCGTTGCCATCAGATGCTCCTGATGAACCTCGGAGCGTGGCTTCTTTAACCCATAAAGCCCAAAAGTGGTCACTGCAACACCACAGTGACCTACTGCATGTTTGTAGTCTAGGATATCAGCTCCCACCCCAGGGAGTCACTGAACAAGAATCTGCATGCCAACGAGATGATCACAGGGTTCATATTCAAGTTCAAGGGACTGGAGAGATGGCTTAGTGAACCCAAGTTTAAATACAACTACCTATAACTCTAGCTCCAGTAGCTCCAGCACCCTCTTCTGACCTCCAAGGACACTTGCACTCATAATTGCATATACACAGACACATACACATACTTAATTAAAAATAAAAATAAATAAATCCTTTTTTTAAATCAAGTTCAAAGTCCAACACAACAACTCTAGCCTGAGTTAGACTAGAACTATTTCTCCCTACTTGACATATAAGAAAACTGAGGCACAAGGAAGACACAGCAGCTGAATCATGTCTAATGATGTCACCCATAGTCTCACTTCTTCTTCAGGCTTTGGACCAAAATGAGGCTCCAGCAGCCCTAACAAAGGGCAATAGGGCACGTGTGTGTGTGTGTGTTGGGTTTTTTGTTTGTTTGTTCATTCATTTGTTTTTTAATTAGGAGCTTCTGTTGATTAGATTTTACTGTCAATTTGACACAAACTGGAGCCACCTTGGGAAGAGGAAACTAGGTTGAAAAGTAGACCAGATAATACTGGCCTATGGGCATGTCTCTAAGGGACTGTCTTGATGGATGATTAGTATGGAAGCACCCGCCCATAGCTGGCAGGACCATCCCCTGGCAGATGAGTCCTAATTATATCAGAAAGCTAGTTGAGCAAGCCAGAGAGAGAGGCACCAAGCAGCATTCCTCCATCATTCCGCCTCCAGTTTTTACCTGAAGTTCCTGTCCTCAAAGCCAACTGTGACCTGAAAGTGTAAGCTAAAATGAACTCCTTCCTACCAAAGTTCCTTATGGTCACGGTGTTGATAGCAACAACAGAAATCATGACCTAAGACTGTTGATCAAAAGAGTGTTTCTTAACGTTTGTTTACCAGACCAGAGTCCTGTCAAAGGATCCATTTTTCCACGTGTTTAGAAAATTCATATTTATGAATTTTAGTATTAAAATTAATGTACAATATTTCTCTACTTGGCTTTCTATTGCTGTGATAAAACAGTGACCAAAACCAACTTAGGAAGGAAAGGGCTTGTTTCTGTTTCATCTTACAACTCCCGATCACAGTCCATCACTGAGGGAAGTCAGGATAGGAACTCAAGGCAGGAACTGAAGCAGAGACTGCAGAGCAGTGCTTTCTCCATGGCTTGCTCATCTTGTGGTTTTGTTGTTGTTGTTGTTGGTTTGGTTTGGTTTGGTTTGGTTTTTTTGTTTGGTTTGTTTGTTTGTTTGTTTTATATACAACCCAGGCCTGCCTGCAGAGGGGTGGCACCAACCACAATGGGCTGGGCTCTCCCACACTATCAGTCTAGAAAATGTGCCACAGATTTGCCTACCAGAAAATCTAATGGAAACATTTTCTCAGTTGAGATTCCTCTTTTCAAATGACTATAGCTTGTGTCAAGTTGACCAAAAAAAAAAAGAAAGAAAGAAAAAAGCAAGCTGCACAAATACGTGTCTAAGAAATCCTACAGGCAAGAGACCTCTTTAGCCTTGCTTAATCAAGTGTATTATAAATTTATTTTACTCCAGCTCACCCCTTACTAGATACCTATTTACAGTAAGAAAAGCTCATGAGATGTGTTTATGTAAGATGAAATGAATGTTGGGTTTTACTACTGCTTATCAATCATATAGCTGAGGAGTCTACAGAAAATCATGTTTCTTAAAGACTGGTGACGGGATGGATCCTTTTTATAACAACTCCAAAATGTTGTCATTCAAACTCTGATCGATCAGTTCCTGGAACAGGAAACTCACTCCCTTAGAAAGCAAACCAACCCTTACCTGAATGGCTTCACTATTAGGAAATCTTTACATTAAGTCCAAACTGTCCTTCCCACAGTGCTCCAGGCAGCACTTGTGTAAAATCTATGTAAAGTTCAGCATCATGCAAAGGAAATAACTGCTCCTCATGTTACCATTCACACATGACTCTTCCAACAGTAGACTTGTAAGTCTGCTTCACTGCTACAACCTAGAGCTTCTGTGTGTTTCAGAACTAGAGTTCTGTAGCTTAAATATAGTTTTTGAAGATTGCCCAATCCACCTTTCTGTGCATTTGGGGTACTTGTTCATGTGTATGCACAAGAGGGTGAGGAGTCCAGAGATCAATCTCTGATGTCATTTCTCAGAACCTATCCACTTAGTTTTTGTACAGGGTCACCCACTGGCCTGGAATTCACCAACTAAGATGACCTCGTAGGTTAATGAGCCTGTCTCCACCTCTGAGAGCTAGGATTACAAGCATGTACTGCCATGGGTTTTCACGTGGGTTCTGAGGCTCAAACCCTGATCGTTATACTGGCATGGTAATGGCTTTTCTGACTGACCTAACTCCTCATCCTTCTAGTCTTTTATTTCATTTCATTTTATTATTTTGTTGGGAAGGGTGAGACAGGGCCTTACTCTGTACTGCAGGCTGACCTGGAACACATCATTCTCCGTCTTAACCGCACAAACACTGGGGTTAGTAGTATGAACCATTATGAAAACTTCACTCAAAAGAAAGAAAGAAAGAAAGAAAGAAAGAAAGAAAGAAAGAAAGAAAGAAAGAAAGAAAGAAAGAAAGAAAGAAAGAAAGAAACATGTCTAAGAGTAAGCAAATGACTTGCAAGATCAGACAGACAAGAGAAGCATCATTTGCAAGACTGACTTTGAAGATAACATGGTTTGGGTGTTCTTTTCTTTCCTCTGCCATAATTCTTGAATGTTTGAGGTTCACGTCTAGCCCCTCTGGTTCCTTCACAGAGACCCACAGAGATTCCCACAGCCTTCTTCCTTGTACCCTTGTCGGAAGCCACACTGACATCCAGCCGGGGGCTAAATGAGTCAGAGAGCTCGCCCAGCGTGGGGAGTTTTGTGTTCCAGCATCTCTCCTCCTGGAGTGGCCAAGCTGGGGCTGTTCTTCACCCCACGCTGCCTCCTCTCCACACTACCATCTGCACCTCCTTCCCAGGGATCACCATCTGCTTTCCTGATACCACTCAGCCGCCCCCAGCTCTTTGCTCGGCTTCCAAGCCCACTCCCTGAACCAGTCTTCCTGCAGCTTGAGCCCTTCTCTTTTTTTCCCACAATCTCCATTCATTCTATGTTCACCTCCTCAGTCCACAGCTTCTACAGTTTGTGCACTTAACATTTCCCTGAATTCTCACATGCCTTTGAGCCAAACCCCTCCTCACCAGGAAATTCCTCAAAACTCCACTGTTGGAGTTCTGTTGCCACTAAGTCATACATGTTTGCTGAAGAAATCATTTGAACTTCTTCTGCAACTTTTTTCTGTACCAGCCCGGGCACTTGAATTCTTAAATGTTACTACGTATGCCCATTGCATACTCTTGTTACAGGAAGTCCTTCCCCACAAGGCAGCAAAGGCTGAAACATAGTAGACGTTAGGTCAGTGCAGTGTGATGATGCTACTACATCACATAACATCTCTGTGAGTGAAATGTGACAGCCATCCCTCATTACAGAAGTCTGTTCTGCAGGGAACCGGGCAGGTGGCTCCATTGGTAAAATTCTTGCAATGCGCGCATAAGGACCTGAGTGCAGACTCTTGGCACTCACGTAAAAGTCTGAGTGCAGCGGTGTGTGTCTGTAATCTCTGTACTAGGGGGTCAAAGACAGGCAAATCCTTGAAGCTGATTGGCCAGCCAGTCAGGTTCCAGGTTCAAAAACAAAAACAAAAAAAAAAAAAAACTTTCTTGAAAATTAATGCAGAAGCCAGGCATGGCAGTATATACCTTTAACCTCAGCATTCAGAAGGTTCCTGCATGCACACATATCCAGCCACGTGCGTATACGTGTACAACACAAATGGAAAAAGGTGAGAAGGTAGAGTCAACAGCTTTGTAATCATGTTCAAGTACTTAAGACATGCAAACAAATAAGTAAAAAAAATAATTTTCAATGGGCACTTAGGAAGCTGGTGATAATTTCCACTTGACTGGCATCTACTCTGCCCCATATACTTCATATATGCTATCTCATTTAATACTGAGAAGAGTTCTTGGGGCTGGAAAGAAGTTTAAAGAGGGCTGGCTTCTGAACTCATTCACTTCCCTTGCCTTCCCACATAATTGAAACCATCCACCAAATGAGTCCAGCTTCAGGTCCTGCAAGACCAGATTTTGTTTCATAGATTTGAGGAGTTTCATTCCTCTGCTTTTTCCTTTCCCTAACTCATTTCTCAGCCTATGCTTTTCAAGCCCTTGCTCTTTTAGAAGCCTTCCTTCCCTCCATTCCTATTTTCTACTACCGATTTAATGAAGGGGGTGGTAATTCAGACTCCAGGAGACAGAAGTTATTCACTAAAATATTCCTTCTAGGAAACCCAGAGTCCTGTGTGAAGGATGATGTTGGGGGGCAGGGTCCAGTGATTAATGCCCATGCAAACTGATGGGGAATTGGTTTTCAGTCAACTGTTGACTAAGGAAGCCTCAAAATATGAAACTCTGGCATGTAACTATGGGGATAGGAGAATCAACCTCTTCCTCCCACCAAATGCTCTGGTGTATCTGCTTCCAAACTGGAAATTAACTGACAACTCCAGTCTTCACTCTACAGCCTCTGGCAAATGGTGGATTTGGCACTATTATACAAAAAAAGAATGCAAGAAAATTATCTGGAAGTCTATGAAATTGATTGAGTATGCTGGAGATGGGTGAGTTCTATACATTAGGGAGCTGGAAAAAAAGGCAGATGCTCTTCTAGCCTCCTAGAGAAGTTCAGGAAAATAGATAGTAAGCCCATGGCTCAGGCTGACTGCCTCACTCTCCCCAAGCACACATATCTTCCTTCATGTATATGTCCAAAATGAGATAACATACAGAACAACTCACCGTGAAAAATGCCAAACTCACAGACATACATACAAAAACTTCCTTGCTTTGGCTTTTAAGAACCAGCAGCTTCTATAAACTAGAGGTGGTCTCCCATATTCAACTCTTTTCACAAGCCACACAATGGATTTCTTCTTCCATATTTATTCTTACAAATCTACCTGTTAACTCTTTTTCTGTGTTAATTTTTCTCTAAGAGTCTGCCAAGATATGCTTCAATATAAGTTCACTTATTGATCATATCAGTTAGAGGGAAATTAGCAATGAATACAAGACAAAGTTTCTACTTATACATCTAGAGGCAATGATAGACAACAATAGCACTCATAAACAAGAGACATTTTTAAATACTGATAGCTACTTTGAAAAAAATAAACAAAACCATTGGATGCAATGGAAGAATTACCCACTTCACACTAGATAGTCAAAGTAGATCTACTGAAGACTATTTATATGAATCTTAAGTGATGTGCATATCACACATGGATCTTTTTTAACATAATGGAACAAATATTACTGATAATATTCCATACAAAATTTCAGTAATGACATTAATATGTGTCATTCTTAGAAGTCATTCTGTAAAATAAAAATGAGAGACATTTGCTATAGAGATGACAGGAAAGTAGAAGAAATCAAGTATAAAATACACATTTTTGAGCCTTGGGATACATAGAGTCACTTTTCAGCTTTTAGTGGTGCAGTACTGAAGGCAATGGGCTATGGGATCAGACTACCTAGTATCAAATCCTGGCTTTACCATCTGCCAATCTGTTTCACAAATTGGAAAATATTATCTCATTTTCAAACCTTTAAAACAGCAACAGGACCACTGAGATGAATCTGAGGGTAAAGGTGCTTACCATCAAACCTGATGACCTGAATATGATTGCCAGGACCCACATTGTGGTGAAACTTGCTCCTGAAGCTGGTTGGATCTCCACACACATGCACCCATGGACCCATACACATGCATACACATAATGAATGTATAAATTGATTGAGTGTAATTTTAGAAAGTTTTAAATAGTTACAATAAGAGTTGCTCTCTCCAAAGGTTGTGATAATTAAATAATCTAACTTATGTAAAGTACTCAGAATAAATCACAGAGTCTAGTAAGTGTTGTATAAGTATTACCATATTCATCCCCAGCTGCAACCCTTCATGAACATTCATGCACATATCAACATCAGGCATTCTCCCAGACCACTCCTCAGGGCAATCAGTGCAGAGACCCCTGTGCAAATTGGATGAGGCAGATCCCAGCAGGAAGCTGATTTCAGACCCAAGCTTGAAGAGGATTCAAAAAACAGGCAGAAGCAGAGATGCAGTGCGTGTAGAATTGTAGAAAACTCTGATTCCTTTAGAACCTCATCAAAGCTCCCAATAAGCCTAAATACTTACCCACACCCAGTTCATAGAAGTTAAGAAGGACCTGGCCCAACATCCTCGAGGCATTTTCTCTAATATTTTCTTGGATAGAACCACTGTCTGAAGTCCAGTACTCTCAATAGCAAGATTTCAATATTTGTCAAGAAACACAGCATCTGCTCTGGGCTCACAGCTTATCTGATCCTTGTGTGACTTAAGTATGCCCAAGACTAGCACACAGCCTAGCATATTAACATTTTGTGGGATAATTGAATTCTGACTCTTTATTTTTGTTTGTGCTTCCAATAAATAATAATACATTCTCTGAAACTAACTGAATCACTTACTTTCATTCCTTCACTACCTAAAATAAAACTGTAATAATAATAATAATAATAATAATAATAATAAATTCTAAAATAATTAATTGGCATCTTATAATTAAACAAAGTGTGAAACCATCATTAATTTTTTAGGTTGGACATCCACCCTTTAGCTCTAAACATTCTGGTACTCTAATGTCATCTCAGTCCACTCACGGGGCAAAACAAAGAAATTTTTAGGACCCTGTAGACAATTTCCCCTCCAATTTCCTGGAGAGGTGTATTGCCTTCAGCACCACGGAGAGCTCTTGACAGCCGTCCTGCACAGCCTGTTTTATCAGCACCACGGAGAGCTCCGAGGCAGTCCTGCGGGTGGGGAAGACCCAGCTTTCTTCACTGTTTCACCCAGACTGCACACCGATGACCCCTAGTGAAACCCCGTGGCCGCTGCAATCCAAACCCTGATACTCAATCAAGAGCAGTGAGGCTGGAGAGAATGGGCCTGGAGACGGCTGAGTGATCATTGCAGCTACTTTTGTGCCAACTCGGCATTTTTTATTTCCCTTTCACCCCATCCTCCCACCAGAAGTTAAATGTCCAAGTGACTTCAAAAGCTGCAATCTAAACTGTGATCCGATCAAGCTGGTCACACCAGACGAAACTGATCTTATCTGAACGGTGACTTCATCCATTTTGGAGAACAGAACTCATTACAGTAATAAGAAACGACAGAAATGGGAAGAAGAGCAGCCACAGCAGATCTGGGAAAGAATTCACTTTACTATCATTTTGGAGGATTGATTCTAAGCTTCCTTCCAATAAACATCATTTTTCACTCTGGTGGGAGGTCCAGGGTCTGAAATTATTCTAGTTAACTGGCAGAATGCATCTGCCCCCTCTTGCCAAACTCAGTGACATTTGTTTAATTGCCACTCAGCCTTCCACACGGTGTGCTGAGGAAGCACACACACTAGCAACCAGGTAGTGAGATATGATGCTTAGGAATGGCTGAGAGCACGTGGTGCGCATCCTGGGGTAACTGTAGAAACAGGGAAAGTAAAAGGGGATCACTGCCGGGGTAGATTGGGTTGGGGAGCAACGGAGATGGGACTAGCAGACTGCACGTGATCTAGCAGGGAAACGGGGGGGGAGAAGGGGGCTCTTTAAGGCTGGAGAAGAGGTAAATACAGAGGGAGGGAGGAGGGCAAAATAACAGCAATGATGCCTGGAAAAAGTCACGTGGAATCATACTATTAACTATCTATGTAAAATAAACTTAAAATACACATAATTCTGTGTATTAATAGATACAGTTTAAATGAACTTTTCCCACTTGGGCTAACGATGCTTAGTCCAAGAGCCAAGCCTAACAAAGAGCTAAGAAAACCCCGATACCAACATGAGCCGCCTTCTTTTTTTTTTTTTTTTTTTGAGTTGTTGGTCAGGGTTGTCCAAAAGACTCCCAAAACATACAGCCCTACCACTATTGCCCTTGGTTCCCCCCCCCAGAGGTGGGAGGTAAGTTCTTATTAAACACCACGCACTTCAGAAATGGTCTAGAGATTCCTAGAGCCGGAGCTGACTTGAATGGAGGGAGGAAAGGGAAGAAAGAAATTATGCAATTGCATTATAATCTCAAAAATAAACGAAAATAGAATGTGAGCCTACAAACACGCCCTGTCATAAACAATAGGGTTCTGTGGCTCTACGTAAAAAGGAAAGGGGAACTGTGTGAAAACAATTACATGTGCATAAGATAATAGATTATTTCTAAACCTGGCCTCCTCTAGGTCCTTTGCCTACCAGCCAGCATAAGTGGGAGGATTATATAATTACTTGGATTCTTCTCCTTGGAGATGCTAAGTATTTCAGGCCACATCTCTTCAGCAGCCTCCTCAATGATAGCCGCACTGTATTAATCACCTTTTCTGAGTTACCACACACTTTCACACCTCTACTCTTTACTCCTGCTGCCTCCTCATCCTTAACCTCCTCTTCACTTTGCATCTTCTCCATCTTTTTGCCCAACTAAACTCAGACTCATGCCTCAAACCCCAGATCAAAAGCTACCTCCTCCGTGATGTCATCTATAACCACCCTTCCACAATAACCAATCGCTTCTTTCCCTGCTCCTGTCTTACATTAGATCTTTCTGTTTCTATGCCCCTATCCGGATTCAAGCTCTGTGAGAGCATCTCTTTTTAAAGGTTTTATATGCATAGCATCGCACTGTACAGTTTCTCGCTCATCACAGAATGGTATGATACAGTCTTGAATTGATGAATGACTGAACAAAATTTAACAATGCAAAATGAAAGTAGTAATATTATTCCGCTGTCATCTTTTAGCTGAAATCTTGAGTATCTTGTAAATTGCCTTTACAGATCCAGTTTGCCAACTGAAGAATGGAATAGGGACAGTTAACTAAGCTTCTCATGTCACTGGCCAAAGTGCAGTCCGTCATCCCCACAGAAGGAACAAAGCTTTTCCTTTAAATTGGAGACGTTAGTAACTACTTTGCCCCTTAGTAACTACTGGGATCTGTCTAGAAGATGCTCAGTCTCTGGACTCCACTTTTGATTTCCTGTTGCTTGTTTGCTACTTGCTACGATAAAAACTTATCAGAACTTCGCTTCTAGCCTTTCCATAATCATAGTATCACTCTGGCTTTGTAAGTCCTATGTTTTAGAGCCTCGGGTCCTGAATCCTTCAAACCATTATCCACACATAGGGTGACTTCGCATAGGAGCATGGATGTGCACACTGTAGTTGCATACAGCTGTGTTTAGACTTCGGCCATCCCTTGGTGCCACTACTCAAAGGTCGATGCACACTCCTATTAGGAACAGAGCACTCCCCAATTCCTGTGGAAGCAATTATGTGTGCTTAAGATAATGTATTATTTACTAAGCTTGATGCCAAAGAAATGTTTCCTCCCACCAGCAAGTGTCAGTTCCCAGCAACTGCATCTTCCCCTTCCTTAACTCCTGGCATTGGCTTTGACCATGAAAAGCAAGTGAAAGTGGACAAGCCTCAAGCGTGATCTGCCTCATCACCAGGGGGAAGAGCAAGAAGACAAGAGCACAGTCCCACGATTGCAGTGACCCAATCTTCTGATGAGCTCAGAGTCCCCTATAATAACTTGTTTCCACTTCTCCCAGATCACGTATTGCCCTACCGAAGCTCTTCTTCCTGCACTGAAAGGGATGAAGAAAATAGGAAACATGAAACATGGAACTGAGTTCGTGCAGCCATTTCCATAAGCTCTAGGACATACCTATCTTGACCCTTAATTTCCCCCTCTGTAAAGTGGAAACTCTGTTTAACCAAAGTCTAGGATAACTAAACCAGATGCCAGGGAGGCAATGTTAGGACATTCTCAGACTTGTGATAAAAACAGTGTATTTCTTCCTGAGCCCTTTGGGGCAGCACTTGAATGCCACTATAGTTAGTGTGGACTTGAGGCAGGTGGGGGCAGCAGAGGGCCATTAGGGGAGCAGAAGGAGGGATAGGTTTTAGAATCCTTTGTTCTGAGTGCAGCCCTATGAAGCAGTAAGGTCTCTAATGAGGGAATATAGACGAAGGAGGGAGTAAGAATCAATCAGGTAAGCACACAAGATCTGGGCAGAGGGCAGGGTGCCCAGGAGAATTGATACCAAAGAGGTATAGGGAGCCTGGGTGCCCAGACAAAGACCAAAAACCTTACAGGGATAGAGCTTGCCTCCTCTATGGCTTTTTGGTTTCACCTCCCCAAGAGAAAACCAGCTTTGTCAGCCTCAAAGTAGGCAACCTGCATGCACAAAATTTTTTCATGGGGAGAGTCTTTAATGTCCAATAATTTATATCCTTAGCTCAATTATAAAGGTTTAAGACTGAATTAGGTTGATAATGACCTTAAGTTAAAAACCCTTGTTTTGTCTTGCTTTTGAATCATCCTAGAAAGTTTTTTTTTTTTTGTCTGATATTTCCAGCTACAAAATTGTAGATATCAGAGGAGCTTCCCACAGGTCCTGAGGAATCTGTAAAGACAACTTCTAAAAGTTGCCCAGGTAGTTCAAATACACAGACAAAATGGAAAACCACTGGGTTCAATTTTGCACCCAGAAAGTATACTGTGGCTGAAGACTCCACGAAGGAGAGTGATTCACAGCTCAGCTGGCCTATGGAACACTGTCTGCAGTGCAAAAAAATGAAAGCAAGACTAGGTTTGGGGCATGGGTCATGCATACAACGGACTATATGGCCTTTAAGGGTAGTGACAATGTCATCTTCTCTGGATTCCCAATGTTTCTCAGAGTGGTGCATTGCCTGGTGAATGTATGAATGAATGAATGAATGAATGAATGAATGAGTGAATGGTACAATTCTGTCATGAGACAATAATAGGTCATGTACCATCTCATAGAAAATGTATCTCACATGCAGATTCTGTTTTTGCTGGGTGAAGGGAAGGGGTGCTCTTGTTCATTTTTCACGTCAAAAGTTCTCACAACAGTTGCTTTGAGCTCTCTAAGCAGTTTGCAAGGAAGCGGGGGTTCTTGTCTTTTTCATTGCTGCCCCACTCTATCCATTTTGGAGTCCAGGAAGTCCTTCCGGGAGGGTGAGTTTCCAAAAGCACCCTGCAGAACCTGCATCTTTGTCTCCAGAAGTTCTGATGGATGACTCAGCTCTTCATCAGCCCCCTGATAGGTCCCTAGGCCTGCTGTCCCAGCCTGGCTGTGCCGGTCCCTTATGTCCACTTCTCCTGCCAGACCCCTACTGTAGCCCCTGAAGCACTGACCCACTTCTACCTTCTACAAAGTGGTGTGGGTCTCTGGCTGAACTGGAGAGAATGAAAGAAAAAAAATCCAGACAGCCATTTGGAATCTTAATGAGACCAAGTCCATTTCATTATGTTGTCATTTCATATTTCACCACTTTGACAGTGACGGCACAGGAGGCCTCCAAGGGGCTTTCTGCCTTGCACACAGGGTGCTGAGTGGTGGAGGGGGAGGGAGAAGGAGTGGTTGACAGACAGGAGAAGTCCATACCCCCACCATCGGTGTCTCTGCCCATGCCAAAGCCAAAGTGGGAGAGGAAGGGGGCTTTCCTTGGAGACTAAAGAGGAGATCCAAAAGCACGAGGCCAAGGAAAGACCTTTGACTAGGTTAAACAGAAGCTCAGATCACAACTGGGCAGGAAGGGAGGAGCCTCTCCCTTCCTGGCAAGCTCCCTTGCAAGTTCTCAAATACAAACAGAGCTGGCCTCGGGGCATCGTAGAAATTGCTATTATAAATTCAGATGGTGCACCAGGGGGTGCCTCATTTTCTATTATTGTGGCTGGTCTCGTGAGCCACTCCAGCAATAGGATCTCAAAAGTGCAAGTGCTACCCCCGGGGGCACCGTTAGAAACACATTATTTTAAAGCACCGCAATAAAGCACGAGCTCAAACAACTTCATTGAAATAAAGATTAATGCGAAGCATGTGTTCCTTGGCCGCCTCCCACCCACACCCCACAGCTCTTACCTTTCTCCTCACACAAACATCTGGGGTCCACCTCCCCAGCCCACCTGCCTTGTCTACACCTCAGGGCTTGACAGGGTATGGGGCACAGAATGTGGGTGACCATTAGAAAAGAAGGTGAGAAAGGCCAAGAGCATGAGATGAAGTGAAGAAGCAAAGGGACAACTCTTGAGATTCCAGGCATTTTGACCAATGAGATGCAATAGGAAGAGACCTGGACAAGGAGTCAGGGATGCTGTCTTCTTAGCCAGGCTCAGCTGCCAACCAGACACTTTAATGCAGCACAAGCACATGCTTAATCGCTCGGATCAAGTCTTCCACTTCCATTATGTTTTCTATAAAAGAAAACTCAGTGGCCTGCCTGTTCTTCCATTTCTGCAAGTTACAGTTGGCCTGAAACAAAGTCAGGCAAGTTGTATAAAATGTGAAAAGGATAATGGACCCTCCCCAAGTAACAACACGTGTCTTTCTCCCAGAGCATAACCCAAGGAAAAGTGCTGCAACTTTCAGCCCATCGTATAGCAGCAATAGAGTCTTCTCCAGCTCGGGCCAAGGGTGCAAGGGAGGGACTCACTGCTGTTCAGAGCAGCCAAGGATTTCAAACAGCTCACGTGTTGGGATATTTTTATGTTTTTCCCTGGTAGGACTGGAAGGGCAGGTGGCTCAGCAGAACCCAACAGTGACAAAGGGAACCTAATGACCTTCTGCTTACAAGGGCTTGGAGGAAGAGGATGCTTGCTCAGATTGGGACCAGTGAGTAATCTCACTAAACCCCATACTCACCCCTTCCACCAGGGAGCTTTCTCCTGTTCTCAACCTTCACGGAGTTAAGATAAGATAAGATAAGAGGAGTTCCCTCATGGAGCCCAGTGAGCTCATCTTGGGCAGGGCTGGACCACACAGGCACGGTCCTCTAATCCAGCCTCTTTCACGGAGACTCAGGTCTTAAATAAAAATATTCAGAATGATCTTCATTTAAGCAAAGCCCGTTCTTTCTATGGAGCTGTGAAGAATGAATCAGCAGACAGAAAATAAAATAAAGTGTGTTCTGCAGGAACAGCTTTCTGGCCGTTCAAATGCAGAGAGGAGGGAGGTTGGGATCCTCCAGGAAATCTCACCCTGGATGTAGCTCAGGAGCTGGGAGCAAGGGGATCCCTGGGGGACCAAGGGGATGATAGTGAGGGTGTGATCCTGAGCTGGCCTGGAGGGTTAAGAAGATCAGTTAGCACTGTTGCTATCACACCAAGAGAAAAGGAGACTAATTAAAAGTGGAAGGCAGCTGCCCCCATGGATTTTGTGTCATTCTCACTTTCTCTTTCTGGAAGGGAAAGAGGATTGTCATGAAAATAACTGAACTGACATCAAATATTTAAATTTCAGCCATGGAGGAAAAAAGGAAAACTATGTAAACTGAAAGTGAGATAAAAAATAGACTGTAAACAAGGCAACTTGCGAGTCTATGACAAAAGGGCTCTTCCCCTCCCCCACCCCCCTACCCCCGCCTCTGGCTTAGCAGGTAATAGTGTCCTATCATAGCAATGTGCTGTGTTCTGGATGCCTCCATAAGAGGAGATGGGAAAAGGGGGCACTGATCTCTGACAGTAGGGACCTGAAGTGGTAGGCCCAGATCATGGGGCCAGAAGTTTGGTTTTGTAAGGCAGGTTTGTAGTTGTTTCTTCATAATGGTTTCTATTACTGCAATGAAACAACATAACCAAAAAGCAAATTGGGGAGGAAAGAGTTTATTTGGCTCATACTTCCAAATCGTATAGTCTACCACTGGAGGAAGTCAAGACAGGAACTCAAGCGGGGCTGGAACCTGGAGGCAGGAGCTGATGCAGAGGCCATGAAGGGGTGCTGCTTACTGGCTTGCTCCTCTTGACTTGCACAATCTGTTTTCTGTTTTCTTTTTTTTTCTTTATTTTATTTGTAATTTATTCACTTTGTATCCCAGCTGTAGCCCCTTCTTTCATCTCCTCCCAATCCCACCCTCCTTCTCTCTTCTCCCCCTATGCTCCTCCCCTAGCCCACTAATAGGGGAGGTCCTCCAGATATCAGGTCTGAAATTCAGTATGCTTTCTTAATAGAACCCAGAACCACCAGCCCAGAGGATTGAACCACCTACCATGGGCTGGGCCCTCCCACACTGATGTCTAATTGAGAAAATGCCTTACAGCTGAATCTCATGGAGGCCTTTTCTCAGCTGAGGCTCCTTTCTCTCTGATGACTAACTTATGCCACTCTGACACACAAAACCAGTCAGTACAACTTGTCACCCCAGCTCACTAACTGAGAAATGTACACTAGTGATCACTCAGTAACCAGACTGAAATATAGAGATATAGAGACATAGAAATTCAGAAACTTATTGTATGGGTCAGCCATAGATCTGAAGCCTGGGGTTAGGCATGGCTCACTCTGAAATTTTCAATGCGCTGTGTAAAGAGGAAGGTCACACTCTAATTGGATCCAATTTTATTTGTGAAATTAGCTAGAATCATATAAAGCCAAGTCTGAGCATTTTCATTATCAACTAGCTGATGTACTTTATGAAAAGCAAGCAAGTTTATGGGTTAAAGAATGATAAATGTGGGTTCCTTTGGTGGATCAATCTGACTGAATGCTATAGCCAAGAGCAGAGACCCATGGGTGTTTTAACCCATGGTAAATCACGGCTTAAAAACATGGATTTCACAGGTGAAAAATCTGAAGGAAATCGTGCTTCTTCAGAAATAAAACTTTTGTATTTAAAGGAACATATAACCACATTATAAAGCAGTTATATAGAGGACCAGTTTATGTGTATGGGTGTTTCATGTGCATGTATGTGTGTATACCACATGTGTGCCTAGGGTGCCAGGAGGTCAGAGGAGGGCACAAATTCCCAGGAACTAGAGTTACAGACTAGTGTGAGCTGTCATGTAGGTGCTGGGAATTGAACCCAGGTTCTTTGTCGAAACAATTAACTGCTGAGTAATATCTCCAAGGAAGGATATATATATAAACATTTATAAAATATATAAATTTTATGTAATACTAATATATAATATATGTAATATGATATATAATATGTTATATAAGATGATACATGGATGGCAGACTAAAATAAGAAAGAGCATTTAGAGACATGTTTAAACTTTAACATCATTTGAATGTTCACATATCTATAGTTCTTAGAAATAGTTATATATTTCCTCATTATTAAGAATGCTATATTACTTACAGCTGAGAACATATCAATAGCTATCACGGTCTGTTTGAGCCTTTATGTGTGGTTTTCCTTCCATCCTAGCCTTTCCTCCTCTCCTACTTTTCTCCTGGATGAATATTCATCCTTCAGGTTTCAGCACTAGATCTCAGCCACTCACAACCCTCTCTTCCTGATCTAATGTCCACACTCCCCCTTGGAGAGTGCATTCCATTGTTCTATCCTGACTGTCCCTAGGCTATAAGCTCCATGAAGACTGAGACAGTGAACTTGTGTTGGCTGGTCTTTTCCTTACATAGCACTCAAACACTTTATTCAATATGTAATAAGAACAATTAACACTTAGATTGCATTTTATATGAACCCATGTTTTTTCTAAGTACGTACACACACACACACACACACAGACACATACACATACACGAGAGAGAGAGGGAAAAAGAGAGAGAGAGACAGAAAAAGTGGGAAAGAGAGATAGAGAGAGAATGAATCCTATGTCTAGAGTCACACCACTAGACTATCTAAGCCACTATTTTTAAGAGGAATCTCTCTCATCAACTGATACAAAAATATTATTGAGAAACTATTACATGTGAGGCATAGTTTCAATTGCTAGAAACACAATGTTACTAAAACAAAGCCTCTTCCTTCACGGAGCTTGTGTTTTAATGGGAGGAAGTCATACTAAGCAATTAAGCACATGCATAGGTTGTATCAAATGGATAAATAAGGGATTTGTGATGCTTACGTGAAGCAAAGCCATATGATGTTCCTGTTGGCCACCAAATTCCCATGTGAAGACTTAAACTTACCTCCTCATTAATCAATAATATGGCATTTGTGCAGTTACTGGCCTCCTATAAACCTTAGTTCCACTATTTGCAAAACTGGAATGGTGCAAGAATAAAGTGACTCTTTACCCTCTCAGCTTCATAATATCAGTACTATAAACATTAGTTAAATTTGGATTCCCATAAAGTGTGAGCTCCATTTAAAAAAAAAAAAAAACAGCTCTGAGAACTACTGAGCAGACTGAGAGAATGTATAGAAAACTTAACACATAAATTAGCGAACAGTATCTTCTTGAACAAGAGAGATTCGAGGACCAACTCAGCTCCTGACTTCCTTGCCCCAAATATCTACATCCATACCCACCCATCCTGCATCTACAGCCACACCACCCATCCTGCATCTACATCCATACCCACCTCCGAATTCACCCCTAATCTATATCTGCATCTGGGTTTGCATCTTGATCCAATCTGTATCTCCCTGTAAATCCACCTTGACTCCACATCTATGCTTAATCTATGCCTGCATCCATAGATAGAGGTGTCCGCACAGGCACCCATGTCCACAGCTGCCTCTATCTCTACATCCACATCTACCTCCGTGTCCTTATCAATTCGAAGAGAAAATGGGGACTGGCAAGATTAAGGACCAAATTATCAATATCTGTTGTTAAATCCATATCTAGGATATCAGAGAAGCTGCCAGTGTTTGAATTAATAAGCCTCTCCCTATGATATCAATAACTGGGAGAATGGCAAAGAGATATCATCAGTGTAACAGACCCTGGTGATGAGAAAGAGAAGTCTTAGGTCTTTCCTGATGGATTCTGTCTTCTTGTGTTTAACTAATAATGCTTTTAAATGTTTTGTTTAATGTCTATGAGACTACTATTTTTTTTTTAGAATGGCAACGTACTTAACCAGGACTACTACTTTTGAAACCATAGCACATGCATGTGCACACACACACACACACACACACACACACACACATAAACTCCATCACCCCATCATTCTGAGTGCCCCAGGAGAGCACTACCAGACATGTACATAAGGTGAAGAAGAGATAACTCCACTTGAGCATTCAGGAACTAAGGAGAAGTTTTAACAGAGTAACATCTTGACCCAACTCAAAGAAGTTCAGGAACCAGCAAAATATGGCTTTCAAAATATGTAGGAGGCTATCTCACCATCATACCACTTAAAACACATATGCCCCCAAACTAAAGTTAATACACATATCATAAGATATATACATATATAATATTACATACTATATAGAATTATACAAGTATTATATTAATATACTATATTAGGTTATATAACAGGAATAGGAATTGTATATTATATTACATATTTTATATGTTAACATTATATTAAAGGCATATATATATATATATATATATATATATATTTACTTCCTTGAGGTTGGAGAGATATTACTCAGCAGTTAGGAGCTTCACCAAAGAACTTGGGTTCAATTCCCAGCACCCACATGACAGCTCACACTAGTCTGTAACTCTAGTTCCTGGGAATTTGTGCCCTCCTCTGGCCTCCTGGAACACTAGGCACACATGTGGTATACACACATACATGCACATGAAACACCCATACACATAAACTGTCCTCTATATAACTGCTTTATAATGTGGTTGTATGTTCCCTTAAATACAGAAGTTTTATCTCTGAAGAAGCACAATTTCCTTCAGATTTTTCACCTGTGAAATCCATGTTTTTAAGCCAGTGATTTACCATGGGTTAAAACACCCATGGGTCTCTGCTCTTGGCTATAGCATTCAGTCAGATTGATCCACCAAAGGAACCCACATTTATCATTCTTTAACCCATAAACTTGCTTGCTTTTCATAAAACACATCAGCTAGTTGATAATGGAAATGCTCAGACTTGGCTCTATAGGATTCTAGCTAATTTCACGAATAAAATTTTCCTTTCTATGTAAAAATATCTGAGTCAGTCAGAATGTCTAATGTAACACACTGCTTGCTCTCAAGACTGATGAGCAGAATTTGATCCCCAAGATTCATATGGTGAGAGGAGAGACCTGTTTCCATAAGTCGCCTTCTGTCTTCCACACACATGCCAAATAAATAAATAAAAATTTAAAAGTTAGCATTCTACAGCAGATTTATATGTGCATAGTATATGCCTGTGGGGGGTGGACGGACGTGCACACGCTCAAGTCCTAAAGGGGTCATAGCAAGCACTTTACCAAATAAACCGTCTCCTGGATCCGTACATCACATTAATCAGCCTAATTAATGGTTTAGAAATTTACGCCCCAATTCGATGAGTAGACATACCCATGTTAGTGCACGTAGGTTTCTCTCTATGATTGCAGAGGCACGAGATACACATCAATTTGACAGAGGTCATCTTGGGGCTAAGACTGTGGATAATTTATTTCTGTGTATGCTTTTCTGTACCTTGAAAATGTTCTACAGAAGCTTTATATAAAACTTATAATCAGAAAAAAAACACAATAAATATTTTATAAGTATATTTTTGTCGTGCCACAGACCCTGAAGGCAACTTCAGATCAGAAACTACAATAATGGTTAGCTCAGGAGAGTATCGGAGGATTAAATGCATTGCTTTTGCTTTCCTGCTGCAACTTTCGAGGGGCACAACCCTCATTTAGATGTACAACTTCTGTTATGCTTGTTTTTATTTTTTAAAAAAAGGATATCACTCTCTATTAACTTAGGGCCACATTGTATAATGTCGTCCTACCTATGCAGTGAAACTAAGCATTGCAACGAAGACCTCACAGTACGTGTTGTCACTAACCCTGAGGGACAGAGCCCAAGACAGACCTGCATTGTGCCAAACGCCAGTCTACTACATGGGGTCATGGTCCAGATCAGGGCCTTGGTGAATTTCCTTTGAAAAACTCCACTCCACATTCAAGAAACCTTTTTAAGGGAGAAGAGGAAAAGGCATGACCTCATCTGAAATGTAATTTCTTGTGCTCTCTACCTACCACAAGATACTCAAGAATATTGGCAAGAAACACAATAACAATAATAGTGGTTGTAATGGCAGGGCAACCCCAGGGGGTTCAAGTAGTATAAACAAATGGTAACTTCTGCCCCTTTTCCAGGGACCACTTGGCCACAGAGCCAAATTGCTTCATGATGTCACAGTGGGTGCTTTCCATCTGGTGGGGTGGCCAAGTAAACCCACTGAAGCAAGGAAATGGCAAGGCTCTTGTAAGAGTAAAAGGAACACTCGGATTCCCAGCAAGACATTTTGTTTTTATTTTTATTTTTACAGGAACCAAATGTTCCCTTTCTTAGTGTCTCACATTTGCCCAGTTCATGACATCATCTCCAATCTTCATGATGTGGAATCACCCTAAACACTCACCATCAACAACAACAAAAAAAGTTTTATATTCTGCTGAAAAGGAATAAAAAAAAATAAAAGGAGGAAATGAAAGGATCATTATTCTGAGCTCAGAATGGCTTCAATATTTTCAGCAGATAAGAACTTAGGGGTGCCTCTCGTATGTGATATAAACCAGAACCATCTTGGATAAGCTGTAAAATCAGAGATGAGTTAAAATGGACAATCGGAATTTGTCTTCCAGTGTAATTGTCTTCAATCTGAACAAACAAACAACAACAAAAATCTATACCATATCTTTTGCACTTCAGCTGATAAGCCCCAAAGGGGAGTGTGTGGCTGGTTGATATATAAACTATCACTCAATAACTGGATGTTAAAAGAAAAGACAAATAAATTCAGGGAGTATAGGCATTTCTTCCATAGAATTTGCCCTTCTCTCAGAGCAAAGGGCTGATGATGAAGTGGGTGGTACACAGAGGGATCTCACCGTGTGCTACTGGGGCTTTGAACGGGTGATGGGTACTGTAGGATTCTCTATATGAGCAATCCATTTCAAGCCGGCTCAGGTATCAAGATACTTTGATGGAGCCTTGGGGCCACTGGGAATCCTCCAGTGTAAGGAGGGCTTCCCTCTGTGAAATACCTTGCAATTGTCCTTGACCTCTCTCTCTTTATCTCAAAAGCAGACTCCTGAAAAATGGAATTCTATGGGGAACTATGTAAGTAGGAAATGCTTTTCTATTGAAGAGCTGACCAGTCAGTCACTACCTCAGGAAGAATTTGTTCATGATTCTCTGGGCTCCCTGTCCTTCTAAAAATCATAAAAGCATCACAGAGTGGGCTTGGTAATGATTCAGGAGATGGTCGAAATTTAAACATACAATGCCACCAACCAACCAACAGTTTCTGAGGGTCATTCTGTAATGACATAATACTGCACTCTGGCAGAGGCAAGTCAGTAGATAGAGTCTGTTTTCTAGAATGTTTTAGATCATGTCAGAGGAGATTACCTTACTCATGGAAAGCTCAAAGCTTCAGAAGGCATTCCAAATGGTTTATAATTGCTTTCATGGAAGCCAGTGCCTCTATATACCTGTGAAGTTTGTGCAAATCACTCTGTTTTATAACTCGGTAATATAAAATGAGAGCACATGAGGTACTAAACATGAGTCAATGATAAGCTAGTATATAATATGGCTAATGTAAGCCAGGGGCCTGTGCTTCATAAAGGAATAGAGAGGAAAGTTTTATAAATGCGAAGTATTTAAGTAAAAGAAAAGCAAAATGAGAACACTTTCCTTAGTTAGAGTTTCTGTTGCTACAACAAAATGCCATGACCGAAAAGCAAGTTGCGGAGCAAAGGGTTTATGTGGCTTACGCTTCCATATTGCTGGTCATCATCTAAGGATGTCAGGACAGGAACTCAAAACAGAGCAGAAACCTGGAGGCCGGAGCTGATGCAGCAGCCGTGGAAGGGCGCTGCTAACTGGCTTTCTCCCCATGGCTTGCTCAGCCTGCTTTCTTATACAACCCGGGACCACCAGCCCAGGGATGACACCGCCCACAATGGGCTGCACCCCCCCCCCATCAATCACTAATTAAGAAAATGCCTTACACTGGGATCTTATGGAAGCATTTTCTCAATTGAGGTTCCCTCTTCCAGATGACTCTTGTGTGTCAAGTTGACATACAATTAGCCAGCACAACACTTGAGGTAGAAAGTGGCAAAAGTGGGGAGGAAGTCGTGAGTACTTAGTGATGGCTACAACACACTAAGCTATGGGAAACTTTGGGCAGCATGCAAGGTTCAGGGTCATTTTAATCTACTACTGTGAGCCAAGTGAATGCCCATCCAATCCATGTGGGAGATCGAGATTGTATATAAATTTCTTGGAGGGGAAGTCCATAACCCAGATATATCCACATAATATGGCTATTTTATATGATCCAGCATTGAAAAACTGACCATCAGAAAGACTTGCAAGGAAATGTGATATCAAAGGAGACTATGCTGAGGTGCTAGAGAGACAGCTAGTCCTGGTCATGGCTCTGCTCATGAAAAGAAAATTTTAAGCACACACGGACTTTCTGTAGTTTCATTATCATCCCAAAAGCCTCTCCTAGAAAACATCTCTGAAGTGTGAAACAGTGTCATTACCTAAATCTAGAGCAGGTCTTAAGTTCCTAGAGTAAATAATTTGTCATCTCTCCTCTGGATCTCTTCAAACAGGCGATTAGACCCAGTTGACAGATAAAATACATAGAAACACGAAATAAAAGATTTTGCTGGAACTCTTCGTTCATCGAATCCAAGCTTTGTCTAAACTGCGTGGAGACAGAATGTAAGACAGCGTCCGCATCCGTTGGTGAATCCCAAGCCTGTTGCATCAAAGCTGCATGCTGTTCTCCCCTCCCTGGTCTGACCTCAATGGCCGGACACTTACCAGTGTCCCTCCTATAACAGACAGCCCTGGCTCTGCAGCATACGCTGCTTATGCCACACCATAGAAGCAGTGTGAAAATGCCTCTGCAGTGCCGCTCTCGTGTTTCCCCTTGGAGAAGGTAAGCCTTAAGCAGACATCTTATCCAAAAGGATCTCGCCCACCTCCCCTATCCCAGATTAGGTCTTATCACCAGCTCAGCCACCCTCTTAACCTACTTCTGAGAAAGGAACACTGGGGCAAAAAGGATGATTGAGCGGGTGCCCTCTCAAAAGGCCCGAAAAGCATGTCTTTATTCTACAGCTACATTTTCTGAGAGGTTGAACAAGTTGACGCTCAAAACCGAGTGATCCCATTATGGAAACTTCAAAGGAATAAAGTGAACACCGTGGCTGCTTCTATAAGCCACTATTCTGAAGGTTCAAATATTCCATCCAGAAGCCTGGATAGAACGTGCCTGTGCTTTTTGCATTTGCACGTGTGTGAATGGCCTTAAGAGAATTTCAACAGTGTGACTGATGGCTTCTACTCCCCATGCCCCTGCTGGCTCTTGTCGAATTCCTCCCCTCTAGGAGAGGTGTGTGTTCCAAGCAAGTTCAAGGAGATCCATTGCCCAGCTTTCTAACTTTCAGAGATTACTAGCAAGAATGACGATTGCTGAAGGAGTCCCCGGGCCAGCCCCATGAACTGGGTGATAGCTGGATCTTAGATCGTCCGTGAGAGCCCTCATATCTGCACACTCGATAGTATAGAAAGCAGCACCAGTTTAGAAATGAAGCTTCTCACCCACTAAGCACAGGAATTCTAGTGACCTATTTGGATAGGGGAATGGTGAGGATTAAACGCTTAATATTTATTGAGCATCTGGAGTAATCTATGTCCTGCTTAGAACACAGCAGAGGAGGCATAACTTCTCTGTCAATCAGGTTAATGAGGAATTGATTTTCCTGGAGCCTTTTCAAAACACAAAGTATGATGCCAGCATTAAATACCAATCTTAGTGGGAGTGGTGCTCACCTAGCTAGCTGCCTAATAAGGAAGTGAAAACATGGACAATCAATACCAAATCTATAACTACTTCCCAGGGCAGTGTTAGAACATTTTTTCCTTCAGTAGCCTGTGCAAGCGCTCAGGCTCCGGTTTTAACCGCTGGGAGCAATAAGAAAAATCTCAGCTTTTTCTTATCAGTAAATAGTCCCCAAGGGTTGGCGACTTCCTGAACTGAGACCTGATCAAGTCATAAAGCCCAAATAAACCTTGAAGGGATAAATAGCCCATGAAGCAAGCCAAAGCCATGGCTGGAGCCCTGCAGAAAATACCTGTTGTGTTTTCTCAAGACAACTGAGCCATCTGGTGTCAGAAAGCTAACAGTCAGAGCTCCTTTCTCTCTGCCTTCCTCCCAGGGCAAATCACGCTTTCCCCAAAACGGCCCTTGATACAGCAATAGGCAGCATCTTCTCTCAGGAAAGCAGGCTCAAAATTAAGCTTCTGACTCCAAACACCCCAAAGTATGTCCTGAGAAGCACGCAGGGGCACACCCTGTCACATGGGTGTGATTCAACACGTGCAAATCTGAGTCTATCCCAGCCCAGGTAAAACACATATCCACATTAGCGACAAAACAAAAATCCTGAAAGACACCATTTATTGAGGAGTTAGTGTGTGCCACACTTTGTATCAGACACCTTACCTACCACCTCTCCTCAGACCCTCACAACGATCCTTTAGAGTAGGCATTCCTTGCACTATTGCTGTACAGGTGAAAAATGGAGGGCCAGAGAGAAGAAGGCTGAGAAGTGCTAACAGAGCTCCAGTCCCAGGGCATCAAGCTTCAAGTCCTCAGGCAGTCCACCACCAGCCTTGAAAAGTTATGTCCATCTGTCCACACATGCCATGCTTCGTCACGGGCGGATCACACATGTCATCTTTTTAAAATATTTTTTTAAGAGTTATTTTAAAATCTTATGTGTATCTGTATCTGCGGGAGTGGGTTATGGGAATGTGAGTCAAAAAAAATGCCTGTGAAGACCAAGAGAGGGCGTTAGATTCCCTGGAGCTAGAGTTGTGTTTGTATGCTGCTTGAGTGGGTGCTGGAAATCGAACTGCAAGTACTTTGCAAGAGTTAACCACTGAGCCATCTCTCCGGCCTCATGTGATCGTTGCTTCTCCCGCCTTACCCAAAATGGATGCTCAGATAATATTACAGTTGGATTTTCTTTCGGTGTGACATGCACTAAGAATATACTGAAATCAATCAGTCGATACCTGTCTGAACCCAGTAAAAGTCTGAATTATAATATTATTTAAAATATAAATGTTCTTGTTTTAGGAGAAAGGTAGCTAGATCTACAGTAACGTAAGTAAACATTCTGATTGGCTAAAAATTATATTTTATCATTTCTTTCACTTTTGCAAAATATATGTACAGTGCCTGAAGATAGTTTATTCTTTTAAGATGAAAAGATCCCTATGAAATCTGACTTTTGCCAGAATTATGATAAATTTCAAATCAGTACTTTCCCGGTAAAACTGACATTAGCAAATACATATTTTATGTCTCACTTTTTAAAAATATCTCATTTCTAAGGAGTGAAACTAATTCTGTGCCATCGTCTTATTTATTTTATATAATAAAGTATGGTAAACTGTTCCATAGAAGCGGCACCTACCAAGAAACACTCCAAAACAGCGTTCTCACCCAGGAACTACCTGGCCCATGCCGACCCTCCAGGTTTCTTCTAGGCAGGTGAAATCTAGAACTCTTTTGTGTACGTGTCTATGGCTTTATGTATAAATTAATAGCTGACAGTTTTATTAATAATTACGGAGAAATTCATTGTTTTTAACAATAAGACATGCTAATCAAGAGAGAACCATGGTACCTATCCAGAAAGGAAGAACACAGGAAATAAAAGAAATGTGTTTGTTTAATCATCCATCTGTCTCCTTGGAACTTTAGAAGTTCCAAGGCTGTTGGCTCTGCCTTATTTCCAGTCTTACTTTCTTCCTTCCCACAAACTCCAGTTTCCTGAACCAGGTTCTGGTCACTGTGTTTTTGTTCTGATTAAACCTTTGCCGGACCCACTTCGTTGCAAAGCAGAGTCTCCTTTTCAGCTTTATAGTCAGCTGGGATTGGTTTTGCCATTACTTGAAGCCCATAATTATTTTTCCAGAATGAGATATTGTACCTAAGCCCCTTGTGTACTCCGGGCACGCATTCTGCCACTCAGCTGTATTATCAGCCCACCTTTAGTTTATATTTTGAGGCAAGGGCCGCACCAGGGTGCTCAGGAGGACTGGATTCACAATCCTCCTGCCTCACCTCCCAAGCAATGGCAACTGCCGGCCTGCATCACCAGGCCAGGTCTGGTGCAAAAAGTTCTTACCTGCAACTTTGGTTGACTGTTGAAATGAAGAAGGTTGAGCTTAGTAAGAAGGCATTCCAGCCAGATCCAGTCATGATTCAGGCCCCCAAACTATGGTGCACGTAGGCAGAAAAGAATGAACGTAACAAACCTAGGGAAAGGAGTCAGACAGAAGTCCACAGGAAGCAGCTGTTTCGGGTCTACGTCTGAAGAGCAAGTCCACATGATCCTACTGGTACATAGGAATGTCCGGTGTGGAAGAAGCCAAGTGGAAGGCTTCGGGACTCTGTGTCAATCAGAGAACAAAACAAAACAACTCCACAGAGAGTCGTGCTGAGCCTTTCGTTCTACCTCTCTCATTTCCTCCTGGCAGAGGGGGCTATGGCAATTGGAGGGGAGGGGCAGGAGAAGACTGGCAGCATGTCTGGCAGAAGTCTGGTTTGAGAGAGGGAAACCTTGGAGAACACTGTCCTGGGAGACAACATGGGGCCTACAAGATGGCTCAGCAGGTAAAGGAACTTGGTGCCAAGCCTGATGAACTGGGTTCAATTCCTGGAACCCACACGGCGGGAGGTGAGAACTGAGCTATTGTCAGTTCTCTTCTGGCCTCCACACACACACCGTGGCATGTGTGCACCTTCGTCCATACTCACTAAATAAATCATCCAGCATCATTATCTACAGTGGTTGGCATAATGGGGTAAGAGACCCTAGGATATGGCAAAGCGTGTAACTGAACAAACAAGGTATTCAGCTCTGGGTGGTAAGCAAGGCCCAGACGCAGCTGGCAGTCTTCTCCACATCACTGCACCCCAAAGTGTTTCTCTCTGTCTGTCTGTTCCAAATTGCCACACCATCTCTGGTCTCTGCAAACTGCTCCACACCACACGCCAACACCAAGTGCCACACGGAATGCCACACCTTCTCTTTCTCGGCCGAATATTTATACTCTCAGAGTCCTAGGCCACACCCCTCTCCGTGCTGCACGTGGAAAGCTGTTACCAGCTGGTAAAAGCCAAGCTCCGCACAAGACAAGTAACAGCTGTGGTCAAACTGTGGCCCAACTAAAATCTTACACTTGGGATTAAGACAAAAGCATATTTACATAACGTACAAAGTAACCAAAACTTCCATTACACAAGTCTGTTTTCATCTTGTGGAGTTTTTCCTGCTCATTCATCCCCGTCCACAGTCTCCCACAGCTTTATAACACGGAGTTACACTTGATGACGAACTAGGCAGTAATTCTGGAATCTCCTTGGATATAAGTTGCATGAGGAAGATGATTTGTGTTTGTCATATGTCTAACCCTCCATAACAATCACAGTATATGATAGACATATGACACTCCATAAGTGCTCATAAAATAGATGAGTCTATTTAGCAAGCCCTTAGTTCCCTAGGAACAAGATGGAGAATATGCAGCATTTCACAGAAAAGGTGAGAATGAGACAGACTAGGAGGAGAAAGTTGATACTGGCGAGAGTGAGGCAGAAGACCCTTCTTTCACCTCACGTGGTTTCTCTTCCTTCATTCCTATCCCCAGGACTCCCATAGCTTTATAACACAGTAGCGTGCCTGAAAAAGAACTAGGCAGAAATACTAGAATGTAGATCCTGGAATGACACATAGTTACAGCCACCTCCCCTTTGGCAACAGAGAAAACTCTATACAATAGTTAACTGAGACAGGATTGATGGGCAGGCCAAAGATGCTTTCATGAAAAGCCCATTAGTTCAGCTATGCTAATTATTCACAGCCAAATGGTCAGTGCTGCTGTTGCATTGATTATTAATTATTTAGAATACCACACTAGGATGAGAAGCTTAGAAAGTGTTAGCATGATCCTTGGGCCTGGGTAGAGGTATCTCACAGGCAACATCTTTTTATACTAGGATAATTGGAAATGCGCTTGAATAGAAACTGTCTAAAATTGGCTGAATCCAGGAACAGGAAACGTATTATTCAGATAAGCGAGATGTCAAAGGGAATTCTAAGGTTGCTGGGTCCATTGTTTGGAAAGGTGTGCGCACATATGTACATAGTACATGCAGGTGAAGGAAATATGTTGCCACATGCAAGAGAGTATGTACACTACCCCAAACCAGATAGAACTTCCAGGGTACAAAGCTGCTTCCTTGCTTGCCTGTCTCACAATGAGACCTTCCGACTTTTGATAGAAGAGAAGTTTCCTTTGTAGCAAATGTAACTCTAGATGTGTCGGCCCTGGGGAATGGTATGGGAGTTGCTACAGGTCCCCAGGAATAAGACAGTATATTAAATAGTGCGGAGAACAGCAGGAGAGAAGTGCTATCAAGTCATCCTGGAGGGTCCATAGCACCCTGTTTTAGTCGGTTTTAGTCATTTCTGTATGTGCATATCAAAGGATTTCATAGTAACAGCAGCAGCAGCTTCGTGCAGCAACTGAGGGCCAGACCCTGCAGGGGCGTGCTCTTTCTCTTAGGTAAGCTCGTTTGTTCTTCTCAATAAATACATGAACTGAGTTGTGTTTCTTCAAAACTCACTGCTGAAACCCTAATCACAATAAAATGTTATTTGAAGACACAGCCCTTAAGGAGATAAATGAGGTTAAACAGATGCCAAGAGTGTGTCCTTTATCCCATAGGATCATTGCCCTTTTAAAGAAGAGTAAAGACCCTGGTGGGAATGTAAACTTGTACAACCACTCTGGAAAGCAATCTGGCACTCTCTCAGACAACTAGGAATAGCACTTCCTCAAGATCCAGCCATACCACTCCTAGGCATATATCCAAAAGAGGCTCAAGTATGCAATAAGGACATTTGCTCAACCATGTTTGTAGCAGCTTTATTTGTAATAGCCAGAAGCTGAAAACAGCCCAGATGCCCCTCAACTGAAGAATGGATGCAGAAATTGTGGTACATCTACACAATGGAATATTACTCAGCAATGAAAAATAAGAAAATCGTGAAATTTGCAGGTAAATGGTGGGACCTGGAAAGGATCATCCTGAGTGAGCTGTCCCAGAAGCAGAAAGACACACACAGCATATACTCACTCATATAGACATGTAATATAGGATAAACTTACTAAAATCTGTACATCTAAAGAAACTAATCAAGAGAGAGGACCCTGACTAAAATGCTCAATCCCCATCCCAAAAGGCAAAGAGGAAGGACATCAGAAGAAGAAGAAAACAGGAAACAGGCTAGAAACCCGCCACGGAGGGCCTCTGAAAGGCTATGCCCTGCAGATTACCAAAGCAGATGCTGAGACTTATGGCTAACTGTTGGGCAGTGTGCTTGGAATCTTATGTAAGAAGTGGAAAATAGTAAGAGCTGGAGAGGACAGAAACTCCACAAGGAGAGCAACAGAACCAGAAATTTGAACACAGGGGACTTCCCAGAGACTCATACTCCAACCAAGTACCATGCATGGAGATAATCTAGAACCCCTGCCCAGATGTAGCCCATGGCAGTTTAGTGTCCAAATGGGTTACATAGTAATGGGAAGAGATACTGCCTCTGACATAATCTTATTGGCCTGCTCTTTGATCACCTCCCCCTCAGGTGGGAGCAGCCTTACCAGGTCACAGAAGATGACAATGCAGCTACTCCTGATGAGATCTGATAGACTAAGATCAGAAGGAAGGAGAAGAGGACCTCCCCTATCAGTGGACCTGGGGAGGAGCATGCGTGAAGAAGAGGATGGGAGGGTGGGATCAGGAGGGGAGAAGGGAAGGCCTTATGGGGGATACAAAGTGAATAAAGTGTAATTAATAAAAATTTTAAAAAAAGAAAATTAATGTTAATTCGGCTATAAAGCCTCTATGGTCATAAAAACTGGATTCAACAGATAGCAAGGTGTTTTGTCTGTCTGTCTTGAATGTATAAGTTTACCGTGTTCTATATAACTTGGTTACAGATTATTGGTTTTGGGGTATGTTTACAATCTGTAACATAAAGTTAACTTAAACCATGTATCTCTTAAGAACCAACTGCAAAAATAAAAAGGGTGAGTTATATCCCCAAACACCACAGAATTATCTTAATCGTGCTTTCCTATTTTAAATTTTTTTTAATGTGGATGTATAAGGCTGTTCTGTGGCTGATCGATTGTGGCACCATAATACCAAAGACAATTATGCCTAAGAGAAATAGAAATATCTGATTACTGGGATATGGCAGGGCCCTGACCCTGTATTAATATGGAAGAGGGCATGTTTGTGTTTTTCACAGGATGCTGATGGAACCCTTGCGGGAAATGTTTCCCAGAAGGAGGATGGTCCTGCTGCTGACAATAATGAATTCTGCCCTCATGGTGAAAGGATAGTTTTGTTGGACTTATGCTCCTGACTCATCTTTGTCACACTCTTCTCTGGAAGAAGATGTTGTGCAGAGTAATTTTTTAGATACAATGTGACTGGAACAGACAGATATATACTTGATTGGTCTGGCAATCTGGACAATTCTCAATGAAATCAGGAAGAATGGAAAAGAGGACTGACTATGGGACTTTGGTGGTCTGATTCTGGTTTTCAGCAGACCTATGTTTGGAAGCCTATTACAGAAACTCTTGGGAGGCACCATAAATGCCTGTGTAAATCCTCCTTATGCTTTGTTGTTTGGAAATGTTAACATTTTTATACAACTCCAACTTTATGTTTCTTGACATCAATGTAAACTAACAAACTGTATTTTTATTTAAAAAAAGAAGAAGAAGAGTAAAGACCAACGAGTCATCCATATAAAAGGAGAACACTTGAGGGAACAGGGAAAAGCTACCACCTTTTTTTAATTAAATTTTCATTGTTTATATTAATTACAGTTTATTCACTTTGTATCCCAGCTGTAGCCCCCTTCCTCATTCCCTCCCAATCCCACCCTCCCTCTCTCATCTCCTCCCATGCCCCTCTCCAAAGTCCACTGATGGGGAGGACCTCCTCCCCTTCCATCTGATCCTAGCTTATCAGGTCTCATCAGGACTGGCTGCATTGTCTTCCTCTGTGGCCTGGCAAGGCTGCTCCCCACTCAGGGAAAGGTAGCTACCACCTTTTAAAAAAGGTTTTAAAAAAAAAAGCCACCATCTGCAAATCAAACAAAGAGACCAGCAAAGAAACCTTGATCTTGGGTTTGGGGCCAAGGACTGTAAGGAAATGAATCTGCGTTGGCTGAGTCACCCAGTCTGTAGCCTTTTGTTTGGGTAGTCCTAGCAGATGTATTCAAAGAGGAGAGGCTCAGAGGTGGGCTTCCTGAGTTTAAATCCTCCTTAGCTTCTTTTTATCTTCCTTGGGAGGTTTTAAGGTTTTATGAGATAGAATTTACAAGTAATATTTAATGTATTTAAGGTGCGTGATGTGTTTGCTACACGGTCACACGGTACAATGAGTGGCACAATTCTGTTCACGTCAGTCATCTTTCCCTGCAGGCCTACCCCTCAGTGGGTTTCAGTTGTATAATATGGAGCTGTTAACCATAGTCTCCACTTGGGATATCAGCCACCCTGAACTTACTCATCCCTGACAACCAAAAACACCTCTCTATTCCCTCTTTTTTTTGGCTTCTTAACCATGAGGCTCTGTTGTTAACCTGAAGCAATGTCAAATTTGCAACAAGATTACATTAATCCCCACACATTGCCTAGTGGTATATGAAGACAACATATCCTCAGTCTATGAAAAAAAAAGTAAGTTTGTGGTTCTGCGTACTAAAGCAGTAATGGGGGGGTGGCCAATCTTGATTGTCAAGCTGGTAGAACTTAGAATCACCTAGGAGACAAAGCTGTGGGGGTGCCGGTGAGGGTGCTTTTAGGGGGGCTCAAGTGGAAAGAGAAGATTCCCCCTGAATATAAGCAGCCTTGCTCCATGGGCTGGGGTTCTGGGTGGGATAAAGTTGTGAGTGCCAGCATTCATCTCTCGAGGCAGAGACAGTGTGATCACCTGCCCCGTGTTCCCGCTGTCATGTTCACCCCGTCGTGATGGAAAGTATCCTCTCCTAAAATGGGAACCAGCATAAACATCCCCTTCCCTCAGCTGCTTTTGTCAGATAGTCTGTCACAGCAAAAGGAAAAGCAACTAACTAATACAGGAGTGGGATAGTGTTTACCATGGTAGCTCAGGAGAGGGAAAGAGATAGCTTTGCTTCCAGAGCTACATAAAATCTATAAACACACACACACATCACTCATAACAAAAGAAAGCCCCATCAATAGATCCTGCTTGGGGTACAGAATCACAGGTTCTGTACCCAGGAATAAATACTGATGTTTTCATCTTATATAGACCCTGATACTTCCCAGTAGAGACCAACGACAATCAAATGACTTACAGAATTTCCCACAGTTCCTGTGGATACTCCACAGAATTTTCCGCCTATACCTTTACCAAATTACTCTTTGCTAATTGTTGTTTGTTTTTTTTTTTTGAGAATTTTACACAGTGTTTTGATCATATGCACCCCCCAGTTCCTTCCAGCTCTACCCTACATTCCAAACTTTGTGCCTTCGTTTTTCAGCCCATCAAGTCTTATTTGTTGCTGCCTATAGAGTCTTGGATACATGGCCTTCGACTAGTATATGGCTGACTCACCGGGGTTACACTCATCAGCTATTAGTTGCCTTGGGTAAAGAAGTGAAGACTTTGTACTCATTTCCTTCTCCACGCTGGGATTTACTCTGGCTTACACTTGCATGGGTCTTGTGCTATGAGTTCAGACGTGCAGCTGCCCTGTTGTGTCCAGAAGATACTGTTTCCTTATAGTTGTCCATGACCTTTGGATCTTACCTTCTTTCGACCCCCTCTTCTACAACGAACCCTGAGCCTTAGAACGAATGTGGTGATATGACAAGTGTGTCCCACTTACAGCCAAACATTCTGAAGCCTTTTGCTCTCTGCACCTTGGCCTGCTGTGAACTACCATATTAATCAACATCTACTGCAAACAGAATCTTCTCTGACGAGGGAGGAGAGATGCATTAATCTATGACTATAGCAACAACATTCATAGTCTATTTAATACTGTATCCATTTGGCAGACTAATAGTCATGGGTTCTTCCCTAGGGCCTTTGACCTATCTAGCCACGGGTTCTTAGCCTGGTAATGGTTCCAGGTATGGGTTTCATCCTGTGGAGCCATATTTAGATACAAAAGTGTGTGGTGACTCCCGTGATATTCCTGCCACTATTGTACCAGTAGATACATCTTGCCAGGCCAGACATTACTGTAGTTCACAGGATTCAGCTGGGTAAGGCTGAGAATCACTTTTATCCCTCAGAAGTGTACACGGCATCTCCATCACTATAAAAGCTAGCTCATAGGGATGAATCTTCCAGGTTAGTACCAGCTTGATTTCCCCATGTTCTAGACTCAAGTATTTGAAGTATTGTCTTCAGCAATAGGGTCTTCCTGTCAAGTTCTGGAGAACACCAAATACATTGGCAATGTTATTTGGTTATAGCCTGTAATGTTTGAAAGTCTATAGGACCTTACTGGCCAACAACTCCAAGAAGAGATAGCCCATTCCTGGGCCTGAAATTTTTAATCATTAGCCTATGGCTTCTAGTAGGACATTGTTGCCCTGTCATAGGGTAACTCTATTCTAGCTCTCTCTCTAGATATAGATATAGATATAGATATAGATATAGATATAGATATAGATATAGATATAGATATAGATATAGATAGATATATGTACACACACACTTCTATAGCAATAGGTTCCTATATTATATTATTCTTTTGAAATGTTTCTCCCCACCAACCCACCCTCCCACTCCACCCCAACTGAACCTTTCCTGTTCTGTTATTCTCTGAACATTTATATATTTTACTAGAACAGTATGTTCTATCTTGGACGTAACCAAAGTTCAAGCTGATCTAATGGCCAAAGAGCTCAAAGAAAATCACCCCTCTTCTGTCCATCATTTTAATCCTCTTTTCATGAAAATATAGTCCATGCGAGGCGGATGGGAGCAGATGCCTTCAGTACCATTCAACCGCTGGAAGGGATGGGGCACCAAGTTCCCAACAGATTTTCTTAAACAAAATAAATGCTCGTTTCCTTCCGCATTTTGCAATAGAACCGTTTAGTGATACAAAATTTTCCCCATTCACATTCAGCTGCCTGTACTTCATTACTGTCTGCAGATGCTTCCAGCCTCCGATCACAGAAGCACCCTCACCCATGCACTCCTGCCCTTAAGCCTGAAGGTAGCTATGGGGGAGGGGTGAACGCTTCCCTTCAATGACTGGGGAACTCACCCCCAGCCCCCATACCTGATCAGCCACCAAACTGGTGTCTGCTACCTGTTTTTCCCTCTTCCCTCCTACTGTCACTATGTTTATTCAAGACTCAGGCACTTCCTGCCTAGGCCATTGCCACAAGCAGTGGCTTGTTCTTTCTTCTGAGTCTGGATTCTTCCTATGCCTCCAGCAGGATACCACCATTGCTATCGACTCTAGGTGTGCATGCGTGCATGTGTGCATGTGTGTGTGCACGTGCGTGTAGACAGGATCTCACTCTGCAGCCCAGGCTGACCTCAAATTCATAACCTTCGTGCAGGTACCTTACAAATGGAGTCAGACACATGGCTTTACCCATCTTCTGTTCAGAAACTCCCAGGAGTTAGCCACGGTGCCCACCAAATGACATTCCCAATGACATTCGCTCCTGCTGTTTCATTTGTCTTTCTCACCCTCTCTCTTTCCATCTTCACTAGCCCTGTTGTCCTCACCAGGTGCCTTTCGTAATGTCCTGGGAAAGTGGTGAATGGACGAGATAGACGTGACCATTGAGTTGTGTCATTTGCCAGCTAATTTAAAAAGAAATTAAATACATAATAATACAACTAAAATAACAACCAGAAATATGTTAAGGTCCCAGAACATTTATCAAGATAAGATAGGGAGAGGGTTATTAGACAACCCTCCTTAGAATAGGAAGTCAGGAATCAGTTACCCTTGTTTCTTGAGCTGGGGAGACATGGAGTATAGGGGTGTCAAGGAAAGTAGATGCAGAATTCAGAAATTAAAGAACAGAAAGAAGTTGCCTTGTTAGGATGACAAACACTTAGAGACTACTCTACAAGCACACGAAGACAGGTTATATGAAAATGGGTTGTCTGTCGCATCACAGATCCCAGATAAACCAGTGGAGAGTGCAGCTAACAGGTAAGCTCCTGGAGCCAGGTAACTATCAGGAACTATGAACAATCCCTGTATGTTCATCCAGACCTGCTGGGGACCCTAAGCCAGTCCAAAGCCCTGAGGCATGCTGTCCAAAGTACTCACCATACACACTCCCACACCACACCCCCATACACACGCACTTATGTGCACACACACACACACACACATACACACACACACACCAAAGGGTATTAGCATGAATAGAAAGCAAAGTTAAGAGCTAACAGGCTCTGGGAGTTCAGACTGTATAAATGAACTGTTGTAAACCTCTGACCCTTTCTCACTCCCTGGCTCTTAATCACGAACAACTCCAAGACTTACAACCATAATGCAACTAGGGAATGGGAGTGGGAGAGGAAAGGAGATCCTTTGAGAAGATAGTAGACTTCTCCAGGCAAAGAAAACAGAGCTAGAAAGGTCCTTGGCATTGTATTTAAAAAAAAAAAATGTTCTTCAAAGTCTGGCTGGAACATAATGAGTGATTGAGGCAAAGGGGGACCAAGGAGATTGGCCGGGGGTGGGTGATTATGGGAACTTTCTAAATGTGATGCAAGGTCAACCACGGGACCTTCCTCCTCGGATCTTAAGGCGAGCTACACACTATCCAGTCAGGACTCACCAGCCATGCAGTTCCTCGTCTCCCACCTGGCCTCTCAGTATGAAGCCGGGACCTCAACATTCTTAGCATTGCAGGGAATGGTGTCGACGGAAGCCATCACCTATAGCAACATGTACACGCCCAATGCACAGTACAGAAAAGACTCTCCTCACCCAAAAGCACACAATGTACTTTGTAGCTGTTGCTACTTCACTCAGGGAGAAATTAGGGTGATTTTTTTTTCTCAAACATGTTTTTATTTAAGCCAACAAAAAGAGCAAAACCAGTGGCTTATTTGATGACTCCTGTCAGCACTGCTACCTGCAATAACTCTCATTCCTACAAATAGCACAGGGACTGCTGGGAAAGGCCTACTTATTAAATAGAGGTGATACAATAGGAGAGTGACTTTGACATCAGTAGCAGGATTATTCCCAATTCTTGAGTTTGCCAACTAAGTATCTTTGAATAAGAAGTCTGAGGGGCTAGGGCAGTTGCTCTCAACCTGTGGATTGTGACCCCTCTGGGGTCAACCCTTTCACAGGAATTACTTAAAATCATCAGAAAGCACATGCATCACGATTCGTAACAGTAGCAAAATTACAGTTACGAAGTAGCAGCAAAAATAATGTTATAGTTGGTATATTTGGGGGGTCACCACAACTCGAGGAACTGTATTAAAGGGCCACAGCATCAGGGATGTTGAGCACCTAGGGCTAGGGAGATGAATCAGTCAGTAAATCTTTGTCACATAAGCATGAGGACTTGAGTTTGCGTTCACAACACCACACAGAAGCCTAGCGTGACAATGTGTGTCTTTAAACCCAGAGTATCATGAGCAGAGACACACTTATCTCTGGAGCCCATTGACAAGCCAGCCTAACTATTTGATGAGTTTTAGGTCAGGGGCAAAGCCTGTCTCAGAAACGTAAGGATGAGAACGGTTGAAGCAGATAGACAATGTTGACTTCCAGTCTGCACATGTATACACACATGTGCATATACGCACACAGCCACATATGTACACTATATCACACACACACATACATGGAGCTCTGGGTCCCAGTGCTTAACCAGCCTGGGCCTTCCTATTCTCATCTACAGAACAGCAGTGTTATCCACAACGGACGTGGGTCTAACCAATCACTGTTCTTCCTGGTGATCACAAAGGCCTGGAGGAGGCTTTGTGCCTGGTCGGCGTAGCACCGCCTCTACTGTTTGGAGCCTATGAAAGCAGTGTTTGCTGGGCCAGTCACAACACCAAATACCATGCTCGCAAGTATCAAAATCTGAACGATTAAAATCCTCAAAGCCCAGTATCCCTAAAGATCAAACGCTGAAAAATCACCCTCCCTAATTAAAATTCTGAATGTTGAAAAATCCCCCAAACAAAAAACAGATGTAAAAGGAATGAAAAGGTTTTATTGTACGAAAGAGATTGGTATTGTTGTTGTTGTTTATTTTGTATACAAGGTAGACACAATGTCATTCAATTCTGTGATTACTCAATTGCCTCTAAACTAGTGGTTCTCAACCTTCCCAGTGCTACGACCCTTTAAGACTGTTCCTTGTGTTGTGGTGACGCCCAACCATAAAATTATTTTTGTTGCTACTTCATAACCATAACTTTGATACTGTTATGAATCATAATGTAAATATCTGTGTTTTCTGATGGTCCTAGATGATCCCTGTGAAAGGGTCACTTGACCCCCCCAAAGGAGTTGCAACCCACAGTTTGAGAACTTCTGCTCTACACCTTCATAGCTGTCCATGTTTGCTCCAAAAATGCCCTTTACAAGAAAATTTTTAAAAACCCATGTCAGGTGTAGTGGCACACACATTTAATCCTAGCACTTGGGAGGCAGAATCAGGCATAATTCTTTGAGTTTGAGACCAGCTTAGCCTACATAGTGAGTTTCAGAGCAGCCAGAACTACATAGTGAGAACCTGTCTGGAAAAAAAAAATCCAAAAAGGAAAAGAGAGAGAGAGAGAGAGAGAGAGAGAGAGAGAGAAAGAAAGAAAGAAAGAAAGAGAGAGAGAGAGAGAGAGAGAGAGAGAGAGAGAAGAAAGAAAGAAAGAAAGAAAGAAGGAAAGAAAGGAGGAAATAAAGAAAGAAGAAAATAGGAAAGAGAGAACAAAAAGAAAAGAAAACCATAAATTCAAGAGTGTTTCCAAACCAAAGACAGGGAAGGAGAATTTCCCCATGTTCAGGACACAGTCAATAGTGACCTATGTTTGGATAGTGCCTTCACTGTCGAAAAAACACAGACCTTCTACATTTACCGCTAACCTAACAGAAAAACAAGTAGAGCCCATTTCACTTTGGCTAACAGATGGCATTTTCTCTATTGGTTTTATTAAGTACACACAATCCATGCCACTGTTGGATCAGAAAACTCAAGAGGATATCCACTTCTTATTGCATTCGTGGCTGGAGAAAGCAAAGCACTTGTAAATGCTTAGATGAAATTTGTGCTGACTGTGCTGAAAAACAAAAACAAAAACAAAAACAATAGCTTTCAAGTCAATCCCAAATCACAATGACAGATTTGGTACCAAGGCTTTCAAGGGTGACATTTTAAGTTGCTATCAACAAAATGGGTTTTCCCCCCATTCAGCCCGATACATCCGGTAAGAAGAGCCAAACAAGTGCATGGATTGCAGCACAATACACGGATGACAAAAATGTTCTTTTTCAAATGTGTCTTCCAGCTGATGAAGCTCCAGAAGCTTCTATGGAATTAAAGCAGCATTTGTCTGGAGAGCAAAAGTACTGACTAGTTGCGAAGTAATTACATGCACAGTAGGATGAGAAGATACTTACACGAGGGTGTGCCATCCAATCACCAGCATTGTTTCTGTAAAATCCGTGGTCTGTATATGAGTGTATGCGGGATGATTTCCCATGTACCGAAAATAACACCAAAGCACAGTAACAGGCGACGGAGACATTTAATAGGAAGCGCTCACAGTCTATCAAGTCACAGAAGAATTTCCAAAACAGCCTCGCCATGAAATAAAGGATGAAGAGAATATGACCGTGCTCTCCAAGAAAAGACATGCCCTAAATCACAAAGAACAGCTAGTTGTTAAAAGACCAGGCTTCAAAACACAGTTAATGGGCACAGACACCATCCAGCTATTATTAACTGCCTCCATAGAAATGCTTGTAATCAATCCATAAAATATCCTTTTGCACCTGGGTGATGGTAAACTCCATTGTCAACTGGACCCAGAATCACCCAGCAGACGAGAAGGCAGACCTCAGGCTATGTCTGTTTCCAGAGACCATTAGCTGAGGGAGGAATATGGGTGAACCATGCCATGGCCTGGATCCCTAGGGGCAGAACAAAAGGGGGGAAAGAAGAGAGACCCAAAGTGCCGGCATCCCCCTTGTGCTTCTTGCTCATCGTCTTGGAAACTGAGCTGCCCCACCATGCCTTCCCAGGCACGGTAGAGTAAATCTTCTGGTATGGTGGGCAAAATAAATCTTTTCTCCCTTACATTGTCTCTGCTGGATATTTTTATCACCATAATGAGAAAGTTTGGGCTTTTTTCTTTCCTCGCTCATTTAAATTGTCAGCATTATTTTTTTTACAATTCACTTTGCCATGAATTTCATCACTGCATCTTTCCCAGTACTTGGATGTGTCCGTTGTGTAGGGAGTCTTGGGGGTTTCTAATTAGCTCTTTTCGCTTTTTTTTTTTATTCTGTATTTTTTTTATTTTTTGGAGAAATTGACTCTGAAAAAAAAGTACAATTATCACAAGGTTAATTCTGGAAACACTGTGTGTATTCACAAACGTGTTCCCATTTTTTTCAATAAATGAGGAAATGTCCTTTTACATACTCAAGAAAGACAAGTTTCTGAAGATCTCAGCTCTTTGAACAACTGCTTATGAGGTGCCAATCCAGATGGATTTTTGACTCATCTAAAATATCTTCAGTCATGGTGCTTCAGGTGACCACGGTTATAAAACGAGGGGCACATAGTTATCAGCCACTGTGATATGTGTGTGTGGATCTTACCTTTGACCCATTTGTTTATTTAAAAAGTTCATCCTATTAATAGCTGGCATATCTAACTCGTTTTTCTGTGAAACTGTCAATTGTATACCTGCATTTTTATGCTTGCAAGATCATTATTTCACATTTTATTGTGACACAGTCTCTGAAATAGACAATTACCTTTTTGTTACTCAACCCCTCTTTTAAACCTGGAAGTAGATACCTATAAAAATCCTTTTAAGATTTTAGTGTATGTGTGAGTGTGTGTGTGTGTTTCAGTGTGTGTGTATGTGAGTGTTTGTTTCAGTGTGTGTTGTGTGGTATGCATGTGTGTGAGAATGTGTGTATCAATGTGTGTGTGTGTGTGTATGTGTCAGGGAGTGTATGTGTGTGAGAGAGTGTGTGAGTACATGTGTGTGAATGCGTGTATATGTATGTGTGTGTGTATGTATATGAGTGCGTGTATGTGAGTGGTGTGTGTGTGTGTGTGTGTGTTTGTGTGTGTGTGTGTGTGTAGGCATGTATGAACTACAGCACCTGTGTGGAGGTCGGAGGACAACTTTCAGTTCTGTCATTGCCCTGAGGGTGCTGTGGATTGAATCTAGGTCACCAGGCTTGCATGGCAAGCACCTTTAATCACTGACTGTCTTATCAGCTCATCTTCTATTATAAATATATACATATATATATATATGTATGCATGTATGTGTGTGTGTATGCATGTGTGTGTGTTAAGAATATATAATATATATATAGATATATTAAGAAAAATATTCTGGAGATTTTGAGATTTTTTTCACACTTTCAGAGATTTGATCTTTTGGGATTTCAACATTTGTGATTACGGCATTTCAGGACTGTGTTTCTTGGGACCGTGGCTCAAATCTCTTTCCCATGGGGTCTTCTGATATCCCTGAGCCTTCTCTCCCCTAAGGACTTGCCCGTAGAATGTGTAACACCTGTAAGACAGTCAAACGCAGAAGACAGCGGTAAACCACAGTGCTTCTCACAGTGCAGGTCTTCTGCGGTGACACTCGTTAGTTTAGAATTGTTCAAGTGTCAGAATAACTTTGCACTTTACCATAAGAATACCTTGGAGCAAGAGTAACTTTGCATGCTATGCAGCCTCAGAGAGAGCAGGGAGCATCCCTGTCCAATTCCTGTTGTGGTACTGCAGGTGAGTGGCAGAAGGCATCAAATTTCCAAAGGTACTCCTGGATTTGTCCTCTTCCCACCCTAAGACTTACTTCTTTATGGTGGAAATGATTTAGCTGATCAATAAATGTGAGAGAAGGAATGGTTATCCCATTCCGCCCTCCCTCGAGACAGGCTCCTCTCTGCTTACTCACAGAGTGAATTTGCTGAGTTCTGTCCCAGTTATACCAACAATTACAACAGCCAATCAGCACGTACAGGGTTCTTCTAATCTGACAGGCAACGACATATCAAATTCATTTAAGTCATGTTAAAGTCATTTAATACTCACAATAACACGCCATGTAATTACATTTATAATTTGTAATTATATCATCTCTGTTTCACAGGTAATGAAACAGTGGTTTAGAAAAATCAAATAACTTGTCCAAGGTCACAAGTGACACAGCTAGGATTCAGACCAGTCTTAAGATTCAGTCTTAAGATTCAGATTCAGTCTGGTTCCAATGACCTTGCTTGAAACCACCCTGCCATTTTGTCTCTTGCAATTTTGCAAGTGGGAAATAAAGATTTCAGGGATAATGTCAAGTGGGGGGGGGGTGTTTCAGAGATCTGTGCTGAGTCTGTGTTAAACCATGTTCAACTCAGTCATGAACGGCTGGAGAATTCAGGTCATGATCTTCCACTGCCTTCTGAAGCCTGGAAGAAGGATAAAGGCACAGGGTGATGCATCATTTATGTGTGCCAAGGCTATCTGGTAGACCTACATGAAAGGAGAGTCAGCTGCCTACCAGACACTCAGCCATTATCCTAATTCATTCATATTCAATACCAGAGTCAGCACAGTACAGAAAGAACGAGATGATGGGGAGCTAGGAAAACCATGTGATGTGCCTTAGGAAAAAATTTAAACAGCAACAATATATATCTACATAGTACCAAACAGTACTCTGAGATGTTTTTGCCCTATTATCTCATTTAATCCACACTATACCACCAAAGCAAAGCACTACTGTTATCGAACCCAACGAAAGAAAAAAAAAAAAAAAAAAAAACTAAGAAAGAAACTAACTAGCATGCCCAGAGATTTATCCATGTATCCATGATGCTGAAATGGGAAACTATGCAGGCTGGTCCCTAATTGTTAAGGTTGGTCCCATGCTCTTAACTCTTCATTCCACCAGAGTAAAAAAGATAAAGGTAAAAAGCAAAAAGAAGAAAACAAGCAGGCAAAAGCTTTAGAATGAGATGAGAACCCAAATCCTAGCTCTGGCTTTATTAGAAATAAGACACATGTTGCATCTAATTTCTGAACCTCCATTTGCTCTTGTACCGAGCAGGATAAGTTCTCTAGCAGGATGCTGTTGTACCAGAATGTATGCGAAGTGCCCAAGACAGTTGAGAACACATTCGGTGCCATCTCCTCTCCAGCACCAAACATAGGTAAGCAAAGTTGTCCAAAACCTTATTTGTACCTTCCAGAAAGCCTTTGATTTACAAGGCTGACTGTGACACAGAAAGAGAATTGTAACCTAAGGCAAGACTCACAGTGAGAGAAGGATGTCTCCTAGGCTGCTGAAGACAGAGAACAGCGTGGTTTCTGAGCCTGGGCGGGTTACGGATCTTACAAACTAAATGAGAACCTGCCACATGAGGGCAAAGGGTAACAGCCCCTTAACTCAAAAGCCTTTTACTATCACCCCATCAAACTTAGTCCCAATATTTAGAGTTTTCCTTCTTCCTCTAGCAGTGCAGGAAGTTAAAAATATCTGTTCCAATAAGGGTTCACTGAAGGACATCATAGACCAACAGCCGGAGGGTTGACCTCAGCTATAGGCTGCCTGTGAATTGCTGCCTGAACTGCTATTGTTTTCTCATAACAAAGTAGGGAACCTAAGGAGCTGTTTTATATTCCAAATACCTAAAGATGATAATCCATCAAAGGAGTCTGTTTGTTCTGGAACTAAGACAGGGCTGAAGATGGTTGCAGAATTAATCGCCTGAGGCAATAAATCACCTATTTATTTCTTGATGAATTTACAATGATAACATGTACTTGTCTCCACCCCTACCTACCTACTTACACGCATGCTTGCACACGTACACACACACACACACCTCCCTACACACACATATATACACACTTCCTAAAACACACACACCTACCTCCATATACACACACACCTATACACACAGTTACACACACCTACGTATATACACACACTCCCTACCTACCCACGCACACACACACAAACCCCTCACAAATATAGTTTCATCGGAACTGTGAACCAAGGAGCTGATCGTGTCAGTGACAAGTTGCCTACTTCTGAGACTCTGCATCAAGTGCTGAGAGGTGTGGCCATGCTCAGGGGGGCATACTGCTGTCATTCTTGGTCATGTGCCAATAGGAAGCCAAGAGAAATAAGTTGTTCAAGGTGAAGAAGTAGTAAGCAATGGTAAACCTCACTCCCAAAGCCAGGGGAGAGCCAGCTGCTATGAGCAAGAGTTGTTCTTTGTTTGAACCACAAAGATCAGGATAGTCTCCACTGGAGGGCTCATGCAGAGAGTGTGAAGTAGGATCTTGTTAAGTTTGTACTTTGAAAATGATAGGTGAGGGACTATAAGTGCAACAAAGCAAAGGATAAATGGAGAGATGGAGGAAGAGAATGAGAACCTGGAAAGAGAAGGGGCAAGGGGGAGTAAATTGAAAAAAAATTCAGGAAGTAGAAAGTCAGGGAGCAACTGCTGAATCCATGTACAAATTCCACATAATGGCACAGTCTCAGTCCAGGAGCCATTGTGGAAACCAAGCCCCTCCCCTCCATTATCATATTCTGCAGAAGCTGACTTACTTGGGACAAGGGACCCCAAATAAATCTTGGACCTTTATTCTCCAGATGTCTGACCTAAGCTTGAAAATGAGAATCTGTCTGAGTAAAACATGGATAATTCATTTGTTCAACAAATATTTCAACTCTCATGTCAGGTAGTGAGCTAGGAAGTAGATAAGGCCGGAGGTATGGAGGGATAGGGCCACTGTGAGGATTTTGGCTTTATTCTGAGTGAGAAAGGCTTCCAGATGGACGGAGGGCTGACATAAAGGGAATTAAGTTTGGTCATTTTAGCTGTTAAGTTGAAAATGAAGTTAAATGGTACAAAAGGGAATAGGCAGTCTAAAGTTGATAGAGACCAGGAATATACTGGGGGTTGCGGAGAGGTGTGGACCAGGACTTTGGCAGAGGGGGATAACATGAGTGGAAAGGGTTCAACTCCCAGGAAGCCTTCAAGTCTGAGCTCATGGAACTGAGTGGACATTTGGTTTTTCACTCCTATTTCTTTGCTTTATGGCATGTGGGTTGGGGTGCCATCAGATGACTATATACAAGAAACAGAATTCCTCTTCATACTTAAACCAATTTTATGGGGGTGATTGGGTTTTTTTCTTCATTAGTTTATTTATTTGTTCATTTTACATCCCAATTGAAACCCCACTCCCTCTTTTCCTCCCAGTCCTACCCTCCCACCCACTTCCCCCTTACCTCCTTTTCCCCACCCCCTGGGTACCAACCCACTCTGCGCATCAAGTGGAATCATAACTAGTGCCTCCCCTTTCACTGAGATAAGACAAAGCGACCCTGCTAGGGAAATGGGATCCAGAGGGAAGCAACAGAGTCCAAGTCAGAGACAGCCCCATTCCAATTGTTAGGGGATCCACCTGAGGGCCAAGCAGCCCATCGGCTTCATACAACCAGCCCATGCATGCTCTTTGGTTGGTGGTTCAGTGGTTAGTGCCCCGCTTGGGCCCAGTTTATTTGGCTATGTAGGTCTTCTTGTAGTGTCCTTGACTCCTCCAGCTCCCTCAATCCTTCTCCTTTCTCTTCCCCAGACTCCCCGGTTTCTGCCTAATGTTTGCCTGTGGATCTCGGCGTCTGTTTCTATTATCTACTGGAAGAAATCTCTCAGATGACAGTTATTCTAGGCTCCTGTTTGCAAGGATAGCAGAGTATCATTAATAGTGTCATGGGTTGGGTCTCTCCCATGGGATGGGTCTGAAGCTGGGCCAGTCATTGGTTGGCCATTCCCTCAATCTCCGTTTCATCTTTTATCTCTGCACATCTTGTAGGACGAAATTTTGTGAGTGGGTTGGTGTCCCTCTCCCTCCTCTGGAAGTCCTGCCTAGCTACAGGAAGCAGTCACTTCAGACTCAGTATCTCCCACTGCTAGGAGTCTCCTCTACAGTTACCCCCATATCTTCCCAGGAGCCTCCCCATCCCAGGTCTCTAGCTTGCCTGAGAGATGCTCCAACACCAATTTCCCTTCTTGTTCCCAGACTTCTCACCCCCCATCCCCACTCCTGTTCCCCTTCTCCATGCCTCTCCCTCACTCAATTGCCCCTCTCACTCTGCTTTTCCAATGTTTATTTTCTTTTCCCTTCTTAGTAGCATTCAAGCATCTTCCTTTGAACCCTCTTCATTATTTAGTTTCTTTGGGTGGAATGGGTGTAGCATGGGTATCCTGACCTATATAGCTAATATCCACTTATGAGTGAGTACATACCATGTATGTCCTTTTGGGTCTGGGATACCTCACTCAGGATGATCTTTTCTAGTTCTATCCATTTGCCTGCAAATTTCATGATTTTCTTGTTTTTACAAGCTGAGTAGTATTCCATTGTATAAGCATACCACATTTTCTCTATAGATTATTCAGTTGAGGGACATCTGGGTTGTTTCCAGTTTCTGGTGTTATGAATAAATCTGCTATTTGGACATATTTGAGCAAATGTCCTTGTGGTTTGGTGAATCATATTTTGGGAATATGCCCAACACTAGTATTGTTGGGTCTTGAGGTAGAACTAGTCTCAATTTTCTGAAAAAGCCACTCAATTGAATTCCACAGTGGTTGTACAAGTTTGCACTCTCACCAGCAATAGGGGCATGTTCACTTTGCTGCACATCCTCTCCAGCATGTGCTGTCACTTGAGTTTTTTATCTTAGCCATTCTGAAGGGTGGAAGGTGGAATCTCAGAGTTGTTTTGGTTTGCATTTCCCTGATGACTAAGGACATTTCTTTAAATGCTTCTTAGCCATTCGATATTCCTCTGCTGAGAAGTGTCTGTTTAGCTCTGTACCCCATTTTTAATTGGATTATTTGGCTTGTTGGTGTTTAATTTCTTGAGTTCTTTATATATTCTGGACATTAGCTCTCTATCAGATGTAGGATTGGTAAAGCTTTTTCCCCAACCTGTAGGCTGCCATTTCATCCTATTGATGGTGTCCTTTGCTTTACAGAAGCTTTTCAGTTTCATGAGGTCCCATTTATTAATTGTTGGTTTTAGAGCCTGTGCTGTTGGTGTTCTGTTCAGGAAGTTGTCTCCTGTGCCAATGAGGTGAAGGCTCTTCCTCACTTTCTCTTCTATTAGATTTAGTGTATCCAGTTTTATGTTGAGGTTAAACCAATTTTAATCAACCTATTCCCCCAAAGTGATTATGTACCTTCACTTCAAAGTTTTTGTTACCCTCCTGCTCCCCACCCCCCAGGAGGCAAACACCACAGACATCTGTAGAAACAAAGATCCCAAGGGAATGTAAGCTTGTCCAAGACTGCACAGCTGGACCAGAGAACCACTGAGTCCCAGCTCTCTGGAGTTTCCCAGAACTTTCTGCCTTCGCAGTTAGAGGCTTTATCAAAGTTCATTCTGACAGATTTGATTAGTAAATGTCTCTAGCATAAAAACCAGGCACCATGCTTACCTCTGGGACACAGCAACAGAGTCACAGTCCGGGAACAAAGGGGTCTCAGCCACAGTATCACTGCAGGACAGTCTGGGAGCAAAGGGGTCTCAGCCACAGTATCACTGCAGGTTCAGCCACAACATTTTCTCTGTGGGATGATGACGCCTCTGTGTTCTAGGAGAAGAAGGGAACAGATGTTCCAAATCTCTGCAGGTCTCCTTTCTCCTTGGCTCTCTCCTACTGGCCAGCCTGCCCTTCTCTCAAGGGGCGGCTCCAGTTCCGCTCCAGACCAGCTGAACTGGAACCAGCACACTGACCTGGTGCAAAGGAAGTCTGTGTAGCCCAGGCCCTCAGCTGGGTGTGGTGGCCCTGGCCACCAGCAGAGAAATCATAAAGAAATCTCTAACATGTGCCATGGGAGGGATTATCATATGGGCTCTTGCTTTTTATGAAATAGGGAAAGTAGGTGTTTTCTAGTTGACTGCATTTTATGGTTTTTTTCCTCCATTTGTTTTAAAGTTGAACATCTGATCTGGCAGGGACTTCTTACATTCAGTATTTTTAAATGTCTTTGTGCTCCTCCCTGATCCTCCCAAGTACAAGGGACCAGAGGGCATGGAGGTAGGACTTTGCTACTACCCCCAGCCTCAATACAGCCTACCCTTTAGGGTAAATCTGTTGAAATGCCTTCTAATTTTGTCTGTGCATACAAAGCCAGGAAGCTTGTCCTTCTAGGCTTCTTAAATCATTTTCTATGTTCCCCTACTGTCTCTAGTCTTTTCTGAGATGTTTGAGTCTTTTCATGGAGCTGGCCTCTCTCCCTAATATAGATTACTACTGCCACCTGGAAGCCACCAGGAGGCTGTTCCTCCCAGAGAACCAGAGGACCAGAAACCTGTCCCATTGGGTTTAAAACCTAACACCACTGTTGCTATTGCCCTGAGGCTCTCAGCTCTGACTCCAGAGAGGTGAGAGATTCAGGCAGAAGCAACCATGGGGATGAGGATGAATACAGCTTCAACCAGGATTCACAGATCAATTCTGACTTGGAAGGTGTCCTAGTTACTTTTCTATTCCTGAGAAAAGACACCAAGACCAAGGCAACTTATTTAAAAAAAAAAAAGCATTTCATTGGGTGTTTGCTTACAGTTTCAAAGGTCAGTCCCTTACCATCCTGGCAGGGAGCATGGCGGCAGACAGGTACTCATGGCACTGGAGCAGTAGCCAAGAACTTGCATCTTATTCACAAGTTGGAGAGCAAGAGACTGGGCCTGGTGTGGACTTTTGGAACCTCAAAGTCCACCCCCACCCACAGTGGCACACTTTCTCCACAAGGCCACGCCTCTTAATCCTTCCCAAAACAGTTCCACCAGCTGGTGACCAAGCATTCGAATATATGACCCTGTGGGAGATTTCTTATTCAAACCATCACAGAAGGCCAAGGATAAATATAAGATTCTGCTTTTTTTTTTTTTTCAGCAAGCCCTTAGGTGATGCCTCTGCTACTGGCCCATGAACATCATAACTGAAAAAGAAAACCCATGGGTTACGTAGCCTTGGTTTTAGTAAGCCTATCCAAGTAGGAAAGATCAATGTTTTCCAGAACATGGTTGGCAGAATTTAAAGCTCTCATGATGCTCCTAGAAAACAGAATGTGCTATGGTCAAGGTTGGGCAGGCTTGGAAAATACTGTGTGATGTATGTGCGCACCACATTTGCAAGCAAGGGCTCAGCCAAGTCCTATTCCTCTATGGTGTCCCATTGTGCCCCAACAGGATGTCCTCTCAGAGTCAGGGGACAGTTAACCTGGAAGTAGTTACTTGAGGGGTCACTCCAGGGTTCTTAAGGTTATCTGTCAAAAGGAGGCAGTGAATCCATCAACTTCCTAGCTCTCAGGCAATGGCTGTATAAGACACAGTACTGGGGATGGTTAAGCCACTTGCCTTTCAGGAGAAAAGAAAGACCCCAATTTTTCCATAACCTTTGTTCCTCTGCACAGAGATCACCACAATGATTCACAGACCAGCATCCCAACAACACCTGCCTTCAGCAAACATTGAAGAGGATCCAGGGAGCAGATAGAGATCCAACAACAAGGCTTAGCATCTCCGCATGTCTGTCTGTACAGATGCCTCACACCAGAACTATAGGAAGATATAATCTCCTGTTGCTGATATGATTTGTACATTTTCAGCCACTGAAGCACCATCCATATGTCACCCTTATTGCAGTAACTATTTCTGTTCAATAAGGGGCTTATTATCACTTAGGCATGAATCTACTCTCTCAGATATGCCTTCTCTTTTTTTTCCCAGGAAAACAAGAAAGGAGGGGTCAAGATAGTCCTAGTTGGATCCAAGCTCTGAAGGCTGACCCTACAGCACAGTAGGGTCACAGTGCTATAAAAGGGCCCTCAAGAGGGATACTTCCAGTACCAGAATGTTGATCCAATAGAAATGTGCTGAGGTCAAGGAAGAGCTCCTTAAGGACCTCACCCATGTAAAGGAGTCACTGAAAGGGTATCTAAAAAGCTGTGCATTTAGCAATCAAATCTGGACTTCTGGTGGACCCAGGGAAGTTAAGGAAATCCTTTTTTCTATAAGAGCTAATTTCTATTTTAAGCCTACTCTTGAAGGATTTCCACAACAACAACACTAGAGGAAAGCATCAAAACCCAGTGTAGTTCTCCTCCCACCTTACACAATTCATACTGCCAAAGACCACAGCCCCCATGAGAAATGGTCACAAAAAAAAATACATGGAATTTGCCTCCAAGGCTTCCCAGGAGCTCAGGAGCAAACAGACCAAGAACCAGGGGGACTTGGGGGCTGGAGACATGTCTTGATTGACAAAGTGCTTGTTTCACAGACATGAAGACTTTAGTTTCATCTCCAGTACCCATGTAAAGACACAGTGTTGTGGCCTGTAATGCCAGCACTGGGGAGGCAGAGACAGGAGAATCCCTGGGGCTCACATGCCAGCTAAGCTAGCTGACTCAGTAAGCTCCAGTTTCAGTGAGAGCCACTATCCTAAAAACTAAGGTGAAAGGAGACTGAGGAAAACACCCAATATTGACCCTCTGACCTCCAGAATCATGTACACACATGCTCAAACATGTATTCACATACACACACAAAGAAACTGGTGGATGTACCATGTACTTCATTGCATTGTCATGGAGAACACCTTGAGCTCAGAGACTCTACATCAGTAACACTGAAACTCTGGGACAACTAAAGGGGCTAGAGACCTGAATTAGTCCTGAATTAGTCTGACTTTTTCTGTGTTTCAACTGCATTAGAATATCCATTGTTTCTGGTGGAGCCATGATGTCCTGGTTTTTATTGATTGTGTTCTTACACTGGTCTTTAGCCATCTGGTTATCTGTAACCTTGGCTATTTGCTCCTTGAACCTACACTGAACACTGGATCTGCCGGTCACTGGAGTCTGCAGTAGTCTTCAGGATGATGAGAGAGGTCCAGGAGAACAGGAACGGTGCTGGTGCTTTAGATGCAGCCTCAGAGGGCAGATGAGCTGTGGCATATAGGCCTACCAAACACAGCTCTCCTGGGACTCAGATTCTTCTGGGCTCTGCCATCTTGGATCCAGGATCCATGTGATTTTACTGTCTACTTGGCCTTTACAAGGGGAAAAGTAGAACCCTGGTTTGAAGGTTGGGTTGCTGTTTCTAGGAATCCAGATGCTGCCCTCAGGGAAGGGGGAGGGATCTGATGCCTGGCTGCTAGGAACGGACGGTCCCTGAACCTGGGGGCCTGCATTTTCTTGAGTATCCAGAAAGGCCTGGGGCTCACAGTTCATGACTCCTGGACCTGGGAGACAGCCACAGGGACCTGGATCTGATTGTCCTCAACTCTGCAGATGTCCACTCCAGTCCAGGAAGCACCTGGATCCAGCCATCTCTTTACTCACTGGTTTTGCAGTCTCTGGTCTTCTGCCCTTGGATGCTGTACACACTGGTCGTGGCCATCTTGGAACTCACAACATGTTTTTTACTAAATAAACAGACAATCCTTTCTCCTTTAATAAATACTTAGGGGCTTTAAACTAGAAAAACTAGAATTTTTAGAGGCACCAAGAGTGAAGCTCAGACCCAAGGCACAAAAGACACACTTGGAAGTTGGAAGTTTGGGCAGAGTTGAGACTCAGTGTGACAGGTGGAGAATATGGCAAAAACTATTTTTTTTCTGCTGTGCTAGCCTCTCTTCCTTCTATCCCTATATCAGCCCCTGTAAGCATCATCAGAAATTGAGTTCAACACGAAAGTTATCTCCCTTCCCAAATTGATTTCTGATATCCAGATATGACAATGGGCTTGAGGAAGCTATCAGTGGAGTGTAGATCAACCATCATGGCCACTTAGTACAATGCCCTGGGTGCTTTTCCCATGTTTCCCAACTTTCTAGCAATTTGAAAGTCACTTCCACTGACTCAGCTCCTTATTTAAAATAGCAATGTCTTTAGGGAAGTTAATTCTACCAGTTAGTCACACCTGAGTATGAATTACTGTTTCTCACTTGATTCTACTGCATAATTGGAAGTTGGAGAGGAGGGGGGTGCATCGATTTTTTAGAACAAAGGCACTTGGAAGAGCACCTTGGTGACCTCTATAATTACAGCATTCTTTAGAAAGCTCAACTGCTTCTGATGCTATATTAAGCCTACCAACTTAGAGTAAAAGACGTCTGTTCTAACTAGTTTCTAAAATCTAGAAGATATCTTATGAAAACTGACAAATATGAAACATTAAATTCTTAAGTAAAAATAACTTCTGCATGGCAAAGAAGGAAGTCATAGTATTGTCAGGAGACAGATAATAATCTGGAAGAAATCCTCCCACTCTTATCTTAAAGAGCCTATATTCCTAATATATAAGGAACTATCAGAATCTATAAAAAATAATAATATAATGGATAAGAATAAAGTCCATTTAAAAATGGGGAAAGGATGATAAAGTTTGCTGAAATAGAAATGCAGTGGTTCTTAAGCCTGTGAAAAGATGCTCCATTCCCACTGTAACGAGAGAAATGCAAATTAAAATAGACTCAATACTATTTTTCTCTCATCAGATTGGCACAACTCCAGCCATTTGATTTTTTATTTTGTGGATGAAGCTATGAGGAAACAGTTACTCTCATATATTCCTGGTGACAATAGAAACCCATGCAACCCTGGCAGGGGATGATTTGATAGCAAAATCTATCAAAATTATAAATGAATAAGTTCTATGATTCTGCAGTTCTATTTCGGGGAGTTCATCCTAAAAATATGCTCATATGTTTGCAAAATACCATATGTACAAGGTTATTAATTGAAGCAATAGTTCAGCACTAGACTGAAAAAAGATTGGAAACAACCCAAATCACCAGAGATGAGGACTGGTTGGATAAACTATTGAACACTACACATTACACAGCTCTGTGACTCTTTTAAAGAATGAAGATGCTGCCTATTGACAAAATGAAAATATGCCTAAGATAAATCGTAAGAAGTAGCAGAAAACTAGGTGTGGTGTGACTTTTTCAATTATAAAGAAAACCAAAGATCAGCGCAAACAAATCTTTATTCGTATCTATTTGGATGCAAAAACTCTGGGAGGTTATTTAAGAAACTAACGGCAGAAGCGCTTAGGATTGGAGCTATCATTGGGTAGGTGAAGGCAGGATGAGGCAAAGATCTTGAACCGTTGGCGAACTGCAATCCTCATTTATTAATAATTTCCCTCGCTCATGTTTGAGCTACCCTTGGTCAGACAGGGTCCAAAAACATGAAATAGAAAATTCTAAGCAGTGTTATAAAATTTCGTGCCATCCCATCCCTTCCGTAGAGAATGCAAACTATGCCTTTGTCTAGCATATATAGCCACTCGACAGTCACACAGGAGCTGTTTCAGTTAACAAATCAAGGATCTATGTAACACATCCTTGTGTTTAGTCACCTCTTAGCTAATAGTGTCCCAAAGAGTAAGGATTCTGGTAATTTTATTGCAGTGTGTTGTTATAACAGCTCCATTTTATTTTTGTTATTTATTTCAATTGGTTTAATTTTCACAGGGGTATGCATTTAAAGAAGAAAACATGGTATATGTGGGATTTGATACTAAATGCTGTTTGGGACTCTACTGGGGTCCTTAAACAGACCCAACAGACTATTTTATATTACCAATTAAAAAAATTAATTTACACAGTACAGCAGGAAAATGGGACACTGACCCTGACTCAGAGAGCTTACACAGTGCTTATAAGTTCCCAAGTAGATCCACACACAGAAAGTCACTGTGTGCTGTAAGAATCTGTGTTCCAACCCAGCTGCAGGTCTCAGGGCAGCCATTTCTCTCTTGACTGAAGTCACCAGGATCTTCATTCCTATATAGGAGCAAGAGTGAGCTAAAGCGCTTCCAGGCTAGAGATCTGTCATTTTTGAAACACAGAAAGGATGTCACTGTGACTACTATTGATATGACCTGGCTGGCAGGTAAGACCATCTCCAAACCCCCAGCCAAACACTTATTTTGCTTTTCTCTCACATAGGTATTTGCATACAGTAAGGGGCAAAAATGTTCTAAGTTCCCAAACTTTCCTTAACCACTTGTCTCCATTTAGACTTCCCTAAGGCATTCCCAGAGACAAGATCTTGGATCCAAGCAGTTTGTTTGAAGCACAATCTTGTGAAACACAGAAAATAGAGAAGACACAGGGAGGGGAGGGATTCTCAAGGCAAGTGTCAGTGACCATATCATCATGGTAGGAAGACCAAGGTTTCCTACACCAGGAAACCTCCTGAGAGACTGTGTAGAACACACTGCAGGATTGGTCCCCCACCCCACCCCAGGAGAGAGCTGGGCTACTGGCCAACCATTTCTCATCCCTTACTGGCAACTCAAAGGTGCTATTTTGCTGGCTTCCATCTTGTGATGGTGGGCAGTGTGCTTCTCAAGTCTAAGAATGTCAACGAGAAGCGGAGTACACCAAAGACATTGTATGTGGGAATTAAAGTGACCTTGAGGTGGGCTCAGTAGACATGATATAAGCCTTCAACATTCATTACACCATCCATCTTTTAAAAAGAAAAGAAAAAAAAAACTCAACATAGACTAGGTAGTTTACACAACCAAACTGTATTCCTCACAGTTTAAAGGGTAGAAAGTCAGGATAACGGTGTGAGATTTATTCAGTGTCTTCTGAGTCTCCAACAGCTGCCTCCTGGATGTGTCTTCTTAGGGCAGAGAGAGAGACCACCTCACTCATGCCTCTCCTTACAAGGACACCAAACCCACTCCTCAGGGTTCCCTGCCCTCAAGATTTAATCCCAAAGGCCATTTTTCTACATATACCACACTGAGAGTTAGGAGCTCAGTATAGAAAGCTGGGGGAACACATTCAGTCCATATCATACCCTACTCAGAGCCTAAAAGATTAAGTTGTAGGAGAAAGGACATAGATGTGCTAACAGGCTCTTGAGCCCTATGGCACAGCATGGTAACTATGGTTAATATAAATCTCAGGGACCTACAAGAGTGTGTTTTAAATGCTCTTACCACAAAAAAATAAGAATTTGAAGTAATAAATATGTTAATTAGCCTCATTTAACTACTTTACAATATATATGTATATATTCAAATATCACACTATACTCTATAAATATATGTAATTTCATCCATTAAGAATAAAACAGAAAAACCATGCTTAAGAAAATACAATACTATTCAAAAATCTTTGCTTTCATCCCAGGTAGAATACCACTGATCAGACTTGCTTTCCTGCTTGAAGCAAGCAAAGGAAATGAAAAAAAGAGAAAACATTATTTTCAAGATATGTGGGTTCCCAAGCCAGATGAGGAACAGTGGAGCATTGCCCATAACCTGGATTTCTCTCAGAGAGCATGACAGGAATAGGGTGTTGCCTACCCAAATCAGGCTTGGGCCTACTCAACTCCATAAAGACAAAGGCAACATCATGTTATAGTCAGTTAAACTTCAGTCTCCCCACCAGAAAACTGGCTTCTCAGAAATCATTCTACCAGCAATCTGCTAATCTAACCACTACACTTGGAAAGTCCCTGCCTCCTCCTGCATAAACTTTGGTATTTGAATTGGTGCATCATTAATGTTTACCTGTCTTCAATCAGGTCCCCATATGCAAATTAGGTGCATTTTCTCCCTTGTTCTTTTGTCCTTCCCTCTGACTCTTTATAAGCTAGGCCCAGCATTTCAATAAAGACACAGTTTTCTGGGTCGGGTCATTTATACCCATCATACTCAGCCTGAGACTCTGCCTCCCAGCTCCTCCACACTCTGAGACCTCCACTGGTGTGCAAGGACTGATGGAGTCAGGGGGACCCACAAAAAAAACAAAACCAGTAAGTGCTGGGAAGGAAAAAGCACCTGAGGTAAGCCTTAAGATTGCCTCAGCTTACTGACTTGAGAAGCATCCATGCCATGATGCAAGGTTTATGGATTTGGGGTGCTGGGGACTGAATCCAAGACAAGACAAGCCAGTGTTCCACCATTGAGCTATAATCCTAGGCCCCAAAGAAATACATTTTAGAGCAAATACTATCATCTGGTATAAAAATCATTTCACAATGATAAAGAAATCAATTTGTCAAGATGATGTAATCCCAAATATTTAACATGTAGTGTTCAAGCAAAAACTGATAGAATTATAAGGTGAATAGACACATACACACATGGTCATGTTTCCATACCTCTCTCTCAGTAATCAGTAACACAAGTATACGACTATCAGTAGGAATATAGACAACTTTAATGACATCACTCCCTCACTTGACCTAGTTGACATTCAGAGAACACTGTGCACAACAGCAGAATACCTATACCTCTTCTTTGAGTACATACAGAATGTTAACCAAGATAGAATATAGTCTGCATTGGGAAACAAACCCTTCAGAAAACTTAAAAGTATTTAAGTCACACAAAGCATGTTCTCTGTTCATATGGAATTAAATCTGAAATCGATGTATAAAGATTTCTGTTAAGTATTCAAATATTTGAAAACTAAATAATACATTAAGACATCTGCAAGTCAACAAAGCAATCTTTTGAGAATATAGAAAGTATTTGTAATTGAGTACAAGTGAAAAAAAAACACCTTAAAATTTACTGCATTTCTCTGAGGTAATTCTTAGAGAAAAATGCAAAGCACTGAGCACCAAGTACCTATACTAAGAAAGAAAGAGGAACTTAAACCAATCATGTCAATTTCTTCTGTGATAAACTGGGCAAAAAAAAAGAGAAGAAAGAAAGAAAGAAAGAAAGAAAGAAAGAAAGAAAGAAAGAAAGAAGGAAGGAAGGAAGGAAGGAAGGAAGGAAGAAAGAAAAATCTATGAAAACAATAACTAGTTCTTTAAAACAATGGATTTTTTTTTAACTGATAAATTTCCAAGCCTCTATGGGAAGCTGATCATGAAAGAAGAATACAGACCACTCTCCAGTGGGAAAGCCTACCTCCAAAAATGAATAAGCAGTACTAGTTGGACTTAGTAGATTAAAATAAAAGTATACAAAGTTGAATGGGTAGAAGAAGTTATATGGATGTGGATGGAGATGAGGAAGAAAAGGATATCAAAAACTCTGTGCAGAATTCTCAAGAAGCTAATAAAAAATGAGAACATGGAAGAAAGAAGATAGAACCTCTCTAAATGTTCTAAACATATCAAAATTATAATAAGGTAATATCAATAATTTTGTGCTAATAAATTCAATGACTTTGATAAAATGGCTGAAATTTCTCCAAGACCCAAATGGCTAAAACTCACTCTAAAACAATGAAGTAATCCAAATAGTTCACTATAAGGAAATACGCCCCCCCACACACACACACACACAAATAACAGGCATGATGGCATGTACCTGTAATTCTGGTACAGAGGAGAATTGCCATGAGTTCAAGGTGAGTCAAAAGAAGAAAGAACAAAAGAAGAAAGACCGTTTAGTCCTACCTGGTTCCTTCCGTGAATTGTACCAAATGCTCAAGAAAAGGATTTTACTAATTATATAGAAGTGAAAATTAAAAAGTAAAGGAAGAGTAAGTCAAACTTAAGCATGAAAATGAAGTAAAAGATGGGAGCAAAACCCATGATATTAGAGGTTTAAAAGAAAGAAAAGAAAAAAATCAATGAAAACAATAGCTAGTTCTTTAAAACAGTTCTTTTTATTTCCCACAAAGTTAAAAGGAGAAAAAGTTTAGATTCTCATTCCAGGCAGCCAGTATTGTCCAAACATAATACAGTGTCAACCAAATACAAAATAAGACAAGAAATCCACAAACTACCATTTTCTTATGAATGAGGATGCAAAATGTCCTTTAAAAAATTTAGTACTTTCAACTGAATATGATTTTTTTTAATGTACCATGAATGAGTGAGATTTCTCAGAGAATTCAGGGTTGGTTTGATGTCCTGTCATTGTAATTTATTTTATTAACAAACTAAGAGAAAACTAGCTGATCATCTCAAAAAAAAAACAAAAACAAAAAACAAAAAACAAACAACAACAACAACAAAAAAAAACCCTGAGAACTTGGGAAAATCTTGGCTTCTAAAAATAAAACTCTCAGTAAATAAGGAACAGAATTTCACCAACCTAGAAAAGCTGTCCATGAAGAACTGACAATTAATATATTCTTCTCTAAACATCTTACAGCAATCCTACCCACGGCAGTTGGACAAAAAAGCAAACAAAAATTATCTAAATTATTATTATCATTAAATTTTAGTTAGCATAGTGTTGATTATTAATATTTAACATTTCTTTATCTTTAAGCTAAACAGTGATTATTCCTAAACCAGATGTTTACCCAAATCACCACACAGAGACTAGGATTTATTTAATTGGCCAGGAGCAAAATGCTGGGCAATAATTACTCCATCCTAAACCTCCAACCCGCATAGATTCCTCCCATTCAGATTTCCCACATTGTACTTGCTTTTAAGTCATATGTTAGATCCAATTCATTTCTCCTGATGTTTCCTGGTCCTCTTGTCTCCTCGCACTCTCTTCTTTCTCCTCCCCTCCAGACCAGGATGTCCCACCCTATTCTTTCCATTGCTCAGTTGTCCATTGGCCAGTTGTTTTTATTGGCAATATATAGAACAAATGGTAGCATGTTTACAAAAACTTGAGAGAGGTGATGCTTAGAACAAGTATCACAATGCAATGACCAGATTGAAACCAGGCAGTGGGGTAGAAAAATCAGCATTTGAATGAGCAAGGGTAAACTGTATACATTCCACATGAACATTATACCAACAGATACTGGTAATCATTTCATTATAACATTTTCATATATATATGTCATTGTATATTGCTCTTATTTATCCTCCTTACCCTCCTTCATTTTTTCTACATCTCCTCGCTCACCCCCCTCCCAAATAATTCTCTTTCTGTTTTCATGTCTCTGTATATACACATCTGTGTAGTTTCACCTGGATTTTACATATGCAAAAAAGCCTGAGATGTTTGGTAAACATCTATATTAGGAAAGAACGGGTAAAATTATTTTTACATGTAGACCGTATGCTTAGTTTTTGTTGTTGTTGTTTTAGGAGTTTTTTGGTTGATTGGTTGGTTTGGTTTGATTTTTTGAGAGAGGTTTCTCTTGTAGCCTTGGCTGTCCTGGAACTTGCTCTGTAAACCAGGCTGTCTGCAAACTCACAAACTGCCTGTCTCTGCCTCCCTGAGTACTGCAATTAAAGGCGTGAGCCACCACAGCAGGCTACGAGTGTTGTTCTTATTGTTGAGTTTTCAGGATTTTGTGTGGTTTTTTTTTTTATTTCTTTATATACAATTTTTTTCATATATTTTAATAATGTTTTCCCTTCTTCAACTCCTCTCAGATCCTCCCCATCTTCCTACCTACCAAATATCTATCTATCTACCTACCTACCTACCTACCTCTAAAAAACAAAAACAAAAAAAATTAAAATCAAAACAAGTGGATAAAAAAAACTCAATAAGATTTTAAAAAATACCAATACCAAACAAAACAGAAAGCAGAGAGAAAGAGATGGTGGGAGGGAGAGAGGAATGGAATCTGTTTTGTATTGGCACTGCCATGGAATGTGCTTGATGTACTCAGTGACAATGCATTGGAGAAAACTGATTTTCCCTTTCCCATCAGGTTTCAGTCACAAATAGATTCTAGGTTAGGGGGTGCCCACTCCCCCTTCTCAGTGCTGAGATTTTTGTCTGGTTTGAACTCGTGCAGGTTTTATGCATGCTATCCTGGTTTCTTCAGGTATCATATATGTCCTGTTGTGTCATGGAAGACATTGTCTTCTTTGAGTCATCAGCCACCTCCGGCTCTTACAATCTTCATGCCTTCTCCTCCACATAGATCCCTGAGCCTTGAGGGCGGGAGTTTGATGAAGACATCCCAATTAGGACTGAACGCTACAAAGTCTTTCACTCCATGTACATTGTCCAGATGTGGGTCGCTGTCTTAGTTCCTGTATACCTCAAGAAAAAGCTTCTCTGATGAAGGTTGAGCAATACTTGGATCTAGTGACAGTGTGACATTAGGAATCATTTAATTGCTATGTTCCTTTACCAGAATACTAGTATTAGGTTTTCTGCTAGAGTCCATGACCTAACAAGTCTCAGGTTCTTGGACACTTAGTCAGTGCTGAGTTTCACCTCATGGAGTAGGCCTTACAGCCAATCAAAAAGTGGTTCTTTATTCCCATAATATTTGCACCACCATTATATCAGCATATCGTGTGGACAGAGCAGTGTTTGTAGGTCACAGAGTTTATAGCTGGAAAATATTGATGATTACTTTTCCCCTCCGGTAGTGTGCAAAGTATCCTTCTGGCCCCATGAGTGCTATTCAGTGAGGGTGAAGAATCCAGTTGGGCACAAGTTCAATATCCCCATGTTTGATAACACAACTAAGTAGTGTCTTTAGCAGTAGGGCCTTATTGTCATGTTGTAAAAAAGTAACCAATCGCTTGTAATATTTGTTATGGAGTGGGGATATATGGGACTCCTTTGGCTAACAACTCAACAATATGTAACCCATTCTGGCACAGAGAGTTTACTTGGTGGCAAAAGATGTCTAGTTGGGTTAAATGCATAACACTAATAATGCTCGCATGTGTTTAATGCATAACACTATTTTGAGCAATAGGCATTTAATCTGTAATACTAGTGAAGATTGTATATGTTGAATGTATAATACAAATGACAATTTGTAAAGATCATTTTTATACACATTGTTATGTGTGAGTATTTCCATCCACCCATCCATTCAATAAATGTTTTTTTAAAATGTCCTATGTATTGGGCATTGCTGTGATGTTGAAAATGCAGAAATAAATACACATACAAAAACATAAAAAAGAAAAGATGTCTAGTTGGGGCATTGCCTCCCCCATTATAGTGACTCCATAATTTTGTTCTTCTTAGTAGATGAATAATATTCCATTGTGTAAACACACCCTTTTCATTATCCATCTTCACAGAGAGTGAAAAAAATCTTAAATTTCATATGGAAACACCATGTGCATGGGGCGGGGGAAGCAGGAGAAAGAGATAAACCACAAGATAATTAAAACAATCCTGAATAATAAAAGAACTGCTGGAGCAATCCCAGATTTAAAGTTGCATTACAGGACTGTAACAATAAAATCAACATGATGTTATCATAAAAATAGACACGTTAATCGATGGAATAGAAGGCACACACACACCTGAATTTTTGATAAAGAAGCCAAGCACACACACTGAAGAAAAGACAGCATCTTCAACAAATGGTGCTGGTCAAATTAGATGGCTTCATGTAGTAGGATAAAAATAGATCCTATATCTTCACCCCGCACAAAACTCAGCTGCAGACATATCAAGAAATTCAACATAAGACTAGATACCCTAAATTTGAGAGAAGATATGGCATGGGTGTTGTGGACATTTTGGTTTATGATAGGTAAACATGTTTTTGTTATAATTCCAAGTCAAGAATTTTAGTTCTTCCACACCTGTTAAGTATCGCGTGTAGAGCATGGTCTTTGCTAGCTGAAATTAGTTGAATTCTGAGGACTTTGAGGGGTATAAATATGACAGCCCAGAGGAAGAAGGCATGACTGCTTGGAGAAGGACTGCTTGTTGCTAGTTCATCCTGCTGTTGTGTTTGCTGTTTGCTGATTTGCTGGTTACCTGGACTTCTGGATTTCCTGAGGAATGATATTGGTATTGCCCCAAAAAGAATCCTACAATCCTACCCATCAGGAAGTAGCAAAGAAAACTCTGCCCCCAGTGTCCACTAACCTTTCTCTCCTACCCAGTGTTGGGGGGTTGGAAGAGAAATAGAAGTGTTCAAGAACCCTAAATAAAGTAGGTTTGTGAAAAAGTCTAAGCCTACAAATGGGTTTAAACTTATTTTAACAGTAAAGGGCTTTCTGAACAGGACACTAATAGAACAGATATTAAAACCAACAATTAATAATTGGGATCTTATGCAGATAAAAAATGCTTCTGCACAGCAAAGGACACTATCATTCAAGCAAAGCAACATCCTACAGAATGGAAAAAAAATCAATTATACATCTCAAAGAAGGTTAGCTTCTAGAATATGTAAAAAATTTAAAAACAGACCAACAAGAAAACAACCTAATTTTAAAATGGGGTATGGAGCTAAGCATAGTTAAGACATCCTTCTTAGTCATCAGAGAAACAAAAATTAAAACTACTTTGAGAGTTTTATCATACCCTAATCAAAACATCCAAGATCAATAAAACAAATGATGGCATGTTCTGGTGAGAATCCAGGGGAAAGAAACCACTTACTCACTACTGGTGGGCATGCAAACTTGTACAGCCTCGATTTAATCCAGTGTGAAAGTTTCCCAAAAAGAGAAAAATTGACTTACCACAAGACCCAGCTATAGCACTCTTGAACATACACTCAAATAATTTTACATATGACTATAGATATTTGCTCCTTCATGTTCATTGCTGTTCTGTTCATAAGAACCAGAAACTGGAAGCAACCTAAATGTCTGTCAACTTATGAATGGATAATGTCTTAGGTTTTTTTTGAGACAGTCTTACCATGTAGGCCTGACTGGCTCAGGTTCCTGATATCCCTGCCTCAGCCTCATGAGTTCTAGAATTTTAGATGTATACTAACTTGTATTTATATATGATCGTAATGTACAATTAGATACTGACTTTTTAAATGTGTGGACAAGACAGGAATGATGGTTTTCTCAGGTCATGTCAAAGGGCCCCTAACCTAAAGAACTGAATAAACACGGAATTTTGGAAGAATCTTACAAATCGAACAGATATTCTGGGACACCTTTTCTAGTGTCCTTAATCACTTTGGGTGGCCGTGCAGAACGCCCAAGATCCGAGTAACTGACTAAGATCACCACATGGAGAGAGTCAACAAGTCTCTAGCTCAGTGAAACATGAGATGCCAGCTCTCCTGCCTATAAAACTGATGTGTTAGACCCTCTCTTGGGAGACCTGGCATGGCCAGCTCTTGGCGGCCCTGGCACGACCCTATAGCATAAGGGTCTTCTAGAATACATAGCAGGAAGGTGAAAGGTCTAATGTTTGGGAAGAAGGCCAGTCTCGCTCAGTCTGCCTAGGCTGCCTCGTCAAGTAGCGAAGTTTCTAAAGTGAAGAGAACAGAAGTGGAAACTGTTTCAAGCAGCTCAGGACCAATTCATTCTAAGAGCTCATCCCTCAAAATCCACGAGAGTCCAAAAAGCCAAGAGTTTAGTCACAGGAATAGAAAGGAATAGAGAAAAGGCCTTGTGTATGTCCACAACAGCTGCCATGACAAATCCCCTCCAGGCTGGGGATTTCCTTGTGATCCTAAAGGTAAGCTGTCCAAGACCAAGATGTCAGTAGATGTGATGGTTGATCTTCACTTCCTGCTTGACTGGATTTAGAATTACTGAGGAAACTCCATTCTAGACATATCTGTGAGGAAGTTTTCAGAGAAGCTTAACTGAAAAGTACTGCCCTGTCTATGTGCCAGATGCCCAGACTGAATAAAAGTGGGGGAGAAATGGGAAAGCTTGGCGAACATTAGCGAACATCACCATTCTGCTTCCTCACTGTGAATGCCGTGTGAGCCGCCTCATACTCCCACTACCGTCCCTTCCCTACCAAGGTAGACCGCTCCCTCACACCATGATCCAAAGCAAACCCTTTTCTCCTTAAGTAACTTAAGTAAAGTACTTGATCACAGCGCCAAGAAAAGGAGCTAACACCGTAGGACTGGTTTCTTCTAGTCCTTGGTTCATACCACACTGCCTTTTCCTATCAACACATGGTCTTTCCTGGCATGTGTCTGTATCCAAATGTCCACCCCTTACAAGAACACAAGTCATGTTGGCATAGATCCCATTCAAATGACCTCGTTTTGACTTTCTAAACTCCTTAGAGACTACCTCAAAATATAATTATTTGGAGATACTGGGGGTTAAGATTGTGATACGTGATTTTGGGGCGCCCAATTCTGCCTGTAACAGCCCCTCGCCTCCTTCCTGCTTTCTTGGTCCTCTCCTATGTCTGCAGCTGCTAGAAGACCCAGGGTCCTTGTCTGTCCTCATCACCATCACAGACCAGGTCAGACAGAAGTAGGTTATTCTTATATACACACCATCTTCCACTTGGTTCAAAGCCCATAGCCGTTTCTCCCTCCAGCCCCTATCATCAGATTTCCACACCCCTACGAGTGAGCGCCAAGCACCCCTTTCCCTCTCTCTTCCTAACCCAGTGATGCATTCCTCCATTCCCCTCCCCCTCCCCTGTTCAGCCCATCTCAGGATTACCACATTTAGGAAGCCAAAATGACCTATTTAGGCTGTGACCCACTTACACCAGAAATGAGCCAGTCACACTGTCCAGAAGGGGAAAAACAGATGACCGCAGATGCAATTGATGATAGACCAAAGGGGACGTGAGAGAAGCCTTCAGTGGCTTACCTGCCACAGATGCTACCACAAAGCATCCTAAAGGATGGCTCCTAAAGAAATATGAGCAATTCCCAGGGAGCCCCGGCCCCACAACCCTGCTGCGACATCCGAGTGCTGTGTGGGGCTTGCCAGCATTGTAAATAAATGGCCTGGAAATGAGTGGACTAGGTTTCATCTGCCTTCCTTTGTTTGGAGGTGGGATGAGCATCTCCAGCCATTTGAAGCAAATAATCTCCCAAGAAACATGCCAGTTCATTTCACAAACACGGAAACTGAGGCATCAAGCAGAACCCTTGTTCTACCAGACTTCCCTCACTTCCTCAGACCAAGAAAAGGCAGGATTTGTCAGGAGGTTTCTGAATCAAACTCTTCTGTGGTAAATGTCAATTGGGGTAAATACCTGACCCTCAAGAGTGGCTTTTCTTTTCTACAATCTATTGCCCACGGACACCTGTGTCTGCCAAGTCCCTACCACCTGAGCCAACCCGAAGCCATTTAGATTCTCCATTGGGAGCTTAACTCTTAAGAAAATAAAAGAAAAAGGCTGGTTGTCTTTAGCATCCTTCAAGACTCCTGACAGCAGGACAGCTATGGACTTTTCCAGGGCCTATCTTTTTTGATAACTCTAACAACTATGCTACAATCCTTCCCATCTACCCATTTAGCTTGTCAGTTTCTACTCACTGCAATCAAAAGCCATAAATGATATAATTTTGTTATATTCATATTTTGGTACCACAAGATTTAACATGTGGTAGATAGTCAATAGGTTTGTTTTAAATAGCTTTGTCTATTACGGTCAGCCATCCATCTACCTCCCATGAGGTATGATCAAGTGTTCTGTATCGGGCACAAAAAGATTATATGGTGCCAACTTCTCCTGAAACAGCATTATATAAAGACCCAGATTTTTATAGAAGATACTCTAAAACTGCCTGGCAAAAAAAGTAGTCTGGTGCTCAGTGCAAATCAGGACAAAAGTGGAAGTAGTTGGTGCTGACCTGCTGAGCTGTGGGCCACATCCTCACTGAGGCCAAGAGCACTTCCGGGGAACAACGGGCACCTCCCTGGCTTGCTGCGGTCTGCAGCTCTACCCATTTCGACATGCTCGTCAGCATTCAAGGCCACTCACACCTTCTCATTTTTTTTTCAAATGCATCTCTGGTATGAAACCTTTGCTCAGATGGGTATAATCCTAGAACATGTAGAGCCATTTTGTCAAAATGGGAAAGGGAACAAAGGTAAAGTAGATAAAGAGGTTCCAGCAACTTCTGGAGACCTGAAATCCATGCTCAAGTTCAGCTAGTCTAAAAGTTTGACTATAACACCAACACCGACAGTCTTTTTCTTTCTTATTTTTTGTTTTGTTGTTGTTTGTTTGCTGGGGTTTTCTTGTTTTTTTGTTGTTGTTTTTTGTTGTTGTTGTTTTGTTGTTGTTGTTTTTTACTTTGAGCTGATTTTCTTCACAGCTAAAAGATTTCCAATATAATACACCCAGCCACCTCTCATGGCCCATTTTAGGCATCGACCCATATTCGTACACTCTTGGTTCTGTGAGCAGAAGGGTGGGCAAGCAGTCGCCGCTGGAATGCATCGGGGGAGAGCACAGAACGCTCAGCTGTCCTGAGCTCACGGCCCAGGCTCCCCATTCAAACCCTATAGTGCTGAGCTCTGGACAAAACCCAGCCAGTCTGGGCAGGTTACCTATCCACAGAAACCATCTGGGGGAAGACAGTGAAAGAAGAGTTCAGAGGATAATGAAAAAGGGAGAAAACAGAGAAGAAAGTCGGGAAAGAGAAAGACACAGCCCACAAAGACTGTGACTGAAAAATGTGGCCCACGACCTTCCACCCCTGGCTACATCATATCAGACCTTCAGTTCCACATCAGCTAGGCTTGCCTTATACCTTTGAGACTCTGGCTGACAGGCCTACCAGGCTACATGCCGCTAGGAATCTACAGTTTAAGCTTAAATCTTGAGGCCTCCCTGGCTATGGATTCCCAAGAGGGAGAGCGATGACCTGCAGAGCCAATTTTCAGAGTGAGGAGGCCTCAGATATTCTAGGGCACCTCCTCTTCCTGGCCAGATGGCCCTGGATGTAACACCTGGTCATCCCAAGAGCCACAGCAGCACCAGGACAGTTGAGTCCAGAAGTCTCTTGCTTAAAATGACACCATGGCTGCTCATCAGTCATACGTTAAGATTTACAGGAGGCTGAAGACTCATCACATCTAAGAGTTCACAGAAGACTATAAACCCTTACCTTACCTGGTGTGTTAGTGGTTTTTTAATAGCTGTGATTAAATAACAAATGAAAATACCTTAAAGAAAGGTTTTTATTTTATCTCACAAATTCAGAGGGTTTCATTATATATACATCATGGAGATGGGAGCATGTGACAGAGGGTATTAACCTTGTGGCAGACAGGAAAGAGAGAGGGGTGAGGGTATAGGAAAGATCTAGGGTGAGGTACCATTAACATCTCTTTAGAGACCAAGGAGGAAACTAAACCCCAGATAGGAATAGTCATTTGCCATAGTAAATAGTCACACCATTGTAAATGGCAGAGCTAAGATATCAATCCACAGAGCTTGGCTCTAGAGCTGAAAACCCTGTGCTTCCTCAGGAGAGTGGGCCCTGCTCCTCACTTGAGTAGCACAGTAGACCTGGCCTTGATGGAGGAGGCTCAGGTAAGTCGGTACTGTTGGCATGGGCAGGTGAGAGTTAGCCCCACCACTCAACTACCTTGAGGTAGAGAGGGCAAGAGGGGATTCTCCTCCCTGCTGCCCCACCCCCGCTTTAGTGGGGAGTTGGGAGAGCTGGCCTTGAAGTCATTGGAGAGCTGGAAAGCTGTCCCTGCCTCTCATCAGCTGTAGCACTTGGGAGAGTGGGGCCTTGTGCCTCACCTGGGCAACACAGAGGAGCTGGCCCTGATGGCAAAGGTGTGGGAGAGCCAGCCCCAAAATTGTGAGAGCAGGGGAGGTGGCCCAGCCCCTTGCTGGTTTCAACACTTGGGAGAACGGGCCTTGTGCCTTGACTCAGCAGCACAGTAGAGCTGGCTCTGGAGGCTTGGGTGCAGGTGAGCCCACCCAAAGGCATGTGAGAGAAAGCGCTGACCCTGCTTCCTGCCAATAGTGACACTGGGTGGCCTAGCTGGAGCAGCTGCTGGAGAGCTCGCCCAAGTGGTACAGATAAGGGTGAGCTGACAGCTACCACCCAGGCCCAGGCCCAGAGCTCTGAGTTGGCCCACTCCAAAATCTACATCATCTTTGAAATGTTGGGGTAGTCCTGCTAATTTAAAATGACAGAATCTCCATGTCACAGGGCAACTACAGGATAACTGGGAGGAGACCCGGTGAATATCCAATAATGATGGTGTCACAGACTCCAGAGACCTCAAACCAGGCTAAGGACTCATTGAAATGACTCATTTGCAAGTGAAGATGTGTGGACAGAGGGATATACTGCGGGACACACTGTGACACACTACAGCTTCCACGATGAGAGGTTTTCTATGCTTTGGTGTGTGTGTGTCTTTTATTTTTCAAGAGGAGGTTCCAAGGATGAAGGATGGATATGAGGGGACAGGGAGAGGAGTGGGACTGGGGTGCATAATGTGAAATTCACAAACAATAAGAAGTTTGAAAAAAAACTGTGTTTTTAACACCAGTTAAGGCTGAAATGGGTACCCTGATTATAGATGAAAATGTCTGAGATCTGGCTTGCTGACAGAAAATCCAGGTCTCCTAAAGCAGTGGCTCCTTCAACATGGCACTGAACTGTATAACCCACAAAACACACTCTGGCAGAGAGATGAGAGCATTCTAAATATCAGGCTGTCCCCGTCCTCCTAGAACTCAACTCTCAGCAAATCCTCTTGCCCTCAACTCTATCTTCCCAACTCCTCTTACCTTCAAAGGGAACAAAACAAATTAACCACATCATTATCCTTTCTCCTCCTCCACCTCTGTCTTTGGTTTGCCACCATCTACCCACCAGCCATCCAAAGAACAGTGTTTGAAAAGCTGGGCACCCTTGTTTTGGCAGATGTCTAAATCTCAATTCTGCCATGCATATTATACTTTTTCAGAGGAGGAAATAAGCCTTTATGGGTGTTAGCACATTTATGAGTTTAAATAAAAACAACTACGTCTCTATCGACTATAGGTGTTATACTCACTTTTGTGAAATATTAAGTGCCGCAAATAAAACCAGATTGGCCGGAGTGGATGTACATCAGCTCCAATAATGACATCGCCAGTCCCCTCGAGTGCGTTTCAGTTAATGTTCCCTGGGCTTGCAGCAAAGGCAATGGAATGCTTCATGGAGCATTTTTCTAAAGTGCTCCAGGTAGATGTGGATGTTTATTGGTGTCATGAAACGCATCTGGCAGGAAAAGCCTGGACTTCATGAGAAAGACCAGAGTGCCATTGCTTTCAGACCAGAGAGAAAGTACACCCCAAGCCATGGGCTGTATATGCAGAACCTGTCATATATGACATCTGGGCCAGGAATAAATAGTTCGTTATGACTCGGGGTCCCAACTTAAAATGGCTCAATTAGTGACTTTCTGATTTTAGAATAAAGTGGAAGCAATATGTATTTGGTAGGAGTCATATTTGGAGTTTTCAGTTTTGTGCTACTGTTATGCCTGCAGCATATGATAATACTCTCCTTTTTGGATGGCTGAGTGGAAGGAGTGTGTCTAAATGTTTGCATGCAGTAGGTGTGGCGTGCATCTGCGCCTGTCCATGTGTGTGCACATAGGGACCAGAGGTTGTTGTCAGTCATCTTTCTCAGTTGTTCACCACTTCGTTTACTGAGGCAGGCTCCCTTGCTGATTCAGCTAACCTAACTAACTAGCTGGCTTACCCCTATCCCTATCCCTATCCCTGCCTTCCTAGGATTACAGGCGGACCAGCACAGTTACCTACCTGGCTTTCACGGTGTCCTAGGGATCCAAACCCTGCTTCTCATGCTTGCACAGCAAGCACTTATCCATTGACCCATCTCCCCTGAACAACAGCTGGTAGCACTCTTGCAGTGAAGAGCAGCAGCAGCATACTGAAGCTTCCAGTCTACTCTGCAATCACGACAGACAGCAACTGGTACCCCAGGGTGTGCTGTGTGGCTAAGTTGTGATGTTTGGTAGTTCACACACAGGCAACACAGTTTGGTGTATGATACAGTCGGCTTCACCCCACTGTGAGTCAAAGCACCTGTCCTTATTTAGATCTGTCTCCTGAGTGCAGCGTGGCTAATGGCAGGAAGAATATCTCTGTTCTGATCTTCTCTGATTTCTAGAGGAAGCACATGGCCCTCCTTAGCAAAGGACTACCTACATTCAAATCTCAGCCGCATCTTTCATGAGCAAACATTGTGGAACATCGAGTCTGCAGAAGCATTTGTTTGGGGTCTGAAGTTCAAGCATCAACACCAAGACCCTCTGAAGTCTTCCCATTCCTGGAGAGCCTCACATTTTTCACCTCATTGATGCTATGGAGACAACAGGGGGGCCTGTTTTGGAGTTTCTGTGATTGTTAAGTTTTTAAAATTCACCTAATGTGCTTAGCTCTGGGCCTGGCATTTGATACGAGCCCATCTGAGTTGCTGCCAGCATCACTGCATCATCAATACAAATGTTAGACAATGTTTTAGGTGACATTTGGGTTTAGTCTCTTCTTATTCCAGCCACTGCTACAGCAACAAGTTCATTGTCCCCACCGCCAGGTTCATGCAGATGCAACCTGAGAGCTCAGCAACTTTATATCCACCTTAGTTCTTCTCACCTCCTGCTCCAAATATTTTGTTCACATGAGGAAGGAAGTCACTTGCTAGCATGCATGTATACATGCATTTCAGTCATAGTAGTGTTCACACAGTAGGAAGAATCTTCAACCATTGTGCTATGGCAGAACGTCATTCTTCACAAAGCTATGATGATGTCCTATCCCAAGTCTATTTAGCCCACTCTCTGTTGACATAACCAAATACCACGGACTGCTTAGCTTGCAAAGAATATAGGTTTTATTTGGGTCCTGATTCCAGAGCTAGGAATTCCAAGAGCATGCTCACTGGCAAAAGCTTTCTTACTCCACTGCATGGCAGAGGGCATCTGGTGAGGAGAGATGTGAAACAGAGCCATGCTGGCTTTTTAAGGGAACTCTCTCTGAGCATAAACTATGTAGTTTCTCATTTCCATGGCAGAACACCTGGCAAAAGCAAGGATTTGAATGTATTCCAGTGTCTAGTTTTAGAGTCCACTGTGATGCGGAAGTCATGGCAGCAAACGTTTGAGGCAGCTGGTCATATTGCCTCTGCAGTGAGAAAGTGCAGATCAATGAACGCTGGCAGTCAATTTAATTTCCTTAATTTTTCTTTTTTTATTCATCCCAGGACCCCAGCCCATGAGATTGTGCTGCCCACAATAAAAGTGGGTCTTCCCGCCCCAACTACTCCATCTAGAGACTGCCTCGGAGAGATGGCCAGAGGTTTGTCTCCTTGAGGATTCTTGCTCCTGTCATTTCCAATTGGCACAAACCATTAATTTATTAACCTGTTAACAAATGGGTAGATAACTTTATTCATAAAGGAAACCTCTCAGCAGCCTAACACTTTCCAAAGTCTCATTTCTCAAATACCATTGACATATAGCTTTGGGTATGAATTTTCTTACAATAAAATTTGGGGGACACATTTAAACCATAACACCTTTCAGTGTGACATTATATGGATGTAGAGTCTCTGCAACTATCTGACCAAAATGAGGTCCCATCTGAGTAAAGTCATTCCTGAAGCCAGTCACTAGTGTCCTTCTAAGGAGGGGCATTTGAAGACACACGGAAAGGAGACTCAGCTATGTAAAGACAGACTGATGCCTTTGGAAGGCAAAAATGCAGAGGGCTACCAACAACAACCACCAGATGCAATAAAGAAAGATCCTCCCTTGGAGACTTCAGAGGGAATGTGACCCTGCCAAGTGCTTGATTTCAGGTTTCCAGTCTCCAGTGAGAGCTAACTTCCACTGTTTAAGCCACTAGAGTTTAACACTTATAGCAGGAATGCATATGGGGGCAGAAGTGTGTGATTCCATGCACTCTCTGAACAGGTTACACTGAGACACACTTCATGGAGCTCTTCAGATGTCTCATGGGGTCTGCTGTCCAATTACCAAATCTGAGAACAACTCAATAATACATCTCTGCATTAATTCTTAGTCCCTCCTCATTTCCTTGGCTCTTCCATCCTCCTTCTCTATGGAGAAAGGCCTTAGTTTATCCCATTTGTTTCTGCAGTGACTAAGAAATGCAGTATGTCTGACCAGCTCATGTTTTCCTTAGCACCCTGGTGCCAGCTCCAGGTATTAAACATTCTTAGGCACTGATGTAGGTGCTTGGGTCACTGCCTAAAATAGAACCAAAAACTAACCTCAGCCCTGAGCCAAATTCCTCATGCAGTTTCTTATTACCTAACCCCTCACCATAGACAGACATAAGAAGAGTAGCCTTTCTCCTCGTGCGAAATTGTAAGAAAGTTCCCCTATAAATGCTTTGAACTGACCTCTTGTCTTTCTATGTCCCTTTCTTTAGAATCCCAGTTGGTCCCATCCCAATACATTTAGAGGAACTCCCTTCAGAAAATTTACTTGCCACCACTTTGTGGATGACTTTAGCCATGGGTTCAGTCAGACCAGATACCAGATACCCAACACCTCCTTGACAGACTGTAAATATTTCCTGAGTAAACAAATAAATGAAGATATCAAAGAAGACTCAACACTACCCTCAAGAAGTTTTCAATAAGTCAAAATAATATAAACAGAACAGAAGGAAATAAATTCTAGGCACACTTGGAGGATAAAGAACTTAAAATTTCCAGTATCCTGGCTCAGCATGCATAAGTTCAATAGCCAGTCAGTCAGGTTTCAGTGGCTTTGATCCCTGCCTCCCTCTGCCCACACATCAGGTAAGGTTCTCAAGAGCAAACCACAGAATCCATTCTGGTGGTTTAAGAAATGAAGGTATTCTTATTAAAGACTCCAGGGAATTTATGGACTTCCTGAGGAGATGTAGTCTCAGGACAATATGGAATCACACCATGAGGGTTTGTCTGAGGAATGCTTCTCCAGGGCAGAAAATAGCATCCACATGTCAACCTCTTAGGGCTAAGTAAACTGGTTTCCCCCTGTAATCTGAACTCTAGGAAATACCCGAAGCAGCTTCGGCCTTGGGGAGATGCCTGTAACCCACACATCACTCTGTTGTTGAGCCAAGTACAAGAAACTGAGCCGACCAAACCTCTCTTACCCCTTGGTCTTATGTTAAAATCCTAAACCCTTTGGGGAAAACCCAGTTGGTATCTCTTTCCAAGACTTTCAGACAATCTTGGTCCATTTTGTACTACTGAATTTCAAGGGACCAGGTAATTTCTAAATAAAAGAAATTTACTCTTCATAGTTCTCGGGGCTAAAGGAGTCCAAAGTCAAAACAGCAGAATCTGATGAAGGCCATTTTGCTACATCATCAAATTGCTGGAGAGCAGAGACAAAACCCACAGTCCCGATTCCTTTTAAAATTAGCACGATCTAGTCATGACAGTGGATCGATCCTTCATGACATAAGGACCTCTCAGCAGACCCCTCCTACCAACACTGTCACATCAGAACATAAATCTCCAGTGTAAGCTCCCTAGGGATAGATATCACTCAAGGTCCAAGCCAACCTGTTCCAGCCCAGGGTCACTGATGCTCAACTGGTTGGTGGACAAGCAGTGTCAGAATTACCCAGAGCTTGTTAGAATTGCAGAATTCAGGACTCTATCCAAAGCAGCTGAGTCAAAATCCAAAAGTTGGAACACAACCCCTAGGTTAGTCATGTTAAAGTTGGAGGATTCCCAGTGTGGTACACTCTCCTTTATTCCAAGAGTGTGTTCAAGTCTAGCTAGTCATTAGAATGCCCTAGAGAATGTTTTAAAAATAGATTCCCAGATGTCACTCCTCATAAAAATATCTAACAGGCCCGGGGTGTTGGGGTAGGGCCCAGGCATCTTTATTGACATTTTTTAGGTTTGTTGACAGGTTTTGTATTTAGCCAGGGCTGGAAGATGCCAGCCCACCATTGCAGTTCTGGTCTTTGAGTAGCCACCCTTACCACCTGGCACCTTTTCAGTCTCGGGAATCCCAAGAGGCTAGACTCTAGGGAGCATGGCAAGTTACACAAGATCCCGGTCCCCATCCAGAGGCGGAAGATCTGAACAGAGCTCCCTAAACTGCTTACTAAGCCCTGATATCCTTAGTGCCAGGCCTCAGCCTAGCCTATGACAAGCACATTGGAACCCACCTGCAACCCACACAGAGTACAAATGGTATGGGACTGTGTAAGAATGACCTGATTTATGATAAACAAGTTGACAGTTACACGTTCTATTTCATTAAAGTCATTTCATAACTTCTATATGTTCTGACCAGCGTTTAATTTTCCTCAAGGATAAATGGTTCTTTGGCCTCAAGAGGAGATATTTTATGGGATCTTCTACAAGGCACTATGCCTGAAGCACGGGTGGATCAGATGGCAGTAAGTTTGAAGCAGACTCATAACACTGGTGAGATAATCCTTGATTTCCACCTGAACCAATGGCCTTTAGAGATGTGGGGGTTAGTCACAGGGCAAGGCTGTGTTGACACCAGCTGAGATGGAGAGCCAGTATGGATAGGAGGAAGGGGGGGTGGGAGCTCTATTGACCAATCAGGAAAACCCTAATTCCTAAGAAGGACCCTAAGCAGAGCACATTCCCCCTGTGGAGTCACCTAAAGGACAGAGGCTTTGGGAAATGCCACAAGTGCTCCTGCAATCAGCACTGCTAGGACGCTCACTGGGACCACAGCTAACCCCAACACTGAGGAAAGCCAGCTAACTTTGAAAGGATCATAGGAGCATTACAAAGTCTATCAGCAGTTTGAACGTGGGGCTATTTGAAGACAAGAATCCATATGACCCCTCACGTGCAAGTGCAGAAATGGTTGTTTCTTATTCAAGCCACAGAGGATTCTGCATTTGAAGCCACTTGTCTCCATCCAGGTCCTTGCCCCCTGCACTGTGTTACATTTCTAGGTCTGACGATAAGCTAGAAGCAGGTCCTGCTGGGAACATCTACCCAAAGCGCTAAGCAGCTATGTTCAGGAGAAATCCACCCTTCTACAGAGTGGAAGATACAGACGAAAAGATACACATTCTGCTGATCCTCTGCTTAAGTTATGAACTTGGTGAGTGCCTTGCTTTAGGGACTCACCAGCCCTAAAGCCAAACGGGCTGGCTTTACCAGCTGCCTGGGGAGGGTGGCAACAAGTCCTTGAGTTGTTACTTTACTAGTGGCTGTGACCAAATGCCTGACAAAGGCAATTTTAAAAAGAAGTATTTGTGCTGGCTCAGTTTGAAAGAACCACCCATCACTTCAGAAGAGTCATGGCGGCAAAGGCGTACTAAGATGGGTGGTCATGTGCCATCCACAGTGGGAAGGCAGGAGGAGATGAGTGCTGGTGCTCAGCTCTCCTTTCTCCTTTTTACTAGCGCAGGACTCCATCCCATAAATGGTGCCACCCACATTCAGGGTAAGTCTTTTCTTCTTGGTTAAACCTTTCTAGAACAGCCCTCATAGACACACCCAGAGAACATAGCCATGGTGATTCTTAACCCAGTGAAGTTCACATTTAAAATTAGCCCTCACGGGCAGCAAACCAATGACACCAGAACCCTGCATCACCCTGTCCTTCCACAGACAGAGCCGCTGGCCCCATGCCTGGCTTCTGGAGTCACTCAGACTCCAAGGCTGCAGGGCCTTGCGGGCTGCAGGATTTGGGAGCAGATGTTCCCCTTGCATGTGGCTAGACTTGGATCTCAGTGGTGATGGACAAGCATTGTTGGTGAAGATGGCTGGGCAGCTCCAGAGTACACGAAGAAGGTACCAGCTCCCACTTCCACCCCATCTCCACAGCTGCCACCTCTTGAGGCTAGGCAGAACAAGAATACTGTGTGCCCATCCTCCATACTCTTTACCATTGCTACCGAGATGAACAGCGAGGCAAGATGCTCACAGAGCAATGGAAGCTACAGATACCTGCCCTATACCTAGTGTGGCCCTGGAGTTTCTCTCCCTCCTTACTCATCACAGCCTCTCAGTGCTTATTCTGCAGTGACAGTGTCATCCTCTGGTTACAGCATTGTCATCATGGCTGTGTGGGTCTATAATTAGTGTCCAGAAAAGACCAAGTATATTACAGGAAATTGCGTAGAGAATACCGTGTCAGAATGGGCAGGGGTTGTCCCCAGATAAAAGAAGGACCGCCCTAGTATTGGTATCATTTCTATCTGTACATTAGTTTTCTTATACATCTTCTACTTTTAGCTTTGTAAAACTAACTGGCATATTGTGTCCTGGGTCCTTGCTGTGTGTTGAGAGTGAGAGCCGCTTACCTATATCATTCCTAATGATAAACCTCGTGTGTCATCAAACACCTAGGAACAGGGATGCCCTCAGGCTAAAGCAAAACCTCATTAGAAGGTACTAGAACTGGAAGAACATGTGGACCATGAGAGAATCTGAGACCCATAAGGACAAGCAGGCTGAGGTAGCAGAAGAAGGCCCTCTGGAAACTTGCATCTTAGTCTTCCCTTTGGTTTCCCTTAATGCTCCGACATGATTTGAATTTCTGTACCTTTTGCCCTCACTAAATAACCAATGGGAGAGTTTGTTTGGCCTGCATCCAGTCTTGAGGGGAGGACTAGCTCCTCTCTGAGTCCCTGTTTCAATAGCCGTGATCATCAGGGCTCAAGTCCCCATCTCTGAAAGACAGTTGACAGGGAGTCACCGTGTTTCCTTCGCTTCCAGTAAGGCTGGGTAAGTCATGATGGAATACTTGCCCTAGCTATGGCAAGGAGTATTAAATTGGGGTGGTTTTAACAAGATCATAACTTATGCATATGGACTGACACACACACACACACACACACACACACACACACACTACACACAAACCTCATTCAGCATAACTGACCACCATCTCTCTTGCAGATACTCCATCATCAAAATCAGGTCTCTCTCATTGCAGCTCTCCAGGAAGCACCCTCCATACTTGTTTTCATAAAAGTCACCCTTTCAGGTAATTTAATAACCTTTTAAGTAATGAGACGCAATCTACGATCACTGGCCAAATCCAGCCTGTCATCTGTTTTGTGTATAAAGTTTTATTGGAACATAGTTATGTCTTTTTCTCATTAATGTCTACAGCTCTTTAAATTAAACAATAGAGCTAGGGAGTTGTGACAGACTGAATGGTCCACAAAGCCAAAAAATATTTATCTGGTCCACTTTACAGCTTTTCCCAGACCTGCCATGGGCCTGTCACAGACAGAGATGTGAATGTCAGCCACTCAAGCTGTACAATAAACACCCCTGCTAGGAGACCATAGGCAGGGCTACTCCGGGGGACATTTCTAGAGCATCTGCTTCCATATTCAGTTCTTTCCCAGTGCTACCAAAAGGCCTTTGCAGAGAACTTCCGGCCCTGGAGCATGACATCAGACTGACTTAATCTAAAATTCTCTCTGGTTATCTCCTTCTTTTGTAAAGTCTCTCTAACAGGAGTGTCCCGAGAATCAAAAAGAGAAACACAAATCATGTGTTTATCATGATGCCTGTCACGCAGCGTGCCCTCAAGCCAAAGCTGGCATCTCTGTCTACTACAGCATGACCCTCAGACCATACTGCCTGGCTCTAGTGAAGTGGCCCTCTCCTTCCACTCTGACAGGGTATGAGAATGATGGCCAAAACCACAGAAGGGCTTTGCTGATGACCCAGCACCTGGAAACTGAGATGGTCAGGAGCTACCTTTGGTAGTCCCAAAGTGATAAATCTCTGAAATATTTCAGTAAGATACTTTTCTCAGGGAAATCAGCCAGGTCCTCAAGTGGGACAACACCCATAAACAGGTGAGACACATGGGTCCTCCAACTTCTTCACACAATAGTAATAAAGACATGCAGATGGATGAAGATGGATGCAGTGCTTTGTTATTCTCTGATGTCTTCCAGATCATTGGATTAGACCCTAACTTTGTTCATTTGAATTTTAAATTGAGCACCTTTTATAGCCTGGGGAGAGGAGAGAGTGCTATTCCACAAGTTGTGGGGAGTGCCGAGATAAGCTTTATTGAGGCCCACAGAAAATGGCAAGTAAGGCTTCAGGAGCTCTAACAGCTCCTCAAAAGATCCTGATCCACTGCACACAGTGTTGATCATCTAGGGACTCCTAACACACTAATGAAGTCTCAAAGTGGATCCAAGGCTAGAGCAGTGCCTGCTTCCCCCTTCTTTATGGAAGTCTCCTGAGGTGACCTTGCATCCCCCACACCTCATTTCCTTATTGATTGTTATTGGTGCTTGATTGGGATGGTCTGGTTGGCTGTTCAATCATAATAAGGCCTATGCACTACACAATAAAGTTAGATCTGCTCAGCAGAGTCTTAATCCCAGGATTCTATGTGGACTCCCTTACCACTCACCCCCTTTTCCCCAGTTTCTGATCCCCACAATAAGTAACAAAGGGACAAATGCTCTCACTCTGTACACCCTAGAAGGTCTGCTAAGGAGAGGGAACTTGCACATGAGAGGCAGGAGACGAAGCAAACCACAAACACTGCTCAGGTAACCCCCTAATCAGAAGATGCCAAAATATTTTCCTTCCATGAAATGCTTTGCACGGTTAACTGCTTTCTACAGATCTTCCGCATTTTAATACTGTCTTAATAATTTTTGTCAATTAGCTGCTAATGCATTTTTAACACCTACTTATCTTCATTAAAAAAAAAGTTATGGACTAATTTGGAGAATTTGGTATCATCCCAGCTATGGGACAGAACTCTGTGATGCCACAGTTCAGGCTGGAGAAATTTGGTTATGAATGTCATCCCTGGTTTAATAATAGCTCTTGGGTAGGTTGGGGTGAGACACAACAACTGCATCTAAAAGTTGTTATTGACTTTAGGATACAACGTGACTTGATATACATTAAAATGATTAAAATCTATGGGCTAGGTGTGATGGTAGATGTTAAAATAGAAGAGAACTCACTTGGACACTGAACTGTCATGGGCTATGTCTATAAAGGGGTTCTAGGTTATCTCCATGAATGGTCCTTGGTTGGAGTAGCAGTCTCAGAAAAGACCCCGTGCCCAGACTTTTTGGTGCTGTTGCTCTCCTTGTGGAGCTCCTGTCCTATCCAGGTCTTACTATTTCCCACTTCTTTCATAAGATTCCTTGCATTCTGCCCAAAGGTTGCCCATAAGTCTCATGGCCTGCTCTTTGATCACCTCTCCCTGAGGGTGGAGCAACCTTACCAGTCCACAGAGGAAGACAATGCAGCCAGTCCTGATGAGACCAGATAGACTAGGATCAGAAGGAAGAAGAGGAAGACCTCCCCTATCAGTGGACTTGGGGAGGGGCATGCGTAGAGAAGGGGGATGGAGGGGAAGGCTGGGAGGCGAGGAGGGAGGTGTTCACAGGAGGATACAAAGTGAATAAAGTGTAATTAATAAAAAATTTTTAAAGTTAAAATTTAAAAAAAAAAAAAATAAAAGAGAAAGTAAGCAAATTCTCAATAGCCAAAGTAGTCACCATTAACGGGGTGGAGTGTGCCATGTTCTAATGACTATGTCAGTTCTCTCAATGATCTCTACAGCCTGAGAGAAACTGTCATCCTACAGCTGAAGAAACTATCTCCCAAGGATCATCAATACATAGAGTAGCTACCCCTCAAAGTAGCAAGCCTGGAGCAGAGTTCCTCAGCCTTCCAGCTCTCACCATACCAAGAATGAAGACTCAGAGTCCCACCAGACAGTTAAGCAAGAAACCAAGACCCTACAGTCAAACAAACACAGGAGGGTGGAGAGGCCTCATCCCTTTCTCCCACAGAGGTCACAGAGCTTGTAGGATTGTCAGGCCCAGGAGAATAAATGAGCACTTCTTCCTCCTAAGCACTCCAAAGTCTCTATGTTCAATTTTACGACTTGAATATATTCATTTTATGAACATACACTCCCATGATTATTACCAAAACTGGAATGGAAACAAATCGGAGAGCAGGTCCTAGCCAAAGAGACAATGAGGTAAGTAGTCGTTTTCCTCTCTCCTACAGATTAAGATGGCAGGCCATTTTCCTTCACAAGCCTACTCCCAGTGTAGCCTCTGCCACTGCTGCCATCTCCCTCAAAGATCCTCCTGTCTCCCACTGCAGGCCCCCTCCTGGTCACTGAGCTCCCTTCAAGGCCACACATCCCACCATCCTTGAGGAACCAGGAAAGGTGAACCTAGAAATTAGCTTCAGTTGGTACCCTAGTTGTAGATAGATACCAAGCAGGAATTCAATCAATCCAGACTCAAACCTCCAAAGAGGGGATCAATTCCAGCACAGCCAGGGCCTCCAGCTTTTTATTGCAGAAGCCCCAAATCACTGTCAAAAGATGGATAGGGCCATGGCAGGCAGAGAAAAGCTAGTAATTGGAAAGAAGCTTAGTGTTGCCCCCAAAGTGACTGATACAGATCCCCGAAGCCTTTTACCCTGCCCTCTGCTTACTGCCCAAAGCCCTGATAGCTCAGAGAAAGGGAGGGAGTGGAAAGCACCTAGTGGCTCTTTAAGAACCCATCATTGGGTGTACTCATCTTTGTTTCCTAGATAAAGAAGAAATTATCCATCCATTATATACAGTAAGTCACATAGCTTAAGTCTTCCCAACTGCCAGGTGTCTTCAGAGCATCTTCTTTATGCCTGCTATGTGCCAAGCCCCCCAAAAAGAGCTGTGGAAAAACACAAACAATACCTGAGAAGCATGAGTTTTCAGCCATACAAGTACCTGCTCCTACCTATACATTTGGAATCACTTGAACAGGATTTTTTTTAAGGAGCCTTGGACAACATTCTAGAACATTCCATTTCTGGCAGTGTAAGGAGAGACCCAGGAAGGTTAATATGGATAAGTCAGGGGGACGATTGCTTTTCCTTTATTATTTGAATTTATTTGTAAGTAATGAGAGTATGAGTAGCATTTGCCTGGTGTAGGAAGATACCCGTTGATAACAAAGGAAGCTTTCCTAACTTTTAAGATTTTATTTTATCTACATATATGTGTGTATGGCTGTAGGAGTGTATGTCATGTGTGTGTTGGGGTGGGGGTATCCACAGAAGCCAGAAGAGGACTTCAGATCCCATGGATCTGGATTACACACAGTTGTGGGCAAACCCAACATAGTTACTGGGAGGCAAACTTGGAGTCCCTTGAAAGCATAGTAAATGTTCTTAACCCCCAAGCCATCTCTCTAACCCCCAGTGTTTTCCCAATTGTCTTAGCTTACTTTTCTATTGCTGTGATAAAATACCACGATGAAAAGCAACTTGAACAGGAAAAGGTTTATCCCATCTTACAGCCCATAGTCCATCATCTAGAGAAGTCAGGCAAAAATGGTAGCAGAGCCCATGGGCAAACACTGCTAATTGGTTTGCCCCATGTGGCTTGCTCAAACTGCTCTCTTACAGCACCCAAGACCACCATCACAAGGGTGGCATTACCCATGGTGAGCTGGGCCCTCCCACATCAATCATCAGTCGAGAAAATGCACCGCAAGCTTGCCCACAGGCCGATCTAGTGGGGCATTTTCTCAATTGAGGTTCCCTCTTCTTAAATTACTCTAGCTTGTGTCAGGTTGACCTCAAACTAGCCAGCACACTAAGTAAAAGGCTCTCCTGGTGATTCTGAAAGTACAGCCCAGTTTAGGAACTGGATATTAGCCAGCAATGTCTGCCTCCAATATTTCTCAGGAACTGATGAAGGACAGCAAGAGAGCAGGGGGGGCCATCTAACAAGCTTGTTCACATGGAAATGTTACAGACTTAACATTTCTCTTCCCAGCTGCTGCCCTCTTGGCATAGACCATTGTTTACCTCAGAAGACTAAATTCCAAGTAGTAAAATATGGACACCAATAAAACTGTTCCAGGGTAGAAGAATCTCCCTGACTTCTTCCGGCAACACAGCAGCTGTAGGGGGAAAAAAAAACCAAAAACAGAAACAACAACAAAAAGTACATAATGAGTTCCGTGAGAGCTTGTGCAGATCTGGGGAAGGAAGAGAAAAAGAGGGCCCCAAAGCCTCATCACTGACATGGGATGCAGTTATGCTTCAGCTTTATCCAGTGCAGAGGGAAGGCCTTGTGATTTATCAGCCACGTGGCAACTGGGCTTCCTGAGTCAGGGGTGAGCGTAGGGCTGCCCGACCTACAATACTGCCTCACTCTCACATCTACAAGCCAAGCCCAAGGTTCCCTATACCAGGTGGACACCAGAGCTGTAGGGAAAGGCGCGCGCGTGCACATGTGCACGCACGCGCACACACACACACACACACACACACGGAGTGCCAAGAGTTTTTGTGGTCAATTTTTTCTGTAACTCAGTCAATGTTCATTTGGTCTATTAGTGGGTTGTGGTTGAGTCCCAGAGATGGCAGAGAAGCAGCCAGCTACCTCTTATCTCAGGAAGCCTGTGTTCCGGCTTGGGAAGAAAAAAAGTACTGTGACAGATGTGAGGACAGGCTAAGAGAAGAGGGGCAGGATGAGATAATCTTTAGTCACATCCTTCCCAACACAAGACAACAATTAACTCAGATCGGAGCACCTATGCAGTGTCACGCACCCAGTACTTTTCTGTACAATTAGTATGTATTAACACACTCAATCCTCAAAGCAACAGCTATGGTTTAAATGAGTTCCTCAGATTTCATGTACTGGCAGCTTGTCCCAGGGCAGCAGTGGAACTCTACCTCTAAGAAAGGGTCAGTTTCATGGGCTAATGGATTGTCATGGGCGATGCCTTGTTACAAAATCAAGCTTGTTCTAGCTTGCTTGCTCTGCAGTGTCATATGATGGCCTTCATCAAGCTATGACTCAGCAAGCTGGCCATCATCAGCTGTGGACAAGATATCTACACAAAGAACTACAGGCAACTAAGGAAAGCTCAGAGAGGACGACTATAAGGAAGAGCACACCAAATGGTTAGCCAATATCAAACAAATAGCTTTTTATCCAATGTAGAATAGTCAGCCAAGCAAAGAAGGGGTACATGGAAGGGTTTGGTAGGAGGAGAAATTGGAAGAAAGGTTAGGGTTACAGATAGGGTTGTGAAAGGGAAGGGAGAAATGATGTAATTATAATCTCAAGGAATAAATGAAAAAAAAATTACAAGCAATAGATATTCTTATGGAATCTCTCTACATGCAGACTTTGATCATGTCCCATCCCTCTGTTTTTTTATTTTATTATCATATATTAATTTTTCCTTTCTTGCTCCCTCTCTTTTCTCTTTCTTTCTCACTCCTTTCCCCTGAGACTATTCCTCATTTTGTTCCATACCTCAGACTCAGAACAAAAATGAGCCAGTAGAGAATGGAACCTGTCTATCTTCATCAGGATCATTTGCTTTTGGAATGCACTGCCTACTTATCCCTAAAATGTAGGGAAATACATTATGGAAGCGAGAGTTAGTTCAGAAATCTTGGGACACTGTAACAAGTAAAAAAAAAAAATTCAAAAAAAAATCCCATTATGAAGTGCCTAAAGTTCTGAAATATCTCAGAAGACCAAATCAATGCAAAAAAATCAATTGTATTTCTATTAACTTGTAGTAAACAATGTAAACATGAAAATTTTAAAGTCTATCTATGATGACATCAGAAAACAAAATACTTAGGATAAAAGAACTATAAAACATAAATAACCTAAAAAGCTACCAAAACAGTTGAAATCAATTAAAGAAGTTCCAAAAACTAGGAAGATATCCCATGTTCACCAATAAGAAGATCAAAGATTTACTAGGGCAGTGAATTCCCTAAATTGTTCTACGTGGTCTACAAACTCAACCTAAACTCTAACAAAATTCAATCCCCTTTATTTTAAGTGACATTGACATGCTGATCCTAAAATGGAAATAAGAGATCTAGTGAGACTCTTGAACTTTAAACAGTGAGGACTTATACTTTCCTATTTCAAAATTCATTTCAAAGCAACAGTTATTAGGATAGTGTGAAGCCAGGTTCGATGATATGTACCTATAATCTTAAACACTCTGGAGGCAGAGGTAAACACATTAGAAGTGGCCAGTCTTGGTGGTACAGTGTGTTCAAGGCCAGTCTGAGTTACATGAGATCCTGCCCCTCCCCCCAAAAAATGAATGGAACTTACACAAAGAAATAAACTTTTTTTTTTTACTGCCTGGCATGTGCAAGTGCATAGTCAATGCTCTATTGATGATCCCTGGGGGGTTCACTTTCACAGAAGTGGCTTTTCCAATGTGCTTCACCAAGATATCTGATGGGGAGTTGCAGGGGGTGTGTGTGAAGTTTTGATAGGAGGAAAAATAATCCAGGAGATCAATAGATGAAAACACTCAAAAGGAAAAGCACTCAAGCCCAGTCTCTCAGTCCCATGCCATCAGAAACCCTTCTATTCTCTTATTCCTTCTCACTAAGGAATCCATGGGTCTGTATTGCCCTCAATGGCCCTAGAAGACCATTTAGAAAGTCTAAACTCAGGCCAGCAAGATGGTTCAGCAGATAAAGGCACTTGCAACCAAAGGTGGCTATATGAGTTCAAACGCCATAATCCACATGGTGAATCTGACTCCCACTCATGATCCATGCCATACAAGTATAAGTGTATGTGTGTGTGTCTGTGTGTGTGTGTGTAAATAAATAAATTTTTTGTAAGTCTAAACACAGAGATGAATAGCTGCCTCAACAGTTAAGGGTTCTTCTTTCTCTTGCAAAGTTCTCAAATTCAGTTTCCAGTGCCCAAACCACGTGGCTCACAACTGCCTATAATTCCAGCTCTAGAGCAATCAAATGCCTTCGGCCTCCATAGTACCTCCATGGGTACATATGGGCATTCACTTCCATGCAAATACATACATATAACTTAAAAATAAGGGAATTGGAGAGATGGCTCAGTAGTTAAGAATACTGGATGCTTTTCTAGAGGACTCAGGTTTGATCCCCAAATGATGGCTCAAAATGGTTTATAACCCCAGTCCTAGGAGGTCCAATGAACACCATGCACGCACATAGGGCACACATATCCGTGCATTCAAAACACTCATACACGTAAATAACTAAAAATAAATATTAAAATGATAATTTCTAAACTCTAGTCTCCACATTTATGCTTCTAAATCAGTAACATTTGCTTCAGTGGCCAGGTGTGGTTATATGAATGAGAATTGCTCCCATAGGCTCATATATTTGAGTAGGAAGACAAGGAGGAGGAGGGGGAAGGAGAGATGGATGGGGAAAGGAAGGAGGAGGAGGTAGAAGAAGAAGAGGAGGAAGAAGAAAGGTTGTCTGACACACCTGTACCTCCTGCATCTTCACCTTCCTCTCCTGAAGACACGGGCTGTGGGAACGTGTACCAGCAAGTGCTCAGACCACCCACACTGGACACAGAAACCAAGAGCGCCGGGTCTTGCCCCTCACATATAACCTCATGTAATTACATGCTTCCTTCCCGAGCATCTGCTTTTAAACACTTTGACCTGTCTCAGCAGGGACCAGGGCTCAGCCAGCCTCTGTTAAGTAGAGATATTCATAGCCCAACTGGCAGCTAAGGTCAGTCCCCACTTACAGACTGTAGTCTTCAGGGAAATCTCCACCGGGTACAAAGAGGGTTGAAACCATCAGATTAATGCTGAATCTGTCAGCTTGCACCACACTCACATGGGAACAGCTGTGAGGAGGGAGGCTCCCTGAATTGTGCTGTGTGTTAGCTAACACTTGGCCATCGCTTAGAGGCCTCTTTGTTACATAGTCTTATCCTTGTTCACACACACAGGCTTCTTTTCTTGACATTTTGGGCTCTTTTCTTCTACTTCTAGTGCCTCTCTTCGCGCCCTTTTTCCGTTACTATAGTGAAATGCCTGAGGCTGGGGACTTTATAAAAAAAGGAGGGTTATTTAGTTTTACTTAGAAAGGCAAAAGTCCAAGGTCTAACAACCCCATCAGTTATTGATTCATCCTTTGGCAAGTGCCTACTGGTGAGCTGAATCACAGTGGAGGAATGTTTAGAAAGAGAGAGACTATCACACGGTGTAAGACAGCTCATCCCATAATAATTCCTTCTCACTGAGTCTCACTCCTAAAGGTTCCACAGCACTGAACTCTGGCACAAGAGCAAGGCACAGGGGACAACCATATCTGATGCACAGAGCCCCTCTGTCCCTCTGGCTCCTCCAGCCCCTCCAACAGTCTCCCTCCTTTGATCATCCATGATGGTGAGGACAGGAGCTCCGAACCACACAAGGGGATAAACCCCAACCCAGCACTTACTTCAAAAGCCATCTGGACAGTTGCTCACTCCCAATGACTTGGTTTCCCTATCTGCAAAACAGAGACAATAATGCCCCCTCTCTCAGGGTTGAGGAAGGAAGAATCATCATTGATGAGTGACATGCTTCAAGCACTCATAAATGTCAGTCAATGCATGGACCTTACACAGTTCTCAACCAGTGATTGGAAGATTAGAAACAGTACCCAAAATGCACAGGTGCCCCCCCCCCCAAAGCTAACCTTGATCAGGACACATTGTCTGTTTTTATCTTGATTAATATTTATTTAGAGATGTCTTCCCTGTCTCCACCTTCAAGGATTCATTCACTCTCTCACTCATTGGACAGTCATCCCTGTTTCTTCACTCATGGTAGTCCCAGGCTGTAATAGAGGAGGCCCTGGGTGTGATTGTTTGGATGAGAATGATTCCCATAGGCTCATCTAGCTGAATACTTGGTCCCCACTTGGTGTGAGTGTTTAGCAAGGATTAGGAGGTATGGCCTTATTGGAGGAGGTCTCTCTCTCTCTCTCTCTCTCTCTCTCTCTCTCTCTCTCTCTCTCTCTCTCTCCCCTTATGAACTGGCATGTAAGCTCTCATCTACTGCTCTAGTATTATCATGCCTGCCTGCCTGCTGTAATGACCTAGCAATGATGATCATGAACTCTAACCCTCTGAAACTGTGAGTCCCAATAAATATTTACCTTTATAAGTTGCCTTGGTCAAAGTGTCTCATCACAGAAATAGAAAAGTAACTGAGTCACTGGGCCATAGAATCTATACAAGATACTCCTTCTCTTGTGGGGCTGTTAAAGCCTAATCAGAATTACAGTGTGCTGGTGGATTTGTGTCATTGCTCACTGTGACAATAAAAACATGCATCTCCAAACAAGGGGTACTTAGTACAGGCTGCCACTCACAAGGCTGGTGGTAAGTCCTCCCTAGGGCACCCCACATGTATGGGAGGCATTAAGTGGGATTTCCTCATCCCTACTTACTATACAGAGCCTCCTTGTATGTCCCAAGTCAGTCCAGAAGGAAGACCAAAGGAATGAAGAGGAATGGGCCTTACAGGGCAAAAACAAAAGCCCTTAGGCTCTTCCCTGTGGCTCATGGAGCCTCTGGTGGTCTCTAAAGTGGACAAAACAGTCACCCTCCCCCTCTCCTGAACACTATGAATATTAATTATTGGTAAAAAAAAATGTTTTAAAAATAATCCAATTAAGCCAGGCATGGTGACACACACCTGTAATCCCAGTACTCATGAAGTCTGAAGCAGGTGGATCTCTCTGAGTTTGCAAGCGTAGTTTACAAAGCAAGTCCAGCACAGCCAAGGCTACACAGAGAAACCCTGCCCTGAAAAACCAGATGATAATAATAATAATAATAATAATAATAATACAATTTAAAAATGGGAATAGAGGTAAACAGAGAATTCTCAACAGAGGAATCTCAAATGGCTGAGATGTACTTAAAGAAATGATCAACATCCTTAGTCATCAGGAAAATGCAAATCAAAATGACCGGAAGATTCCATCTTACACCCATCAGAATGGCTAAGATCAAAAATTCAAGTGACAGCATATGCTTGAGAGAATGTGGAGAAAGGGGAACACTCCTCCATTGCTGGTGGGAATGCAAACTTGTACAACAACTTTGGAAATCAATCTGGTGCTTTCTCAGAAAATTGGAAATAGCTCTACCTCAAGACCCAACTATACCACTCCGGGTTATACACCCAAAAGATGTTCCATCATATAAGGACATTTGCTCAACTATGCATATAGTGGTTTTATAATAGCTAGAAACTGGAAATAATCCAGATGTCCCTTGACCAAAGAATGGATAAAGAAATTGTACATTTACACAATGGAATACTACTCAGATATTAAAAACAAGGGCATCTTGAAATTTTCAGGCAAATGTATGGAACTAGAAAAGACCTTCCTGAGTGAGGTAACACAATCATAAAAAGACATGCATGGTATATACTCATAAGTGGATTTTAGCCATATAGTATAGGATAACAATACTACAGTTCACAGACCTAAAGAAGATAAGTAACAAGGAGGACCCAATGGATGATGCTTAAATCTCACTCAGAAGGGGAAATAGAATAGATAGTGGAAGCGGTTGAAGAGAGGGAACAGAGTAGGAGAGGGAGCTCAGAGAGAAATGGGAGTGGAGATCAGATCTGGAGAAAGTGAGGGCAGGAAGACAGAGGGCTTGTAGAGAGAAGAGAAACCATGAGCAGGGCATCTCTGTCAAAGCTGGATATGTATGGCAGGGTAGAATCCTGGGAGAATCTGGGGGTGGTGACTCCAGCTGAGAGTTATAATAGCAGGGGTCATGGAGACTGAACAGACCACCCTCTAACTAGACAGGAATCCCAGTGGAGGGAGGGGAAGACCAGATCACCCACAAAAACTTCGACATAAAATTTACCCTGCCTACAAGATGTGCATGGATAAAGATAGAGTAAAGATTGAGGGAATAGCCAACCAATACCTGGCCCAAACTGAGACCCACTCTATGGAAGAGAGCCAACCCCTGATACTATTAATGATACTTTGCTATGCTTGAAGATGGGAGACTATCATGGCTGTCCTCTGAAAGGCTACACCCAGCAGTGGAAACAGGTGCAAAGACTCATAGCCAAACATTGGGTGGAGCACAAGGAGACTCGTCGAAGAGTTGGGGAAAGAATAGAAGAGGGGGACAGGAGCTCCACAAAACCAACAGAGCTAACCAATCAGGGCCCACCTTGTTAGTGGAGACTGAAGCAGCATGCATGGACTGGACCTAAGATCCCTATATAGATGTAGCTGATGGGAAGCTTAGTCTTCATGTGGGTTTCCTAGTAAGGGGAGCAGGGGCTATCTCTGATATGGACTCCATTGCTTTCTTTTAGATCACTTCTCCCAGGCAGGGCTTGCTTTGCCAGGCCACAGAGGAAGAGGACTGTTCAGTCCTGATGAGGCTTGATGATCTGGGGTGGGTTGGTGAAGGGTGGGCTCCCCTTTTCTGAGGAGTTGGGGAGGGGGGATAAGGGGAAGGAGGGAGAGTAGGACAGGGAGGAGAGAAGGGAGGGGACTGTGATTGGAATGTAAAGTCAATAAAGAAAAGAGAAGTGGGGAAAAAGGAAGGAAGGAAGGAAGGAAGGAAGGAGGGAGGGAGGGAGGGAGGGAGGGAGGGAGGGAGGGAGGGAGGAAGGAAGGAAGGAAGGAAGGAAGGAAGGAAGGAAGGAAGGAAGGAAATGTTTTAAAATCCACCAGAGTGCAGCATCTGTGGAAAGAGTGAGAGTTCCCTGCATCATTTCCAGTGTGGAGCCAATGAGGAGAGCAGGGCAGAGGCCCAATGAGGCAACAGAGGCTACAGGCTGTGGGCTCCAGCCAGCTTGCAGCTGGGCTGCATTTAGCCTTCACTCTGTGGGCTGTGGTGCTTGTTGTTTTTAATGTACATTTTCTGCCAGAATATTTAAACCAGGAAATTTCACATAAAAAAAAAAATCTAGATTTCAGCAGCAACAATTAACCTCAGCTGCACAGCTCCTGCCCTTCATCCAGGGCTGAGAGACTCAGCTACCAACAGGCAGCATCCCCCACAGAGTCCTAAATGCAGACTGAGTTTATCATCTATCTATCTATCTATCTATCTATCTATCTATCTATCTATCTATCTTCCTTTCTTTCTATCTCCCTTTCTCCCTCCCTTCCCCGTGTGTGTGTGTGTGTGTGTGTATGTTTCTGACTGTCTGTCTGTCTTTCTGTGTGTCCACTCTGTGTATCAGACTTTTTTGAGACTTCTGCCCCAGCATTAAGACCATCACTCCAAAGACAATCACACCTAGATGCTAACTTTTGCTGTACCACTTACTTGCTGGGTGAGCCTGGGAGTTTCTTCACCCCTCTGAGACTCAATTTCCTGTCTATTAACCACTTTTTTTAATATTATACTTTATTTACTTTGTATCCCCCTCTAGTTCCCTCCCTCCTCCCCTCCCAATCCCTCCCTTCTTCCCCATTCTCCACACACTCCCCTCCCCAAGTCCACTGGTAGGGAGGGTTTTTTTTTTTTCTTCCTTCTGATCCTAGTCTGTTAGGTCTCATCAGGAGTGCTGCATTATCTTCCTCTGTGGCCTGGTAAAGCTGCTCCCCCACCTCAGGGGGAGGTGATCAAAGAACAGACCAATCAGTTCATGTCAGAAGCAGTCCCTGTTCCCATTACTATGGAACCCACTTTTAAGTGACAAATATTTATTAGATGCCTACTGTAAGTCAGACATTTGGCAAACAAGATAGTTAAATCAGATGATAAAGAATTAAAAAAAAAAAGATGATTTTCCAATGTTGGTCAATACCATGCAAGAAATAAAGTGTGATGAGATTCCAAAGGGGGCTGGGGTGTAGGGCCACTTGAGCTCAGGTGGCCCACAAGGAGCTCAAAAAAAGTGAGTTCACTGGGTTATTTGTTATTAAAAGTCTGGAATTTAAAGGCAGTGCTAGCAGGTACCTAGTGGACACCATTGCCACAGTGTTTGGTATTGTTAGGTGCCTAAGAAGGAGGAAGGGAGTTTGTGGGAGAACATCTCCCAGGAGCAGGTGGGACCCAAGCATCCCCACCCCCACCCACCAGCACTACACTTCAGTGCTGTTTTCAAAGCCTTGTAATTATCCTGTCTATAAATACAGCCTCTGCCAGAGAGAGGGCAGGCTCAGACAGGAGGATTTAACCCTTTCATGGGTCTCCCCAGCTCTTTCCCTGCCAGTTCCCCCTCCACCTCCTCTTTCTTCTTCCTCCCTACTCTCCACCACCCCCATCTATTCCCAACAGCAGCTGAATCAATGTTTGACTTGTACAAACAGCTGCCCCACTGCAACCTGGAAGGGATTCCACGGAGGCAATAGATAAAAATCTATTATTTGATGGCATTTATTCTACATGTTTGTAGCCCTTGGTGTCAGCACTCCTGCCAACCCAGCAGTGGGTTATAAGACAGGCTTCAGTGCTAAGAACATCAGCACATCTGTCTCTAGTCTCTTTCCTGCTAGGTGCTGCAGGCCTGGGGTTGTTACATAAGGATAGCTGACATTTGTTTATATAAAAGCCGTGGTTAGGTTTTCAGCTTGCCCAGTAGTGAGCAACCACCTCCCTGACTCCTGGCTTACAGGTCTCCACTTGATTCCCATGACATCATAGCTACCCCCCATCTCAGGATACTTTTGCACCCACTCCCTGGAAGAAGCCCCTTGTTTTCAGTCAAGGAAGCCCTACCTGGTATATCAAATTCCCTCACACAGCTTTGTATGCCTTTTGCCTGACAAGATTTTTTATTATTATTATGTACCCATTCCCCAATGTATTGTCCTGTCTGTTATAACCCTCTATCAAGCATATTTCCTGGTATCTGGTATCCGTTGGATGGATGGATGGATGGATGGATGGATGGATGGATGGATGGATGGATGGATGGATGGATAAGCAAGTGAATGAATGAATGCTTGGGAATAATGTTTGTACCACAGGATGTTTAGGACTATGATGTTCTTCTAAAATGTGTGTATGGAATCCAGGGTGGGTCAGCCTTGCTAAACATTGGGAAGTACCTTGTCTGCTATCTGGAACGTGTTTTGTGCTCAATAGATGCCTAGGAATTGAGTCAAAGGAATAAATGTGTTTGCTGCCGGGAAACTCTTATTTAGGATGAGCCTGATGAGCTTTTCAGCATCACTGCAATACAATTCAGGAGCTTCTTTTCAGAGAAACACAACAAAGCAAGCTGTAAAGCTAGCATTAAACACACACACACACACACACACACACACTTCATCTTAAGCATTGATAATAAGGGAATCAATGGCAGGTGAGTTGTGGTCTGCACATGAGACAAGAGCCCCAGGAGGAGACACTGTGCTAGACAGAGGCAGAGAGCTAGTGACCATCAGAAATCTTCCTAGTCAAGGTAGGCTAGACAACTGTCATATTTGTGTGAGGACACAAGAGGATCCCCAGAATTTGGTTCTGTCAACAAATCTATAAAAATAATCTGGGTTTGTCTGTTTGTTTTGGGTTGTTTTGTTTTGTTTTATCTTACAGGTCTTTTCTTGTATGTTATAATTTCTGATTCTGTGTTTTTATGGGATTTTGGTCTCTGCGTGTGTGTGTGTGTGTGTGTGTGTGTGTGTGTGTGTGTCTGCCTCTGTGTGTTTTTCTTGTGCTTTTCCTTTAGCTCATTTTTTCTTTTCTGATAGTTTGCTTCACCCTGGTCTGGTTTGTTTGTTTGCTTGTTTTTATTACCTATTTGTTTTCTAATGAAAGAGTGAAAGGGGGTGTGAATTTGGTGGATGGGGAGGTCTAGGAGGCATTGGGAGAGGGGAAGTGTGATCAGAATTTTTGCATGAAAAAAAATCTGTTTTCAATTAAAATTATAAAAACTAAAGATGCTACAGGAAAAACACAAAGCCAGTATCTGTCTGATGGGAGCCTTCCCTTTGACCTACCCATCAGCTGTGATCGTATGTGAAATATCTGGTACAGGAACAGGCTATGGGTACCCGAGCGAGGGTAGAGTGGAGACGTCTCAGTTCACTTGGAAATTTTACTCTAACTAAAAAATAAGTAGATTAAGATCAATTGAGAAGATCATCACCACGAAAAATCAAAGGACCATCAGAAGCAAACTTGAGACAGCATGACCAGGTCAGATGAGAGTGAGCTAACATTGAAAATCCAGGGGTAGGGAACCAGGCAGCGTATTCAAGGACCTGGGGCAAGAGGCTCATGCAAAAATGCTGCCCAGCTAAAACGAATGAAGCAATTTAAGGAACAAAAAGATCATTACAACTAGACCACAGAGAGCATGCTGCAAAGATAGAGACACAATTGCCTATTGATCATTCCTGGGCCAGGCATAGGGGAGCATGATTGTAATCCTAGTTGTTTGGAAGGCTGAGGCAGCAAATGTGTGAGTTCAAGCCCAGCTTAATTACACAGCAAGGTAATGCTGTTAAAAATCTCCACAATTCTTGCTACAGTCTGAATGTTCACATCCCTCTCCCCTCGATATTTAGGCTGAAGCTCTAATCCCTAGTTGGCTGTATATGAAGATGGGCCTGACAAAGTGGTTATGGTTAAATGGGATCATAAGAGTAGGCCTGGCTCCAACAGCATAAGGAACTTTATATAAGGGGGCAGCCTGCCAGAGAGTATTTGTCTCCGGCCCCAGCTCTGTTTGTGCCTTGAAGTCTTGCGGGTTCACAGGGAGCTAGCAGGACCTACCATGCAAAAGGAGAGGCCTCAGAAGGAAAACTGCCCTGCTGCTGACACCTTGATCTTGCCATTGTAGCCTCTGGAACCATGAGTCATCTTTATGTAGAGCAGCCAGGCTATGCTCTTTTCCTGGGGCACCCTAAGCACATAAATACAATTCCAAAAATGAAAAAAAAAAAAAAACTGTTTTCTATCAACTTGGGGGAAATATACTTGATTATAATCTTCCCCGAATTGTTATTAGGCTATTCATTCTCTTCATTTATCTACCTGTATGTGACTAGTTATATATTAAGCTGATAAAATATCGGTTGATCTTTTGTCCATACTCTAAGAATGTTGTGGTAGAGATGTCTATATACTAGGTTATCTTTTGGGGAGGGGCTTTCAAAACAGGTTTCTCTTGTGCAGCATTGGCTGTCCTGGAGCACACTCTACAGACCAAGCTAGCCTTAAACTCAGAGATCTACCTCCCAAGTGTTAAAATTAAAGGCCTGTACCACCACCACTTGCCTGAGTTATTTTTTTAAAGAATTCAAAAAACCCTGAATTTCTAAACATATCTATCCCCAAAATCTTGGATAATGAACCAGTGCCCCTTTAAAACTTCTATTATAGAGGAGACCCTGGTTCTCTATGTGTGGTAGTTTGAATGAAAATGGTTCCCATAGTCCCACAGAAAGTGGCACTATTAGGATGTATGGCCTTATTGGAGTAGGTATGACCTTGTTGAAGGAAGTATGTCCCTAGGGGTGGGCTTTAAGGTTTCAGATGCTCAAGCCAGGCCCAGTGTGGCAAGCTCTTCCTGCTTCCTTCTGATCCAGATGTAGAACTCTCATTTACCTCTTCAGCATTATGTCTGCCTGCATTCTGCCATGCTTCCTGCCATGATGATAATGGACTAAACCTCTGAACTGTAAGCCAGCCCCAATTAAATCTTTTCCTTTTTAAGAATTTCCATGGTCATGGTGTCCCTTCACAGCAATAAAACCCTAAGTAAGACACTATGGAAAGGAAAGTTTAGGAGAGCTAAGTGTTAGTATCCCTTCCTCATCACAGTCTTTAATGTGCTCAGCACTGCTCAAGATGGAAAAGCAGAACAAAGCTTACTGGATGAGAGAAAAAAATCACTTCCCAGGACCAAGAATGCCACTTCCAGGAGAGCTAAATGTGCAAGTCACAGAAATTGTTCCCTCCTCAGTACCCCTGGAAACACCTATGCCTCTACATAAGCTTCACAGGAAAAACTGGAAGCTCTCTAATTTTGGAAAGCATGGTCTCAGAAGAAAGAAATTTAGAAGTCCTGCACTCCGGAAGAATCAAGCCAATTGCCTCAGTCCAATTCTCCCTGCACCTTCCTGACATGACAGCTTTAAGTTTTTATTGTTTCGGTCAACTTTCTGTCACTGTAACCAAATATCTGACATAATCAATTTCCAGGAAGGAAAGGTTTGTCTCACAGTCTCAGAGTTTCCATTCATGGTCAGCTAGCCCTGCTGTTTCTGGGCCTAAAACAGGGACTTACATCATGGCAGGAGCATAAGGCAGAGGAAGATAATCGCCTCATGGCTGATGGAAAGCAATGAGAGAGAGAGAAGGGGCCAGACTTTCAATATCTCCTCTAAACGCAGAGCCCTTAAAATCCAATCTCTTCCCACAAAGCCCCACCTTCTAAAAGTTCCACCATAGTCCGGCAGCCTTGAACACATGTCCCTTTGGGTGTGTCCAGTACAAACTACAGCAATTCTCTTACCCATGGACAAATATCTTTTACTAATCTGGTCTAAGAAAGAGAATAGCCATTAATCCACAGTCTTTGGCTTTCACCCTAGCTCTAGTCTCCACGTTCCTTGCCATGTACATTCCATATTACTTCCTTTTATATGCCCTACAGTGTCCTCTTTGTCTTCTCCAGTCTATCTCTCTCTCTCTCTCTCTCTTTCTCTCTCTCTCTCCTACTATTATTTGTCACTCATAGTCACTATCTAAGCCAAATGAACCCTGACCCAGGAAGCAAAACTTAAGAGTCCCACTGGCCCCTACCACAGACATCCACCTGTCCACCCAGCCAGATCTTGCATATATTTCCCCCAGATCTAGCCAGGTGAGTGGTCCTCTACCCCCAACACCTCACCCCACCCCACCCCACACCTCCCATACCTGCACTCACTCTCCACCCACTCCCAGATCCAACCCTCACCCCCTAACCCACATCAAGGAAGCTCCTCTTTGTAACGGATCATTACAGGAAACCACAACCAACCAAAATGTTGAGCTGTGGAGCCAAGTCCCAGCAGACACATTCGTAACACAATTCCTGAACCTAAGGCTTGGGGGTCACTGTGGAAGATGGGGTGGAAAGATTGTAAGAGCAGGAGGAACAGGGAGTTGGCTGTGGGGCTGTGTCTCCTAGGAATGTCAGAAGCTATACCCATAGTCTCACCAACATGGCGGCCTAAACATCAGCTGAACAAAGATAACAATAAACATGCTAGAATGGATGGCGAAAGCCCAAGAGACCTCAACCCTACACAAAGAACTGCAGGCAACTAAAGAAGGGCAGAGTGTGGGGAAAAGTCTTCCCCAAAGAAGAGCTGGTTATCTTGAGGTGCCTTTTGCCTTTCTGTCTCTTCGACTATGTAAAGAAAAGGTTGTGGTTGTTGTGGTGGTTGTTGTTGTTGTTTTATCTTTACAGCAACAGGGCACACCATGTTAGAAGCAGAAACCTGGTACTGAGTCTTCTAACACCTTGATTTCGAGCTCCCCAGCCTCTGGCATGGCAAGAAAACATGTTTCCGTTGTTTACAGACAACCCAGCCTCTGGTAGTTTGTTAAAGTAGTAGAAACAGATTAAGACAGAAACTGGTACTAAAAAGTGGGCTGTTGCAATCACTCTCACACACAAACACAAACGCACACACCCACGCATACCCTGTCACACACACATACATACATACACACACACAAATGGCAGTGTGCAGTGCCAGCCTGGGAGAGCTGCATCAAGATACTCCCTTCGATCACAAGAGAACTAATGCTATTCCTGTGGTCTAAGGCTCTATTTCATAATACGATCACCCTGGCGCTACATTTCAACACGTATTTTAGACAGAGTCACTTATTCAAACCATAGCACATTTCTTTCCAGACACATCCCACCTCAAGGCAAAGAAGACTGGTTACACCGGAAGTCTGAGGTCGTGTAGGAAGAAATCAGGTTGGTACAAACTTTGGTAAAAAAAATCCACATGCAAAGGCTGGCCTCATGGGCATCACCAACCCAGCCAGAATTCTGCTTGTCCCATCCTCCTAATTTCTCTTGAATGGCATTTGATCTGCCCTTCCTTCTTTAACGAAGATACTTCCTCTTTTAATTATTGGATGTGCAGCAGTGAATGTCAGTGCCCATGTGTATAGGGGCATATGCTCATGTGTGCATGTGCTTATGGAGGTCAGAGGACATCCCCAGGGGTCTTCCTCGGAAACACTGTCTGCACAGGATTCCTTATTGGCCTAAGCTCACTGACTGGCTAGTCTGGCTGGCCAGTGAGTGCCAGGAATCCTCCTGTCTCCACCTCCCCAATGATGAGATTACAAAAGCACACCACCATACCCAACATTTATGTGTGTTCTGGGGGGTCAAATTCAAATCCTCGTGTTTGCAAGGCAAGAACCTGATAGACTGAGCTCCCCACACCTTCACACACACACCCATCCCTATTCCCTCTTTATTGGAGAACAAAAAGGAGTATCATTGGTATTAATGTCATTGCCTTTGGTGAAATCTCAGCTTTACCAGTTACCACTCTGTGGTGTGAGGTGATTTTCATCAGTGTGTCTTGTTTTTCCCATTTATGCATTGAAAACATTACCTAATGTTCTAACATGGTTGAGAAGACTGTTACACAAGACACTTAATGACATCTGCTTTCTCCCCTCCCCACCACCAGCTAATTTTGATTATTTATGTTGTAGCAGAAGTGGCTGGGATACAGCAACTGGCATTTATCGCAGTGCTTACAACCTGTAAGGTCTCCCAAAGCAGAGACCAAATCTCTTTTATCTAATGCGATCATTGTCACATGGAAACACTCATAGATATTTGTTGACTGAGTAATGAATGAGTTACAAATCCCTGGTTCTTAAAGCCCTGGAACGGCAGCATTGAAAAGGCCCACAAGGCAATGAATACAGTCCAGTGGTAGCAAACCATGAGCTTGCCTGCCATCCACAATAATACTGAGACCACGACCACGGCTGCCCTTGCCTGGTAGAACTGCTGTGTTCAATCAGCAATGCCTGGCAAAGGGGGGGTTATTAATTAATTCTGTTTACATCTTGGTCATAGGCCCCTCCCTCCTCTCCTCCCATTCCCACCCTCCCTCCCACATCCCCTCTCCCCTATTCCTCAGAATAGGTCAGCCTCCTACCAAGACAACCCGGCTCATCTATTCACATGAGGACCGAGTTCGTCTTTCTCCCCTGTGACCTGGTAAGGAAGTCCCATCTGGGGGAAGTGATCAAGAAGCAGGCACCATAGTCTATGTCAGAGAAGAAAAAAAAAATTATTTTCATATAAAACTGAGGGAGACTCAGATCTAGGGAAATAGCTCATGCAATCATGAGAACTTGAGTTCAATCCCTAGCACTCGTGTTAAAACCTAGGTGAAATGCTGCACACATGTAATCCAAGCACATGGCGGTGGAGACAGAAGAATCCCTGGGGATCCCTGGGCAGCTAGCCTAGCCTAACCAGAGACCAGTAGGTCTTACTGGCCTTTTCCCTTTGCCAGCAGTTACCAGTTGCGAATAACTTCTTAGTTAGTGGTGGATCTCCTGTCTACATCCTACTCTCAGCACTAGGACCCCATCTGGCTTGAACCTGTGTAGGTCTTATGCTTGCTGCTAGTCTCTCTCTCAGTTCATATGTGCATTAATCTTCTTGTGTCTGGAAGACTTATTGGTTTTGGTTTACAGAGAAATCATGGAGCTAATACAGAGTTGTCACATACCCTGTCCTATGACGTGCATATTATGTTTCTCCCACCCTTTCATGTTGATGTCATATCCCTATGGTGTGGTGCTATTAGGATGTAAAACCTTTGGTGGTTGATGAGAACATGAATACAATTAGTGGTTTTATAAAATAGACCCAGGGGACTGCCTTTTCCTTTTCCACCATATGAAGATGCAGCACGAAACGGGTCCGCATAAAATGTTAAATCTGCCTATCTCTAGATCTTAGACGTCCCAAGCTTCAGATGTCAGAGAATAAATTTATGCTATTTTTTTTTCATTTTTTTTCTGGAGAGATTGCGTACTGATAACAGTCCAAGAAAATCATTCAGCCAAGTTTACTTTGGTGAACACTGAATGTATTGTAGTGACTTATAGAACCATGGATGACTATAGGCAGCTACATCACCGAACAACCTACCCTAGTATGGTTGACAACTCACTCCAGACTTCCCTTCACAGCTTATGGGCAGCTCCACTGAAGAGCCTCTTGCCAGCAAGAGTTTACTGCTTACATAATTTTAGGGAGGAGGTTTGTAATTCTTGTAAGTTTTGTGAACTCCCTAAGCCTGGTAAATTCCATTTACTTCCTGAATCTTATGAGTTTCCTCCCTTCCTACAGGAGGGAATGTTTTACTTTGAAGGAAAATGCTACACAACATTTATAAAGTACCCAGTCTGCACAATTTAGTTATAGCAACTCAAATAGACCAAGGCATATTGTTTTTCCTGAAATCAACACTTTGGTACTACAATTGATGAGCTAACATCAATAAATAATGATTAACTAAAGTCCACACTTTTTCTTAGGTTTATTTAATGTTTAACTAACCTTTCTTTTTCTGTTGTAAGATGCCATGCAGATTATCACACTGCATATAGGCTCTTCTTGACCCTGGCTATTTTTTGTTTTTGTTTTTGTTTTTGATGACTTTTTTTTTTCGTTTGAAAGCTTTGAAGACTAGCCAGCTAGCCAGCCAGCCAGTCAGCCAGCCAGTCATTGTGTGTGTGTGTGTGTGTGTGTGTGTGTGTGTGTGTGTGTGCTGTGTAGTTTGAAATTTTTTTGCTTGTTTGCTTGTCTTGATTTTTGTCTTTGTGTTTTATTGGTGGTGGTGGTGGTAGTGGTCTGTTTTGTTTTGTTTTGTTTTGTTTTGTTTTGTTTTGAAAGAGAGAGAATATGAAGTTAAGTAAAAGGAGATGGAAAGGATCTGGAAGGAGTTGGGGGAAGGGGAAGAAATATGATCAAAACATATTTCAAAACATGAAAAAGATTTAATTTAGAACAACCTATTCTACAAAATAATATACTTTAAAAGTTGAATGCAAGAACCTTATAAGTCATCTCTAAAATAGCTCAGGCAGGTATCTCTGGCTGCTCTGTGACAACTGGACCTGTCCAGTCTCCCTCCCTGTGAACCAGTGTTCTCACATTAAATAGGCATGGCCCTTCCTCTTCTCCCCACTTGGTCTGAGGCTTTGTCTTCCAAAACATACAGGACATGTTTAGCATCTAGACTGTCTCCTCTAGCATAGCCTCGGTTACTTCAGAGTCATGCCTCGGCAAAACAAAGGTGACAGCACACATCTTGAAAACCCATACTTCCCTAACCCTAGGAACAGGAAAGTGTATAGACAATCATACTGACACTGAAGCCCAGGTCTGCTTACACCAATCCAAAGTCCTTTCCTTAGAACAAGAACCCAGGACCCCGGTTTACTCTCCACTGAATACAGTGATCCTCATTTGGTACATTCAAATGCAACTGGCAAGCGTCCTACCAAGAGCTCCTGAGGAGCTTTTGAATGGGTCCTGTACTAACTCCAGTACTTTAAGGGACTTTAGCAAGGGTTAAGGATGCTAAAAGCTTCAGTGTCCTCACCTACCTACTGATACTCTAAATTAGATGAAATACTCCAGATGGGAACTAACCAATGTCTCTCTGCAGCACAAAGTTATAATAAATAAGCATAGCTTCCTTAAAGGAGCCTCAAATACATACCAGCTAACTGAGCATGAATCTGTGTGCATCCTCTTGCTATCTAAATCATTAAAGTCACCACCACAGAATCATAGTGTCCATGGATAGCAAAGAACTGTGCCGGGCAATGGTTTAAAACAGAGTAATTTGGACTCTCGGGGGACATTGATAATGTTTGCACACATTTTGGGTTGCTACACTTGAGACAAGGATTCTGCCTCTTCCTGTAACTTTGACCCTCAAAGGAAGGACAAAAGTTTACTAAACACAATCATGTCCCAAGAAATCAGAGAAAAACTGGGACTACAAAGATCATAAAACAGCTTCCACCTAGACCCTCAATTGTATCCTGGCAGGAAAAGCTTCCAGGTCAATAAAAATAAAGCCACAGAACCATGTGACTAAGAGAACAGAAGTGTGAGATTGGGGAATAGCATCCAGTGCATTGTGAAGGACGTTCAATTTGTTTATCATTACAATGGTCTCAGAAAGTTGCGCATTCACCCACAAAAAACAAATCCCCCTGTGGTGGAGGCAGAGATTTGAGGTCATAGCGCCTATCTCCAAATCCATACTTTTCTAGGCGGAACGCTAAGTTGTTGATGCATACTCTAAAAGTTGTTTCTCATGGCCAGTTAAGTTTGAGAATATAATCTGCTGCTTTTTTTCCTCAAGGAAATTCAAAGCCCTTGTCTGAACAATGAAAGCCCTAAGAAGTCTATTTAACCCAGTAGTGTCCTAATCAAAATGAGTGTCCTAATCGAAAAAAAAAAAAAAATCTTTTTTTTTCTTGGTGTTTTTGGTTGTTGTTTTTTTGTTGTTGTTGTTGTTTTTGTTTTTTTGTTTTTGTTTTTGTTTTCTTTCAGGTAATTCCAGAGAAATAATGTTACAGGGTCTATGTTTTGGGGTTTTTTGGGGGGAGAGGGCACCTTTCTATCCTGCTGTCACCCCTCAGCTAAACAAAGGTAGCTATCACACCCCAGCAAAACATGCCCAACTTGGACTTGACAGATTAGAGCAGCGGCAAAGCCAAACATATCCATCTGTGTAAGTACATAAGCTGTGCGGCTTGAAAGCAGCTTTCAGCCTGAAAGGCATAAAGGCAAAGACAGATCTGGGGTCAAATATTTGGCGTTCCCCTCTGGATTCTGTTCTTCACCAAACCATCTCCCAGTGTAGCCGTGGACCAGGAAGCCAAAGAGGAGGCAAGTGAGATACAGGGACACACCTGGAAATTCAAGTCCAAGGAAAAAAGTAACAGGAAGAAGGTTAAGTAAGTTCTTTGGAGAGAAGGAAAAAGGGCCCGACAGTGGTTTCCATGCACTCCTCTCAACTATGGCATGCTATTAATTAACACCATTTTTATTTCCTCTTTCTTGTCAGTATCTCTAAATCAAGGTTTCTGAACCATGGCACTGCTGACCTGTCGGGCCAGCCAAACATGAGGGATAGGATGGATCCTGCGCGTTGTACAATGTTTGGCAGTATTGGTGGCCTCTAACTTATAGCAGCTAGATGGCCAAAGAACCCCTGTCTCAAGTGTAGCAATATCTTCAAACACGGCCAATGTGTCCTAGGACATCGAATTAAGGTTTCAAACCATTGCCCTGAATGGTTTTTTGGTATCCATGGACACTATAATTCCGAAGTTGAATGTTCCCCAAAGGTAAGATACCTCTATTAAAGGCATGCTTCCCAAGGTGATTTTCTTGGGAAGTAGGAAAGTTTTTCAGAAGCAGGACCTAAAAGAAGGCCTTTGGTATTAAAGGTATGCTCTCAAAAGTGATTTGGAGACCCCTGTCTCTCTCTCTCTCTCTCTTCTTCTTCTTCTTCTTCTTCTTCTTCTTCTTCTTCTTCTTCTTCTTCTTCTTCTTCTTCTTCTTCTTCCTGGCTCATGGTATATGTATGTTTTCCAACACGTGCTTCTTCTGTGATCTGCTACCTGACCACATTCCCAAAACAATGGAGCCACTCAGCATAGACGGGAACCTCCAAAACCATGACCCTTTTTCTCTTATGAGTTAATTGCTTCAGGCAATTCAGTATGGTGATGAAAGCTGAATGACACAATTACCATCCTATATTACCATGCACTTCAAATAAGCAATATTTTCTCACACTGAAAAGGCATAACCTCCACTAGGTATCGTCACCTGGGCTTCAGGCTGCTTTCCTTGTCTTAGTTAGAATTTCTACTACTTTGACAAAACACCATGACAAAAGAGAAACTTGGGAAGTAAAGAATTTTTTTGGCTTATACTTCTGCATTGTAGTCTGTCATTGAGGGAAGCCAGAACAGGAACTCAAACAGGGCAGGAACTCGAAGGCAGGAGATGATGCAAAGGCCATGGAGGAATGCTGCTTACTGGCTTGTTTTCTATGGCTTGCTCGGCCCTCTTTCATATAGAACCCAGAACCCCCCAGCCCAGGGGTGGCACCACCCAAAATGGACTGAGACCTCCTACATCACCCAATAACTACAAAAATTCCTTACAGGTTTGCCTACAGCCAGATTTTATGAAGGCATTTTTTTTGACTAAGGCTCCCTCCTCTCAGATGACTTAGCTTGAGTCAAGTTAACATAAAACTATCCAGCACAGACTCCCTCTAGAATGACTTTCTTCCAACTCACACTAACTGTCTTACCCTCTTCCTGATCCATTCTACACACCTGGATACCACCACTCCCTAGGGAAGGCATCATAAACTATGTAGGAGTAGAGCAACTGAGATGAGCACAAGCAAGAATGCCAGAACATGAGCACATGCCATTCACGTCTCTCTACTCCTGACTGAGGATGTGACATGACTACCTGAAGTTCCTGCCTTGATTTCCCCACAATGATGACCTGTAGTCTGGAGCTATATGTTGAAATAAACCTCCTGCAATGAAACTATGACACACTTGCCTCAGCTCAATAAAGTAGAAATAAAAGTTAGAGTCCCACATAGCTGCTGTTGTATGTCCCCTGTGGGATACATGAGAGCAAAGGCTGAGGTTTAATATCTTTTTGGGTTCACCACAGAACTGAGCACATCCTGGGTACCCAAGAAAGTATCCTAAACTAGAAAAGAAAAGGCAAAGCTGGATCTCCCCAGAGGAAGCCAAGATCTCCACTTGAACAAAGGCACCTGACACCCCTCTGGAACCCCACTTGGGCAACGTTTACAAAATGACATTAAAAGTACAGCAGAGTCATTCTGATTTGGAGGGAGGTGACCCTGTATAAGAACTATGCCTCTATCTTTTTTTTATATTTCACATTTTGCTTCAGGAAATCCCAAAGTCTGTGGTCCACTGCTCTATATAGGAAGCACAAGAAAAGAAAGAAGGAAGGGGCCAAGACAGTAAAACAATTAGAAAGCAATGAAGTCTTTGCAGAAATAACAATTGACGCAAATAGGCTAGGGAATGATAGGAAAATGTTAAGACAAAAGTAGCAAGTCTCAAGAGACTGCATTACTGAGTCTTTGCTGGAATGTATTGAAACAAATATTTTTGAGAAGTGATGGAGAAAGAGGGACCAAAGAAATGTGGGAAGATAGGAAGAGGTTTTCACCCTCCTAGGCAGGAAAAACAAACAAACAAAATAAAAAACAAGAGCCATCAATGGCCATGATTAAGATGGATGAATACAGTCTTTGATAAAAACAGTGGAGTAGGACCTCAGAACCACAAGCAGCACAGCAGAATTACAACCAGCAATCTGCATTCAGGACACAGAACCCAAGGGTATTGAAGCCCAAAGATGGTCTGTAAAAGTATTAGAGGAGGAGCTGGGGAGACCAGTCAGTTTCTAAAGTGCTTGTGCAAGTATAAAAACCTGAATTTCATTCCCAGTACTCCCCCCCCCCACACACACACAAATCCAGGCATGGTCACAGACACTTATAATCCCAGCACTGAGGAAACAGAAGCCCATGGATCTGGGACACCCTGGCCAACCCACCAGCTCAAGCCTAATTGGTGAGTTCCATGCCAATAAGAGATCCTGTCACACACCTCCCCACCTCAAAAAAAAAAAAAAAAAAAAAAAAAACAAGGCGACCAGGATCCTCAGAGGAAAGAAACTGCATATACATTTTCATAAATGTAAATATAGACACATACACAAATTAATTTTTTTAAATAGGACAGGATCCAGGCTTTATGGTATTTACTGTATTCCCAGCATACAAGAATGTGAGGCAGAAAGATTGTGAGTCCAAGGCCACACCAGACTACAGAGTCAGACCCTTAAGAACAACAAACAGCTGGAGTTGTTAGTATTATTGTCATCATGGTAAGCATTATCTGAGACAAAGCTTCCCATGACCTCCCAGCTTCCCAGAATCCTTTCTTCTCTATTGACTTGTATATACATGATATATATGTGCAAGCTTTGAAAGAACCAAGGTAATGGATACAGGCAGTTTCTACAAGCTTCTGTCCTTAACATGTACCAGAAGAAAATAAAACAAATAAAAACAGAGTAACTACAGCACAATCCTGGGAGGCAAAGGAACTGGGGATGACCTGTTTCTAAAACCTTCTCCAAAAAGAGGTATCTGTTAACGTAACTTATTCACCTGGTTCAATTGTTGTCTTGGAGGATTACTGCCTCTTCTTGCTAGCCTAGGCCTAGTCCTGGAAGCTTCTAGCCTCTATACAATCTATTCCAGGTCTAGAGTATTTTCAGCCTCTGAGACTCACTGCTAAATAAGCTCACCCTTACTTGTTTTATACTGAGCTCTTGGCTGGCTGGTTCAACTCAGCTGTTCCGGCTCAAACTCCTCTCCCAGCAACTTATTTAGTCTGGCTTTTCTCTTGACCTCTGAATTGCTCTGCTTGGCTCCAAGCTAACTCTAGCAATCTTCTCTAATCTCCTGGATCCTTCTCATTCTCTGGGTCAATCAGTCTTCACCTGAGTTCTGTCTCTCTCTGCAACCCATCTCTGTATTACTGTCCTGGTAAAACTGTCTCTTCCCTTTCTGCACTGCCCATTAAGTAGCCTCTTCTCTCTTCTCATGAGAATTGGACACATCCTATTCTGTCAAGTCTTTCTCTGATTCATCTCTACTTCTGCCACTCAATTAGACATCACTTTCAAACATGGGTGCTTCCATCTACAAACTATCTTTACCTTCATTGTTTGGGATTAAAGGCGTGTATCACCACACCTGGACTTAAGCTTTTCTTTACCTAAAACTTGCTCTATACCAGACTGGTCTTAAACTCAGATCTGCTTCCCTCTGTCTCCTAGATTAAAGGCGTTTGTTTTCCAGCCAGATCACACAGACCTAGAAGGTTTTTGAATGTGATCTCTTGCCAGAGCAGCCATGTATATTGAATTAAAATTCCTCTACAGGTATCCAAGTTTTTGACATTGTGACATGATATTGTCATCCACACAATCCAAACTCAAGAACCACAAAATGGAGTTTAAAAAAAAAAACAAATCACCTAAATGTCTGATGGTGTGGGGATAGAGATGTAAATTTCATTGGCAGAATATTTACCCAGCATGCATAGAGGCTTGGGATCAATCCCTAGCACCACATAAAGCCAGACATGGTGGTACATTCCTATAGTCCTAGTAGTGACTGTTCTCAAAATTGTCCAGATGAAAGGGATAACATATAATCAGATCATGTTGAAAAGGGCTATGCATGGTAGAGAAGGTCAGAGGAGAGGGATTTCGCCCAGCTTGCAAGCCTCAGAGAGAAGATATTGACTGGAAGGAGTCTTGAATATTGAAGCAATTGATAAAGAATGGGTAAAGACATTCTGGCTAAACAGAGGAAAGAATGGCAAAGACAGATGACTTCCCTGTGCAAATATAAATAAACAAAAACATACAAACATAATTGCCTTCTACACGAGCATGCCCAGCACAAAGCAAAAACAAACAAACAAACAAAAATACTCAGGAAGTCTCTAGCAAATATTTTTACAGTACCAATTTCCAATGTTGACAGATCTATATGTCATGCGTATGTAAATACGTTCACTTCTAGACTAGTAAAACCTTCAGCCATAAAAGAAACTTAAAGGAGAAAACACCGGTCTCTCAATGAATTGAAAAGATTGACCAGTCTCCTGAAGAGGCCAGTGCTGCAGAGGAGAGGGTTTCAAATTCACTTCCTAGGCCTGGTGACTTATTAGAAAGGCAAATTCCCAACTTCACCCACACCTGCTGAGTCACAGACTGCACTACTGCACATGGGTGCACGCACCCAAACACAGGTGGAGAGTGGAGGAAGCCCTGAGCAAGTGAAGGCCTGTGTGAAAGAATATATATATAGGGGCCATGTTAAGGGGCCCAGGACTTCAGGCACATGGGAGTGGCAAAGCCTTCCCCAGATGAGACTAAGGAGGATGGCAAAGCCTTCCCCTGCTCCATGTGTGCATGTTGGCTGTGTGTGTAGAAAATATCCACTGTATCTTACTACCTCTGAATTTTCATGGCCTAAAGACTGCTCCCCTACTGACATCAGCTAAACCTGCCTCCTTTCTGCTATACATAATAACTCTTCCTCCTTGTTTATTTGAATGAAATAACCCTGCCTCCTTGTTCAGATGTATGCAACAACTTTGCATCCCTGTTCAATTCTGTACAATAAACCCGCTGAGCTCCTGGGGTACTATAGCTGCTCTATCAGAGAACCCAGTCTATCCAGTCCCAGCTTTTCTGTGTCTGTGTGGACTTATCTTTTTTTCCCCCCATTCCCTCCACACCTCACATCTGGGAAATCCTTGGGGCCATACAAGGACTCAGATTCACATGCTACATATACGCGTGCTGGTATATGTGGAGGCCAGATAGAAGTGTCAATCTTGAGCGCATTCCTCAGGTTCTATCTCTCTTATGTTTTGAGACAGGGTCTCTCATTTGACCCAGAACTCACCAATTCAGCTGGGCTAGCTGTTGCCCTCCCCAGTGCTAGAACTGCAAACATATCCTAGCCCATTCACTTTGTTTTCACATGGGTTCTGGGAATCAAGCCTAGGTCTTCATCCTTTACGGGCACTCTTACCACCTGTCTTGGTGTTCTTTTGCTGTGAAGACACACCATATCTGCAGCAACTCTCATAAAAGAAAACATTTAATTGGTGGTGTGCTTACAGCTTCAGAGGTGAGTCCATCATCACGGTAGAAAGGATGGCGGCAAGCAGGCAGGCTTGGTGCTGAATTTCTGAGAGTTCTACATCTGGATCCACAGGAAACAGGAAAAGAGAGACGCTGTATCTGGCTTGGACTTTTGTACCCCTGGTGACACACTTCCCCCAACAGGGTCACAATACCTACTCCAACAAGGTCACAACTCCTAATCCTTCTCAAGTAGTGCCACTCCCTGGTGACTAAGCATTCAAATATATGAACCTATGGATCTATTCTTATTCTTATTCTTATTCAATCCACCACACATATGAACCATCTCTCCAGTCTACCATCTCTGTTTTAATAATGCCAACTTGATTCTCGAAGACGCTAAAATTCCAGAAGCCCTGCTTTAGAGAAACTTGCTTAGAAACAGAAAAAAAGAAAAGCAACTGTGTCCAGGCTGCATCTGGAATGAAGATCTGGGCTCCCTGCACCCAAAGATAAGGTGCAGGTCAACACAGAGCCTAATTGGGGCAGGTTCTGTAATCTGGAACCCTGGTTTAGAACCCCAACATTGGTTATTACTGACTGTCATTTCCTCTAAGCCTTCATTCTGATCTGAAAAATAGGGATATTTTCCCTCCTTCTTGGAGCTATTCAAAGGACTGAGTAAGGTGGTACTGAGAAGTCACTTAACACATTAAGTGAGAGGTAATATGCATGGGAAACTCGGACAAATCCATCCGCCTCAAGAGTGCTACCATCTCCATGGTTTACATCCTTCTGAACAGCCTTCCTGTTGGCATGCCCATTCCCTTAGGGATATAGTAGACTTGGTTCAGGGGCATGATGGATTTGCAAGAATCAATATCCAGGGCTGGGGCGAGTACTCAGTTAATTAAGTGCTTGCTTTGAGAGCATGAGAACCTGAGTTTGATTCCAGAATACCTCCCATTTTAAAATTCAGATATGTGGTGTGCCCTTGTAATCCCAGCAGAGATAGGAAGATCCTTAAAGCTCACTTGCCAGCCAGGCTAGCCTATTCGGTAAGTTCCAGACCTGGGAAGAATGCTGTTGAAGAAAGAAAGAAAGAAAGAAAGAAAGAAAGAAAGAAAGAAAGAAAGAAAGAAAGAAAGAAAGAAAGAAAGAAAGGAAGGAAGGAAGGAAGGAAGGAAGGAAGGAAGGAAGAAAGGAAGGAAGGAAGGGAGAGAAAGAAAGAGAGAAAGAAAGAAAGAGAGAAAGAAAGAGAGAGAAAGAGAGAACGAAAGAAAGAAAGAAGGAAAGAAAGAAAGAAAGAAAGAAAGAAGGAAGGAAGGAAGGAAGGAAGGAAGGAAGGAAGGAAGGAAGGAAGGAAAGGAAAGGAAGGAAGAAAGGAAGGAAGGAAGGAAAAGATGGACAGTGCCTCAGGATTGACACCCAGTGTCCTCTGGCCTCCATATGCACTTGCACATATGGATGCACATTTGAATTCATACACACACACACTACATAACTGCACACAGAAATCAACTCCAAGATCTCCAGTTTTTCTAAAGATTCTGCTGAGAAGCAATCTTCTCTGAGGAATGGGGACCCAAGGGTTGGAAAGGATTCTGGCAATTTCCCTCCTCTCCCATTTCTCCTTCAAGATAGCTATTCTCTTGCCTAACAAAAGAAACACATCAGTCTTAGCCAGCCCAGATATTAATATGATATCTCCTAGAATGCAAACTTCCAGGGATGTAACAAGGGAGTAAATATAAATACTGAGATTATGACTCTCTCTAATGACCAGGCAACAGATCCATTGACAGGCAAGCAGCCTAAAGGCTGTCTAGCAACTTCTTCTCACAAACAAGGAGCTTCCACGCCTGTGGTTTCCACATAATTAAAGGAGGATTTAATTAAGCTGTAAGCAGATAGGTCATTAGAAATAATTTTTGATGTTAGATCACCAAATTATTTTTAATATCTGACTTGGAAGTATCTCAAACAATTCAAATGCATCAAAACCTTGTAGCAATTCTATCTGCTTATATTAACAAAGATTTCGGAACTTGTGTCTTAATAAAAAAAAAAAGGTCATAATTGATGCCAAATGGTTTATCTTTGTTCCAATAACTGATACTCACTCAGAGATACATGAGATGTTTTAAAATCCTACCCATCTCATAGCAGATACATTTATAATACAATTTCATTTTTTGTTTTTAATAATTGCATAGCAAAGCATACAATATAGTTATGTTGTTTTTCTCCTTGCTGTAATACTAATAATTTTGGTAATAAACCAATCCTGAGGAAATTTTTCAATACTTAGAGCCTTTTAGACACATGAAATGTTTTAAAATGTTATTTCAATTTATATGCATGTTTCTGTTGCAGAGATGTATGATGCAGAAATCAATAATAAAAAAACTTTCAAGCATAAAATTATATTACATTAGGATAAAATTCTGTAGGGAAAGCAGAATGAGAAGTTCGGGGATAAAAAGGAATGATGGGACTTTTTTTGTCTAGTGAAGTAAAGCATGTTTGTATGGTTTTTAGAGAACAGCATCAAATCACTACGGCATTTGGGCTTCAGGGGGCATTTTAAAAAGAACAATGGAACATGTTTATTTTTAAATGGCAGCATTTACGACAAGCTAAAAATATCTTCCCTGCAAATATGTGTTTACAATAGAAATCTGTAGCTGTCCAGTTTAAAATGTGTAGTGGAGTATACAACTCTCTTCAAGGAGTATGCAAGGAAGAAAGGTGTCTGCTCTGGGAAATCTTCACCTTTTCTTCTGTCTTAAGTAAGTGGAAACAGAAAGCAGAAGTGACCTTCTCGGCGCTGGACTGAAGGCCAAGGACTCTTCCAGACAAGCAGCAGTCTTTCCTGGTCTCTATTAAAGACTGGCCATCTACCATCATTAAGAAAACAAAGGATTTGTTGAAACGCTGATGAGGATTTGGACAAAAGGAAACCAATGCTCCTCCAAAATTTCCACTTCAAATAGCTCACAATCACCTATAACTCCAGACCCAGGAAGGTCCCTCTTCTGGCCTCCTCAGGCACCTGCACGCTTATGGCGTGTGCTGGAGTGTGTGCGCACACACACACACACACACCACACCCACATACATACCACATATACACACAAACACAGGCACATACCACGTACAAACACACACATGAATAAATACTCCTTTCTAAAAACTGGGGACCTTAAACAATATATATTTGAAGCAAAACTGTCCAGGGGGACAAAAAAGAACTAACAGGAAGGAAGAGGGGGGAAAGGAAAGGTAAAGATGTTGGAAGGATAATAATACATGTTTTATATGTAACTTTTTAAATGATTGGCCATCTAGATAAAAGCCTGTGAAACAATTGGGGGGGAGGGGGTCAGACACAGGTCTGGCCCACAACATGTACCTGATTTGTGCTCCTGATAAGCAAACCTGGATCACGTTATGAAGTAGCATGCGCAGGTGAACATTCCTTCTCAGCCCCCCCCACCTCCCCAACAGGAGTGGCCATGTGAAAACAGTCTAGCTGCTCAATCTAAGTGCAGATCTGGGGTTCTCCTGCCAAAATCATGTAGATGACGCTGGTTCTGTCTGTCCTTGCTTCTTCCTGTCCTGAACACTGATGTAACGTCTGGGGCTACAGCAGTAACATAAAAACTGTGGGGCAAGAAGCGTGAAGACGAAAGTCAGAAAACACTGAGAACGGCCACAGGGGTATATGCAGAGAACCTGTGCCCCAAGGGGCATTGCTGAGCTCAGTTCTAATGCCAATGACAGCCTATCTCCAGACCTCTGGCCTCATTGCACATGTACTTACGCCATGAAAACCGTTGCTACTTAGGTATTGATACTTTCGCTGTGCAGCGAACTACTCCAGAAGTTGGTGACATTTAAAGGGTGCTTTATTAAGCTCACAGGTTCTGGGGGGAGGAGTTTGGAGGCAACATCGAAAGAGTTGCCTCTGCTACAATGCCTGGGGCCTCTGCTGAGGGGACTGAACTGCCTAGGAACTGGAGCAGTCCGCCAGGAGAATCTTCTTCCAAGATGGCGTCTTCACTGCCACATCTGTGGCTGAGAGGACCAGGGTTCCCTCCCAAACAGCCTTTCCATGTGGCTTAGGTTTTCCCCAGCATGATGGCTGAACTCTGAGAGCACACATCTCACCAAGTCTAGGCCGAGTTTGCATGGTCTATTTTGATCTGGAAATACGCTGAAGTCGTGTAATTTCCTACAGTGCTCATTCATTTAGCCAGACTAGGTACCAGATTCAAGGGAAGGAATCCACTCTCAGTGGAAGATTCAAAGAGCTTGCTATGTACTCGAAAATAAAGACGAGCATTATCAAAGCGTGCAGTGTCGTCGTTCAGTGTCTGTGTGCACCGTGTCATTTAACATCCATCGCTCGCCATGATGTGCGCAAGACCCTTTGACTCACTTGTCTTACAGTCTGGAGCCTACACCCTTCAACCAGCCTGAACTCCCCCTGTGCTCTAATGCCTAGGAAAACAAGTCTGCTCTGGATTCATATAGTCAACCCTTACACTGTACATATATGTAAGATTATATGTGCCTAGCTGGTTTATTTCTCTTAGCATAACATCCCGTTTTGTCTCAAATGGAAGAATTTATGATCCAACCACTAAATAATTAAATTTATATACATAATATATAAATATATAGTACATATTTTATATGTAAGTATTATAAATATATATGCTTATATATAATATATGTAAATATATGTATTTATAATATATATAAGTATATGTTTATATTATATATATATTTATGTATCACTAACAATGTTTTGACTTATTCATCCATCAATGGGTCCTTATGTTATTTCTGTATCTTGGCTATTATGAATAATTGCTGTAAGAAATGTGCAATATAGGTATCAATGTGAAAAACTAATTTGATTTCCCTTGGCTATATCCCCAGATGTGAGATTACTGGGTCATATGATAGTTTTCTTTTTAATTTTTCAGGGAAAATCCATGCTGGACTCAGTACCACCTGTACCAATTTCTATTCCTACCAACTAAATGCAAGGGCTCTCCTTTCTCCACAGCATTGCCGACAATGATAGCTTGTATTTTCCACAATAGCCATATTAACAAATGAGATGTTAGTTTGTCGTGTTTTTTTTCCCTGCAACTAAACATACCCGTAACTGATATAATGGATTATAGAACATAAATTGGGTATGACATTGAAAATTATAATTATACAGTTGAGCTAAAAGCAGGGGGAATAATAAACGGGGAGTCATCAAGGAAAAGCCTTCATCAAAACCAAACACGCATCAAAGGCATAAGCTAGTGACTGTCGCTAATGCTATATGTGATTCCAAATCGTCCTCTGCCGTTTCCAAATAACAAAGGTTTTAGAAAAATCCTACCTGATCTTCAGCTGTTACCGTAGCAAAATTGAGAACATATACCAAGGTTACGAAGAGGCCTAAATAACGAAGCTTAGCATAGTACACGGAACCCACAAGTGATCAGTCTAGGCCGACCTTTTGTTTATACACTCAAGGAACATGCACAGGTGGAAAAATGAAATGAACATCAACTAGGTGTTAGTATTCCCCAGAGGTAAGTCAGAGCTCCAAACCTCCCCGTGGACTTGCAAGCTCTTCTGAAATTTCTATATTACAAAACATAGAGGAGTTGGGCCAGTTTACCTGCAGGAAACTTTGGAAATGCTTTAAATGCCCTAGTGCCCAAGCCAAAACTCAAGCCTTCACCCAGGAAAGCCTATTCCCATCATTGCTGGCAAGTCAAGAAAGCAACTACAGTTTTTCACATGAGAGATCAACAACCAAATCTGGGCTAAGTTTCTCAATATTTGATCTACACCGACTTGTTTTGTTCCTGAAAGCCCTGGGCCACAGTCTTCCTGAATGGGTTAACTCAGACCTCCTGTTTTTAGCTCCTGGCCCGTTCAGTCACATTGGTGCACTGTGAATACCAGGGGGTATTGTGTTAATAATACCCCCTTGTGTTAACATCAGCCCTTGGTGATGGTTGTCCAGGTCTGTATTACATACAGGCTGAACGGAGAGAATGAAAAGTGAGATGCGGATGGAGCTATGAGAGACTGCTTTGCCTTGCTCTGTGCACTACTTCTTTTCACTGACTCCAAGATCTAGAGCAGGCCAAAGGTGGCAGAAAGCCAAACGTTCTGGCCCTTCTCTGTGTTTTAAGTGTGAAAAGTCAGCAGTTGTTTGGGGACTCAGAGGAGCCACTAAGGCCCTTTCCTATCATCTTATCCATCGTAAGTTTTTCTTCCAGATGCATTCCCATGAATTACTGGGCAGCAGAGCCGCAGGGGCTCCCAAAACCACACAGACTGTTATTGTTGGTCTTGGTTGCAGACTAGAGCTACGTGGTAAGAATCAGTGGGGAGCAGAGAAAGCCCTGAGTGTGTAAAGATGGGTTAAATGTGTGTCGTTGACATCAGCACAGCCAAGTCAAGGACCACAGCCTCAGACCTATGGGAAAATGCCAAAGCCTTGCTCCCCTCTCCAGGTTCCGAGGAATGACAAAGCCATCCATGTACCGCTGTTGATAAGAGTATGCAGAAAGTGTCCACCATTGCTTTCTCTCCCCTAGATGTTTACAGTCTGAAGATTGCTTCCCTACAGAGACTGCTCCCATGTTTAAACCAATCTCCTTGATCCAGCTGTACACCATAAACCCCATCTCCTTGCTTATTTGCATATAAATAATCCCTCCTCTTTGTTCAGCAATATATAAAAAATATTCTGAGCTCCCAGGCTTCTGTGGCTTTGCCATCAGAAACCCCACTCCACCCAATCCCAGCTTTTTTGTGTATCTATGTATTTGTGCTCATTTAATTCTCTTGCTGCCCTAGTCAGGTCTGTCCCTCAAGCCATGATGGATGCAGCAAAAACCTATTGATGAAGGCACCACACAGTACACAGAAATTCAGGCTGTACCTGGGCTCACAGCTTCCTCCTTGCTGGCTACCATTCACTGTGCATGAAGATTTTCTACAGACTGCCAAGGGAGAGAAGTCATCAACAGTTTTACCCACTTCTGGACCTTGTATGCTTCAATATCAACACTCACTCGTTCAACAATGGCGTGACTGTTTCAGGGTATCCAGCCACTTTCTGATTAGATTAAAGATCCTCTTCACAGTGAGGAGTGCATGCCTGGCACTGTAAACCTGGTCAAAAACTTATAGATGGAAGGTCACAAATCCAGGTGGGAGAAGCATCTCCTAGATCTTTCTAAATAAATATGTATGTAGTCAAACTGACTCCTAAACCATTATGTTTATAGCCATAGACTAGTGCTGCTCCCAGATTTGGTCAGCCAAGGTTCTTTTTGCAGTCAGCAGCGATTCATGCACAGACTCACAATTAACTCAGTGTGCTAAGTGTAAGAGACTGTTGAATACTCAACCCTAAGTAGGACATCGTTATCACATTTTTCAGGGTTCGGTTACATTTTAGAGGAGTAGGTGAGATTATGAGACCTGAAGGATAAAGAAGAATGCTGTAAAACTCTGTTTTATGGATTTGACATAACTGTTGCAATCATGAACACACAGTAGCTGTAGCTACTTGCACAAGACCTGGACAAACACACACACATACACACACACACACACACATACACACACACACACGCATATACACACACACATACACACACATACATACACACACGCATATACACACACACGCATATACACACACATACACACACACACACACGAGAGGGATAATATTAGTTACATTTCTGTTGCTATGATAAAATGGCATAACCAAGGCAACTTGAGGACGGAAAGTTTATTGGACTCATGGTTCCAAAAGGAGAGTCTATAACAGTGGGGGAAGCAATGGTAGAGGGGGCTGAAAGATCATCTCTTCAGCTGTACACAGGGAGGAGAGAGTGAACTGGAAGTTGGGAAAGGCTATAAACTCTCAAAGCCTGCCCCCAGTGGCATACTTCCTGCAGCAAGGCTCCACTTCCTACAGGCTCCATAATGTCCCCAGACAGTGCCACCAACCAGGAACTAAATGTTCAAATATGTGAGTTTATGGGGGACATTTCTCATTCAAACCACCATAGGGACTATTTGTGAGGAAATGCATCAGCAGGAGTGGGAGAGAGTTAGCAGGAGGTGAATAGGATCATAACACATTATATACATAATATGAAATTGTAAAGAATAAAATTGTAAAAGCTGAAAACAGAAATAAAGGAAGTTTCCCTTTCAGGGTCTCAGTCTCCTGCCTCATACTATATGAACACCCATCCTAGCCTTAGACAAGTGGCCAAGGGAGAGAAGTCATCAACAATCTTACCCACTTCTGGACCTTGTATGCTTCAATATCAATACTCACTCATTCAACAATGGCGTGACTGTTTCAGGGTATCCAGCCACTTTCTGATTAGATTAAAGATCCTCTTCACAGTGAAGAGTGCATGCCTAGCACTGTAAACCTGGTCAAAAACTTATAGATGGAAGGTCACAAATCCAGGTGGGAGAAGCATCTCCTAGATCTTTCTAAATAAATATGTATGTAGTCAAACTGACTCCTAAACCATTATGTTTATAGCCATAGACTAGTGCTGCTCCCAGATTTGGTCAGCCAAGGTTCTTTTTGCAGTCAGCAGCGATTCATGCACAGACTCACAATTAACTCAGTGTGCTAAGTGTAAGAGACTGTTGAATACTCAACCCTAAGTAGGACATCGTTATCACATTTTTCAGGGTTCGGTTACATTTTAGAGGAGGGGGTGAGATTATGAGACCTGAAGGATAAAGAAGAATGCTGTAAAACTCTGTTTTATGGCTTGGTCTGTTTTCTGTTGCCACAACAGAGTATATGAAATTAAGACTTCTTATGTAGAAAACTTTGTTTTGGCTCGTGGAGCTGGAGACTAAGCAATCTATGATCCAGTTGCCGCATCTGGGGTGCACCTTAGCGTACCTACTTGAACTCAGTGTGGAAGCACAATTGAGCTTATGTTTATGAAAGTAAAAGAAGGCTGTTAGGAGACAGTTTCCTGAGGCCAGCCATCTCAGGAACAAGATCCACCTTGCTGACAGGGTCCCGGAACCCAACTCCTAGCCTGCTTCTTCAGGTGTTTCATGTTTGTCTATTAACCAGTAAAGGATATAAAGAGGAAAATTGCCATTATCCATTATCTAAACTAAGGCACACAGGTTGTAAATGTGTTGCCTGTCTTGACTTAAAGCTTGCTCATTCCTTTGTTCCTCTATCACTCCAAAGTCCAGGCCAAAGTCCAAGAGAGGATGTGACTGCAAAGAGCTGAGTCGAGGGTCCTGAAACCAAGTGACATGGAAAGATCCAGTCACTGCTTGCTTAATCCCCAGTGTCAAAATATGATTGGTCAGTGCAACCCAAAAAGCCAAATACACATTATGACAACCTGCTTTTGTAGTAGCTAAGCCACTCCCTAAAAGCAAGAACTCACTCATGAAAGAATGCCACATGTCCATTTATGAGGGCTCAACCCTTATGTCCCCAACCTCTCCCACTAGGCCCTACCTCCCAACCCGGCCACCTTGGGACCAGACCTCACTAAGAGTTTCAATGGAGAAAAATCATATCCAAACCAGAATACTAAACTAAGAGGGGCTTTTCCTAATGTGCATGTTCCTAAATAAAAATGAGTTGTTGTACTATCTCAAAGCCAGCTTCCTTTTTCTGGAGTCTCAAAGAGAGGACCATAGAGTTGTCAGCAAATATTGTTCACATCCTACTGGGCTCAACACACTATGAAGAAATATGATCAAGCCAGGGTCAGATGAGGTAATGGCTAGTAGGTACTGCCTAGAAGAGCAAGAAATAAGGAAAAGTGTGCTTAAACACTACTGGGATGATGCTAAACCACCAAAAGCCAAGAGATGGAGGGAGGAATATGCCTCCCAACAGTCTTTAGGGAAAATGCATGGTGTGGTTAAAGGAATATTATATAGTCTCCCAAAGCTTAGACCCCATTGTCTCCGGTTTCATAGTGAATACCACTGTAGGATGGTCAGTCTCTAAATAGTCTCCCTATTCGAAAGAGGGGCCTGCACTCACTATAAAATCTGAAGAGTAGATTAGCATTCCCACTCTCTAGCAGACTAAGACTGATCCAGACTTGAACAAGTGGAGGCTTCTACATGAGACATGAAATCTTTCCCCATATAAAGACATAGGGAAACCCAGTGACGCCTGAGGTAGAACACTGGTCTACCTCAATCGAGTATGACAATGGCTGTAGAGGGACTGCAAATCTGGCAGTGATTACTAAAGTGTGTTTTCTGAGTCTCCTGAATTCATGAGCGAGCATTCTGTAAAAACACCCTCAATAATGCCTTTTTCTGCTTAAACTACTATTTTTTTTTTCAGCTAGGTTGGAAAGAATATTCTGGAAGCTGCCTCTTAAGAACAGTAGAGCCAGTGATATACAGAGTACGTGTTCCAGGTAGGCACTAGATTAGTTGGATAACAGAAAGCTGAAGCTTCCACACTGGGTCCTTCTCCACTCTTCCAGGTTTAAACTCTGCCTTCAAATTTAACAACAGTTTCTAACACATATGCTGGCCTAAGAAAGCAGGAAACTATCAGAAGTCTACCATGATCCCCACATCTCAGACAGCTCTCGGAGGGTTACAAAAGCTCCCTGACATACATTCAGACACCAGGACACAGCCATCGGTGGAAAGCAGTCCCCTGCCTGCTCTCAGATGAATGAAATCCAGATGTCTTAAAGCATTCAAAAAAGAAAGTGTGGTCATCAAATATTCTCTGAAACACATCAGGTATCATGATCAAGTGTCTATGGAACGCAAAGCTGGTCTAACATTCAAAATTCAATCAATCATATTAGTGAACAAAAATTTAAAAAACATATAGCTAAATAGATTTGGAAAAATTTTAGAAAATGGCCTCTAATAAAACTTCAAATACTCTCAAAGCAGAAAAGAAAATTACTTCCTCATGTTGCTAAGAGACATTTCAGGAGAATCTACAGCTAGTATCACTCTTATGGGCTGCTGAGATGGCCCAGTGCGTAAATGATGCTTGTACTCAAGCCTTACAACTGGGGTTCAAGCTCTGGAACCCACATGGTCGAATGAGAGAACCAGCTCCTGCATTCTGACCTCCACATGTGCCATGGTATACCTTCAAGCGTACATACATCTCACACACACACACACACACACACACACATACACACACACACACACACACACATCCATGGCACATATAAATGTTAACAAAACATTCTAAATGTGTTTGCTTTCTCCTGTTACACTACATTATCATGAAACTCCTAACCACTTTGATAAGCATCCAAATTTGGAAAAAAAGTAAAGCTGTCTGACACAGGTGGTATGATTGCCCACAGAGAAAAACCCTAAGGCGCCTTCTAACAGAGTCCTCCCATGTCATCTGAGCACAACCCAGAACCAAGCAAAGCAGGAGCCACACTGCCACTCATCACTGAGTATCAGAGGAAACATTCTAGCACTCCAGCCACGTCCCTCTGGTCACACAGCCGGTGTGGAAAAGCACCTATACAAGACGTAAATACCATAAGGAAAGGGTCATTGAGGCCACTTTGCAGGGCGGTTACCAGAAATATCACTTTTGTCAGCATCAGAAAGCATTAAACATTGTGGATAAATTAGTAAAATGTGTAAGATCCATACAATGAAAAAAAAAGCCAAAATAGTGTGCAAATATTCTAGAAAATTTTAAAGACCTGAATAAACAAAGGTATGTGCAATGTCTCCAAGTAGAGTCTGTCGATACTGATACGTCAATGCTTTCCAACAGGCAGAGGTTGGTGTTGTCTCAATCACAGAGCAAAAGTGTATGAGCTGATAATAAAATCCATATGCAAATGTTTAGGACTTAAAATAACTCAAATGACTTTGAGAAAGAATAACAAATCTGGAGGACTCGGACTGTCTCCTCCTACACTACACCCTAAAATAATATAAGAACTCTACTATTCTAAGATTTACTACTATAAAGCTCCAGTAATAAGGGCAGCATGCTATTAACAGAGGGGAGACATATGGATCAATGGAACAGAACAAAGACTCCAGAAATAAACCCACTCATCTATGGTCAATTGCTTTTTGACAAAGATGCCCAGGCAATCCAATAGGAAAAGATTTCCAAAAGCTGCTAGGATAACTGAATATCCACAAAGAAAAAAAAAATTGAACCTTGAAATTTGTCCTACATTACAAACAGAAACTAACTTAAAATTGATCACAAGCCAAACGTAACTAAAAACTTGTAGAAGGAAACAAGGATAAAAGAATTTCTACCCTTAATATAGGCAAAGAATTGTTAATATCCAAAAAGCATGTATTCTAGAAGGAAAAAAAATCAACAAATTAAACTAGCTCAGAATTAAAGCTTTCTATTCTTTGGGATAGCATTTAAAAAATAAAAATGAAGGCAAGCCTCAAAGATACACATATATACACATATACAAAAATATGTATATTGTGTGTAATACTTATCTAAAAAACTCTTACACTTCAAGAATAAGTTAAATGACTCAATTAAAATAAATAAGCCAGAATGTAAGAAGATTCACATAAAATGAAATGCAGCTGACAAATATTGTAAATAAAAATATTTCAACATTGTCACGGGAAAAATGAAACTTTAAAATGATAGGTTCTCTGGGATTGGGAACATGGCTGAGTTCAGATCCCCAGTACTCATGCATAAGGCTGGGAGTGGGTGATGGGTGTAGAAGCAGGAACAGGTGACGCCCTGAGGCCTATTGAGGAGTATGCCTGCCCATATCAGTGAGCCCCAGATTCAGTGAAAGACGGTGTCTCAAAAAATACAGTGGACATCAATTGAGAAAGACATCTGACATCAACATCTAACCTCCACACTCATGCACACATACCCTCATACAAGTAACTTCGCTACACCTATTAATTACAATGATTAAATCCTAGCATATGTAATTAATTTATTATTAATTACAGTCTATTCACTTTGTATCTCAGCTGCAGCCCCCTCCTTCATCCCTCCCAATCCCACCCTCCCTCCCTCTTCTCCTCCCATGCCCCTCCCCAAGTCCACTGATAGGGGAGGTCCTCCCCTTCCATCTGACTGTAGCCTATCAGATCTCATCAGGACTGCCTGCATTGTCTTCCTCTGTGGCCTAGAAAGGCTGCTCTCCCCTCAGGGGGAGGTGATCAAAGAGCAGACATCTGAGTTCATGCATATATGTGTATGTATATATATATATATATGTGTGTGTGTGTGTGTATACAAATATATATACATATATATGAAAATGTGCCTGACATCTAGAAGCCTAGTAAAAGATTTTTGCATTAATTTGAGCCACGCTTTTATTTTGTGCAATTATTATCTATCCTCTACATGAACCCATTTGTCCCCCTCAAATTTATATCCTGCATACACACACACACACACACACACATATATGTGTGTATATGTATATATGTAAAATATATGTTTTAGTACTATGTCCTGTTGGCAGAGTAACAGCCACAGGCTCTCCATTAGGGCCTATGACCTCTTAGCCACAGGTTCTCGGCTCAGTAACTGGTACAGGTCCCATTTTATGGATTGGAACATAAATACAATCAGAGAGCGGTTTGTTATTCTCATGGCACTCATGCCGCTACTGCACAGCTGGCCATATCTTGCCACGCAGGTTATTACTGTTCACAAATGGTTGATTACTTTTCTCCCCTAGTAGCATGCCTAGCACCTTCCAGCACTAGGAAAGCTAGGCTGTGAGGATGAGTTCCCAGGTCAATACCAGCTTCATTTCTCCAGGTTCTGTTGACTCGAGCGCATGGTTTCTTCAGCCATGGAGTCTTACCATCATCTTCTGGACGGTAGCCAATATCAATGAAACAGCTGGTAACGTTACAGGAGAAAGTCAATTAAAGTTCAAGTCAGTGAGACCATGTTAACCTACTTTGCACATGCACTTTTAGAAGTTTGCACCAATATTATTTCATCATCTAACTAATGTTTTGATAATGAATACTTAGGGTATTTCTAATAGTTTGCCTTCATAACTGAATCAAAATACACCTCTGTTCTATCGCTTAGTTGGGGCTTGTATAGACATTAGAATACAAAAAAAAATAAAATAAAAAATAAAGCTTTGACTGTGAAGAAAGGAGTATTAGTTTTATATGGTTACCATAACAAAATACCACAGATTGTGAGCCTTAAAACAAAGACCTTTACTTCTTGATGTTTTGGAGACTGGAAGTCCAAGAAGATATGAACTTTTTTTTCTTTCCGGTTTCTTTCTTTAGCTTGTGGGTCATCTCCCATGTCTTCGCATGCCCTTTCCTCTGTGTGAGTTTCCCTAGATAGCTTCCTTTGCTTATAAGGGCATCATTTCTTTCAGGGTAGAGTCCCACTCTTTTTTTTTTTTCTTAGCTTAACCGTAATTACCTCTTCAAAGATCCCATTTCCAAATATAGTCACATTGGGAATTAGGGCCGCAGGATATGAATTTGAGGGGAACAAAATTCAACCCATGTAGAAACTAGGTAACAATTTCACAAAATAAAACTGTGACTCAAATTCATGCAAAAAATCTTTTACTAGACTTCTAGATGTCAGGCACATTTTCCTGTGACCTTACAGTACTCCCCTGAACTGGCATGCCTCTCCTTACACAATAGGTATGGTTTGTTGTATAAATTGAATTCTCACAAAAGACTCCGGAGCTATGCTTTAACTAATTTCTAGGATTCGATTTACCGCAAACCAAAAGGAAAGAAAAATGTTTTCAGTGTAATAAAAGAAGAGGACACAGAAGTGTGGATCACAAAGGCCCCCAAAAATGATTATGAAACATCCATTTTCTCCATCATCAGAACTCAAGAGGCCGGGCCACTTCAGTGTAATATATTCAACCCATCAACTGTTTACTGAGCACCAATTATAACCAATAATCACTAAGCTGTCATTCAGTAAGGCAGAGCAGAGTCGGGGTTAGAAGCGCAGGCTCTACCTTTGAAAGAATGAGGTCAGTATATATGGAACAAATCTGTAAGATAATAAGCGACTTAAAAATAAGGTGAAAAGTCTTGTGTTTCAAAGGGTACCATTTATACAAAAAAAAAAAAAAAGAGGAAATGTGTGTGCTTTTTTGCATAGAACATCTCTGGAAGGGTTTTTTTAAACTACTAAAAGCGGTGCTATTTTGGGACGTGATGGAGTAACGCAGTCCCTGCCTTGAAAAGAGAAATGAAAATAAAAGGAGTAAAGCATCAGCTCCGGTAGGACTGGCCTTTGAGAAAAGAGAAATAAAGGAAGGGAACGCTGCAGTAGCCCCGGCTTACTGTCTGCAGATGACTTCCAGTCCACCATTCTGGGAGGAAGAATCAGGCAGGGTTAAGAAACTATGTTTGAGGGTCTTAAACATGACAGTGTTCCATGCTGGAGAGGATGTTGAGAAAGGGGAACCCTCCTGCACTACTGGTGGGAATGTAAACTTTACAACCACTTTGGAAATCAATCTGGCTCTTTCTCAGACAATTAGCAATAGTGCTCCCTCAAGATCCAACTATACCACTCCTAGGCATATATCCAAAAGATGCTCAAGTATAAACAAGGACATTTGCTCAACCATATTGTAGCAGCTTTATTAGTAATAGCCAGAAGCTGGGAATAGCCCAGATGCCCCTCAGTTGAGGAATGGATACAGAAATTGTGGTACATCTACACAATGGAATATTACTTGGCAATAAAAAACAAGGAAATCATGAATTTTGCAGGTAAATGGTGGGAACTGGAAAAAGATCATCCTGGGTGAGGTATTCCAGAAGCAGAAAGACACGGATAGTATATACTCACTCATAAGTGGATATTAGACATAAAATATAGGATAAACATACTAAAATTTGCATACCTAAGGAAACTAAACAAGGAGGACTCTGGCTAAGACACTCAATCCCCATTCAGGATGGCAAAGGAGATGGACATTGGAAGAGGAAGAAAACAGGAAACAGGACAGGAGCCTACCACAGAGGGCCTCTGAAAGGCTCTACCCTGCAGGGTATCAAAGCAGATGTTGAGACTCATAGCCAAATTTTGGGCAGAGTACAGGGAATCTTATGAAAGAAGGGGAAAGTAGTAAGACCTGGAGAGGACAGGAGCTCCACCAGGAGAGCAACATATTAAAAAAGTCTGGGCACAGGGGTCTTTTGTGAGACTGATACTCCAGCCAAGGACCGCTCATGGAGATGGCCTGGAACCCCTGCACAGAGGTAGCCCATGGCAGTTCAGTATCCAAGTGGGTTCCATAGTAATGGGGACAAGGACTGTCTCTGACATGAACTGATTGGCCTGCTCTTTAATCACCTCCCCCTCAGGGGAGAGCAGCCTTACCAGGCCACAGAGGAAGACAATGCAGCCCCTCCTGATGAGACCTGATAGACTAGGATCAGAGGGAAGGGGAGGAGGACCTCCCCTATCAGTGGACTGGGGGATGGGCACAGGTAGGAAAGAGGGAGGGAGGGAAGGTGTAATTGGGAGGGGAAGGAGGGAGCTACAGGGGGGATACAAAGTGAATAAACTGTAATTAATAAAAATAAAATAAATTTTTAAAAATGGCAGTATTCACAACAGCCTATCAGAGAAGAAAATGCAACATAGAGAAGAGGTTCCACAGTTTTCGAAAGTGTTGAGTCTGTTCTGTGCATTCTCTGATCTGCACACATGTAAGAAGTGGCCTGTCGCTGGAAAAGAACCACCAGCCACAGGATGCTATATGGATCCAGAAATAATGTACACTTACATTGGTCAGAACAGGAAGACCACACACTGCCTAGAGCATTGGGTGGGACCCTCAGAAGTGAGGATAAATTAACCCTCGAGTATTAAGAAGTAGTACAGTAAAAGCATGTAAGTGAGCCAGCCCTCCAGGGTGAGCAGCTGGAGACAGGACAAAGGAAAAAGAAGCTGTGATCATCACATGTGTTCTACCTGCCTCTACATCATATGCCTTTTTGTACTGTTTGGATTTCTTATGTGCATAGAGATTACATTTATAAGACATTTTAAAGGGGAAGGTATCTGGAGTCAGACCCCTAAGGTAAGAACCTGGCTCTACCACTCATGAACTATGTAAAACTGGATAAATCTTAGGTTGCTTACCATTGAAATAGACTTACTTTGGGTTGCAGTAAAGAATAATTGGTTATTTTAAACAACTAATAGTACCTGACACTTCTAGGCAAAAAAAAAAAAATTCTACTTCCTTCTGACTTGTTATACATTTTTCTAACAGAAGCACCCTACTTTTTTTGGGGGGGAGGGGGAGAGGGGACACATGTGCCCCACCAGTCCAGATGTTCTAGGAAGGCATCCATCCCTCTACCCCACATCCTGAAACAGAGAAGTTAGGAAGTCGCTGCCTCTCTTGCCCCTAGCACAGGAATGAACCAGTCCATGGAAAACGGTGCTGTGGCTTTTACTGAAAATGCTAGGAGGGAAAAGTCCCTTTGGGAGCCTGTTTCCTTCAGAGAAGCAGCCAGTGAGAAGCTGTCCGTGCTCCAGCAGATGGCCCTACACCTATATTCATACTGAGAGCTCTGAGGAGACTCGGTGGGGGGAAAAAAATGAGCACATGAAATTGGGAGGGTACAGGGACTGTTTGGGAGGAACTGGAGTGGAGTGTAGGTAGATCAAAACATTGTGTGCATTATAAAATTATCAAGAAATCTTAAACACCGCCATTCAAATGATTTTCTTTTTAAAGAAAAGAAGTGCTTCTTTCTGCTAAAATTGTTAAGTGAGTGGATTGGAGCTGCTGGTAGCCAGGGATCCCATCTGAGAATGAAAGTCAAGAAAGGTGAAAACAGCACTTAGATATGAGTGGTTCTAGCTGGGCGTGGTGGTGCACGCCTTTAATCCCAGCACTCAGGAAGCAGAGGTAGATGGATCGCTGTGAGTTTGAGGACAGCCTGGTCTACAGAGAAAGTTCCAGGACAGCCAGGACTGTTACACAGAGAAGCCCTGTCCCAAGAAAGAAAGAAAAAAAGAAAAAGAAAGAGGAAAAAAGAAATGTGTGGTCCTGTTAATGTCATTTGAATGTCTATAATCAGTTTCTACACAATATCACTTGCAACCAGAAGAGGCCTGAAGATTTCATTAGTGATTATCCATATTTGACTCATTCAGTACGTGCAAGAGCCCAGACAGAACATCAGAAAGCATGCCAAGAGCTGGCTCTAAAACATAAGGTCCTTGCCTTCAAGAAGCTTATAGCCTAGTAAAGGAGACAACTATGCAAAGCGGCAGCTGCTAGAGTAGAGATTCCCAGGATGCTGTAGGTGTTTTACAGAGACCCTTTAGGGAAGAAATGGGCTACACATTCGAGAGTTTAAGGAAGTGATGCCTAAAATGATGTTTGATGAACGGTGAGGGGGGAAATTGGATGCTGTACGAAGACATGAGGAAGTATGGTGTGTTCAGGGAGGTATAGCAACTATCAGTGTCCAGAGGAGAGGTGAGGCAAGTGGCCACAAAGAAGAGCATGGCCTGCATGGTGCTTGAGAATGTAATTCACAGTCTGTTCACGGTGGGGAGCTGTATCAATTCCTTTTCTCATTGCTGTGACCAAATACCTGACAAAGAGCAGTTTAAGGACTGGACGTTTATTTTTGGCTCACAGTTCAAGAATACAGTCCATCACGTCATGGAAGTCATAGAAATCACCTCTTGAGGCAATTGGTCACATTGCATCTTCAATCAAGAAGAAGAGAGCAATGAATACGGGTGCTCAGCCATCTTTTTATGCAGTTCGGGACCACAGACCATAGGATGAACATATCCACGGTTACACTGGACCTTACATCCTCACTCTAGAAAAGCTCAGACATGCTTTATATTTGTTTCCATGGTGATTCTAAGTCCCATTGAGTTGGCATCTGACATGAACCATCATAAGTATCATTCAAAGATCTAAATCCCTGGGAGAGATATGGTAAGGTTGTGTGTGTGTGTGTGTGTGTGTGAGAGAGAGAGAGAGAGAGAGAGAGAGAGAGAGAGAGAGAGAGAGAGTGTAAGAATGGATTTAAAGTCCCAGCCATGCAAGGATGAGGAACTGAATCAGGTACTCAGCACCCAACTTAAAAATGCTCAGTATAAGAGTTCATTACTGTAATCACAGTGCTGAGGGGGATACAGATAGGAAGACCCCTGGGGCTTGCTGGCCAGCCAGTCTAGCTGAATTGATGAGCTCTGGGTTCAGGAAGAGTCCTTATCTCACAAAGGAAGATCTGGTGATTGCAGAAGACACCTGATGTTGACCTTCGGCCTCCACATACACACGTATGTTGACATGCACCTATACACACACACACACACACACACACACACAATTTGAAAGCAAGGCAGATGTCAGAGCAATTTGTACTTGAAAGAGTTGAGTTAGGATATTTGAAATAGGAAGGAGGGAGAGTTTGCTGTTGTCCTTTGTTCATTTTGTGTGAGTTCCAGGCAGCTGTAAACTGTCATGGCAGAGCTAAGGCATCTCTCCAGCCCCCCAAAAAGGAAGAATTTTTTGAGTAAGGTTGCGGGTTTGTGCATGGTACCTGCAGAGGCCAGAAGATGGCATCAGATACCCTGGAACTAGAGTTACAGATGATTGTGAGCCACCGTGTGGGTACTGGGAATCGAGCCCAGGTCCTCTGGAAGAGCAGCTAGTATACTCCAAACTTCTGAGCCATCTCTCCAGCCCCTGAAGATATTGTTTAAATCCCTGATTCCAACTGTACCTGACATTCTCGGGGTTTTCAGTTAATCAACCTACGCCCCTTATTTGTTTTGATACTAACTTCACTTGGCGTTGATGCTACTGTCAAGTAAAAGGTGTTTAATTGATACAGAACCCCAAAGGTGAAGGTTAAACTCCAAGATTCTCAGGTCAGGCTCTTCATTCCCTGGAGTTGGAGAAGGGGGTATTCAATGTCTTGGTCTGTTTTCTACTTTATAACAATAACACAGACTGGTTAATCATTTTAAAAAAAACTTATTTCTCATAGTTTGGAGATCAGGAAGTTAAATATCAACTTCCCAGAATCCAGTGAGGTTCTTCTTGCTGTGTCAAAATGGCACATAGTAAGAGGGAGGAGACCTGAGTACTCAGATCTCTCTTCCTCTTTTTAAACCCCACCATGGGTGGGAGTAGCCTCATGACTCTAAGTAAGCCTATTTTGATAGTCACTTTTTGCCACTGTGACAAAATACTTAGTAAGACAATTTTAAAAAAGAAGGGTTTATCTCACCTCCCAGTGTCTGAGATTCCTGTCTAGGGCAGCTTACACAGTTACTGTGAGCCTGTGAGTACAGTATCACTGTGGCCAGGGATGTGGTAAAGCATTATGACTCATCTCCCTGTGGCCAGGAAGCAAACGTTGGCCCCACCTCCCAACAGCCCATTCAGCATGAGCTTATTGATAAATTAACCTGCTGATGATGTTACTAATCCAAACAACACTCAACTATGCCAACAGCTGGGGACCAAGTTTTCAACACATAAGCTTTTGCATGGAGGCAAGGGAGAATACTTTAAACCATATCAATTTATTTACCTTCTCAGGGTTACAGACTGTGGTCTAGCTAACAACACTGTCTGTCGACCACTGGACAGACCACTTGTTTGTTCCACAAGCCTGGACATCTGAGCTGATCTTTAGTTTATGCCGGAATCCCAGAGAAGGAGGCTCTAATGCCAGAGAAGGAATGTATTTACTGGTGAGAGCAAGCAGCCAAAGAACAAAAACTTCCTTCTTCCAAAGCCTTTATATGGGCTTCCAACAGAGGGTATAGCCAAGATTAAAAGTGTATCTTCCTACCTCAAAAACTCTGAATGAAAATCGGGTCTTCCCACCTCACGGGTGTACCCAGACCTTTGGATTTTAATTCATTTCTTGGTGGTCAAACCAAGAATAGTTTGCATCTTCCCAAACCCCAACTTCCAAATATCACCAACATATAAATTCCCAACACAAGGACTCTGGGACACATTCAAAACGTAGTGCTGAGATCAAGTTCACAGAAAAGATAAGAGCTCTGGGCTTCCAAGTACAGGCTCCACAGAAGTGGCTGTGTTTTTAAAAGTTCATGACATTTCATCAAATGACGCTCGAGAAAGCAGAAAAGGGACAGGCTCACCTGTGAAGGGAAATATACAGTGCTCATCTATTCAAGGTGCCATACTGTCATGTGGCCTTAGAGAACAGGGGTCAATTAAGAAAGACAAGGTTGTATATGCGCTTTAGAAGCCCGCCAGGGCTGAGATGTACATGTGTATTTGGGGACTGGGGGACATAGATCCAGCAGATCAGAGACATGTCTCCCCTTTATGTTCTCTAAAAATGTTTAACTTCTGGAGCAAACAGAGACAGTTCTCAGATTGTGGTAGGGGAGGTGAAGAGCCGCATGTCCAGGTGAGAGATGAAAGAAGGGACTCTGTTCTCTACACCCCCCCACACACACACCACACCACACCCTACCAGAAATGATCACATCTTATCCCCGGAGACTGGCTCGCCTCCAACACGCTTTCTGTGGAGATGATGTGCCCAGCGATCCTCGTACAAGAAGGGCACCTGCTCTGGGTGGGGCCTCCAAGCCTGTGAGAATAGCAACCAGGAGGAGGGGGCAATGTCTGAGTTCCCTGGCAGCCTGCTCCCCTCAGACTCCCCTGCAGCGCCTGCCTCCTCGCCACACCTCCCAGCCGCAGAGGAGGGGCTGTGTCCCTGCTGCTGGAGTTAATTACAGTAATTATACCTGCTCCCTCTTCGGCTCTGGTTCCCTTTGTTCCCAGTTTCCTGCCCGCTCATTTGCAAATCTAATCGCTCTGTGGATTGATTTTTTTTTAATAGAGAGCGGGATGGAGAGACAAAGATAGGGAGAAAAAAAAATTGTGGGCGACAAAAGAAGGGTTTGGGAGTGGGCTGTAAAGAAGTATGGAGAAGACAGCCCAAGGGGAATTGTGGGACAGAAGTAAATGGAAGTCTGGAAGATTCAGGCGATGGTGCACACACAGCACCCCCATTTGTCACCAGGCAAAGCCTAAGAGGCAAAACTGTGGAGACCAAAGTCCCCAAGGCCCTCTGACCGTTCTGCTTGGTCTCACAGCTTCTCCCAGGACAAGACGGAGATGGGGTTAAGGACATACCCCAACATACATACCTCCAACAGCGGCTGATGGTATCTCCAAGTGGATCTTTGTACAGCATGCAGGAGGCCCTGGGCCCTATCTCCAGAACAAGAGAGGCCATGAGGCAAGGAAGGAAGCAAGGAGGAAATCAGGTAGGGGGCGGCAACTAGACAGAATTCTGCTTCTTTGCTTTCTTTCCTCAAGCCAGCCAGGAAATCTTGCACACCTTCCCCTGAAAAGGGGGTCCTTGTTTTAAAGGGGGCTCCCCTGTACCTAGAGGAAAAGAGCAGTCTTTATCCCTTAAGACACAAAGGTAGCCACTGAACAGACAGACCTGCCTCTGTCCTCTGATCACCTGGCTGTTCATAAAAGTAGCTTTCTTAGATTCTTTAGATCTTCATTTCTGAATGCTCCTGTGTTGTGGAAAGCTTACATCAAGCAAGTGCATACCATTTTCTCAGGTTCATCTGTCTTTTGTTAGAGGTACCTTAGTGCAGCAGGTGAGGAATTCGACAGAGGCATCAGGAAACTGGAAAGATCCCACACTCAAACAATACTAGTAGGTGCCCTGCTCCCTTGATCTCCCCAAGGATTTGCTAGACTTTGACTCACCCAGAACTCCTGACAGATACTCTGCCCTCGGGCAAATGAGAGGTGAGGTAGATTTGAACACAGAACAAGAGGGAAGCAGATACTTAGCTGAGACATGAGGGGTGGGTCTTCCCTCTCCTGTTCAATCTCATCCTGGAGACCCTTGAAAACCACCAGGTCCAGGACTTCACAAATATGGTCTAAGGCTCCCTGAGATTTCCTGAAGAATCCTCCTGGAAATCAGGTGTGATGATACCTTGAATCCCAGCACTCGGGAGGCAGAGGCGGGCAGACGCCAGTAAGTTCAAGGAGAACCTATTGTACAGAGCTAGTTTCTGGACTGTCCAGTAAGACGAAGACCTGTTTCTGAAATGGGGAGCTTCTGGGGAAGGAGATGGGGAGAAACAAGTGAGCAGACAATCTACACACATCCCAAGATCCCATCAATGGTCTTTACTGGGTTCTGTCTAAATGTTTGCTTTAAAAAAAAAAATACAATTGTTAAAGGAACTGGTAGAGCCCCCTCTATTAAAAGATTAGAAAACAACTGATGCACTGTCAAGGGAAACTGAGGCTCATACAGGTCCGGGGCCTTGTGTCCCATACCACACAACAGAAGTCCTCCAGCTAAGGAGGTACTGTGGCAGACAGGGGCTTTTTTCTTTTTTTTTTTTTTTTTATTTTTTATTTTCTTAATATTAGTTACAGTTTGTTAACTTTGTATCCCTGCTGTATCCCACTCCCTCTTTCCCTCCCAATCCCACCCTCCCACCCTCATCTCCTCCCTGCCCTTTTCCAAGTCCACTGTTAAGGAAGAACCTCCTCCTCCTCCCCTTCCATCTGATCCTGGTTTATCAAGTTGTCTTCAGGACTGGCTGCAAAGTCCTCCTCTGTGGCCTAGCAAGGCTGCTTCTCCTGGGGGGGGCGGATCAAAGAGCCCGCCATCAAGTTCATGTCAGAAACAGTCCCTGGTCCCCTTATTAGGGTACCCACTTGGATACTGAGCTACCAAGGGCTACATCTGAGCAGGGGCTCTAGGTTGCGTCCATACATGGTCCTTGTTTGGAGAAACAGTGAGGGGGGCTTTCTAAAGCTGGCTGGTGCTCCATTCCCATTTGGTGTTTCTATCAGCTGGCCATGACTCCCACCCCATTAAGAGGCAGAACTATTTCTTGAAGCATGAAAGGACTTCGTAGCTTCCACCGAGAGTAGGTATGGTTGGCATGATAGTCCTGGCAGTTGACAACTCCGCTATTCATCAGACTCTCTCCCCCTGCACATCCAATTAATTCACAAGAAAAGGTCAGAGTTCAGGACAGTTTGGAAGCGGAGGTGGGGAGTGGGAGTGGGTGTCACGATCAGCCCACAAATGAGCTCTTCCAAGATGACAGTTCCCCACACAGCGTTCAGCCAGTGTTTACTGAATACCTACGGTGAGTCAGACAGAACAGAGTCTCCGCCCAGAGGAGCACAGTATAATCGGGGAGGCAGACACAGCGAGACTCGGGAGTCATTATCAAGCGATAAGTTAAGCTGGGGTTAAAAATAAAAGTTTGGGGAATACTTTGGAAACAAGGGTATCAAGCATCAAATGGTGAGCATTCTGGAATGGTTCTTATCAGAGATTTCCCAGACCTTCGTTTTCAGTTCTTGGAATCCGAATCCTTTGGTCCAAGCCTAATCCTAAAAATAAAAAGACTGTTATATTCTCTTGCTTAGAAACAATCAAAGACTTTAAAAAAATGTCTTTGACTTTTTTTTTCCCCTTTTGGTGGAGCAGGCAGTGAAACAGGGACTTACTCTATACCACTCAGACTTCATTGGTAATCCTCCTGCCTCCTCTTGCCAAGTGCTGGCATTACAGATATAAGCCTCCATGTATGCGCAGTTTCATCTCACATTGTACAGACAATAACATTAGCGGTCCCCCGTGATCTGCTCTCCAGAATGCAATGGCAGTTTTGGTTTCTTTGTAAGCTCACTTGTGTTATGTAAAAATGTTTTTGTTTTACTCCCAAGTGTGGGATTTTAGTTGGGCTGTAGTAGCTCTTAATTGTCTCGTGTGGGCATGGCCGTGTGGCACAGAGAAGGACATGGTCTGGGGCTCTGAGGATATAAATATGAGAGCCCAGAAAGAGAAAGTGTGGTGTGGCGTCTGGTGTTGGTTTGTGGCATGTAGCAGTTTGGAGAGACCAGAGAGATGGATGATGTGGCAGTCTGGAGCAGACAGAGGGCGAGAAACACTTTGGGTGCAGAGGCTTGGAGGAGAGTGCTGGTTGCATTTCCTGTTGTCAGAGACTGGTATATCCCCCAAAGAGCCATTGAGCTTGAGCCTAAACAGCTGGAGAAATAAAGGGGTCTGCGCCCCCTCTCCCACAAATCTTCTCTCTCCTACATAGGGTTGGGAGGTTGAAAGAAAGGTAGAGTCCTAAACATCCAATAAAGAGGAGTTTTAAAAATTAGTACTACACCAGAATAACAGGAACTTGATTTTTTTCTTTTCTTTTATAGTGTGTGTGTGTGTGTGTGTGTGTGTGTGTATGTGCTCGCACGCGCGTGTGTGTGTGTGTGTGTGTGTATGTGTATGTGTTTCAGAGAACACCCTACTGGAGTCATTTTTTTTTCCTCCTACTACATGGATTCTAAATCAAACTCAGGTTCTCTGACTGAGCAGTAAGCAAGCACCTTTAGGCAGTGAGCCATCTTGATGGCCCAACACTTTATTTTTCTTACTGGACTTTGTGGCCACCTGAAATAGAAATTGGGTTTCTCTCCTCCGCCTCCTTGACCAAGCTATGGCCAAGTTCTGTACAATGCATATCTAGTAGACATGAGACTTTTGCACCATTTCTTTAAAAGTGTTGTAGTAAAAGAATAGCCACACATTAACTGTTTGGACATCAGACTCACGTAGATGGAAGTTTATTAAACACTAAACAAAGACTGACCTGCCAGGGAAACCATCTGGATTTGGGAACCAAGACTATGACACTTGTCTGCTTCTGAGGCAGGCCTTTTATAAGAAAAAATAAATGTAACCAGGTAACAACCAGGTAAACAGATGTAGGAAGCAAGCAGAGAGCAGCACTACATCATTTTGACTAGCTAAACACAGTGTTTCTAACTGACCTTTAATGGGGATTTTACAGAATGCCCAGGCAACAAAATATACAAAGTCTGAGTAATGAAACCATAGAGACATAACAATATAAGAGGTTATTCTGACCTTAGAAAGTGTCAGCATATTAATCATCGGATTGCAGAGCCTGAGAACTTTAACTTAATTTCACCTTATGATCAAGACAGAGACTAAAGACAAAATGGCTACACTTAGGCTAAAAGCTAAAGAGGGTCTCAACAAAAGAAAGCAACATAGCCTCCCCAGCACCATGTCTTCCTCCTCCTTGGTTGGAATAAGGTGCAGAATTGATCTATTCTGGGTGGTACAGATAAAAACAACACCTTAGAAATAATAATCTAGACCTTAGAACCCCAGGCCTGTTCTGGTCTGTCCATCATCGGGGTGTCGCGTAAGAGATAAAAGGAAAGCCCTAGTCTTGTTCAAGGTAGTATTGTTTGTAGAGCTGTATTAGTCTGAATTCTACACAGAAACAGAAACAAGAGAAAACAGTTAAGGCTGGATGTCCTAACACAGATGTCTGTACTTTGCACATTGAAAAGCTGATGTTGTACTTCCAGAGCAAAAACCCAAAGGTAGGAACTTGGGGAGCCAATGGCAGCAGTTTCAGCTCAAGTCCCAATGCCTAAGAACTGGAGGAACTGATGTCTCGGTTTAGTCCAGTGAAAAGTAGAGCTGGAGTCCACAGAGAGCAGGCCAGTGTGTCGGCTTAAAGACACGGGCTTTTGAAAACAGGACTTCAGTGCATCAAATGATGCCATCTCAAGGAGGACCATCTGCTTTCATCACTCTACAAATTCAAAAGTAGTGTTATCCAAACACTCAACCCCCAAAAAATAGTGTTTAATTAAATATTTGAGCATTCCATGGCCTGGTGAACTTGACACAAAAACATTAACTGTCATGAAATCTCAGAATCAACACAACACCTGACCAAAAAAAAAAAAAAATTGACTAAAAGCTTAAACTTTTAACTGTGCCCATCCCTTACCCTGGTGAGGATCCTATCCCATGCTCCCATACACACAGGACACATAGGTCTACACATACACTGTGCTAATGTCCAGATTAGACATTCAATGCTGTGTGAGGTATCACAGTTGTGCAAGATTGAGTTTGCACAGGGTTCTGAAGACACTGAATGTACCTGATGCTATGGCTGGAATACGAAAAGCTGTATATTGCTAGAAGTTTAATTAATGATTTGGCGGGGGGAAAGGGTTTTACATATTTCTCTCTGTCTTAATTGGCTTTGTCATGCATGCAACACTGAAGCCACAGAATTTAACTTCTCTGTATTAGCCAGTCTTGGGCTTTTTCATGAGCAGGGAAATATCAATTCGCAATATGCGGTTGAAAATGTTATTCTCTCTGCGATATACAAGTGAGCTGTATGTGTGATATCAAAGAGGAAAGACTGAACTAGCCATCAACTAAGAACACTCTGGATGGTTGCCAGCCAGAAAAAATAAAGGGAAGGGACCACAGAAAAATGAGTTTGGGGAAAGCTCAATGTATTAAAAGAAAAGGAGCATGGAGGAGGAGGAGGAGTTTCTTCCCAGTGGGATTGCTCTCTGGGAAGATCTCGTGCGCAGAGCTAGACACAGAATGCATGCATGTGGGCACGTTAGTGCCAGAGTGCTTCCAGGGCACTCCCTCACCACCTTGTGTGATACGACTGTGCTCACAGGGAGTTGTGTTTACAGAGGAGGAAGATCGAAGTTTTAGCGTGTTAAATTCTAAGGAGAAACACGTCAAATTTCCATTCCATCAGCTAGGTTGCCCTTTCCTTCTCTCACCCTTTTGATGCAATGGTTAACATCCATGGCCAAGTTACTCTCAGTCAAAAAGTTATCTGTGAGAAAGTATAGGTAAGCTCCATCTAATCCGTAGGAAAACCGTAAGAGTAAAACGGAAAGTCCTTTCCCCTAGAAAGAGCTTCTGCCTAGAGCGTAGCAGATAGTAGCTCTGTCTGACAGTATTCCAGCCTTCCGGCCTGTCTAAAAACTGGAGGCTTGCTTAGCCAGAACACACAAGCAGGTATGACTAGTCCTTGGAGATACACTAGAGAGACAGAATAAATAAATAAGTGGAGCGTCTGTGTACAGTCAGCCCTGATACCTGCAAGTTCTGTGTCCACGCTTTATGCCAGCTGCAAACCAAAATATTGAAAAGAACATCTTATAAAGATCCCACAGAGAAAAAAAATAAAATCCGTTGCCCTGAGAACCTTGCCAAATCCAAACGGATGAAATGGTCTGTATGCCCAACCTGCTATTCCCTCCCAACCTTTCAGTCTCTCCCCATCACTCACGGTTTGAACACGGTTCACCTTGCACCGTGTTTGTGTACTGTGATTAAGGGATGGCACAGTTAAGATCCTGAACATGCACATTGCTGTTTTCCATGTCATTAGTCCCTAAACAAGACAGAAAATATTTGTGTAACGATGATATCACAACAGGCATTATAAAATATTTAGCGATGACAAAATATACAGGCAAGTATGTTGGGGGTCAGAGGTAAATATGCTGCCATTTTACGTAAGGAACTTGAACAGCTGTGACTTTCTGTGCCTTAGAAAAGGGTGTCTTGAAACCAGCATCCTACAGATACTCAGAAAACACTCTGTGTGTGTGAGAGAGAGAAAGAAGGAGAGAGAGACAGAGTGTGTGTGTGTGTGTGTGTGTGTGTGTGTGTGCGCGCGCGCGCATACATATATGAATGATGCAGCCACAGGCAGTGGTGATGTCAGAGGTATCTCTATCCTTCTGGCTCTTTTTCTCTAAAAGAGCCCTGACTAATGTTCCATTCAAAGCGATCAGGAAGAGGCAAACAGGGCTCTCCACTCATCCTATCCTAAAGTAGGAAACTTTTGGCACATTCAGTGTCGGTGGAGGAGGCCATAAGGGAGGAAGTCTTCATGCCATGATGAAGAATTTGGGCCCAAAACAAAAAGTGGAGAGGATTTTTCACAAATTATTGATTGCCTGGGGTGGAGTAAAAGAAGAATCAGTCAATGATTAAAGATGTGCTTGGAGCCTTAAAAAAGAAAGGAACAACACTTGCTATTCATCACAGCTTTTCACCTCTCGGCCCCAAAGAGCTTTTGTTGTTATTCCTGACCACTCACACAGAGTTCCGAGCTTTCAAATCCTTTCAGCTACCTCTATCATTTGAGCCCTATCAAGTATTTTTGTTTGCCAGAGTAAGACAAAGCCGAACCCCCCAACCCCACTGAAGTAAATGTCTCAGTGACAGAAGGTTCTCAAAATTGTGAAACTTCTCGTGTCTTTTCAAAACGTGTTGTGACATGAGGCTCAGAACTTGGATTGATAAAAACCCGCTAATTAGAAATGCTAACTGGAAAAACCAAATATTCAGAGCCGGAACATTGAAAAGCAGTCATCTGAGGTGGAGATATTCTTGGTCCTGTTCTTGGTGACCTTCACAGGGAAGCACTGATTCCAGTGGTCAATCTCAAAAGCAGAAAGATGTACTTAGGTGATGCCATATGAGACAACAGCACATGATCCGAATGCTCCAGAAAAACAAATGAACCCAAACTCCAGTGTTTCTAGCATGGGAAAAGCCAGGGAAATGACTGTATGTGACCATTGCTCTCTCCTGAGGCAACATTCACAAAAAAAAAAAAAAAAAAGTAAACTCTGAAAGAAAATCTCCAAATTTTCCGCAGCAAAAGAAGATAAATGTTAGCTAGGATCAATACAGTGAAACACAAAATCAAATAAGCAAATCTAAACATCGCCTAAAGCCCTCGGTGAGGTCAGCCTCAGAAATGTCTGGGAGGCCGAAGCTCATGAAGTGAGAGCAAACGTTAGGTAAGCTGGCCCCCTGCATAACTGTCCCACTCTGTTTTCAAAGAAGCATCTATACTGCAAAGGTCAGCCTTGTCCAACTCATTTACACAGGTAGATTTTAATGCACTCAAAAAGCAGATCTGAGCAGTTTGTCTGAAAACCCTGAGCCAATCTAGATATTTTGGTTTCAATCAGCTCCCAGGGCTATTATTAAAATAATGTGAATTTCTGGGTAAGAACACAAAAATCTCTTCAAGGTCTTGATGAAATGAAGAATCAGCAGCAAAGAAGAAATAGAGCATTTTTGTGCCACAGAATTAATTCCACAATGGCAGCCAAGAAATTCTCATCTGATCCAGAATAGCTCCTTAAGTCACATGAGAAAGTGGTTGGGTTTTCAGATTTCTGAGAATTTTTACAATGCCCAACAACTTAGAGAGAGATGACCTAATACAGTGAGTGGACATATCTAGAAGTCACAAGCCCTAAATAGAAGCCTCTCTGCCACTCCCATGAGGCAGAAGGAAGAGGAGTTACCCATGCTTGCACATTTCCAGGAAGAAATACAAGGGAAAGTTTATAAACCCAATATGACCATCTTAAATTTTTTTTAAAAAAGCAACAGAGCTGATTCCCTCATGAGTTTTATCCTATAGACCTTAATAAAAACACAAAAGGCAATAGGTAAAAGATCATAAAACAACAAAAAAGAATGATAATGAACTTATTGGCAAAAGGGAACAAATTGTAGGTGAAAATTAACTTACTAGCGCTCTAAGAAGTAAATTAGAAACATCTGAATGAAAGGCAATAGACCCAGATGAAAAATAGACAGGAAAAACCTAATGTAATCACAGTGAATGGGAACAAAATAAAACAGAAATTAAGGCAATTAAACATGGGATGATAGATGCAAAGGATAAAAATTGCCAAACATAAGAATAATTGGTTCCCCAAAGTTTGGGGGGGAAAGGATCAAATGTTCTGAAATATAATGCAGGAAAATCCTCCACTAAAATATCGGGAAAAAAATCACAATGGTCCATCAAACCATGAAAAGCAATTCCATAATAGCAAACATCAGAGTATATAGCCTAAGGACAAGAAAATTAAAGGATACAAATAGGACAGGAAGGAGCTGGAGAGATGGAGAGCACTGACTTCTCTTTCAGAGGTCCTAGGTTCAAATCCCAGCACCCACATGGTGGTTCAGAACTGTCTGTAACTCCAAGATCTGACACCCTCACACAGATACATGTATATAAAACACCAATGCACATAAAAGTGAAAATAAATAATTAAAAAAAAGATTTATTAAAAAAACTAACTAGGTTTTATATTAAGGTCTTTGATCCACTCGGACTTTAGTTTTGTGCAGGGTGATAACTATGGATCTATTTGCATTTTTCTACATGTAGACATCCAGTTAGACCAGCACCATTTGTTGAAGATGCTGTCTTTTTTCCATTGAATGGTTTTGGCATCTTTGTCAAAAATCAGGTGTCCATAAGTGTGTGGATTTATGTCAGGGTCTTCTATTTGATTCCATTGATCCACCAGTCTGTTTTTATGGCGGTACCATGCAGTTTTTAGTATTGTTGCTCTATAGTACAGCTTGAGATCAGGGATGGAGATACTTCCTGAAGATCTTTTACTGTAGAGAATTTTTCCCTTAGAAGAAAAAGTAGGGAAGAGCCTTGAACTCATTGGCACAGGAGACAACTTCCTGAACACGGGCCCTAAGAGCAATAATCAATAAATGGGACCTCATCAAACTGAAAAGTTTCTGTAAAGCAAAGGACACTATCGTCAGAACAAAACAACTGCCTACAGATTGGGAAAGGATCTTCACCAACCCTATATCTGACAGAGAACTAATATCCAGTATATATAAAGAACTCAAGAAGTTAAACAGCAAAAAATCAAGTAATCCAAATAAAAAATGGAGTACAGAACTAAACAGAGAATTCTCAATAGAGGAATATCGAATGGCAGAGAAACACTTAAAGAAATGTGCAACATCCTTAGTCATAACGGAAATACAAATCAAAACAACCCTTAGATTTCACCTTACACCCATCAGAATGGCTAAGATCAAAAACTCAAGAGACAACACATGCTGGAGAGGTTGTGGAGAAAGGGGAACCCTCCTCCACTGCTGGTGGGAATGTAAACTTGTACAACCACTCTGGAAATCAATCTGGCGCTTTCTCAGACAACTAGGAATAGCGCTTCCTCAAGATCCAGCTATACCACTCCTAGGCATATACCCAAAAGAGGCTCAAGTACACAATAAGGATATTGCTCAACTATGTTTGTAGCAGCCTTATTTGTAATAGCCAGAAGCTGGAAACAGCCCAGATGCCCCTCAGTGGAGGAATAGATGCACAAATTGTGGTATATCTACACAATGGAATATTACTCAGCAATAAAAAACAAGGAAATCATAAAATTGCAGGTAAATGGTTGGATCTGGAAAAGATCATCCTGAGTGAGCTATCCCAGAAGCAGAAAGATGTACACGGTATATACTCATTCATATAGACATATAACATAGGATAAACCTACTAAAATCTGTACACCTAGAGAAACTAATCAAGAGGGAGGACTCTTGCTAAAATGCTCAATTTCTATCCAGAAAGGCAAAGAGGCTAGACATCAGAAGAAGGAGAAAAGAGGGGACAAGTCAGGAGCCTGACACAGAGGACCTCTGAAAAGCTCTGCCCTGCAGACTATCAATGCAGATGCTGAGACTTATGGGCAAACTTTGGGCAGAGTGCAGGGAAGCTTATGAAAGAAGTGGGAAACAGTAAGATCTGGAGAGGACAGGAACTGCACAAGGAGAGCAACAGAACCAAAAACTCTGAGCACAGGGGTCTTTCCTGAGACTGATATTCCAACCAAGGACTATGCATGGAGATAACCTAAGACCCCTGCACAGATGTAGCCCATGGCAGTTCAGTATCCAAGTGGGTTCCATTGTAATGGGAACAGGGACTGTTTCAGACATGAACTGGTTGGTCTGCTCTTTGATCACCTCCCCCTGAGGGGGAAGCAGCATTACCAGGCCACAGAAGAAGACAATGCAGCCACTCCTGATGAGACCTAATTGACTAGGATCAGAAGGAAGGAAAGGAAGACCTCCCCTATCAGTGGACTTGGGGAGGGGCATGCATGCAGAGGGTGGAGGAAGGGAGGGATTGGGACGGGAGGAGGGAGGGAACCACAGGGGAGATACATAGTGAATAAAAAATTAATAAAGAATTTAAAAAATTAATTAAATTTTAAATTAAATTAAATTAATAAATTAAAATTAATAAAATTAAAACAAATTAATAAAGAATTAAAAAAACTCAGAAAAAATAGGAAAGGAAGTCAAACTACTCCTGTTTGGGGATGATATTATACATAAGACATCCTAAAATTTCTACCAAAAAACTTTTAGAAATGATGAACAATTTCAGCAAACTGGCAAAATACACAATCAACTTAGAAAACTTAGTATAGCTTTTCTATACACTAACAACAAACATGAAAACAAGAGAAAGAGAGAGAGAGATCGTGGACATATCCTCATCCACAATAGCCTCAAGGAAAATTAAATATCTAGGAATAAACTTAACCAAAGAGGTGAAAGACATCTACAATGAGAACTTTAAATCTCTGAAGAAATATATTGAGAAAGACAAAAGGAAATTGAAGGACCGCCCATGTTTATAGATTGGTAGAATTAATGTTGTGAAAATGACTATACTAAAAAAGCTACTTATAGATTCAGTGCATTCCCAATCTAAATACCCATCTCATTCTTCACAAAAGTAGAAAATAAACTATTCTAAAATTCATTTGGAATCACAAAAGACCCTAGAGAGCCAAAGCAAACAAGAGCAAAATAAACAGTGCCAGAGGGTCTACCATTCCAAACTTCAAGATCAATGGAACAAAACAGAAGACTTACCCATGAGTACACATGACTGCAAGCATCTAATATTTGACAAAGATGCCAAAACATACGCTGAAGAAAAGACGGCATCTTCAACAAATGGTTCTGGGGGAAGGGATTTCCACACGGAAAAGAATGGAATTAAACCTGTTTGTATCATCTTGCACAAAATTGAATTCCAAATGGATCTAAAACCAACGTGTGAAGCCTGAAACCCTGAAACTGCTAGAAGAAAACGTAGTCAGTCCCCTACATGATGTAGGAGTAGGAGAGGGCCTTCTGAACAGGATTCCATTTGCCCAGGAATCGAGGTCAACTGACAAGGAAAAATCTCATAAACCTAAAAAGCTTTGATATTTGTAATATAAAACAAAGCAAAATAAAAGTTTTTAAAGCGTGTGTGTGTGTGTGTGTGTGTGTGTGGATGTTGGTTGTGTGTGGATGCCCTCAGAGACCAGAAAAGAGAGTCATATTCCCCCTGGATCTAGAGTTAAAGATGGTGGTGAGCTACCTGATATGGGTGCTGGGAACTGAACTCGGGTCCTCTCTAAGTACCTCTTAACCACTGAGCCATCTCTCCAACATGCAAATGAAGTTTTACACTGGATATTACCCTAAGCCCCAGTTTCTGCCCACAAAGAAAGTAACTAAAGAGGACCTTTCATTTTGTGGGAAGCACCATGCTGGGAACCCGTCTGTCTATTCCCAGCTGTTGCTTAACCAGCGCAGTTCCTGGGTTCAGGAACTTCCATATACAGAGTGGCTAAGCACTATGTTGAGAGGACATTTTTGTTTGTTTGATTGTTTTGAGACAGGGTACCAATCACCATTCAGCCCTGGCTGTCCTCTAACTCACTTGAACCTGCTTACCTCAGCCTCCAAAGTATTAGGATGAAAAGCATGTGCCACCACGCCCAGATGCAGACCTAAATTGAGAACGAAGAGCAGCTGAAGACCTTTCCCCCCCGCATCCCTGAAGTACTAAATCCCCATCTCATTACAAGAAGAAAAGAATTACAGCATACCTGGCCTGAGAGAGGGACACTGTAAGTTAAGATGTCTTCCAGTGCTGAATGCAGAGACAGATTTTGGAGTGTGCCTTTCAGATGAGATGAACAGGCAAATGAGATGAATTTGCCAGTGTAGCCTCCTGCTTTTTGCTCAGTAGCATGGGAGGAAGTCAAATGCTGGACTGTATAGAGACTAGACAGTGACAAAGGCCTTGGCACCAAATGGCCCAGGTTTCCATCTCAACTGTCTCTATTTAGTGACCGTAGGCAATTTCCATTCATCTGTGCTTCCATTTCCACACCTGGAAAATGAGGCTAGCCATGGCACCTGCCTCACACTGAAAGAAAGAAAGCAGCTGTCATAAGTAATGGTAATTCTTTTAGCTGTCAACTGGGACTTATTCTTGGAATCATTTGGCCCTGCATCCCTTGGAAATTTGGAAACGGCTGTCCAGCTCCAAGATGGCATCTTTTTCTTTCCCCACAGTTGTGAACAATTGCTACCCACTGGGCAGAAAAAGGGCATCACCTCCTGGAAAGATTCAACTCTAGCCCTAATAGAACCTCCCAGGCCTTTGGCCAGAAGCATTGGAAATCGACAGGCAACTAAATCGTGGAACCATGCCTCTATTCCCCAGTTCAACAGAAGAAGGAAGGTACTTGTCCCCACAGTCATGTTTGGATGGACAGCTGTCGAAATATTGTACCGGAAGTTGCCATCTTTTTTTTTAAGTCACTTGAAAAGAAATAGGGTGAGATGGTGAGTATTTAGGAGAGTGGGAACCAACAGTGAATACCATCAGACCTATCTAAAATGGGGTATCATTAGACTTCAATGCTCCTCCCTTCAACCTTGACCCCAGCTTCCTTCAGAGGTGTTCAGCTGGGAGAGAAAACAGTGGAATTAAAGTCATTCTGTGAGCCAGAAATAGAACAGTAGAAGTTGTATCTAAAAGGCAAGTTGTAAGTAGAGGTTATATAATTTGACCCTTAATAACATAAAAGTCTATGGTTCAGCTCTCACACACTCTGTCCTTTTTTTTAAAGTATATTATAGGAGAAAAGGCAGCGGCAACTCTGGCCCACAGCACAGGTCACACAGTAAGGATTTAGACCCTGTCCCTGGAGCATCGACATCACCGGACAACACCAGAATGGCATGAACCAGGAAGGCCCTACCAGCAGCACCACACACACATGAGATGAGAGAGAACACAGGGATCCCGAATCAAACCCTTGATCCCCTGTCTGAAGACTATAACTTTAGGGGAGTCTGAAAAAAATACGCTTGGTCTTTTTTTTTTTCATCTGCAAAACAGGGGTGATCCAAACAATCCCTGCCAATCCACCTCCCAGCTCCCTGACACCAGCTGAGATGCAGGGATAGAGACTGATGTTGGTTAAATGGGGGTGTGCTTGAGTGGTCAACCACTTCATGCCTCTCCTCTATCCACACCCTACTAACAAGCATGTCTATAGGAATAATTTCACAGTGATTCCCATAGCTCATAAGTATGGTAGATGAACCTCAAATATAGGAACAGCTGGATTTTCAATGTTAACATTTCATAAATGAGAAAAGCACCAGCTCTGTGTGATGGCTCACACCTGTAAGACCAGAACTTTGGAAGCAAAAACAGCAGAGTCTCTGTAAGCTGGAGGTCAGTCTATGCCACGTTATCAGCCAACAAAAAGATATATATAAAGAGGATCAAGACATTTGCCAACAAGGTTGATGAGCTCTGCTTGATCCCCAGGATCTATACCATGGGAGGGAGAGCCAGTTGCTGCAAATTGTCCTCTCCCCATGTGTGTTGCATAAACAAATAAATGCTTTAAAGTGCTGTATAAACATAAGGTCAGTTTTTATCTAGGAAATCTGTAGACAGACAATGACTCAGACAGGAGAGTGGTAGCAATCAGGGTGTGAAACTTCCGAGCCCCTCTTCCCATTTCCCTTACCGTTTTCCCCAGGCTCCAGATGATCTCTATGCAAAGTCCTAAAGCCTCTCTCAGAAAAGCCCACATACCTTGTCTATATGCTTCTGTAAAGTGAAGAACATCATGGTGGTCCATAATACCACCAATGGGGTACATCCTAAATGGAGCTCCAGAAATTATGAGAGGACATCTTGGACCACAGATACTAGAAATCCCTCAGAGAGGAATGTGGTTCAGCTGACCACTAGAGAGAATCCAGGAAGGTAAATATTCCCACAACATCTCCCCCCCACACACACACCTGTCCATCAGTGATGGAACTTCATTTGGTCCAAATGTAGAATTCTGACGTGTTATTCTGTGTATTCCTACCTATGCCTGAGGGCCCCTGAATTCCATGCCAGGACTACCATCTTTACCCATCTCTACATACATGTCCCAAGGCATTTCTTTTTTGTCCTGAGGCATCTTAAACCCAACCACTTGGAGCAACCTAAATAGTCCTAGGCATGTGATATTCCACATAAATACCAGATCAAAACCCATAGTGTCTAGCACACAGTCTAGTAGCCACTCGATTAACTTGAAAAGCAAGCTCAGTGGAACTAGAGGTCAAGGATGATGAGCAATGAAATAGACAGAGGAGTTTGTCTTAGGTTGGTGAGGATAGGACTATCTGAGGAAGTGGCATGGGAGCGAAGACCAGGTTGAAGTGAGGACATGCAGGCCTCTGGGAGAAAGATTTTCCAAAAACTGGCCAGCATGAACGCCTTGAAATAGGACCAACCTTAAAAGTCTGAGCCTGGGGAAGAAGGCCATGGGAGCCACAGAAGGAGGTAGGGAAAGAACAGCAGATGATGAGGCTGGAAAGAAGCCCAAGAGGCACCTGTGAGGCCTAAGGCCATGAAAAAATTAGGGTTAGAAATCTTCAAAGCCTAAATAAATAAATAAATAGAAATTCTTTAAAGGCTTCCATCAAGAAGTGGATGATCCGTCTTATGTTTTAGAAGATAATTCCACCTTGTAACTACTGCTAACACATCTTACAAATATATCCGTATGACACAGTCAAATATGTGTAGCTTACCTAAATTCTATTGTTTAGATCAAATATTACCTAATTTCTCAAATGTTATCCAAGCTTGAGTGTGTCCAAAACACACAAAACAGAATATCTAACTAGCCACCAAGACCATTTCTGTTGAGAGACTTCTTGTGGCAGGGAAACCATTTAGATGAGAGACAGATGAATGGAATGACCATATATCCTGAAAACGGGACAAAGAAGGGATACAGAATAATCATCTGAAAATTAGGGGTAGGACTGTGGTGGTTTGAATGAGCGTGGGCCCCCGTAGGCTCAAATGTTTGAATGCTCATGTGTGGCCTTTAAAGTTCTTTTTCTCTCTCTCTCCCCCTTCCTCCCTCCCTCGATACCTACCTCCCTCTCTCCTGCCTGCAGATCAGGATGTAACACTCAACTACTTCTCCAGCACCACGCCCGCCCGCATGCTGCCACGGTCCCCACCATATGATAATGGACTCTAACCCTCTGAAACTGTAAAAGCTCCTAATTAAGTGCTTTTTTAAAAGCTCTCGGTGTCTTTATTTTTATAGCTAGTAGAGCACCATTTTACACTGAACAATCTTACATCTTTACCAGCAGTGCACAAAGGGTTCGGTTTCTCCACACCCTTAATAACACATGTTGTTTTCTGGGTCAGGGGTTAATAGTAGCCACCCTAATTGTGAGAGGTCATACTCTATTGTGGGCTTAGTACTATTTCCCCATAGCTCATGATGCTAGGCATCTTTCCATTTGTACAACTTTATAGAAATATCTATCTGTGTCCTTTGCCCGTGCTTTTCATTAGGTTGTTCATCTTAGTTGTTGCTGAATTGTCTAAATTCTTTGTGTTCTTGATACTAACCTCTTATCAGATAGATGGCTTTCGACATGTCTCCATTCCATGTTTTTCTTTTTCACCATGTTGTTAATGCCTCTTAAGACTATCAGTTTGTCATTTTTTTTTTGTGTTATCTATGTTTTGGGGTAACCTGTATTCTTTTAATTCTTCTTCCTGCTGTTCTGAAAATTGACTATGATTAATCAAGTGTGAAAACTGAGAGGAGGTGACTGTATGACACAAAGGAATTGCAGGGAGTGGAAGCTAACGAGGCTAATGGTAGAAATGGTGAATCTTTACAGATAAATATATTTTAGGCAAGTTTTAGAAGTATATTTTAAATATAAACTTAGTAGCATAGGCTTGATTGACTGGGTAGAATCTGCAAAGAAAATAAAAGGACAAAGAATGGCTGCTACTTTTGTGTCCTAAATTATTTAGTGGATAAAAATTCCATTATGAAATGATAACATCACTGGGACAGACTGCTTTGGAGAAGGCTTTGGTGGATACATTATATCTCCCACTAGGGTTGCCTGATATGTGGTTGGATATGTTACTCTAGAATTAAAAGTAAAGAACCATGTTGTGGGTACACATTGGAATTCCCTAGCTGTCCATTTTCACAATGCTGTAAGACAGCCACGAAACCATAGCTGCTCCTGTGTTAGATTAGGCTGCATTCACAACTGTGTTCATTTTACTAGGCTCACTCACCTGTCTAGAAGTCAACAGGGCTGTCTCATTTTGGACAGCAACCTAGGCTACCTGCTTCATATGCATCATCTCCACAATGGACCAGTCCACAGAGATCTTCATGGTCATGGACAAATTATATCCACAGAGATCTTCGTGGTCATGGAAAAATTATAAAAGAGGAATTCCAAGCCTGATAGCTCAGGCATGTTTCAAGCCTCTGCTTGGTTGATAGTTTGCTGACATCTTATTGGTTAAAGCAAGTCATCTGGCCATGCCTCCAGGCAAAATGAGGAACAGTACAAAGCAATGGGGCAATAAGCCAGAGCCAAGGAAAGGCGAGAGACTGGGCATGCCTGGAGTTACCACTTCACAATTCTGTAGAGAATGAACTTAATGCCTTGGGTCTAGAGGGAAATAGTGAAGAGTGATGAACACACCACCCTAAGCCCCAGCTCTCCTAACCTATATCTCTCATCTGGACTACTGACATCTTTTACTGAACGAATGGATTCAATGAGGTCTTGGAAGAGGCTGAGAGGTGACCATATTTTATCTGTTTCAGCGATGACACAGTTGCCAAACAGTACCCAGATACAAACCTGACAGAACTTGATGGAAGCACGGTAGACAGGCAACAAACAAAAGAAGACTAAGTTTGGGAGTAATCGATAAAGAGGGACAATACTAGAACAGAGAAGGCTGGAAAAGAAGCAGGTTCCTGTGGGCGCCACATCAGTGGACACCCGCTGTCTTCCTAATGTTGTCCATCCTGTGCCATCCCCAGATACAACTGTCTTAGTCAAAATCTTCATCTTTCGCCTAGCCCAAGTCACTGCTTCTTCTCCTGGGTCTCATCTCATTAGCTCATTCTCTACTCGTTCACTAACAGTTAGAGGGATGTTCGCAACCCAGACTTTTGCCATTCCTCCTTAAAAATGTAACCCAACTCTAACACACAGATTAATCTGGTACCAACTGAACCCAGAACACCAAAGCCTAACCACGGGATAAGCTGGCAGTTCTCAACCTTCGTAGTGCTGTGACCCTTAACACAGCTCCTCATGTTGTGGTGACCTCCAAGCATAAAAGTATGTTTGTTGCTACTTCATAACTGTAACTCTGTTACTGTCATGAATTTATGCGTCCCAAAGGGGCCACAACCCACAGGTTGAGAACCACTGGAATACATGGGGATCACACAGTAACACCTATAAAAACCTTCACACACACACACACACACACACACACACACACACACACACGAAAGCATCCGAACCTGACCAGGCACTCCCGCTCAACTGGTTTATAGGAATAAGAGGGTAATCAAAGACTGCTAAGAGACACCGTAAGGCTGCAGTCAACCCAAGCAGGACTTAGGGAGTTCTGTAGCATGCCCCAGTTTCCTAATAAAAAATTTGGATACGTGAGGGTGGTGGGGGGAAGGTGTGAACTAATATAGATCAAGAGAGAACCAGGAGCCAAGTCATTCACACGCTGCTATGAACTGTGTTTGGACTATGATTCAGACAACTTCTATAAAAAGAAAAAAAAAAAAACAGAGGAAGTTAAACATAGATAGAGTTTTGAATGATATTAGGGACTTTTGTAGATTTTGTTGGGTGCAAAAATGGAATGGATCATAATTTTTTTTTTCAGAAGAAATTGTCTTCATGGGGAGGCAGAAGTAAAATTGTACAGGAGCAAAGGACACACTAATGGCCGGGAGGGATGAGAAAAGCACGGGGATGTGTGGAAGGGGGCTTGCTCATTCTACAATATATACTCAAATAGGAAGCTTAAAATTTTATAAGTAACCGGTATATTTTGTAGGTTTTAAGAAATTACATCGAAGAGTTTTTGAATTTTGTATTTGCTTTAGAATAAACTGGGAAAGGGGGGTACTAAAGATGAGATAAGGCCATGTAGCAAGCAAGTGTTGTTGGCCCTGTCTTCTTTTAATTATTTTTTCTTTTATTCTCATGATGCAGTGTAATTCATATATATGAAAACTCATGATTATCCAATAAAATATACTAACACTCTTAGTAACACATAACTTGACAAAATATTAATTATATATATAAAATCTTACAAATATTAAAAAAAAAAACCCCATAACTTCAACCATCGGATCACTGACAATACAGAAGAAAAGCATTTGTTTTGTATTGCTAACACATAGATGTCACTGGAATGCGCTACACTCCTTTCCTGAATACCTCCTCAGCTCTTTGTCTCTCTCCAACCCTTTTGTGTTCGTCAGCTTTCCCCTGGTGTTACAGAATGCCCGAGATAATCACCTTTGAAAGAGGTGACGTCTATTTGGCCTCACAGTTTTAGAAGTTGACCTCATTACTTTAGGGCCTATGGAAGGACAGTATACCGTGGCTGGAATACACGGCGCAGGAAGCTGCTCACCTCATGGCAGCCAGGAAACAAACAGAGGAAAAAGGAAGGGCCAGGCTCCAACATCTCTTCCTTCCATGGGCATGTTCCATACTACTGGATAAATTTCAGCTCTGCCACAACTCCTAGAGTCTCCACTATTTCTTCAATTCTGCCACAGGCTGAGATCCAAGGTTTTAACAGCTGGCTTTGGAGGGTGATTACACAGCTAGAGAACTCTTGCCCATACTGTTTCCTCTTTCCAGAACTCCTTCCACACTCCACTACTTAACAGTCTCCTCCAGTGTCTCTCAGATGCCAGCTTCTTTACGGACTCTTCCCTGATCCTCCCTACTTCCTGTCATTCTTAGCCTACCTCAATCCTAAGCAAAGTCACTCCCTTCTCTCCTCTGTGTTTTCCTCTCAGTGCAGAGACCTCATTAAACCGTGCATTGGAAACACTGGCTACCTAGCCTCTGATGTGTTTTCCTCGTGTGTGAATTATCCAGTCCTAGAGCATGGTAAGTGCTCAATAAACTCAAAGAAAACTGATGTAAGGAGGGAGGGAAAGCAGGAAAAAGGAGGAAGAGGAAGAGAGGAAGAAAATTCACCTCTCTCCTAATCCCTTCGTGATTGCTCAAATCATAAATCTGTTCTCAGAGAGCCCAGGGCACTTGTTCCTCACTGATGACATCAAGCCCAGCAAGGAATCCATTGTCCACCAAGATCATGTTCCACCAGGGACAAAAGGTCTTTCTGCACCTGAAGCTTCCTGCACCTGTCCCTCTTGCAGTCTGCATATCAGCAGTAATGCAACAGATAGAACTCAACTCCAAGTTTCTATAGAGATTTGCTTTTCTGGCCCCAAGCTGGTTGAACACAAAAGGGGATATGCCAAGCCCCAGGGCCACATTTCCAGGCTTTTCCTGAGAACTCTACTTGGAAAGACCTCCAGCAGGGTGCTTTGGTGCTTTGCGGGATCCAAGGCCCTGATGGAAGTAGGAAAATGTGATTATGACCACTCTCTGCAGCAATTACTGGCTCAGGCATTCTAATAGCTCTTACCAAAAATTACCCCTCCATCATGTTGAAGAGGGAAACAGCAGTCACAAGCAAACGCCAACTCCAGGAGCACATTCCTGCAGGGTTAACTCTTGAGAGCCCACAGTTTCTGATCCAGACTTATAACAGGTTACAAGAGCACCAAGTCCCCCACCCCGCGGGTGGCCCACAGGACTCACTGGAGAGATGAGCTCGGCAGCGGCTGCAGGAGCCTTGTCTACAGCCCGTTGTTCCACAAGCCAGTTCTGTGGCCATAGGCAAGATTCCGTTTCCTCTGAAAATGTGATTGTGTGAATCTCTGTGGTCTACCTCATCATTGTCCCAAAATCTAAACCTTCCCCTTATGTTGTTAGACTGTGATCTCAAGAGAGAAACACCCTGAATTTTGGCTTCTGGAATAAACAGCCTAATTTCTGATGCACAGAAGATAAGGGGGTGTGGATGGGTGTACACTCAAACTAGAGCATTTTTGCCTGTCACAAGGCACGGGGATAAACCTCTAATTGTCCTAAATACATTTTCAAACACAAAGTGAGCGCAGATATCATCCTGACCACCCAGTAAACAACCTGTGTCCTGAGGGACAGGTCCAGTGGTGCTCCACCCAAGTCCTGACCTAATGAAGGCAGCGTAGAGTAGTTGGGATCGGGCCTCCAGACACAGGTACGCCACCTGAGACGAAATGCTGACTCTACACCCGTCCGCCACAGCAGCTGTGGTTCTTGTGGGGAGGTATCTCCAAGTATGGTTCATCATTCATTAGTTCCCCCTTCTAACTTTCTGCATGAATTGTTAAGTACTGTGAAATGACAAGAGGCATTAAATCAACCAAGTGCCTGGCACATGGCTGCTGTTAGGGCACTTACCCCTAATGGGTGGTTTCTGTGATCAGTCCAGAGGAACAATAAAAGCCGAGGCACTGAGTGCACATTTCCACCGCAGCACTTACTCAAGCACCGCGCCAGTGCTTGGTTAACTCATGAGATCCTTAGGATGTGCATGTTGTTCTTTCCGCTGTACAGATGGCAAAACTGAGGCATCAGAATATTAAGTTTCTTGGTTTCAAGGTCACACAGATGAATGGCCGAAAGGAGGCTCAAGTCCCAGCTGCCCAGCTCTTACTCCAACACCACTGTGTCTGAAATTAAACTTATACTTTCAGAGTCATATTGACATTCTTCTCATTAAGCTTGTCTCTTCAGTCCACTTGGGAACGAGTTCACTAGGCAACAGAGACCCACTGTCTGTGGCTTGGTTCCAGGGAAGTCGGGGTCCCCTGGTGCCTTCCTGATTGCCCTTTATTAGACGTTTCATTCGGTAACCTCAGAGCCTGTAGGGACCACCCTCAGGCCCTGGGCCTTCTCTTAGCTATCTCTAGGCCTTCTCCCTCTGGCCTTCAGGACTCAACTCAAGCATCAGCTCCTTCTAGAAGTCCTTCCAATCAACTAGATGTCAACCCTCTGTGTTCCCAACAGCCTGGCGAGTATCTCCCAAGATCTGTCAAGGTTGTTGGTGTTTCTGCCACACACCCCTCTCAATAACATGTCACCATAATGACAGGGTTAGTATCTTATTTCACTCAACATGGCTGCCTAACTCAGAACACCCCAGCACACAGCAGGTGGTCAATAAATGTCATTGGCAGTCCCCTAGTAGATGCATTTACCAACACTGTATTGACAGTGCTCTTGTTGTAGCATCAAGTCCAATATTTTCAAAAACAAGTCTTGATAAAAAGCTACAATAAAATCTTTCTGCATTTCGTAGTTAAAAGAGTCACTTCAAGTGGAAAAGATGGTGAAAGAAAGAAAAGAGGGAGGGAAGACATATGTTACAATGGGTCAAAATGCTTTCTCTTAAAAGAAATCCAGAAGCTGGACAGTTGGCCCGCAGTTAAGAGCACTTGTTGCTCTTACAGAGGACCCAGGTTTGATTCCCAGTACCCAGTTGTGATGGCTCCCAACTGTCTGTGGCTCCAGTCCTAGGGGATCCAATGCCTTCCTCTGGCCTGTGAGGGCACCAGGCACACATGTGATACACATATATTACTTGCAGACAAACCACTCATATGCATAAAATAATAAAATATAAAAATTGTTTTAAAAAATAAAAGCAAATTGCCCATATAAATAAGGAAGGATTAATGCATACTGGGACTAGGATAAACCTAAAAACTTCATGTTATGTGACAGAAGAAAGACATAAAAGAACAGCATACTGGATGATTCTTTTCATAGGAGAACTTGTTTGTTTGTTTGTGTGTGTGTGTGTGTGTGTGTGTGTGTGTGTGTGTGTACAATAAATCTCTGTGTTTACATGTTTGTGCATGAAGGTCAGAGCACATGCATGGAGGTCAGAGGATAACCTCAGGTGCCAGCCCTCTCCTTACTATTTGTTTGAGGCAGGGTCTCTCTCGCTGTTTTATCACTCACTGCATTGTGTACTTCAGCTTAGCTGGCCTGTGAGCTTCTAAGGCCACGGTTCTCAACCTTCCTAACACTGCAACCCTTTAATACAGTTCCTCATGTTGCGCTGACCTCCAACCACAAAAGTATTTTCATTGCTTCTTCATAACTGTAATTTTGCTACTGTTATTGTAATGTAAATATGTTATTGTAATGCTATTACAATGTTATTATAATATAAATACTATATTGTAATGTAAATATCTGATATTCAGGATATCTGATATATGAACCCTGTGAAAAGATCATTCAACCTCCAAAGGGGTCATGACACACAGGATGAGAACTGCTGTTCTAGGGGATGTTCCTGTCTCTTCCTCCCATCTAGCTGTGGTGGTCCTGTGATTACAGACACTATTTGGGTTGCATGGGTCATAACTCATGGCATCAGGCTTTCCCAGCAAGCACTTTTACCCACTGAACCATCTTTCCAACCCCAATTCCTTTTATATAAAATAGCCAGAAAAGACAAATGCATTGAAACAGAAAACATATTAATGTTTCCCAGAAGCCAGTGTTGGAGTAGGAAATGAGGAAGGATTGTTTAAAGGAAAGTGGAGACTTCCAGGTAAGATGGCAGAATAGAAGCTCTGTCTGCAGACAGATTAAAAATGATTAAAATTAAAACCAGTAGATCCAATTGGTATAAGAGAAGGAGGACGTAATGGGAACAGAAATAAATAGAGGTCAGAATTCCCCCTCCCTGCAGACAAAGGCCCAGACCACTCTCATCACCTAAGCAGAACAAGCTGTTCTTGCCAGCCAGCATCAGCTATAGCCACCAGTGAAGTGTCCCCATGGACAGATGCTATAAGAGCCAGAGGGGGGGAAAATGTTCAGTCCATGGAAAGGAACCAAAGGCTAGATAAAGCCAACCAGATTGAGTAGGCACTGGAAAGAGAAGCCAAAAGAGTATTACAGAAACCTGAAGCTAAGACCAGAGTACATTTGCCAAGACAAATAACCACTCCCCGGGACCTGCCATTATCTAGGTGAGCTACACAAGGCTGCTGGACATGTGCTGTAAAGCGCAGCATCCTCAGACCAAAGGGTAAATGGCAGGTCGTCCTTCCATACCTCCTCAGAGCCTCAGTCACAAAAATCCCTGAGCATAGAAAGATCACCCCTAACCCCAACATCAGACAGAAGGTTGCAACTGGGACACGGATGCAAACCAGCAGATTCCAGAGCAAAGTGGACTGAGTCGTAACAAAACTTCTTGTTTAAAGGGACACACTGACTTGGTGGAAGTAATGAGCACGGCGCACACACACACATACACAAACATACACACATACAGGAGATGGGGTAACTGCATCATCCCAATGAGAAAGAAAAGAAGCATATCTGAATCATAAAAAGAAGACATAACAATTGTAAATGTGTATACACCAAAACTTGAAACTCCCTGTCATAAAAACAAACAGTAGATGGGTCCTGACACAATAATGGAGAGGACCCAGACCCCAGTACCCTACTCTACTCTTGAGATAGGTGTTAAACAAACAAACAAAATCAGAGCTAGGTTATACCATACATCAACTAGATCTAACACATACCTATTCCATCCAAAAACAAACAAACAAACAAACAAAAAAAAAAACCAAGGAATATACAATCTCAGCTGTGCATGGAACCCTCTCTAAGATAAACACAGTAGAGGTAAGCCTAAACAAACACAAGAACAAGTGAAATCATCCCTTGTATCTTTTCCAGTTGTTGGGAAACAAAACTAGAAATCAACAGCGAGAGAAACTATATGAATACTTGGAAAATGAACAATACAGTTTGAATGAACAGTGAGCCACTAAAGAAATCGGGGAGGAAACTGAAAATTCCTAGAATCAAATTAAAATCAAAGGACAATCTACCAAACTACAAACTAAAAAACCTGTATTAGTTTTATGTGACCGAGGCAACTTTTGCAAGAGTTATCTGAGTTAGAGGCCACGATGGTAGAAAGGATGTCAGCAGGTAGCAGGAACAGCAACTGGAAGAGCAAGCTGAGAGCTCACACCTTGAACCACAAACATGAAACAGAAAGAGTAACTGAAAATGGTCCAAACCTTTAAGCTCTCTAAGCCCACCTCCAGGTGAGTGGACATATTTGTCATACCTCCTCCAAGCACCATCAGCTGGGGACCAAATGTTCAAATACATGAGCCTATGAAGGGCATTCCCATTCAGACCACCGCAGAACCTCTGAAATGCAGCTAAGACGGTTCTATGAAGAAAGTTCATAGCTATAAATGATCACTTTTTTTAAAAAATCAATGAGATCTCAGATAAGTGAACTAATGATACTTAAGAGCCTAGAAAAACAAGAAGCTGACAAACCCAAATTCAATAGAAGTCAAGAAATAAAAATAATTAGGGCAAACATTAATAAAACAGAGACTGAAAGAACACCACTTAGAGCTAATCAAAGAATTAGTTTGAAAAGATTAACAAGATTGACCAACCCCTTAGCCAAACGAAACAAAAGAAAAGGAGATAAGACTCAAATCAATATAGAGATGAAGAGAGACTTGCTACAGCAAACTGCCGTACAATCTAAAATCTCGTTAAAGAATACTTTGAAATTTCCTGTTCCAGAATGTTGTAAAGTCTAGATGAAACTAATGAATTCCTAAGTATATATATATATATATATATATAATTTAATATATGTAAATATATATTACCTACCAAAATAAAATCAAGAAGATATAAACTCAGACAGACCCATAAAAAGAAAAGAAGTTTAAGCAGTAATTTAAAAATCTTCCCCAAAAAGAAAAGCCCAGAATGAGATAGGCTCACTGATGAATTCTACCAAACACTAATATTTCATGAACAAAATGCAAAGGGAAAGAACACTGTAAAACATTCGACAGAGCCAGTATTATCCTATTAACAGAACTGGTGAAGACACAGCAGAGGAAGAAACTATAGGCCAATTCTTCTGGTGAACCTAGAGGCAAGCATTTCCGATGAAATATTTGCAAACCAAATTCAAAAGAAAACTCACAAAGCTTTCATTCAGTAAGTAGGCTAATGAATTGAATAGGCAGTTCTCGAAAGAAAAAAAAATCACAAACAGCTAATAAATATTTTGGGGAAAGTATTCAGCCTTTAGAGAAATGCAAATCAAAGCTGCTTTGAGATTCACCTCACCCCAGTTAGAAGGACTGACGTCACAAAAGCAAATGACAACAAAGGCTGGTGAAGATGTGGGGAAATGGGAACCCTTATTCATGGCTGTGGGAGTGTAAACTGTTTCATCCGCTATGGAAATCAGTGTGGAGGTTTCTCAAAGGGCTAAAAGTAGAACTGCCATATAATTCAGCTATGCCACTCCTGGGCATGTACCCAGAAACTCTGAGTCCTACCAAGAGATACTTGCACAACATCCATGTTTATCACAGCTCTGTTCACTGTGGCTCGGAAATGGAACCAGCCTAGATGCCCATGAACAGATGAACATTTTTTTTTCTCATGTGGTACATATACACAGTAGAATTTTATTCAGTAAATAAAACTGAAATTGCAGAATTTCCAGGAAAATGGATAGAACTAGAAATTATTATATTTAGTAAATTAACCCAGATTCCAGAAGACAAATACTGCATGTTTTCTCTTATACGTGAATTTTAATGTATGTGTGGACGTGTGCACGGGGTATAGGACATAAAACTAGAATATGAGAGCGAGAAAGGAGGCCTTAAGGAAGAAAAATGTAATACGTGTGACACGAAAGTGGAATAAAGTCTTCTAGAAAAGGAAGGCAACAAGCCACAGAGATAGTGAGACCAGAGAAGGGAGTCAGGGGAGAGGATCAACAAAGCAAATTATGATGAAAATGTCGTCTTGTGAGTATAGAAAGGGTGTGTGGGTGCAGGCCTTTAACCCAATCACTCGGGAGGCAGAGGCAGGTGAATATCTCTGAGTTCAAGGTCAGCCTGGTCTACAGAGGAAGTTCAGGACAGCCAGGGCTACACAGAGAACCCCTGTTTTAAAAAACCAAAAGAAGGAAGAGGAAAGAAAGAGGAGATGCCTTAATGAAACCTACTATCTTGCTAATTTTTAAAAGAAACTTAAAGGGTAAAGGGACTCCGGGTGTTCTTCAGAGGAGCAAAGAGGTCCTGAAGTTAGACAGGGAGTTGATTTAACACTGCGGATGTGTGTTTATATGGTTTGCGTCTTAGCTTTTACAAAAATGATGACAAGTATCCCTAGCCCATCCTGCGGAGTCGTCTGTGCTGCTCTGTGTTTGTTGGGCACAGAGAGCCTCACCATGGTCCCTGATATCCAGAGCCTATCTGGGAGGGTAAAGGCAGGGCAAAACTTTCCAGTCCACACCCAAGAAGGCATTCTCGGGGACTCTCTTGCTGAACATAATCAGCAAACCGAGCAGGAACAGTAATTGTAGGAATATAAACAGATCCAGGGTCAAAGCACTCTCTGTCCCTTCTCAGTACAAACTCTGCCTCAAAATCTGTACACTCTCTGCTTGTGAAGAGCTCCACACATATGGAGCTGGCACTTTAGACAGGAAAAGCAGCTCTTGCAAAGATGCTTCAGGAGGACCTACCCTCGACTTCCTCCCCTGACTCTTCGGTCCCGGGAGACCCCAGCCCCACGGCAAGATGTCAGCTTTTCCATTAATATAAATAGGTATCACCAGATAATTACTAACACTTTGGAAATAATGTAGAAATATAGGTCTGAGAAAAAAAAAAAAACTGAAGGTATTAAAAAAAGTCAAGAAGAAAGTTAACAAATATAAATGTGGTATTGACTCAATAGAAAAATGCAGATGACAGAGAAAAGAGCTAGCCAGCTGGATAGTAGAGGGATGTTTTTTAAATATCCAAAATAAAGAACAGAGATAAATTTAGAACTTATTTTCAGTGATGTTAATCTCAGAAACCTGTGGGACACTAAAAGTTGTATCATTTGTGTTACTATGTAAAACTAACCTGAGGCTGGTAAACAGATGAAGAAATAATGACTAAAAAGTCCCCAAAGGATAAATAAGCCTAAAAACTCAAGAAGCTCAGCAAATCCATAACAGAATGAATTCAAAGGAAACTGTACTTAAATATAGTCAAATACTAAAAACTGTGAGCCCTAAACTGTGAATCCTAAATGCTACCAGAGAAAAATGACATTACAGGAAAGCAATGGGTCAGACAGCTGTGGATTTGGCACAGCTGTGGAAGCAGTACCAAGGGCTCCACAGGTGATAACCAAGAATGCACTCTACCACTGAGCACCAACTCATTACTAGCACACCGATTTTCAAAGTTCAGAAAGCAAAACATAAAATAGAGTCCATGCCAAGTAAAAAGATTCTTAAGACAAAATAAAGGTCTCCAATAAAAGAAAATCTATTGCTCGCATATCTGTTCTAAAGAAACTGCTGACAGTTCTTCAGAGAGAAGGGGGAAATACTGGAAGACAATCAGGGGACAAGAATGAAGAGCAGCAGGCAGGGTAAAGTTCTAGTTACTGTTAGTGTTTCTTTAAAAACGATGCCGCGCACACAACAGATATTATATGAAAGAGATTTATTGGACGGAGGTGGAGAGATAGAGAGGAAAAGGAAAGAGAGAGACACGGTGGGGGTTCCCCAGGAAAGAGCAAGAGCGGAGAGTAAGAGAAAGGCAAAGTGGCGGGTTGGTCCTTATGTAGCTTGTGCTATAAACTGAGTCTGCCACACACCTGGCGGGCAACACATGATGACATCATAGGTTACTAGGCAACCCAGAAGCTGGCTGCCTATGCACTAACAGTTACAGTACTCTACTGCTTATCTCTTTGCATATTTGAGGATCAAAAATGAAACTGTCACATCGCCTGGTAAGGCATTTTTAGTGTAGGCAGAGATATAATGTAAGACTACAGTGAAAAAGGAAGTATAAAAGGTCTGATATACTGAGATTTCTGCACTCTGAAACAGTAAGTTAGTGATTGTAAATAGTTTGCAGAAGCTAAGCATTGTATACTTCCTAGAACTCTAGAAATTATACAAAGACATACAAAAAAGTAAATATACTAAAAATATTTTTAAATCCAACTAAAAGCAAGAAAGGAAAGCCAAAGGACCAAAGCTGAGAATGTAAAATGAGAAAACAAATAATAAAATGGCAAGCTTCAATGATAATATAAATTACATGACATAAGAATGGTCCTGATACATTAATTACAAAGCAAACGACCGCCAGATGTGGTTTATATACCTATAATCCAGCAGCCAAGAGTCTAATGCGGGAGAATCACAAGTTGAATGCCAACTTAGTCTTCATATTAAACTTTTTCTCAAAAGCAATTAAAATGAAAGGACAAAATATTGTCAGAATACATTTTTAAACCCATGTCCTTACTATATATACATTACCCATAAGAAATTTGGTCCATATATAATGAATGGGTAAGTTACTAATAAAGCAAATAGGAAACTATACTATAGGCATACTAACCAGAAAAACAAACCATATTAGTATATTAGTATCTCACAGGAATTATATCAGAAACGAAATTACAAGGGTCAATTCACCAGAAAGGAACGACAATTGTAAACATGACAGAACAACAGATTTTCAAAACACGTGAACCAAAAACTAATAAAAACTGAAATGAGAATTAAGCAGAATCTATAATTATAATTAGAGACTTCAACACTTTTCTCTTAATGATAAACAGAACTAACCGAAAATCAACAAGAACAAAAGAATAGAACAACACAATTAACCAATTGGGTTTAATTGACATTTCTAAAACACTCCAATCAAAAATCCCAGATTGCACATTCTTGGACCATCACAAAGACAGACCACAGTGTGAGTCAAAAAAATAAACCTTAACCATTGAAAGTATTGGAGGCCATAGAAAGCATGATCTTGGACCACAACAGTATTAAGCTAAAACACAGTAAAGAATAATAAGAGGAAAATCTTTGGGAAGCTAAACAACAGATCTTGTAATGGAAGCTTCGGTTTCTTTGTAAACTCAGTTATGTTGTGTAAATATGTTTTTGTTTTAATCCCAAGTGTGGAATTTTAGTTGGGCTATAATTTGCCCACACGTATTAATTGTCTTGTGTGGGGCATGGCTTTTGCCAGCTGTTGACAGCCTTCCACGAGCTTGAGAGCTAGCGGCAGGGAGAGGGGCATGGTCTAGGACCCTGAGGATACAAACTGAGAAAGAGAAAGAGAAAAGAGAAAAGTGGGGCTTGTTGGGTGTGGCCTGCAGTGTTGGTGTGTGGTTTGTAGCAGTTTGGAGATATCAGAGAGACGAGAGACAGATGGTATGGCAGTTTGGAGTAGACAGACAGAGAGAAACACTTCCGGCACAGCAGTGTGGAGGAGACCGCTGGGTCCCTTTGCTGTTGATGGGAATTGGTATAGCCCTAAAAGAACTCTTGAACCTAAACAGCCAGGAGAAGTAAAGGGGCCCTCTCTCCCCATTATCCGTCTCTCTCCTATGTAGGGTTAGGAAGTTGGAAAGAAGGTTGAGGCCTAAACACCCCAAATAAAGTAGAGTTTTAAAAACAAGCAGTACAGATTTCCAAGTAATTCCGAGGTTAAGAAGGACATTTCAAGGGAAATTGGGAAATATTTTTAAATAAACAAAAGTAAAACAATCCCTGTGAGTTTTGAAGCACTAAGGCAATGCTTTTAAAGATAAACACAGCACAAAATACTGACCTTAGTAAATATGCAAATTTAAGGAAAAAAAATCTAAGTTTTAACGGTGAGAAACTAGGAAAAGAAAAGAAAAATAAACTCAGAGAAAACAAATGAGAGAAAGTAGTAAAGACACTAGAAACAAAGGAACTGAAACAAACAAAAAAAAAAGTCAGTTAAACCAAAAGCTTGTTAAATACAAATATCGATAAAACTGAAAAGTTCTAGGAAGATGGGCACAGAAAAAGAAGAGAGAAGACACACTGATTATCAACACCAGCAGCAAACAAGTGCTAGCAGTACAGACTCCACAGTCATTAAATGAATTGTAAGAGGGAACATTAAAAATAATCCTACACAAATAAATTTGAAAATTAAGATGAAATGGGTTGGGTCATTAAAAAAAGAAATGACTGTTAGGAAGGAACAAAAGAAACTTATTCTAAGTACTACCATTTTGTTTTCAGACTCCATGTAGTCACAGGGAGAAACTAAATTCAAGATCCCATGCTACAGTTATTTTTTTTTTAATTATGTTTCCTTCTTAGTTTCTCTCTTAACCTGGCTATCACACAAATAACTGAGACACCATTGTGTTATTTTAACAAGCTTCATAGCACAAGATCTTAGCAGTTATTACTTTATTCTTAACCTTTAATCTAATTTGGCTTCCTCCCAGCGTTCATTCCAGATATACTCGCACTTTGTAGCTTTCCTGCTCCAGCTCTTCTCTTGATCTCCTTTCCTCTACTGGTGGCTCTATCCCTTACCTTGTCCTCTGATTCCTCCTTCCCTGGCTGGCAGGAAGTCCAGTCTCTCCCCTGCCTAGCAATTGGCTGTAAGCTGCTTTATTGACATATTAGGGGACAATTAGAGAGTAGTGTTTATACACTATTAAGACAGAAGATTCTCAGAACAAGGATTGCAACCGGATATGGGGAGGAGGGTACAGAAATCAGCATTTAAATTACAAAATAACCTTATGCCTACAGTCCCAGGCCCCAGGGGAGCTGGGAACTTCTCAAAAGCTAAACAGCTTCTGTTGTAAAGAAACAGTTGTCTGAGTTCACCCATCTCGTGGACAACTTGTAAGAGACAGTTGTATGAGTCCAGACAGCTCAAGCACACCTTCTCCATCTTGCTGGCAGGGTCAAACAAGTTCATGTTCCCAGTCCCAGGGACCTACTCCTATCCTGATTGATAGAAACTCCCTTGCTCAACCCCTCATGTGAAAAAATGATTGGACAATGCTACAGCCCACCCTGTTCCCCCTTGCTCTATAGGTTTTTTTCCTTTAAATATACAATACATATTGCATATTGGGATGAGGTTCAGATCCCAAACTGATCACTCCTGTGCTCATATACAAATTTTAAAGCTTCCATCTCTGATGTGAGTTTTCTCGGCTTCCTCTCTGAACCCAACACTGACAAAGTACTCAAAGTCAGCCTAGCTTAAATCATTCTAAAATTATTAAAGAAATTGGATTTGTAGTTTAAAATATACTCCCCAAAAGAAGTAATCAATAGAACTACATAGTTTCTTTGGCAAACTCCACCAAACATTAAAGGATAGATAACATCAATTCTAGAGCATCTAGAAGTTGTTTCATCATAGTTTACGAATCAAGTATTGTGCTGACACAAAAAAAGATTTAGAGTGAATTAGGGAAGGAGTAGAGAAGGGGGAAAGGAAGAAAGAAAACAAGAAAGGCAGGGAGAAGGAAGGAAAAGGAAAAAAGAAGAGAGAACACACAAGAAAGAAAACTACACATCAGTATTCCTCGTGTGCAAATTAAACTAGAATAGTATAAAAAGATCATGTGCACATGCAAACACATGTCATTCTGAATAGTCAGGCAATGTACAATATCAAAAATTCGACTTCATGAGTCATCATATGCATGATCTAAGAAATGCTTCTATCAATCGCTTCAGAAACCCATTTGACAAAATTCAAGTCCTAGGAATACAAAAGAACTCTGTTATCAGGCCTCAGGGCATCTGCAGAAAACATGGGTAACATCGCAGATTTAATATATTCAATCAAATTCCCAGTGAGATTTCTTTCTGTAAATTTAGACAGGTTTGTTTTACAATGTGTATAAAAAAAAATAATAGTTCCAGCAATTTATAAATGAAGAACAGGATTGGAGAAATCACACTGATTTTTAACGATGACTATGAAAGGACAAAAGTCAAGACAAAGTATTATAAAGAATGGACAGGTGAAGGAAGAATTATTTTCTAACCCAAGCATCAGTGAAAAAGAACAGAGTCCAAAAATAGAACAAATGTGGCCAGAGGAGTCCTGACAAAAGTGCCAATGCTATCCTATGGGGGGACAGTATTTTTAGCAAACAGTATTGTAATAACTGAATATCCATATGCTAAAAATAACAACTTAAACTTTATACCACATGCAAAAATTAACTCAAGTAGCTCTGGACAAAAACATAAAATGCAAAACTACAAATGTTATCAGAGACATGAGTGAGAATCTTCGAGTCTAAAATTTCCACCAACATTCTTAGACATGATACCAAACACACACAGTAATTTTTCTATAAATCTGAAACATCTCCAAAATTTGTAGTTTGCAAAACATAATAATGTACTATTAAGAGGACAAAAATACAAAGTACAGACTAAGAAAAAAATGTGTCAAATCACATACAAATAACTTGTGTTCAAATATGTCAAGGGAAAAAAACTATACAATAAATCCATATATTTTAAATTTTGCAAAAGACTACAACTAACACCTTTCCAAAGAGATATATGGATTTAAAAAGAGTGTGCACACACACGCACACACACACAGACACACGCACACACAGCATCAAAGAAAAGCAAATACACCACTAAACATCTTATCTATTAGACTAAGATAAAGTTGACACTAAAAATTCCAGATATTGAGGAAAATGTGAAGTAACTAGAATTCTCAGTCCTCACAAAATGGTGATTCCACTCTGGAAAACAGTTTGGTAGTTCCTTATAAAGTCAGACATACACTTAACATATGGCTTAGCAATCTCATTTCTAGCTATTTACCACAGAGAAACAGAAACTTATGTTCATACGGAAACCTGGCCACAATATTTACAGCAGCTTTGTTCATAAGTGCCCAACTGAAAACAACCTAAATGTCCTCCATTAAGTGGGCAGATAAACAAAACATGGCAAAACCAAACAATGAAATGCTGCCCCACAATTAGAAAGAAAGAAAGAAAGAAAGAAAGAAAGAAAGAAAGAAAGAAAGAAAGAAAGAAAGAAAGAAAGAAAGAAAGAAAAAGAAAAACAACACACAACTTGAATGAATCTCACAGGCATTACCCTGAGTGGAAAAAAAACAATCTCAAAAAGGTGCCAACCTCTGTAATTCCATTTATAGGACACTCTCAAAGTCACTGTCAACTTTTGTGATAAAGAACAGACAAGGTAGGTAATAAGGGTTAGGGAATAAGAGAAGAGTGTGACTGCAGACATAGTGTGAAGAAGCTCTGTCCTGGCTGAGGTAATGTGTTGGCATTGTGCATTAGCTGCCACCGGTGTCTCCACAAAAGGTTCATGTGTGGGAGCATCCCGTGCTGGTGATGCATCCAAGCATTGAGAGGAGGTTCGAACCTGAGGAGGCTAATCCATTCCTGAGTTAATCTGCTCATGAGTTCGTGAACAGGCTGTTAGAAAGTGGGGCCTGGTTGGAGGCCCCTGTCGGCGTGTCTTTGAAAGTATTTCTGGCCTGGCCCTTTCCCATCTGCCTCTTTCTGCTTCATGGCCACATGAGGGGAGTAGCTTTGCTCTCTCACACACTCCTGCCACTGTTCTAAGCTACTTCACCCTTGCCCATTAGCCACGGAGCAAGTCAGCCATTGCTCAAACCCCTGAAACCAGGACCCCAAGGAAATTCTTCCTCTCTTAAATGATTTGTCTCAGATATTTTGTCACAACAATAATGTATATGTTAAACTCAACCTAACTGTAGGTACACAAAAGGCCAGTTTTACTAAATAGTAATATTTTTTTTAATTTAGAGGAACATAAATCCAGCTAGGTATGCTGGCTCATAGCTTTATTCTCAGCACTCAGGAGGCAGAGACAGATAGTTCTCTATACGTTCCAGGCCAATCATGGCTACACAGTGAGGCTTTGCTAAAAAAAGAAAAAAAAAAAAAACTCTGAGATAAACCATGCGATTTTATCACCCAGTCCTACCCCCAACTCCCTGTCCGATTCTTGCAAATAAAATTGTGGGCTGCCATCATTTCCCAGACTTTGAGGTTCAAAAGCCGTTCTGGAGGAGAGGACTGCCTCTATGTAGAATCTAGCTACAGCCCCTCACAATGTGGCTTTAACTTTTGGTTTCTCTAGTCACAATGGTGTGAAAATGATAGGAATTCAAACTGTACTTAAAATTTAGAATGTGGATCTTTTCCTAACTAAGGATAGACTGTAGAGTATTGTGAATACTGAGCAATGGCAGTGAGCAGCTGCTACTCAGCCACATGATCTTGAAGGAAAACATCCATATTCTACACTGTTGCAAAACCATGGTGCTTAGTGGGTTCTGTGTATTGAATGTATTTTTTTACTTTCAAGGCATGTATTGGAACTTAACCTACTGTAAGTCTCAGGGCATCTTTATTGGAAGAATTTTAGAACAGAAGTTATCAAGAAAGTGATTTTTATACCATCAGAAAATGACTTTTCGTTCTCCAAATGAGTCCCCTAATATAGAGAACTAGAATGTCACATGTAATGGCAAAAATAAAATTAAAAACCTAAGACCATGGGAGCTACTGCTTACTGAACTCAGACTAACATGTTACATTCACAGCCCAACCTTAGTAAGTAAAGCAAAAAGGAAATTAGAACAGATTCACCAATGATTAGAGTAGTTATATTTTTTTAATTCAGCCACTGCCTAGAAGATATATTTGTTAAATATTCAATCCAACCATTTCTCAACCTTTTAGCCAGAAAAAGTGTTGGCCGTTGATCCAGCAGAAGCTGTAAGGCTGGTTGATGGAGAATCATCCAGCTAAGGCCCAAGTTGCCTCTGGAAACCAGGAAGTGAAAGGTGGAGTGATGCCGAACATCTAGTGTTCCGGTTTTTCTTTCATCTTTATTTCCAGGGTTCATATCTCATAGACTGATGTCAAAACTTCAGAGGGGTTAGGGGAACTTTGTGACTGTCTCATTTAATTCTTTGATCACACCCATGGAATAAGTATTTATATGGGTTAGGGATTATTTAGACTGCAAAGTACTGGAAACAAATTCATAGTGGTTTGAACAAACAGGAGTTCATTTTCTCGCGTAAAATGTGGAAGGTTAACGGCTTTGTTGTAGCTGTCCTCTGAAGGCAGGATCCCAGAGAAATGTCTCCACATCCTCCTGGTATCATAATCATCACTCTGTGACAGAGAACCTGATGAGCAGGCATGAGGCTGTAGGTCAATTCCCAGCACTGAAGGAAGAAAGAAAGAAGGAAGGAAGGGAGGGAGGGAGGGAGGGAGGGAGGGAGGGAGGGAGGGAGGGAAGGAAGGAAGGAAGGAAGGAAGGAAGGAAGGAAGGAAGGAAGGAAGGAAGGAAGGAAGGAAGGGTGTATCTAGGGGGAAGAAAGCTTCACCCTCCTTGTCTTATCAGGAAAGGAAAATCTTTCACAGAAACACTGCAGCAAACTGCCTTTGTCATCTAATTGGCCAGAACTGTTGTATGACTGAATCTGGACCAGAAGCCCCCAAGATCCTCCAAATGGTATGTGGGCATCGCTGATGTTAGGTCAGCAAGGAAGACAGGAAGCCATCAGCCATGAGCACTGTGGTGCTGCTTCCTCTTTAACACAAGCTGAGAAAAACTGTGGCTTATAAAAGACACGTACTTTCCCAAGTTCACCAGCAGGTAAGACCCAACCTGTGTGATGTTCTCAACATCAGTGCCTCTTTAGGACAAAGTTGACACTATGATCCACCCCTTCCCCAAAGCAGCAAACCACCCACATGGAAAGCTAAGGGAGAGGCTACTGCTGTTGAGAGTTCGAGTCCTAGAAGACAGATTTAGACAAGAGCCTCAAGAGCATCCTGCAACCTGATTCCCCCAAGGTGAGCAAGGCCTGTCTGTGAACACTGTGATTATGCCTTTTCTCCCTCTCTACTGACTTCCATTTCCCTTCTTGAACAGGGCCAGCTCACACCTGTGGTCACAGCACTCAGGAAGCTATGACACTCTGAAAGATTGCCAAGTGTTTGAAACTAGTCTGGGCTACACAGTGAGAATCTGCCTCAAAAATAATAAATACATGCATACATCATTAAAACTGCCCATGGAACAGAGGTGGTAAGGAAGCCAGACTGGAAAACTGGGCTCCTCTGACTTCCTCCCTACCCCAGCCACTCTGAGCCACCCCATTAGCTCTGGTCCAGTGGTTCTCAACCTTTTTAACACTGCAACCCTTTAATACAGTTTCTCACATTGTGCTAACCCCAACCATAAAATTGTTTTTGTTGCTACTTTATAACTATAATATTGCTGCTGTTATGAATTGTAGTGTAAATATCTGATATTTCCAGTGGTCTTAGGCAACTTGCCTCTGTGAAAGGGTCATTTGACTCCCAAAGGGGTCATGACCACAGGTTGAGAACTGCTGCTCTAGTCTGTTTGTTTCTCCAGGAGCCAAGACACCCTAGTAACTCAGAAGGGACTGTGTAGGACTCTGTTGTTGACCTATGACAGTTAGAGTTGCAGAATGTATTTCCAGGAGATTATCAGGTAAAAGGTCTTCTTTCTTTCTTGGTGTTTCTAGTGGGACTTGAGCATGTAAAATGCTGAATCATTTCACTGCTGGGGCCAGCACCAAGGCTGACTTCAGAGTTCCACGAGAGACCAGATCAGTAGCATGAGTTGGAAGGAAGCGAGGATGAGCCCCTGAAACGGGCCTGAAGGGAAAGAAAGCAGATCTTTTTCATGAGTAAGCCACAGATGACAATGTACTGTGGATTTGTATTTTTCTGAGCTGTTTCTGGAGAGGACAGATATGGGTCTCTAGAAAGCCAAAGCAGCAGGAAGCTGGGGTCTGTCTAGTGGTAAAGTGTTCGCCTTGCACACATAAGGACCTGAGTCCAATCCCCAGGACCCACGTTTAAGATGATTTTTAAGAGAGCAAGTGTGATGGTTCTCACACACACAAACACATGCAGAGCTAATGGAGGGTTGGAGAGATGGCTCAGAGGATAAAAATACTTGCTGCATAGTCATGAGGGTCTGAAACAGACTTCTTGACACAAAATACCCAGGCAGGCCAAAGTTGACCCCAGCACTGGAGAACGGAGACAGACAGATCCAAGAAATTTATTAGCCATCAGCCTAGCCAACCAGCCACCTTATGCTTCAGTAAAGACCCTGTCTCAGAGCATACAACAGAGGGCCTCTGAAAGACTACCCAAAAAGGTATTAAAGCAGATGCTAAGACTCATAGCCAAACTTGGGGCACAGTGAAAGGGATCTTATGATAGAAGGGGGAGATTGAAAGACCTGGAGGGGACAGGAGACCAACAGAACCAAAAATCTGAGCCCACAGGTTTTTTTCTTCGACTGATACTCCAACCAAGGACCATGCATGGAGATAACCTAGAACCCCTGCTCAGATGTAGCCCACGGCAGCTCAGTCTCCAAGGGAACTCATGGGCTGGCTCTTTGATCACTCCCCCCTGAGAGGGGAGCAGCCTTACCAGGCCACAGAGGAAGACAATGCAGCCAGTCCTGATGAGAGCTGATAGGCTAGGGTCAGATGGAAAGGGAGGAGGACCTCCCCTATCAGTGGACTAGGGGAGGGGCATGGGAGGAGAAGAGGGAGGGAGGGTGGGATTGGAAGAGGATGAGGGAGGGAGCTACATCTGGGATACTAAGTGAATAAATTGTAATAAACAATAAAGTAAAAAATAAAAAAGATCCTGTCTCGGGAATGAGACAAAGTAACAGATACCAAATATCCTCCTCTAGTTTCCACATGTACACACACACACACACACACACACACACACACACACACACACACACACTGAGTCAAAGGAGCAGCGTTATGGTTCAGGCTGTGGGCATGAGCAGATTTTCCCATGCGCTGGTCATGTTACCGGATTCACCGCTTGTACTTCCATCCCTCGTTTAGGATGCCTTGTGGGCAAAGAACACCTTGTTCCATCTCTAAGCGATGTTCTCCACGATCCAAAAGAATTTCTGTGACATTATTGAGTGAGACCCTCTTGGCAGACAAGGAAGGATTAGCAAGTCAGGGGATTACCTGAGCAATAAAGATATATTGAAACGGGCCTTTTCACTTGGAATTCCGTCTTGGTCAAAATCAGCATCTTGCAGCAAGTCAATAAATCCCAGTATCAATCGCAGTGGGAGTGTCAGCGCCTGCTGCCACCGACTTAAGTTTATGGAGAATCAAGACCTCAGATGAGGCTTTAAATTTGCTGATTTTTTTCCCCCTGTGGGGTTTGTCATGGCTCACCCAGCCAGATCGATTTGATGTGTCACTCTGGGGAAAGGGAAAAGGGTTGTGGTTCTCAAAGTATTAGCAAGTTCATTTCACGCTGATGCTGTGACAGGCCAAGGGAAGGTCTGTAAAAGCCACATTCATCAAGCCAGCTGGTTGCCCACCACACACAGACAAGGAGGGGCTGGTGGCTGGTACTTCACAGGGAGAACTAGCATGTCATAGCGGGGGCAGAGGGGATGCACATGGTTTGGGGGCTCGGTAGACTTTCCAAGAACTACCATAGACTGTTCTTGTGGGCCACAAAGAGATTCCAGATGGGGGCAATAAATGCATTCCCTCACGTCTTCAAGAACCATTTGTAACTAAGAATCTCCCCCCCCCCAAAGAATTTGTATCAATGTGACTACAAAAATGACCCAAGTTCTCCATTCTTTCCCCAGCATTTGCAATGTGCACCCTGATATTTCCTTCCACCCAGGGCTTCGGTCTATCCTTGGTATTTGAGCTGCCTCATACTTCTTTAAGCAATGGAGTCCAACAGCATGCCATTTCCATGTCAATACCTCAACGCCTCTGTCCACTTCTTTCTCTCCCCATCCCTCATTATGACTAGAAAAACTAAGGATGAGCCAGAATGTGGAGAGCAGCCATTCCATCCAGCTGGGGTTATCCTACCTCATCAGCCTCTGGCCGAGCTGCTTGCTGACCACAGAGGCAGGAGCAAAGCCATGCGCTGGAGCCCAGCTCAGATCAGCAGGGCTGGCCAGCCCACCCCCAACCAAAACTGCAGTCATTGTTTTAAGCCACTGACATTTGGTCCTGATTTCCTAGAGACTAGTATTGTAGTAACAGACAACTGATACAGGATTTACCAGATTATGTTATAAGCTGAGAAAAGCCCAGGGGAAATCACCACAGGTCATGGACTTTGGGGTTCTTGATTCTCTGAGGACCAAAATCCTACCAGCTGTGGGTAAAATCCAAACTTATACAGTATACACATGCAACAACAAACCAAAAGGCCCAGTCTGTCCTTGGTTCCCAAATAGACTGCTAGCAAATGAAATCGCTGCTGCAATTCGCTTTTGCCCAATTTAGCTTTTTTTTTTTTAAGGGCAAAGGCCGTAGCTTCCAAAACAACTACCTACCATTAGCTCCAGGACTCTAGACAACAGTTTTGGTTTTTGGTTAGAGGAGGAAGGGTTGTTTTGCATTGTTTCATTTTGTTTTGTTTTGGGGGGTTTTCTGTGATAGATGTGACCTCTGAATCATTGAGCCATTTGTGACAGAGGACAGCCATTCCAGTTGAAAAATATAGCCATGCCTGTATTTATTTTGCTACTGCTACTGCTATTACAAATTACCATAAACCTGATGTCTTAGCTAGCATAAATGTATTGCCTGACTGTGCTATGAAACAGAAGTATCTTCAAGCTAAGAATCAGAACCTCATCGACTCTGTTCCTCTCTGGAGACTATGAAAAGGACTCTTTTTCCTTTGCATTTCTGTCTTCTAGGTTGCCTGTATTCCTTGGCTCATGGCTGCCTCTTCCATCTTCAAAGCTTGCAACCACAGACCAAGTCCCTGCCATACGGTGTCTCTCTGACCTATTCTCCTACCTCCCATGTCCACTTTTAAGGACTCGGGGGGGTTAAACTGGATAATCTGAAAGTCCATAATTCTAACCGTACCTACAAAATCCCATTTGGTTTATAAAGTAGTAGAATCACAAGGCTCATGACCGAAGCATGGATATCTAGAAGGTCACATTAACCCAACTACTGCCACATCGTTGTTTTTATATCCCAAAGACGGTGAGACGAGAAACTGGCCTTTTTGGTGTATCTCTATAAAATTGATACACCTATACTCAAAATTTCATAAATGGGGCTTGCATTAGCCAAAAAAAAAAAAAAAAGGAGAGAATGAATGTCAAAGGCATCTTATCATTTTTCAGTGCAGTCTTGAGGTGTCCCTTCCTCTGAGACACTTCCTTCCTATTCTTCCTCTGGCTTCTATTTTAAGGGCAGGATTAGATACCCTCACTGCAGATGGAGTGTGGCTCTTCATAATGTCACACCATTGCACAAAACTCCCAGAGGTTAGTGAGGTCCTCATGGCGATTCAAGGTAGCCAGGAAGAAGCCATCTCAGTTTCTGCAAGCAGCGAAGTTATTTCCCGATTTCCCTTCTGCTGAGTCTTGAAGAGATTCAGGGATGGTTCTAATGAGATTCTGCCTTGCAAGGGTTTGCATATGAGTATTATGCAAAACAGACACATAAATAAATGACTATTTGAAATTTTAGAAAGTGAAAATCATCAAAGAAACAGAAGAAATGTGATGAGAGTTCAGAGCAAGGAAGATGGAAGAGCCAGTGAAGAGGGAGAAGAGGAAAAATAATCTCAAAAGGTTTTCATGAGAATTCAAGAGTGCATACTATAAATTTAAATGCTAAATTTTATGGTTTAAGTCAGGACAGATGTTCTTTTCCTCTGTAGAGGAGTAAATAGGTATTTTAGGCTCTGAAGTTCATATGGTCTCCATTGCAACTTGGTTTTTCTGCTGTGGTGAAAAGCAACCCTGTAAAGTTGGAACACTGGCCTGCTATACTTTGATGATACATTCTTCAGTCTGAATCCAGCCATTCCTCCTGGAAGCTCTCTGTGGGACAGGGTTAAGAAGCAGTCTGTACTGTGAGTTGACAGCTTTCAATTTATGGTATCCAATGCTCTTTGTCAAGTATGCTATGTTGAACTAAGCCATGCAATAGAAACTTCCCACCATCTCTGAAGAGTTCTAAAAGGTCAGGTCTTTCCTTTGTTGGATCTGAAGGAGAGTTCTCAGGGGGCATTTTGCTGGAGAGGTTATCTGAAGACTACTCTGCACCAGCCTCCATCCTTCTCCCCCTCCCTCCATCTCTCTCTCTCTCTCTCTCTCTCTCTCTCTCTCTCTCTCCTCACTTTGAATAAAGCTTCTTTTCAGGCTCTAAATTCAAGCTTCTCTCCTCTACAGTCCCATCGTGGTTTAGATATCCATATATTATATTGTTGGCATCTAATGCCTTCTCTCTCTCTTCTTGAGGCCCAATCATGGTCCCAAGACTTGTTGATGCTAATAAACTTAGTTGAAGAAAATTATGTGTCCACTTCCTTTTCAGATGTACTGATGTTATCTTCTGTTGTTAGATTGAACATGTACAATATGTTGGTGGATAAATAGGACCATGTTGTACGAACAGGTGAAGTGCCAGATTGGGTAGTCAGACAATAGTTTACTAATCCCTGTTTGGGATCATGCTATAGACATCCAGTGAAAACCAGAATAGCCATGGAGGATGCAGTGCTTTTGGTGAGCTCTGATGGACAGATAGAACTTGAATATTCAGTGGAAATTACCAAAAAGGTGAGCTAACGATTTTCATAAGACATTGTGGAAATCAGCCCTTAAATGTTTTAAATAGAGAATTTGAGATGGGAGAAATTCATGAAATAGTGCTCTTTTGGTTAGGGTTATTTTTTTAAGAGCTATCTATCTATCTATCTATCTATTTATTTATTTAGTGTGTGAGTGCCCTATCTGTATGTACACCTGTATGCCAGCAGAGGGCATCAGATCCCATTATAGATGGTTGTGAGCCACCATGTGGTTCCTGGGGATTGAACTCAGGACCTCTGGAAGAGCAGATAGTGCCCTTAACCGCTGAGCTATCTCTCCAGCCCTGGGCAGAGTTATTTTAAAGCGATCCTTAATGAATTCATAAATTAACTGAGATTTAGACAATGGGAATAAAGGAGCCAGGGATCATCTTTAAGGTGGGAAGCAACCAACATGCAAATATATTTTGGATCGCTAAGATTTGATCACTATGAAACTTGCAAAGCAGAAGCCTCGAGAGCTTTCCATATAAACCGAGGCAAGATAATGACTTGCTTCTGCAACCAACAAGTAGCCATGACATTACCCGCTTCTAAGCTCAAAGAAGAAACCCGGCTATATCTCACATATATAGCAGGGTCCATATCCCTGCAAGATTCTAGGTGTCCAGTAAGCTCTGCATTTAGCTATTTTGCCATACAGGGCACTGTTGCCCGGCCAGCTCTGCAAGGAGGCTCTGCCTGCACCTCTCCTGGGCCTCTCTTCCCAGAGCTCTCCTAACCTGTAAATCACATGTTGTAGCAAATGAGTTACCAAACATTCTTCGTTATCTCCAGAAAGAGAAAGGCAGACCCGACTTGGAGCTGGAACCTTGTTAGAGTTTGTAATGAGCTAACAGGAAAATATTTCTGCCTGATTAGAATCCCTAATGAGTACTGACTGGTGAGCAGGGAAACTCAGCTTCTCGCCCCCTCTCACCCCTGCCCATACCTCTGCCTGCTCACCAGCAAGCTGTAGACAGGAAATGTTTTTTGTGAGCATTTAAAATTCATAAAAAAACAAACACCAGAAAGCCCCAGCAGCTCCCTGTAGGTCCTCCTCCATCCCTAAGAAGGATACCTCCATCTTCTTGACATTTCATGTACACAGCCCTCTCATGCCTGCTAACATCCTAATGAAGCCACTTCAACCTATCCATAATTGGTCACAGGTGTCATGTGGGTCCTGGTGATATCATCACTCAGAGAAATGAAACAGTAAGAGAACACAGTATCAGACTAGTCACTGGAAACATAAGACCATGGGCCAAATTCCCACAGTGACCAGCTGGAATGAAGTCCTGATTACCAAGTATTTTGCTAGGGTTTAAGTCAGAAAATGTTTCTGAAATCCTCACTTCCTTCCAGTTGACTGGTTTCAGAAACATCTGGATTAGTTCCAGGGTAAATTGATTCACTACAATGAATCTTAGAAGGAAAATGAAAACTCAACAACATATTTTGGAGGCAGTTCATGGTCCATATATATATATATATATATATATATATATATATATATATATATATATATAATTTATAGTAATTATATATAATATATATGGATTCTGGTTATAGTCATGTGCAGATGGACATGAACTACTGAAAGCATAAAAAAATATTCATGTCGTTCTGTGTTATGAGGTCAGAAAGAAGGTATTTTGAGGTGGTGGGAAAAGAAAGTAGTGCAAGATTTGGTAGAAATGTCCTCTCAGGATCCTTGTAGCTCTATCCATGAGATACGGCCCATGGATACACAATTAAGACCTTGCTCCAAAAGGGCAGCTCCTGCTTCATTTCTACATGACCACTCACCACCTCTGGAAAAGTCCTCGGCTGTACCCTTCCCAGAAGAAGGCGTCTACCCTACAGTAAATACAGAAGCATGAAACCTCGGCTGCTGCATCGAACACACCAAGCCAGAGCAGTGGATCTCAGCAAGTTCTGGTTCTGTGGATCTATCATGGGCCTATCAGCTCCCAGGATATGTAGGTGTGGCTGATAATTAGATCGCTTTTAATATAAAGGATCTAATATGTCATCAGATGTGATAATACATTCACTAGAAAATGCATTGCTAGGACCTTGCAAATTAACAGAATAGTGATTAACAGAAATTCAATTCAAATGAATGATCAAGAGGAAGAAATCACTAGAACAAATAAATGCAAAGCCCAAGGATGATTCTAGTTTTGGGTCCACACAGAAGCTCAAATTATGTCACTGGAAAAATCTCTTCTTTTTGTTCTGTTTTCTGTTTGCTGCATTTCCAGGTGGGCTTTCCCCATACAGCAACTAAGGTGATGGTTGGTCCTAAGCATTTCCAAGCTTACTAGGTTGAGCCAGATGTAGTATCTCACATCTGTAACCACAGCACTTGGAAAACTGATACAGGAGGATAACTGTGAGTTTGAAGCCAGTCTGGACAACATGATGAGCTCTAGGCCAGCTTGGGATATATAGAATGACTCTGTCTCAAACACTGAAAACAAAATATACTTACTTGGTGTGCTGGATAGTTTTATGTCAGCTTCACACAAGATAAAGTCCTTTGAGAGGAGGGAACCTCAATAAAGAAAATGCCTCCACAGAGAGAAACTATCCAAATCAGCAAAATCAGAAACAAAAAGGGGAACATAATAACAGACACTGAGGGAATCCAAACAATCATTAGCTCTTATTACAAAAGTCTATATGCCACAAAATTTGAAAACATAAATGAAATTGACAATTTTCTTGATAGATTCCATTTACCAAAATTAAATCAAGATCAGGTAAATAGATTAATAGTCCTATATCCCCCAAAGGAATAGGAGCAGTCATCAAAAGTCTCGCTTCCAAAAATGGCCTAGAGCCCGATGGTTTCAGCACCGAATTCTACCAGACCTTCAAGGAAGAGCTAACTCCAATTCTCTTCAAACTATTCCACAAAATAGAAACAGAAGGAACACTACCAAACTCATTCTATGAAGCCACATTCACCTTGGTACCTAAACCTCACAAAGACCCAACAAAGAAAGAGAATTTCAGGCCAATCTCCCTTGTGAACACTGATGCAAAAATACTCAACAAAATACTTGGAAACCAGGAGGACCCTAGGGAAGAGACTTAAATCTCATTCAGAATGGCAAACAGGATAGACACCAGAAGGTCTAAGAGGATAGACACTGGAAGTAGAAGGCAAGGAACAGGACAGGAGACTTCAGAAAGGGGGCATCTGAAAGACTATACCCATCAGGATATCAAAACAGATGCTTAGACTCATAGCCAAACTTTGGGCAGAGTGCAGGGAATCTTATGGAAGAAGGGGGAGATAGAAAGAACTGGAGGGGACAGGAGCTTCACAAGGAGAGCAACAGAGCCAAAAATTCTGGGCTCAGAGGTTCCTGCAGAGACTGATGAATCAAGTAAGGACCAGGCATGGAGAGGACTTAGAACCCCTGCTCAGCTATTACTCATAGGCAGCTCAGTCTCCATGTGGGTTTCCTAGTAATGGGAGCAGGGGCTATCTCTGATAGTGGCTTGCTCTTTGATCACCTCTGCCTGGTGAGGTGGTCTAAGTAGGTCACAGAAAAAGAGGATCCAAACAGTTCTAATGAGACCTGATAGTCTCAGCTCTAATGAGACCTGATAGTAAAAGAGGAGGACCTCCCTTTCAGTGGACTAGAAGAGGGACATAGTGGGGAAAGTGGGAGGGAGAGTGGGACAGGGAGGAGATGAGGGAGGGGGCTACAGCCAGGATACAAAGTGAATAATTATAATTAATAGTAATAATAAAGAAAAAATAACTGAAACATTAAAAATACTGAGAAAAAGAAACTAAAAAAAAAAAAAATACTTGCAAACCAAATACAAGAACACATCAAATATATCATCCACTATGACCAAGTAGGCTTCATCCTAGGTATGCAGGTATGGTTCAATATACAGAAATCCATCAATGTGATCCACCATATTAACAAACTGAAAGAAAAAGACCACATGATAATCTCCTTAGATACTGAAAAAGTATTTGACAAAATCCAACATCCATTCGGGTTTAAAGTATTGGAGAGATCAGGAATACAAGGCACATATCTAAATATAGTAAAGGCAATATACAGCAAGCCTATAGCCAACATCAAACTAAATGGAAAGAAACTTAAAGCAATACCACTGAAATCAGGGACAAGGCAAGGCTGCCCACTATCTCCATATCTCTTTAGCATAGTTCTTGAAGTCCTAGCTAGAGCAATAAGACAGTTGAAGGAGATCAAGGGGATAAAAATTGGAAAGGAAGAAGTCAAATTATCACTATTTGCAGATGATATGATAGTATACGTGAGTGACCCCAAAAATTCTACCAGGGAACCCCTACAGCTGACAAACACCTTCAGCAAAGTGGCCAGATACAAAATTAACTCAAAAATAATCAGTAGCCCTTCTATATACAAAAGACAAAAGGGCTGAGAAAGAAATTAGGGAAACAACACCCTTCACAATAGCTACAAATAACATAAAGTACCTTGGTGTAATCCTAACCAAGCAAGTCAAAGACTTGTATGAAAAAAATTTCAAGTCTCTGAAGAAAGAATTAGAAGAAGATATGAGAAGATGGAAAGATCTCCCATGCTCATGGCTTGGCAGGATTACTATAGTAAAAATGGCCATCTTACCAAAAGTAATCTATAGATTCAATGCAACTCCCATCAAATTACCAACACAATTCTTTACAGACCTGGAAAGAAAAATTCTCAACTTCATATGGAATAACAAGAAGCCCAGAATTGCTAAAACAATTCTCTACAGTAAAAGATCTTTAGGAGGTATCTCCATTCCTGATCTTAAGCTGTACTATAGAGCAACAGTAATAAAAACTTCATGGTACTGGCATAGAAACAGAATGGCGGATCAATGGAATGGAACAGAAGACCCAGAAATAAACCCACACACTTATGGACACCTGATCTTTGACAAAGATGCCAAAACAATTCAGTTGAAAAAAAGATAGTATCTTCAACAAATGGTGCTGGTCTAACTGGATGTTTCCATGAAGAAAAATGAAAATAGATCCATACTTCTCATCCTGAACAAAACTAAAGTCCAAATGGATCAAAGACTCAACATAAAACCATACAGACTAAATCGGTTAGAAGCAAAAGTAGGGAAGACTCTAGAACTCAATGGTAAATAACTTCCTGAACAGAACACCAACAGCACAGGCTCTAAGAACAACAATCAATAAACGGGACCTCATGAAACTGAAAAGCTTCTGTAAAGTAAAGGACACCATCATCAAAACAAAATGACTGCCTACAGATTGGGAAAGAATCTTCACCAACCCTTTATCTGACAGAGGGCTAATATCCAGTATATATAAAGAACTAAAGAAGTTAAACAACAAAAAATCAAGTAATCCAATTAAAAAATGGGAAACAGAACTAAACAGAGAATTCTCAATAGAGGAATATCGAATGGCAGAGAAACACTTAAAGAAATGTTCAACCTCATTAGCCATCAGGGAAATGCAAATCAAAATGACCCTGAGATTTTACCTTATACCCATCAGAATGGCTAAGATCAAAAACTCAAGTGACAACACATGCTGGAGAGGTTGTGGAGAAAGGGGAACCCTCCTCCACTTCTAGTGGGAATGTAAACTTGTACAACCACTCTGGAAATCAATCTGGCACATTCTCAGACAATTAGGAATAGCGCTTCCTCAAGATCCAGCCATACACTCCTAGGCATATATCCAAAAGAAGCTCAAGTACACAATAAGGACATTTGCTCAACCATGTTTGTAGCAGCTTTATTTTTAATAGCCAGAAGCTGGAAACAACCCAGATGCCCCTCAACTGAAGAGTGGATACAGAAATTGTGGTACATCTACACAATGGAATATTACTCAGCAATGAAAAATAAGGAAATCAGGAAATTTGCAGGTAACTGGAAAGGATCATCCTGAGTGAGCTTTCCCAGAAACAGAAAGACACACATAGTATATACTCACTCATATAGACATATAATATAGGATAAATCTACTAAAATCTGTACATCTAAAGAAACTAATCAAGAGGGAGGACTCTGACTAAAATGCTCAATCCCCATCCCAGAAGGCAAAGAGTATGGACATCAGAAGAAGAAGAAAACAGTAAACAAGTTAGGAACCTGCCACACAGACGGCCTCTAAGAGGCTCTTCCCTGCAGACTAGCAAAGCAGATGCTGAGACTTATGGCCAACTGTTGGGCAGAATGCATAGAATCTTATGAAAGAAGTGAGAAATAGTAAGATCTGGAGAAGACAGGAACTCCACAAGGAGAGTAACAGAACCAGAAAATTTGAACACATGGGTCTTTCCAGAGACTCATACTCCAACCAAGTACCATGCATGGAGATAACATAGAACCCCTGCACAGATGTATCCCATGGCAGTTCAGTGTCCAAGTGGGTTCCATAGTAATGAGAAGCGGGACTACCTCTGACATAAATTGAGTGGCCTGCTCTTTGATCACCTCCCCCTGAGGGGGGAGCAGCCTTACCAGGCCACAGAAGATGACAATGCAGCCACTCCTAATGAGACTTGATAGACTAAGATCAGAAGGAAGGAGAGGGAGACCTCCCCTATCAGTGGACTTGGGGAGGGGCATTCGTGAAGAAGGGGAAAGGAAGGTAGGATTAGGAGGGGAGGATGGAGGGGCTTATGGGGGATACAAAGTGAATAAAGTGTAGCTAATAAAAAAAAGAGAGAACTTCAGACCTATCTCTCTTATGAATATTGATACAAAAATACTCAATAAAATCCTTGCAAACCAAATCCAAGAACATATAAAAAATATCATCCACCATGTCCAAGCAGACTTCATCCCCAGCATGCAGGGGTGGTTCAATATACAGAAATCCATCAATGTAATCCACCATATACACAAACTGAAGGAGAAAACCCACATTATCATCTCCTTAGATGCCAAAAGGCATTTGACAAAATCCAACATCCATTCATGTTTAAAGTCTTGGAGAGATCAGGAATACAAGGCACATACCTAAACATAGTAAAGACAATGTACAGCAAGCCTATAGCCAACATCAAACTAAACATAGAGAAACTTAAATCAGTCCCACTGAAATTAGGGACAAGGCAAGGCTGCCCACTCTCTCCGTATGTCTTCAACATAGTACTAGAAGTCCTAGCTAGAGCAATAAAGACAGTTGAAGGAGATCAAGAGGATACAAATCAGAAAGAAAGAACTCAAAAGTATCACTATTCGGAGACGATATGAAAGAATACATGAGTGACAGCAAAAATTCAACCAGAGAACTCCTTCAGCTGATAAACACCTTCAGCAAAGTGGCTGGATACAAAATTAACTCAAATAATCAGTAGCCCTTCTATATATGAAAGACAAAAGGGCTGAGAAAGAAATTAGGGAAAGTACACCCTTCACAATAGCCACAAATGACATAAAGTACCTTTGTGTGACTCTAACCAAGAAAGTGAAAGACCTGTTTAAAAAAAATAAAAAAAAATAATAACTTCAAATCTCTGAAGAAAGAAATTGAAGAAGACTATCAGAAAATGGAAAGCTCTCCCATGCTCATGGATTGGTAGGATTAACAGATTGAAAATGGTCATCCTGCCAAAAGCAATCTACAAATTCAATGCAATTCCCATCAAAATACCAACACAATTCTTTACAGAACTTGAAAGAATAATTCTCAATTTCATATGGAAAAACAAAAAAAAAAAAAAAAACAAGAATTGCTAAAACAATCCTGTACAGCAACAGATCTCCTAAAGGTATCTCCATCCCTAATCTGAAGCTGTACTACATAGCAAGAGTAATAAAAACTAAATGGTCCTGGCATAGAAACAGAATGGTGGATCAATGGAATCAAACAGAAGACCCAAAAATAAACCCACATACCTACAGATACTTGATTTTTTTACAAAGTAGCCAAAACCATACAATGGAAAAAAGCATCTTCAACAAATGGTACTGGTCTAACTGTAAGTCTACATGTAGAAAATGGAAATAAATCTATACTTATCACCCTGCACAAAACTAAAGTTCAAGTGGATCAAAAACCTCAACATAAAACCAGACAGACTAATTCTGTTAGAAGAAAAAGTGGGAAAAGCCTTGAACTCATCGGCACAGGAGACAACTTCCTGAACAGAACACCAACAGCACAGGCTCTAAGATCAACACTCAATAGATAGGACCTCATGAAACTGAAAAGCTTCTGTAAAGCAACGGACACTGTCACCAGAACAAAACGACAGCCTACAGACTGGGAAAGGATCTTCACCAACCCTGTATCTGACAGAGAGCTAATATCCAGAATATATAAAGAACTCAAGAAGTTAAATGGCAACAAATCGAGTAATCCAATTAAAAATATGGGGTACAGAGCTAAACAGAGAATTCTCAATAGAAGAATATCAAATGGCAAAGAACCACTGAAATGCTCAACATCCTTAGTCACCAGGGAAATGCAAATCATTTCATCTCACACCCATCAGAATGGCTCAGATCAAAAACTCAAGTGACAATACATGCTAGAGAGGATGTGGAGAAAGGGGAACCCTCCTCCACTGCTGGTGGGACTGTAAACTTGTACAACCACTTTGGAAATCAGTCTGGCACTTTCTCAGACTGAATAGCACTACCTCAAGATCCAGCTACACAACTCCTTGGCATATATCCAAAAGAAGCTCAAGTACACAACAAGGACATTTGCTCAACCATGTTCATAGCAGCTTTATTCATAATAGCCAGAATCTGGAAACAACCCAGATGCCCTTCAACTGAAGCATGAATACAGAAATTGTGGTACATTAACACAATGGAAAACTACTCAGCAACTAAAAACAAGGAAATCATGACATTTGTAGGCAAATGGTGGGAACTAGAAAAGATCATCCGGAGTGAGGTATCCCAGAAGCAGAAAGACACACATGGTATATACTTACTTATAAGTGGATATTAGACATATAATAGAGGATAATCATACTAAAACCTGTACATCTAAAAAAGCTAGGCAAGAAAGAGGAACCCGTGTAAGATTCTCAATCCTCATTCAGAAAGGCAAACAGGCTAGACATCAGAAGAGGGAGAAAACAGGAAACAGGACAGGAGCCTACCACAGAGGGTTGCTGAAAGACTTTACCTAGCAGGGTATTAAAGCAGATGCTGAGACTCATAAGCAAACTTTGGGCAGAGGGCAGGGAATACTATGAAAGAAGGAGGAGATAGAAAGACCTGGAGAGAACAAGAGCTCCATAAGGAGAGCAACAGAACCAAAAAATCTGGGCCCAGGGGTCTTTTGTGAGACTGATACTCCAACCAAGGACCATGCATGGAGATAACCTAGAACCCCTGCTCAGATGCAGCCCATGGTAGCTCAGTGTCCATGTGGGTTTCCTAGTAAGGGGACCAGGGACTGTATCTGACATGAACTCAGTGGCTGGCTCTTTGATTTAACCCCCTGATGGGGAAGCAGCCTTACCAGGTCACAGAGGAAGACAAGACAACCAGTCCTGATGAGACCTGATAGGCTAGGGTCAGATGGAAGGGGAGGAGGACCTCCCCTATCAGTGGACTGGGGAGGGGCATTGGAGGAGATGAGAGAGGGAGGGTGGGATGGGGAAGAAATGAGGGAGGGGGCTACAGCTGGTATACAAAATGAATAAATTGTAATTAATAAAAAAATTAAAGAAAATGCCTCCATAAGATCAGGTTGTAGGCAGGCCTTTGTAGGCATCTTAATTAGTGACTGATGGCGGAGGGCCCAGCCCACTGTGAGTGGAGCCATCCCTGGACTGGTGGTCCTGGCTTCTATAAGAAATCAGGCTAAAGAAGCCATAAAGACCAAACCAGTAAGTAGCACCCCTCCGTGGTCCCTATATCAGCTCCTGCCTTCAGGCTCCAGCCCTGCTTGAGTTCCTGCCCTGACTTCCTTCAATGATGGGCTACAAGGTGGAAATGTAAGCCAAATAAACTCTCTCCTCTCCAAGTTGGGCATGTAAGAGCAGCCCTAACCAAGACGCTTGGTTCACACAGCTAGTTAGTCCCAAGAAAGACTTGCCCTCTCTCCCTCTCTCAGTGGTCTCTGGAAATGACTCATCTTCTTCAGGTCGGTCACATTCCCACTGCCGGGCAGAGACAGAAGGAGCTGCATTCGGCAGTCTCATCTGAAACACTGGTATCAGAAACTAAAGTCTTCCCAGTGGAGGATGCAGGGCAACCACGAAGTAGCCACACCCCTGCGTGCTATACGCGCGCGCGCGTGCATTTATGTACAAGCTCCCTCTTCCAGCGCCTCCCTGTCCTCTTTTCACTTACCCCTCAAATTCACCCTCTATTACTCTCCTCTGCGCACCTCCCTCCACCTTAGGTGTTAAGGTACTTCCTGAAGCTGGGCAATCTTCCCCTCAGTGAGTCACTCCAGGTAGATGCTACACCCAGGGCTGCAGACTGCAAAAATTCAGACGTTAAAAGCCAGCTTCCTCTTTCTTTTCTGATCTTCATGACCAAGACAGGGAGTTCTTCAAAATGGAAAGGACTTTCAGAGATGAGCGGGCTCTCCCCTCCATCCTACAACTGAGACACTGGCACTAAGAGTGGTTGGGAGGCTGCTCTAAGAGCCGATGGGCAAAGAGAATAGCGCCAAACCGAAGGCAAGGTCCAGGCCAGCACTTCACTGTGGCAGCATGCTGCCTCCTCCATCATATAGCCTGTCCGGGGTGGGCCTCAGGCCTCTGTGAGCTCCGAAACTCACTTGCGATACAAACAAGAAGTTCTCCAATGGAGATACCCTATACAGTGGGACAAGAAGAATCCAAGCCCTGGGGGATTTTTAGACTCCGAACCTGGCCACATGTTAGTCACGCTCCTGACTATTGGGAGTTATAAATCTATTCTCAGACCTATCTGTAAAACCCCGTTCTAACAAAGAGCTTGGCCAAGTCAATGTGATGCCCCACCCACTCACTCTTGAAAGCAAATCACTCTTGATGTCAGATCAAGACATCGACTCCCAACATCCCCCTCATGATGTCTGACCATCCTGGCATTCTTCAATTAGAATCCTGTTAGGCGGGCTTAGCCAGATGTGCCCTAAGCCCTGATGAATGGTCAGTAATTTCCTACCTACTGAGGCGGCCGTACCCCTGGCTATAAATTTCCATTTGCCCTGCTTAGTTTTGGGGCTAAACCCCATCTCCACCCACCCTGCACAATACCATTGCTGCAGTCCTGAAACCTAACAAACAGATCCTGAATATGCCTTTCCGGCTGCGCCTTTATAAGTGTCACTGAATAGCTTTTTTCTTTACCAGCACCCAGCAAGGAGAACACATGAGTGGATTTCTATTCAGACGAGCTCCTGACAGCCACCTCGGTCCCAGCTCCTGAAAGAGATCCTGAAGCAGACAGTTCTTTCACCTCTTAGTACAACTTATAATAACGACAGTAGCAAACATTTTTCACACTCTGTAAGTGGCAGGTCCGTTCTAAGTGCTTAATAAACTAACACGTTTAATCCTCCAACACTGCTCTTGAGTTAGGAATTGCTCTTCCCAGCCTACAGGTAGCAAAACAGAAAGGGCGAAGAAGTTAGCACGTCTGTCTGATGATCGATTGTCAGGGTTCTTTTCTCTTCCAGCAGTCAATTACCCACTGCTCGGCTGCCTGGGTTGAATGAACTAGGTCAGCTTCAAGATTTTAGAGGCAAGGGCCCAAGGCCTCACATCTGCCCTGGCCCTCAGCTAGTCCTGGAAGTTCCTCTAGCTCCCTGACACGAGGGGGCAGCCGCTTAAATCCAGGACCTTGGAGGAGGGAAGAGGACAACAGGTAAAAAAAATAATGAGGGAGACATCATTCAAAAGCAGAACTGCCTAGAGCAGTGGTTCTCAACCTGTGGGTCATGACCCGTTTGAGACTTGGATGGCCCTTTCACAGGGGTCACCTGAGACCATCAGAAAACACAGATATTTACAAGGCAATTCATAACAGTAGCAAAATTACAGTGATGAAGTAGCGATTAGAATAATTTAATGGTTTGGGGTTGGGGGTCACCACAACACGAGGAACTGTGTTAACGGGTTTCAACATTGAGAGAACCACTGCCCTAGAGCATGAAGGAAGGAGAAGGTTTTCTTAAGTAAAGAACACGGAGACAAGGGCTCATTCAGCATTAAGTATGCCTACTGTATACATGAGCATAAAGCCAAATTTGGCCAAGTGACCTATGAGACAGATCATGTTAGAAAATAATCATAATGCTGATAATAAGACCCATTGTCAGGCTTAGCCCAAGCCATAAAGTGACTCTCATTCTCCCACAGGAAGGTAAATGGTCTTTCTTCTGTAACCTCCATGGTTGACAAAACTGGCTTCTACTGGCTCGTGTAAAGTGAGGTGGCTGTGCATATCTAACTCCACAATTACTTGGAGTTTGAAATAGATCCTGCTGAAGAGAACTTAAACTACAGAAATGGGTAAACACTGTAAAGTTGGTCAGAGAGTTACCAGCACAATACTGCACAGCACAGCTAAAACTGAAACTTTGGATCCACAGCTCGAGTGGACCTGTGCTTTGAGCACACCCTCGGTGTGCCCTCGGGAAAGCCCAGGGTCAGAGAAGCCCAAAAAGGAAGCTCCATCTTTAGGTCTGAGGATCACAAACTGTCTGCCTGAAGGCCAACATGACATCCGTCTGTCTCAGTTTCGTCATCTATAAAGTTGGGCTCATGTTAATATTACGTCCAGATAAATTAGTACACATAGCATTTTAGGATAATGCCCAACCAATGGTAAGCACTGAACTGGTTATTTTTCTTGTTGCCATGACAAACTACCTAACAAAAGCAACTTAAGTAGTTCTTTTTGGCTCACAGTTTGAAGAGACATATAGTCCATCATGCTGGGGAAGCCAGGCTGGCAGGAGCTTGAGGCAGCTGTTATTGCATATATGTATGTATAGAGATGTATGTGTGCATATGTATGTATGTGTGTGTCAATACAACACACTTATATATGTAACAAATATACATGTGGAATATATACATATTCAGGAAGCAGAAGGGTCTCCCTGTCCCTAACTCAGTACTCACTATGCTCCCCTGGGGGCAAGCCTGGCTTAGAAGCAGCTCAGGGATCAGTCTCTAAGCTGGGATCTCAGTAGAATACAGAAGTCCCGAAGCATATATCCTATATAAAATTGACTCACCAAAAATCCCAACACCCTGGCTGAGGCACTATTGGCAATTAATGGCTTCTGGGGAGGGAATGTCAGTTTTCCTCAGGGATGTGGTCCCTGCCCAATACATGCTCTTACTCCTTGATCATACAAGCAGTGCTAAGTGGACTCGGTGGGTTTAAGAACAGAACACAAGGGACTGAGCAATAAAATGACTCCCGCTATATTCACAGACCTCCGTCTTGCTCAGCCATCATCAGATTGCTCAGCTTCCTCCTGAAGCACATGGGAACAAAAGCAGAGACCCACAGCTGGACAACATGCAGAGTGAGAGACCCCAGAACACTCAGTCCTAAATGAAATATCCCTTCCCTCGGAGCTCAGGGAACCCTGTGGAAGAGGAGGAACAACATGCAGAGTGAGAGACCCCAGAACACTCAGTCCTAAATGAAATATCCCTTCCCTCGGAGCTCAGGGAACCCTGTGGAAGAGGAGGAACAACTGTTAAGAGCCAGAGGGGATGGAGGACACCAAGGAAACAAGGCCTTCCAAACACAGAAGGACCAACACACATGAACTCACTGACTCTGCGGCAGCACACAATGGGGCTGCAGTTCTGGGCCAGATGCGGTGCTGTGCTAAGAGGAGAGACGGACACAGCCCCAGAAGCTATTTCCAACTGACAGCCACTCACAGATGAAAACTTAGTTCTCTCACGAATTCTCACTAGATACGCAAACCACTCTTAAGGGCAGGCCCCATTCCCAACAGTAGATAAACAATAGAAAAGGAGCCCAGTGGGATTTTTGGAGGTTCTTTGTTTTTGTCAGGGCTTTTTTTTTTTTTTTAACCTTACAGATCTTTACATATAATACAGTTTCTGGTTTTGTGTTTTTATGAGATTTCTGCATCTATATGTGTTTCTTATGCTTTTTCTTTGTCTCTTATTGCTGTACGTTTGGTTTGCTTATGCTGGTTCATTTTTATTTTATCCTATTTTGTATTTATTAGTAGCAGGACTAGTAGTAGTACTGCTTGTTTGTATTGTAATGAGTAAAGAAAAAAGGGGTATGGAATCAGACGACTGGGAGGATATGAGAGGGATGGAGGGAGAAAAAACCATAACAGGACTATATTGTATGGAAAAAAATCTACTTTCAATTTTAAAAAACAAAACAGATAAAGTTGAGAGGGGTAAGTGTGGATGGGAAGAAGAGGGGAAAGATTAGAAGGCAGGGAATGAGGGTTGGATTTGAGCAAAACACATTACATGCAGGTATGAAACAATAAAACAATAAAAAGAGAAAAGCATATTCGTTCATTTACTTGAAATTTAATTTTTTATATGCTATATCTGACAACCCTAAAAAGCCATAGAGGTCCTCCCAGCTGGAGGGAGAAGAGACAGGAGAAGAGGTAGGGAAGGGAATAATAGCTTAGAGCAATAAGTCTTTCTTTCTCCCTTCCTTCCTTCCTTCCTTCCTTCCTTCCTTTCTTTCTTTTCTTTTTCTTTCTTTCCTTCTTCCTTCCTTCCTCTCTTTCTTTCTTCCTTTCTTTTCTTTCTTTCTTTCTCTCTCTTTCTTTCTTTCTTTCTTTCTTTCTCCTTCCCATCATTTCCTAGCCCCTAAAAGTGTGCTGCAAGTAGACACAAAAACAAAAGGTCTTAGGGTCCATTTCTCACAGGAGAGGCAGAGGCTGCCCCTAACTCCTGCAAAGAGACTGTAAGGGTAGCCAGAAGATGGGACTGTGCCATTCGGGAGGTGACTCCCAGGGAACCTGGTGAAGGATAGGCTGTGCTGCCCATGAGATGTTGGGCTCAGCTTGCTCTGACTTGCAGGCCTCCACCACTGCCTCTGTCCTTTAATTTTCAGGCTGCAGCATCCACTGGGCTAACTCTGCTTGACCTTCCACCTTGCAAGTCTCAACACCTGACAAACTTACAAACTTACGTATCAACACTTTCTTATCGGCCCTCTCTCATCGATTCATCGATTCTCACAGCATAGCAACAACACCTGGCATACAGAAGCCTGATTAAAAAAAAAAAAGTGGACACCATGACACTGAGAGCCTCCGATAAATAGAGTTGCCTGGCCCAAACACACACACACACACACACACACACACACACACACACACACACACACCTTTGAAGGCAGGTCCAAGCTCACAGAAGTTCAGCATTTGGTCTTAGCAATGGACTACTTTAAGAGTAGGCGTGAGCCTAGAATAGCCTGGGATATTGGCGATACCCTCTTTGCTGGCTCTGTACCTTTTCCTCCTACTCACAAGTGTGAGTCCAAAGACACCTCAAATGCCCTGCAAGATAAACTCAGCCTGCCTGTACACCCCCCCCCCCAAAGACCAAGCCACAGTAGTAACTGTTTGTATATTAGGAGGGAGGATAAATCAGCTTCCCACCCAAAAAGCACCTCAGACCTGTCTTCCCTTATGCCACCACCACCCTAAAGCCAGAATGCACTTGGATTTGGTGCCCTGTGTTGCCTTTGCAACAGGCACTGTGGCTAGCTACCCTGTTCTCTCCATCCTGTTCTGAGCTCACTGGTAGCCGTGCAAAATTAGTTGGCAGCCCTTGCCTCTAGTGCTCCTCTTCTTGGGGACTTTTTCCAGCTCTGTGGGAACATTCTCAGCCTTTCAGGGGGGCAGCCACAAATACTAGGAAGGTAGCATCCCAAAGCATGCTCCTCAGCCAATGAGCAGAAGAGTCGGTAGGCAGCCATGCCCTTCCTTCAGTATGATGCTCCCTCCACAAAGTGGGATCCAGTTCTAGTTCCCCCTGGCGCCGACTCGCTCAGCTTAGATCTCCACACACATTGCCTCCTCCCTCCCCTCATTCCCCACACTTCTTCCCCTGCACATCCCAAATAACAATGACCTACCCCCACGTCTTTGTTCCAGTACCTGCATTGTGTGTGGCGTTGGGGGGTGGCAATCAAATCCACCAGCCCCTTAAAAACTTTCCCCTGCTGCTACTCTTGCAGTTCTGAGTCTCTGAAACAGCACAGCAGGACACTGGCTGTCTTTCAGCTTCTTTGTTGCCTCAGGAATTGGATCCTCACTTGCTCTTTCGTTCAACTAGTTCTTGCCTACCTGGTATCGGAGGCTGGGAGATAGCAGCAGACAAGCTCTTTGCCCTGGTGAAACACCAACCCTTCCCCCAACATTCGATTCCTCCCCACACCCAACAACTCACTCTCACTTGCCACTGAAGTGTCAGCTTTAACATATCATCCTCAAAGAGGTCCTACATGCCCTGCCTGTGTCCCTGTCTGACTTCTGTCAACCTTTCTCGCCACACCTGTCACACACTGTCCCGAGACTATCAGTAATAAGGCTGAGGTGACCATAAACTTCGGAGCTGTCCACAGTGCGGTCGCATTAAAAATTGTCTCTGTCACTAAAGAGAGTGACAGGCAGAGACACGGAGATACACAACGTTCAGTTTGGATCTCCAATACCCCTTAAAGATCCCTGTGTCACATAGTACCACCTTGGGGTGTACAAATTAAGAGGTGGCAAACCTCAAAGAGGCGGTGCCTGATGGGAGGCCCTTAGATTGCTGGGGGCAGGTGCCCCACAAAGACAGCGGGAATCCAATCCCCTTCTCTTTTGCTTCCTGGTCATATTTGGCTCTGCCACACAGTCCTGCTATTGCTGCACCATCACAGGCTCAAACCAATAGTGCCAACAGATCAGGTCCTGAACTTACTAGATTGTACGCCTGCTAACACTTTATTTTTATAAGCTGATTATCTCCAGCGTTCTGTTATAGTAACAGAAAGCTGACTAAAAATAGCAGATCATCAAAACCAGCACTTTCCTCTACTTTGTCATCTACCAGCCACAGGATTGTCAAAGAAAAAAACTCAGAAACTCTCTTTTTGTCAGAAGTGAGAAAATCAGGACTTGGAAAGGTCCCTTGGCCTAGTAAAGATGTTAAAATTAGTCACAAGCCTCTGAGCTCTGAGCTCATTGCTTACGGTTTGTTAATCTGAGGCTCAATCCAGCCCCTTGTAGGCTCACAGTGGTCTGAATGTGTGAATCTCCCAAAAGTCATGTATTAAAGCCTCGGTTCCTATGTGGTAGAAATTTGAAGTAAGGCCTTTGGGAAGTAATTGGATTGGGCTATGAAGATGGAGCCCTGATGAATGGGATTAGTACCCCAATAGGAGGAAGCCCTGAAGAGCTGTCTAGCTTTCTTCCTGCCTTGTAGAGCTGTGAGGACAATTCTCTGCTACGAGGTATAAGAGCAGGTATAAGGGCTGAGGTTAACCTATAAGCCACATTTGCCCTAGGACAGATGACTTCCTGGAATGCTGGGGGCTGTTGTTCATGTCAGAGAACAAGCCACCTGTTAGCACTTCAATGAACAAGATTTTGTGCTTGCTCACACATAGGCAGGAGGTGTACAGGCAGGAGGTACATCAAGACGTAGGCTTAGACAAAGGCATTGTGGATTTGGCCTTTATAGGCACCTGACTACCTAATTTAGCACCATTTCTCTAGGAATCCAGTATATGGACCTGGCCAGAGTCCATCTTCCTGGCCAGCATTAAATAAAACTTGCTTTAATTGGACAGTTGTGGATTCCGTCTTTCTCCTTTGACACGGGCACTAACCAGAACCTGACCATCCTGACATCTTGTCCTTGGCTTCCAAGTCTTCAGCACTACAAGAAATCAGCATTCATCATTTAAATGCCCAGAGCATACTTTTTACAGAGGCCCAATCAAGGCAAGGATGTGGACACAGACTCGCCCTACCTCCTGCGCGTACAGTCGCTTCTTAGGAGAGAGAGCCCCAGGCTGTAACTCAACCAGCAAAGACTGCAGGAGGGCTTGTCCCTCTTCTGAAACAAGACACTTGTGTCTGATTTTCTCTCCCGAGGGAAGGTCTGTCTCCTGCTTTCTACAACCCTTGTTTTGGATTCCAGCAACCCCCCTGAGTTAAACTCTTTACCTTGTTTCAGAATATTCAGTACTCGAAGGAGCAGACTGTCTGCAGGATGCATTGCAGATCTGACTTAGAGAGCAGGCCTCCCTGATGGGGAGGTGGCCAGGGTCTGCCTGCTCATTGTAGTTTGTACCAGTGATAAGACTGATCCCAAGCTGAATGTGGAGCCAGCATTGTTGACTGGGGCACACGCCAGGCTAAGTCTTTTTTTTTCTTTATTAATTACACTTTATTCACTTTGTATCCCCCCTGTGGTTCCCTCCCTTCTCCCATCCCAATCCCTCCCTTCCTCCACCCTCTACATACCTGCCCCTCCCCAAGTCCACTGATAGGGGAGGGCTTCTTTTCCTTCCTTCTGATCCTAGTCAATTAGGACTCATCAGGAGTGGCTGCATTGTCTTCTTCTGTGGCCTGGTAATGCTGCTTCCCCCTCAGGGGGAGGTAATTAAAGAGCAGGCCAATCAGTTCATGTCAGAAACAGTCCCTGTTCCTATTACAATGGAACTCACTTGGATACTGAACTGCCATGGGCTACATCTGTGCAGGGGTCTTAGGCTATCTCCATGCATAGTCCTTGGTTGGAATATCAGTCTTAGGAAAGACCCCTGTGCTCAGATTTTTTGGTTCTGTTGCTCTCCTTGTAGAGTTCCTGTCCTCTCCAGATCTTACCATTTCCCACTTCTTTCCTAAGATTCCCTGCACTCTGCCAAAGGTTGCCCATAAGTCTCAGCATCTGCATTGATAGTCTGCAGGGCAGAGCTTTTCAGAGGTCCTCTGTGTCAGGCTCCTGACCTGTCCCCTCTTTTCTCCTTCTTCTGATGTCCAGCCTCTTTGCCTTTCTGGATAGGAATTGAGCATTTTAGCAAGAGTCCTCCCTCTTGATTAGTTTCTCTAGGTGTACAGATTTTAGTAGGTTTATCCTATATTATATGTCTATATGAGTGAGTATATACTGTGTGCATCTTTCTGTTTCTGGGACAGCTCACTCAGGATGCTCTTTTCCAGATCCAACCATTTACCTGCAAATGTCTTGATTTCCTTGTTTTTTATTGCTGAGTAATATTCCATTGTGTAGATATATCACAATTTGTGCATCCATTCTTCCACTGAGGGGCATCTGGGCTGTTTCTAGCTTCTGGCTATTACAAATAAGGCTGCTACAAATGTGGTTGAGCAATGTCCTTATTGTGTACTTGAGCCTCTTTTGGATATATGCCTAGGAGTGCTATAGCTGGATCTTGAGGAAGCGCTATTCCTAGTTGTCTGAGAATGTGCCAGATTGATTTCCAGAGTGGTTGTACAAGTTTACATTCCCACCAGCAGTGGAGGAGGGTTCCCCTTTCTCCACAATCTCTCCAGCACGTGTTGTGTTTTTGATCTTAGCCATTCTGATGGGTGTAAGGTGAAATCTTAGGGTCGTTTTGATTTGCATTTCCCTGATGGCTAATGAAGTTGAGCATTTCTTTAAGTGTTTCTCTGCCATTCGATACTCCTCTATTGAGAATTCTCTGTTTAGCTCTGTACCCCATTTTTTAATTGGATTACTTGATTTGTTGCTTTTCACCTTCTTTAGTTCTTTATATATACTGGATATTAGCCCTCTGTCAGATAAAGGGTTGGTGAAGATTCTTTCCCAATCTGTAGGCTGTCGTTTTGTTCTGAGGACAGTGTCCTTTGCTTTACAGAAGCTTTTCATTTTCATGAGGTCCCATTTATTGATTGTTGCTCTTAGAGCCTGTGCTGTTGGTGTTCTGTTCAGGAAATTGTCTCCTGTCCCAATGAGTTCAATGCTCTTCTCTGCTTTTTCTTCTAAGCAGTTTAGTGTGTCTGGTTTTATGTTGAGGTCTTTGATCCACTTGAACTTTAGTTTTGTGCAGGGTGATAAGTATGGATCTATTTTCATTTTTCTACATGTAGACATCCAGTTAGACCAGCACCATTTGTTGAAGATGCTCTCTTTTTTCCATTGAATGGATTTGGCATCTTTGTCAAAAATCAGGTATCCATAAGTGTGTGGATTTATATCAGGGTCTTCTATTCGATTCCATTGATCCACCAGTCTGTTTCTATTAGGCTAAGTCTTTTTATGCCTGCTTCAGTATACCTGAAGAAAAAGGAGACATACAGTGGAGTGGAGGTAGAGATCCCCTTTATTGGCAGCTTTTTTGTGTGTCAGGGCCTTCACTCACCAATGTGCTGTCACTGTGGTGGTTGTAGGTTATTTGAGCAGGATTTTCTATTTAGCTTGATTGACCTAGAACTCTCAATATATACCACGTTGGCCTTGAACTTGTGTCCTCCTTATGCCTCTGCCTCCTGAGCACACGGCTATTGGATATGCACCCCCACACTCAGTGCGGCTTCAAGACAATAATCCTATGAGGTAGCTACTTCTATTACCGACCCCATTTACTTAGGATGACACTGAGACTCCATGAGGTGTTCACTTACCTAAGGCCACCCAGCAAGAAAATGGAAGAACTAAAGATTCAACTTCTCTCTAGTAGCCTCAACCCACTTCCACACCCTCCTCCTATCTGTCTCTCCACCTTTCCTTCATAAGTGTGCACTAGAACACGCACACCCCTTGTCACACATGACACCATTCCATGGCTACGTTGAGAGGAAAATGGAGAGTTAGTAGTGCGCTATCCCCTCAGGAGCACTGTTCTAAAGTGGGTCTAGAGGAGGTGACCCTACACCAAAGGACCAGCTGGGTCTCTGTCTTTGGGTATCTCAATCAACTCTGTTGCAATCCATTGCTATGATAGTAAAAGGGATGAAAATGAGAAGGCACTGCTTTTTGAAGGTATAGACTACCTTGAGGGTCCTCCCTAAAGCAACAGCGCATTCACTTGAACCTGACAGGCATCCCTGAGAGACTCTTCATGGTGACTATGTAACTACACCACAACACATTTTTACCATGCCACAGTCCAAGGGAGTAATAATGACTGGGCTGTCATTAATACGTGTGGCATTTAGCAATGCTTGCAGCATTTACTTTCTTCCAGTTTATTTGGTTCTTTATCATATGAGCATCCTCGTGAGAGTCTTTTCTCTGCCATGGGACCTTCATCCATCATGAACGCAGCAGCTGGGAAGAGGAGCACTAACAGGAACAGACAGAGGACGCTTTGCCAAGACACAGGGAACACCCTGGAAGACGGTGAGATGCTCTCTGTCTCTGTTCATGAAGTCTTCCAGCCCTTCCCCCACCTCTCCCCTAGAAGGCAACACCAGGTAGGCTAGCAACGGGCTTAGTCCTCAGAGGGCTGGTAAAACACTCATTCATTCACTCGTCCGTTGGTTCGTTCATTCATTGAGTTGCTATTTATTGGCACTTGTAATGGGGTTGTAGAGCTGAGTCAAGCATTCACAAAGATGAGAGGCTCAAGGATGACGATGCTCATGATAACCAGATCTTGTAGGGAAGAGGGTGCCAGATGCCAGTCTAGGTCTCTACAGGATTCACTTGATCTTGCAACAAACGGTGAGTATGCTTGTGGGTTGGGACAGAGAGTGCACAGTCAGGAAACTGAGGCAGGGAGCAAATGTGACAGGGGAAGTTTATAGAGCTGAATCATTATGTGACGTGTGTGGGTGTGTGTGTTATAGCAAGAGAGAGGAGAAGAGAAATTTTCAGATAAAACAAAGAGATTCATCCACCAACCCTTTCCATAGGCAATGTCCCAGCAACTGACATAAGCAGGGAAGGTTAAAGCAGTGAGACTGCTTCAGTTGACACAGCCCCCGTGGGCCTCTTGGTGTGACCTCACTGGCACTCAATTGTTGCTAAAAGTTCACTCTTTGCTCCACACTAGTTCTCTAAGGTCAAGCCAAGAGCTCATCTGGTGAGCAGTCAGCCATGGCTCTACTGTCTCACCCTGGCTGGACTGAACTTCATACGTGCTGCAGGAATCAGGCAACCTAGACAGCAGAGAGCGGAATGAGGCGCCATTGATGGTCACACCAGAACAGGAGGCCTAAGGGGAAACGTACACTGGGCAGGCCAGACACGGGGCATACTCATCACTGGATGGCCTGAGGGACCTTTGCTATTCTTGAGTCTGAAAAGAGAGTGTACTTAAGGAAATAATGTTTTCTTCTACACGTGTTAAAATTTGAGGGAGTTTTCCATTCTTAATGTTGCTTTATCAATGGATTACATTGCAGCTGATGGAGCTGGGGCTGTAGCTCAGTCGGCAGGGTGCTCACCTAGCACCATGTAAACCAGACATGGCGGCACAGGCTTGTAGTCCCAGCACCCAGGAGGTGAAGGCAGGAGGATCAGATCTTCAAGACCACCCTTGGTTACAGAGTAAATTCATGACCTCATGACCACCTAGGTCTATAGGAGATCCTGTCTCAAAAATAATTAAAGTGAATCATGTTTTCTTTTTTTAATTTAGACTAGTTGGGCATGTATAGAACACATCAATAATCCCAGGGCTTGTTAAACAGAAGCAGGCAGATGTTGAATTTGAGACCAAGCTGGCCTATACAGTGAGACTTTCTCTCAAAACACCTCCCTCCCCTTCATCTATCAGGTCACTCAATTTCTCCAAGACACGAATTCCTATGGGTCCTTGCAAAACCTTTTTGTGCACATATATATGTCTATACAAGTGCAAGCATCATTCATAGTGCTCTGTATCTTCTCTTAACATGCATTAGAGATCATTTCACTCTGACGTATGTGTTTCCTCCAAATACATGATGCCTGCTATATCACTGTGGATGTCCATAATTTATTTAACCAGTTCCCATGGAGGGACACAGATTGCTTCCCATCTATTGCTGCAATGAATGACCCTGGCCACACATCATTTTGCACAGTGCCGAAAATATCTGTAGGACAAATTCCTGGCAGTGCAACTGCTGAGGCAAAGGGCAAAAGCATATTTCAATTAGAATTCTGTTTGGCTACTCAGAGCAGAGCGCCAAAATAACAGCCACTTAAGACAGAGATTTATCTCTCCCTCAAATAAAAGAAGTTTGGAGGTAAGCTGTCTGGAGAGGCCATGGGGCTTCCTAGGGCCTCAAGGGACCAGGATTCTGTCTTCTTGTTCTCCAGTCAAAGCTTACACAATTGCCGAAGGCTTCTTTCATTAGGTCAGCTCAAAACTATAACTAGGCATGGTGGCACAGACTTGTCATCTTAACACGTGGGAGTCTGAAATAAGAGGATCATGAGTTCAAGGCCAGTAGGCTACATAAGACCCAGTCTCAAATATATATATAATTGGAATGAGGTAGAGGATGAATCATACTATCTTACAAATTTTAAATAGTTGAAATTATACAAAGATCAGGAAAGATAATGTTTCAACTACTAAACTGCCCAACATATGGGCTTTCTTCTCCTTCTCCCTCTCTCTCTCTCTCTCTCTCTCTCTCTCTCTCGTGTGTGTGTGTGTGTGTGTGTGTGTGTGTGTATGTGTTATTGAATATTGAACTTCAGGCTTCAAGCATGCAAGGCAAGCACTCTCACTCAACCTTCTTTTTTATTTTCTTTTTTGACTCTGGAGTTTTATTCAATAGGTCACTGGGTCTAGACCTCCTGGTGGTGCGCGGCTTGTGCCACAACACTCAACATGCTGTGGGACTTGGGAACTTTTATCTTCGAGTCTCGGAACTGCTTGACAGCCGGCCAGCAGCACCTGCTCACTGCAATCTCTTCCACCTTCCCTTCACGATCCAGATGGAGTGTGCACAGGCATCTGCCTACTACAATCTCTTCCACCTTCAAGATCTGGATAGAGGGGGCATGGGCACGGTACCGGGCACCCATGTCTCGGTAGCACTGAGCACTGTGTGAGGGCGCCAGCGGTAGTCAGGTCCCGGTACTCGTGGTTCATGTTGTTTGTGCAAAGGTTACTTCTCAAACACCTGCTGCAGTACACTCTCTCCCCTGATGACTTCATCTTCCTCAGCTGTGACCGGAAGTACCAGAAGCAGGACTTCACTACCACATGGCCGGCTACGAAGATGCGCATTCGGTACAGCAGTGGTGTGTGGCACTTTGGGGTGGGCAAGCAAGCACCCCACTACCTTGTACTCCTGATTGTGGCTGAGGCCTTCATGGCAGTTTGTCCTTGTTCATCGCCACTCACGAAAGTTCAGCCATCTTTTTGTTTCGTATTTCAATAAGCTGCTCAGGCTGGCCTTGAACTCTCTCTGTACCCTAAGAAGACTCTTGCCTTACCTCCTAGAGTAGCCAGGATTACAAGTTCATGCCCTAGGATCTACCTGGAAATTATAGTTGGTGTGTGTAGAGCACAGAAGACATACTAGTTATTGTAGTAAGACTAAAGACTAATATAAAAATGTAGATAAACTCTGTGCTTTATGATATCCACTTAGGAACATGTATCTTTGTAAGAGTATAAGCTAAATTGTTAGGCATTTTTCTGATAGGATAAGTATTCTATTTTGGCCAAACATCAATAACTACCCAGTTCTCCGATTACATTTTTCCATGGCTGATAAATGGGACGATATTACACAAACTAGCTGCTGGCTATACATTTTAACCCGGTTTTCTTCCCTGCCACCAAAAGTCTTCTGATGCTGGAGGTAGGGTTCAATCTTACAGCCACTGGCCCTGAAGCTCTGTGTCCCAAAGCCAGCTGTCAGCACTGTGTGCAGTAGGGGTATTCACGCAAGCCCTTCCCACCACAGGATGAGCAGCAAGCGACAGAAAAACTGCCACTAAATACCAGCTGAGAATAACCCCAGATTCACTTCCTCTCAGCTAGATTCCCAAAACTCCCTCTGGCCATTCTAGTGTCCTCCAGCCTACAGGATATGTGAGAGTGGAAACTAACAGTATTTTAACTGTTGAGACAGACAAAGACAGTTACTGTTAAAACCTGTGACCTACCATCACGTAGACACTTGGCTTGGCTGTGGCAGCTCTGTTGTCCACCTGGCAAATGCTTCTGGACAGCAGGGCTCTGAACAAGCCCTTCCTCACGCATGCATGCTCTGAAGAAAACAGAAGCAGCCAGAGGCCCTTCCCCTCCACAGTGGCACTGGCTAAGGCAAGTTTCAACAGATGTGTTTCTGCCACAGCCATTCGGCTCCATATTCCACAGTTCATCACCCACACCAGGGCCACGGGCTATAGCTGACTCTGCAGGCCCAGCGGCATCTTTCTCCTGCTGCTTGTTTGTTTCGCTGGAGTTTTGACTTTAATTTGAAACAGGAGAATACAACAAAGTAAGCACCCATCCACCTAGTTTCAACAATTATACTCCTTTGCCAGTTTTTTTTCCCCTTTTAACAGAGCCATTTTGTAGTAAATTAAAAAACATCACAATTCATCCTTTCAACATCTACTGCCAATAAGAAAATTTCTCCCATTAACAACCTCACACCTAATAAAAAACTAACACTATTCTCTAACATCTTCTAAAACTCACTTCATATTCAAATTTATACAATTGTCCTAAAAATATCTCAGAGCTGTTATTTTGGGTTGTTTTTTTTTTTTTTAACAAGGATCCAATAAGGATTGTTCAGTGAATTGGTTGATGGTGTCTCTCAAGTCTTATCTGATCTAGGACAACCCCCCTCATCATTTTTTTCCTCATGACATTGCTTCATTGACGAGATCAGGCCAGCTTTCATGAAGCATCGTCCCATTATTCTAAATATGTCTGTTTTCTCATTCTGTCACTTAAGAAGTCCTGGCAACTTCTGAAAATTGAAGTAGACCTAAGACCTGTGTGTGTGTGTGTGTGTGTGTGTGTGTGTGTGTGTGTGTGTGTGTGTTTACATGAGTCTACACACACGCTGAGACAGTCTCTCACTGAACCTGAAGCTCATCAGTTCGGCTAAGCTGGCTGGCAATGAACTCCAGGGATCTCCTGTCTCCTATCCCCACCAGCACTGTTGTTACAGGCATGTGCCAGGAGACCAAGCTTTACCAGGATATAGGAGAACAGAACTCAGGTCCTCGGGCTTACACAATAGGCACTTTGCCAACTGAGCCATCTCCCCAGACCCTAAAGCCTTGTTTTTCAAAGTAGACTTTCTGAGGCATAATTATTATAGACAGCAAACATCTTCTGTTTTGGTTGATAGTTCTGTGTGTTGGTAAACGATATAATGGCGTGATCTAAAAGCTTGGTGTGACTCTAATTTAACACATGTGACTGAAATACTGTAGATGATGCTGTGAGCTTCCTGTCTGGGTCTGTCATATTAGCAGATGCATAATACCCAGCTGTTTTACTATTAATGACACTAATTTTAAACATTGGGTTTCCATAGAGTTCTGACCTCTAAATTGCATTTGCTTTCTATTACTGTATGACACATTATTTGGTGACTTAAAAGGGCACACAACGCACAGATTTATAGGTCAGAAGAAAGGCCTCCATGAAGTGCATCACAGTGTGGAAGCTGTACCCTCAGACCCAGAGTTTGAAGTCCTCTTCCAACCTCATTAAAGGTGGTTGGCAGTGTTCAGTTGGACAGATACTGATTGTCAAAGAGAAATAAGACTGAAGCTGCTTGCTGAAGGACCAGAGAGCCCAGAATTTGCTTTGGGATGCTTACTTGTACCTTGTGATGGTAATTTTATGTCAACCTCATTGTAAGAAGGAGGACGCTGTGCATTGCTATTTCTGGGTGTGTCTGTGAGGCTGTTTCCTGTGAGACTAGTGTCTGAACTGGTGAATGCAGTCACCCAGATGTCCTCTGTAAGCAGGCTCCATCCAGCAGAGCAAAACAGAAGATGACAAAGAATCTCCTTTGGCTTTTTGCCTACCTCACTCTGAGCCAGGCATATACATCTTCTCCTGCTCTTGAAATGAGATGTGGACCATCAGTATTCTTGTTTCTCAGGCCTTCAGACTAGGGCCGAGTAATACCACAGGCTTTCCTAAGCGTCCAGATGCAAATGGAGATCATGTGTTTGCTCATCCTCCAGAACTGAGCCAGTTCCTCACAGTGGGTTTCTGTGTATGTGTTTCTGCATGTCTATATGTGTGCACGCACCGATTCCCCATGCTTCTCTTCTTCCATCTTTTTATACACATATTATTATATTATATTAAGCCATAGAAAAGCCTTAATTCAAAAATCCAAAATCTAAAATTTTTTAGTTTCTATTTCATGCTCAAAAAGTTGGACTTTAGAGCACTTGGAGTTTGGGATTTTCAGATTAGAGATGTTTCACCAGTAAAGTCTCTAAAAATATTCTAAAATCTGGAACACTCTTAAATTTGAAACATTTCCGTCTCCTATCATGTTTGGATAAACTAGTGTGTGTGTGTCTCAGTGTGTGTGGAGAGAGAATCTGTAGCTATCTCTGGGTCACTGCTCTATTATTCTGAAGAGATACCATGACCAAGGCAACTCTTTTGTTTGTTTGTTTGCTTGCTTGCTTGCTTGTTTCTCAAGACAGGATTTCTCTGGATATCCTGGACTCACTTTGTAGACCAGGCTAGCCTCAAAATCACAGTGATCTGCCTGCCTCTGCCTCCCAAGTGTTGGGATTACAGGTGTGTGCCACTGTGCCCAGCTCCAACCAAGGCAACTCTTATAAAACAGAGCATTTAATTGGAGCTTGCCTACAGTTTCAGAAGTTTGGTCCACTGTCATCATGGCAAGAAGCATGGCAGCATGCAGACATACATGGTGCTGGAGAAGTAACTGAGAGTTCAACATCTGGATCCACAGGCAGTGGGAAGAGACAGCCACTGGGCCTGGCTTGAGTTTCTAAAACCTCAAAGCCCACTCCAGTGACACACTTCCTCCAAGAAGGCCATACATACCCCAACAAGGCCACATCTTCCAATCATTTCAAATAGTGTCACTCCCTGGTGACCAAGCATCAAATCTAGGAGCCTATGGGGTCATTCTTACTCAAACCATCATAGTCCATTAGAAAAAAGTCAGCTGATGTTGATGTTTGTGGTCCATGTTGGGTTCTGGGGTCCTGCCGCAGATGAGAGCCATGTGACAGCAGAAGGCCTTGTTGATGTCCATGGCCCATGTTACCACAAAAGGCCATGAAGATGTCCAATGTCTATGATCTGTGCCAGAGCCTGAGTCCATGTTGATGTCCATGGTATGTGCTACCCCTGAGGGCCATATTGGGTCTGTGCTGCTGTCTGAGGCCATGTTGATGTGCATGGGCCAGACTGCTACCAGGGCCTTTATTGGTGTCCAGAGTCCGATCGATGTCCATGACCTGTGTTATGTCACAGGGCCATGTTGATGTCGGTAGTCTGTACTACCACAGGAGACCTTGCTAAGGACCATGGCACATGCTGATGCTGGTGGCCATGTGGATGTCTGTGCTGCTGCCAGAAACCATGCAGAACATGCTCCCGCTGACTGTAAAGGGCAAGGAAGCTTCTTTTGCAGTGATATCGATGAATGCAGACTCACAGCTGATAAAGACAGTCATAGAAGACTTCTTTGACAACCCTACCTCACCCTCACCCTCCCCAAGAAAGTAACAGCCTAGACAGAAAGCCATTGAAGAGAACTCTTGGTAAGGATGCTAAAGTGTAGCTCTCCACAACTGATGGTTTCTGGTGGGGGTGAGGGTGGGAAGGACTCAGTTTACAGGGTTGGCCACTGGGAGTTTGAACATTTTCCACAAAATGTTAGATGGACAACACAATTTGTACTTATGGGATTTGGGGGGTTTTGGTTTGGGGGCTGTTTGTTTTTTTCTTCTTTTTTGAGGGGGAATAGATGGCAAGGGTAGAGGTTGAACCTGGAAAGACTGGGAAATGGGTGTGAAAGAGGTGAAATTATGCGAAATTTCCAAATAATCAATAAAATATTATGTTAAAAAAGAAAAAGTGCTGAAAATTAGAATATTTTTATGTATATGCAGGATCTCCAAAAAATCATATCCTTTATGAAGGAAGATACATTCACCCCACCAGACAGAGAATTCCAAAGTGTTAAATGCTGGATAAAAGTAAGGGAAGAGGAATATTCATCAGGAAGACATTAGGAATGGCCATCAAAGGCACATTATAAAAATATATTTTCCTGCTTTTGCTTTGTATCTCTGTTATGTTTCTTTTATCTGTAATTATTATATAGAATGGGTGTCGGTGGAATCTAATACCGTGATTTCGTCTTAGTCATATGGGGTGGAGTGAAAGCTCCATCAGTAAAGAGCTTGCTCTGCAAGTGTGAAGACCTATATTCAGTCCCTCGAAATCCAGCTCAGGTGTGGTGGCATGTGTGTGATCGAACTCTAGAGAGGCAGAGGCAGAGGCAGAGAGCTCTGACTAGCCAGCAAAGACTGCTTGGCAAGTTCCAGGCCAATGAGAGACCCTGTCTCAAAAAAAAAAAAAAAAAGAACAACAGCCAACATCATCCTCTAGTCTCCAATGCACACACGCAAACGTGCATCTTTACACACACGTACACATACACAAAAAGGAACCTCTAATGTGATTACAATGAACTAGAAAGTGAAACAGCATCAGTCTGAGATGAACTCAATGACCAGTGGGACTTGGGGTTTCCTCTTTGGATAAAAGGCTACTTTTTCACTGGTTTTATTGTGTACAGCCATGATTTCTTTTAGATGGAGGTGCACTGTGGGTGTTGTTCCTAACAGGAGTTTAATGTGAGCAAAGGGTGTGCATGGATGCCAAGAAGCCAACAGCCTTCACTGTTGTGTTGCCTGCTGCCTCGTACTATCTCTTGCTCCCCACCCCCTTCACTCTCCCACGGGGAGATAAGACAAATCCCAATGGCTAGGCCTTGGAAACTACATTGTCCAGACTTTTCCCCAAACGGAATCTGAGTACAGTTAGCATCTTCAAATAAGATGCACTCACAAGAGATGTGAGACTGAAGAGGGCAGAGGTGGCTCCCTCTCCATCCTGGCGATCATTTACAACCAGCTCTTGGTCACTATGACTTTTTGCATGGACCACCTGTCATTGGCTTCAAGGCTCCAAGGCAGAAATGACTTTGACTGTAGCTTCCTAATATCTTGGTGATAACAACAGCTCTCTAGACCGTTCGATGATAGCCTGTGACAATGTAACACCAAAAGGGTGGTATAACATTAACTTCAGGTCCTCCAGACCTTTCAGCACATTTACTGTTATGTTGTCGCCAGTATTACACATCTTTCTGCTTCAAGTATTTCAGATGCCTCCTGTTTTCTAGACTCAAACTCTTCCACAGCCTTCACACTGACTCACATTTTCACAGGCGCAGTTGGCTAGGTCTTGGGGTGTCCAGCTCCCATTCAGATCGATAAAACAGGTGTCCTGGTTAAATCTGCATTGAGCTCATTATGAGTGACAGTGAGTGTTTTGTCACATGTCTAGAAAGCCTGGGGATGTCCTTTCCAATGCATGATGCCTCTAGCGTGCTGTGTCGCACAGCTGCAGCCACAAGGCTTAGACGGTAATCCTGGATCCTGCAGGTCACCGAAGATCTCCACATCACCAATTCCAACCAGCCAGCTGCAATTCTTTTTTTGGCAGCGTTTAACAAAGATCACCCAGGCCTCTTCTTAGACACTTCCCCCTATGTGACTTTCAGATCCCGCCTCTCTGTTCTTTCGCTCTGTTTCATCATAACCTCCTGGGCGTTTTATCTTTCAGCTGCTGCAGGCCTATCAACATCCATTGCTGCATGGTTTGGGCCAATTTCTCAGCTTTCACCTATTCCTATACCAAGGGTCTCAGATTTCTGGCTTCCCAATGCTAGCCTGTCTCTTCAGAGGCTTAAAAGTCATCTCAGACTCACTGTGTCTAGATCAAATGCCAACTACACATAGACACACACACACCAAAGGCTTCTCCATTTTCAGCTCATTTTCCCCAGTGTCCCCTCTCTTCTCACTGTTCCTTCTATCCTCAGAAATCTACCATATCTTCCTTTAAAATCCATCTGAAACCTGATGTCTGAAGATCCACCATGGCTCTTGGTTTGGTGAAATATTCTCTAACTGGTCTCCCAGCTTCCAATCTTCTCCTATAAGCCTTCTGAAGGCAGCCGATGGAATAATTCCCTTAAGTCATACGTCACATCATGTCTATTACATGAAATATCTCTCTCTCTCTCTCTCTCTCTCTCACACACACACACACACACACACACACACACACAGGGAGGGGAATTCCCACCTATAAGTACTAGTTACCACCTATAAGACTAAATATTGGGAGCAGAGAGCTAGCGGTGTAGCTCAGTCAGTAGAGTGCTTGCCTAGTATGCTTGAAGCTCTAGGCTTGACCCCCAGAGTGACCTAAATGATGTGTTAATGTCTATAATTGTAGCATTTGGGAAGTAGAGGAGGGAAGATCAGAAGTTCAAGGCAATCCCTGGCTACATATCAAGTTCAAAACCAGCTACATGAGAGCCTCAGAAAAGGGGGTAGGGAAGCCAGTTTCTAAACTGGACAAAGAGCCCAGTAGAGACCTGGTAAATGTAGTATCAGGTAAGCACAGGAAACAGTGGTAAGCAACCTATGAAATACACCATGCCCTTATGAGGGCTGATTAAGCCACACAGCAACACTGGGAGTTCATTGTTAGTGCTATTTCACAAAGGATCACCCAGGGTCTAAGAAGATGGCCCAGTGACTTGGCCCAACCAGGTTAGAAGCTTCCAGATTATTACACCAAGTCCAGGCTCCTGTTTCCACCACTAGCTCATAAAGAAACCCAGGAAGTGTATGTGTCCAAGGTGAGACAAGTGGCCTTCCAGGGCATTGAAACACTACCAGAACTTTGGAGGAGGACCAACGGGCCTGGTGTCCCATGGTAGCTCTGCTAGTCAGGAATTTTGCCTGGACACTGCTCACAGGCCCATTCTACCTTCACCGTGGAGAGAGGGCTGAGTCATGACATTGGGGAGGGGGCCCTTCCAGTTTGGAAAAATCCAGTCTCCAACCCATGGCAGTTGGAGATGGCAAACATGGGAGATGGCAACATAGAAGAGACACGGGCAATGATGCATCAGTGCTTTGTAACGGGGCTGAGGGGAGGAAATCATTCCCACTTTTCTCAAAGAATCAGAGGCTCCACAAGATGCTCAGGGACTTAGAGAGATAAATGCACGACCAAAATGGCGTCTCTGTGCATTTCAGCTGCTCATCCTAAATATGAACCTATAGCCAAGATTCTTATTCTTTTTAGTTTAATAATTATAATTCTAAGCAACAGAGCAGAAGGGAAGCTAGGAGTAAAGATTCTTGAACCTCTAGATGGTGGAAGCCCCACTTCCCAAGAGGAAGCATTTAGCGCAGACGCTGCCGTCTCTCAATAAGTTGGAACTACGGTTGCTTTATGCACACAGCTGCCCACACCGCTGTGCTTATATGTGCATATGTGTGTGCACACTTCTCAGACACACACACACACACACACACACGCATGCTAGGAGTGGCCAGATATAGGTTTTTTTGTTGTTTTTTTTTTTTTGTGTTGGAGCCTGGTTCTTTAAAATGGGGGATAATGACACCGAAATTATTCTAAGCTTTTCAAAGACCTTGGTGACCAAACTGCCGCCTGCTTCTGAATTGCATTACCAGAAAGAACTTAATAACATGCTATTATCGTTTCTCCACGCTGACAGGATCTCGGGGCTGAAAAAGACAAACAAGGACCACATTGAACGTCAGCACGGTCACCTCTGCTGTGCGGGGACTGCTGCTAATTTCAGGTAAATGCTGCCCCAGAGGGGAAAGCCTGGTGCCAGTAACTCCACTTGGTCCTCGGCAACTGTCGCTACTGATGTAGCCTGTCATCTGAGGGGAGGCTCCAGGGAGGTAGCAGAGAGTCCCATGGGGTGGAGGACAGTGGAGAGAGACTGCATTATGGAAGCAAAAATAGAATTTCTCAGTTCAACTGAGATAACGTAGGTGAAATTTCCTTGTAAACAGTACAGTGTTCCACAAATAAGACTGAGGGGGAGGGGCTTGCAGGAATTGATCCCTTTGGAAACCCAAGCCCACCATGCCCAGGTACCCACCGTGCCCAGGTACCCACCGTGTACTGTTCAATTTCTGAGCGTGTCATTAATAAAAGAATGAAAGGATAGTGGATGAATGGAGCCCCGTGAGGGTCTGCTCCAAGGGAGACCAGGTAATAGTGCTTACAGGACAGAGCTCAATGGGTGTGATCTCACATGGCCCAAGGTATCCCTTTCCATGACGCGGCTCATAGGGAGCTACCGTGAAACATCTGTGAAGGCCGTAGCATGTTGTCGGTTCAGCAAGGGGTCTGCTCAGGATCTGTGATGAGCCTGGTCCAGCGCCAGGTGCTCTGGAAACGGTGTCGATGATAAACAGAGCATGGATGGGTCTTGGTATTTACCACTACTAACTTACAGTTTGCAGTTTCGTTAAAATGTAAAATAAACCCTAATGCCAATGAACAGAAAGACAGAGCGCATTGCAGAGTTCAGACTAAAAGCTCAGAGTTCTCTGTCCTATTTCACTGATCTGAGCAAGCACAATTGAGGAAATTATGATAAATTTCCTCGTGAATTTCCTCAAATTGAAGAAATCATGACTACGAGAAAATTATTACTATATGCAAGGTTTATAAACGGAAGATTTAAAAACTTATGTCTTTAAAGTCCATAGCTATGGGTCAGAGAGATGGCCCAGCAGGCAAGAGCACCTGTTGCTCTGGTGGAGGACCCAGGTTCCATTCCCAGCATTCACATGGCAGCTCAGAACCATGTGTAGCTAACTGCAGTGCCAGGGATCCACCATCCTCTCCTGATCTCCATAGGCCCTAGGCATGCATGTGGTACACATACATGCAGGCAGGCAAACACTCATACACGTAAAATAAGTCTAAAAAAATTCTAAGTTCATAGCCCATGGCCTGACACATGGCAGACGTTCCCACAGCATCAGTTCCTGTACGAGATTCCACTTTAGGGTCTGTAGAGACGGTTCAGCAGTTAAGAGCCCTAACTGCCCTTGTAAAAAATCCAGACTCCGTTTCTACAGCCCACGCTAAGCAATGGACAACCATCTGGAACTCCAGCCCTGAGGAATCAAACACCCTTCTCTGGTCTCCTCATACATGTGGTGCACACAAAATCATACAGGTAAACTTCTTTTAAAGAATTGGTGGTGGTGGTGGTGTCTGAGACAGGGTTCCTCTGTAGATCAGACTGGCCTCAAACTCAGGAGCCACCACCACCCAGGATAAGAATGTGTGCATATATATATATATATATATATATATATATATATATATTTTTTTTTTTTTTTTTTTTTAGATAACAACTTTATTTTAAAAGGGAGAGAGAGGGAGCTCTGTTGTCTTACGACCCAAGAGCATACCCACAGCAGGTGGGTTTGAGACACTGCAGGATCAAGCAGCTCAAGCTTCGGTCTCTAGCATCACCCTTCATAGAAGCTGTCATTCAGGGTAAAAGGGTTGTCAGCAAGCTAAGACATACTATATCCCAGAGGAGACTTTTTTTCCCTAATAATGGCAGTGGAGCCTTAGGTTGGCCCAAATCAGCTTACCCAACAATCCCTTATCCATTCACTGTAGTTAGGATGAGGCAATGCTATGATGTGTGAGGCCTGACTTGTGTCTCACCCTTAAGCAAGACAGCTCCACTGCACCCTGTGCTGTTTCTCGAACACAGATACCTGACGTAAAGGACAAAGTTGTGGTTTTTGGAGGTGTTGAGGAGAACCCTGGGTTTTTTATGGAAGCAAAAAAGGAAAAAAAAATATGCTTCTTTGTGGTTAATAGGCCAATATGGCATAGAGATTCCCTGGGCGACTGGACCGAAAGATTATCGAGCCTGGCACTGCTGACTAGCCCTGGCATGCTAGCTGTGATTCGGGGGCCTTCAGTGAGCAGGAACAGTGAAAATCAGGAAAGCCCACTGGGAGAGAGCCGATGACGGTTTAGGAGAAGGGCAGAACAGAGCTTTGTCTACTGGGACAATGGCAAGCAAAGGAAAGGAGGGATTGGTAAACCCTATCCTACTGACACTGGCTTCTAAGGCTCAGGAGCTTTTAGAGAGATAAGGGAGGCTCCTGGGGCAGTGTCTCTCTGAGAGACCATTAGAAATACACACCAGGAAACAGCACCCTGGTGCCTAGGAAAGAGCCAGGTGGAACACAAGGGATCCAGGTCAGCAGCATGGCAGCTGACCCTGAGACCGCCATTGTCAGAAGGTGATGCCTGAAGCATGGTCGGCAATTGCAGGCTGCACAGAGCCTGCCTCCCCGACGTTCCTGCCGTTTGTTCATCTCAAAAACATAGCGTCCACGAGGAGAGCTAGAACTGTGGCCTGTAGTTATCAAGCCTTTAGGTTAGAGCATAGGGAAAGGGCTATGGTCCCAGACAGAATAAAAAAGGCAAAATGGATACTGTCAAGGTTCTCTACAGGAGCAGAGCTGATCAAACGAATCTACACAGATAGAACGGGGATTTATTAGAGTGACATACAGGCTTTGGTCCAGATAGTCAAGAATGGCTGTCTCCCAACAGAAGAGCCATGAATCCCAGTAGCCGTTCAGTTCATGAGGCTCGATGTCTCAGTTGGTCTTCAGTACACGTCAGAATCCTGGAATTCCAAAGAAGTAGGATCTAATGCCAGGGAAGCAAGGGGCAGTGAGGGCAAGCAGGCAAAAAGCAAGTGTTTCCTTCTTCCATGTTCTTCATAGAGGCTGCCACCAGGCGTGGCCCAGAATTAAGGTGGATCCTCCCACCTCAAAAGAACTGAATTTAGGGAAGGTATTCTCACTTCAAATAAATCAATCAAGAAAAATCCCTTACAAATGTACCCAGCTGCTTGGGGTTTCATTAATTCCAGGTGCAGTCAAGTTGACAACCAAGAACAGCTTCTACAGTATCATTCAGCTCTCCCATCCTGCAGATGTAATGCGAGCAGCTCCCTCACAATCCTGTCAACAAGCCTTCCTGTCATGATGGCCTGAACCCCTAAACTGTAACCCAAAATAAATCTTTCCTCTCAGAAGTGTGGGGAGTGGAGGAAGTCTGAGTAAGAGAAGGCCACATCAAGGACCCCAAAATACAGCCGCACACGTGCACACACACACACACACACACACATTCCAGGTGCTTTGGTTTCTCCATCAGAGACCCCAGGCCAACAGACCCCACTATGTGCCTGTCTATGTTTGTCTTTCCTTCATTCTCTCCCTAGCCCAATCAGGTCAAGTCCCTGGAGCCATGCAAGAACATGATAAATTGACACCTGAACATGGACCAGAACAAGGACACTGGCTATGAGGAACTCTCATTGGTCAGATGAGGGAATGCACCCAAGAAATGAATACTTATGCAGGAAAAAGAAAAAAATAATGAAAAGGGAATAAAGAGGAAGGAAGAAACAAAAGGAAAGAGAGAGAGAGAAAAGAAAGAAGGAAGAAAGAAAGAAGGAAAGAAAGGAAGGAAGGAAGGAAGGAAGGAAGGAAGGAAGGAAGGAAGGAAGGAAGGAAGGAAAAGATAAAGGGGAATAAGGTTCTGAGCAATGGGTATAAAACACTGAGACAAGTGGAATCTAGAGACAGGCAGTTAGACTCTAGAGCTAGGCAGCTACATGCTAAGATTTGTGGGGTAGGTAGAATCTAGATCTAGTTGGTGAGATGTTGGTGCTTTGAGGAAGATTCAGGTAAACCTTGGAATTGAGCTGGAGACATTGCAGCTTCATTGGTTCTTGGACTGTGTTTTGGAGGCATGCCCTTGGTTTCAGGAAAGGTGTAATGAATTTGGCTAAAAAAATAAAAAAGAAACCTGAGGAATAGCTGTACTGTGGTAGCACCTGCCTTTAATCCCAGCACCCAGGAAGGCAGAGGCAAGTGGATCTCCATGAGTTCAAGGCCAGCCTGGTCTACAGAGCTGGCTTTAGGACAGCCAAGGCACATAAAGAAACCCAGTCCTGAAAAAAAAAATCTGAGGAATGGATACACAGCCAAGGGACCCAAACATATTCCCATTTTTTTGCTTTCAGTTTAACTGCTTTCATGTTGTATATGGAAAAAAAACAGTGTATAAGTGATAAATGCAAGGGACATGTAGGCAGCAGGCTGGCTCTGGATAGCCATGTAGGCTACAGTGGCAGGCGCCAAGGAAAGAAAACAATCAATAGTCCTACTAATCTGCGATGCCTATGAACTTTAACAGCAGAGCCAGGTATACCTAAAGGTACAACAGTAGCACTTATATAGTGGTGGTAACCAAGTGCTGTCTAATTGGAATTAAGGCCTGCCAAATGGGAAAGAAATCATGTCTGGTACCCCTCCTCAAAGAAGCTTCTTTTTGTAACAAACACCATCACAGAAAATCACAACTGGTCAAATGAAGGGAACTACTGGTGGGGGGCCAGCCCCACTACACCTACAGCATACAGCACAATACAACTCCTGCCTCCAACACAACTCCTGCACTCGGGGAACACTACAGAAGAGGGCAGGAAGATGAAGAGCTAGGAAGCCAGGAACAGGAAGTCAGGTGTCTGGAAGCAAGATTGTTTCTTCTAGATTAGGGAGTCTACGCTCATAAAATCTCAACAATATGGCTGACTAAACAAGACCTGAACAATGTGAATACAAGTTGGCATCCCAGCACGAATGGGGGACATCCCTGGGGAATCACCCCTAGATGAAGAACTACAAGCAGTTAACAAAGCCGACAGAGAGAGAGAATTAGTCTTCTCCGGGGATGAGCCTACCAATTGGTTATCCAACTGGTAAACCTAAAACCTGTACATACAATTAACATTAAACAGACTCATCAGGTTATATTTATATATTTATAAAACAATAATTTCTTTAAAGAGGCCATGGCTTTGATAGGGCGTGGTCAAGGGGGAACCTGGGAGGTTTTGAAGAGAGTAGAGGGATGGGGGGGGATTATATTTTAATTTCTAAAAAATTAGCCACTAAAAAAATAAATAAAAGTTTTGGTTTTCCTGTCTTCATTTTATCACGTTGGTTTTATTTCTGTACAGAATGAGAAATACAAATTGTATTTCCCATCATCCACATGTGGAGATCTCATTTTTCTCATTACCATGTGTTAGAGAGGCTGTCTTTTCTCCAATACATATTTTTGTCAAGAATCAAAAGTTACAGCTTTGTGGATTTAATTCTGGATACTCTGTTATTTTTGTTGTTGTTTTCTAGCCTTGTGTAGGCCAGGGTGTCCAGTCTCACTGTTGTTAAACACCTCCTGAGAAATTTTTTGCCTACTCATCAAGGGAATGTTCCTATGGTTTCTGTCTTTTGTGGTATAATTATTTGGCTTTGGTATTGAGGAGGTGCTGGTTCTGTAGAATGAATTAGGAAGCTCTCCTTTTTCTATTTTATGGAACATTCTGAGGAGCATTAGTACTAGTTCCTCTTTAAAGACTTGGTAGAATTCATGAGTAAATATAGTTGATTCTGGGCTCTATCCATTTATTCTAATTTGCAATTAATTAGAATATAAGTATTCATAATATTCTCTATTGATCATAGATTTCATTGGTTTCATAGGTTTCATTGGTATCTATTATAAAAGAATGGATCAATAGTGAGCATTAAAGTAACTCACTACGTTGTAGCTGGACCTAACTGTGTCTTAATGTACAGCAGTTTTGTTCTATGAAATGAGTGTCACCAATGTTCAGTGTATATATATTCATGATTATATCTTCTTGATAGATTTCTTTTATTAATATGCAGCAGCCCTATTCATTCCTGTCATTTTGACTTGATGTCTACTTTGTCATGTGTAGCTACTCCTGCTGGCTTTCAGATTCTATTTTCTTGGAATATCATTTTCCATCTGTTCATTTTTGGTTCATGCTTTTGCCTCACAGGTGAGTTTTCTTTTTTTTTTTTTTCCAAGATAGCAAACAAGCAGGACTTTAAACCATCTGTTAAGTCAATCCACATCTTTTAATTGGAGAGTTGTGACCATTTACAATTGGTGTTATCATTGCACATCACATACTAATTTCTTCCCTCTTTATCTTAGAGGGTTGCTGATTTACCGAGTTAACATTTGCTTCTTTCTCAATTGTCATTTGTTTACTGTAGTGAGAATTACTCTTTCCCAAACACTTGTGCTTCTGTGTATCTTGCTCTGTTTTTCTGTGTGTAGCACCTCTTAAGTGTCTTCCAGAGCACTGACTTAGTGATCCGGAATTGGTTTACATTGCTTGTCATAGATCAGGATTCACCTTCAAGTTTTAAGAGATCACCTGCTGAACAGAATCGCAGTGGTTGGCATTTGTTTCAGAGCTTCAGGCACATAGCCCGTGTTGGTCTGGCTGCTGGGGTTGCTATTTTGAGGTCTGCAGGTATTCTAATAGCTTTTCCTCTTAAGTAACTTCATACTTTTCCCTTACAGCTTTCAAGATTTTAGTCTTTAGTCTGTACTCTTAGCATTTTACCTATAAGGTGGAAAGGGTTTCCTGTTTTTGTTTTTTATTTTACAGTTACATCTACTTGAGGTTTAAAATGTTTCCTGCATTTGGGTGTCTTCATCTTACCCTAGACTTGAGGGGTTTTTCTTCTGTAGATTTTATCCAGTAGATTTTCCTGTGCCTTTGGTCTTCTCTCCATTTCCTCTTTTTTTAATATCATTTTTTAATTTATTCACTTTGTAGCACAGCTGTAGCCCCACCGTTATCCCCTCCCAATCCCACTCTCCCTCTTTCATCTCTTCTCATGCCCCTTCCCCAGTCCACTTATATTGAAGGTCCTCCTCCCTTTCCTTCTAACCCTAGCCCATCAGGTCTCATCAGGGCTATCTTTTATAGTCTTCCTCTGTGGCCTGGTAAAGCTGCTCCCCACTCAGGGGGAGGTGATCAAAAAGCTAGCCACCAAGTTCTTGTCAGAGACAGCCCCTGTTCCCCTTACCAAGAAGCGCATTTGGAGACTCAGCTCCCAGGGGCTACCTCTGTGCAGGGGTTCAGGGTTATCTCCATGAATGGTACTTGGTTGGACTATCAGTCTCAGAAAAGACCCTTAGGTCTAGATTTTTTGGTTCTGTTGCTTTCCTTATGGAGCTCCAGACCCTTCCAGGTCTTTCTATCTCCCTCTTCTTTCATAAGATTCCCTGCACTCTGCCCAAAGTTTGGCTATGAGTCTCAGCATCTGCTTTGATACCCTGATGGGTAGAGTCTTTCAGAGGCCCTCTGTGGTAGGCTCCTGTCTTGTTCCTTATTTTCACTTTCTTCCAATGTCTATCCCATTTGCCTTTCTGAATGAAGATTAAGCATCTTACCCAGGGTCCTCCTTCTTGCTTAGCTTCTTTAGGTGTACAGATTTTAGTATGACTATCCCATATTATATGTCTAATATCCACTTATAAGTGAGTATATACCATGTGAGAATTTCAGGCCAATCTCCTTTATGAACATTGATGCAAAAAATACTCAACAAAATATCACAAACCAAATCCAAGAACACATCAAAGATATCATCCACTACGACCAAGTAGGCTTCATCCATTTCTTCTTGTACATCACAGACTCACTGGTTTTGTCTTTTAATCACATCTTAAGAAATCTTAAAAGTGTAGTAATACTTGATTTTTTTTAACTCCTGCCTGACTGCAAGTATTTTGCAAACTTGTTCTAGCCTATTGATAATAGTTTCCATTCCATTTTTAAGTGTTATTTATTGAGCTTTTTATTTCCAATATTTTTTTCAGAATCTCTATTTCTTTTGTTAAATTTCTCATCCACATTGTTAAACTTCTTGTCCAAGACTTGGGTTAACTTCTTTAATCCTCACATATATTTACTTGAATCATCTTTGAAGCCATTGATGTTTTAGAATTACTTTTGAATTCTTTGATTGGCATTTTACCCATTTCCATGTATTTGGATTCAGTTATTGAACATTCACGAAGCTTTGCAGAAATTCTGGTGCCTTCATTTTCCATATTTCTATTTCTGTGTTGCAGTTTGCACATATGATTGCCCTTGTTTTTACTAATCAGTGATCCAATCCAGGATCCCATACTATGCTTAACCTCCATTCTGTGATAGGTTTTCATTCTTTAAGGGTCAAGTGTTTTCTGACTTGAATACTTTAAAGAATATTAGCCATTCACCTGGCAGAATGTATTTCTATTTGAGCCCATAAGGTTTCCTCATAACTAAATTTCCATTGTGCATCTTGGGTAATAACATCTCAATCAGTGTTGTGTCCTTCTATGGACATCCCTATCAAAAGGCACATTGTGTCCATGTCTCATGACTGGAGACATGATGATATTAACCTAGATCGCTAGGATAACATGAGGAGTTTCTGTGCTAATGTAATTTTTTTTTTACCTTTTAGATAATACTTTATAAGATACCTTGAAAACATTCGAATATCTAGCTATTTCTCCTCATGCATTCCCTGATATTAGCATCTATTGATGATCTCTGTCCTCAACAATTACTACTATTTTCCAAATGGTAATTTTTTAAACAGATGATTTTCATAAATTTATGAAAATCACTGCACCTATATAAAGATAGGATATTATGTGTTCTCCAGAAGCTTCCCTCTTATTCCTGCCAATTAACCCCCCCTCCTCTTCCCAAGAACTGCTGCTCCCCCAACATCTCTGTACACTGAGATTCTTCTCTTTTCTCACTCAGTTCGCATTGTTTGTAAGATCATCCATGTAGATACCCATCAGGCATCCACTGGAAAAGTGTGATTTTTTTTTTAAACTTTTTAGTTTCCATCATTTCTTCTACATTCATGTCCAAGTTGCTTCTGACTGCTGCGGTAGAATATCATGGGCTGAATGGTAAAGGAAACCATTCACTTCTCACAGTTCTTGTAGCTCAAAAGCCTGAGATCAAGAAACAAACAGATCTTGGGGGTGATGGGGTCTTTCCTGGTGTGAAGATCGTCATTTTCTTACCGTATCCTCACATAGCAGAGTAGAAAAAGGCATCTTTAGCCCATCTTCTTAGGAAGGCAGGAATACTGTCATTGGGCTTCACCCTCATGACCTCATATAAATTTGATCACCTCCTAAAACCACCACATAGATGTTAAATTTCAACATATAAATTTTAAAATGACATAAGCCTAAAGTACATAATAATTAAAATTCTACCAGAAGCTTCTCTCACTTATTTGTTCAATCAATTATTTATCATAGCCTGAAATCACTATTCTCCTGCCTCAGCCTTTGAAGAGCTGAGATTGTAGACTTAAGGTTCCGAGGCTTCTAGGCCTCCTTAACATGATTAGGAACTCTATGTGCATATATGCATAGATTAACCTACCTATCTACTTAGGCATTAACTATTAATTACATTGACATCTCTAATCAATTGCAGAGTTCATTTTAATATCCCCCTTGCCTCATTTGTAACATTCTTCTGTAACAATGAGAAGCCTGACTCTCTTTGTCCATAAATGTTTACTTGTTCAATCACAATGGCTTCAGCATTGCTAATCCAAATGCCCTGTGTAAAATTAAGCTATTGACTAGAGCACAATATATATGTATAGTTCTTTACCTATGGCTTTAAACTACACGCTCCATTCTGTTTTTAAACCTCTGTCCACCACCCCTCAGTGTGGTTGTGTTATTCAGTTGTACAGTAAAATTCATTTGCTCCTGTTTGTATCACATTTTGACTTCCCCCACATGCTAGCTGGTTTGAATTATCTGGCATTCTATGAGACGTTGACAGGATCCCACAAATCAGAGCTGTACAGATTCTAGTACTACCAGGTTTTGTTCCTAGCTTTTGAATTTTTCCTCCTGGTGGGGAGTTTCATTCCCCCATGCTGGTCCGAGCCTGTTTAATTCAGTGTGGAGAACGGTCTTACAGATTCCTTCTGCCTCATGGTGCTTTATTCAGGGAGTCATTTTTTTATCCACTGAGGTATTCTGGATGGAGTTTGCTAATTTTGATAATAATTGCATGGGTTTATTCATTGTACCCTGTTTGTTTTGGGAGTCTCTGTACAATTCAACAGATTCCTAGTTCATGAAGCATTTTTCTGCCAGTGCAGTATAGCAGAGCGCAGGCGGCAGTGGGAGTTACATGCTCCCTAACCGGGGGCTCTGTTTTGTCTGGTGGGATATTGAATAGCCTCTTTTTGTTTATTGCCCCTTCTACCCCTGCAGCTCTCCCTACCATTTTCCAACATGACAGCAGCTTCTTGTACTCCACATCCTCAGTATAACCTGAAGATGGATGATACCACATTTTCAAAATAACTAAAAAGTAAAATAAACAAACAAAAAAACTCACAAAGAGCCTTCACACACATGCTGCTTCAACCCACAGAGCATCACTGTGAGCACAAGCAGGTCTGGGGAACACAGCGACATGACACAAAAAGGGACAGCCAGCCACAGAACTAAGACCTGCCCAAAACAATCCTGAAAGAGGGCAAAAACAGAAAAGGAAAAACAAAACAGAAATCAGTACAGCTTCTGCTAGATCCAAGCAGAGCGGGGCTTCTAGTGGAGAATGGGAGTTTAAAAGGAAACTTCCACCACCCAAAACAATCTGAAATACCTCACTGTAGAGTTAGTTCCTCAGCAAATGGGAGACTTTATTCACTTACGGCAAGTGAATAGTTTTTCACTATTCTGTGATGAAATCCCTCCACTCTCACCATTTTCCTTTCCAGTTCCTCCTTCCCCAACCCAGCCAACAAACCAGGCTTTTCTTCACATTCACTTCGGGGAAAAGACGAGACCATGAGATGCAGAAGTCAAGGGAAAGCAGCAGGCAGCAGTGAGTAGCATTTGGTATCAAAATGCCAGGTACCCGGATCTTTCTTAAAAGAATGGAGTATTTACACAATATTATTAGCAAAGAAGAGAAAAACAGCATAAGTAAAAGTAGCATTCCCATCTTCTACCTACCTCTCCTGCCACCACCCCATTCCAATTTGAACTGTATATACATAAATAGACAACAGAGAGGTAACAGAGACAAGTAGATTATTGACAGATAGTAGGAAGAGACAATAGACCCCGGTAGGCTTCTGACTATAAGCCAAGCCTTCAGACAACAAATAGTCACACAGCTCAGACGGGTTTGGGGTCTCTGAGCTTCAGCTTGACTCTGGCATACCAGGTCCTGGGACTGCTGTGCACAAAAGTCACAAACTACCTGAAAACACTGAATGGGAGAGTAATGAGAACTGCCACCCCAGCACACGGTGTTAGAGGTTTACCTTCACAACTCTCCATGACAGGTAAAAACTAGACACAGGTGGCAGAGGACCAGGCTTTGCCTGTGGATGCTTTTACAGCTGGAAACACCAAGGGCAGGACTCATTTTTCTGTCATTCAAGAAATGAGCTGGCAAAAAAAAAAAAAAAAAGGCTTGTGTGGAGATTCAAGGGCCTCTCTGAACCAAAGAAGGAAACAGAGGAGAAAAAAAAAAAAAATACATGTAGTTGTTGTTGGTTTGGTTTGTTTTTAAAGCAGTGGTGTTTAGCCCAGATGCCCCTCAGTGGAGGAATAGATGCACAAATTGTGGTATATCTACACAATGGAATATTACTCAGCAATAAAAAACAAGGAAATCATGACATTTGCAGGTAAATGGTGGGATCTGGAAAAGATCATCCTGAGTGAGCTATCCCAGAAGCAGAGGGATGCACATGGTATATACACACTCATATAGACATATAATATAGGATAAACCTACTAAAATCTGTACACCTAGAGAAACTAATCAAGAGGGAGGACTCTTGCTAAAATGTTCAATTCCTATCCAGAAAGGCAAAGAGGCTGGACATCAGAAGAAGGAGAAAAGAGGGGACAGGTCAGGAGCCTGACACAGAGGACCTCTGAAAAGCTCTGCCCTGCAGACTATCAATGCAGATGCTGAGACTTATGGGCAACCTTTGGGCAGAGTGCAGGGAATCTTAGGAAAGAAGTGGGAAACAGTAAGATCTGGAGAGGACAGGAACTCTACAAGGAGAGCAACAGAACCAAAAAATCTGAGCACAGGGGTCTTTCCTGAGACTGATATTCCAACCAAGGACTATGCATGGAGATAACCTAAGACCCCTGCACAGATGTAGCCCATGGCAGTTCAGTATCCAAGGGGGTTCCATTGTAATGGGAACAGGGACTGTCTCTGACATGAACTGATTGGCCTGCTCTTTGATTACCTCCCCCTGAGGGGGAAGCAGCATTACCAGGCCACAGAAGAAGACAATGCAGCCACTCCTGATGAGGCCTAATTGACTAGGACCAGAAGGAAGGAAAAGAAGTCCTCCTCTATCAGTGGACTTGGGGAGGGGCATGCATGCAGAGGGTGGAGGAAGGGAGGGATTGGGATGGGAGGAGGGAGGGAACCCTGGGGGTGGGGGATACAAAGTAAGTAAAGTGTAATTAATAAAGAAAAAAAAAAGCAGTGGTGTTTATGCTTTTGAGCGGGAAAGGAGACACCAGCAGAAGGGGTAGAACTTGCAGAATGAAGCCCTCCCTGTTGGTTTGAGTGAGTTCCTGAGAGCCTTCTGACTCCTGAGCAGCCCATGCTATCACCAGCCCTGACAAAGTGCTGGGTGTGCTTTGAAACAGGAATGGCTCAGCTTGTTCCATGTGTGATAACACCAGTAATAGCACAAAAGCTGCCTTTTCATCCCCACCTTTCATCTTTGTTTTTACCTGTGTCTTCTTCCTTTGTGGGGCCAGTTCTTCAAGGGTGGACAGAAAGAACAAAACAGTAAGTCAGTCACTCAACAAATGCCTAACCTGCTTCTGGAACAGGTCATCTTTCTTACCACATCCAAACTCATGCAAACTTTCGTGACCTACTTAGTACAAGTACTACCAGAAGAAATAAAGACATCCCTTGCCCTCGAATAAGAACACAGGACAGGGAAGTAATCTCCCAGAGCAAGCAGGCAGTAACTGAAGCCATGACACAGCAATCTTGCTGAGCCTCGTGAGCAAGGGTCCGGAACGTTTATGCCCCGCCCCCACAAATAGAGTTAAAGCCCTAACTCCTAACACGGCTGCATTAGAAAGTGGAGACTGCTCATGACTGAAAGGCATGTCCTTGTAAAAGAGACCTCAAAATGACATCTGTAATCTCAGAAGTAGGGAGTAATGCATTCCGGACTATCCTGGGAAGGAAGGGGAGGGCTAGGGAAGAGGGGAAGCAAAAGAGAAAAAGAGAGATTGACTCCTACCAGGCAAGAATGAGAGAGCAGAATTCACGGATCAGGAAAGAGGCTCTTGCAGGTGAATGGGCCAGCACTGTGATCTGGGGCTTCTTGGCCTCCGGAACTGTGAGAAACAAGGGTCTATGTTGATTCCTCCATTCAGTTCCTGGTGTGATGTTGTCACATTTCAAACAAAGATTCAGCACTCAACAGCTTCGCTCTGGCCTCTCCCTTCAGGAACAACAGCTGAGGGAAGCTAACAACTTCAAATGCTCCCCACAGGCCAGTTACATCAACACCAGCTGGACATCATTGATGAAAAAGACTCTTGGGTGAATCGGAGACCCAAACTCGTGTTCAGGTTAGAGTGTGGTGGTGGGAAGAGAAAACAGATGTTTAGGAGAAGGAAGATTAAAGAAGAGATCCAGAGCACCTGGGGTGGCAAACGTTCATCGCATATATTAATTTGTGTTTTAAATCTTGGGACAGCATCTCATCATTTTACCGAGGATGGGTTTGAACGCAAGTCTCAAATGGTCCTCTTGCTTCAGTGTCCTGCATTGCCAGGACTACAGGTACAACCATCATGCCTAAGTTGTGTCTATTAATATTTTAACTAATTATTTGAGTTAGTGAAAGCGAAAACCAGAGAGACCTGGATTACACCATGTGTTATCTGGTGCCAAGACCAGCCTGCCCAGTCCCAGAGTGCAGTCCGCTTGAAGTTTTCGGTGTACAAACATTCAGAGGTGACCTCAAAGTCCAGCAGGATTTGCCCAGCCCCTTTTTCCCCACCAAATCCTTGACTACAGCCAGCTCTCCCTAGATGGTGTTTCTCAGCATCCTCTCTTCTCTCCACTTCCCCTTCCCATGAGAAATTGACCAATTCCTATCCTATTCCTAACACAAAGTAGGCGCTCAATAATTGTGTGCCAAATAATGAAAGTGTTGTGCTAGCAGGGTTGGATCAATTAGTGATTGTAATTGAAGTTGAATGTAATTAATTATATAATTTGGAGCTGTTCAAGTTTAATTCCATTCAAATTGCATCATGAAAACAAGGCATGAGGAAAGACTACGAATAAAAGGCAAGGCACCACGTGCAATGCTTCCATCAACAGAGGACACACATTTTGAGTTGGGAGCTCTGATGAGATCAACCTATGAAAACAAAAACAGACTGAATAGAAGAAACAGACTCATGTTTCTCATGGTCTTTGGAGGTTGAGAGGTCCAAGATCAAAGCACCAGCATAGCTAGGGAAACCTGTTTCCTATGTCCCTACAAGGCGACAAGAATTCACCTCTTTTTTTATTTGTTAATAAAAGCACTAATCCTATTGACAGGCTCTACACTCATGACCTAATTATCATTATGCTCCCAAGACCCCACATCCAAACACCATCACACTATAGACTTAGATTTCAACATATATAATTGGAGCCAGGGGCAAAAACATTCAGTCCTATAACACTTAACTTTTTTTTTTTACTCTTTTTTTATTTAATAATTTTCTTTATTAATTACACTTTATTCACTTTGTATCTCCCCTGTGGTTCTCTCCCTCCTCCCAGCCCAATCCCTCCCTTCCTCCACCCTCTGCATGCATGCCCCTCCCCAAGTCCACTGATAGAGGAGGACTTCTTTTCCTTCCTTCTGGTCCTAGTCAATTAGGCCTCATCAGGAGTGGCTGCATTGTCTTCTTCTGTGGCCTGGTAATGCTGCTTCCCCCTCAGGGGGAGGTAATCAAAGAGCAGGCCAATCAGTTCATGTCAGAGACAGTCCCTGTTCCCATTACAATGGAACCCCCTTGGATACTGAACTGCCATGGGCTACATCTGTGCAGGGGTCTTAGGTTATCTCCATGCATAGTCCTTGGTTGGAATATCAGTCTCAGGAAAGACCCCTGTGCTCAGATTTTTTGGTTCTGTTGCTCTCCTTGTAGAGTTCCTGTCCTCTCCAGATCTTACTGTTTCCCACTTCTTTCCTAAGATTCCCTGCACTCTGCCCAAAGGTTGCCCATAAGTCTCAGCATCTGCATTGATAGTCTGCAGGGCAGAGCTTTTCAGAGGTCCTCTGTGTCAGGCTCCTGACCTGTCCCCTCTTTTCTCCTTCTTCTGATGTCCAGCCTCTTTGCCTTTCTGGATAGGAATTGAACATTTTAGCAAGAGTCCTCCCTCTTGATTAGTTTCTCTAGGTGTACAGATTTTAGTAGGTTTATCCTATATTATATGTCTATATGAGTGTGTATATACCATGTGCATCCCTCTGCTTCTGGGATAGCTCACTCAGGATGATCTTTTCCAGATCCCACCATTTACCTGCAAATGTCATGATTTCCTTGTTTTTTATTGCTGAGTAATATTCCATTGTGTAGATATACCACAATTTGTGCATCCATTCCTCCACTGAGGGGCATCTGGGCTGTTTCCAGCTTCTGGCTATTACAAATAAGGCTGCTACAAACACTTCACATTTTTTAAATCACAATAAAATATTTAAAATTTAAAAGAAAATTACATTTACACAACTAGCAGGTTCTGGTCTTAATTTCCATTTGGAGTCAGAGTGGAAAATCAAGTGCTTTTCTATAGTACCAAGGGTTGTACACAGAGTTCCGGCTCAGCCATGAACACTACCCAGTTTTGGCCTATTTCTATGGCTGTGTATTTTCAGTTCTTCATGCTATGTCTCAACTCTCACAGACTGAGAAGGTTTCAGAGCAAAAAGGAATCTTTAGACTAATGATTTTTAGCCTAAGAAAACCCATCACAATATTTTTATAACATGTTTGTTTAGTAGTGTCCCCTCCTCACAGCCCTGAAGTGACACTTATAAAACTTACGGACCACCCACACACATAATCTTTCAAAGTCATGCTGATACAGGTAGGTTGCACTAGCCATTCCAAATATCGGTTCCATGTAGCCATTGGTCTCCCAAAACAGTGAGCAATGATTCCCAAAGAAACTATCCAGCCCTCTACCCTCATGGTCATTGATTTCCTGGAAAGCTCGACACGTATTAAAGTCATGCAGAGAATGTTTTGCCCGTAGGTTTCAAACAGAGTCAGGTATAAGCATGACACTTGCTTCAGGAGTATGCTAAGTAGCATCTGGGAATCACACTTGTCACAGAAAGACATCCAGTATCTGTGACCCCCGGCCTGTCGATGCCAGTAGAAACGGTCAAATAATTGTGGTAAACAAACATGGGTGCAAACATTTCCAGAAGGCCCCCAAAAGGTTCCCTGACTCCAGCAGGAACCACTGATGCAGTGGGGCTCCTCAGTTGACAGGTAACAAATGAGAGGAACGGTGGGGAGCACATTTTCTCTGGTCCCAGCTGATCGGCACCCACAGCTCTGACTTACATAAATGGCCCTCCCCAGCCCCACAGGAGATGGGCTCTTTCAGAACTCCTTTGGGCTCCAGTGCGAGGGACTGAGGATGTTGTCTTAGTTAGAGTATCTAACTGTGAAAAAAAAAAACAAAAAACAAAAACAAAACACCATGACCCAAAGCAACTTGGGTTGGAAAGGGTTTACGTCCATCTACAGTTTCATATCACAGTCCATCACTGAAAGAAGTCAGGGCAGGTAAAGGAGGGCCATGGAGGAGGAGTGCTTTCTAGCGTGTTCCTCAAGCCTCAGGAAAGCTCAGCCTGTTTTGTTATACAGCCCAGGACCACCAGCTCAGGGACCGAAGCACCCACAATGAGCGGGGCCCTGACACAGCAAACGTCCATCAAGAAAATCTTCCCCACAGGCCAATCTGGAAGGGACATTTTCTCAGCAGAGGCTCCCTCTAGCTTCTGTCGAGTTGACATAATAACAGATAGGGCAGATGGGTTCTCACACCTCAGAAGAGAAAACCCCCTGAAGAAGATGCAGCCACAAAGCACTAGCGGCATCATTTTCTAAACTAGGGAATGTCACCAGTGCCTTTAAATCAGTCTCCTCAAATGAGACTGACTCCTCATCACAGAAAGACAGGAATGTTCTGGCAGAGCAGAGAAGTTAATCAGGCCATCGTCCTTTCAGTTTTGAGAGCCCTGAGTTTAGTCCCAGCAAAGAAAGTCTCCGAGTGAGAAAAGCCTTGACTGAGCACAAGTTTCCCCCTGCTCCATCAACAGCAGGGAACTGGCATGCTGCGACAGGAAGGATTCTGGGGCCACAGCCTAGTTTTGTATGAAAGGATGCAGTCAACAGTCACTGGAGTCGCCATTGCCCATAACAGGAAGGGGCAGTACCATGCTGCTATTTGTCATAACTGTTTCAGAGCGCCAGACAAATGCGGTGACCAAAAAGCTCCCACATTCTCTCCATGCTGGTGGTCTATTTCATTCCATCCGTGCCCTTGTATATATAAAACGTGAGGCCATCTCCTTCCTTAGAGCTGTCGCAACGCTGTCACTTCTTATTGGTTCAGTCCACACAAGCTGAGCCCGCACTCTATCCCACTCACTGGTTACAAGGAGGGCTATCAAACTTGCTGTATTGCACACAAGAATCATCATTCTCAAGTTCTCTAATTCTTGACACAGTATGAACCACAAAACTCAAGGATGATACTACTAATCATCCCCCCTTTCGGAAATTAATGTGCCCTTAGTTAAGGGGCTTTTATGACACTGAGCATAAAAATTGATTATAATTAATGTCCTAAGTATTTACTGCTAGGGCAGCAATATTCTGAAGAAAGCATCTTTGGGTGCAATATTGGTTATCTTTAAAGTTAATGAAAGTAGGTAACCTGGAAAAATATATCCATGAGAACACGAGATAATCAGTCACCAAATCTGAACATGTAATAAATACTTGTTAGAAATACAAAATTAAGTCAAATGATCTTTCATGAATTGACCATAAAAATCTTTAAAATGAAAAAAAGAAAATAGGCAAGGAATTAACAGAAAGGTCAAATGACTCTGAAAACAGTCAAGAGTATTTAATTTTAGGTAAAGTGGTCTTTGCAAAAATTCTCAAACAAATAGGTTTGGGGCTCTGTGCCTACAAGCAGGTTGTAGGCAATTATAACCTAGAGCAACCTATAGGTCAGTGAGCAATTCAGTGGGGAGAAGGATGGAGGTAAGGAGGAGAAATACAAGAAATGAGGCCACGGGGGTGCCAGTTCTGAACTACATGATGAGGGGGCAAAAGATAATGGAAAACTGGTGGATAAAAGAGGTAGAAAAAGGTAGTGGTGGGGGTGGGGTGGTACAGGGATACAATGTGAAGGTCAAGAGGGGACACAGCCTGAGACCTGACCCCTGGCCTTTGGGCAAACAGCTACTGATAAACCCATTTATTACAACAAGCCAGTGAATGCATGCCCTTTGTTCATAATGAAATTCTGAGACATTTTGGTCCCACAGAGATGATCTTAAATCTTCCTTCCTCGTAGAGCTGCCAACAGGAACTATTGACCCCCAAGATGTGTCCAAATACCTTTATCTCCCACTATCCTAAGACCTACCTATCACTGCTCCCTCCAGAAAGGGCCAAAGCCAGCTCCTGTCCAAAGATCCAGGACAGCATCGATTCTACTAACCTGGCTTCTCCCAACCAGGACACTGGCACTGAGGCCACAGCAAGTGTAGACAGACAGCCACATGTAAATGAACTGACTTATGCCTCTGCTGTCTTGGGGTGGAAAGGCCTGAGGGAAAGCCATCATGAGCCTGTTGTCTGGGAACAATATGGGCAGGGGAGAAATTGAGGGGCAGATGATTGGAATGGAGCAGAGAGTCAGAGAGACTGAGACGGGCAGGTCAGAAGGGGCAGTGACCTAGAGCAGTCCCCACAAGAAGGAAGGACTTGAGACTTGTCACCAAAGCAGGAAGCAAAAGGCTTGAACCGACCTGAAAAGCAGAGTCATGTTGTGAATTTGGGATGAGCCTGCTCTCTGGGAAGGCCAAGATGGACTTTTTATGAATCTATCAACAAGGACACAGGCAGACAGGGAGAGAGGGGACAGCTCCCCAGTGAGTGCTACTTAAGACAACCAGACGTAGGGAATGAAGAATGGTGAGAGGCAGCCTGCACACGAGCCCAGTTTCCTCACTCCTGCAGGATGCAGCCAGGTCCTATGAATTAACCAGCCTAGTACACAGCAGTAGGGCGAGGAGTGCCTGTGGGAGTCTGTCCTTGTCCTAAGTGTTCCCAAGGATGTCTGTATCAAATAATGCAGTGATTAAGGCACCAGCCACTGCCGGTCTCTGGGGATCACCTGTGTAGACACCAGCAAGCAAAATCAATAGGGAAAATTAAGCCAAATAGCGAATTCTAACTCCCTTCCCCCCCAGACTGGGTTATGAGAAACAGAGACGTAGCCAGCATACAAAGCTGGCATCTAACGTGACAAGGGTCACAGATGCTGTGTGAAGCACTCAGTCAGTAGCCCTGACTCGTACCTTCAGCGGCAGCAATGACAGCAAGAATGTGTGGCTACTTAACTGTCTGCTCTTGCTCAGCTCTCAGCAGAGCGCCCAGCCTGGGAATTCGTTTTCCACCCCTGTACAGGGGTTCACATCTAGACTCCTCTAGGCTTAGCTTCCAACACAGATCCAGGCACCCTAGGAAAATGATCGGGACTTCTTCCTTCCAAACAAAAATAACCAACTTAAAGTAATTTATGTAAAATAACAAAGTGTCAGAATGCAGTTGGTTCACACACTTGAGAACACTCAAGGAAGGGTCTTTCCTGGAAGAATGGCGGGATCCAGAATTAGCCACTGGAGCTGAGGCCTAAGGGAAGTGGTCATTCTCCACAGCTCCTAGCAGAGTTTGCTCAGGGGCATCACTGGTACTGAGGGTAGTTGTGTGTCTACCTCCGTGGCTTGGGCAGGAGCCTGTACATTCGTAAGGATGGGTCTACCAGCAGGGCTCCTGGTAGACAAGCAGCCAGTGGGTTTACACCATTGCTTTTCCTTGCTGCCTTCGGCAGCTCTGTTCACAGTCACTAAAACTTGTCAAGAAGAGCACTGGGGAAGGCAGCTTCCCACAGCCAGGAAGCTGCAGCTCAGAGGCCTGGTGACAGAAGAACTAAGAAGTCCAGCCTAACCTTGAGCTGTCTGACCCAGGGTGCTGCTGCTGGCCACCACCAGAGTCTCGGAGCCAGGCCAAAGGGAGACAAAGAACCAGAGTCTGCTCTTGTCACAGCTGCCATATTTATGGATCAAGCTACTTCGTAACAGAACTCACTCAGCATCTCCAAATCTCCTGAATGGATGTGGTTTCCTTCCTAATCACCTCACATTACAGTCGCCCCTCCCTGAATTCCTGGGATGGAGAGAATGGAAGGGATAGAGGTGATGGAGGGGAAGTCTGAGGAGACTTTGGAAAGCAGGGAGGGTATCATCTCCAGCAGCAAGCTCAGGTCAAGATGTACATTTCAGTGGAAGAAAACAGAAAGTCAAAGCAATGTGTCATGCAACAAGGGCTGAGCCCACGTTCCAATTGCGGACCACCTGTTTGGTTCCTGGCTGCCTCCCACAGTGACATGCACCCTCTGTGCAGCATGTTCATCTGTCCAGAGCTGACGGTGGCGCTGTAGTGACTATGTAGAGTTGTCACATAAGCTGGATCCAGGCAGGGACAACACGTGATCAGTGCTCAGTGTTAGCTATTACAATTATTTTTATTGTTTTTTTGAAAAAGTATTTACTGACAGCTAAGTCTTCCATCAGGAACATAGCTAGCTTAGCACTTAGGACTGTGGAAGTGAGAGCACTACTGCTCTTGGCCCTCAAAGATGTCCACAAATAGTTAGCACCCTACATGATGGTCAGAGCACTTTGGGACCCTATCAAAGTTCTTGACAGCAGCAGTTTCCTCTGGGTTAGGGGATGCAGACAGCCTCCATGACCAGAAAAGGCCAAACAGCACATTCCTTCCCTTCATTTTCTGTAGCCTGACTAATGTGTGGTTTCAGACTTCTGACCTCTGGAGCCACAAGAAACTAAAGCTATGATGTATATGCCACTCCCAAAGTTTACAGGAACTTGTAATAGCAGCTAAACAAGCCACACCTAATATAAACTGCCAGAATCTTAGAGCTCTAAAGTATGTGTCCTGATGCCAACCACAAACCACAAGCTTAGGAACATCTGATGAACAGACATGGGGTTCTCCTGGTGCTCTAAAAGCCCCCTAGTCCCATTTTCCACAACAGATATGCATCCTGTGTCTACTCTCACACATAGTCATGGTCCCAACCACAACCACAATAAAAATCAACTATCTGTCTCTCACTTGAGTCCGATTCCAGATGAACCTGGGCCCTTTCCCAGGGAAATCCTTCTACCCTGAATGACATGTATAATGAGCTTTACTTTAAATCTACAAGTTCAGGGTGGTATTGGTCTAGCAAGAATCAGGTTCTGACATGAGGCTGCCCAGCATTTGGTAGTGGATGCTTGGTGCCTGTTCTCACCAAGGCTGCCATGTTTCACTGCCACAGACATGTTGCTTCAAACAATGAACTAATCTCTCACACTTCTGGATGCTGAAGTCCAACAAGGGGAAACACTGTTGGGGTTCAGTGAGATGGCAAGTAGCTGCCATCTCACAGTCTCATGTCTCTGGGTGGGTAGAGGAAGCTCTGGTATCTCTTCCTCATCTTGTTAAGATACCAGCCCTATAGGTTAGAATTTCATCATCAAGATTTTGTTGAGATTGAGATACTATCTCTAATATCAAATGGTCAAACCGAAGGTAAGGGTTCAACTTAAGAATCAGAAGGAGGTTCAGAACTCAGTCCATAGCAATATGCCGCTAAAATAACATATTATACTCAATTGTCTCAAGGTCATAAAATAGCTGCTACAGGTGCAGACATTCCAAACCACATACCAGTCTCCTACGCTGAAAGAAAGAAGCAACAAATCAAGCTCTTAACATTTTTCTAAAGAAAAAATTTCCCACTTTCCTAAGATTACCCTTCACTACTCAAGTCATTAGTCAACCTAGCTGCAAGGGAAGCTGCAAAAGCAGGTCTCCGTTTTTAATTTCTTTTATATATAAATTTTTTATTTATTTATTTTATGAGTGTGTTTTGCCTGCATCTACGTATGTGTACCACATGAATGCCTTGTGCCCACAGAGGTCAGAAGAGGGCATTAGATCCTCTGAGACTGGAGTTACTGGTGATTGTAAACTACCATGTGGGTGCTGCGAACTATACCCACATCTTTTTCTTTATTTCTTTCTTTCTCAAATTAATTTTTTTGTCTCATCCCAGTCCCACCCTCCCTTCTTCTTTCTCCCTCCCCTTCCCCTAGTCCTCAAAAAGGGAGATCCCTGCTCCCCTACCAACTGACCCCAGCCTACCAAAATTCATCAGGACTGGCTGCATCCTCTTCCCCTGTGGCCTGCAAGGCTGTGCCCACCAGGGGAAAGTGATCAAAAAGCTGGCAACAGAGTCCATATCAGAGACAGCCCCTGCTCCCCTTACTAAGGAACCCACATGAAGACTGAGCTGCCTATAGGCTACATCTGAGCAGGGAGCCTAGGTCCTCTCCATGCATTATACTTGGTTGGTGCATCAGTTTCTGCAGGGCACCCTGGGCCCACATTTGTTGACTCCATTGGTTCCCTTGTGGAGCTCCTGTCCCCTCTGGGTCCCTCAATCCCCCTACTCTTCCATAATTCTCCCTGCACTCTGCCCAAAGTTTGGCTGTGAGTCTCAGCATCTGCTTTGATCCTCTGGTAGATGGAGTCTTTCTTTCAGAGGATATCTATGTAGGCTCCTGTCCTGATCCCTCTCTTCAACTGCTTCCAGTGTCTATTCTATTTGCCCTTCTGAATGAGAATTAAGCATCCTCTCTAGGGTGCTCCTTTTTACTTAGCTTCTTTAGGTCTGTGGATTGTAGTATGGTTATCCTGTATTATATGGCTAATATCCACTTGTAAGTGAATATATGTCATGCATGTCTTTCTGAGTCTGGGTTACCTCACTCAGGGTGATCTTTTCCAGATCAATCCAATCTACAGATTCAATGCAATTCCCACCAAATACCAACACAAATCTTTACAGAACTTGAAAGAACAATTCTCCACTTCATATGGAAAGACAAAAAAACCCAGACTTACTAAAACAATCCTGTACAATAAAAGGTTTTTAGGGGGAATCTCCATCCTTGACCTCAAGCTATACTATAGAGCAATAGCAATAAAAACTTCATTGTACTGGCATAAAAACAGACTGGTTGATCAATGGAATCAAATCAAAGACCTAGAAATAAACCCACACACCTATATACATTTGATTTTTGACAAAGGAGGCAAAACCATACAATGGAAAAAAGCATCTTCAATAAATGGTGCTGGTGTAATTGCATGTCTACATATAGAAAAATGCAAATAGATCCATATCTATCACCCTACACAAAACTAAAATCCAAGTGGATCAAAGATCTCAACATAAACCAGAAACACAATCTATTAGAAGAAAAAGTAGGAAAGAGCCTTGAACTCATTGGCACAGAAGACAATTTCCTGAACAGAACACTAACAGCTCAGGCTCTAAGATCAACAATTAATAAATGGGACCTCATGAAACTGAAAAGCTTCTGTAAAGCAAAGGACACTATCAACAGAACGAAAGGTAGTCTACAGATTGGGAAAGGATCTTCACCAATCCAATATCTGACAAAGGGCTAATATCCAGAATATATAATGAACTCAAGAAATTAAACGCCAACAAACCAAATAAACCAATAAAAAAATGGGGCAATATCAAATGGCAAAGAAACACTTAAAGAAAAGCTCTTTGAGATTCCATCTTACACCTATCAGAACACCGAAGATCAAAAATTCAAGTGACAGCACATGCTGGCAAGGTTGAAGAAAGGGGAACACTCTTCCATTGCTGGTGGGAGTGCAAACTTATACAGCCACTTTGGAAATCAATCTGGTGCTTTCTTAGAAAATTGGTAACAGCTCTACCCAAGACCCAGCTATACCACTCCTGGGCATATAACCAAAAAATGCTCCACATACAAAGACACTTGCTCAACAGTGTTCATAGATGCTTTATTCATAATAGCCAGAAACTAAAAATAACCCAGATGTCCCTCAACCAAAGAATGGATAAAGAAACTGCGGTACATCTACACAATGAAATACTACTCAGTTATTAAAAACAAGAACATCATGAAATTTGCAGGCAAATGAATGGATCCATGTCTTTTTAATCCACTGGAGTTAATAGTAAGTATTTTCTGGTCATTTAATGGGTGGCTTTCTTCTCCAAGAACACTTTATCATTTATATAACCTGATCCTCTCAGTAATTATAAAAGGTATGCATTATTATCTCTACTTTCTTTCTTTGTTTTTTTTTTTAAGATTTATTTATTTGTGCATGTGAGCACTCTATTTGCATTTCTGTGTGCATGACAGAAGAGAACATCATAGAGAAGAGGGCATCAGATCCCATTATAGCTGCTTGTGAGCCACCATGTGGTTGCTGGGAATTGAACTCAGGACCTCTAGAAGAGCAACCAGTGCTCTTAACCACTGAGCCATCTCTCCAGCCGCCACCACCACTCCTTTTGTTGTTTTTGTTGTTTTTCAGACAGGGTTTCTCTGTGTAGGCCTGGCTACAACTCCCGAAACTCACTCTGTAGACCAGGCTGGACTCAAACTTAGAGACCCACCTGCCTCTGCCTCCCTAGTACAGGGATTAAAGGCGTGCACCCCCCTACACCTACACCCAGCTGCAGCTCTTCTTTCTCTAGCTGGAAAATTGTGGCTCGGATAGCCTGATTACTTGCCCGAGAGCATATTGGCAATATAGGGTAAATATATGGAAAACAGGCTTGAACTTTCGCCAACTCCTGCCCTTGCCCCTCAGTGCTCTTCTACACTGTCTGGCCTTGTGATGGTGCAGCCACCACCTGTGGACATTTGTATCTGTCTGGTGTGCACATGCTTGCCTAGGGCAGGGAAAGAGCTCTAACCAGGTGAGTAGCCCTGACAACTGAGCTGCGCCTGCTAGAAGCTCTATGAGAGAAGAAACAGCCTTGTTTTGGACCCTGTTAACCAGTTTGGTGAGTCTAAAAGGGCTTCATGGCCACCCGGTGTCTGTCTTGAAGGGACAAAAAATCTCTGCTGCTGCCACCCCTCTCTATTATTACCCTGAGGACAGACCCACTGGTCTCCATCATTCATGACCAGCAGATCTTGATACAACTGGCCACAGCCCAGGTGAGGCTCTTTTATCCCTGCTAGAGTGGCAAGCACTGAGAAATGGCTGCCAGGTCAGACACAGCTTGCCTGACCGGCTCATTGCTCCCTATGAAGCTTGCAGGTGATTCCATTCTAAAACTGCCAGTGCCCCTGGACAAAACTCCCAGCACTGAGTCTGCCTCTTGGGGAGGATGCAGATGAATTTTTTGGGTTCTGGCAGTGCTAAGTTCACTGGCCATATAATTAGGAATGGTTAAAGAGTTAATTTGTGGTTAATGTGAGCATTAAAGCCACAAGGAGTTCATAAGCTGTGTCTTCCTTCTGTAGAAGGAAGCTGGGAGCTTCAAAAAAACCACATTACATTAGCATTGTGTTCCCATGGTAGGATGGGATAATGAGGGTATTTCCCCTGGTGAGCCCCTAATTAAAACCCCTCAACAAAGTCTAGTCACCAGAAAACACCACCAGACAAAGCCATTCTACAAAGTCCTGAACCAGTGCTCTTCCCAAGAGTCAAGGCCTCAGACTAGAGGCGGGTTTGAGAGGCTGGGCTGTCACAGATCAGCAGACTCCGAGGAGCTGGGATAATGAAATGTGCTCCCCAATGCAGAGAGGACATGGTTGAGGAACCTGGCTAGGTCAGTACCGCCTGATCTGGTCACTCTGGTCACTAACACTGCACTAAAGCAAGCATCCGTCTAATTAATCAAGGCAGCCGGGTCGCCTGAGATGTTGACACTGGGGAAAGGGAAGGTGATGGATTTGCAAATCCGCTGGAAATCTAAATTATTTCACAGTAAAAAATAAATAAATAAATAGATAAATACATAAATAAATAAATAAATAAATAAATAAATAACAACAACTTTGGGGAAGTGTTCAGTCTGTGTTCAAACCGACCAACTCAGAATCTCAGGCACATGACGCTCTCTGGGAATTCTGTCATGCAGGAAGCTCTGGGAGCCATCCAGGCGGAACTACAGAGGTGAGCATGCATCAGAAAACCCTGGAAGAATTATTAAAGCAACTGGTTGCCTCAGGCCAGGGTTTGGTTCAGTGAGTCTGGACAGGGACCTGAGAGAGTCTATATCCCTAACAAGTTCCCAGCGGATGGACAGGTAACTGTCCTGGGACCACACCCCAAAAACATCCTTGCAACTCAGTGCAGTCCCCGGCTCAACAAGACGACAATCCCCTGGAGGCAGATTACGAGTTAGGTGTCTTGGGCCCTACCCAGGCTCACAGAGGCAAAATTCAGGATTTAATAGGACCCCGCGTGGCTGGTTTACACAGGAAAATCTGTAACAAATTATGCATAAGGCAGGGAGGAGGGGAAAGGAGCAGCTGAAAAGGCAGGGCTCGGAAAGCAGAGGTAGGGCAGGGTGCCGAATGCCCACCACCGTGCTGGTCTCAGCAGCCTGATCCTTCCGCGGGAGGTGGGGGGAATGAGAAGAAAAGACAGCTCTGCATGTACAACAGACAGAGTCCGAGGGAAGTGCCTCCCGATCAGTGACAGCCACCTGGCACAGAGGGGAAGCAGGCTGGTGCTGGGTGGCCACGACACCTCCAGGAGCAGCCGGGCATGACCAGAAGGCAGTGACCCTGGAAAACAGCACTGGTAGGCACAGCGCACGGCTCCCACTGACTCTCCTCTTCGGGGCCGAGCCCTGCTTCCATCAGGTAAAGACAGCCTGACCCTCCGGGCTTTGCTTCTGTGGAGTAGGGCAAAGAAGAAGGAGCGGGGACAGGAACAAAAGAAAATGGAAAGGAGGGAAACGTGCAGAGGGAACAGCAGAGGCAGCAGTTTGCCAAACACGGCTGTAGTGCACAAAGCAGGAACAGTGGGGCACCTGGTGTTCAAGGTCTCCTGTTCAATATAGCGGCCCCTCCCATGCAGCCAATGAGCCATGTCCCCACTGCCAGGAATGCACCGTACTCTGGTTTTAATTCATCCTGTGGGTTCTGAACTTGCAGGTCACAGCCTGGCTCAGAGACCATCTCTCCCTCCAGCCACACCTGCCATTATCATCACTTTTCCCACAGGTGCCCATGCTAAGAGGCAAACTTTCCATCAGCCCTGCTACCCAGCATCTGCTTGGGGGCCTCTTAGAGCAGCTCTGTCTTTCTAGCGTATCCCTGGCTGGTGGCAAGAAGGCCCCTGCAGATTGCGATGCTGAGGCTGACCAGCTCTGATCCTGCTGTGGAGAAGTACACCACTGATATTAACCTGGCCATCCCTGTAGCCAGCCCCTCTTGTGAGCCACTGGGTGTATATGCAGCTCCTCAAAACGAGTTCAACCTCCCTGAGAACCACAAAGTCTCCCAATAGCTGCATGCTTACAGAGCACTAAGGAAAGGCCACAACATCCGTGTACTCAGTACTTACAGGCACTCAGCTCTGGCACACAAGACAATTCAAGGGGCAAGCATAGTCCTCATCTACAGAACTGTGGAAAGTCACTCATAAGCACCAGCCTATGCCTAGTATCAAACTGCCCTGTACTCCCAACTCTGTTTTTACCCCTCCTATCCCTGGAAACTGTTTTAGGTGTTGGACCTATAGGCAACAAGCTGATGTTTTAAATCCCACAGTAAGCCAACCATTACATCCAAAGTGAAAAGCAAATGACCATTATCTTGAACAGAAATTTTATTTTTTTTAATTTTATTTTTTTAATTACAATTTATTCATTTTGTATCTCAGCTATAGCCCTCTCCCTCGTCCCCTCTCAATCCCACCCTTGTTCCCACTTCTCCTCCCATGCCCCTCCCTAGTCCACTGATAGGGAGGTCCTCCTCCCCTTCCATCTGACCCTAGCCTATCAGGTCTCATCAGGACTGGCTGCATTTTCTTCCTCTGTGGTCTGGTAAGGCTGTTCCCCCCACTCCCCTCAGGGAGAGGTGATCAAAGAGCCAGCCACTGAGTTCATGTCAAAGATGGCCCCTGTTCCCCTTACTAAGGAACCCACTTGAACACTGAGCTGCCATGGGCTGCATCTGTGCAGGGGTTCTAGGTTATCTCCATTCATGGTCCTTGGTTGGAGGATCAGTCTCAGAAAAGACCCCTGTGCCAGATTTTTTTGGTTCTGTTGCTCTCCTTGCATCATCCTGAGTGAGGTAACCCAGAAGCAGAAAGACACACATGGTATATACTCACTTATAAGTGGATATTATAAATATAATATAGGATAAACATACTAAAATCTGTACACCTAAAGAAGCTAAGCAAGAAGGAGGGCCCTGGGTAAGATGATCAATCCTCATTCAGAAAGACAAACGGGATGGACATCGGAAGAGGAAGAAAACAGGGAACAGGACAGGAGCCTACCACAGAGAGCCTCTGAAAGACTCTGCCCAACAGGGTATCAAAGCAGATGCTGAGACTCATAGCCAAACTCTTGGCAGAGTGCAGGGAATCTTATGAACGAAGGGGGAGATGAAAGACCTGGAGGGGACAGAAAGGACATTTATAGTTACTTCCCTGGCTGTGAAAGATACCATAAAATAGAATATTCATCATGGATCCTCATGATTAATAACAGAGCTTGGGGATTATTCTCCCAGGTCCCTGGGTACACCCAACTGGTCACCAAAAACAATTCTCTCAGAAAACAAAAGAATGCAAATAATCTCTGATCACTAGAAAATCTGCTTGTTGTATCATTAACAAAGACAACAGAAATAACGCTCAGATTTGGAATTTTCTGATCAGACAGTTACCCATCTGCAAGCATGGGTAATCATAGAGGCAGGGCCTGCCATATGTGGGGTCTCAGGGACCCAGAGACCATAGAGACTCAGAAACAGATGATAGATTTGGAAGAGGTGAATGCTGCCCAGGCAATAAATTAGAAACAGGATTTGAACAGGTGACATGGCTGTGTCAGAATGGACACCGCCACAGTGACTTGTGGTTTCATCAGGAAGGTTGATGTCTCCAAAGACCCGGAAGGACCAAGTACAATACTAAACTGAGAATCAGAGGGTAAGTCGGGACATAACCAGCTGAACGAGGCAGGTTCCCCAGTCATAGGAAACAAGTGGGAACCCACCTCTGTCTGCCTTTAGCGCCAAGCTTTGGGCTTCATAACACCTCCAACCAAGGTATGGGATGTAGAAATCAGAAGACACCTCCAAGGAGCAGGATGTGACCCTGTGGCAGCAGGAATCTTACAGCCTCATGGCTCAAGGGGACAAGGTCCCAGCGTACCTAGTGTTTATGTGGATTTGTCGGCCATGTGGATTTGCACCCAACCTAGTAAATAAACTCTATAACCAATCCAGACTTCACTCTCTAGGGTTTTCCAAGGAAGCGGCTACCAAGAACAACTGAAAATCCAAATGGAGCCACTGAGTCAGAAGGTACAGTCCCTGCAACCTTGAAAGGGTTTATTGAAACACAATGCATACAATACTGAAGGTTTCACCATGACAATAGCTGCACAGTTTCAGATGCACCCTTCTTCGCTGAGATGGGACACCTTTGGGAGTGATATGGCAAAGACACAAAGTCTGTTGTCTAGCAAGTTCTGAGACCCTGCTTATGTCCTACAAGCTAAAGGTGCCTCTGTGGCACATATGGTTGGTCCGTTGTGACAATGCCCATGAAAGCGGGGATGACCAAGCCAATGGCACACACAGGAGACTGGATGGAGGTTGTTTTATCCCCTCCCCAGAGGAAACGAACTCACCCTCTAGTACATTTCAGGGCCCCACAAAAGGCTGAAGCAGGGAGCTCCAACAGCAGAGCTTGATGGTGCCATGGAAGAGCACCCTGGGACCACAGGCTAACCGTAGGCAGACATGGGTCAGTGGGTAGTCAGAGCATAAAGGAAATGAAGTGTGGGGAAACACTAGGACAGGGCAGGGAACAACAGTCCCACTCAGCGTGGAGCCTGAGTCAGCCAGCCCAGGAGCGCTGACACCCAGCAAGCTAGCCTCAAGCCCTTCACTCGAAGCAGAAGTTCGTGAAGACTGATCTGCCACAGGCTAAAGGCCTCACTGAAGGAGATCTGGGTCCTTCTGAAGAACGAGCAGGCATCCCTCTTCCTGTGCCTAGAGGAGGGGTGAGAAAGGAAGGGGAAAGAAAAGAAATGGAGATGAGAAAACACCGGCTCAGAACCATGGGGAAAAATACAAGACAGCAGGACAATTCACCAGCTTCCTGATCCTGGGGACCACTTGGTTACCCGACCATACCACTGCCCAGTGAGGGGCCAGAGGGACTCAGATTACCAAAGAAGATTTTCAAAGCAGTAAATAACAAGAGATCAAGGCTCTGATCCCCTCACACAGGAGAACATTCCATGGCTTCTTTTTCCAAAAGTACAGGAAATACGTGCCAACTTGTGTCTCACCCTGACTCAAATAGAGTCAAGGCCTTTGCAAATTCCTGAGGAGACGAGTCCCCTGAGGGTTAGGTGACTCAGGGAGGCTAGGCGCTTTACACATCAACCCAGCCTCAGACTCTCTGTACCAAAAACAGGACACAGTAAAAACTGGGATTTATGATAATGGCTTCTTGTCAGGTTTGGGGCCAGGAGCTAATCAAGCCACAGAAGTCTCATTCTCACAGCTGCTTTAAAAGAAATGGCACGACCTGTCTCAGAAGCCTGCCTGGGAATCTATAGACCCCTAATAGACTCCCCAGGTGTCTGGATCTCAGCAGATTTGCAGGCTCCATAATTCTCATTTCCCCAAGGAAGTTCATTAACCCAGGTTACCAGATTCCAAGACGTCAGAGGGCACATTCTCCATCATATGGGTTTACCTCAACTGAATGTGTCTTGCTTCCCTCACATCCTCAGGGTCACACATCCTTTCAGAAGTATAGCATCCCCACAACCCCTGCTGCCTGATCATCAGGGAGAGCCAAGACAGTCCCTGTGGAGTACTGGTCAACTATATATGGCATGGAACCTGCCTCTTCCTCTGAAACCTGCAGGAAGGGACTCTCCTCTGCTACATGGGCCTGAACTCTCCTTGGAGCCTCCGCCATGCTGCTGTCGACCTGCTTAGCTTCGAAAGAATCTCTTAACCCAAATGGCAATCTACCACCCAAGACCCCATTAAGCTCCAAACCTGGACCTTTCACTACTAAAGATTTGGCTTCCTTAGCCTCAGGGAAAAGATAAATCACATTCTGCCCTTCATTGGTCGCAGTATTTCTGCCGTAGTCCAACCACATATTTGCAAGTATATACGTGATTTATGTGGCCAAATCTGTTCTTTTTCTAGAATGAGCCATTCCTTCCCCAGGATAGAAAGGCTGGGACGCGACCACAAACTAGGCTTCCTCTTCTCTGGGCTGAGAACATTCTGCCAGAGCATTCACAATACTCAACTGGAGGCCTAGATCTTGCTTAAAAAAAAAAAAGGCATGGTTTTCTTTATTATCAGTGCCTCAAGGATGCTAAGGTACCTAGAAAGATATGTGACCCTGAGAGAGCCTAGTAACCTTCCCAAGTCACAGCCAAGATAAAGAGCAATGGTCTCACTGCCTGGGCTGGTCCTGGTAGCCAAATCCCAGAACCAATTGGAAATAGGGTCATATTGAAGCTTCCTGTCCAGGAGACATCTGGATGGTTTGAGATGCTCAAAAAAACAACTTCAAACTTTTTTGAGGGAAAGAATCATTGGAAAAGCTGGACTGGGAGGGTGGGAGCCCAGATTCTGTCCTTTGGCAAAGTACAGGCATTCTGGGCCACTCAAAGACATTGCCTCAAGGCACCTGCTGAGTTACCACAGCTGATTTTGCCCCTATGGTTCCCTGAAGGGACATCTAGAGCTTGAGAAGCTAAGATAGGGCCCTAAGGACTGGACGGTGGGGAGAGCAGAGCCCATGGGACAGGCCCTGAAACCGGGAGACCAAGATCAAAGCATACTCACTTAGCCAGTGCCCTGACACAACACCGGGACATGTTGAGAAAGGAGCTGGCACTGGAGCGGGTGCCCAGGGTGGTCTCGATGCTCCGGAGGAGCTCGTTGGTCTTCAGGATGAGCAGCATCTGGCGCGGCACATGGTTGAGGAGCTTGTTGATCTCAGGCAGGTAGCTGGCCGCGTTATTGCGGATCTCTGAGTCCTAACAGCAGCAAGGGGACATGAGAACGGTTGGTATGGCGTGTGAAGATCAGGGTGCCAGGATTATTGGTAGCCTATGACCAAGAGCACACCAACCGGGGGCTTCTAGCACAGCTTCCTTGGCACCGTGTGGAGCCCCCCCACCCAAAGAAAAGAAAAGCATTGGGCCCTGTGAGCTGACCACCCAGATGGAAGGTCCCAGCCTGGCTCCCAGGCAAGCCCCGGGAACTAGTGTACACCGGAAAGGGCCAAGGCCTCTCCAAGGCTTCTTTAGTGGACACCAGTTTCAAGCCAGGCCTGGAAGCAGCACTGCCAGTAACCAATCCCAGCACTGTAAGTCCGTAGACAGAACTCCCAGGCCCCACGCCAGCCTCACAGTACTTGAGATCGGCTATTCCCAGTACTCTACCACTGCCTGGGTCCTGACGGTGGGCACCTGCCCAACAGCCAGCCCCCACCTCCTTTGTTAAAGCAGTCCCAGGTCTGTTTATCTGAAGAGCTACTTGCTAATTGCCCCAGGCTACTGTAGGTATCTTGTCCATTTTCAGGCAGTGACGCTCCCTTCCTCAGTGACTGGCTCATTGTACCTAACCCTTAAGACAACAGGTCTGAGCATCTTCTTCCCAAGGCCTGCCAAGGGCTTCCCTTCCCCCTGGGAGCTGAGTCCAGACCTCTTCCCACAGCACATAAAGCCCTGTGTGGTGTTCGTTCTCTTTGGCCCTCCACCCTCTAGACCACACCAAATGCTTTTGCCCTGGGCCTTGGTGTGCTCAGTGTTCCAGGAGTTCATCCATCAGGCACTGCTTAGGCTGGTGTCCTCCTCGTCCTTCACACCTCAGCTCGAATGTCACCCACTACCCCAGCCCTCTGAGCCAGGCTCCCAAGCCCTTCCTCACATCACTTTACTTGTTTCCTCTAGGTACCTGTAACCTGCAATTATCCCACTTGCCTGTTTGCTCAGTTGTTTGCTGTCTGTCTCTCTCAACCAAAGTGTAAATTACACAGAAGGCCTATCTGCCTGTTGGTCGCAGGATCCTTGAAACATGCTCGGGGGCCAGCTAAAGCAAATGTTTATTGAATGAACAGACTCCAAGAACTGTGAGCAGGCAGACACTTTACATGCATTGACAGTAAAACAGAAAGCATAGCTCCTACCATCCCTAGGTTGCCCCCTCTTTTAATATCACTCTATGGCTGCAGAGCCTGGAATAGCAGGTGCTCATCACTGCCTGTAGGCCTGCTAGAGAGATATGTCCATTCCAAGGAAAATAGAGACAATAATTGGTGAGAGACAGACTCTTTAAGTCATCGTTTAAGACTCTGGATCCAGCCTTTGCTAGAAGTGCAACTTGCAGGAAAGGGCCCTGAGGCCCTTGAGTGATAGGAACACCCGAGGTCATGGTACCAGGAAGAGAAGGTGCTGGAGGCAGTGTCCAGGCTTCCCAAAGGCATCTCTTTCCTCATCTCTACATACAGTGAGCAGAGGCCTCAGTAGGGCCTGAGTCTGCCCAGCACTGAGAAATAAACAAATAAACTCCATGGGCCTGGACAGGCAAGTAGAAGTGGACAATGCTATGGGGAGCAGGAGCTCCCTAAAGTCTGTGTCCTGTCTGGAGAGTCAAAGTCCATGAACTAGGTGGGGCAAGTACAGAAAGGGGGTTTCACTTTGACACTGCCGTTTGTGGATGGGGAGGAAGTGAAGGGTCTCCTCTCCCTTATCATGAAACCAGAGAGGACTCGGGTACCCTGTGCCCAGTAAGCAAAAGAAGTACAGGGGCTGCACAAGTATGATGGCCCCTGAGAGGTTCTGAAGGAAGCCTGGCATCTCGCTAAACTTCTGGAGCCTGGGGTTTTAAGTCCACTAGCCTTATCCTACTCCGGCCTGATAAGGTCCCAGAGAACACAATAGGCTAGCCCTCCCCTGCCCTCCTCACCCCAGTGCCCTAGTTTCTATTCTCATGCTACTTCTCATCCTATGTGGCTCCAATTCAGTCCTCCATACAGAGACACAGACAATCATGAACCTGGACACTGGGTTGGCAGGGTTCCCCTGGCCCTGATCCTTGCATCTGGGAGAGGGTCACCTACCTCAGTGGCAGTGACTGGGGCTTGGCCAATGCCCCTTTTGACCGAGTCCCAGGATCGGGCTGTCAACATACAGGCAAACAGTGGGTAGAGCTCAGCAGCCCCCAGACGCTGGCTGTACAGTTTCACCCTCTCCATGTCAGTCCAGATCAGAGACTGCCACAGATGGCAGTAGTCCAGGCGGAACTCCTCCGTGAGCACCTGTAGCCAGGGCAATGCAGACAGCAACTGAGTCTCTCGGGGTCCAAGGCCTGAGCCCCCACTACATGAAGGGATGAAGGGGGCTATAGCTCCCCCAACACTTAGCCACTCCTAGGGGCCCAAGTTCAAAGCTAACAGAGCTTGCATATCACGAATTTGAAATTCCTGGGACCAGAAATGCTGTAGATTTCAGTCTTTTCTTTCTCAGATTTGCATATACATAATATCTTGCGGCTGGATCACACATCTAAGCATGAAATTCATTTGTTTCATACATGCTTTACACACATGGCCTAAAGGTAGTTTTATCCAACGTGTTTAACAATTTGGGGCATGAGACAAAGTCATGTGGCATAGAATTTCCCACGACTGGGACTGAAGATTTCTGGATTAGGGACATTCCGACTGTACTAGCAAACCTTGGTCCTAACTGACAGAGACCACTAACTGCCCTCCCAAGTCTGTATTCTCATCTCCTTTTTAGGTACAGGCTACTTCCTAGCTTCCCACAAACATGGAGGCAGTCCTCTACTCAATGCTGGCGGATGGAATGAGGGAAAAATCCTACCTCCTGCAAAGCTCTCGCCCACATTCCTAGCCCTCTCCTCTGCTATCACCTCCTGCCAGGCCTAGGGAGCAGAGCCCTGTGGGCTCTACCCACCATGCCCAGGACTTGCATGTAAGCCAGTGAACCTCTCTTGTGTCTGAGCCATCGGTCACTGGGGCTCCATGTAACAATGTCTGGCCTAATTTGGCCTGCACCCTGTTTTACCGAGCCTTTCAGAGGAGGCTGAAATTAGGGATGTGGTATCAAGGCCCGAGGGAAGGAGCAGGGGTGAACGAGGGATGTCTTCAGGGCCATCTGCCTCATGGAATCAAGTCAGGCCACGGTCCCAGGTTGATAGTGAATGTCCCACTTGGATGGTGCTGGTTGTGGCTCATTCATACTAGCCCTCGATCCCAACTTCCAGAAGACAAAGTCTGGAGCCTTCAGCCCCTGAAGTCCTAACCCTGTTTTCCTAAGGCTAAATGTGCTGTCACCTGTCTCCTGAGGATCCAGCTCACACACAGAAGTCTGAGGTGGCCTTTGGTCCCCTGCAAAGACACAGCCACATTGGCACACTCCTACCTGCCCCTCACAATGACCTCAGCATCTACACTTTGTTGCAGGGACATTGAGGTTTAGGAAACTCTCGGGATAGTGTTACACACAAAAATGACAGTTCCTGGGGGAGGGTGACCCTCCCCAGCTACCTCAGCTACCTGCCTCCTGGCCTCAGGGCTTCTGGAGGACATCAGCAGGCTCCAATCCCATGAAGGAGCGAGTTTTCTCCCACCTGGTAAAGCCCGTGGTCTAAGAGGACAATCTCAGCCTTGCCCGTGTCGGGACGCTTCCGCACCAGCACGTTGCCTGGGTGGGGGTCGCAGTGCACGAAGCCGTTGACAAAGATCATCTCACTGTACATCTTGCTCAGGTGGCAGGAGATCTGAAAGAGACAGGATCCGGTGGGAGCTCTGCCCGGCCCACACTTGCTCCAGGGGATTCTCTCATCACCCAGTCTAGTCACTTTCAAGAGATGACAGGCGCTGTTGGGCCCCAGCAGTATGAGACGATGCAGTTCTCACATCAGAGAACTCAGCTCCAATCCAACTACACGTTAGAACCACCTGGAACTCAGACGTGCTGGGCCAGGCCTAGCCTCCAGGGTTCTCTGAGTTCCCAAGGAAATGGCTGCCCTGCCCACTCCCCCCATTTCTCTCCTCCCTGCTTTCTTATCAGCCCCTCTTCACTCTTTCCCAAAGGTGAGAGTGGGTTGTGGGAACAATCCACCCACTCCTTTGAAGAACCAGGCTGGGTCAGAAACAGGTGACAGACATAGTGACCCTCCTCTGGAGCTGCCCTGCTACCAGGCCAATCCTAGACAGACCCAGAGTCCGGGCCCTGCTCCTCTCTCCCCATCCCCCAGAGCCCAATGCTAATCTGATTTATGATGTCTGTGAAGAAGAAACGACGCTGGAGAGGCCATTTAAATCATTCTGTCACTTCTGTGTGCCCTGCCAAAGCAGCCTCCTTATCTCTACTCCCTTTTTTATTAAAGCTAAAAGCCTCATCCCTGCTCGGGAGCAGCTGCTCAACAGAAGCAGACCTGAGCCCCCAGACGATCTGTCGACGGATGTCCAGGGGACAAAGATGCTCAGCCGGAAAGTAGACGCCCCAGGACACTGGCTGTCCTTGGCATTCCTTCCAGCCTCAGTTGAACCGCACGGTCATTAAGAAATGAACAACAGCGAACAGAAAGAAGCTGGCGGTCATGGGATGGGGGGGCCTCAAGATTAAGATTACACACACTCATTCTCTGGCCATCAGCTTTCTCTCCTTCAATGATCCCTGTGCCTTCCTACCTCGGGCTTTTTGGGGAAACTGTTCCCACTGCCACAGGCTCTCTTGCCATCCCCCCATCTCTAGATACAGGCCCCCTTTCTTCTTACCCAGGGCTGGAAGAGTGCTCTCACCACACACTCCTAAAAGGTAGCAGGCTTTGCCTTTTACAGCACTTGAAATCACTCTTGTGATTATTTGACAAATGACCCTCTGGTTCACTATTGTAAACTCCTAGGACAGTAGCGACTGGCTCCATTTTATTAAATGGCTTTATTGAGGTGTAATTGATGTGTTACATACTGGCTCTATTATGCATGCACTTGCTTGAAGCAGCACCAGACAGGTACAGTAAGAGTCTGCAACCAGCAAGTGCGCCTGAGCTCTCCCTGGTCTTTGAAGACGCTATTTCCCACCTCCGGAGTTTATGCTAACCCTATCAGTCTCCACTAATCCCCAAGCAGTTATAATCAGCACCAAGTTAAAAGATCAAGAATGGTCAAGTGTGCTGGCATAGATCTATAATTACAGCACTTGGGAACCTGAGATAGGAGGGTTGCAAGTCCAGGGCTAGCCTGGGCTACAAAAGACTTGACTAAAAGAAGAATCCTGCACTTGAACAATAGCTGTCTTCCTTACAGTTATGACCCCCGTGCCCTCACTTTCCAGATAAGAGACTGAGAGCAAGGAGGGTAAAGCTGCTCACGGCAGAGCCCTGTTTGTTCAAAGCAGGTATGACCCCCAGCTGTCTATACAGCTCACACCTACTTTTGGACCTCTCCCTTGAGATCTTGAACCAGCTGCTTATACTTCTGGCTTCGGTAACTAATGACTCTCAAGGGAGGCTGCAGAAGTGAGAGAGCATGTCACAGGGCTTGGGACCTAAGACTTCTTATAGATGCCGCTGTGGTAGCCCTCACAAGTCTCTGTGGAGATGAAGATGTGAAAGGCGCATCCTACCACACCAGCACTCCACTCCTGAGATTTGCCTCAGGTGAAACATAGTTTGGGACCCTGTCATTCTCATTAGGAACTTTTGACCCAGGTCAAGTCTCAGACTCATGCTGAGATGGCAGGGGACCCAGGGCCACTGTTTTCTGTTTGCTGGGAGACGGGCCTCAATCACAGCAGGTCCTGGATAAGCCAGCCAGTTCTCCACCTCTGTGCCATCAAGAACCTGTCTTTTATTATTATTATTATTATTATTATTATTATTTTGTTTTTTAGGCTCCTTGAAGCTCAGAGCCATGCTTCAGAAGGCCGTATCTGACAAACCGATTCCATTTATTAAGTAATCATTCATTTCTATTTGTCAAGGATGCATATAAAGCCCAATCAGGGCTCCTGATCAGCCCCAGATAAGCAGCGCAGCCAGACTGAGCTGACGGAATTCCAGTCAGAATGTGGAGAAGTGACATTTCATTTAGTCTGGGCAAACCTGTCACAGGGAGATGTATGATCTCCCTTAAGCTTTCTGAAATATTGTTAATCGTTCTGGGCCCCTTATTTCTACAATGAAAGATGACCCCCAGGGGCGTGGGGACTCGGAGTGAGGGCTGATCTTCCGTGGGCAGGCGGGGGTGCTGCAGCTACCACCACATACATGAGTGGCACCTCCACAGACAGCACGTGCGCACACACACGCCATTTTAACCCATGCCAGGCAGCTGCCAGTTGCAGACTTTCCTCCTTGGGAGCTGCTCTGGATGCATGCTCAGTTCAGCCAGATGTCACTAGGCCCGACAGGTGTAGAAGGCAGAGCAAGGAGCAGGAGCTGGCTGGTGCCCAGAGCTCAGCACTGAAGCCGTCTTGGTGCTGCCGCTTTGGGCACGGGTGGCCTGAGAGATAAGCCACCCTGGTCCTCCATCTCCATTAGCAGTTAGGTGTTCTGTCCAACCCCCTCATAGGGCAACCTCATGATACAAAGTCAAGTACCATTACCCAGGCGAAAGCCATTACTCAATGTTAGACACACAAATGTCACCGCTTTGGTTTTTCAGCACTGTACTTTGTAGGATACCTGGAGGAAAACGCGTACCTGTTACTACTAAGTGTAACTGTCAGAGTTATACACTCAGCTCACAAACACACAGAGAATGAAGTGCCTAAGACTTTCAGCTCAACAGTTAGGAAGCAGGTAAGAGGGTAGACCTGCTTTGGAAACAACTGTGAGGAAGCTGAGTCTTACTCAGAGCATTTGAGTGGAGAGAATTCCTGAAAATGAAATGTGAAGTACTTGTTGTCTTAAGGGGTCTTAATGAGAATTTTTTTTTTAAATCTATCTTAAAACAGCAGTTCTCAACCTGTGGGTCATGACCCCTTTGGGGGTCAAATGACCCTTTTACAGAGGTCATCTAAAACCATTAGAAAACAGGTATTTACATTACGCTTCCTAACAGTAGCAAAATTACAGCTCTGAAGTAGCAATGAAAATAAGCTTATGGCGGGGGGGGAAGGGGGGTGACATGGGTGGGTGGGAAGGGGCCGTTAGCACAACATGAAGAACTGTATTAAAGGGTCACAGCATGGAGAAGGTTGGGAACCACTGCTTTAGGACTATCTTTTCTAACGGAAAGTGACTACTTGCATCTCAACTCGAAAGAGTTTCAAGTTGATGCACGACTTCAGTCTGAGCTCATAATTCTTGATAACAAAGATGAGGAAAAGTCCATTTCCCTAGATATCAAAATCCTGGGGGCTGGGGAGGGGGGGGAGTTGGAACTGTGTTGGTCTAACTGCACCTAGGAATGACTTTGAAAGGGCACACTACTCTTGTGGCCCTACTTTCTTAGATTTTAATTTTCTTGGCATCTTGCAAAACAGCCTCTCTGGGAATCAGTCTTTCCACAGGGCAGTTAGGCCTTCCCTATCTATCTACACAGGCATTCAGGGTCATGGAGAAGTCCCAGGCCTTTGTTGGGCCAGTCACATCCCAGAAGTCAGTCTGATATCCCAGAGTCCCTCTCTTGCTGCTTCCATATTACTTTAGCTACTATGTCCTCTACAGAGGACGTCCCCAGTGCTGTTTGTGCCCTATCCACAGTGTTACGGTATAAACACGATGATTGGCAGCAGTATGTTTTTTTGTTGTTGTTTTGTTTTGTGTTTTTAGAAGTATGTTTTTTTAAGTAGCCCGTGACTGAGTAAGCCCTGCTCCAGATACCTACCCATTCTCTGCAGGAAACAGCTGAAGTGGGGAGGGTATAAAGACAGGAAGAAACCTGAGCACTTGCTCAGCGGAGACATTAATCCCTCAGGTGGCCTGACTCCTGAGAGGAGGTGCTCAATGACCAGCCCGTTTGCCTCTCCACTCCAGGGAAGCTCTCCCACGAGCTGACTTCTGAGGAACCTTGGCATCCAGAAAGGTGTCTGTCTAAAGAACAGGATATTGGTAGAAAATTTTGGCCCACCTCTAAGCAAGGCTCAGGACAGTACTCTTTACTAAAAAGTCACCGAGAAGTCTGAATTGTTTCTTGTGAAAAGAACGTGCCACTCATACGTGATTTCGCTAATTACAAATGCCTTTATTCTCTAACAGTAGGGAAGAGGGATAAACCAGGACTCCATAAAAAGGCTGAGTAAAGAATTAATTGAGTAAATAATATTTAAATCAAGGAGTTATTTTGGGACTTTTCTCAAGGCCTGAATTGGCTGAAAGTGGTTTAATTGGTCTATAATTGTGTGAATTAATTCATTCCTACCCCCAAGGAAAAGTCTATGTATGTTCCTGGGTGGGGGTGTCTCCAAAGCAAGGCCAACGTCTGGGAGAGGAAGGCAAGGCTGCTGTTGTGGCATCTGTCCCCAGAGCCTGCTGCCGGGATATCTCACCACCACCCACTCCCGTCTCCAGGAACAAAACCCGAAATCTAGAAACTGCAGAGCACTCCAGCTGCCCACTGCTGCTGCAGTTCATGTGTTCGCAGCACACAGTGATCTTGGATGAGCTGTGAGATAACGTCCCTGACCACCCTGTCGCTATGAAGTCCTCAGCCTCACTCAGGGGCAGTGGGGACAGGAGCAGAGGTGCCAGTGGGTCACAGGAAACTGAACAGTGGATCTGATGGTGGCACTTGGAAAGACACACACACACACACACACACACACACACACACACGCACGGTGATGCTTTCAGTACTTGGTCCTCAGCTGGTGGCATCATTTGGAAGGTGATGGAGATTATCGGAAGTGGAGCCTGGCTGATGAATGTAGGTCAGTTCAGGTGATACCTGCCCCTGATTCTGGCTGAGACTGCTGCTTTCTGATCTCTGGCCATATGAAGACCGCCATGTCATGGCCCGGTCCATAGACAGAGCCACTCCAATAGCCATGGCTTTCCTGCCGTGATAGACGAACCTTTTGAAACCATGAGCCAAAATATATTCATCCTCAAGTTACTTCTCTAACAACCATAAGTATTTTATCATAAAAAGAAAATCAATACAGCTTCTTTAATCAGACCTTTCCAGGCTTCACATGAGCATCAGACACAAGCATCTGTGAGGCAAGAGAGCTTTCATATCTCTACCAGAGATGCTCTACAAACCACCCAGTCCAGAGGAGGTAAAGTGAGTCCAAGGAGTCATCGCCATCAGAACATGTGTGAGACAAGGAAACTGCTGTTGGCTTCTGGTGTCTCCTCTCTAGGGTGGCAACTTACCCCACACAGACCCCATACCCTTCCACCTTGCTTGGGTCAATGTAAAAAGCCAGGGAAAGAATTCATCCCTCCCTATTCCCCTGCCCTTTGATAAACACCGTCCTGGTGGCACCAAGGAAATCAGAGAGTTTCAGTGTCGTTGTGTATTGAGCCTACAGACCAGGCTCAGCACTGGGCCAAGTGTGCTGTGTGCTTCAGTTGTCAAAGGATCCTGTAGGTCACCCGTGGTCTACTGCACACAGGAAACCAAAATTCCTGAAGAATAGCAACCCCACAGCAGAACAAACTGACAGATGACAGAGCGAGCACTAGACTCCAAAAACAGTGACTTCAAAAAACGCCTTTGGCTCAACCGATAACTGTGCTTGGAGAAAATAAGTCCCTGGGTACTACCTGGGACTCCGCTAACATCCGAGAGCATCCAAAAGTGATGGGGGTTAGAGAGAAAAAAAAACCTGTGTTTTCTCTAGTGACTTCAGGAATTGGGTCTTCAGTATCTTCAGATACCAGCCAGGAGGGCCAGGAGGTTAGAATGATACTGAGCAAAAGTGAGGAGGTCCTTTTCTGTCCACATGGGGTAGTGACAGAAACAAAGGTAATCAGGGGAAAGATAGAGAGAGACTTCAGCCTGGCTTTTCTGAAGTGACGGCAGTGCCTGGCAACCAAGTACATCCAAATGTATGCGCTCACTGTGAAGGCCAAAGACTGGACCGGAAGGAAACAAAGGTTCTCAAAGATTCTTTGGAGGAAGAGATGCCTTCTTGAGTTAATACCCTCATGAATTATGAATGACAGAACAAGTTTTTACATGGCCCTGTTGCTTATAAAACTCACATGCTGGTATCTGTCCCACAGCAGAAAGGACTTGGACTCCTATCTCAAGCACTTGAACCAAGGGCACCAGAACAATAAATGGCAGATCTAGACAACCTTGAGTACACAGCCTGTCCAACACCAGGCCTCTTGGAAGTCTCATGTTTGGTTCTGTTCACATTTCTATCTAGTACACAAAAGTAATGCCTACACATAGTAGGTGCTCAAACACATGCTGAAAGGTGACTGAGATCCTTCACTGTTCCTGCAATGACAGGAATGGATTTTGGAACTACTGCAAGAAGAAAACACAGCAAGTACTTCCGGCTACATGGAGAACAAAGCCACGGGGTCCTCTCCCTTGCAAACCCCTCTAAAATGACTTCAGCGGGAAAGAGGCAACACCCCCAGCACAATAAGAGCAGAAGGAGTAACCACAGTAGCAAACATGAGAAAGCAGGGCCATGATCTGGGGAAAGATGGCAACAGAGCAAAGGCTGAGGAGCCTTGAGCCAGCTAGAGGTGCTCTGCACTATGACATCAGCTCCAAGGAGGCTCAGTACCTGGCATCTCTAGAAACAGGTTCTGAGGATCCTAAAAGAAAAGATCAGGTAGAAGATATAGAAGTTTCAGCCAAGTCCTAAATCCATTCCCATTCTAACAGAAGTTTACTCCTTGGAGAGTGAAGGAACAGATGCCACAGTTCTCCTCCTCAGCCTGGTGACCCTAATGACCAGGGCTGAATCCAAGACTGTGTAACTATAGCCCTCTTTTCCACCTGGCTCTCTCCCTAATGAAGTACCTTGCTGGTGTCTCTCCTCAAGGCCCCTAAATCCAGTCAGCCCTCATAACCAGGTAATATCTGCCCACCAGGTCTCCTGCATCTGTCCCTGCTGCCCTGTACTGACAAACTCGGCCACCTTACTCTTGGCTAATTTCATGCCAATTAAGCCAGGCCTCAGCCCAGGAAGGGTCTTCAACACACACTCACTGAAATTCAATTAACCTTCGATAAAGGTCTTACAATCAATATTCCTTCTGTGGCTAGAAGCAGCCCTGTCTGCCTGCAGAAGACTCCCACACGACTTTTGCTTTTAATGAGATCAATGACAATTGCTGTCACCAGCACATAAAGTTGCTAGCAAATACGATCCCTGGATATACATGTTGCCAAGACTCAGGGACATAAACAGAGGGGCCTTGGCAGGCTCATGCCTTCCAGAAGGGGAGCACAGGTGGGAAGGTTCACCTGTGCTGCAGGTACAAATGCAGGTGAGCGCTGACCGCCTAAGGGTTTTATACTGGGTGAGACATTCTATAGACTCACTTGGAGACTCTGCAACCCTTTCTACCCCAGTCTCATGTACCCTGGGATACTTCCCAAGGATCTGCATAGATACACCCACTCCCCTGATGGTTCTGAAATAGATGGCACTTGAGCCAGTCGGTGCTCACTAAGCCACTGAGTCAATGGTCTATAAAATATTCAAATGCAAAGAATCCATAGTTAGAGGTCAGCTGGCCCATCACCTCACTCAGAAAATTGAGGTCTCTGTTTGGATACTGGCTTTTCCCACACATATAGGAAAGGTGATGGCAGGAACAAGCGGGCCCAGGCTCAGAGGGTCCACCCTGCCCTCTAGCTGGCTCAGTCACAAGCAAGCCACGAATTCAGCGCACCTGTTTCTGTGTTTACCCTCGCCTTGGAAAATCAGAGCACTTCTGAAGAGATGCCGTTCCAGCCGTAGCTTGCTGGAGCCAGAGATATAAATGGATGAAGGTGGCCCCAGGCTGGAAGTCCATCTCTTCCAGTGACGACACAGGGCAAAGATGTTGGGTTTCCTGGTTAGCAGCCAGGGCTCTGCTTCCTTTTGGGGAGACTCTAGAGGTGCCTTCCCAGCAGTGCCCAGGCATTTCCCACTGTAGCCAGACTCTGTGAGCCACCCAGGCACCATCCCTGCACCTACTATAGGAGCTGAAAGCAAAGGAGCAGTTGGAAGTTCCCAGTGTTCTGCTAACAAAGGGGCATATTCAGCCCTCCAGCTGCCAATTCCCTGGCACAGTCACTGATGCAGCCATCATCCAAGGGGCTACAAGTTCTTCTGTAGACCCACATGCGTCTATAGGAAGGAGATGGAGAAGGTGGAGGAGAAAGGACCTGGGTTCTAATCCTGGTTCTAATCCCCACTGAGGATTTAGCTGATCGTGTCTGACTCCAGCATGGGCACTCTCAATACCCAGACCCTGGAGGCAAAGGGACTGTATTAACAATAGGTATGGGTGAAAAGGGGCAACTCCCTCTTTCCTAGGGGTCCTGTGGTGACCAAGAAGCAGAAGGTGAGGTACGGAACCTGGTCCACTAGCCAGTTTCCCTGATAGCAGGGGAACAGAGGTTCCATCTTCTCCGTTGCTCTGTGAAACTGATCGAGGTGACTGCCACAGTGCCCTTTGTTCCACACCTTGAGTCCTGCAGTGGTAGCCCAGGAGGGTAGGGTGGCAGCTGATAAACAGGCCCCGTGGAGACAGAGAGACTAAGTCCCTGACGGCACTGCTGCTCAGCTGCATGGACTTAGCTGCTGTGAGAAAAGCAGCCAGCAGCAACCTCGTGCCCAGGGAGGCTTGCTTGTCCCTGTCCGCACTATAGGACCAGCACTGCATGGGGAAGTGGGCCAGGCCCTAAGCCCTCAGAGCCCAGGCCTAGCAAAGCAGCCCCAACCACCCTTCCCTCTCTCCCTCTGTCCCCAGCACTAGCCCCTGCCTCACCTCGTTCACGTCGATCTGGTTCTTCTCCATGTAGTCCCTGTCGTTGACCTGCCCTCCCTCCACAAATTCCATCAGCAGCACCCTCTTGGTGGACAGCTCCCAGTGGATCTGGGGGACCTGCAGAAAGAGGAGGAGGGAGCGGTCAGGGCTGGCCCCTGGTACAGTTCTGGGAGCCAGGCACTGGCACATACCACTTTTGGGATGCAGCCATTGCCACAGAGGAGAGCTGAGGTGAGGACTAAGCAGAGTGCCTCAGCCAGGTGGCCCTTATAGCAGGACTCCGTCACAAATCTTTCATGAAGGTGGGAGCAGCTTCCCCATCCCCTCACTGCCACTCCCCTAAACCCCTCACCCTCCACACAAATGGGTACTTGGGAGAGAAATGTTTCCTACCTACCTGGAGGCTACTATTAAGCCTTTAAGTGCAAATGTCCACCACAGGCTCATCATGTGTTAAGGCCTGATCCCCAGCTGGTAGCGCTATTTTGAAAGATTTGGGAACTTTCGGGAGGTGGGTCCTGGCTGGTAGAAGAAGGCCGCACTAGAGGCAGGCCTCCGGTGCAGGAGTCCAGGCCTGTATGTGGACGTTCTCTGTTTCCTGGTCCCTATGATGGAAAGAGCCTCCAGTATTTCCTTCTCAACCACAAGCTCCACAATGAATTCACTGCCATGATGGAGTGAAACCCTCTGAAGACGTAAGCCAGAACAGATCTTTCTTCCTTAGGATGTTTCCATCAGGTACTATAGTCAATGTTTCACACATAGCTAACACCAGTGTTAGGAGCTGTTTCCTTCTGCCTCTCCCTGCATCAGACCTTTGCTTGGCCCTAAGCCTGCTACAGTTCTCGAATCTGAGAAATAGGTCTGTTGAAGCAATGAACTGAGTTTGAACCAGAGGATAATTTCTGTTTTCTGCTAGTTTCCTCCAAGCCGCCTACGGCAGATAATGCTGGATCTTAACCCAATGTCTATTACCCATCTTCCTCTTTCCCACACGGGAGAAACTGAAACCCTTTCCCTGCCCGTCCCATAGTAAGTGGTCACATGATACAGTTCTGGCCCATCAAATGTAAGCAGCAGTCTACTAGAGGATTCAGGAAAGGTTTGTCTTTTCTTCATAAAAGGATGCCTGTGCTACTATTCTTCTCTTTCTCTCCCACCCTGAAAGTGAATGTGACTCTTGCAACCATGGGGGAGTGGGGACTAAGAAAGTCAGAAGTGCCAGCTCTGATGTTGTTACACTACCAACTACCATCAGCAACCAACCACTGCCCTCCTTCCCAAGTTATGAAGATAATAAACATTTTGTGAATTATGTACATTGTGGCGGGGGGAGGTAATGTGCTCAAGGGCACAGGTGCCCTAGGCATCTTATCCCCCTGGAGTTGGAGCCACAGGCCATTGTAAGACATCTGATATGGGTGCTGGGAACCAAAGCTGGGTCCTCTGGAAGAACAATGCATGTTCTTAACTGCTGAGCCATCCCTCTGGCCCTAAAAATAATCATTAAAACAAACAAACAAGCCAGAGGTGATGGTACAGGCCCAGCAGAGGCAGGTAGAGCTCTGTGAGTTTGAGGCCAGCCTGACCTACAAAGTACATTCCAGCATAGTCAGGACTACAACAACAACCAAAAAAAAACAAAACAAAAAAAAAAAACAAAGAAAAAAAACTGTCTCAAAATTCAAAACAAAACAAAACAAAAATCCCTGTGACTGTGGAAACACCTAAAAGCAAAAGAGAACAGATTTCCTCAGGAGCAGCAAGGTGTCAGGGAGCACCACAGGCTGCATGATGCCACATAAGCACGTGACAACATCAGCACCACCAAAGCCATGATGCTTTCAGCATGCCATTTCTCCAAAATTTTGATGACTATTTCCTCTTAAGGAGAAAGCCCAAGGGCAGCTAATTCAAGACTGAGCCCTCCTCTAACCCATAGCCAAGACTCATCTAGGCAGCCCTCAAGTCCAGCTATTCACTTCTCGCTCTTCTGAAAAAGCTGTACCACAGATGGTTCTCTTACCTCCTCAAACCTGTTTCCTTCTCTGGCAAGGGGCCCTGCAGGGGGTGGAGCTAGCCACAAGCAAAGTCCTTGTGCTGAGAAGTCCTGAGCCTAAGCTAGGTTTTCACCATTTGGAAATCCGCTGATCAAGAAAGAGCCTTTCTGGATTTTGAATGTGAGATTTAGATATACCTGTCGACTAAAAACAAGCACACGTCTGTCATTACAGTTGTTCCTGGTCTCCAGAGGAAAGGTACATTACTTGGGTGCCTTTGGTTAAGCTCTTACATTGATTTGGAAACCTAAGAGCTTGGCAGTGGGCCTTGGTGCTCTGTAAACATTAGGCCAGAGCCCCGGGAGGACCTACTGAACAATTTGGAGGACAGCCAGGAGAGCACCAAGGGTAGAGTGAAAGCCCAAGGCTGCAGGCTCTCTGGGCTGCCTGGGCAGGGGCAGGGTAGGCTGGGGCCTCCCTCCCATACCTTCATCCCCTATGGTGTGGCCAGTCCAGTCTGATCATCACATGCCCTTTTTCTCAGCAACGGGGGCTGGAAAGTAGGCTGTTATCACATAGAAATGGCCACAAAATCACAAAACAGAAAACTGCCTGACTTATTCTGCAAGTCCCCAAACAGCTATGTCTCACCACTGCCCATCTACTTCTGCCATCTAGGAAGGGAAAAGCAAGAGATGACATTGGCAGGTGGTGATAAAGAAGGCACGCTCTGGGATGCCTCTCACTAGGTACTCACTGGCCCCAGCAGGACCACCTCTGGCCTATGGGACCCTAACCCATGATCTATATCATCCTGGACAGCACCCCCATAGAGGCCCACTTGAGAGCCCCACCTATCTCCATATCAAGACCAATCCAACCCCAAGATGTGGACTATAAAAAGTTCTAAGGCCTTGGGTAGTCTTAGCCTCATGGTGGGGCCTGACCTTGAACTTCTACTTTGTGCATGTGCTGTGGCTCATCTAGACCCTCAGCTATCCCCCAGGTACAGTCTTCCTGCAGTCAGAGCCTAGCTATGCTCAGCCTCCTCCTTGCTGTTTTGACTGTGGACACAGGCATAGTCTTTCTGAGTCCAAGTAAGATGGTGTTTACAGTTATGGAGGAAGCTGCTTCACCTCACTTACCACTGGCATGGAGAGAGGACAGGTGCCCCACACAGGACCAGATGCTGACCTGCTGGTCAAACACCAGGTGTCCTGTGACAGCCACACAGTGACTCATGAGGGTCCTGATCCAGCTCAGAGCTGAGTCGATGCAATACACTCACACACTGATGCAAACTTATGTGTCTCTGTGATTCAGAAATGTTTCCCACAAGTACTACAAAGGCAGTTTGATGTGCAGGCTTTTAAGCCAAGGCTGTCTCCAACCTGCTTTTGCCCGTTGCTGGTTCACTCTGTAACCCTAGGCTAATGACTGCTGTTTCCCCACTGATGACATGGGATTTAAAACACCACCTCCTGCCAGGGGTGGTGATGCATCCCTTTAAACACAGCACTTGGGAGGCAGAGGCAGGCAGATCTTTGTAAGTTTGAGGCCAGCCTGGCCTACAGAGTGAGCTCTAGGACAGTCAAGGCTACACAGAGAAACCTTGTCTCAAAAGTCAAAAAACAAAAAACAAACAAAAAAAGTCAAAAAACAAAATCTCCTTTGTGAGGCTGCTCTAAGGCTTAAAGAGTAAATACACGCGCATCACTTTTAGGCGTGTCTAACACATTAAGAGGTCAGATGTTATCACTCATGCTGCTCATCTTTGAGAGTCTACTGAGCTATGTGACACTTCTCCAAGAAGTGTCTTGAAGCTCCTGACTTCAGAGAAACTCTGGAGTGACCCTGCCTATTCTCATCCCCACTCTACCCAGAGGCATGCTCTTATCTCTTCTCGTTCCAAACCTATGCTTAGGCAGTTTCTCCCTTCCTGACTATCCCCAACTATCCCCTAGGTTACACAAGCCCAGCTGCCTGGCACAGCCCTGTTCCATGCATGCTCAGATACATACTGCTCAGTCTGGCTGCCCTTCACCTCCTTCAGGCCTCCTCTCAGAGATGGGCTGAGGCCCAGAGATTGACGGTGAAGGGTCGAGGTTATTAAACCCCACTTTAGCACTGGAAGAGGCCTCACACACGAGGCAAACTCTTTGCTGAGGCTTAATTACGCACAGATGTTGTGATGGGGTGCCAGCATGCAAGAGCAATCTATCTACAGTTTTAAAAGCAGAGCTGGGTTCACAGCGCAAAATTTGCTTCCTGCTCATGATGTGCTTAGGCGAAATTAATTACTCAGGAGCCTTCACTCCTCCGTTGTCTTAGGAATGGTATGTGAGTTCTGACAGCAGCAGGTCAGATCAGTATGTTAATTATTTACCAATCTGGCATCCTTGTTTCAAAAATCTGTGTTGTTTTTATTATTATTATTACATGTCTTGGTCTGGCAGTTGCTAGTTGGATCCAGCCAGGGGATGATTCTGCCGTTTCCATGGAAACAGTGGAGGAGATTATTGGGTTTGTCTGGCTCGGCACTGTGGCACAGAGGGGCACCTCTGCCAGGTAAAAGGTGGCAGGAACTCTGAGTAGCAGACACAGAGTCGGAGAGCCTGGGCTAGAACTGGAAACCTCCCCAAGACGCAGCTGTGCATGGGGATGGGCTGCAAGGGACCACCATCAGGATGTGTCAGCACACTGTTGGTGCAAAAGTATCTGACACACTAAAATGCTCCCTGAACACGAAACAAAAAGTGTCCACTGTGTGCAAAACGCTTTGTAAGACAGGCGACACATGCGTCTTCTTGCTCCCGTTAAGTGGGAGGTTTCTAGGGCCATCCTACAGGGCTTCCCACAGCAAGAGATCAAGGAAACGATAAATACAGTATAAGGAATAAGAAAAATGGGACATGCAAGTGGACACGCACTTGAGGCCCTGCAGCCTTCTGCTTCTTTTTCTGGGTCACTGACCACGCGTCTTTCTCTCATGAGCCTTGAGGTTTCTGTTGTACAGTTCTGCACACTGTAGTGATGGCTAGAAACACTGTTGTAACAGGACATGAGCAAATGTAATACGTATCTTTGGAGCAGGAATAAATAGGAGCAGATAGTGTTAGCTAACCCGGTCACCGCCATCATCATCACTCCACCGTCTATGGAGGCAGGGGCCACAGCACACAGTCCCACGGGGCTGTTTGGTGTTGATTATGCAAAGAACATCCGTTCACTTGACTGGCAGGTCAACGAAGGGGTTCACTCTTTTGGTAATTGCCTTCAAGGGCTTTAATATGGGTCTCCAATTACAAATCACTCACCTTGAGTAAGAAACTTTGGCAAAGAGATGTCCCAGCTCAGGCCCTCTAAGTGGGGATATCCAGACCCCTGCACTCACTCCCTAATGCCCTGCCCTCCTACCTTTAGGAAGTCAAAGTGCTTGAGCATGTGGGCCACTTTCTCGGCGTTCCTCCCTTCATTTAGGAAGTCCAGCTCCAGAGGCAGGTTCTTCTTGGCTTCGTCCACCAACCACATGAATTCAAAATCTGGGAAGAGCTGCTTCACAGCCAGGACGAGCACCTGAAATCCACCAAGCAACCTGTCAGTCAGCCCATGGGACCCACCAAGGAAGGTGCACTTCCTAGCCCCTGCCTGGGTCTCCCCTGAAGTACATGTGGGGGAAGGAGAGCTGTTCTCCTGGCTTCTGTCACTATAACTGTACCAAGTCCAAGATGATAAGAAGCTAACAGCAGCCTGAAGTAACCTTGACGACTGTTGGCTAGGTGCTGCCTGGCTGAGTTCCCAGTATTGCACTGAGCTCTCATGTTCCTTGAATCCACACAATTACGGGAGATACATAGGAACATGCCATGTCACCATTCAGGGCTCTGGGAGTTCCTATGACTTTTTCCAAATCTGCCCAGCAAGGAAGCCTCCCAAGACCTTGTTCAAGACAGTTTCCATGACCTGTGCTGTGGCCACTCAATATTTGTTCTTACTTTGTTGTCATTGTTTTGCTAGTGGTGGTTTGACTGGGTTGCTTACGGACTAAACCTAGGGCCTTGTACATGGTAGATGGGCAAGCTCTCAACAGCTGACTGAAATCCCCGGCTGGGGTTGTTCTGCACCAGCTTACAAAGGAGGTCCTTCCATTGCAGTGGTCACCTTCGCTTGCTTAAGCCGAGAGGCTGGGACTGAAGCAGTTGCAATACAGGCCAAGCATGCCTGCCTTAAAGTTCTGGAGTCAGGAACACCCCAAGATCTGAAACTTCCTGAGTGCCCACAGGACATCACAAATGGAAACTTCTGCACCTCATGACCTCATGAGGGGATACTACAATTATTATATAAAATTTACCTTCAGGCTCTGAGTGTAAAACGTATACGAGATGTAAATGAATTCTGTCTTCAGACATGGGACCATGCCCAAGATGCCTCATTATATGGGTGCAAAAATTCTGTAATCCAAAAAAAGCCTAAAACACTCCTGATCCCAAGCATTCTTTTATAAGAGATATACCGTCCCTACCTTAGTTTCTATATGTTATCTGCATAAAATAAAACCTTTCATAATTTAAAAATTTGAATAACAAAGTATACAGGCTTGACAAGACAAAGGCTTGCCCACCTAGGTGAAAAATTTAGAATTTTGACACTCTGCTCACTGTGGATTCTTGAGTGATGAGATGGGGGTTAGAAGTTTTATCTGGGTGCAAGTTTGATGATGTGAGTTGGAGATCAGAGGTAGAGGACAAGAGAGCAGTGAGAGAAGCCAAACACACACCATGGCCCCACGGGCGTGGTAGGGACTCAGTGTCAATGCCCCCTCACTCCCCACCTTCCCTTTCCAACCTTCAGAAGGACTCACTAGCCCCCCATTGACTGGCTGGTTCTATGTGTGCATTAGTGCTGGTTATGCGCACTGTTCTAGACACGTATGAAAAAGAGAAAATTCAGAATCTATGGCAAAGCCAGCACCCAGGAGGCATTTGCTGCTTTGTTTTGAAAACCTACCTCCTCTGTGATACGCTGGGTGCCATTCTAAGAGCCCTCACATGGGGTTACCATGGTCAATTTCTAACAAAACCATTTTTAATTACACTGGGCTATTGTCTAGTCACTCACGAGCTAGACCTGTGACCTTACACCAACTCACTTCATCTGTTGTGTTTCTGTTTGTGTCTCATGAAACAAAAAAGAAGCAGTGACCACAACGGGCCACGGTGCTATGCATCAGACCCAGGAACCGGAATTTAACAGCCTACGGATGCCGCCTCTCATGAAGTATCCTCAGATGACCCTCAGCTGCCACTGAAGTGGGGACAGAGCAAGTACATGAAAGTAAAGATGGCTGTCAGAGGCCTAAGCCCAGCCTGGGGCGTCAGGGCTACTGGAAGCAGCTGAAGTCCTCTCTCTAGGTCCACGTTCATTAAAAAAGAAAAGAAAACAGGCTGCAGGCTCAGGAAAGCAGCCCAGGGAGCTCCCTTACTTGTACAATCAGCACTTGACCTCTTGGGTCAAACCTGGGCATACATAGGGTGGCCTAGGGAGCCTACACAGGTCTGTGTTGAAGAAGCTGCTGACCAAGCAGCCATTACTCACTGCTTTCTGTATGTTCATGCTATTTATGAAATTTTTAATTTCCCTTAATATCCAAGCATACTGAAAGGCATTTTAAAGGTTTTTCCATCACTGATCATTCACATAATTAGCCGATCCTAATGCTATTGGTCACCATTAGTACTCTATGCCATCCGTCACAAAGGCAGACGCTTTAATAATATTCATTGCTAAGAACTAATTATTACATTAATCCATATCCCCAAACCTTCACAGCACTCACAGATCTGGGTTCCAAGTCATTCTGTGGGTGCTGGGTCCCTCGGTGACTACCCAGGCCCTCTTACCAGGGAAGAATACAAGAGTCCGATGGGCATCCGAAACTGCAGATGACACCAAGCCCTATATTTTATTGTTCTTTCCTTTACACAGAGACTTATAATTTATTTTTTTTATATTTTTTTATTTTTTATTTTTTTTATCAGTTACATTTTATTAACTCTGTATCCCAGCCCTGTCCCAATCCCTCATTCCCTCCCAGTCCCTCCCTCCCTCCCTCATCTCCACCGTGCCCCTTTCCAAGTCCACTGATGGGGGGACTTCCTCCCCATTCATCTGATCCTGTTTTATCAGGTATCTTCAGGACTGGCTGCAAAGCCCTCCTCTGTGGCCTAACAGGACTGCTCCTCCCTTCGGGGGTGGGGAGACCAAAGAGCCAGTCATTGTGTTCCTGTTAGAAATAGTCCTTGTTCCCTTCACTTTGGGAAACCAATTGGTTACTGAGCTACCACAGGCTACATCTGAGCGGAGGTTCTAGGTTATATCCATACATGGTCCTTGGTTGAATGTCAGTCTCAGAAAAGACCCTGTGCCCAGATATATTTGGTCCTTGTGGAGCTCCTATCCTTTCCCCATCAGACTAACTCCCCTTCTTTCTTATGATTCCCTGTACTCTGCCAAAGGTTTGGTCATGAGTCTTTGCTTTGAAAACACTGCTAGTTAGAGTCTTTCAGATGCGCTCAGTAGACTCCTGTCATACGTTCGATGCACATCCCATCTGTCTTTCTAAACGAGGATTGATCATCTTACCCCATGTCCGCTCAATTGATTATCTTTTTTAGGTGTATAGATTTCATTATGTTTATCATATCTTATAGGTCTATATAAGTGAGTATATCCCATGTTCTTATAATTTATAAATGAGGCACAGCAAGCAAGAAAAAATAACAAGCAATTATAGTAATATACTGCAATAGAAGTTACATAGATGCAGTCTCTCAAAATAGCTTACGGTGCTAAACTGACTGGTTGGCTGTGGGTAACCGAGCCACAGACACCTGGAAAACTATGAAAAACAGAGTGAATAAAGGGAGCCTCTGTCCTTCAAACGGAGAGGTTTGTGTGCCACTGAGATGGCTCAGTGGGTGAAAGGCACTCGCTGAATGTCCTGATGACTCGAGCTCAATCCCCAAAATCCGCAGAAGAAAGGGAGACCCTGACCCGAAGATCATCTTCTGACCTCCTCACAATGCCTTGGCACCCACCCACACCCACACCATACCCATACTTTTGTCTGAGGAGAAGCGGCAGTCTCGAAGTTACAGCAGTCCATCCTTCCCCTACGTGAGGTGGCCAACTTCAAATCTGGATGTCAGTGATGAAACCCAGGAAGCGCATGGTTTTGCCCCTAACTCAGGGGTTCACCAACCTCTGACATTTGTTAGGTGAAGAGGAGGAAGGGAAGGGTCATGGGGTCGCAGGGGTCTGGCTGCGGACATGCCTCACTTTTCCTGGCTTAGGAGAAAAAGGAAGTCCTGCTTCACTGTCCATGTTCAGTGCATACCCACCCAAGAGCCTAACCTAAGTAGAGTCATTTTGGTTTCTTTTTGACAACAGATGCAACTAACTAACATGAAACAGGTGTTGTCTTCCGTTTGCCTTTTTAATTTTTCCCCCAAATGCACTTTCTCCATAAAATTCTCCTAGCAGCCAGTGTTTTCACCAGCAGCCAGCACTTACTCAACACTCGCAGATGTTTATTGGACACTCACATGAATGAAGAAGTGAATATGAAAATGAACACATGAATATTTCAGAGTATTCAGCCTCTCCTTGAGACAATTACATGCACAGCTGAGTGATGGGAATGGGCTAGGCTTTGTTTGGGAGATTTGGGTGGGGAAAGGGTTACCCCTGAGTTCCTGAGAACCATAGAATAACTGAGAATTTGCTTCCAAATCTGCAGCCTTATCAGTCAGGGTACAGTCGGTAACTAATGCCTCCCTCAAGATAAAGTAAGAAAAATAGAGCAAGATACTGTGGACAATGCCTGTGACGCCAGCATGAGGGAAGTTGAGACAGAAGGATTGGAGTGAGTTCACAAACAGCCTGGGCCACAAATCTATATCAAAAAGAAAAGAAAAATACAGGTAATGAAATTATTGCCCTATACAATAACTCTGCCTCACAGTAGAGAAAAATCAATTGTGAGACATACAAAAATAGAATGGAAAAATAGGATCATGGAAGTTTGAAAACTAGAGACAGTTATTTTATTTGTTTACTTATTGGGTTTTTTAAAGATAGGGTCTCTCTATGTAGCTGCATATACTAGAGCTAGTTATGTAGTCTATTCTGGCCTCAAACTCACAGAGATCCTCCTGCCTCTGCCTCCCAAGTGCTAGAATTAAAGTTGTGTACCCTCACGCCTCTCCACAGTGACAGCTATTTATAATTGCTGAAGGAGGGGAAACCTGAAAATACTCATCACTTAGGACCTACAATGTGCCAGTTGTATGCTATGAGAAACTTTGTAGACACTCATTTAACCATCCTGCCCACTTTGCAAAGAAGGAACGTGCTTCTGGGAGCCCTGAGCACCCCTGAAACAGTTCATAACTGCCTAGCCAGAATCTAGACCCTGGTTTTTCTCCATCCTTTCTAGAGTCTTGCTTCACACAAGGCAGTGTGAGTTAATACAATAGGAGGCTCAGGGAAGGCACAGAAAGAGCCGTGTAAAGGCAGCGGAGGCTACTGTTACTAAAGGCTATAAAAGAAACCTGTTCCGCGGAAGGCAGTGCTCTTAGAGAAGGCCTGCTCTGATTGGAGCTGGCGAAATAGGTGCTGATGAGGACGAACAGTCCGTTCAGGGTATGTACACAGCCTGCCACTCACTGGGCTTATCTTTTTACAAGTAAGTTATTAAAGCTCGTGCCTTTTAGAACATGGAAGTACAGAGTGAACACATCCCATAACACATCCCATGGGAGGGCTTATAACCCTGCATATTTACATATCTGTTTCTTTTAACTAGGATCAACTGTTGGATACTGTGCCAATCAAGGAGTTACCTAGCCTCCCACTATTCAATCAGCGCATTTAGAAAAGAAGCAAGGTGACAGACGGTGTGAACATGCTACCCAAAAAAGTAAGAACAGGACTGTCACAAGCCATTCGTTTTAAGGACCCTTGGGAAAGGCCAAGTGACATCAAGCAATAGATCAGACATTAGCACGCAGGCCGGAAAGCTCGGGCTCAATACATCAGATCCCTTGGGGACCCTGGCATATGCATGGCGTGGCACTGGCCACGACTTAGTTCCTTAGAGAGTGACAGAACAAGAGCTGTTCTTCATCAGCTACAGATAGCGGTGGGTGGGGGTAGGGGAGGGGACAATGACAAAGGATGGTGTTGTGGGAACTGGGGACAAAGGACTCGTCACCACCTCAGAGCCCACCAAGTCCCACTCTGCCTCAGCGGTGACCATGGCAGTAAATACAGGCTGCTGAACTGTCACCACCTGGGTAAGAAGGAAGTGCAGTGCTGGCCAGCAGGTGGAAAGATGGTGCCCATCCCCTCAGCCCTTCCTGCTGAATCACTGTTCCAATCTCGGGCCCCAATTAGCCTGGCTCAGAACAGCCACACAAATCAATAAGCGTCACTAGCTGTGCATCTAGAAGTGGAGTTACCCCAACTGCTCAAGGGACAGTGTCGGGTGATAATGACAAAGCTCGAAAGCATCTCTGGCTGCATTTCTCTCTTCTGGACAATGTCACCAGTGTCATCTGGATTGTCAGGTGCTGTGCTCAGAATGACTTCCCTTCCTCTCTACACTGTATCCCAGAAACGGTCCCCAAGGGTGGGGCATGGTTTGTGGAAAACACCAAACCCTAGGGTGGCATGTGTTCCTGGGTCCCAACCCAGGAGTCACCTCCCCCCACCTTTCTGGCTAAGCTGATACTAGTATGCCCTCCTGCCCATATCAGGGAGGACAGGCCTTTACTGAGAAGGCAAAACTGACAAGACCTGTGCCAGGCAAGGTAATCTTATTTCCCTTGCCAGGAGAAGCAGTGCCATAACAGTCATGGTATCATTACTTCAAGCAACAACAAATGACGAGGCTCCCAGAAAACTCTGGTTTTGGGGAAAGAATATAAGGGAGAGAGCAAACCTTCTTTGGCATCTGGATGTCACCAGAGCTGTGCAGCTGTTTGGGGCCCACAAGGGACATTACATTAGAAGGACAAACCAGGAAACTGAGGAAGCTACTGGACAACTAAAGATGGGAAGAACCTCAGTCCTTACATACCACAATGAGGTGTCAGATCAGTCAACCTGGGGACAACTGGTACGGCTGCTTCCACACCTGAGAGAATATGGACATCCCACCAGCATCATTTCTCTAGGGACACTACTGCATCCCAGCCGGGCCAGCCGGTAGTCTTCAACTCTTCATTCTCAAAAGCCTGACCCTCCATGTCCTCCATCTTCATACAATATACGGCCAGATTTATAAACTCGCCTTCCTAAAAGGCAGACACCCAGTGGCTAAGCCCTCTCTATTTAGTGGGAATTACTTTAATCAGATTGACCTTCCAATGGCGAGAGGCAAGCCTGAAGGTACACAGTGCCCGGAACTGGTGTGGATGGAAGTCCAGCAGTCTATGCAGAAAAGCCAGACACTACACCTGTCCACACGCTTCTGGTACCTAAGGTGGCCTCAGCATCCCCTAGAAGTAACTCATCCTCCTCCTGCCATACAGGTGGGAGCACCTTTCCTAGAGTTGTCATCTCTAAAATAAAAATATCATTTAAATTTGAACTTTTGGAGAAAAAACAAAAAAAAAACCCTCATTTCAAATGTCAAAGAACCTAAGTTTTCTAACTGTATCTTCCTGGTTTTCCAGTGGGGAAAGGAAACCATGATAGGATTTTCCCTACAAGGACCAAGCCTGGTCCTGCCCCTGCTGATAGCTGTGTGGGTAGCCTGACCTTCTACAGCTGCCCTCCTGGATCTCTACTCTACCTGTGCTCCCAACCCTAACCCTCCCAGCCACTGCCAAGAGGACACTGTGTGCTCTGCACAGGACCTGCCAGGCATACTTCCTAACAAAAACATCTGACACTTTACTCAGGAAGATGCCAAACCTTTATTACTGTTCTTATCACCATTGACTTTATAGCCACCATTTCTTAGGGAGCCAGTGAGGATCTGAACAGAACAAAGTGACAGCTGTGCTCCTGGCCCAGGGGTGCTATGATACATTGCCAGGCAAAGGTAGGCTTCTGTCTGACTTTAGAGCCATCAGAAACTCATGGTTCCTGCCTGGCTCCTGTCTTCTCCCAACTATGACCATGCCTTCAGCCACCAAGACAGTCTCTGAAACCTCAGGTCTGCAGCACATGACCAAGGCCACTCAGTAGCCCTGGTCCCTAGCCCATGAGCTCCCTCTGAAAGACACGCAGCAGCTATTCCAAACCTTCACCCCCTCGAGCCTCCAATGCCACCTCCTACCCTCTCATTCTTGGCAGATGGTCTGGCCTCCTACAGCAGAGAAAAAATAGAGGCTATCAGGCTGGTACACACTCTGCTGCCCACCTACCCTCCCCTCTCTAGGAGCCCCCACACTCATCCACACTTAGCCTTACTACTTTCTACCTTCAGAGCAAAGACTCATCAAAGGCCAGTGTCTTCTGTGTTCTTGGTGCCCAAACCTCTTGAATCTCCTCCTGGACTTGACATCTCAATTGTCTCTCTCTGTTGGGTCTCCAGCATCCTTTCCCTATCAGCTGAAGCCTGCTCCTACCTCAGAAGCACTGAAGCCTATGCTCTCCAGCCTTCCAGGATTGAACACTGGGCAAGAGGATTTTACACTATGCCCCAGATTCCTTGGGTCTCAATTCTCCTTCACTCCTCAAACCTTCATAGCTTCTCTTCCTAACAACTCTTAGATCCCCTCAACTAAAATAACCTCTTCTGAGCATGGTTTGACCTCCCACTTGACAATACTGAATAATTCTAAGAAATTCTATTTTCTAAAATGGCTGCTACAATAATCCTAATCCAGTGTGCTTCTGGAACCTCACATACTCATTACTTTTCTAACCTAGGACAATTTCTTTTTTCCCCAACTAGACTCTAGCCGACATACATAGGTAAAGACACCCAATAGTAATCAATTACACCAGAAATCAGAGATACATTTCTGTCTCCTCCTTGGCCCCTCCCCACGAAGAGCTGGTCACAAAGTCTGGATGACTGTCCCACTTGAACCCAGCTCTCTCCTCTACCCCCATGATACCGTCTTGCTTCCTACTTTACCTCTCTCACACCAACACAGCAGCCCTCAATTCGTCTCCTGGCTATACAGACTTTGTGCTTTCCCAATGCATTCTCCTGACTGCCAACACACTTTGATTTCTGGTGCATATCTGATCATGACAGTCTCCTGATTAGAATTCTTAAATGGTTCCCCACTGACTACTGAGAAAATCAGATGTTGTCAGTCCCACAAGTATGTCATTGTTGGCCGTGGGTACTGTTCCATGCCCGGGATGAGGGCCCGCTCTTGCCCTGCCTAGCTTCCCAGTCTCATTCCCAATCGCTCCCAGCATCTAAGTGAGTGATAGTTCTCCAAGCTCCCTCTGCTCCTATAAGCCTTTGGAACCTCCCACATGCTAAGCTGTGCTTGCACTGCCCAGCAGTCTCATGAATCCTTCAAGCACATAGGAACACTAGCCCTCCAGGAAAGCCCCCTTGTCACCTCCACGCATCCAGGTTACTACCTGAAGGCTGTTTGTTTACATACCTGTCTCCTGCACTAAATGAGAAGGGTGAAAACAGAGCTCACTTACTCACATGCCCTCAGCACCCACGTAATACATAATGGTCTAAATACATAATGGTCTAAAATGAGTTGGAAGTTGGGTCTAGATTAAGAAGAAAAGGAAGAGGAAGGAGAGGAATATGCAGAAGCAACAGACTGCTGACCTCTATGTAGGAGTACTAGCTTCCTCCCGGATAGTAGGAGCACACATTCTCCTTCCCTTGATCTAGACACACATGTAGAAGATTCCAGGAGTACACAGGCCCTCTAGGGATTTCCCTAGGGCCATCTGTAAGCATCTAAGCTTGTTAATCCAAAACGAATATCAGATAAGCAAATGAATCATCTGCATAAATATTTCTATGTGACCTGCACACTCTTTTTCTGTGCCATGGCTTGTAACATGTTCTCTCTGTATACTATAATCTAGCACATCATGATGCAATTCTGTGTACCCTCGAGGAGATCACCTTTGGTTCCTCTCACTTCCATAGCATCTCCCTGGAGGTCTCCCTGTGACTCAAGTCCCCATCAGGACCTGAATCAGCTTTGGCCTCATCAGCTTGCTCACTGTGTTCTGAGACATATCCCAGAGCATTTCCAGGACAAATCAAGAACTGACCAACCCTGCCAGGGTGTGATTCCAAGTTCTTATGACACAGCTTCGGTCGTGTCTCAGCTCTCCTCTCCCACTCTGCTCCTCAGAGGGCCACAGTCCACCCACCAGCCTGAGTAAGAATCCGGGAGGCTGTCTGGCTCCCGAGGAAAAACAAAACTAGGAAACAGGAAAGAGAAAGGGGGTGGGAGGGAATCATCCACCTCCATCAGAAGAATGTCCTTCGAGCTTTGAGCTTGAACCTTCGGGTGCTGGACCTTCACTGCCACTGTCCGGCCATCATGAAGCACTGCCTTATGGACCTGTGCCAGGGAGGCTGCCCCCAGAGGGGTGTCGTCGAAGCTCAGGAACAAATCATGGATCTGTCAGGAGTAGAAAGAGAACAGTAACTGAGAGGAAGGTGGTCTGATTCGGGGAGAGGGTAAGCCAGACAGAAGATGAGCCAGAGGTGTTCAGTGTCCCACAGCAGATGGACTGCTTATCAGTTACTTGTGTGGATCCTGCTTGACCTTTTTTCTATGGTCAGGATCCATTCCAGACATATGGACAGGACAGGACAGGACAGAAGACCATGTGGAGGGCATGCTTGCACAGGAGCACAGAAGCCCTGTAACTCCCATCAAAGGCCAAAGAGACACTGTGTATCATTTGCCCATTTAATGATCCACTACTGGGTCTGCGGAACCTTCACACACAGATCATAAACGTTAACAGAGCTGGGGCCGGAGTGGCATGACAGGCCAGATGGAAGATATTCCAACCCTACCAACCTGGAGAGCTCAGGGACCTTTAAACTGGAGGCTCCAGATCACGGCTGTCAATTGCCTTTGCCTGAGCAGCAGCCTCCAAATGGGTTTCTGAGCCACTGCCCACCTGGCCATACCGTAGTAGGATCCCAGGGCTGCCAGATACCTAAAGTGAGTCTCTGGGGCTTTCCTTGCCTCTTCTGTGCCTCAGTTTCTTTCTGCGTGACATAGAAATCGCACTTACTCTTGTATCTTCTCCTACTTTCTTCCTCCCTTCCTTCTCTTTCAGAACCACCATACTGGTTCTTTCTGACTAGTTGCTTATCATGACGTGGTCAAGACACAAATAGCCTACTAGACGAAAAGAGACCCTCCACAAACTTTTCTCAAAATTGGCAAAGGTTGTGGTTCAAGTTCTCTCCATTTTCCTTAAGCCCCTGAGTAAGTGTCATAGAGTTCCAGAAAGCCTGGCTATTTTTGCAGACAAATACATACCAATATTTTTTCGGTAATTAATCGCATGCCCCTGCGTCCTCACAGGATCCTATTCTAGGCCAATTCAGTCTTCTCTCCCACCCTTTTCCTGCTTTTGTACCCACCTTCCAACCTCACTGTCCTGCTCCTCAGCACTGCCCCTTTCTCTCCTCAAACCTGAGATACCAAAGACCCCACAGCTACCATCGCAATCATGTTTGCCACGGTACACCTGTTAATCACACACCAACACCTCCCTGCCACCATTCCTGTACCTTCCACTAAGTTCCATTTTCCAACATTCTGCAGAAGCCAAGACCCAGGCATCAGAGAAGGGCTTCCCATGTTGGTCATGAGTGACAGCTCTCCGATGGATAATTTCTCCCCATCATGGTGTCCAAATCTCCTTGTTCCCCCAACAACACACTCCTCTATGAGTTCTGGGCTTCCTAAGGATGAGTTATCTACTTGTGTTATCTACTCACTTACTCTGGATCTCCCAGCACAAGAACTTTCATCATGGACTTGTGCTGGGATGGGAGAACATGAGGACCACCTTCCTCATAAGCCCACATACCGAGTGAGCTGGGGGCTTGCTACTCTGACCACTGATATGACCCCTGCAACTAGTAGAGGAATGGAACTGATCAGAGTCAAACAAGTGTCTGTTGAGTGGCTAAGTCCAGTATCTCTCCGCTGGAGAACAGAATCGACCTAGTCATCCCTTTGAAACTGCTCTGCCTTCCTGCTCCCACACTGCTACCAACACAAACACTCCGACAGATCGCTGTCTGGAATGGGGAAAACATAAACCATGACTGGGCTATACCTGGGCAGAGCCCACCTGTTACTCCAAGTAAGACCTCAGGCTGGACTGTCAGAGTCCTCAGCAGCCCCAGCCACTGTAATCGCCTCAGAAATAGACATGTGGCCCAACTAGTCCAATCAGACTCAATTTTCTGTGTCCATTTAAACTGTGGGAGAAGACATGCTTTCCATTGGACCTAAGAAGAAAAACACAACACCAGGCACGCCAAGCATCACAGAATAGAAACAAAGGGAGCTGAGCCAAGAAATGAAGAATAAATCCAGGTTACTTTTAGCCCTTTGACCTAACCATCCCTGAATACCTAGCCTATAGTTCCTTTTCTGTCTGCTTGCCTGCATAAGTTAATCTGAGCAAAGTTTTGTGACAGAGACAACCTAAGGGGCTCTGACTAACACCACTTGTTCTCGGGTATGCATGAGATGGCAGAGAGACACAGTGACTGTGGGTTTCAGCCCCTCACTGGCTTCTTGCTGGAACAAGGACCCAGGAACAGTATGCGGCATATGTTATAGTATGTATGTTACTGCATACTGAGATCTGCACAGACCCCTGGAGAGAACAGTAGTGCCTGGAGGACCACCAAGGAAACCATTTCTCAAGAAGGAGCTGTGGACCTTGCCCAATCTTCCTACGGCCTCTTTCCCCAACCCTAAGCCTTTTTCTAGCCTTGAAAATGTCACCTCCTTATCTGAGAAGGACAACCAGTTTCAAACCTGTGTCATTGCGGGGACACTGCAGAGTCATTGCAACCAAAGAGTGACATGGCATCTCTAGGGCTGTGTGACAAGAACAGCTGCCAAGAGCACCCCACAGGGAAGTGGAGGAAGGAAAGGGCTGAGACAAGCAGATCTGAATCTCCAGGATGAGAGGAAGCCAGGCTTGTCATTCCACATAGGGACAGGAAGGGACCCCCAACCTCCATTCCCATTGGGGGAATGGAGGAAGCCCCCAAGATACCACCTAACCCCAGCTGCTAACTCAGCACCTGAACCAACCCTAGCAGTAAGGAGTTAACCAAATTCTCAGTTTCACCAACAGAAGCAAAGGAGTCACAGAAGGCAAACCCCTGTCCCACCCTAAACCCCAGCATTCCTGCAGCCACCTTTCCTTCTCTAACTAGAAGTAACTCCTACTCCCTCCCATGCTCACGAAAACACACAGACACACACACAATAATTGATCACTAGTGGATGCTCCTAGCTGGCTTATAAAAAAGGTAATTAAAGATCGGTACTGCAGCCTGTAATTAAATATGAATAAAGTATCTCTAAATGGAACTTTAATTCAAAGTGTTCAGTGAAAGACTTTATGCTGATAGATAGTAAGGAAAAATAGACCCTGTCCTGAAAGCAGAATTATACCCCCATACAGCGGAAACAAATGCCACCCCTCCCTCCCAATCGCCAAGGACCTGCCTCATTCCCTAGCCCTCTCGGCAGAAAACCATTAGCAGAAACAAACTGCAGTGTTTTCAGCAATTACATTCAAGCAGGGCCCTCGGCTGCCTCATAGAAACTTGCCTCTCCTACGGCTTGCTTTCCTGTTCTCTCTCTCTCTCTCTCTCTCTCTCTCTCTCTCTCTCTCTCCCCCCCCCCAGCTCTGTCCCCCTGGGACTGGCAGCAAAATCAATTAAGTAAAACAGCTGAATTTTAAAATGACTAGCTGTATGCTTTTTAATTACCATCAGTCTGAGATTCAAATATATTGATATGGTCATCTAGAAAAGAAAACATTATCGGAGAAAAAGTTGTTTTGGCACTGTGCAAAGAGAAACAGAGAGAGAGACAGACCGACAGATAGACAGACAGACAGACAGAACATGGATGTAAAGGGGGATGGTCTCTATGAGGAAAGACACTGGCCAGGCAAGAAGAAAAGCATCCTCTCTGGGGCCCTGGCCACTCAGTCCTCAGCTGTCTGCCTTGGGGAAAAGGGGTCCCAGGACCTGAAGACCAAGGCACACTGTGCCTATTCAGGCATACAGAGAAACTTCCAGTAAGTCAGGCCAGCAGGTTCCCAGAAAGCGAGGCCACTGGGCATCTTTTCCAAAATACCACATGGAGTGGCTAAGCACTGGCCAAGAGCCTCATTTGGCCCAAATAAGACAAGAGTCAGGGTACCTTGAAGAAGCTAGAAAGTTCTGCTTCAACTCAGTATCTTAGCCAGCCACTCCACTGTCTGAAGGCCTAGGCAGCCTGAGGCCCCAGTGGACACTGGCTCAAGGTCACAGGTTAGGGCAGGGTGGGGATGGACTTTTTAGTAAAGCCCAGCCTCAGATATCCCATCCCATGGACCCCACACTCAGTCATATCAGATCAATTTTTAGCCTCAGCAGGATCAGCATAACACATCTCCCAGGCCCTGGACAGCCTGTCTCAAGCAGCCCTAGATGCCAAGGCCAGGCAGTTCTCTAAGAGCTGGGGAGATGCCATGGGCACCTGAGCAGACCGGTGCGGCAGGGCTGTTGGTGAGAGGGGGAGGCAGGTTACCATGGCATCAGCAACCGAGAACATCTGGCTCTCTGTTGTGGAGCTGGCCCACCCCATACCTGGCTGGGTTCCAGCTGCCAGCCATTCAAACCTGATGGGCAAAGCCTCAGTCTATGCTAATGGAGCAGTTAGAATGAGCCTCAGCCTCAGGCAGTCAGGACTGCTCCAGCTAGCCAGGACTCTGCAAAATGCCATGAACAAAACAAACCAATGCACTCCTGCCACCTTTCATCACTTCTGCCTGGAGCCTATCCCCCACCTCTGCTCCTCTAAACCTCGCTGACCTCTACACCCCAGGTGCAGTTCCACCGAGGCAGATTCCATTTGTGCAATTCCTGCCTCTCCCTCTAGAGCACATCCTGGTTCGTAGCTCCCCCACCCCCACCTTCAAGGCCATGCCTTTGCCTTCTAAGGTCACTTTTGACAGCTCTAGCAAATGAGTGGCTGCAGGGACACTCTCACTCCCCCTATGGAGGTTCTAAAATATGTTCCAAGTTTTTAAATGTTCCTCCCCTTGAGGAGTCTGTCCCCTTTCCCTTAAGTGTGAACTGGAATTCATGACCCACTCCTAAGCTACAGAAGCACTGCAATCAATCTCTCTCCCTCCCTCCCTTCCTTCATCCCCTTCCCCATCTTGAAAGTTTTTCAGGAGGAAACAGCTGTCCTACCGAAGGTCATTCCCATGTCAAGGAGCCGGGCTTTCCGCACACAGGGAGACCCCTAGACACAGACTTCTGGTCCCAGACAGATCCTCCAGTGACCTCAGCCTCATGACAAACCCTGAGCATGACTGTTAGTGCTAAACGCCAGCTGACTGGATTAAGTCCTTCAGAGGCGCCTGGCAAAGCGTTCCTCTCTCTGGCTCTATCTGTGCGGGTGTTTCCAGAGGAGGGTGACCTGGGGGGTCAGGAAAATGAGATCTGTCCTCCACGGGGCTGCCATCCATTTGGCTGAGGGTTCAGACAGAAATGGATTTTCCTTCTCCCTTCTGCAGTTGAGACCATGTCCTCCTCAGGCCCTGTACTTTAGAATCACAGGGATCCCGGAACTCCCTCGAGAAGCCTCCCCCAGGTCCCACCCCTTGGTGACCAGGCCTTTGGCCACAGATGGAAAACAACTCGATGGTTGTCCAGCTCTGAGGCTTTCTGACAACAGCTGAGACTGGCTACAGAATGCTACCCAGGTCTCCATCTTACAAGCAGCTTGTCTAGGAGTTCTCATCCTCTATGATCACATGAGCAATCCCTCTAATGAATCCTCCCGTGCATGTTTACCTCGACTGAAATCTAGCCAATTGGTCTGTCTCTGTGGAGAACCTTGATAACCTTGATCCAGAACCATCCAGTAAGCCACTCCTCAACAACTGACCCACAGAAACTTTAAGAAAAAATGCTTATTGTTTCAAGGTGCTGGGACTAACTTTTTACACTGCAACAGGCAAGTGATACATCCAACCATACCCATGGCAGACATCACTAATCCATCCGGCATTTGTTGCTATAGCCTGGTGATGCCTTACAATCTCTAACCACACAGTGCTCTAGGCAGCCACTGCCAATGGATCAGAGACAATACACCATTCCTCCACCTAATGCAGACATGTAGCATGACAGAAGTCATGCTAGTGTTACGTCACTGAGCTAACAAAACATCTTTCTGACCCTAAAGAGACTTCAGATTTAGAGCTAGCTACAGCGGACAATACACCTGCACTTACCTAATCCTGAAAGCCACACCTGGTGAGCTGAGGCGAGGAAACCTCAAGTATGGCCACACAGACCCTGGGTGACCAAGAAGAGGACATGGCATCAAGGAGTCTCCCTCTGCACCTCTGCGTTCAAGGTGAGACATCCCCACTTTCAGCTTCCCATTCACAGCCACCACCTAAACCTAAGGAAAATCCCAACAGCAAGAACAGCTTGAGGATGTGGATCTCCATAGTCCAAGGCATGTCCTCCCTGGGGTTCTGAGGGATCACCCTGTCAGCTCTGCCGAGCCCCTAGCTATTGCTGTCCGGGAGGGAGCAAGGAGCCGGCAGCAGAATCTGAGGTCAGCTTGGCAATATTTCTGAGAGGAGGCCGTCCCGGTGCAACTCCTGCAGTCACTGATGGCTCCAGACCTACGCAGCCATCCCCCTGGCTCACTCAAGGAACTCCGCACTCAGGCCAAGCATCTTCCTTTTCTATTATTGCTTGCTCTTCTTTCTTTTCTGTTTTTGCTTGGTTGGCTACAATTTTACTGGTTTGGTTTGGTTTCATTTTGAACACAAGATCTCAGGTAGTCCGAGCTGGCCCCAAACTCACTATCTAGCTGAGGATGACCTTGAACTTCTGATCTTCCTTTAATCCCCCTTTCAAGTGCTGAGATTGCAGATGTACCTCTTGTGCAGAGGACCAAACCTGGAATGGTTTCCTGCACACTAGGAGAGCATTCCGTCAACTGAGCTACATCTCCAAGCTTCTTTCCCCCTGCAGAATGGTGGCAAACACCAAGGACACAGAGACAGGAACCCTCCATGATGGCAGTGAGCACGCCGTTGGGACACGCTCAACAGCTGGTCAGGACACTCAGATCTGAGAGGCAGTGCACTGAGGAGATTCCAAGACAAATGCTGATGAATATCCAGCTTTAAATCTTGGTTCCATGGTATACCAGCTCACACAGGTCCCATACCCTTCTGCCTACCTTTTTCACCTATAAAATGTTTACTGGAAAAATTATTTTGTAGAGCTGATGCATGATGTCATCACATATCGAGTATAGATGGTACCCTAGGCCCCCAACAACTGCAGAGGGAGTAGAGAGGAGGTGCCAGCCTTGAGGACACAGTGGTATTATGCACAGCACAGGATAGTCAGAGATGCTGGTCTCCATCCTGCTCTGTCATGACATAAGCCACGGTCTTCATTTGTCCAGAGGCTGCACTGGCCTCCTAAGCAACACATCCAATTAGATTCCTATCTCCTCTGATCTACCCTCCACCGCAAACACAACTGGTTTGTGTTAATTCTGAGTAAATTCCCTCACTAGCTACCTATGGTCTAGCTACCTATGGTCCAACTCCCTAGTAGAGGCACCAGGGCTGGGCCTATCTGCTTCTCTTTTTCAACCTCCTGCCTCTGTCCTGACCAGAAGGCTTTCTTAAACACAGATTACTCCTCCCTCGCCCTACAGGTCTTTGCATGTGGTATGCCCTTCACCTGGAAGGCTCATCTTCCCTGGCAATCCTTCACTGCTACCTCCTCAGAGAAACCTGCTGAATGCATCCTCAGAGCTCATGCACCCTCCTTGTGAACAGTGGCCTTGGCTGAACATTCGCCTCCTGCTGTATTCCCTCAGTCTTCTCGTCCTCCCCGAACTAGAGGTTTCTGGGTTTGCCCATCACTGTACCCCAAGTAGTTGACACGGAAGTATGCTCAGTCAGTACTTCCTAGTGACTGTCTAAAGCTGAAATTAGGCTCCCTGTACTCATCATGGAAAAGGGGCTTGGAACCTTCGCACTGACCAAGGTAGCTGAAACTCCTCCCCAAAGTGACCGCAGTTCCTTCAGGGGAGCCAAGGGAGCCTCCTTGGCACTGAGTATCTTAAGAACTGTGCCTCAAGAAACTCTACAGATTTTTTTATGTTAATAATGATTAATAAAAGGCAGATAAACACCCAGGGTGGCTGGCCAGTCTGGGAAGCCAGCCCATTAGAGCTGTCATTCATTAGTGGTGGGGGAGGGGCAGTCCAATCAGATCTCCTCAGCTTAAGCAAACCTTCTGTAAATTGGAGGCTGCAGGCACTGACATTTGATAAATTATTCTTCATAATCCACCATTGCCTGTCATAAATCTAATCCTTCAATTTTTCCCATCTTAATAACTCCTACATCCTGCGAGGTTGGCGTGTATATGCTCCTGCCTATGACAGAGGTCTCTGAGATGAGAGACCAGAGATCCTAGATAAAGAAGATTATGAAATCATGACACTCCTCCCAGCCCCCAGCAGGGCACAGCTGGAGCAGGTGTCCCCTGGGTGAACAGAGCATAGGCAATGAGCCACTCTTGAAACTGTAGTGCACCTAGGCAAGCTAAGTGCTCTCGTTCGTTCTACCACAGAGCCGAGATGTAGTCCCATCTTACAGAGAACCAGAAGTCTGGAACTTTCTGCCTTCCAGTGCCAGCTGGCACACATAAGGGCCTTCCACCTCCTTGATTCTGAACCTAGGTATGCCCAAGAGAGGATCACGAGAACTTAGCTTCTCAGAAACAGGATGTTCAGATCAACCACAGGTAACACGTTATCTTGTCATATTGCATAATGTTTGGTGTCCTCAAAGCACCCTTACCTAATTCCTCGCTCCCTCTGGAGATTAGCTAGAGGAGCTATTACCAACACATTCACCAAAAGTCATTATTCTTTTACACGTAGAATAGGAATTTCCTAAATGACTAACATGCGCAGGGCACTGTGGCTGCTCCTGAGGACTCGAGGGGGAGTAAGTACAAAATGAATCCAGCCACCATCTGCTGAAGTCACCAGCAGAACATAAAGGAAAGTGGGGGCAGATGAACAGTGCAATGACTGGTCCTTGTGAGCACTGTGAAGGGAGAGGAACAAAGAGCCAGTGCTCATTGAACTGGACATGGCAGAGAGCTTCTCTGAGAACATAACCAGGATTAGACCTGAAGACTGAGAAGTCAGCTCAGTTGCTAGTGGAGAGAAAGAAGAGCCTTCCAAGGGACAGAACTACAAAGTGAGCAATGACACACAGTGACAAGAGCCAACGATCTGATGGCAAGTCGCTCCCAATACAAAATCCAGACCAACTGAGGTTTCCTGGCTCCTCACCAGAGCTCCTGATCACAAGAGAGCAAGCCTGGTGTTCTGTGCTGCTCATGAAGTCTGAAACTTAACAGGCTCAGCTTCAGAAAACCCACAGGCCTTCTCCACCCATCTTCAGATGTCCCTAGACTCAAAACGATGTCCTTTGCTTGTGGGTACACTTACAGTTTGCTCTTGGGCCAGGCTTCCTGAGCTTCAGGAAGTATCAGCATGCTTAAGCTATGCTCCCGTGCCTCAGAGCCCAGAGCAATGAATCCAGAACATGCGTGCAGCAAGGAGTTTTCTAGACTCACTCTCCATGTGAAGAAGATGCAGGGCCCAGGAATTTAAGAGGCCAAGGGAAACTCAATTCCAGCAGATTACTGAGGCCACAGGAAGGAGAGCATGCCACAGCTACGGGGCTAGAAAAATGGCCCCCTGGGTACAATGTTTTCTGAACAAGGTAAGATGAGGTGAGAGATCATGAAGTGAGGAGAGCAGCCAGGACCCAATGTCACAATGGCTCAGTAGGTACAGGCGCTGGCTACCAAGCCAGATGAGTTAATTTAAATCTCCAGGTCCCACATCCTGAAAGGAGAGCACCAACTCCCATACATTGTACTCTGACCTCCACATGTACACACACACACACACACACACACATATATATATATACAATGTAATTTAAAAAATAATATAAAAGAGGAGAGAGTATAACCCTGTGGCAGAGGGCTTGCCAAACATGCATGAGGCCCTAGAGTCAATCCCCAGTACTGAAGAAAAAAGGAAATAGAAGAAAAGGAGGAAGATGGGAAGAAGGGAAGAGAGGAGAGAATGGAGGAGCACTTATTGGTCAGATTTAAAGAGAGGAACGGAGGTGAGAGGCTGAGATTCGAAGATGCTGTTCTTTCACTAGAGGAAGAGGCGGTAAACCAAGACACATAGGCAGCTTCCAAAAGCTAGAAAAGGACAAGAAAGAGTCCCCCTAGGGTCTCCAGAAGGAATGTGCCTTGGCCAACATCTTAATTTTAGGATTCCTACCCCGCAAAGCAGAAATATGATAAGCAGATGTTGACTGAAACCACTAAATGTGCAGAGTTGTTACTGCAGCAGCAGGAATCTTATGCAGGCCATTTTCAGTGTCTGCTGACCCCTGGCACACATTATGAGCTCCAAAGTATAAAGCAGTTCTTAGCCTTTTGTCACATTGCCCAGGACAAAGCTGTGCCAGACCAGCCAGACTGGGACAACACCAGGGCAACATGGGCTAAACATGGATCCGATGAAATGGATCCAGGAGGGGATGCCAGAGCTTTCTTGACACCCATGACATAGAGGACCAGCTCACTTCCCCTCCCAGGACGTAGGGTCTTCTGTGGCCAGCTGTTTCCTTGGGTTTCCCCTTCCCAAGCCCTTGGGCCAAGGCCAAGCCCATGGGGCTTCGGTAGCATCCACCCCACCCCACCTCCTTTGCAGGAGGCCCATTGTCTCTGCAGCTTCTCAGGTAATCATCAGTCACCAAACTCAGGTCCTAATGGAGAGCTCCACAGCCCCACAAGCCTTCTGTCACATGACTACACCGCTGACAGGCTCTCCAGCTGCTGTTAGGAGTCTCTCCCTCCACACACCTGACTATAGAGAAATGCCCCAAAGTTTTCATGGCACCAGCGTGCTACCGTGTTGTTTCAACTTAAATATCCAGAATCCCGACACCTAAGCGTATGTGTGTGAACAGCCCTCCCTAGTCCAGAGGAAAACCGTGGGTGCCATTGCTCAGCCATCGTCCACCTTTTCTGAGACACGGTCTCTCACTGGTCTGACACTTACCAAGTAAACTAGACTGGCTGGCCAGGGAGCTCCAGTGATACGCCTGTGTCTGCCTCCCTAGCGCTGGGATTACAAGTGCGCTATACCTCACTCTTTTCCTGGGTTCGGGGTGTTACACTCACATCCTCGTACTTGCAAGCAAGCACTGCACTGACTGAGCAATCCCCTCAGGCCCCTCTTGAGCATCCATTCCTATATGAACCCGGGGTCACTCGGACCCTCACTACTGGTTTCTGTCCTGCAGATAGAAAGCAACTGTAAATTCCAGCGCTATAGGAGACTCTCCCTTAAGTGGCCAAGTGACACTCTCTTATATAGTGCCTTTCAACACTGGACTCAGTACTGAGGTTCCCACTGTTCATGTCCCAACCCTGAGGGTAGATCCTGGTGCCTTCCTCTCATGCAATGCCCACACCCTCCCACTTTTAATTCAGTCACCAAGTATGCCCACCCAACCTCTCCTGCTTCCCAGCCATGATCCAACCAACATCACCTCTTGCGTGGATGATCATAAGAGAGACTTAACTGGTCTCCCAGACAGTTCCGTAGACCAGCAACCACAGGTTAGACCATGCTGTGCTCTTCATGGGGCCAATGAACGGCTGCCAGCCTCAGACCTCCCTTAACACACCCAAGTCACTTCTTGAGTCCCTGCCTGCAGTCACCACCTCCTTCTTGTCCCTAGCCAGGTTGTTTCTGCCCTGAGGCCTCTGGAGTTTCAGTTGTGCGTCACATCATTCTGTCCCTTAACTACCCTTGGATAACAACTTCCAAACAGCCCAGCTTCACCTCCTGAGCCTCCTCTCCAGAACACTGTGTGCTTCTCCTTGTGACACTTATGCAAGTCTCATTGAAATTTTATTGTTGTGATCCCCATAACCAAAAACTGAGTTCCCTCATGGAAGCTTGCTCAACTGGATAACACAGGGCCACACAACAGAAGTTCCAGGTGAGGAGTCAGGGAGTGCTAAGCAGTAACGGAACACCCACACGAAGACAACAAACCCCAGTGCCCAGCCTTGGACACCTGAGCCGTGCACACTCAGAGATACTGTCCTCCCTGCTTTCTCTCAGTATCATATACCTCCCTGGGGTGACCCTCCAAAGTGACACCCTGTCCTGCCTCAGCTGTCAGCCAGCTCAGCCATGTCACCCGTGTACTGATGCTCCCCAGCCTTCCTGCTCATTCTCCTCTCTACACCACATCCTGCTCACTCCTTCCTCCAGAAAGCCCTAGCTCATCCCTCTGGACACACTCCTGGGGCATCCAGGTGCACTGGAAGAACTCAGGGGAACTCTCTCTCACTCCACGCTGGCCTTATATTGCGGCATGTCACTACCACGTCTAGTTCCCTGAAGTGTCAGCTCTCAGAGATGTCAGGATGGCTGCAAAGCCCTTTGGCTAGCTAACCCCAGCAGCTCATAAAGTCAAGATTTTGACTCTCACCCATGCACACGACCGTGGAAGCATGTGCAGCCACTACAGGATACAGGGGTGAAAGTAGACTTACACTGTCATCATGCTCCTGACTCCCAGAAGTCGCTTTACCTCTTTTTGGTCTTCATTCTTAAATTACAAAAGGAGAATGTTTCACTGACCTTTCCAGTTCCATGATGTTGTAACCCTTTCCTTCCAACTTACAATTTCCAAACTATGTTCAAGGATCCACAGAAACCAACCTATGCACAACAACATACATGTGCCCATAGTCAACAAGCATGTATACAAAAGCCTGGAACTCTACAGATTCTACACACCTGGTTAAAGGTGTGTGCACACAGGCAAATAAGCTGACACATGAGTGTATGTACCTATGCAAACACACATGCATACCCGAGTCTGGTTCTCCATCTGGAGTCAGGCTACCTTCTTGGATAGAGATGGACACACAAATGCACAAACACACACACACATATTCATGTAAACAGATATGCAATGCACATGTATAAATACAGATATCTGCATGTGTGTACATACAGACATGCTTATATACATACAGACACGTGCGCATGTGCAATATATGTGCATACAAACACAAATGTGTGTACTTGCACATTTACAGAGACACACACCTACAAACATATGCACATAGTGCATACATTCAACCATGCATACGCACAAATACATACCTACACATGTTCATACACATATATGTTTCTGTATGCATGTATGTACATGCACAAAAATTCACATATACAGGCACACACTCTTTCTCTTCCCGATATACAGGCACCAGGGAGGGGCTCTCCCTAAAGCAGACTCTCCCCAGCATAGAGGCTAGGAAATGGAATGGTTCCCGAAGCTCCATGAATGAAGCAGCAGGCCCACCTGGCTGATTCATAATCAGCATAAAAAATTGATTAGCCCTTTCCAGATTAAACATTATTGTTTCAGCGGTGAACATAAATTAGCCAGACATGGAGAACATAACTCCCTCTGCTGCCCAAGGGCAGCATCAGGAAGAAGCCGGTGGGGAGAAACAGTGATGGGGGCTCTTCCTGGAAGAGCACACCCCAGCCACCACAGCTTGCAAGCACAGGGCGCCACTTCTCCAGAGGAACACACAAGAGCCTGACTATCTGTCCTGAACTCCCTGGAGCCACTGCTTAGCCTTTGGCTGACTGGCTCTTGAGGTAGCAGGTCCAAGGGCAGCTTGGCATTGCAGGCAAGATGGCAGATCCAGGTGAGATCAGAGCAAGGAGAAAAGCATCATGCGCAGAATGGGTGCTGGCTGAGTCCAGCCTCACCATCTCATCAGCATGACCTTGAACCAGGCACAACTCTTCTTAGGGGCAGCTTGTGTTACTAAAGTGGGCGTGTCTCTGGAGTCACATGCCCACCAAGCTCATCTGCCCAGTCCCTGGCACATTCACTGATGTGTGACACTCAGTCATCCAATGTTTCTATGTCTGGATGCACTTTCCACAACTAAGAACACTGGAGTAAAGGATCCTGCGTGCACACACCTTGCTGAGCTGCTCTGGGACTAAATGGGACCGACCGCATGCTTGAAAATACCCACTGTCCATTTCAGACAGAGGAAGCACTTCACAAACAGTAGTAGTAGCAGCAGCAGCAATAGCAGCCCCTCACCTGCCTGCCCACCTTCTTCTTAGGAATCACAGGAAAGCATTACCCTGCCAGGACCTCTGTGGAAAAGCACAGGGCTCCTACAGGAAACTGGAGAATGTAGGAGTTGGGAGCCAAGACTTTCCCCTTGCCCTGGATGTGTGGCACCATCTCCCAGTTACTTCACAGGACTAAGCCCCCTCTGCCCACGGGGGCAGCTGGTTTAAGAGCGTGGGGTCACCAGTTGCCTCCTTTCCCTCAGCCACATGACCACTTTCCACATGGCAACCTCTGAGTTCCCTCAGATTCTCCTGAAGGCTTGTCCTGGAGTCCACTTCCAGGAGAGCCCAAATTGAGATGCATACCCACCATGCAGCAAGCACTTGGTCCACACTGGCAGCCATGTTCACTGGTAGACTGGCAGAACCTAAAGCCCACCTCCCAGCCCTCTCTTCTTGAACCATCACCAAAAACAAGGCCACTTCTGGTTCACACGGAGACAGGAAGACGTCAGAGCCAATCACCAGCACTGCCCTGGGCCCAGCAGCCTGCAGGGCCATTCCCCTTCTTGCTACCGAGGCGAGGGAGGCCACGGGCTCTGTTCTGGGAGATGGGGATGCTGCAGCCCCCCTGACAGCTCTGGAGGGCCCAGGGACAGCTGTCAGCATGACCATACCATCTGTCCTCCACTCCTGCCCAGCTGGTGGCACTCACACTCTGAGATCTAGAGTTGGCAGGAGGAAGAACCAGCAATCCTGCCCCGCTCCACAGACCCTCGCCACATGGCAGTGCACAGGCCCCTTCTCGGGGTCCTTCACTGTTGGCTCTCTGCCTAAAACATCTTCAGAGCCATCCCAGGCTTTGCATGCACACGTGCCTGGTCAAGAACTCAAACGCACTGTCCTCTCTCTTCTCTGTCTCCGTGTGTCTCTCTCCTCCCTCTCTCCCCCTCTCTGAGTTGTTATTTTACCTGTGGCTATGGCCCCCACTAATGGCTCAGGGCCTCTGATTCTTCAACTAGGAAGTATGAATATGAGGATGTCTCCTTGACAGGGTCTAGAATGACTTAGGAGACAAATCTGGGTGTGTCTGATTGAACTGATTGAGTTATGAGAAGATTCACCCTAATGGGCAGCACCTTCACAACGGAGGAGGTCTCAGCAGAAGAGGAGAAAACAAGCTGAGCACAAACTTCTGCCTCACACTGCTCCATGACCACAGGTGCAGCGTGACCAGCTGCCTCACACTCTTGTTGCCGTGACTTCTTTCCCATGGTGGCCTATGCCGGTGGACACTATTCAACCCGTGGAACACCTGACAAGGCCAGGTTAGGAGTCCTGATCTATAATGTTACAAAGTGAAACAGGGTGGGCTCATTCTCTTCTGGGGGCATGGCCAAGGGCAGCTGGTCGTGGAAAAAATCAACTGTAGTGAGGATGACTTGCAGAGAGAAACTGAGACTTGAGAGTTCGGGAAGACTGTACCAAAGCCCACCTCTGCCCCTCTCCAGGTCTGTGCCCCACCCCCACCCAAACTTCAGCATGTATGTTAAGACCCTTGAGTTGCAATGAGCTAAGTTAGATGAGGTCATACACATTGCAACAAGGTGGGCCTTCAGTCTAATAACAAGTATCCTTATAAAAAGGCCAAGCGACAAAGAAGTCTGAGGTTCAGGCCATGTTAACTGCAAACCAACTCCAAATATTGGCAGCAGCTGGCAGGCGCTAGATAAGGAAGAGCAGGCCCTCCCCAAATCCCGCAGCAGGGAGGAGGCAGCCCAGGCCCAGCTCCACCTCTAATTCCCAGCCGCCTCTGGAACCAGGAGAGAGTGTGTCTGTCTTTTCAAGGCCCCTGCCTGGGCAGACGGTTGCTGAAGCTCTTACAAAAACAACAGAGATGTCTCTTCTCAAACCAGGAACTACAGCCTGAGGGGGGGGGAAACCCATGATCATCCAGCACAGGGGAGATGCCTACCCTAAACACCAAGGATTCCGGGGTCCTGGGCGATGGGTGAATGCAAATATATTTTCTTCAAAGTCCACAGGAAACCATAAGTCCTCAAGGGAGGAATGGAAGCTTCTTGGGACCTGGAGTCCAGCCTGATTGTTCAGGACCAGCCCCCAAGAGACACTAAACTTCCACCCTAGGCCATTACAGTCCAGGAAGAAGAACACAGGAGTAGGGACACGTGGCCTCAACTCCCCTTTCTACTGCCCAGATATGCCTCTCCAGGCAAGTTTCCTTGCTTAGGATATGCAGGGTTGAACCAGAAGCAGAACCTTATGGTGCTTTGAAAGAAAATGGCCCCAAAGGCACATAGGGAGTGTCACTATTAGGAGGTGTGGCCTCGTGGAAGGAAGTGTGTTACTGGGGGAGGGCCCTGAAGTTTAAGAAGCTCAAGCCAGGTCTAGTGGCTCATTGTCTCTTCCTGCTGCTGTGGAGCCAGACGTAGAACTCTCAGCTCCTTGCCAGCACCTTCTCTGCCTTTGTGCCACCATGCTTCCTGCCATTGTGACAATGAACTAAAACCATGAAGGGTAAGCCAGCCCCCAGTTAAATGTTTTCCTCTATAACTGTTTCTGTGGCCCTGGTACCTCTTCACAATGATAGAAATCCAAACTAAGATGGTCCTCATGACACATAAGCCAGGGTTATTATGGGTTGCTTCTGCCTAATGCACTTGCTTATGGACAAGCAGGTTGAAAGGAAAGAGCTGTTTGTCAAAGCCCAGAAAGACCCGGAACTAGGAGCTTCCTGCATATGCTATGAGGACTCGATACATCAGAAACACAGCTGACAGTTCCTGGCATTTCCTCTACAGCAGGCCCTGTGCTCCAGATGGCTGTGTCTTTTTTTCTAATTGACATGTACTAATTGTGCATACTTATGAGGGCACAGAGACTTTGATACACACATACAACAGGTAATGATCAAATCAAAACAGTCAGCCATCACCTGGAACCCATCACCTGGAACAGTCACTGTTTCTTTAGGCTGAGAACATTTGAATCTTCTCTTCTATTCTGAAATATACGGTACAGTGCTGCAAACTATAGTCACCCTCTCACCCACCTCCCCTCCCAACCACTCTGTCTTTTCCTCCTATCAAACTGCAACTCCAGACCCACTGCCCAACCTCTCCATCTCCCTACCTCCTCACTACCCTTCTCAACCCCTGCCGATTACTCTATTGGCTGCTTGTAGGTGGCAGATTTCTTCAGCTACCATATGTGAAAGAAAACATGCCAGTATTTGCCCCTTAGCACCTGGCTCATTTCCCCTAACACAGTGATCTCACAATGATATGTTGTTGCAATTTCATTCTTTTTTGTTGCTGGATAATCCTCTCTCTTGTGCATGGGTCACATTTTCTTTTGAGCACTTAGATGGGTACCATATCTTGGCTGTCATGAATACTGAATGACCATACAGATGTCTCTTTGCATGTTGATTTCTTTAGAGATGGATCCAATAGTACGACTACTGAAACCTGCAGCAGCCTCATGCAGGCTTCCTGAGGAACCTCCACGTGGTTTTCCACGGCAGACCAAAAAGTGCAGGAGAGGCAGGGAGTGCTGCTCCACACCAATTAGCCCAGAACCGTGGAGAACCCGCAAGTCTAGCCCACATAGCAAGTTCCAGGCAAACCACGGCTACACAACAGCCTTCCTATCTCAAAGGGAAAAAAGAAAGTTGGCAAAATTCCCTGTTCTCTATATCCTTGTCTTTTTGCTAAAAGCCATTTTAATCGGTATGAGATATCTCATTTTCAGGCAGTGGGCTGTGAAGAGCTTGAGGGTTAAGACAGGGTTTTTGCTATGTATCCCAGACTACTCTTGAACTCACTATGTGTCTCAGGCTAGACTCCAACTTTCAGGAATCCTCCCGTCTTGGCCTCCTGCTGGGCTGACAGGTGAATACCACCAGGGTCAGTTCATGTGACTTAGATGTACATCTCCCTCATTAGCAATGTTGAGCCTTTTTCTCAAATACTTATTAGCCATGCATATGTCTTTTTTTAGAACACTGTCCTATTTTTTTTTATTATTATTATTTTTGGGTTTTTTGAGACAGGGTTTCTACAGAGAAACCCTGGCTATCCTGAACTCACTCGAACACAAAGAAATCCACCTGCGTCTGCCTCCCGAAGTGCTGGGATCACAGGTGTGCGCCCACCACTCCCGGCTAGCCTATTTCTTGTTGTTATTTGCTTTTGTTGTTTTTCGAGACAGGGTCTCACTATGTAGCTAGCCTAGAACTCACTATGTGGAGCAGGCTGGCCTGGAACTCATAGAGTTCTTCTTGCCTCTGCCTCCCAAGTGCCGTGATTGAGGGAAGAGTCCATCACATGTAATTCTTAATGAGTCATTTATTTTTCTATTGGGGTATTTGTTCATTTTGTTTTGTTTCTGATAAGCCATGGATATTATTCCTCTGTTGAAGAGAGAGCTTACAGATATTTCCTCCCGCTCTGCAGGTTGTCTCTTCAATCTGTTGACTGTTTTCTGCGTAGAAGCTTTTTCATTCTGTTGGTCTAGTTTCGTTCTTGTCCGTGCTTCTGAGGTCTTACCTAAAACATTACTTCCCAGGCAAAGCGTGCCAATATGGCTTATGTCTTTCTGTCCTTATCACAGCCCTATTAATACACAGGTTCTCTGATCACTCCTGTTTACAGACAAGCAAACCAAGGCTACAAGGATCACACCCAGGATCACACCCAGGATGACAGAGAGTGTGTGGAACTCAAGCAGGATGCCAGTACCAAGTCAAACAGAAGCTCTGCTCACCTAACAATCCTTTGCTAAGGTTTTTTTTTGTTTGTTTGTTTTTTTTATGCAAGCCCTGTGATATGCCCTGAGTGAACCCCAACCTGCCCTATGAGACCATAAGCCAGCGCAGAGACAAACAGATGATCGACCAGGCAAAGCACAGGACTGGAGACCAAGTCACGTGCTTCCTATCCACAAGAGGGTCCATCTAACCTGCCTGGGGAGGTCAGTGAGGGCTTCAAGGAAGCAGAAGCAACCCAATTCTAGAATTCTGTTGGACAACATTTATTAACACCTGCTGTATAACCAAGTCCAGGTTGGGCACCATGAGAGATTCAGTACTGGAAAGTGACCAATTACAACTGCCAGAAAGGACCACTGATCCTGACTAGGGGACCTGAGGGAACCACAGAAGAAAACGTCACAGGAAGCTGCCCCTCAGGACCCCACCTGGAATAGTGGCTACCCTGTAGCAGGTAGGTGGTGGTGTTTAGACGCAGGGTTCAAAAAATGAGAACAAGTTCAATGAGCACATAGAGGAAATGCAGATGGAATGAAACAGTACAGATGCAGGAGACAGCTCAGCAGTGAAGAGCACTGGTTAATCCTGCAGAAGAGGACCCGGGTTCAGTTCCCAGCAGTCTATGGTGGCTCTCAGCCATCTGTAACCCAGTTCAGGGGATCTAACTCTCCCCTCTGACCACTGTGGGCCCAGGCATGTACATGGTGCACACACGTGCATGTAGAGAAACGACTCATACACATAAAATAAAATAAGTAAGCCTAAGAATAAGAAGACAGAGGAGCCCTGGAACAGCCAAGGTGGGAGAGGCTGCAAGGCTGAGAGGTTCTGGCAGCTCCTGCTCTTCTCACTGTAGGGCTTTCTTCAGACACAGAGCCACGTGACAGTAGGTATACATGAGTCATGAAGAAGTTACAAAAACCAGGGCATGGTTGTGCACGCCTTTAAACTCAACACTCAGAGGCAGAGGCAGGTGGATCTCTACGAGTTCGAGGCCAGTCTGGTCTGCAGAGTGAGTTCCAGGACAGTAGGAACTACATAGTGAGACACTGCCTCAAACATAAAAAAAAAAAAAAATTAAGTTATAATAATCAGAGGGAAGGTGCCCCGGAGACCGGAGCAGAAATTGAGCATGGAAAGGGAAATGGGATGAGCAAGGGCAGAGCTACAGAATGCCTCCCAGGCTGGAGCAGAGACTTAGCAGGCAGAGAGAGGAGCAGATTAAGGAAGCCAGGACTAGGGTCAGTGGCATCAAAAAAGGACCAGCCAGGCTGTGTGGCCATGGCCTCGCCTTGCCTCTCCTCCAGTGACTAATGGCAGGCCATCCATTGTGGCTGACATTATGCTTCCCACCATCCGTCTCCTACTCATTAAATTACCATTTTATGGCCAAAATCTTTCTCTCTCATAATTGATAAGAATCTCCTTTTGATGTTTGTCATTATTGGGGGAAAATGTTTTTTATCCTTCATTATGTTTTTAATATAAATGTATTTTTTTTTTTTATTGAGATCTGCTGGGAAGGCAGGATGAGGACAAGCCAGGAGGAGGGGTATTCCCCCTCCCCGCTCACCCGCTTCCTCCTACCAGCTGCATGGCTACCAGAGCCTTCTGTTCCAGTCCTAGAACACTCACTTGGTGGCCTTCTTAGAGACAATCTGGGGACACAAGCTGGGTGCCAGGACAAACAACGGTAGCATTCAGGCCAGAAGAAGCAGGTCAAAGGACAGCTGAAGCCAACAAGGTGATCCTATGGCTGCAGGCCAGTGAGGCAAGCTGAGATGTGAAAGCAGGCGAGCTGACCTCATCAGGTCCCTGCCAGAGTAAGAGCAGTGGGACCAAGGGGACAAGGGCCCCTAAGAGCAAGGACTCCTCCACCTCCCCATCCTCCCCCTGACCAAGGGCTGACACTAACCTGTACTGGAGGAGTTCAACAAATACATATGTATAACAGGACAGGGAGCAGCAGGCAGATGAACCCAGCATTCTAACACTCTGCCTGTGCTCACCCACAGCAAGCCCACCGGCAACAGAGTCCACAGAAAAGGAAATGGGAAACCGTAAGCCCAAGCCCACAAAACTGATTAGCCAACAGGGAGTTTGGTTCCTGTCCCTCAGTTCAATACAGACATGGAGTGTCATGTGAAAGCAAGACTGAAGAGTAGAAACACACAGGTCCCCTCAAGGGCCACATGGAGGATTGAGGTGGTTTGTCTGTGTGCCATGCTGGCTGGGCCGCTGAGCCTAGATACTACAGTGAATGTTACTCCAGCCGGATTTTCCCCTTTTTGCTTCTGCCCAGTGCTGAGGTCAAAACCAGGGCCTTTAGAAAGCTACGCAAGCACTCTACCACTGAGCTACGCTGGAAATCCCAAACCCAGCCCTTGGGTTTTAAGACATCATCTCACTATGTAGACCAGGCTGGCCTCCAAACCTCAGTCCCCCTGTCTCCACCTCCACAGCACTGGGATTATAGACCTTCCCATCCAATTTATTAGTAAAACAGGTTGCTTTCCAAATGCAATTAGATATCCCTGAAGCAAGAGGGAATTCTGCCAGCAAATGGCCTTCACGTTTGAACCTGAACTACAGCATGGGCTCTTACTAGGATTCTGGCAGGGTCACCCTATAGATTTGGAACTTGCTAGCCTCTACAAACACATAATCCAATTTTTAAAAAAACAATGTATCTTTCTACATACTTATACGCATGTATACATATAAAGATACATATAACCCTATCTGATTAGTTCAGTTTCTCTGGAGGACCCAGGGTAACACGGGAATGAAAATGTTCCCAGCCTTGGCAAAAAGGTACTAGCCTGGAGGAAAGGCTGCCTGCAGGAGCCATTTTGTCCCACTTTTCACCAAGGTTCCCCTAAGCCAGCAGCACTCCTGTCTGCTCCCCTGCCTAGGCTAACCCTTTTCCTACTTTCCCCAACCCCCCTTCCTTCAGGCCTTTGTTCTGGCTGGTCCTTGTACCCCACAGTGTTGTCTTTCTGGCCAGGACCACCAAGGTTCCTTCGTTTTTCGAGACAGGGTTCCTCTGTGTAACAGGCCTGGCTGACCTGGAACTCATTTTGTAGGCCAAGCTAGCCTTGAATTCACAGAGATCCACCTGCCTCTGCCTCCCTGAGTGCTGGGATTACAGGCGTGCACCACGGAGCCAGGCTAGCAACTGACATCTTTGGGACAGGAGTTTCTTACCTTTTCTGAACTTTTGATTTGAACCAGAACAAAACATGACAAACAAATTATCCCTCCCGTGGGTTCATATAAAAATGGGTGCATCCAGCAGCCTTTTCTGAGACTTATGTTCCAACCAAGGACCATTCATGGAGATAAACTAGAACCCCTGCTCTGATATAGCCCATGGCAGCTTAGTCTCCAAGTGGGTTCCCTAGTAAGAGGAACAGGGGCTGTCTCTGACATGAACTCAGTGGCTAGCTCTTTGACCGCCTCCCTCTGCCAGTCCACAGAGGAGGACAAAAGCCAACTAAGCTTTTTTGACTAGACTCCAGTGTTTAGAGAGGCAAAAGCCAGCTGAGCTTTGTTGACTGGACTGCAGTGTTTAGGAGCCAAAGCTAAGGCTTTTTTTTTTTTTTTAGTTTTATTTATTTATTATGTATACACTGTTCTGCCAGCCTATATGCCAGCAGGCTAGAAGAGGGCATCAGGTCTTATTATAGATGGTTATGAGCCAACATGTGGTTGCTGGGAATTGAGCTCAGGGCCTACTGCAAGAGCAGCCAGTGCTCTTAATCTCTGAGCCACCTCTCCAGCCCCAAGGCCAAGTTTTGAAAGGCCTACAATGTTTGTTTCAGAATCTGAGCCCAAGGGAGTGAATGAATTGGAGGGGGGCCTGTGTATTCAAGCCATTGCCTGTTCCAGATAGTAAGGGTTGGCCCCAGAGGGTGTCCCCGCTGTGGGAGGGCTGAAGGGACTAACATACAGGTAGCGGAGAAGGCAAGGACCATCAAGAGACGAGCCTGATTTTCTCAGTAATGCAGTGATTTTTGTTTGTTTGTTTTGTTTCTTCTCTGTTTAACCCTGGCTGTGCTGGAACTCATTATGTTGACCAGGCTGGTCTCAAACTCACAGAGCTCTGCCTGCCTCTGCCTCCTGAGCGCTGGGATTAACTGTCATCCATCAGGGAGCCCCCTCTTCCCATCTGCAACCTCTGTAATCCCACCCATCTTTGAAGAACATGGGTGAAATGCCATGGGTTTCAGAAAGTTCCTACTTGCTTGAATGGGACCCCTTTCTCTCCTACAGGCTCCTCAGGGCTCCCCTGTGACAGGCATCACCTTGATCAGCCTATCTCCTGCCACAGCAGTCAACCCAGGATTGGCCACATCCAGGGTCTAGAAACTGCTCCTTTTTCACATATTCCAGCTATTGCTAGAAGCAAGAAAAAGAAGGAAAAAGAAAGGAAAAGGTGTTGAACCACCAAGTCACAGGTTGTTAGAAGTATGAGGAGTGCCCAGAGTCCTCGCCCCATGAAGAAGATGTAAGGCTCATGTTTGTTCCAAAGCCTCATGAGGAGGCCGAAGACTGAGGGCAGGTGGGATGGGGTCAGAATGCTTGCCTCATGATCAGGAAGCAAGGAGGGACAGCAAGGGGCTGACAACTCCCTTCAGTGTCGATGGTCGATCTTAGTGGTCAATAGAGTAGCATTTGGAATTATCACGGAAATTAACCTCCAAGTTTCCTTCAAAATTTCTCTACGTTGGGTTAGTTGAGGTAAGAAGATCCACCTTAAAAGTGTGTGGCAGACTCGGGTGTCATACTGCGGAAAAAAAAAAAAAAAAAAAAAGGACATGGAGCTAATCGGCAGCCTTCGTTGCCCTCTGCCTCCTGACTGCAGGGGCACTGTGTCAGCCTCGTGATCCTGCCACCATGCTTCGCCTTCGTGGTCGACTGTACCCTCAAACTGAGAGCCACGTAAACCCCTCCTTCCTTACGTTGCCCATTATCACCTATTCTCTGCAGCAATAAGAGGAGTAACTGTGACAGTTCCAGACTGCCTAAGTCCCCACAGTGGGCCTTTTCCTATACAGGTGGAATGCCATGACTCCAAAGTCCAAGCCTCTGAAACACAGACCTTTTGACAAGTACTCAAATGCTAGCAATGGTCAACAGCCTCATGACTCGGACCTGCACCCGCCCCATTCACGATGAAGAGATGTTAGTCTGACCTCCTTATACCATAGCCAAGAATAAAAACAGGCCGAGTGTTATCCTTCCAGGCACCCCTAGCCAGGAAAGGGCCAGGACGCCAACACACATCCCTGACTTGTGAACTTAGGTGCCATCTGCTGGCCAAGGCAGGTACTGCATTTGGACCTGTGGCCCTATGGGTATTCAGGGAATGGAGCGGATACACAACTCAGTCCAGACCAAGGTCACTTCTGAGATAGAAGAAAATGTCCCTGTCTCTTAGGGACACGCTTTTTGGCCTCCTCCTATTAATGTCTACTGCCCTTCACTTAGCCAAGTGGCCCCAGAACTCTCCTACGCCAATCCCTAGGCTCTACGCTGACAGAACCACCTGAAGTCCACGGGCTGGGACGCATCTGGAACCAAATGTAATCCTGAGGCAAAGAGTCCAGGAATGCCGCTGCTTCCATCTTATGCGCCATCCCCACAGCAGGGACACCTCTGAGGCCAACCCTTACTATGTGGAACAGGTAAAGGCTTGAATACACAATAGACATTCACGGACCCTGTGGATGTGAATGGTCCTAAAGAAACACATGAACTAGGCCATCAGGGCCAGAGCAGCACCCTAAGCGCCTGCCTGTAGTCTGAGAAGTAGACGCACTCACACAGACCTTGAACTTGGGATGACCTTAGAACTTAACCAAGGTCTGGAGAGCTAGGGAAATGGTGATGCAGGATGTTCAGTTTCTTCTGACTACATCCTGGAAACTAGGGGTTGAGCCTGGCTGCCACAGAAGGGCCTCCAGCTGGAAGGGGCGGGGACCAGTGCCGCCCATCAACACTGTCCTTACAAGCGGTGTCATGGGAGGGGCTGGAGGAGGAGGGAGGGCAAAGTGAGTGATTGCCTCCGCCCTCACACCCCCACACTACCCACCCTGCCTCCTACACAGCTCCTTTCACCTCCCGTCCACCCACAGATGAAAAAGTGTGTCACCAGAGAACAAATGCCACCCACCTGGGGTGGCAGTGGAGAGGGGCGCTCTAACTGGGTACCTATGGAGCCTGTGGTAAGAAACCGGAGGGGGTTTCTAGACTCTCCAAAAGTGAGAGACAGCCTGGCAGAACTGACCTGGACAACAGCCTCACTCTCTCAGGAGGACTAGAGACAAACTGGGGCAATGGCCATACAGCCACTGGCCTACTTAGCTCGAGGCGGCTGGAGAAGACCCCCTGAATCTGCAGGAGGCATCTTCCAACCCCAAACATCCTGCAGCCAGTTGGGTGGGCCCACCATGACTGCAGACGCCTCTGACGTTTCACCTCCCTCTGCCCTGGCCAGATCTAGAAGGAGCCACTGAACTCCCTACCCTGATGCTTCCAAGGGGTTAACCTTTTCCTACCAACCCCTCCCCACATCCACCCCTGCTGAGCTGCCATGTGCCAGCAGTGATGTGCTCAGCACTGTTATTACAATGATTTGTTTTGTTTTAGGTTGGAAAGGGGATGGGGGGGATGCAGCTCACGCTGCTGGAAGCCAGAGGCCAACAGCCTCAGCCTGAAGCAACTGGCATGCAGGCTAGCAGCATGCCAACCCTGTTCCTGCTGCCCAGGGTTCCTCTGCCCGAGCCCTGCTCCTCCAGCCTCCAGCTTTCTCTCTAAGTCAACCTGCCTATCATTCCTCCTCTCTCCTTCTGGAGCAAATGTTCCTCGGAGCAAGGGAGTCTTGGAGGCATTTGTGCAGGACCCAGACCCCACAGAGTCGTACCATGAGCCTCTCTGTAGGCCAAGCCATTGTTGGTATGCAGGATATCTCTTTAGCTGGGTGCTGCATGCTTACTGTCAGCTCCACATATCAGAGGGGGGAAAAGGTTTGGGGGACTGATGTCTATCCCACCTCTTCGCCTATCCTCAGCCTTCCCTTGCATAACCAGGATATGCATAACCTTGCATAATCATCTGCCCATTAAAAAAACATTGGTTCCTACTATATACCTTACTCTTCTGGCGCTACAGGTCTGGAGAAAATGGACTGTCACAGTCTTCATCCCTAAAGGTTTTCTGACTTACTAGAGAATGGCCTGATTCCAATCAAGCTACCGTGCAACTCTTGAAGAGCGCTGAGTTGCATGGACCTGATACAGATGGTCTAGGAAGGCCAAGGACTTCCCAGGGCAGCTGCAGTTTATTTGGCATAACGACACCTAGCACTCTGCCTATCGTTTGCTTGATGGACGGACAGTTGGACAACTGGCCTAGAATCGCTTGGCAGATAGAGTCTATAGTAAAAAGCATTCCAGGCAGAGCAGGGGCCATAGGCCACAGGCACTGAAGGCTAGGGGTACACAGAGAGAAGACGGGCAGAGCACAAGATGCAACCCTCTATTTGCTGCCCATTAAGCACATACGTTGTGGCTCCAAAGCCCAAATGCTAGCCCCCAGGCCATTCCCACACTGAGGCAGTCCTAAAACAGGTAGGTGGCGGGGACCAGGTGGGATGTGCAGGTGGGAATCAAAAGACTCATTAAGGGTTTTATTTTATTCTCTCTGCCTATCTGCATGAGATGGGGGGGTGTCTGTGCGTGTGTTTACATGTGCACATGCTCACATGCAAGCCACATGTACACAGGTGCCCATGGAGGTCAGAAGAGCCCAACAGATCCCAGGAGCTGAAGCTAAAGGTGTCTGTGAGTGACCCGATATGAACCCCCTGCAAGGTTGCAGGCACTCTCAAGCCCCGAGTCACCCCTCCAAGCCCAGGCTTTTAACCTAAGGATGGCTGGGAGGCATCCGCTGCTGAAGGCTGGACTTCCGGCTCATGTGGCTCAGGAAACTCTAGGAGACAAGGCACTGTGTGAGGGGAATGAGGGCCCAGGAGAGGTGGGGGGAGGGCTCAAATTGCAGCACCTTTGAGCACATCTTGAAGCTGGGTCTGACCTGCTGCTCAGGCCACCTGCAATGGTCACTCTAATCCCTCACTTTCTCCAGAACAAGCCAGCGAGGCTCCAAACAACTCTACCCAGTTTAGCACCAGATAAAAAACAAACCACATCCCGCAGGTCGCCAGCCTGAGGGGGGAAAGTGTAACACCTTTCTCTCCTTTTCTCTGTCACTCCAGGGGTCAGAATGGATATGAGAAGTTGGGACTTGAGTGCCTCTACTGTAAGGAACTCTTTTTTTTTTTTTAGTTTTTGAGACAGGGGTCTCAGTATGTAGCCCTTGGTTGTCCTGGAACTCACTATGTAGACCAGGCTGGCCTTAGTCTCACAGTGATCCATCTGCCTCTGCCTCCCAAGAGCTGGGATTAAAAGCATTCCACACCATACCCAGCAGGGTCAGAGGTCACCGACAACAGACAATGGAGCACCTTGGATGGCAGACAAGAGTAAGTGGCCCATCCCTGGGGAGATCAAACAGGCTGAGTAAGTGTCTATGAGATACAACCCAGAGAAGCCATTTCAGTAAGCTGGATGGCAGGCTGATGACACTCTAGCACTATGTGCAGTCTCCATCCCTCAGCTGCAAAATGGAGTCAGTGATAGTTCTCACCTCACACTTGCTGTGAGGACCAACTGTGACAATGTAACGCACAACAGTTACCAGCATGCAGTCAGCCCCAGGGGCTGGCCATGTTGCACTGAGGCAGCCGGATACCTCTTAGGTTACCAGCCAACACAGCTGAATACAGACATCTCAAATTTCAGCTAGTATTTCTTGGGTCTCTGAGGCTCCTTCTAGCTCCTGGTTAGCACTGAACGTTGCTGAGACATTTGATTCTGCGTGAGTGATAGATCCTCAGAACCCTAGGCGTGGGCAGCGAGAACTCTGCCCGAGCCCTTTGCAAGGCACACTTTTCGTTCTGGTCCCTCCCTGCTCCAGAACAACAAGGTACCTCCTTGCCCAGGTCTTCTCGGATGACCTGTCGGACCTCTTGCATGCTGCTCTGTGGGGCCTGACTGTGCAACACCTTCAGCGTGCTGGTGTACTCCTCCGGCAGCAGGTAGTCCAGAGCCCCCAGGTGCTGGCCCACCTTGATGAAGGTGCCCCGGTTGGCACAGCAGAGCTCACAGAGACGCCTGGCAGAGCGGAGATGCACCTGCAGGAGACAGGCAAGCCAGAGAAGTGAGTGCAGCCTGTTCCCTGGATGGCATTCCCTTCTCCTGCCTGTCTGCTCAAACACCTTTGTTGACTCCCCAGTGCCCAGGGCAGGTACACACACACACAAACAAACAAACATACACACGGATGCCCCTTTTCATCTTTTACTTTAATGTTCACCTGGTACCCAATGCAGTCCATACAAATGTCACACTGAACTAGCCTCTGCACACAGCCTGATGCTTCCAGTCTCCTCCCAATCTGTCAAAGCTTAACTGGTTGGAGCCTCAATCCCCACAAATGCACATTCACAGCTATTAACCGAGACTAATATACTGACGCATTCAAGGGTATGCTGAGCTGCTACTCTTGCCACCTACGCCTCGACCCTCTAACGCCTCAAGTCACTCTACCACTGACAGGATAATAACGGCACTAGTAGTAAATAATAATAACTACTCATACACATCATATTTTTAACTCTCAAAGTAGTTCAGAGTTGATACCTTTAAAGATAAGAAAATCAGTTGTCTTATTTAGAAAATAGAAATGAATGTCCAAGAAAAGGCTATAAAACACTAAATCTAGGGCTTTATTTGCACACATGGACGTCACCTTCATCCAGTTTCTAACACACAGTCACATACACATGCCCACACGCACACAAACATACTCAGGGAGAAGAAGCACCAACAGTGAAAACTTAAAATATTTTGTTATGGTGAAAAATACAAATGCCGGCTAACAGTGTAACACGCAGACTCTAGGTTCCCTGCTCTGCTCCAACTCCCACAGGCCCACTGTCCTTTCAGGTCAGAGGCTGGGCTCATTCTAACATTTGGGAAAGTTACTGACTTTGTACAAAGTCTTCGGCTGTCATTCACTCTACTTGGTACCAAATGGTGCTGAGCCTACTGACAGCTCGGAATCCATGGAGGAATGAACAATTCTCTCTTCCTGGCATCATCTTCCAGCCGTACATGTATGCTTCATGGACAAAGCTTCCAGGATCTCCTGACCTCTTCTCCCTCTTGGCTCTGGCCCTTAAGCACACATCCTTGAGTACACATACACACAGGGTACACGAAAGATGAGCTGATAGATGAGAGCCAGCTGGCAACGCACTGCCCAGTGAACTTCCTGTGACATGGAAATGCTCTCTCTGCTGCCTACAGAGTGGCTACTGTGCACGTGAAATGTGGCTAGTGTGGCTGAGGGACTGCACTGTTAAATCACTTAACATGAATCATTACATGAGTGATTTGATTTTAAGGAGCTAATGGCTGCCACAGTACTAAGGCCCATCAAACAGCAGCAGCTATAATAAATGCAAAAGCATTTGTCCAGTGCCCTGATATAAGTACATAACTGTCCTACAGTAAACACTCCAATGAAGATTTTTTTTTTTAAATCTGCATATCACTTCTAGAAACCAGGTATCTCTCTCCTCAGCCCTGTGTCTTTCTCTCTGTATCCCTTCCCCCTCCCCCGTGACCCTGTCTGTCTCTGCTGTCTTTGTCTCTGGCTGGCTCTCTGACTGACACTCTCTCTCTCTCCTTTCCTCTCTCTCTCCCTCCCTCCGTGTGTGTGTGTGTGTGTGTGTGTGTGTGTGTGTGTGTGTGTGTCAGAAGAAAGAAGAGAGAAAGAGAGGGGGAACGAAGGGAGGCAAGAAAAAGATAGAAATGCACACATACACACACTCACACATAGACTTCAGGGTCCCCTCAGAGCTCTCCCAATTTCTGCTCTGACCTTTGCCATCTGGTACCCATTTGCTCACCGGACCCCAGCTGTGCCCTTACCAGTACCTGGCTTCACTGATCAGCTGGGTGTATGGGTGTAGCACCTCCTCACCGAGAGCCCAACACCTGCCTCCCACCCCCACTGAACATCACAGAACAGCTGTCATGGTCCCCCAGCTCAGGCTCCTTCTTCCTTTTCACTCCCAGCTCAATAACTTGCCTTATGATTACCTCATTACCAATAACCTTGCTGTAATGAGTTTTAATCTGCCTCATATTAATTAAAAGCATTGTTATTAGACAGCTTGGTTTGTGGTTTGAGAGGTGGGACAATGAATGACTAATAAGATAAACTCAGTGCCGATTAATTACTGATTTGAGCCAAAGGAGCAAAGGCCCAAGCAGGACCATTTTCTCTTTCTGTCTGAATGCCTGAGAGCAGGGGCTCTTCCTCCCCAAACTTACAGGAAGGAAGCAACATCAGACTGAATCCACAGCGGTCACATCAGAACTGAGCAAGATTTGGGGATGTCATAAGACAAAGGAACAGATACACAAGTGCCCCACAAAAGATGGAAAGGAATAGGAACAGTGAAGGACAAGGCCATGGATTCCAAACAGAGCTGACTGAGTCTTCAATCTGATTAGGCTTATTGTATTCATGTTTGGCCATGTCATAATAAACTCATTACACTGTACAATTAGGATACGCCAGAAGATGACAATGAGCACAAAGGCAACAAGAAGGACAATGAATAGCAGCAGCACCATGGGCAAGAACCTCTCTCGACTTGCTCTTCACATCCATAAACAACACCTACCTCATGAGGTTGCTGGGAAGTGAGGTCACATATGAGCTGCTCTTAGCCAAAGCTAAAGTATTTCTACACTTGTTCTAAGGGAGCCTCAGAAGTATTTTAATCAAGTATAGCAAGATGCATGAACAGAGACACAATTATCACGAAGGAAGTTTAAGAGTTTTTAGTCATCAATCCCTGGAAGTCATGGCATGCCATATAAGGCTACACGGAAAACTAGCAGGGTGGGTAGAAAGCATGGGCAAAAGCCTTTGTTGTGGGTCCTTGTGGGAAGACAAGGAGAGGCAGGACTGTCTGACTTGAGTTATTACTGCAAGCTCTGGGGCAAGGGAGCTATGCCTAGTTGTCTGGGACCTGTCCTGGACATTTAGCACTAAGGGATGAGGCCTTGAGTACAAAAGCTGAATGGAGGTGGTTGGGGAATAAGGATTCACTTGGTTTGCATAAGACAGTCACACTGCCAGGAGAGATACTAGCTCTCTCAGAATCAGCTAGTGAGAGGAAAGGCTGTTCTAATGCCTACAAGGACCCAGGACTTCAAAGCATCCAAAGATAAAAGAAAGTTAAACACTAGTGCACATGAGTCTCTAGCTTTGCTTCCTCAGCAGCCTCCCCCAGTTCCACATGCCCAGAATGCACAAACCACCACCACCTACCCAGACTGCTCCCCTGTCTGCGGATCCAATGGCCTATCTGACATTACACTCATGTCCAATCAGTGTCTTAGACATAGCATGTCCTTCTCGCAACAACCATGACCATAAAATATCAGCCCCCACCCCAGTGTTGCCCATCTTAGGAAGTGGCAACTCTAAACTTGGGAGTCTCCTAGGCCATAAAACTTAATGTCCTAAAAAAGGAACTTCTCTTTCCTTCATATCCACATTCGAAACATAAAACAGTAGTTTCCTAAGCCCTGTGCATCCAGCAATGAAGGTAGAAAGAAGGAGGACAAACCCTACAGTGGCCCCAGTTTACTACAGAGTCTCTGTGAAAAGGACCCTTGAGTTGAGGTGGAGTTAAGTCTAGAAAGAGTTCACAGCAGAGAAGCCAGATGCAAAGACAAATAATACTAAAGGAAAGCTGGCAATCTACCCAGAGCCTGTCCCCTGGTGTTCACCTGAAGACTGACTGGCACACACATGCGAAAAGTGTTTGAGTCCAAAGAAAGAACCCCAAAAGATTAGAGCTGAGTACCAGGGCTCGTGTATAGACTGTTCTTACCATCCAGACTGGAAAAGCCTCATAATGTGTGGGCATTGTTCATACCTAGGAAGTTCCAGCCTCACTAGACAGAGATACCTTAAATACTACCTCATTCCCAACTAACAAAAATTAAAGCAAGACCTGAAAAATAAAAATCCAACTATCCCCAGAAATTCAATAATGCCCCAGATGAAATTTTAAAAATGTTCATTACAAAAATATATAGGAGCTCCACAAGGACCAAATATATCTGGGCACAGGGTCTTTTCTGAGACTGACATTCAACCAAGGACCATATATGGATATAACCTAGAACCTCTGCTCAGATGTAGCCCGTGGTAGCTCAGTAACCAATTGATTTCCCATAGTAAGGGGAATAAGGACTATTTCTAACAGGAACTCAATGGCTGGCTCTTTGACCTCCCCACCCCCCAAGGGAGGAGCAGTCCTGTTAGGCCACAGAGGAGGACTTTGCAGCCAGTCCTGAAGATACCTGATAAAACAGGATCGATGAATGGGGAGGAGGTCCCCCCTATCAGTGGACTTAGAAAGGGGCACGGTGGAGATGAGGGAGGGAGGGTGGGATTGGAAGGGAATGAGGGAGCAGGATACAGCTGGGATACAGAGTTAATAAAATGTAACTGATAAGAAAAAAATAAAATTAAAAAAAACAAAAATATATAACAAAATAAAAAATAAAAACAAACAAATATATATATATATATATATATATATATATATATATATATAACACCTAAAATGATAAAATACAATATGTAACAACTAATGGAAAATTAACAGATATACAGAGAATGGAGAAAGCATGACACACACAGTATGTGCCAGGAGAAGAGGGACAAATAATCAACACAGAACTGAAACTGAGGCTACAGTTATAAAGAATAACATTAAAGCCAACCTGGTGATGCGGGCCTGCATTTCCAGCACTCGGAGGCAAAAGGATCCCAAGTTCAAAACCTGCCTAGACTATAAAGTGAGTCCTAAGCCAAGGCAGGACGATTGGGAGCTGGACAGTCTGAGCGCATAATATCACCATACTTCTAAAGAAGAAACAGAAGTTAAGACAGTTTCCAGACCAAAGAGTGCTCCCTCTTTAAGTTGCCTTGGCAATGGTGTTTTATCACAGCAACCGAAAAGTAACTAATAAAAAGTTTCACCATGTAACTCCAGCTGGCATGGAACATACCATGTAGACCAGGCTGGCCTCATACACACAGAGATCTGCCTGCCTCTTTCTGCCAAGTGCTGGCACTAAAGGTGTGTGCTGCCTCATCTATCTGGCTTTCTTTGAACAAGGGTTACTGAAGTTAGGTCCTCATGCTGGTATGGCCTGAGCCACCTCCCAGCCCAATACCTGTATCATAATAGAGAATGGAGTTTTAGGCTGAAGGAAATTTACTCTTTACTGGTAAAATTAAAACTGCCTACAATGATTTAGGAAGGTATGGAACAAAGAAAGTTTCCCCAGCATCCCTGGAATCCCAACAAATGAGCTGTCATGACTGCAAGCACTCATCAAACAGTAAACGAGTTGCAAATTTAAGAGACTAATATTATTACTGGCAACTCGAAGCTCCTCCTGGCAAAGAGCAAGCCTGCCTCCACAGATGCCCACAGGAGTTGGGGACCTGTGCTCTTCAATCTGGAAAGTATCCATTTGGGAACTTCGTGGCCAGAAAAGCTACAGAGAACCCTTCCCTCCATCTGCCCTTTAATCACACACAGTGAGAAGATACATAATTAATTTGTTCTCACAGTTGCCTGGCGACCGGAAGAGTGGGGGCATTTCTGGAATGGCGATTACAGACAAGAATAACAAATGTTGAGGCCATGAGCAGAATAACACACCCAGACAGCTTGCTTCCCCTCTTGTCTCCCTATGCTTGTTCGGGATACTGGCCTGCATGTGGGATGACAGTCTCTTTTCATGTCTATATAACCTTGCGTTCTCCTGGCTGACAGCAGAAAACGAAACAAAACCACAAAAGATACAGACAAGAAGGCCTCACTCTTGGAAAGAGAAGGCTGGGCAGCAGGTTTGGGGGCACGTAAAAGGCATTACGTAGGGAAGCTAGGGAAAACTGACCACAGATAGCGATTAGATGGTGTGACTGTCAACTTGACTGGGTCCGAAATCAACTAAGAGACATGCTTTCCCGGAAGAATTATCTGAGGGGGAAGGTCCCCAGGGTGGACGGAACCTTCCAACAGCAGCCCAGATATAAAGAGATCTGAGGAAATGGCAGAGCTGCTTTTGCCTGCCTGCCTTTGCTTCTTTGTGGTTAAGACTCTGTCGCTGGTGACGCTGCTGCCACCGTGCTGCTGTCCTTCACTAACATCAGAACCCGGCTTCTTAGGCCCTCTGTGAAGGCTGAAGATTAGTGGGTCTCTGGGAATCTTCCGGGCTTTTGGTGCCTCCTGCATCCATTCCCCTGCAGTGAGAAGCTATGGGGCTCTCAGCCTTTCCCATGAACAAACAGCTACTGTTGCACTACCCAACCTGTCCAGGTCAGTCAATCCAATTATTTCACTTTGCACACATTCATGCTCTACGTTCTGTTCCTCTAGAGCAGCAGTTCTCAGCCTGTGGGTTCTTGCAACCCCTTTGGGGGTCACATATCAGATATCCTGAGTATCGGATATTTATATTACAATTCCTAACAGTGGCAAAATTACAGTTATGAGGCAGCAACAAAATAACTTTATGCCTGGGGGTCACCACAACCTGAGGAACTGAGTTACAGGGTCGCAGCATTAGGAAGTTGAGAACGTAGAGAACCCTGACTAACACAGATCACAGATGACATTAACACTTCTTAATCTAATTACATGTACTAATGACACTGTGATTCCTTAGAGAAGTGTCCTGGTTTAGAGATGTAGACTGAAATTACAGTTTAAAGTTCTTCAGTGGTAAGTAAACAAAAGAATTACAGCAACATATTTTAGATGGAGGCGGCAGGTATAATACTCATTTTATGACTCTGTGTGCTTTGTAGTGACATTTGGAATTTTTCGTAGTGAGATTTGTTTTCTCAACAAATCCAACAGCAGCTCACGGCCCTGCAGAAGAAAAGAAGTCTGCTCAGTGTCGTGATCTTGAGACAGTGGGATTGGCAGCACTGCCCAGGTGCACACTGGTAATCTGACATGGGCAGAGAAGCACCAGAGAGATGGCAACATGAGAACAGAGCCAGATGCTGTTGGCCTTGAAGATGGGAAGAGAGGACCATGAGCCAAGAAACCTGCAGCATCTCTAAAAGCCAGAAAAACAACCAGGCATCTTAGTTAGGATTTCTACTGCTGTGAAGAAACACCATGGCAACTCTTATAAAGGAAAACATTTGCTAGGCAGTGGTGGCACATGCCTTTAATCCCAGTACTTGGGAGGCAGAGGCAGGTAGATATCTGAGTTCAAGGCCAGCCTGGTCTACAGAGCAAGTTATAGGACAGCCAGAACTACACAGAGAAATCCTGTCTTGGAAAATGAATGAATGAGTGAATGAATGAATGAATTTAATTGGAGCTGGTTTTCAGTTTCAGAGATTCAAATCCATCATTGTCATGATGGGAAGCACGGCAGCATGCAGGCAGGCACAGTGCTAGAGAGGAACTGAGAGTCCTACATTGGGATCCACAGGCAATAGGAAGAAAGAGTGACACCATGCCTGCCTGACCATCTGAGACTTCAAAGCCCACCCCTTAGTGACACACCTCCTCCTACAAAGTCACATCCACTCTAACAAGGCCACACCTCCTAATAGTGCCACTCACTATAGGCCTCTGGGGTGGTCATTTATTTTTCAAACCACCACAGGTATGCTGGCATTCACCTTGAATCACAGCAGAAGCAGGAGCAGGAAGATTTCAAAGAATTCAAGGCCAGCTTGGTCTACATGATGAGTTCTAGGCCCGCTAAGGTTACATAGTGAGACCCTGTCTCAAATAAAGGAAGGAAGGAAAGAAGGAAGGAAGAAGGGGAGGGACGAAGAGAGGGAGGGAGGGAGAGAAGAAGGAAGGAAGGAAGGAAGGAAGGAAGGAAGGAAGGAAGGAAGGAAGGAAGGAAGGAAGGAAGGAAGGAAGGAAAACAAATAGAAAGAAAGTAAATAGAAATTAAAAAATAAAAAATAAAAGGAACTGGATTCTCTCCAGAGCCTCCACTGGGAACACCACCAGCTGACACTTTCATTTTGTCTACACTCTAGGCTTCTGACCTCCAGCACCCTAAGTCTGTATTGTTTCAAGCCACCGTTCAATAGTAATTTGTTATGGCAACCACAGGAAACTAACATATTGGCTGTCTTGAAATGCTTTATTTCAGAATTGATGTTTCTAAGTGAAATCTGATGGTGCAGTGGAGTCTACACTGTGGGGGGTTAGCCCATACGCACTCTTCACCCTTAGGATGGGTTCTTGGAGGCTATTCCTCAAGCTCTAGCTTACTGGCTATCCCAAACCCCAGCCTTCCTGCCTCTGCCCTGCAACCCCTGAAGCTCCACCCAGGATGGGTCAAATTCTGCCATTACCCTGCAGCATGATGAGAATCAGGTTCACACAAGAGCCATATGGCATTTGTCCCCATCCGTGGCTATAAAGACTGTAGCAATGTCAAAAGGTCACATGACAAGGTTCTTGCACCACTTTCAGGTGCAGACCCTGACCATGTACCAACATGGGGGCTGCAGGCTCTTGAAGTGCCCATTGTTGGTGTGTTAGCAAAGCAATATAGACATAGGGAAAGAAACCAGCTCACCTTTTGAACAGAGCCCCAGGAAATACAGAGCCTGCCCTGGCTCCTCAAAGAGCCTCCCCTCCCCCCTTGCTGACTCTTAGACAGCTCTTCAGACATAATCCAGGTCAGAGAGCCATCCTCCACCTCACTTTCAGTTATTCTTTATCCCCGTGACGACATTTTATCCCAGAAAGAGCTCAAAATCTCTTGCTCCTTCCTGACAACTCATCTAAGAATATATACTGAGCCTACCATGCTGAGTGTGCAACACAGCAGCAAGAAAGAGAGACCAAGTCCCTGTCCTCTTGGAGCCCATGCTCTTGTGAATTCCACAACTCTTACTCATCTCTTGTCCCCTCAAGAATGGACCATTGAATAAAAATATAGCCTGGCGGAGATGGCGCACGCCTTTGATCCCAGTACTCAGGAGGCAGAGGCAGGCATATCTCTGAATTCAAGGCCAGCCTGGTCTACAGAGCGAGTTCCAGGGCAGTCAGGGCTACACAGAGAAACCCTGTCTCGGGGTGGGGGTGGGGGTGGAGGTCGGGGAGTGGACCACTGGATACCCAGCGTCCCACACAGTGGCCAGCATACCATGGTTGTTCACAGAGCTGCAGTTGCCCAACTGTCTGGATGAAAAATCATACTTGGATACCCTGCCCAATGATGCAGCACAGCATGATGTCCCTCACCATCACACAGATGGTCAGGATGGAGACCCGTCCCCTGAGCAAAAATCTGGAGGGAGGGAGAGGCCTAACAATGGGTTGAGATGGGGGAGGAGGCAATACTCCAGTTCCCAAACTACTTTGCCTTAAATTAGCCTCAAACATGTGCCACTGTTGTCAGTCAACAGTTTATCTGTATATTTAAGCAAAATTATTCTGCTAATTGGACATATGTCTCATGGTTCTACGAGGCAGAGTCTATTAAAAAGCCTTGCTGTAACAGGCAAGAGCTCGGAGAGGAGTTTTTATTTGGGGACAGGAAGAGTGCTGAGTGGATTTTAATTTGGTAGAAAATAGCTGCTTGGGGCCACAACACTGAGAAGCAGGAACCAAGAGCAGCCTGTTCGACTGCGACTCTTAACGAGCAGCCAGACCACCTCCGCAGCCGCAGCGCTTTTCCTCCACACTTCATTAGTAGGATAACGCCATTCCCACACTCCTATTTTAGAGGTGTGGCCACTGAGGCAAGAATGCCACATCCATCGGACCTGCCCAGGTATGAAGCTGTCCTCACAGCCCGAGGCCTGACTTCCTGAACACATCAGGGTGCAAGACTTCTTAAATCCAAGATAAACAGTCCAAAAGACTATAAAAGAAATGGCCAAGAGCTGAAGACATGAATGGCAGGGGAGGGCACAGAATGTCAAGACTTAACAGCCCACACTCTCTGATAATACAGGGAAATCCATGCCTGTATCACTGTTAGCTTGAGGAGTCCCGATGCTCCCAAACAAGAAGTAGTGGGCACATGTAGCTACTTGAGCTCCTTACCAGCAGCTGACCTTCCCTCCCCTGCCTGCCCCTGGAAGAAAAAAGCAATCACATCCTAGCGTCCTAGCCCCTGGAACCTACAATAGTAACCTGTTTGGAAAGAGGACTTTTGTCAAGATTACTGAGAATTTTCAGATGTGATCAGCCTAGATTATCTGGGAGAGGAGGGATATATGTCTAAGCCCAATTGTCCTTACAATAAAGAGAAGAGAAGAAGGAGGAAGAAACTGAGAAGATACAGTCATAGATGGGGCTGCCTGGAGCTTCCACAGGAGACCAAAGATTCTTCCCGAGGGACCCTAGACCAGCACAGCCCTGTTAGTCCTTCGGTTCTGGGACTTCTGGCCTCCAGAACTATAGGGTAATATGTTTCTGTCATGTTAAGCCACTAATTTTAAGTCATTTGTATGACAATCACAAGGAGGTAATTAGCGGTGGACCCCTAGACAAGTCACTTCACTAACCGATGGCAGAGTTTCTTCATCTGGAAGTGGACTGGCTGGGGAAGAAGGAGTCAGGTGGAGGAGGGACACGGGTGAGCTCAGTGGGAGAGGGGCCAAAGAGGAACAAAGTATAATGACCTATCTATGAGGACGACATTGGGAGACATGGCACTCTGAATTCTGACCGAGGAAACTGTTTTTTAAGTTTCTTCACAAATGAGAACCTTGCTAGATTGTCCGGGAGTTAGCAGATAGCCTAGTCCTTAGCATCATACCAGCCTTGTAATTGCTGTTCAGTACCTGTGAACACCTGCTCTTAGCATCAGAGAACCTGTCTCATTAGGCTGGGATGCATCTAAGAGGGCAAAGGCAGGCAGAAGCTGGGTTGCCGCAGTTCCTGCCCTGCTGAGGGCCTTGCATTAGGTGCAGGCTCTGAGGTTCTCTGGGGAACATGACCACCACCCTCCCCACCATCCTCCCCACCACCCATGGCGTCAGAAGACAGGGACAAGTTGAAAGCAGCCCCATGGGTGCAGGCTGTGGAACTATAGACGTGCAAATACAGGTATTCAGAATAAAGAATCATAAAGTAATAAACAAGCTGCACTCTTCCCACCGGAAGTGTAGGGACCTGGTCACATCACTACAGCCACAGCCTTTGGAAAGCGATGTTGCTTCAGAGCAGTGGAAGTAAACCCCATTCCACCAGGTTTCTGTGAGTCTGATGCAGTCCCAGGAAATTAAAAAGGAAAAAAAGCTGGGCCAGGAGCGAAGTCGAAAGAGAGTGGCCAGACTCAGCAGGTGGGAGAAGATGGCCACGGTAGGTGGGTGCCAGCCAGAGTCTGGCCCAGCATCGCCTACAAATGACTCAGGCCGGCTTCTCAAAATATGATGCTATGATAGTGGCAATGTGGGAGAAAAAAGGGTGCAAGAGGCAGTTGTAGGTAGTGCTCAGAATGCTGTTAGCATTGCACTGAAGAGGAGAGAGGGCCAGCAAGATGGCTCAGCAGGTAAACGTGTTCACTGCCAAGGCTGACCACAAGTTCAATCCCCAGGATCCATATGGTGAAAGGAGAGAACTGACTCCTGCAACACACACACACACACACACACACACACACGTAAATGTAATTATTTAAAATTTTAAAGAGGGGACTAGAGAAATGGCTCACTGGTTAAGGGTACCTGTTGCTCTTGAAGAAGACCCAGGTTCAATTCGCAGCACCTACATGGTGGTTCACAGAAACCCATAACTCCAGTCCTAAGGATCCTATTTTTTCTTGGAACCTCAGTGGGCACCAATCACATGGTATACATACATACATGCGAGCAAAATATGCACACATATGATAAAGTGATTATGTCTATTATTTTAGTTAAAGAGAAGAAAAAGATTTCAAAACTGGAATTTCACCAATACTAGTTCTTAAATGTTTAAAAGACAAGGTCAATATGCAGATAAGACAAAAAAGGACACTATTAATGGCCACAGTCCATAGGCCACAAATGAGCCTATGCCAAGTAAGAAGGTGCTAGCATGTCCTTGGGCCTACAGAGAGGCCACCACAGGGGAGTCCAGTCTCCATGGGGGAAACTGCAGTCGCACCATGCTTTCCCACAAGGAGGACAGTGGCCCCTAAGTCTCCAAGACTGCACCCAGGCCCACTCCTGTTAATCAGATCAGGGCTCCTGCAGAGAACTGTATGTATTTGTGCTGCTCAGGAAAATTTGGGGACACAGACGGCCAGAAAGGAGGTACCAACTCAATCACAGACTGCCTCCCTCACACCAGAGAACCAATCCCCAGGTGACCCCACGCCGGCACACTGCATGCAGCTCAGGCTCTGCAGACCCTATCACAGGCTCTGAGAAATCCAGCCACAGAGATAGCAAGGATTCAATTTCCCTTCTCTACGCAGGATTTTGCAGGCAAACGCTCATGATAGCAAGGGAAATCAGGAGAGGGAGGGCTGAGGGGTTCAGGGTGTGAAAAGACACTAAAAGAGATCCACACCAGGTGGACAGGCAGTGCCTGTGCAAAGGAACTGAACAGTACAATTACAATCTCCATGCTCCAAATGAGGCTATCTCCAGCATGCACCTCCACACATCCTACTCTAGCCCCCACGCAGGGCTCCTGCACCCCCTAGCTGGGAGCCAGTGGCTGGTCAGGGGTCAAACCCAGTAATTCCAGCCCACAGAGCAGAGCTGTAAAGAAGACAACGCTGTCTTCCATGTCTGTTTTGCCTCCCTCAAGCACACAGGAGCAGTGGCTAGAGGGCAAAGATTGCCTCCTTCCCTGCACATCTCCTGAGCCTCATGCAGCACCTGGCATAGAACAGGTCAGTCCAAGTCAACTAGAGTGATGGGTGAATAGAAGGATGATTTGGCCAGGACAGTGCCCACATCTCATAGAGTATTCACGAAAAACCACACATCAGCAGTTCCCCTCTGCAAACTAAGATCCTTAAAATGCTTTCTGAATGGCCATCCCTACTCAGGCATAACTCCCAGGAACCAGCCTACACCCTGTTAGCCACCACGTGCTGCCCTTCCTCACCAGATCTCCAGAGCTGTCAGCTTCTGGAGGGGCCGGGTACCACTGCCTCTCAGATCAATTACACTTGGCAAACAAGTCTCTTCACAGCCCCACAGCTCCTCAGAGTCCCCAAGACAAACCTTACTCTAGTCCTGCCCTGGAAATATCTGAAGAACACACTCTGGAGGATTCCAAGGGCCACAACATAAAATATATGGATATATAAAGGAGGTGGGGGAAACTACACCTCAAAGACAATGGCCTTGAGATATTACAACAAACACTTGACACCATTCATTTATTTGTGCAGAACCATCTATGTCCCCCACGAGCCATACGGGACACTTGTATCAGTGCTGTAGACTTGGAAACTCACGGGACACACCAGGTCTGTCCTCGTGAAAGCACTCCTTCAACGAGACCTCTGACTTCCTTCCCATCTGCTTCATCTTTCACTGACTCCGGTGGTGTCTACATAATCCTCGGTGAGTACAATAGCATCTCTATGGTTTAAGGACAAGGAAAACAGCCACTCCGCAGGGCTAGATGACCTTCCCAAAGCCAAGGCACAAAATCAGGATTTCTGAATATAAACCTTAGATTCTTTCTGTGGCCTCTCCAAAGGCAAAGGCATAACCTGACATTGAAACTGACACTAAACCCTCTCCATCCTAGGCATTAATGCTGGAGATTAAATATATAAAAACAAGAGCCCCCAATCTCTAATGTAAGAGAACCAACAGTCAGAGAGAAAGATGTGTAACTGACTATCATCTATGGCAGGAATAAAGACAGGGTGATTAAATCACAGGCAGATCGCTCTGGAAAGATACACAAGAAATGATGATTGTCTCCAGGCAGGAAAATTGGGTACCTGAGGAACAAGGGTCATTTTGTCTGTTTCAGATATTGTGTATGTTGAATTGTGAGCCGCTTGAATGCATTTCCCATTAAATAGCACTTTGAGGGTACAATCAGCCAAATCCTGAATGTGGAAATTCTACAGGATAAATGATCTAGTTCTCCAACAAGTGAATAACTGAATAAAAAATAAAATAAAATAAGAGAGAAGGATGTTATAGATTCTAAAAGGCTCAGGAAATATCAATAAAATGTAATACGCATGCCATGTTTGGCTGCAGGCTGAGACAAACTAACTATAAGCAAACATCTCAGGGCTGGGGAGATGGCTCAGGCGGTAAAAAGGGCCAGCCTGAGGACCTGGGTTCAAATTCCCAGACTCCAGGTGAAAAGGCAGATGTGGTGTCAAACACCTACAAGCCCAGCACTGAGAGCGTGGCGGAGACGGGAGGCCCAATGGAACCTGCCTTCCACCATCCTCACTCCAGGCTCGGTGGGAGACCCGGCTTAAGGAAAACAAGCAGAGAGAGTGGTAGATGAAGACACCCCAATGTTTGCACACACACAGCTCCTACATACTCACAACTAAATGAAAACTTTCAAAAGGCATTTCAGGGAGAAGTTACTGTGGGATTGCTTGTCTTGTTACATGTGACCACAGCGTCATGGTTGTGGTTTTTCAAAGGTCTTTCCCTGTTGGAGACATAACCGAAGAATGTATACATGAAACAATACGGCACCTGAGGTTTCCTTTAGACCCTTCAGAGGGAGCATGCAAAGGAGGGGAGTAAGTGACACACACGACATCAGTCATTCCTCAGGATGGACCGTTGTACGGGGGAAGGGTGTCATTACACTCTGCTCCTCCCTCTACTTTTGTTACTTTTATGGACGGTTAAAATGCACTAGTCTACTGTCAACCTCCCCATGTTCGACCTCGTGTTTGATCTCCCGTCTCCCCAGTGTCTCTCATGCAGCCACAGCAACTACTACATTCTGACTGAGGACGTGTGTGAGGTCCAGAGCTGCACTCCTACAAGAGGCCCCAGTGGCCCTCAGAGGAAAAAAGAAAAAGAAAAACACAACAACACGGCTGAGAAGTTATTAGCCCTCCGGAGGCAGCCTACATCCCTCCTGCCATCAGACACACACCGCAGCCTTCCCAATAGACATTCATAGACAATGGCCTAGCATAGGAGACCCAGTTTGACATAAGATGGCAATCCCGCTCACAGGTACTAAGGCGAGGCCAGTGGCCACTACCTCAGTGCCCACTCTGTCCTCAGGAAGTAAACCGGCTGCGCCCGCTCTTCAGGCGTGCCCCATCCTGGCCCAGCTCTGATGGGTTCCAGGGGGTCGGTTACCTGGGATCGACGCTGCAAATACTCCTCTGAGCCATACGGGACACTCCTCAGGGAGGTGAGGTAGTCATAACTGATGACAGCTGTCTGTGAAGCAAGGGAGGAGAAGGTTCAGCACTGAGAACAATAGTACCACAGCTCTGCCAAAGCCCTGAGCAGGAGACCCATACAGGAGATGCTGGCTCTATGGGAGTAGCTGGCCCCACCCCTTGGATGCTCAGCCACCAGATCTTAACCTGGATGCACCCTCCTGGCCTTCAGGAACACTCCTCCAGGGAGGCCCCAGTCTCAAGTGGCCCTTATGCACCAAGTGGCCCTTATGAACTGTCCATAATCGATCATAAACAAACACCTCCAAACTTATCTTTCCCATTCACTTCCTTGTTTGTAAACTGTCTGAACCGGGTCTTCCTGCTTATTACTGTCCTCCAGCATCTTTCACACTAAACAGGTGGACATTCAATAAATACTAACTAAATGCATGCTATTACACATGAATTTCCATTCTAGATCCTCTAGCCAATCTCCCTCCCACCCCACCGTAGTGAGGGACCCTTATTCACAGTCAAACAGAAATCACAGGCTTCCCACATATCTCTCCAGCATGGAGGAGCCTTGAGCTCAAACTTTCCTTTCCAGTGCTGAGCAACTAAGGACCTTAGAAACTAAGTTGTGAGTTTTATATTCAAAAATGTTCATTTGTGCACCCCTAAAGCCTAATTCCATTCCACCTGTACATGCTGAGCACCAGCTATCAGCAAGGTCTGCTCACTGAGTGTTGAACCAGGATGATCAGGGCCATAGGCCTTCAGAGAATGGAAAACCTCTATTGGGTCTGCCCGCCTTTCTGCATCAAAAACTCAAGACTTTTTTTCTACTCTACCACCATTTTCTTCTGGATGGTAGCCAGAGCCTAAGTATGCTTTCTCAGTTAGTTGGGGGTCTCTTTCTCTCTCTCTCTCTCTCTCTCTCTCTCTCTCTCTCTCTCTCTCTCGTTTATTTATTTATTGTTTGTTTTGGGTTTTGATTTTTCAAAACAGGGTTTTTCTGTTTAGCCCTGGCTCTCCTGGAACTCACTCTGTAGACCAGGCTGGCCGAGAACTCAGAGATCTGCCTGCCTCTGCCTCCCAGGTTTTGGGATGAAAGGCGTGCGTCACACTGCACTCTTTTCCTAATGCACCATTCTTACATCTGATCATGGCAGCAGTCCTGACATGTGTCTGGCTTTAAACTGCTCTTGAATGCACCTGTGTGTGCACATGGAGTGTGAGCACTCCATACCCAGAGGCTCCTTCAAAGCTGGAAGAAAACAGCGGGCCTGGAAAGGCACTCGGTAAACAGTCAGAAACAGTTTCATCCTCCGATCCTGTTATTCCAAAGCCCATCTGCCTATTCGATTCTTTAGCTCGGCTTACCCTAAAGGGCAGGTACCATGTCAGTGGTCTCCCCAAGAACACTTGATGACACTGGGTTCTCAGGAAATGAAGATGCACACCTACATGGGCAGGGGACCAGCAGCAACTGTTAACCCCGCGCCCCAACAGCAATAATGGAGAGAAGCCATGATGTGTATGGCTGGCAATCTATTCTGCAAAGACTGTAAAGCAGCGTCTGGGAGAAGAGTTGTCAACAGAGTTAAAAAAGCCATGATAAACCAGGCGGTGGAGGTACATGCCTTTAATCCCAGCACTCAGGACACAGAGGCAGGAGTATCTGTGAGTTCAAGGCCAGCCTAGTCTACAGAGTGAGTTCCAGGACAGCCAGGGCTACACAGAAAAACCCTGTCTTAAAAAGCCAATAATAATAATAATAATATTATAATTTTAAAAATAATAAATAATAAAACAAGAATAATAATAAAGAAAAAGAAAAAAGAGAGAGAGAAGAAAAGAAGCTATGATGGGTGCTGGAAAGATGGTCAGTAGTTAAGTGCACTTACTGCCAATGCGGAGGAACCTGGTTCCGTTTCCAGTACCTTATGGCCCATGGCCATCTGCAACTCCAGTTCCAGTGAAGCTGATATCCTTTTCTGACCTCCAAAGGCACCAGTATGCACATGGTATACATATACACATGCATGCATACATACATGCAGGCAAAACATTTATAGACATAAAATATAATTTTTTTTTGTCTAAAAAGACATAACACCAGGACGATATTGCTGTTGAACCACTGGAGAAAATATCTAAAGTCAAATATTCAAATCAGATCCTCCACTTGGAGTTGGACAGAGTTCTCCCAGCCCCAGACAATCCACATATAAATGCCATATTCAGATCTCTCCAGATTAGCTCGCTGGAGATCAAGTGTGCTGACAGTTTTTCTTGAAAGAAGGATTTCTTTTGACTCGTGACTTCAGAGTGTTCAGTCTGAGTTCACTTAGCCCCATACCCTTGCTGGAACATCATGAGGGTGGGAATCTGTGGTAGGGGAGGCCTCCCAAGGAGTTCACCTCAGAGCAGACAGGAAGCTGAAAGGCAGCACAGAGCTGAACTGCCCAAGTCTTCTTTCCACAAAGTCTTCCGTCCTTGGCATTTTCCGAGGAACACTGCCCCTCTGAGTCATCGCTACAGTAAGACACGGAGCATGTAAAGGCTTCAGAGCAGGGACCTGCACTCTGTGTTCAAGGGCAGAGCGGCAACAGAGGTGAAGGTCTGTGAGGATGTGCGTCCGTGCCTGCAGCTCTGCAGAGCTGACACCCCTGTGTCTTCATATCCGTCAGCACACCCACCTGCCGCACCTATGGAACACCTACAGGTAATGCTGTGATGCCTCTGCCACCCCCAAAGGAGAAAAACCCACCGTAGCAACAGCTCTGCCCATCCTGACAGCGCCAAAGTCATTGGGGTCCAAGTAGTTGTTACTGTAGAGGTAGACACCGGAGGCAGCAAGGGCCATGCTGGTCCACGAAGCAAGCTTGAGAGCCTTTCTGGCCATGTCTCCAGGCCCTGTGCAAGAAAAGAAGGTCAAGAAAGGTTAGCTATTAGGAGTTTCCTAGTGGGTCAATCCAGAATTAAAATCCCAGCTCTGCCGCTCACAGATGGTATGACCATTTGTCATTTTCTTGATCTCATGGGACCTCAGCTTCATTTCTAAAACAAGATAATGCCTACCTCAAAATTAAGATGAAGTGAAATAATTAGTTAAAGTGCTTAGCGTAGCACCTCGTACAAATCAACTCCCAATGTCCTTCCTTCAACAGCACCAGGTGCTGTTCTAGCTGGAGTGGAGAAGGTGAACAACCTACAGTTCTTGCCCATGTGACGCTTACGCTCTAGGGTGGGATGGCGGAGAAGCAAAAAGATACATAACCACTATCGTAAGTGTTCAGAAGCAGAGAATCAAAGGGTAAAAGATCCAGATGAAGGGTGCTTTCAGAGAGGAAAAGCGTGAAAGGCATGCTCACTGTTGGCACTTGTCACTAGTTTTACACCAGCAACAGCCACAGGCACCATGAGCCTTGACACACAGTCAGAAGTAGGCAGGACCCTGCCAAATGGTAGCTGGGCAGAAGCAACCAGTAGTTCCTCCGGATCTAGCTGCTAGTCAAAATGTTTACTATAGTCAGACAGTTTAGCCTGTGCTCCTTGAGGGTGACTGATGCTACTTTGTCCACATACTGTCCTGGGGGAGATCCTACTGGGTACCAAACTCATACCTCTGGGCAGAAAGACCCTGCCCTCCTTACTCAAACCTCCTCAAGACACCAGGTGGCTACACAGACATTCTTGGGGACAATGAATCCAATGGGCTACCTCCTCAACAATCCCTGAGTACTTGGTTTCCAACTGAAACCCTTGACTCAGCTGCAAGTGCCAAGGGGCAGGCCCCAGACAGAAAGGAGCATCGCCAAGCCTCCTGTCAGTGCTAAGCCTTCAGAGAGGCAGCAGCAAGATGCAGGGCGTCACCTCAGAGGTTTCGGCTCTGGCCCTGTTCTGTCACTTCATTTCCTCTCTGCATGGAAACTACTGCTATAAACAGCCTTGTCTTCGTTTTCTCTGCAGTCTATTTTGACTCATGCTTCATAATATAGAACCTGGTTTTTCTTTAAATATACACAAAGCACATCTTTTTCCATTCCTTTACCTTCAACACCATTTCTTTAAAGAGCATGCAGTTGGCTTCCTAGATTTATATTAAATATAGCTTACATATCTGTATCGAAATTTACCACCTTCTTCCAACCCCTATTTTTCCTGCCTGTTCTGCTTCACTCCTATCTTTTTTTTTCAATATTTTATTTTATTTATGTATATATGTGTCTGTATGTGTTCAGATGCCCACAGAAGACGAAAAATGATGCCAGAGTCTCTGGAGCCAGAGGTGCAGACAGTTATGAGCTGCTAGACATGAGTGCTGGGAACCATGTCCAGTCCTCTGAAAGAGCAGCAAGCACTCTTAACCGCTAAGCCTCCTCTCCAGCCCACTTTCTCTCCTGTCTTGACTTTTCATGGACTCGGTGATACTTTCCATTGAGTTCTATTATCTTTCCTTTTGTTGTTGCCTCAGTTACTGTGAAGAGGCACCCTGACCAATGCAACTTCCAGACAAAGCATTTAATTGGGGCCTTGCTTACAGTTTCAGAGGGTTAGTCCATGATCACCATAGTTGGGAGCATGGCAGCAGGTATGCAGGCATGGTGCCGGAACTCTAGCTGAGAGCTTTCATCCTGATCCACAGACAGGGGTCAGGGAGTGAGAGACCAAGCCTAGCACGGGCTTTTGAGGGTAACCTCAAAGCTTACCCTCATTGACACACTTCCTCAACAAGGTCACACCTCCTAATCCTTCCTGAACAATCTGCCAACTGGGAACCAAACATTCAAAGTGATAAGCCTACATGGGGGAGGCAGGACGTTCTCATTCAAGCCACAACAGCAGCCTTGCTCTCCAAGGGCAGTGTTTGTAAAGTATGGTCAGCGGAACACCTGAACAAAAGTCAGCCTTCGTAACATTTCAAAAAGCAGGTTGCTGGATCCCACCCTATGGCCACTAAATCACCAACTCTGAGGTAAGATTCTGTCTGTGAATAAGATAGTGGGTGATGTTACTCGAAAGCTTGAGTTAGCACTCCTCTTTACCTACATTCCAAGAGGATGTGCAGGCATCCACTCCACTTTGTTATTAATTTGTTTATTGATAAATGCCGATACGGGAAGAGGCAGATGGAGGCTAGGCTGTTAGAGATAAAAGCAGATCTTAATGGTTAACATCCATCACCAACTCTCTTGGATGCCTATCAGGTCAAAGGTAGAATTTATGGCCACCGTTAGGATTTTAATAAGAAATAATCCCCCTACAGGCTCATGTGTCATACACCTGGACCCCAGCTGCCGGCAATATTTTGGGAGGTTCTAAAAAAAAAAGCAAGGAGATGGGACCTAGTTGGAAAAAGTAAGGCCATTGTCTCACTCTCTGCTTCCTGTCCACCAGGAGGAGAGCAGCCTCTGCCACGTGTTCCTACTGCCATGCCATGATGCTCTGTCCAAGAGTATGGGAGGCCAAATGACCCTGATGTGAAACTATAGGCAAAATAAATTCCTTCTCCTTTTGTTTATATCAGACAACAAAACACTGAGGAAAAGAACTATTATGATATAGCCTGTGGTGGTTTAAATAAGGATGGCCCCACAGGGCTCATAAATTTGAATGTGTGGTATTAGGGAATAGCACTTCGTAAGAGAAATTTAGGAGGTGTGGCCTTGTTGGAGGAAGTATGTCATTGGGGGTGGGCTTTGGGTTTTTTGGATTTGTTTTTTGGTTTGTTTGTTTGTTTTTATGTATATGAATGCTCTAGCTGCATGTACACCTACATGCCAGAAGAGGGCATCAGATATCATTACAGATGGTTATCGGCCACCATACAATAGTGGAAATTGAACTCAGGACCTATGGAAGAGCAGCCAAGTTCTCTTAACCGCTGAGCCATCTCTCCAGCCCAGGCTTTGGGTTTTAAATGCTCAGACCAAGCCCAGTTCCTACTGCCTGCCAATCTGGATGTGGAACTATCGGCTACCTCTCTAGCACCATGTCTACCTGCATGCTGCCATGCTTCCCACCATGATGACAACAAACTGTAAGCCTGCCCCAAATAAATGTTTTCCTTTATAAGAGTGGCCATGGTCACAGTGTCCCTTCACATAAATAGAAACCCTAAGACATACACATTCCTCTAAGAACTCAAGACCAATTTAGAGGTAAACACAGTAAGTCAGCTATTAAGAGTAATTTTCTTCCCCCAATTGGCTTTTTGATTGGTTGGTTGGTTGGTTGGTTGGTTGCTTGCTTGCTTGCTTGCCTGACTGATTTGAGATGGAGCCTATGTAGCCCTGGCTGGCTTGGAACTCACTAGGTAGACAAGACTGGCCTCAAACTCACCACCACCCTCAGCTTCCCTGAGTTGATTTTCTTTCTTTTTTTAATTTAATTTTATTTATATATTTATAAATATATAAATATCCTGAGTTGATTCTTAATGTAGAAACTTAAGTCCAGCTAGGCACCTCTGTGCTCTCAGCTATCCTAATAAAAAAGTCAACTCATTCATGAAGAGCCAAGGTCTTAACAGATTTTCCTTCTAGACTTCCACTTTGCCTTCTACTCAATCTACTCCAACTTGCTAGTTTTCCAACATGCCACATAGTACACTCCAGGAGTTTTTGTCTTGCCGTTCTCCTGCCCAGAACAGAGGCCAGCAAGCTCTCCTAAAAGGCCCATACAATAACTACTTCAGGCTTTGGGGGCTACTCTACATCGGAGGCAACTACTCAATTCTGTACTCTAGCGCAAGGCCACCAAAAAGGACATACAAAGCAATGGGCATGGCCAAACACAGTCCCCAGGATGCAATATGCCAGTCTTTAGTCTAGCACACCATAATAAGTGCTCTAAAAACATTTACTAACCAAATTAATCAATGAATGGATCAATTATACCCCATGGAGCCTGGTAGAACCAGTAACAACACAGGTCTCTGTTGTAGATATAAATATGTTTTTGTTTGGGTCCCAGGTGTGGGATGTGGGACTGATTCAGATGGTCCACAGCAGCAGACTATTCACCTCATGTGGGCTCTGAGAGGAGCTCTTTACCAGTTGCAGGTAGTTTAAATCTGAGGACTCTGGAGAGAGAATAAATGCCAGAGCCCAGAGGGAGTGGTAGCTCCGAGAAGGAACAAGGCTACTGCTGCTTCTCTCCTTGCTGCTCCTGGTTGCTGTTGTGAAACAGGAAGCTGAAGATCTCCTGAAAACAAGGATTGGACTGGCTCCAAGGAACCCGACAACCCTAGCCAACAGGAAGCAGCTAAGAGAACTGCACCCCCTCTCCCACTAACCCTTTCTCTCTCCTATCTGGTGTTGGGGTGTTGGAAGGGATTGGGGTGGAGTAGGGAGAGGAGATATTTAAAAATGTAAATGAAAGGTTTTTTTTTTTAACGTATGCCTACAGGTCTCTAGATGAATATACCCCGGGCCTCCAACTCAGTATTCATTCTCTCCCCATCACTCCCATACCACCTTGTAACCTTTGCTCCTCTGAACCCCACCCTCCTGCTGTAGCATCCTCCACAGCAGCTGTTGATTAACTGCAGTCTCCCCCATCCCTGAGACTACCTCTGGGTATCAAAGGAACAGGGAGGCAGCCCCATTTTCAAACAAATGTCCTCAGCAATAAAAGTGGTAAGAACTAAAATACATAAAATAGATGCCATAAGAGTGAAATGTGTCTAGACTGGAGTTGGAGTTTTCCATAAGGTATCAGAGTCTTCAACATGAAAATGAGCTGCTTCCCTCAGGGTGTTTTAAAAGGCCTGTCATGCGTGAAATGTCTGTCCGTGAAACACACCTTTCAGTACTAAAGCCTCTGATAATGAGTCACTCACCTGTTCTGTCTGCTTGCCTTGACTTTCACCTGAGTTAGCTCTCATTCCTTGCAGGAGGTCTGAGGCTGCCAAGAACCTAAAACCTCATCACTGGAAAATGTCACTAGCAAGCACTAACCTTTACAGAGTCTGCTACACACATGTGGGGTCTGGGGGCACATACTTCTAGTCCCAGCACAGAATACACTCACCTTGTTAGTATTCCACACGGAGCAGCAAGATGAGGCAAGTATCCTCCTCTGGGGTATAAATGAGGACACCAAGGTGAGTGGTCAGCCCCAGGTGGCTCAGCTAGTAAAGTGGCCAAGAATGATATAATCAGGCCTTCCCACTGCCAGTGTTCAGTCAGTCTTTTTTTTTTTTTTTTAAGATTGATTTTGGCCTGTGTGTGCATGTATCTGTGTCTGTGTGTATGTGTCTGTGTGTATGTGTGTTTATATCTGTGTGTGTCTGTATTTGTGTGTCTATGTGTATGTGTGTATATATGTGTGTGTCTGTGTACGTGTGTATATGCATATGCACATGGATATGCAGGTGCCCATGAAGGTCAGAAGGGGAACATCAGATCTTCTAGAGCTGGAGTTACACCTTTGTGAGCCACCCAATTTAGGTTCTGAGAGCCAAATCCAAGACCCCTGAATAAGCAACAAGTCTGACCTCACATATGAAAGCCATCTGTCCAGACCCACCATCTTTTTTTAATGACATCTCTCTGATAGGGGGCCTCAAGTGACTTGGACCTCAAGACACTAAGGTCCTTACTACTGGCTTGATGCAAATAGAGCTGCTGCAGATGAAAACTATCATTTCTAACCTGATACCAAGCCCCAGAAGAGCCAAGCCTATGGAAGGCAGTGCCTGGTGATCTGGAAATCAATAGCGTGTCAAAAATTACACAATATTCCTCACTAGAAATAAACACATTTGAGCCTGAAGAACTGTACGGCTGTTTAATCATCAAATCAATGTGAATGAACTCTTCGTCTCTGGGCCAGAGGAGACACCCAGTCCATGATGAAACTGAGCATCAGGAAGCTGGACAAGTGGAAGTTGATGGTCAGAAAAAAAAAAAAAAGTCCATCTCAGGGCCTGGAGAGCTGGCTCAGCAGTTAAGAGAACCCACATGGCTGTTCACAATTGTCTGAAACTCCAGATTAAGGGGATCTGACACCCTCATACAGACATATGAAATAAAAATAAATAAATCATTTTTTTAAATGTCTATCTTGAGCTGGGAGTTCTGGTACACACCTTTAATCCCAGCATTCATGAGACAGAGGGGATCAGATCTCTGTGAGTTAAAGGCCAGCCTGGAACAAAGAGAGTTCCAGGACAGCCAGGGCTATACAGAAAAAGCCTGTCTAGAAAAATGTAAAAGAAAAAAAAGAAATAAAGAAAGAAAAAAGAAAAAGTCCATCTCAAGGATAGAACTAAGTATGAAATGAAGCATTATTGCAAATGGCCTTTCCACCTACCATCTACCAGCTGCCCCTTCCCGAGAATGCCCAAAATTACATCCCACTCCAACCCCCTCAGTGAACAAGAGAGAACACTGCTGAGGAAAGGGAGAAAGGAGAAGGGAGAAAATTCTATTTATCCCCAAAAGTCACCCTAGCTACCTTTCATTTCCAACAGAGATTACTGGGACCATTTCTTTTCCTGGAATGTTCTCCAAACCAGAAAAGACCCAAATATACTCTTGGAAAGAGTAAACAAGATGAGTCCATACCCAGGGACAGTAGGTCTGAAAAGGCTCACAGTCTTCCCCATCCTGCAGAGAGTGAGTTTTAACTACACTTCTTAGTGTGTAAATGGCCAGAGGTTGCTCGGATCAGTACTAATAGTAGGAATCCCAGACCAATGGCAAGGTTCCTCAGCAGATAAGGACAATAAACCTCACCTAGGAACAGAAAAGAAACCTTCTTTTCATTCAGCTCATCCCAGGAAAGGGTTAACAACTTAAGGCCAAGAGGAAAGGGCATGCAGCAGATGAATGAGTGAGATTTCAAAAAGTTCTTAAAAGAATAGCTCAAGCAATTTGCACAACTAGATTCTTGGGCACATACCACTGGAGCTAGAACAGCCCAAAGGAGCCAACAGAGCAAACTGCTTGGATCCAGGTGTGTCTGTGCCACCAACAGAGTAACAGGTGCATATGAACAAGTAATTTGCTGGGTCCTGGAAGCCAATGGTTCTCTGTCATGGACAATGAGACCTAGGTGACTCAGTGTGCTTGCTGTTGTGTTCCGGGACAAGATGGGGATGGATAGCTACACGGAGCACGCCTCCCATTCATCAATCCCTTCCGGGGCTGGGGGAGCGTATTTGGAAAGAAAGAAAATGCAAATTCTTCCAAGAGAAGTAAAATCTCACATCACAAGGCCTGTTGAATATCAGCCAATCAAATAACACAGCAAAATAAGTTACGATTTAACCCAGGAACAAAATGACGCAAGAGATGAAACTACATGGATAGATGTATGTAAAGTAATGGGTTCCACTGTGGGTTCCATTGTGTAAAGCAATTCCCATGGATGCACAGCTACAATGGTGAAGCTGGCCAACAAGGGGGGAAAATCCACAACCATAACCAAATATGAAGAATGTATGGATGGTTTTTCTTATAAAATAGCAGCATTCAAATTATCGTCCCCAGGATAGCTCCATCGCATCTCCTGGATTCCTGATGGTCGTGCTGATTCCAGAGTTCAAATACCATACTAAAATCAGAAGTTTGAAGGGGAGCGGGCAGAATTCTGTATGGTAACAGGCCCTTCCACGTAATTCTGCTTCCCACTATACAGCCTGAGAACTGCGGTAACAAGAAGACGCTTAAAGAAAAACTATGACAGGACAAAATCTAATTCCTAACAACTCAGCAGCTATTTCTTGAGCGCCTACAAAGCATTAAGCTGCTTCCCACTTGGTGGCAAGTAAATGCCACTGAAGTCTACGACAGCTGTATTAAGGGTCTTCTACAGGCTTCTCCCCTCACATCAGCTGGACGCACCAGAAATCTGCAAGGTACATGGAATCAAAAGCAGACTGGCGCCGGTTGCAAGCCTAGGTGACCTGATTTCTGGGGAGGCCCCTCCTCTTCACCACTCCACGCTCACCGCACCAGAGTCTGCGGGGGAGCCCACAAAGCCACCAAGGTATGAAGGCTTCTGGCGGAGCCACTCGGAGTCCCTCTCCACCGCCGCCTACTCCGGTGCACTCAAGGTTAGGCCACCCAAGTGCCCAGTCCACGCTAACAACCGCTAAGGCACGGAGCTGGAGAGTCACAGCGGAGGGGGCGGGGCACTGCGAGTCACCTGGGCCACGTGGTCACGCCTGTTAAGGTGACAAGGTCACACGCCAGAGTTTCCTCCCAGCTTCGCCATGGCTGCAAAGCCTGAGCTCAGGCGGTGTGAAGCTCATCTGCACCAGATTCCCAGCGCTCCACATGCCGCGCGATCTGGCAGCAGGGTCTGCCCGGGCTCTGTGCGCGAGTGCTACTCACCCGGAGGGAAGGAAAACAGCCCCGCCGCAGCCCGGAACCCAAACTCCAGGAAACCGTGCCTCCGCCACCCGGTGCCTACAGAAGCCGGTGCCGTGTGGCCTGCCGGGACTTGTAGTTCTCGGTTCCTTAAGCTGCTGACACCACTCTAGGTCCCTGAGCCTGAAAGGAGTCTTTCGCTGTTTCTCTGCCTAAAATACCCACACAGAATCCTACTCAGAACGTTTTTTCAGGAGTCAAGTTATAAATTCGTGTTTAGTGGAGGATGAAATTGTGGACCTGTAGATTGTAAGTAGGCATTAGATTCTTATTATTTTAATGATTAGAATTATCGGTGATCCTGATGTATTGATCTCTAATAACCAAATGTGGACTTAAAAGATGTACTTTGGAAACATTTACAAGGCACCCATTCTAGAAACAACAGAAGCGATTCCCGCCGTGGGAAGACACAGGTGGAATGGAAGATTCATCTTTCAGTTCAATGTAATTCTAATCGAAAAATCAAACAATGCTTTTACCTAGCCATTTACAAGCTGATCTAAAAAGAAACACAGGAAAAAGCATAATCAAGACTATGGAAGAAGAACATGCTTCAAGGACTTGGCCTTCCATACTTCACATGTACGATTAGGCTATGAAAATTAAGACCGTGATATTGACATAGGCTGGAGTAGAGGAGTGGAATGTTCTAGAGAGCCCAGAAGCCTCAACTGGATAGACAAACATTCCAGACCATTGTGGGAAGGTGGAGGGTTTCAGGACATGAGCTGAACACTAGCTCCTTGCTGGACACTTTAACTAGCTCCACATGTAGAAACTAATTTCAAGTCAAGATTCTAACGAGAAAATTAAGGTACCTTTTAAAAGAAAATAAAGGAAAACATTCCCATGAGCTCAAGACAGGGCTTAAGTGAACTGTATTAAATTTAAGAACTTAGCTTCATGGAAAGGCAGCATAGAAAGCCACAAGGTTGGATGTGGTGGCACACTGACACCAGGCTATCCTGGTCTACAAAGCAAGTTCCAGGACCACCAGGATTACATAAAGCAACCCTGTCTCAAGAGATAGCTTCTCAGTCAAGAGGAGTTCCTCCTCTTACAGAGGACCCAGGTTCACTTCCCAGAACCCACAAGGCAACTCACAGCCTCCTGAAATTTCAGTTTCAGAGACTCCAATGCCCTCTTCTGATCTTTGTGGGCAACAAGCATACATGTGATATACATACAAACATATCGGCAAAACGCTTATAAAATAAAGTAAATCTAACCCTAAAGAGAGAGAGAGAAGGTGACTACAGCAGAGAGACATGGAGTTTACCAACACAGTCCTCACCAATTCAAGTCTGAAGTTTATACACACTGAAATAAGAAGATCAATAATGTAGTGGAAGAAATATTAGACTCTAGAGGGCTTCTTTACCCCAGCTAGTTTCCAAATAAATTGAGACAGAGACCTTTTAGATTTATAAAAGCTTTAAGGCACAATAACTGGACAGACATCAACCCTCTAAGCTATTTTGCTATTTCCTAGCTACACACTCCAAGTTACTTGCCTTAATTTTTCATGCCTGGGCTGCTTCTGTTCCATCAAGCTAGCCCTCATGGCCAATGTGCTCATGGTTCAAACTGCCCATTGGGGACTTCCTTCTCCTCAGCTTCATCTCCTCTTTTCTGTCCCACCTCGTGGTCCCCATTTGACCCCAATCCAGAGAACCTAAGCTCTCTTTTTTTGCTTTTGCCCAGTTACAGGCTTCCAGCTATTTTATTAACCAACCAACTTTAAATTGGGAAGCAAGGTTTACACATCATATGGTGTACATGAGAATGTGCTTGTCTGGGCCGTAACAAGATCTTGGGGGCCAGTATTTAACACCTGGCTGCATAGCACCAGAACAACCCCCAACACAATAATGTTCAGATGGGGCAAGAATCAGTAAAGGTATAATATGAAGAAAGCGGTATAGAGAAGGAAGCATTAATTCTGCTCAAGACGAAACTAAAAGTTGACTTGTAGGTTAAAAATTAAAAGTAGAACAGGGGACTCCCCAGAGGAATGATGTTTGTTTGGGAGCAGCCCAAACAAAGTCACCCAAAAGCACTAAGATGGAGCAGAATGAGGCTGGTGAGATGGCTCAGTGAATAAACGTGTGCTTGCTACACAAACTTGATGTGTTGTATCCCCAGAACCTACATACTGGTGAATAGAGTGTCTCGTCCTCTAATCTCCACGTGTATATTGTGGAATGAACACATGTACATGTACACACAGGCACACAAACATAGACAAAATAATAATAAGTAATTTAAAAAATTTTAAAGGTTGAGCAGAATATAGGAAAAGACTATATATATTTATAGTAAATAGATATATTTTTATATTTTATATATTAAATATATATAAGTTATATATAATACTATATATTTATATGTAACTATATATTTTATATATTATATACTATATATTTATATAAAAATACTATATATTTATATATTTATATATTTAATACTATATACTTATATATTTAATTATATAATACTATATATTTAATACTACATATAATAAATATATACAGTATTTATATTATATTATATTTACATATATATATATAGTTTGGGGGGGGTTGTAGGTGGAGTCCAGCCATACAGCACATACTTAGCATGGCCATGATCCTCAGTTTAATCTCCAGGAGCACAGGAACAAACCTCGAACAACAGGCGAGAGCAAATGAATGTGTTTGCCTAGCAAGTGGGAGGAAGAGGGTGAAAAAAATTACATAATCCAGTTGCTATAATTAAACAGTAAGTTTAACTATCAGACTGTTAATACTGCAGGCCAGAAGTTATTACTGTGGGGTGCAAAGTGTAAGGCACTTTCAATTTATATAGTGAATGTGAATTTCATATTAAAATTTAATTAAATTGATATTTTAAGTTTTCAGATGTTCGATTAAATATGATAGATTAAACACGCCTACTTAAATCCTCTCCCTTCTGAAATCCCATGAAAAAAATATTTTTAAAAAAAAAGAATTAAAAGTACAACACAGAAAGTCAAAATAGATAGGAAAATCAAAAGACCAGTATAAGATGCTCCAAAGCAGACAGGCAACTGAGGCACATTTAAAACAAGTGCTGGCTGGCTGACCCCACCCCAACAAGAGTCTGATCTTAGAGTCTAATTTCAAGTCTGGACCTCAGTAATTTCCCAGAGGCCCATAGTTGATTTCACCAGGGTGGTCAGGAGAAAGGTTCTAGCAAGGAGGCAGTGTGCAATGGTGAAAAAGCAGGTACATTGAGAGCAGTTCTCAGGCCCAATAGCATCACCTACAGATCCCCAAACATCCTCCCAGGCCATCCCTGGACCTGTTAATTCCAGTTTCAACAGGCAGGATCCCAACACAGTACTTAGTGGAACTTCCCAAGAGGTTTTAGTCTCTAGCCAAGATTGACAACATTAGTGTACAATCAATGAATTCTGTTTGCCCTGTGTGCCTTATTGCAGATTTTCTAATTTGATGGCATCTTTATTTCCTTCCTGGTAAGCATTCCATTGTCTTGGCCCCTGCTTACCTAAAAAGTTCCTGTAAAATCAAGTGAGTGCTTTGCCCAACTGAAGATTGATGCTCAAAGTTGTCGCATTTCATTGGATAGAAAAATCCAGCAATGCTTCTCTCCCCTGGCTCACCACGCTCCAACTATGGCAGCTTCTTTTCCGTTCCTCAACCTGCCAAGCTGGCTGTGGCCCTTATGCTTGTTACTCCCCATGTCTTCAGAGGTCCGCTCCATCCCGGAATATCTGCTCTCTGGGCTAATGTCATGTCCACAGACAGGCCATCTGTGCCGGCTAGCTTTATGTCAACTTGACACAAGCTGGAGTAGTTTTGGAAAAGGAGACCTTAGTTGAGAAAATGCCACCATCAGACTGGCCTATGGACAAGCCTGTGGTGGATGTTTTTTCATTGATGATTGATATGGGAGGGCACAGCTCACTGTAGGTGGGGCCCCTCTGGGCTGGTCCTTGGTTTTTATAAGAAAGCAGGTTGAAAAAGCCATGAGGAGCAAACCAGTAAGCAGCATACCTCCATGGCCTCGGCATCAGCCCCTGCCTCCAGGTTTCTGCCTTGAGCTCCTGCCCCATGTGACTTGGACAATGGATACCTTCCTCACCCAAGCTGCTTTTGATCATGGTGTTTTATCACAGCAGTAGGAACCTAAACCCTGTTTACAACTGCCCAGCCACACACACACACACACACACACACACACACACACACACATTCTCTCTCTCTCTCTCTCTCTCTCTCTCTGAGACTTATTCTATCCCCTTATAGCACTTTTTTAAAGCACTTTTTTTTTTTTACTTAAAATGATAGCATGCTTTCTTCATGAATGATATCATTCATTTTTTCAAATGGTTTTGTCTGTCTGCTGTTAGAATAGAAATTCTAGGGCAACGAGGATTTGGATCCAGGATGCCTGACATACAATTGGTATTCCATGCTGAGGGCAGAATGCTGACAAGCGGCAAAGTCCCTGCTCTTGTAGACAAAGAGAATCATTTGGCTAAGGTTGAGAAGGAAAAAGAAAAGTGATACACGAAGAAATAACAGGATAGTTATGTGCTGTAATAAACCCTGGGAAGGACAGAAGCAGGAATGTGACAAAGAGAAACCATGCAGAGGCCACTGATCCCCTTTTTGAACAGCATGGTCAGGTAAGGTTCCTGTGAGGAAACCCCAACCTGACAAGTGAGGGGGTCATCCATGGAGAAGGGGCTAAGAATGTTCCAAAGAGCAAAAACCACAAGTGTAAAGACTCATGAATAAAGGGAAGCTGGGTGTGTTTGAGAAACAGAGAGGAACCTGGTGTGACTGAGGCAAAGACACAGTGGGTAAGGAGGTGGATTTACCACATAGAGCTTAGGTTTGGATTTTCATCAACAAATGACAGAAATCCATTAGAGAGTTTCAAACTGGGAGGGGGTCTGACCAGAGACGCTCAATAGAAAAATGCAGCAAAGCAGCCAGAGCCGGAAGGGAAACATTTCAGAATCTCCCCAAGGCCCAGCTGTGTTTCTGCCGCAGCAAGACCCGAGGCTGGTGATTGAGTATTTAGAATTTCATGCAAGATTTTGTGTCTCTATTCCGAAAATGAACCATCTGCAAGAAGAATCAAAGCACGGGGTTCCTCTTTGAGGACATAAACAAAAATCAGTATAGAGGAAGTGAGGAGGAGAGTCTGAACACAGAGCCTGAGCTAAGGGAAGAAGCAAAGCCAATGTGATGACCAACAGTACCCAAAGGTGAGCAGTGCTGTTCAGGGAGAAAAGCAGCAGCGTGAAGCACTGACCGCAGCCAGGAGGCTTGTGTCTGTGTCTGCCCAGAACAGAAGGTCCCAACAGGAACTACTGGAAGCTCAGACCTAGGCTAGTCATCATCCAGCTCTCTCAGAGGGTGGTGTGACGTCCACTTGCCAGTCTTCACGGGTGTGCTCGGGCTGGAAGAGCCGAAGCAGGACCCTCAGAGGGAGGCTGAGACCTAATCTATGTCAATGGAAACCTACCTAGCCTGCAATACAATCTGGTCACACTGTCCTGGGCCTGATAGAAGGCTAAAGGAATGTGGGTGTGATAATCTAAAAGGAAGCAAATCAATGCGAGCAATCCAGAATTTCTGACCTGGGGGGGGGAGTAGCATTATAATCAAGCTGAGGAACCCAGGAAAGGCATAGCACTGGGAATGTCACTGCCCTCATCTGTCCTAAGAAGAAAACTCCCTTGTGAAAATAGTGCACACATGTCAGTTACAGAAAAAGCCATATGAATTCTTCTGTATGTGTGCATGTGTACGAATGTGGATGTATATATATGTATGTGCATGTGTGCCTGTGTGTGTGTGTGTGTGTGTGTGTGCGCATGCACATGTTGGAGAGATACAATGGGTGTGTGTCCATATGGCAGCCAAAAACAATCTCAATTGTCTTTCCTTATATGTCTTTATTTTATTTTTTGAGAGAAGATCCCATTGGCCTGCAATTTGACAAACAGGCCAGCCAATTGGCTGGCAAATTCTAGAGATCTCTCCCTGGGTGCCTCCCTGGTGTTAGAATTATAAGCCTGCATTGCCACATCTGGTTGGGTTTTTTTGTTGTTTTTTTTTTGTTTGTTTGTTTGTTTGTTTGTTTCTGGGAGGGGTCCGGGGATCAAACTGAGGTACTCATGTTTGCAAGAGAAGCACTTTACCAAACTGAGCTATCGCCCCAGCATCCCAGGTGAATCAGAATCCCAAACAAGTTTCTTGGAATGGGATAAGACTGTATACATTTGAATACATTTCATGTACTATGCTAATTTGGATTTTTGTTTTTCTCCTGAGACAGGGTTTCTCTGTGTAGCCTTGGCTGTCTTGGACTTGCCTTGTAGACCAGGCTGGCCATGAACTCATAGCCATCTGCCTGTCTCTGCCTCCCTGAGGGCTGGGATCACAGGTGTGCACCACCACTCCCAGCTTAATATGGAGTCTTTAAGTGTATTTTTGCATTTAATCTTCATGTTATATGCAATCACTATCATTATTATACCTCATTTTACAGTTGAGCAAACTGTGGTCCAAAGACTTAAGTAATTGTCCAAGATCACCCCATAGACCAACCTTCCTAGTGCTATAACCCTTTACTACAGTACCCCAACCATAAAATTATTTTGCTACTTCATAACTGTAATTTAGCTACTACTATGAGTCATAATGTAAGCAACCCACAGGTTAAGAACTGCTGCCATAGACACAAAACTGAGCCCACGCCCCATGAGCCTGACTCCAAGGCTACCCTCTGAAACTGGGAGGTCCACTTGGACCAGTGATGGATTCAAAAAGAAAAACATTTCAGGCAAACATCCAAGGCCAAGGAAAGTTACACCCTAGGATAACTGTGGGCTCATTTTAATAGGAACTGAGCAAATGATAATGAATGGCAATTCTTTATAACCAGCCAGTCATTAACCACATCTCCCAAATTAAGTGACAAGTTGAGATTTAAGAATTCAGTTCCAACCTTCCCCACACTACTAATTGACCACTGGGTCTTGGGGATTCTCTTGTAAAGCAAACAGATTTTATAGGTAAAATTCTAAGGGCTCTTCCAAGCTTCATAGTCCATGATTTTTCAAATGTATAGCAAGTTCTGATCTTCTGTAGATGCCCTCACACTGAAAAACTGAGACTAGTGTGGAGACCATGCCAAGTAAGCCTCTGTACTGAATATTCTCTGTGTTTATCTCAGGGGCTTTTTCATCCTTCTCTTCCCTGTGCTCCAGAAAAGCTGGCCTCTATAGAGGCTACATGCCCAGGGCTCAGCAGCCTCTGTTTTCTAAATGGGCTTGTCCAGTGTAAACCTGAGTGGAACTGGGACACAGCTGTGTTCAAAGGCATAAAAAGGGAAAGAAATGTTTATTTTGGTTCATGATTTTGGAGACTTCTGTCCATAGACAGTTCCCAGTGTAGGGGACCTACGTGGAAAACATCATGGCAATTAGAGCGTATGGCAGAGAAAGATGACCATCTGGTGGGAGGGGGCAGGAAATACAGTAAGCCACCCATTTTCCTACTTCCACTACTGTTCAGCCTATTAGATGCTGCCACCCATATTTAGAGTAGGGCTTCCCACCTCAATTAACCTAATCTACAAAATCCCTCCCCGGAGGTTTGTTTCCATGGTGAGTTAAGTCCTATCAAGTTGACAGTCAAAAATAACCATCACAGTAACAGAGAATCACTAAGAGGAGATAAAGTATCTTCTCCAAAAAATGCCACACCATGTTCTTCTGTTCGTCAAAAGAACGATGAGTCTCTGGTGTGGCAATGGACCAAGGCAGAAAAGAGAGAGGGAGAGGAAAAAAACGGTAGGTAGGTCATGGGAAGCATCAGAAACCAGGCTTTTCCCAGGAGTGGTGGTGCACACCTTTAATCCCAGCACTGGTGAGGTAGAGGCAGGTGGCTCTGTGTAAGTTTGAGGCCAGCCTGGTCCACAGAGTGAATTTCAGAACAGCCAGGGCTATGCGGAGAAATCCCATCTCAAAAAACAGGGAAAAATGAAAGAAAGAAAGAAAGAAAGAAAGAAAGAAAGAAAGAAAGAGAGAGAGAGAGAGAGAGAGAGAGAGAGAGAAAGAAAGAAAGAAAGAAAGAAAGAAAGAAAGAAAGAAAGAAAGAAAGAAAGAAAGAAGCCAGGCTTTTGTCCAAAGGAAGAAAAGAAAGAGGGGAAAGAAAATAAAACAATGCCCAAACGCAACTGTGGTGTGCAATTAGAGAACAATAGATGAATGCTTTCTGTAATTAGAGGGAGGAAAATCATCATGAATGATTGGAGCTGCTTTGTCTGCGATGACCTTCTGCACCCAGAGAGCTAGGCCCATGAGAGATGCAGACCCGGGACTTTGGTGTCTTTTTTTAGTTGTCTTGGGAAATTAAATCTCATACCAGCCTTCTGCTGTCAGGAAAGGACAGAGCAGGCGGCAAAGATGCTCTCACTAGGAGAAACAGGCAATTGGAAATGTGAGTCAAGCCGAGGCCGATGAGATCCTGAGAAAAAAGGTTCTACATGGTGGTGGCATCTCTGCAGGAGTAGGAGGCAAATGGGCTCTGGCACCGTCTCTCATGCCCCTTTTGCCAAACTCTGAAATAAACATCTTACATTTGGCAATAAGCATGGGTTATCAGCTAATACATTTTGGAGGGTTTTTTTAATCAACAGTTAGAATCATTTTCATAGATATCAGCTACATATTCACCACACAGCAGCTCACAGCAGCCATCTGTAACTTCAGTCCGAGGGGATCAGACCGTCTCTTCTGGCCTCCAAGCACACTGCGTGCATGGAGCCCCCTTCTTCCAGGAAGCACATTATTGGAGTCAGCACAGAGGCACAGAATTAGCACCTGTCTTAGTTAGGATTTATTCCTGTGATGAAACACTATGACCAAAAGCAACTTGGGGAAGAAAGGATTTATTTCACTTATACTCACACTTCATACTTCATCACTGAAAAAAGTCAGGGCAGACGCTCAAGGCAGAAACCTGGACACAAAACCTGATATAGAAGCCATGGAGGAGTGCTGCTTACTAATAACTTGCTCAGGCGGCTTTCTTACAGCTCCTAGGACCGTGAGCCCAAATAGGGAAGTACTCAAACTGGGCTGAGCCCTCCCACGTTGATCGCCAATTAAGAATATGCACTACAGACTTGCCTACAGGCCAGTCGTATGGAGACGTTTTTTCTCAAATGAGAGTCCCTCTTCCCAAATGACCCTAACTTGTTTTCAAGTTGACATGAACTAACCAAAACCCACTAACTAAAACTATCTAAGTAACCTGAAGGTGAGTCTCCTTTCTTGTTCTTTCTGGACTCTGGCTGGCTGGTTCAACTCAGTTGTTCTGGCTCAAACTCCTCTCCAAGCTGACTTGATTCAAACTGGCTTCTCTCTCTCTGCCTCTCCTGAATTGTTCTACTTGGCCTCAAACTAACTCTGGCAATCTGTTCTAATCTTCTGGCTCCTTCTTATTCTCTGGCTTGTTCTGTCTTTACCTGTCTAGCTTGTGATAAGCATTCTTCTACCAGTGAAACGAGCTAAATCTAAGACAAGTTAAAGTATTTAAATGCAGGTTGATCAGGAGCAGCTCTCATAGGGTTCACTGGTCCCAAAGAACAGAGTCAGCAAAGTTGCCATGTAGGGGAAAACAGAAAAACGGGGGCGATAGGGGGCAATGCTGTTGTGTAAAGAGACAGGAAAAGAGATGAAAAGAGAGAGATGGGAACCAAAACTCACGCCTCAGCTGCTTGTTCTGAAGCCCAACAATTTGTTCTCTCTCCAACCTGTCTCTGTAAAACTCTCCTGGTAAAACTGCCTCCTCTTTTTCTCTGTGTGTGCCATTCTCTGGCTTCAACTGCCTCTGCTGATCTCTGCTGCACTGCCTCTCAACTCACTGATTCGACCAAACTGACTAAACAAAACTGAACCAGAACTCAAAAACTGGTTGCCAGTTCTCAGTGTGTCTCAGTGGTTGTGATGTTAATGTTGGGTATCTGCTTGATTGCAATGGGAGTCACCTAAGAGATTTACCAAGCACAGCTCTGGATGTACACTTGAGGGAGTTGCCAGAGACAACTGGATCATGAGGGCTCTCACCTACCTGTGGTTTAGGACATTGATAGAGTCAGAATTTGAATATATTATCGAGAGGCAGTAGAACTGTGGGAAGTGAAGCCTTGTTGTAGGAAGTGATTCATTGGAAGCATGCCTTTGTGTAGAATGAAGTTCTGGCTCCTTTCTGTTACTCTGTCTCCTGTCCACAGAGAGGCGAACCACTTTCCTCTACTACATGCTCTTCACCATGCTGCTCTGCCTTACCAGGAGTGATGGAGCCAGGTGACTGTGCACTGAACCATCTCAAACTAGGAATTAAATCTTTCCTCCTTTAAGTTTTGTGTGATTGGTGATTGGTCACAGTGATAGAAGCTTAACTACCACGGCTGTGAATACTTGATATGCAAAGGGTTGAGTTTAATACTCATCACTACAGCAGAGGGCAGGCGAGTTGGAGATGCCCATCATTGGTAGAGCACTTGTCTATCATGTATAAGGCCCAGGGTTCAATCACCAGTACCTCTCACACAAAAATATCTATGTATGTATTTCATAGATCATGTATTTTACATATATAAATATTAAGACTGTGGCTATTAAAGAGAAACGCTTTCCTTTGTGCTCTATTTTGAGAGTTAATAAAATAGTTGATGAAAGGAAAAATTACGTGGGATTCTTCTGATTGGCTGGTTGGTTGGTTGACTAGTTGTTTTGTTTGTTTTGAGACAGGGTCTCACATAGCCAAGGCTAGCCTTAAACTTCTGATCCTCCTGCCTCTGTCTTTCTAGTGTTGCACTTTCAGATATGTGCCACTATATCTTGCTGAAAAATTCCCTTTAAAGAAGTATTTCAACTGAAAAAAGAAAATAGATGACAGAATTAGACCATCACCAACTTGCAATTCTAATGATTGACAGATGTAACATCAACCATAAGTGATGGCTAGCAAAACATCTGATCCTTCAAATAGATGCACCCCACATTGTTTTAGCCTTGTCACACCTTGATGCAAAAAAAAAAAAAAGCCAATCTCTGAATGTTATCAGGTCTCTATATTTAATGAAAGATGTATATGAAACAGACAGAATTCGGTATAAAATGTTGAATGACAGGAAGATGTCACATTACTGGCCTGCAAGATGGCTCAGAGGATAACACTCCTTGCCACCAAGCTTGACAACTGGAGTTTAATACTGGAGATCAACATGGTGGAAGAATAGAAGGAATTACTCTGGCCTCCACATATGGCATGCACATGGGTGAATACATACACATACACACACACACACATACACACACACACACACTATAAATAAGTATATAAGTGCACTAAAAAATGAAAAGGAACTAAATAAAGGCTGTGGAAACTCTACAAGTCAAATGATCCAGTTTATTTGATAAAATAGTAAATGAAAATAAATAAAAGAGTATGCTGGAAAGATGGCTCAGAGGGTTAGAGCATTTATTGCTCTTACAGAGGACCTAGGTTCAATTCTCAGTACTGACATGGCAGCTCACAACCACCTGTAACTCCAGTCCCAGGATCTGATGGCCTCTTCAGACCTCCCCATGTACTAGGTATATGTGTGGTACACAGGCATGCATGTCAGCAAAACAAACGTTTACATGAAAATATTTTTATTTTGTTTAATTACATTTTTATTTTTTATATTAATTACAGTTTATTCACTTTGTATGCCAGCTGTAGCCCCCTCCTCATTCCCTCCCAATCCCAGCTCCCCTTCCTCATCTCCTCCTATGCCTCTCTCCAAGTCCACTGATAGGGAAGGTCCTCCTCCCCTTCCATCTGACCCTCGCTCTTCAGGTCTCATCAGGACTGGCTGCATCATCATCCTCTATGGCCTGGCAAGGCTGCTTCCCACTCAGGGGGAGGTGATAAAAGAGCCAGTCACTGAGTTCATGTCAGAGACAGCCCCTGTTCCCCTTACTAGGAAACCCACTTGGACACTGAGCTGCCATGGCTACATCTGAGCAGAGGTTCTAGGTTATCTCCGTGAATGGTCCTTGGTTGGAGTATCAGTCTCAGAAAAGACCCCTGGGCCCAGATTTTTTCGTGCTGTTGCTCTCCTTGTGGAGCTCCTGTCCTCTCCAGGTCTTACTATTTCTCTCTTCTTTCATAAGATTCTCTGCACTCTGCCCAAAGTTTGGTTATGAGTCTCAGCATCTGCTTTGATACCTTGCTGGGTAGAGTCTTTCAGAGGCCCTCTGTGGTAGGCTTCTGTCATCTTTCCTGTTTTCTCCTTCTTCCAACGTCCATCCTGTTTGTCTTTCTGAGTGACAATTGATCATGTTACATAAATATTTTTTTAATCTTATTAGTGTTGATGATACATTCTAGTTTCCCTACCTCTGAGTATGTTTGAAATTTTTTACGTATCAAGTATTCTACAGGTTTGTGTTAATTTTTTTTAATTTTTCAGCAGAGGTGGTACATACCTTTAATCCCAGCACTTGGGGAACAGAGGCAGATGGACCTCTGTGAGGCCAGCCTGGTTTACAAAGCAAGTACCAGGACAGCGAGGGCCACACAGAGAAACACTGTCTCAAAAAAAAAAAAGAAAGAAAAAGAAAAAGAAAGAAAGAAAGAAAGAAAGAAAAAAAGAAAGAAAGAGAAAAAATAACACACTTTTAATTTCAGAAACTACATTTTATGATATTCATAACCCTGATCTTCAGAGATAATCATTACTATCTTTTTACAGTATACCCTTCTAACCTTTTAAATAATGTCTACTTCATATATCATGCTGTGAATATTATTTTGTAATCATGCTGTGAATATTATTTTGTAATCTGCTTTATTCCAGTAAATACACTTTCTCTTATTACCAAAAGTCCCAAAATACTATTCTTATTCTTAATGTTTACAATCATTTTTTTAGTTCCCCAAATTTACTGAATCAATCCTCTTTATTTTTCATTATTGTATCTGGGTGAGTGCATGCCGCTAGGCTGGGGGGTGCTCCATTGGTTGTGAGCCACCAGATGTGCTGGTATTGGTGGGTTATCCACCAGAAAACACTACTCAGACATGGGTTTAAGCCAACAGAAAGTCTCTATTAGCCAGCTGGTGTTTGTGATACCATTGTAGCCTCAAGCCTTTCTTAGGGTGAGCTTTTAAGAACAAAACCACATCCTGGACCAACATATTTAAGTTAGCAAGAACAGTTAGCCAGAAGCAGAACTACAGAAGCCAAAAGCAAGGTTAGTGCTTTTAGAATATTTCCCAAAACTATGGATTTTGATGGATTAGGTCTTTCATTTTGGCAGGTGGTAATGTCTATATGCAAAGTTTTATGGACTGAATGGTACTTCCATCATGGAGTCAGTGGTGCTAAGGTCTGGGGGCCTGCTACACTGGGATCCAAACTCAGGTCAACTCAGGTCCTCTGGAAGAGAGTTAGACACTGAGTTCAACCCTTCAGTCCTCTAATTTTCCTACTAAAATGTTTGCTGCAATAGACATCCTTGACATTCTCCATTAAAATCACAATTAAGCACCCCAAACAGATCTGTACATATTTTAAACACTTGCTACATGGCAGAGAAGGCCTGCAGACTGGCCAAGAAAGAACAGGCTGTTAAATAAACTGTTGATTAAACTGAGCTTCTGTGGAGAAAGGGTGAAATTGGACTGGGCCCTATCTCACATCAGGCACAATATTCAATTCCACCTGGAATGACTATAAAGCTTCTATAAGATAAGACCTTGCACAGGGAAGAATTTCTCAAACAATACACAAGGAACGCTAACCATAATGGGAAATGTTCATAAATATGCTAACTGCAGAATTAAATTATCTTGTTTACTGAAAGATACCATTGTTAGAGCAAAAAGGCAAGCAGAGTAATGGAAGATATTTGCAGCAGATAAAGAAGTAGTATTCAGTCACATGAAGAAGTCTCGCAGAACATCAGAGACATGCAACTCAGAGATAAACGAAGAAAGGAAACCAAAGGTAGGAATGACAAGATGGCTCAGCAGGTACAGTGCTTGCCATATAAACAAGAAGACTTGCATCTAATCCCCAGCACTCTTATGGTAAAAGTTGAATGTGGTGGTTTGCCTAGTGCTGGGGAGACAGAGACAAATGGATCCCTGGGGCTCACTAGCCAGCCAGCCTAGCTTGATTGGTGTTGGAGGGGGGTCTTATGCACTGTGTCTTCAGATGGTAATCTCAGAGCCCTGAGATCAGGTTACCACCCTGCCATGGGCACTTTATGTATGTTGAACCATCTCCTGTATCCATGAGATGTACGGAATGTTCCCTAGTTATCCCAGGTTGGCTAATAAAGTTGCTGACAGCCTGGGCTGGACAGAAGAAAGGTAGGCAGAGTGAAACTTCCCAGGTTTGGGGTCTCAAGAGAATCACAAGGAAAAACTGAGGAAGATGGAGAGAAGACAGAAGGTCGCCATGGGGTAATCAAGGCAAGAGCAGCTTGCTCTGAGAACTGGCCTGATAGTGCAGAAGCAGCCCAAACAGAACATGTGGAAGTATTTGGGATTTTGGATGGGAAGCAGACAAGATAGCTTAAAGAGTAGATATCTGCCCAGCTCTAGTGCTTTAGGCTTATTATAAATCTAACAAGTTTGTGTCCTTTAGTTAGAAAACAGCTAGCTTATGAATAATTGATGTTGTGATAATTTCCTGTATTTATTAATACATACAGAACAATTAATTCACTTTACAGATTGGCAAGCCTCAAGTCCCAGTAAGAGACCCTACCTCAGAAGAAAAAACTTTTTGTGCAGTGAACCATGGTTGATGCAGAAACTCACGAGTGGCCAAAGTGAAGAGAATAAACAGTGGAATGCTCAGTGACAAATAGAACATCTATATCAACCCATCCCTACATAGCCATCAAGGCTCAGGAATCTATCTCAGAAGTAGGGATGGAAAGATTGTAAGAGCCAGAGGCTAAAAAGGACCAAAACAAACAGGGTCGTTTGGACGTGACAGGACCACTGACTCATGAATTCGCAGCAGCTGTGATTACCTACACAAGACCTGCGTAAGATCAATCCAGTCAATGTTCTAGCATGGATGGATGAAGAGGTCATGAGCACCCAACCCTAGGCTGAGGAGCTATTGATAGTTAATGATTTCTAGGGGAGGGTGACTCTATATTCTTTAGGGATGTGGCTCCTGGTAGGCCAACCACACTCTCCAGTGGAAGGCCCCATAGCGATAACTATATGGACAGCACAAATCGGACTCGGTACTTTAAAAAAAAAAAAAAAAAAAAAAAGAGCTGGTTACAGTGATGTACACCTTTAATCCTAGCAATGGAAGGGCAGAAGATCTCTGTGAGTCTAAGGCCAGCCAGGACCACATATTGAGACTCAGTCTCCAAAAAGGGGGTTGGGGGCGGGGAGTAGATTTGGAAATAGTTATGAGGAGAGTGGGAGGTGGATGGGTTCAAAACCCATTATATGAAATTTTAAAAACAAACCAGTTACATTACAAACAACAACAACAAAAACCAAGATGGACAGTCAGTACCTGAGGAATGACACCCAAAGTTGAATTTAGGTCTCCACATGGAACTAGGTGTTAAGAACCTATTGCTGAATAGAAAATACGGAGAAATCAAGCTGGAAGCATCTCCCCTGTTGTTCAGAGCTCATGGTACTGGAAGGCGTTGTGCAGGCTGCCAGGAGAGAGAAATCGTGCATGGCCTTACCTGGCTATGGACACTGTGTGCTACAATACCTCATGCCGGGCAAGAAAAGCCCACCATGATGATGAGAGCCCAATAGCTTTCTGATTGGATCTGAGGCCTGATCCATGGGAGGAAACACATACCTGGTATAGTAAACACGGTCAAAAGCCTATGGCTGGGGGGCTGGGAGGGTGGGGGGTGGGAGGGGATCACAGGCCCTGGTGCAGAATCAATGTTTGGCTAAATAAAGATGTAATCAAACTGTTTACACCCTCATACTAGTGCTCTCTCAACCTGTGTCAGAGGAGAGAGCTTTTTTGTGGTGGTGGTGGTGGTTGTTTTACAGTGGGTGATGGTTAACGCAGAGAAACATGCCAGCCCAAAGCACTGACAATAAGTGACTGTTGGGTACTTAGCCTGAGAGGGGTGCATAAAACGATGTCCTCTGGACATGCATGGTACAGCCACTGTAATCAGGGGCACACAGCAGCTATGGCTACGTAAGATCTGTGTGGGTACTCAGGAGAGCATGCACATGATGCACGCGCGCATGCGCATACACACACACACACACACACACACACACACACGTATATACACAGGAAAACAGGATGACCAACCAGGAAGAAGATGGACTCACCAGGAGTGAGAGGGGAATGAGGGATCGCAATGGAGTGAATGTGATCACATAAGTATGAAGTTGTCAAAAAATAATCATTACAATCATAAATTCATGTACTGTCATTGCAAACGGTATCATACAATTGGCTGTGTTCCAGAGGATGTTCAGAACAAGATACTGACCAACCAAGAACATGCTAGTATTAGCATTTCCGGTTTCCAAGGGAGGAAACTGAAGTCAAGGAGTTAACTTACTCAAGATTATACAGTTTTTCGGTCAGCGGTAAGTAGGCCTCAGTGAATCACAACCACCACTTCTAAAACAGGACTTTATTTTTATATACTTTTTTTGTTGAGACAAGATTTTACTATGTCACTCTTGCTGACCTTGAACTCACAGAAATCTGCCTGACTCTGCCTCCTAAATACTGGAAATAAAGATATGTACCATAGGGCTGGAGAGATAGCTCAGAGGTTAAGAGCACTGGCTATTCTTCTAAAGGTCCTGAGTTCAAGTCCCAGCTTTGTCACACAACTTTGTATACATTTTCACTTATGCTTTTTTTTGTTTTAAGATTTATTTATTATGAATACCATACTCTGCCTTGCATGTACATGCAGGCCAGAAGAGGGCACCAGATCTCATTATAGATGGTTGTGAGCCACCATATATGGCTGCTGGAAGTTGAACTCAGGACCTCAGGAAGAGCAGCCAGTGTTCCTAACCTCTGAGCCATCTCTCCAGGCCCCTCACTTATGCTTCTTATTGTCTGTTTGGTTCTAGCCAATCTAGTGAGTGGTGCTGGCCATTCAAGCAGAGTTCATGACTGTGAGAAGAATTGAATCTTGGGCTTCACAAGGAAAATCCTTTCATTTACCAACATCTGGCTTCTGTCAGTCTCTTTCCCCCTGGCAGGAATGGGCTGCTGCCCAGGTCTAAGGTCACACTCGTGACCTTCATTTTCAGTTGGCCTTCCTCCCAATTGAGTCTAAGCCTACTGTTTCCGTAGATATTTTTTAAGGGGGTGGGGGAGAGGGGCTCAAAGTCAACTGACAATGAAAAAACAAAACAAAACAGTTGTGTTTCTATGGGCTAAATCTATTTATTTAGATAGAAGACATATTCCTCCTCCCTTTAGTTTTCTGGATCCCTCCCAAAGAAACACTCTCGTGTATAGATGGTTCTCTGGATTGCACAGGGAGACTCTTAAATTTACCTTTGTCAGGAAAAGGCATTTGGAAGTAGTTTGAGAGACATAGAATAAGGGTTTCACCTACCACAGAGAAACTTGCTTCTATTATTTAAAAACTAAAATAGGAGTGTGGAGATGGTTCTGTGGGTAAAGTGCTCGCTGTGTGAGCATGAGGACCAGTTTGGATCACAGGAAGCCACATGAAAATCTGGGTGGCTGTGGAAGCCTGTCTGCAGTTTCAGTGTGCTGGAGATGGAAGCAGTGCAGTCCCCGCTGCAAGCTGGCTAGCCAGACTGGTCAAACAGCAAACTGGTTCAGCAAGGGGCTTCATTCTGTGAGTGGAAGAGTGACCTAGGAAGGCACTCAGTGTTAACCTCAGATCTCTGCATACACATTCACCTCCAAAGACTTACATGCATACGCACATACACATATGCATATGCAAAAGCCCTAAAATATTTTCAGCCCTTCATCGGGAGCAACACTGTTGGTGTATAATTAAGTTATGAATGAAAAGGTTCCTGATATTAGCAGCCTGTGTGCATGGCATTTTGAAGAATCTCTGGAGAACCAAAAAGGTGCACATCGTTGATCCCAGCACTTGGGAAGCAGAGGCAGGCAGAGCTTTGTGAATTCCAGACCAGCATCATCTACAGAGCAAGTTCCAGGACAGCCAGGGCTACATAGATAAGTGCATCTGGATCTGAAGCCAGGCCATGGGCTGGGCTTTTCTCTGCAATAATGAGGTCTTTAGAGAGGCTATTACCCCTGAGAAAGGATCTGGACAACAAGTTCAAGGTCAGATAAGTAGATAAAAGAAATAACAGAAATTGCTCCTTTCCAATGTTGTTCCCTGGCCCTCATACTACCCACCACCCAAACATCTGCATCATCTACTAGGCCTCACTCATAAGTGGCATATGACATCACCAAGACACATTCTCTAAATGCTCCAGCACCAGGTTGGTGCTCTCAAAGCATCTCACCACGTGAGAATGACCCTGACCTTTAAAACAGAAACAACCAGGAGTCGGGGTGCATGCCTGGAATCCCAGCATTGGGTGGCTGATACGGAAGTTCCCTCTGATCTGTAAATCTGCCTACACACATACATATACACAGTAAATAAACTGTCTAAGAAAAAAATTATTTAATTAAAATCTTTAAAAGTTTATGTGTGTGGGTGTTTTGCTGTCTGCACATCACATATGTGCCTAGATCCCACAGAGGCTAGAAGAGGGCTCTGCATGCACTCTCCCACCGTGGAGGCTTTTTTTACAGATCAGAGGGAAATTCTCAGGAGTCTGTTTTCTCTCCTTCCACTGTGTGAGTCTCTGAAATCAAAGTCAGGTTGTAGGCTTGGAAGTAAGTGCCTTTGCCTACAGAGCCACCTTGCCAGCCCAATAAGCAATATTATTGTATCACAGTTTTTCCCTGCAGGGTAATTAAACCATAGCCATCTACACCATAGCTCTACAGATCCTTAGCTCACAGGTAGGCTCCTGCTGATGCAATAGGATATCTATCTTAACGCTACAGGAAAGGGAAAGGACTGTGTGGTGGTTGAAATGAAAATGGCCCACAGGGAGTGGCACCAACAGGAGGTGTGGCTTTAGAGGAAGTATGTCACTAGGAGTCAGCTTTGAGGTTTCAGGAGCATAAGCCAGGCTCACTGTCGCCCTCTCTTCCTGTTGCCTACCGATGCAGACGTAGAAATCTCCAGCTACCTCTCCAGCACCATGTTTGTCTGCGTGTGCTTCCCACCACAATAACCTCTGAACTGTAAGCCAGCTCCAATTAAATGCTTTCCTTCAGAAGAATTGCCAAGGTCATGGTGTCTCTTCGCAGCAATAGAAACCCTAACTAAAACAGAGTGTCCTAAGATATCAGATGGCTGCCTTCTGAGCCACAAAATGCTTTTGATAGTAATGAAAGTGATCAAAACAAATGACAGGGCTCAGAGCAAGGGGTTAATTGTTCCCCTGCCAAGCTATTCAACAGAAAAAAAGGAACTGTTATCTTGGGTCTAAAGCTTCATTCTTGTTTTTTACATCCCCTTAAGATTAGAGCCAAAGTTCCAAAGGAATAATTAAATCTGGGAAGAAATGAAGTCTACAGATCCCACGGAGCTTTTAAGCAGGAAATCTCAGAGCTCATGGGGAAACATCCAAAAGCACGGATTCTCTCCCACTTACCCACCCAAAGAACAGCTCAGTCCAAAGGAGGGACAGGGTCAAGTCTCGGCCAACACAAGGTGATCCCAGCTCTAAGCCATCTGCAGCCAAAACTTGATTCTTTACATTTCAGAGCATTTTGGGTTAACTTAATAAAAATTAGTGTCATCCTTAGTAATCACATAAGAACAGATTGCACTCATGATAGCAAAAAAAAAAAAAAAGAAAAAGAAACACTTAAGAATTCATACACTAAGAAATGTGTCCAATCTATAGGAGTCAACTTTAGAATGTTAATAGAAGATATGAAAGTTTTGGGGGTTGAGGGGATGATGGAAGGTTTTAATAAAACCTACGCACACTACTGAGTGAGAGCAAATTCAAGTCTAAAGACAGCAACACTCGCCCTAAGTGGATTTACAGACGACACAATGCCAAACAAAATGCCTACATTTAAAAAGTGATTTAAGGCAACTGGGTTTTTTGAAACAGATTTTTTTTTTTTTTTCTGTGTAGCCCTGATAGTCCTGGAACTCACTCTGTAGACCAGGATAGACTCAGATTCAGAGATCTTCCTGTCTCTGCCACAACAGGCTCTGCACAAGAAAGTTTTTAAAAGAATTCAAACTGGGTGGTGGAAGTGCACACCTTTAACCCCAGCACCATGTAGCCTAGGCTAGCCTCAAACTCACAGAGATCTGCCTGCCTCTGCCTCCCAAGGTGCACACCACCACTCCCCAACTTTATTCACCTTTTAAAAATCTAAAATTATGAGGGGTGGTGGTGGAGAGAGATGACTCAGAGGTTAAAAGCATTAACTACTCTTTCACAAGGCTTGGATTCTGTTTCCAGCATCCACATAGCAACTTAAAACTGCCTCTAAGTCTAGTTCCAGGCAATCTGGTGCCCTCTTGTGACCACCATGGGCACCCCTTACATAATATGCAGGCAAAACATTCATACACATAAAAGTTTTGAAAGTCTTTTAAAAATATTTTAAAAAATAATAAAATCTATGTGTTAGAGGGGCTTTTAAAAGTATAGTCACAGAGTTTACAACTGTTACCACTACTTATTTTTCAATACACATACAAATTTATATTTGTTAAGAATCATCTGCCTTTCCCAACCCAACCCAACTACTAGTCCATTTTTGTCTCCTTAAATTTTTCTCTCTTAAAGATTTATTTTCATTTTTTACTTATGAGTACACGTGTGTATGTGTGTGTGTTTGTCTGTACATGAGATTAAACAATTCCTTGAGCTTGAGTTACAGGCAGTTGTGAGGGAGCTGCTAAGTGTAGGGGCTGGGAACCCAATCCTAGACCTCTATAGAAACAGCAAGCCCTCTTACCAGATAAGAGCCATCTCTCCAACTCCATATTGATATTTCCAAAGAGTGGAAGTCAGTTGTCTTACACAATTTATCACATTCTAGATTTTTCTGTTTTCCCTTGATCTTAATTTGTCTCCGCCTAGATTTCTTCTGAACTGGAAATTAGGCCTGGCTTGATAAGAAAATTAGAGATACCACTGGGTATAGAGTTACATGCCTTTAATTCCAGCAGTGGAAAGGCACTCCACTGCTAGAATCTCTGAGGTGGATCCCTGTGAGTTCAAGACCAGCCTAGCATACATATCTAATTCCAAGCCCCAATCAATTACATGAAGATGTTTGTCAAAAAAAGGAAAAAAGGAAAAAACAAGAGACATTCCTTTAAGATATATCTATGTCCCATGACCAGAGAGACTAACAAGTAAATAGCTAAGTCCTGTCACTGGAAAGCTTCATTGTTTTTCCTTTGCAGATACTAAGTACTCTTGCAGCCTAGCCTTCTTAACTACACTTCAATGCAAACCAGTATTTTGTAAAAATTTATATTTAAGATTGGATGTGTTTGTGAGAGATCTGAAAGAAAGAAAAGCAGTGTGCTGGAGAAGCTCTCCCTTGTACCAGAGAACCAGGTTAAAGCCTCAATAGAGAGAGCATCATGGCCTCAGACCCTACAGTAATGGCATCAAGAGAAATTCAAATGCCCAGAAAAATAAAAGAATGTGTTGCACAGCTTTGAAACCATCACAAACAGTTCCTGAATTTGCTACCCAGAGTTTTTGTCTTAGAGCCTGAGTCTGTATTCTGCTTTCGTGTTTTTGTTTAAAGGATGGACATCTCATCAGCTCTCACATGTGAAAACTTGATTCAGCTCCCTACTTTCCTTCAAGAGTATAAGTATTCCTACCTGCAGAAATGGAGCATCAACTCATATTGGACCTCCCTCCTTTGTTACTGATCTCAACTATTAGACTTCAACATATGTATCGACTATAGAGTTTGGTCAACACTTTGAAGGCTCGCTCAGGCTTAGATAGCAAGGCTGCTGCCAGCCACTTCTCTGCAGAGAGAGTGCAGAAGAATTTTAATCCAGAAATATGGCTGCTGTGGCAAGGGATCACATCTAAAGACCTTCCGGTCTATGTGATCTGGTCTGGAATGCAAACATGCTCTGGATAACAGTATGATCTGGCTGGAATACAGATACACCCTTAGTACACAGCTTGAATCCCAAACAAAAAGTTAAGGTTAGTTTATAGAAGGAAGCAACCATGTTTGAAAGTGAGGGGCAGACAAAGTAAGAGAGAAGGATTTGCCAGAATGAGTCAGAAACCCAACACTCAGGGGAACAGGACAAGAAGAGGCTACATAAGAGCAGCTCAGGGAGAGAGAAAAGAGTTTTTACTGAGAGTTTCTTACTGGCAGAGTTTTACAAAGACGGGTTTCACAGAGAACAAGCTAGACACAGGTGAAAACAGAATGAGCGAGAGAACGAGAAGGAGCCAGATGATTAGAACATAATTGCCAGAATTAGTTTGAGGCCAGGCAGAACAATTCAGTCAACAGCCAAGAGAAGCAAGTGTGATTTAATCAGCTTGGAGAAGAAGTTAGGGCAGAACAGCTGATAGAATGCATTCAGAAAGAGCTAGAAAGGCTTGGGAATGGCTCTCATCTAAGGCCCCTCACCTGAGAAAATAAAGACACTTACAAAGAGAATTCAGACTTTACCTGCCTGTGTATCTTTGAGGCCCACACCTGCCAACACCTACAACACCCTCTAGCACAGACACACTTCACATGCCGTGTTGTTCTGGGTGCCCTCTGTTGGTCAAGGCAGCCTGTTCCGAGAACAGATGCTAGAGGGCTGATGAAAGCTCACCTAAGCTAGGCTAGTGAGGTTTGCCTGTATTATGTCACCATTTTTTGTGGTTATTGTTGCTGTTTTTTGTTTTTGTCTTTTACATGAGTGGGGTACTGATTTTGAGTTCTCACGCTTGAGCAGTGAACACTGTGCTAAGTGAGCCATCTCCTCAGCCCTGGTTAGTTCATTTAAACATCTTTAAAACCTTACATTTCCAAGCAGTAAACCTGAGATAAAGAGAAGTCTTTCAGTTTTCTTTTATAAATTGCTAGGGGGTGAGGGGGAGACTGCAACATAGACAGCTTAGGTGATGTACCAGGATCTAGAATCAGATGAGGTGGGGAAACGCATGAAGACACAGCACGAGTGAACAAAAACCGCACCCCGCCTAACTAAATGAAAGCACTGCCTGTGACGTGTCAATTGAAAATAAATTTTATTGGGCTAAAGAGATGGCTCAGAGGTGAAGAGTACTGACTGCTCTTCCAGAGGACCTGGGTTCAATTCCTGGCACTCACCTGGGGACTCACAACCCTCTGCTACTCCAGTTGCAGGGGGTCTGATGCTCTTTTCTGGCCTCCTTGGGTTCCAGCATGTGGGTGATGTACCGATATACATGCAGACAAAACACCCATACACATAAAAAAAAATCTAAAAAATAAATTCTGTAACATGTAGTGGGGAGGGGGGTGTAGATGGAAGTGCCACAGCACCTGTGTGAAGGTCAGAACATGCTTGTCCCTCTAGCATGTGGCTTCCTGGGGACTGAACTCAGGGAGACAAGCTTGGCAGCAAGCCCCTTTACCCACTGTGTCACCAAACCAGTTTTGCAGATCTACTTTCTTAATTATGTTGCAGTGAAACTGCTGTTTTCTACAAAATCCTAGGACAATGAGGGACCATTATGGTGCAAGCACCCCAAATGATACACCTCTGTGGAAAGTAAGAGTTGACTGTAAGAACGCATTTTCGTCCCTTTCTTTCAGTGCTACATCCAGGTGTCTGTCTATGCCTTACTGATTTCCCACAGTGATTATCTTAACATTGTCCTTAGTAGCCTCTTCTGTCTCTCATTATCATAGAAACCCAATCTACCTCAAGAATCGTCTTTGGCTGTACTGCAATTAGCTCTACAGATCAGGCTGGCCTCGAACTCACAGAACTCTGAATGCTTCTGACTCACGAGTGCTGGAATTAAAGGCACGGACCACCAGGGTCAGGCTCCGAATTGTCTTTCTTGAGCCAGGCCGGAGCGGTGCACGCCTTTAATCCCAGCACTCAGGGGACAGAGGCAGGAGGATCTCTGAATTCTAGGGAGGCCTGGTTGATTTACAGAGTGAATTCCAGAATAGCCAGGCCTATACAGATAAGCTTTGTCTCAGAAAGAATGAGTTGTCTTTCTTACCTGTCTCTTTCACTCAGGCTCTCTAGGGAAGTGCTCCTTCAGCTCCAAATCATCTGCTAAATAAATTAAATCTAAGCTCCATGATCACAATTTCCAGCACCTCCTCTATTTGCCTCCACCCTCCACCCCTGCCAATCCTACCTCCCCACCCTACCCCAAAACATAGAGTTTTTGAAATAATGCATTTCTGGAGCAGAATTTAAAGCAGATGACTGTTAAACGAACTATTAACTATAAGCACAAAGGCTGCATATTGAGAGGGAGCAGCCAAGTTTTACATCCTGTTTAATACGGTCAAGCAATCTTAAGGTAAGGTTGGATGATAGAATTACCTTCCCAAAATTATGTCTTTATATCCTATCTTGTATCATCACTACTAATATGCTAGACTCAAAGACCCTCTCCCCTGTAAAAATCTATAAATGTAAGGAATTTTCTTTGTTAGGGCAGTTGTTAATGGCTCTGCTAACCCACTTTCTCTCCTAGAAAGGGACCCGCATAATTCCCGCTCAAAGAACTACAAAGCCCATAGGGCATTTCGGCCAAGGCGCCTGCGCAGTGACCACTTCTTCCATTGTGTTCCTCGTTCCAGGGCAAGACCCGCCCCGCGACGCTGTGGCTTGCGCTGGAAGAAGCGGAAGAAGATGGCGCTCACCAGGTGGGTTGTTGATTTGGGTCCTCGATACGGAAGGGTCTGGGAGTACCCATCTTTTCCTTTTTTCTGCCCGGACTGGGCGGGCAGTGACCTGGACTGGGGCGCAGAGGAACTGTGGCCAAGACCCTGGGTAGACCCTCTCGCGGGCTTCCTTGGCGACTAGGCCGCGCCGAAGCCGGGGTCTTTCCTTAGGGGCTTCCCGGGTTGAGTTCTCCCCCTCCCAGGACCGAGAGCCGCGTCGCGGCCTCGCGCAGAGGAGCTCACGTGTACCTCGCGTAAGCGGCGCGGCAGGTTGGTGAGCACCCTAAGGACCTCAGGCTGAGGCGGGCTCGTTGAGAAGCAGCGGCTTATTTATTCCTGTTGAGCAAAGCGCGCCAGTCCTGTGCGAGCCGCTTTCCAGCCGCTTGCATGCTTTGGACTTTCTCCCTTTTTTTTCAGCTACTCTTTTCCAAAACAAAGATTTTTGGGAAGAAACAAACAGAGTTTGAAACGTCCCAGGACTGACCCAAAAAATTGAAATTGGCAGCAGTTTGGGCTGCTGTTTACTAGATGCGCTGCTGCTCCGCGCTTTAACTTTGGACCTTAGAATTTCTTTGGTACATAGAACCGCCTCCGACTTTTGCGGTTCCTGGTTGCCCTGGTTACCGTATGTAAAGTGCTTCCAGCCTTTAAGAAAAAGATGCTAAGTGGGACATTTCCCCCCAAAAGTTACGTAACTCCTAGTTGCTCCAAGTGAAAAAACTTTTCCATGCAGTAAAAGTCTGATTTTAAAGAAGGTATAAAGAAAGTATTCGTTTAGGACATTACCTCTCTCTATTAACCTACTTTTCATGTTTTTCCCTGGCTTGTATGAATCCTAAAAATGTTTTGGTCGTGGGAATTATGGTTTGTTGTCGGGCTTGGTCATAGAGGTTGTATATATAGAATGAAATGTATTTTTTGCTAATGGGAAGATGGACAAGTAGATAACACAGGTGAAAAGTACTGCAGTCTGGAGGATCTCTGAGTTCCAAGGCCAACCTGGTCTGTATAGTTAGCTTAAGGCAGAAAGAGAGGTGACTGCCTGCAGAGTCTGGGCAGAAAACAGAGCAGCACTGTCCTAATTAGCCTTAACACACTTGGTAAAAAGGTATCCGTTGAGGATTTGCCTTGATCAGATTGGCCTGTGTACATTTTGTAGTGGATTGTTTTTCTTGATAATAGGATGGGCAAGCACCAACTCCCTAGTCCTGAATCATGAAAGAAAACTAGATGAGCATAAGCCAGTACACCAGCAAAGCAAGCAACTTATATGCTACCTTGCCTGCCTGCTTGCCTCCTTCCTTCCTTCTCTGAAAGGAAGCAAGTCCCTCTTGCTTTTAATCATGAGTGGGATTTCGCTAGCTGCCTTGACATTCTTTGGTGAGTTGTTACCTGGAATTGTAAGCCAAATAGGCCCCTCCTCTTTTAAATTTTTTTTTTTGCCAAAGTATTTTAATAATAGCAACAGAAATGAAACTAGAACCAACAGAAAATGCTTACTTGCAGTGCTCACCTTAATACAAAAAAATTAGATTGAGTTATGCAGATTAAATGTTACAGGTAGCAAACATTTGTTCTTCAGGCACTGTGATACTGATTAGTAGTATTATGACGGGAAAGGTAGAACTTGAAATGGGTGCACATAAGAACAGTGTCAGGGGTATAGTCTGTATTGTGTGGTTAATGTAGCAAGGGCAAAAGTGAAGTCTCAAATGGCCATCCTTGGGAACTACAAAGCTTTCAGTTAGCTTTCATTACTAAATTTGTGTGTGGGTGTGTCCTTTATAAAAACTAGCTGGAGAAGCTCCTCAGTGTTTCAGAGCACTGGCTGTTCTTGCAGAGGACCTGGTTTGGTCCCCAGCACCCAGATGAACGCTCACAAGCATCTATAACTGCAGTTTAGGAATCTGACACCTCTTGCAGTCTCTGAAGGCACCATACACCTTTGTAGAACATAGATATACATCCAGACAAAGCACTCACACACATAAAGTGACAATTGGTGAATGCTTCTATAAATCATTGAAAAGTGTGTTCTCTGAGCAAAGGAAAATCAAAAGCTGAATTGTGATAGTTAAATGTTTGTTTATTTATTTGTTTGTTTTAATTCTGATTTTGATTCCTGTAGCTTTTTACCTGCGCCTACTCAGCTATCTCAGGACCAACTTGAAGCAGAAGAAAGAGCAAGATCTCAGAGATCACGGCAGACCTCACTGGTCTCCTCTCGAAGGGAGCCTCCCCCATACGGATACAGGAAAGGTTGGATTCCACGCTTGTTAGAGGTAAATGTGGACTGAAATTTATTATTGTACACTTGTAAGATAAATTTAAACTCTGGAGGATGATTGTTAATAGACATGTGATGTTCTGACAGCATGTTCTTCCAGAGACATTTCCTTTTGTTGATTGTTGCGGTTTGTGATCAGCAGAGGAATCACTGTTTTGCTTCTTATTGTGCTAAACTATTGAACTTGTACAAAAGGAACTAGCATACTTTTACAAATGTAGGCCTTACAGCTCATGAACAGTAATGGCAGAGAACAATACAAATACAAGAAACAACAGCTCTCACTGCACAAACCTGACAATTTGAATTTGATTCCACACTGGAAAGAGAGCCTAACCCTGAAAACTTTTTAAAAGCACTGTGGCATGGGCATGTGCCTGTGCCCTCACTCCTCTCTTTCTCTCTCTCTTTTTTTCTCTCTCTCTCACACACTCTAATAATAAATAAAATTTTGAAATCTTTAAAAGGGGGCGAATTGGAGTGGGTTTGCATTTGAGTTGTGTCCACCCCCACCCCACTTCCAACAATGAAAATAATAATGTCATAACTTACCAGGTCATAACTCTGAAGAGGTAACTTTCCTTTAGGAAAATCTAATAGTGTCCTTGATGTATTTCTCTGTGCACTTTTTAAATCTTCAGTTTGAAAATGTTAGCACATTCCTCATTATGATATTACATACATACCTTCTCAGTAATATGAAAGTTAAGTTTTGGTTGATTTGGTAGGCGCAGAGAATTGAAATGATCCTTTCATACCTCTGATTTGTCTCCAAAGAACAGATTTCCTTAACAGCCCATATTTTCCTGATTATTCAGCATCCTGTGCACACTTCATTATATATCCCAATTCCAAGGAAGTTATCAAATACTTGACCATCGTTCTTATTTAGAGAGAAAAGTGAGTATTTGAGATTTAACCTGTGGGTTGGAGAAATGGCTCAGCACTTCAGAGTCCTCACATATTGTGTTTATATCAAAAGATCTCCCCTTAGCTGGATATATTGGCACACGCCTTTAATCCTAGCACTCTGAAGGCAGAGGCAGGTGGATCTCTGAATTCGAGACCGGCCTGGTCCACAGAGGAAGTTCCAGGACAGACAGGGCTACACAGAGAAACCACACACACACACACACACACACACACACACACAAGATTAGTTTGTATTTTTGGGTGTTTTGCCTGTATATATACAGCTGTGCATCACATGCATGCAGTGCCTTGCATCCTGTGCAACGGAGTTACAAGTGGTTGTGAGCCACCATGTGGGTCCTGGGAACTGAATGTGAGTTCTTCACCTCTGAGCCCTCTCTCCATTCCCGTGTAGCACTTTCTTACATGGTTATGGCATCTGCCTTAGAGATGAGGTGTCTGCCTTTTTTCAGTCTGCCTCCAGGTGTATTTATAGTATCTTTGAATAGAAACATTGCTTAGCATTTTGCTCAAAACCTTCTTTACTCTGTCTCTACCACATTTGCCATGCCTCTGCCCACTCCATCAGGTCTAGAACTGAGCCTGACAAGTGCCTCCCTGCCTTGCTGGAACATAACCCTGGGTTTTGTTTGTTTTGTCTCTATTCTCATCTGGTCTTTGTGAACCCTGATGTGTGAAGGCCAGTCTTGCTTTTGTTAGTTAGGGATTTTATACTTGCTTTTGTTCTATCTGGAATTAGTGACATGCATGGCAAGAGAGATTTTCCAGAGGCTGGAATGCCTTCCTGTCTGCAGCCAAAGAGTAGTGGTGGCTGGTGTTATATAATTGTACTTAGTGTCCCTTTTTTTGAGAGGTTATAGATATGTTTTGGAGGACTTTTCCCTGGATTAGAGTGGGGACAGCAGGCCTCATTTTCCATACAAGGGAGCCTTTGAGCTTTATGACATCTGGTGGCTGTTAGCTTTTATAGTCTTAATTGATTATCAGAGGTTTCGTATATCCTGGTGGATCAGAGCAGTTCATTTGGAAATCAAACTCAAATGGCCAGCTAATCTGAAAATGCCGGGGATGCTTTGAGGGGAGTGACTGTTCTCTGAAGAAGGCATTTTGTTCTAGTTCTCACAGTAAAAGCTATGATTTTCTGGCAGGCTTAATGACCACATAATGCCACAGCCACAGTTCTGAAGTGCTGATTACAGTCAAGGAACTCCAGCAAATCTGAGCGGGTGTCAAATGGATAGTCTGAGTACAGGGAACACTTTTCTTAGGAAGACTATTTCTGCCTAATTTACAAGAAAATATCTTTTTCACTTTATTCTGTTGGTTTTCAAAAATTTCAATCCTCTCCAGTAAATAAATATATTTTGCCTTAGAATTCACAACCAAGATCTAATAAAAAAAATCTTATAAAAACAAATTTATTTTTCAGCAAATACCCTCTTGTTGATGAATCTCACTTTTCTCTAACATTCTTGGCAGTATGGTAGAAAATATCTTATGTAATTACATACCTAGGACCAAAAGTTGTTCAAACTTCAGAGGTTTTGGATTTTGGAATATTTATACAGACTCTACATGGACACTGCTGATATAAAACTACTAAGGAAGCTAGACATGGCACAGTGTGCCTTTGTAATAGCACTTAGGAAACAGAGGATCCCTGAGTTCAAAGCCAGCCAAGTCTACACAGTGACTTGGGTGCATGCCCTGCACACTGGCATGTACATCAAACACCCACATGAGATAAAGCTTTTGGAATCCAAATCTGGATTTGCATCTTGCATATATGCTAGCTATGAGATCTTAAGGATTTTTTTTTTTTTTTGGAGACAGGGTCTCACTATGTAGCCCTGGCTAGCCTGAAACCTCCTGGCCTGAAACTCACCAAGATCCACCTACCCCTCCTCCCAAGTGCTGGGGTTAAAGACATGTGCCACCACATCCATTATTACACTTAATATTTGTAAACCTTCATCTGTTCCCTATGAGAACACTGAAATGTGAGTTGGACTTGTTCTACAGAGGCTTTTAGAAATATTGTAGGCAGAACATTGTTCTACTTTAAAAAGGGTACTTCTTGCTGGGTGGTGGTGGTGCATGCTTTTAATCCCAGCACTTGGCAGGCAGTAGCCACCAGATCTCTGAGTCTGAGGCCAGCTAGTCTACAGATCAAGATCCAGGACAACTGGGGTTACAGAGAGAAACCCTGTCTAGAAAAAAATAAAACAACAACAACAATTGTAGTTCTTGTTCCTGTGTGATGCTATATAATCACTGTTAGAGATGTGAGGCTGGGTGGAGGTGTATATGTTTTCTCAACTGAAATAGAACCTCTTAGGCTCAGGCCATCCTGTCCAGCTTAGTTGAACTTTTTTTCTAAAACTCACCCTCTTATGGCTTAAATTTCATCCTTGAAATTCACAGGACAGTAACCCCAAAACTCAGGGGCTAGAGTGCTCTAAACTCAGTGGTCATTAAAGCCACCCCAAGCCAGTGGCTTTTGGGTTTTTGCCTCATGAATTTAGGATGAAATTCACAAACTGTAGAGGGGTCTATCATAGAGCTTCTGCACAGGAGGGAGCCTACTCTCTTGAAGGCTGCACTGGATGGAGATGTGTGCTAGTCAGTCTGATTTCTACTCCAGCCACATTCTCGGTGAGAACTCCTTTAGGGGAGCAGAAATAAGGACAAACTAGGCTTTCTCTCTGGCATCCTTGGCCTTTGACAAGGATGATACTGTCAATGGACTCAAGGACATTTCCAGCATTTAGTCACAAGAAAAAAAACCTTGACTTTCAGGGTTCCCCCCCCAAAAAAAAAAAAAAAAAAACAAAAAAACTTCATAGCCAAATTCTATACCCTGTTCTTATCATAGGACCTTGGGACTTTGGTCAATCCAAAGAAAAGAAAAAAAAAATGTGCTGGTCCTGGTCCTTTCTGTCTTATTTTTCTCTTGTATAGCAGAGAATAAATGATTTGTGAATAGAATCTGGTTCCAAGAGCATTTCTTCACATTTCTTCTAGGTTTAGCTCCACCTGGTGCTCTATGTTTCTGTGTATATTGCTAAAACTAGTCTTTGCTTTGTACTAAACATTTTGTTTAGTTTATTCTAGCCACATAAATAAACTGGATATGCGATAGCCTGGAACGTACCTCCATGACTTACTTGTCCTTGCAACCTTAGCACCATTTCCTCTGTCCTTCAGAAGTGAGGAACTCCTTGCTACATTCTCTGGAGAGTTAAGACCACTTGCTGCTTTTGCAAGAGGGCCCAATTCAGTTTCACGGACCATGTCAGTTCACAACTGCATGTAACTCTAGCTCAGGGAATCTGATCCCCTCTTCTAGCCTCTGCTGGCACCTACACACACACACACACACACCCCTACCTTATCAAAAAAGAAAAAGAAAACCTTCCCTTGAGTCTTAGTTTTTTGGTTTTTTGGGTTTTTTTTTTTTTTTTCTTTTTTTTTTGCTGTGAAGAGACACTGTAACCAAAACAACTTTTATAAAGGAAAACATTTAATTGGGACACAGTTACCATTTCAGAGATTTAGTCCATTATCATTATGGTGGGAAGCGTGGCAGAGTCTAGGCAGACAGGATGCTGGAGAAGGAGCTGAAAATTCTACATATTGGTCCAGGAGATGGTACCACACTGGGCAAAGCCTTGAGTACTATAAGAGACCTCAGTACCAGCCCTAACAGTGACACACCTACTCCAACAAGGCCACACCTTCTCCAACAAGGCCACACCTCTTCACAAGCCACTCTGTGGTCCAAGCATTCACACACCTGAGTCCATGGGGGCCATACCTTTTTAAACCACCATACCTTGGATCTTCCTTTGTTTACTTTTTCATCGTTGAGGCTTTCACTTGTGTGATTTCTTAGAAGGCTGTCACAGGCACTCTACTGAAAGTATGAAACTGCCTCTTCCCAGGACCTGTCCCATCTTCATGGTACTTCCTATACTCAGAGATGTGTTTTATACCTTTGCCCACTGTAGACTACACAAGACAAAAACCTTGCCTCTGTTTACTGCTGACAGTCATACCTAGCATAGATTTGATAACTTGAATAAATTGCTGCTTATTACTAAATATTCTTTTTAATTTTCTTGACATATTCAGGATTTTGGAGATGGAGGTGCTTTCCCAGAAATCCACGTGGCCCAATATCCACTGGATATGGGCCGAAAGAAAAAAATGTCGAATGCACTGGCCATTCAGGTGGATCCTGAAGGAAAAATTAAATATGATGCAATTGCTCGACAAGGACAGTCCAAAGACAAGGTACTCTTTCATTGGTTTTGCTTGTTTTCTTCTTGTTGATAAATATTCTGTGAAGTTCTATTACATTTTGTGGAAATGACAAGTCACTTGCTAATTTGGACTATGTAAAAAAAGCAGTGAAGTTAGAGCTGGAGAGGTGGCTCAGTGATTAAGAACACTTGCTTATTCAGAGGACTCCAGTTCAATTAGCAGTACCCACATGTAACTCCAGTTCCAGGGCATGTGATGCCTTCTTCTGACCTCCAAGGGCACCAGGCATGCATCTGATATACATACGTATATGCAGGCAAGACATTCAAACACATGAAGTAAGTAAACACATAAGTAAATAAATCTTTAAACAAAATAGCAGTGAAGTTAAGATTCTAACTGATGATAAGTCACTCTCTACTCAAGGTTCTGGGTTTGAGTCCAACAGTAAAATCTCTGTAAAATATACTGTATAAGCTGGGCATGGTGGTGCACTTCTATAATCCCAGCACTTGCAGAGGCAGAGGCAGGTAGATCTTGAGACAGAGAAACCCTGTCTCGAAAAAAACAAATATATGCTGATGCCTGCAAAGTGCACTAGATTGACTTTGTGACCAACAGTGACATTGTGCCTTGGAATTCTACACAGATTGGTAATAACTGTTCTCCCCTTCAGAACATTCTCAACATGTAGCTCAGGCTGGCCTTGAACTTAGCCTTCCTGCTTTCACCCTCCCAGTGCTGTAGGCCACACCCAGCAATGATACTTAGGTTTTGTTTTACATTTCAAAGTTTTTTCTTTTTCTAAAAGTGCTACCAAACTTGCAGAAGTCAGTAACCCCACACTCTTAAGAAAAATCACTTTTGTTTTTGGTCTTGTTAGAGATGGAACCCAGGGCTTCGGGCATGCTACAAGTGTTCTACACCTGAACTGTACCCCTGGACCCAAATCAGCTTTTACTTTTGCCTGTAGACAAAAATTTCCTTTGTACTTGAGGAATACTTACACTGAGGCTTCTTTCTTTACTTTTTGTGAGTTGTACTGGAGATCCAACCTAGGATGTTTGTGTGGTTCTCAACCTGTGGGTTGTGACTTATTTGGGGTTGTGTTATAGTCTTCTAAACTTGCTTGCTTTGGCAAGGGTCCAGGGTAGGATCTGGGACAGGATTTGGAATCCTCCATTGGCTTTTATCTCTTGGGGCACCGAGCCAATGGCTTAGGCAACCACGTAGAAGGATGACTGAGGGAAGGAAGGGAGGAGTTAGTTCAGGGTTCCTTCTCTAGGACTAGGCACTGGCTACACTGCTACTAAGGAAAACTTAAACTGGTCACTTTTTTCTCTGGCTGGAGTTGTAAAAAGCAGCATCTGGTCAAAACTGCAAGGGATTGTGAAAAGGAGGCTCTTTAATCTGTACATAGGCCTCTGCTAAGATCAGCTGTTTGGCTAAAGTATGCTTGCTTATGGCAGTGCTCTGAGTCTGTTAACTTATTATTGGATTTTCAGGAAAACAAGTAGAGGAGAAAAAATAGACCATTCATACACACACAAGCATTAAAGAGAAAAAGGTGGATGATGTTAAAATCTCTAACTTCAAGTTCGACAGATTCCTACAAGCTTACATATGGCGATGATGTTGATTCCAGCTAGCATCTCTGCAGAAACTGGAGCAAGTTTAGGCTGCCAGTTCCATAACATCAGCCCATACATACACACAGATAAGAAGACATACAGACCTGTACATATTCATACATACATTCAATGGGTGATACAAAAGGAGCTCCTTATATACAGCTAGACAGTTGACATACACTTATGTAAAATGTACAAAAAACAGACAAATGGGCATATTTACATATATACAACTCATACAGTGAAGCCAATTCTGGTGGACTTCCATTCAGTGGGCTTCTATAACCAGGCTTCTGCCAGAGGGGTTCCACCAATGTTTATTGTATGATCATAGCTTTATACTTCTAAGACAAAGCTCACAGAAAAGGAATTACCTCATAGTCAAAAAGGCAATCACAAAAACAGATGAATTCTATAATACAGCAGGTTATATGTTTTAAAAATAAACATTTCTGTGTATCCATTACATCATCGTGAGCTCAGAGTGACAAAGTGTTTCTTTTTACATTTATGGATATCTTGACAGTTTGTATATATGTGCACCACATGTATACCTGGTACCTGAAGAGGCCAGAAGAGGGTGCTTGCCTGCCTGGCCCTGCTTTTCTCCTGATGAGTAAAGCTGTTTGTTCCCCTACCTTCAAGAGTATACTGTAGTTTTCAGATGATTCCTCCCAACAGTGTTGCCTACTAAGAAGTGCTGAGTTTCTTCAGCACGTTTGATTTTCCAGCTGTAAAATGTGGGAGTTTATAGTTAATTACCACAGAGGAATCCTGTTCTTCAGATGTCCTTTACTTTGCCTTAGAAGATGGGAGAATCTTACTGATGCTCATTCAAAGGGTTATTAACTTTTGAATACCCAAATAAGCAGCAAATCGTTTTTATTTGATAAATTAGTATTGAGAATAAATAAAACATACGTGACTACTAGGAGCCATTTACTTAGAATCTCCCTGTGGTGTCTAACATGTAAAAGTGGTTAATTCTTGGTAATTTCAGGGCTTTCTTCTATAAGAGAATTTTCAGTTTGTGGTGGTTCAGATTTTTCCACCCTAAAAAGAAGTAAGGTTGGCTTCTAGTTATATGGTCCTTATGTACTGAACCTTACTTTTCTCATTATTGTGTGCTTCCAGGTTCATTTTAAAATGAACATTCATAAAAGACAGTGTTGTTAATGGCTCACATATCAGTAGTTAAACCTGTGCTAGATCCTCTTTTTCCCAATCCTGCTCATTCTTCAAAACAGTAAGCTAGACATTTGAGTTTATAGCTTTGGGAAATCAATACCTTGTATTGATTAGGAAGTTTGGAGTCAGGCACTGGTTGCATACCTGTGGTCCCAGCTTATTGGAGGATGAGTCAGGAACTGTGTTGGTCCTGAGAGAATTCATAAAGTAGTCCTAAAGTTGAGTCTAGAACAGAACAAGTTACATATTGGGATAATTAGTTTTTATTGTCAACTTACTAAACCTGGAATTACTTGGGGAGGGAGCTTCAGTCGAGGAATTGTCTAAATCTGGTTTGATTTAGACAAATTTTTAATTGTTTGTGGGAAATTATCTTGATAATTGGTAAAAGTCAGCCCATTGTAGGCACCACCACTGCCTAGATGGAAGGGTTCCTGCAACCATGTAAGAGAGGAGAAAGGGAACAGACAGCAGAGATTCATTCATTCCTCTCTGCTTTTGACTGGATATAATGTGACTAGCTGCTTGAGTTCTTGCCTTGACTTCTTCCAGTAACAGACTCTGACTTGGGATTGGAAGCCATATAAACCCTTTTCTTCCTGAGGTGTTTTTTGTTTTTGTTTTTTGGTTGGTTAGGTTTTTTGTTGGTTTTGTTTGGTTTTGTTTGTTTGTTTGTTTGTTTGTTTGTCTTTTTAAGTCAGGCTATCACAAAGACCAAAATAAAACTAGAAGACACATGTACATTTTTGTTTTATTCTTATAGAAGAAAATATTATGGACTTTTTCTTTTCATTTGTGTTCACTTTACTAGTTTGTGAATAGAATTGATTTCAGAAAATAGAAACATTATAAATAGGATGAGGTCAATGGAATTTTCTAGGCCCAGTGAATTTGAAAATTATTTAGTAACCTGACTTAAATTCTGATGAGTTTTTAATCCAAGATAATGGTGCTATAGGCAGTTTATATCATCATTAATTTCAAGTCCTAGTGAGCCTCAAAAATAGAGATCACTGATGCATAAGATTCTGTTGGCAGAGTGTATTTGGATACTGACTTGATTAGAAGATCTCAAATAATTTAAATGCATGGGGTCAAGGGAAAGTGATTAGCTTGGAGCTAGGGCAGCAATTTGTGTATGCATTTAAGCTCCTTTAGTTTTAAAATCTGATGGCAAAACAGGGTCTCCTAAATGTGTAAATATGCTGAAAGGACATGTTGACATCTAGAGTGACTTAATGAAGCTACTTCTTTCCATTCTGTGTGCTCCTAAGCCTGCTTGTGTTTGGACACTCTAGGTCATTTACAGCAAATACACTGACCTGGTTCCAAAAGAGGTTATGAACGCAGATGATCCAGACCTGCAAAGGCCGGATGAAGAGGCAATCAAAGAGGTAACTGGGACTTGATACATGTGATTACTTTAGATGACTATTTATGTCCTTATTAATTTCCAGACCACTCAACATGATGCTTCTCATTTCAGATAACAGAAAAGACAAGAGTAGCCTTGGAGAAGTCCGTATCGCAGAAAGTGGCTGCAGCCATGCCAGTTCGGGCAGCTGACAAGCTGGCGCCTGCTCAGTATATCCGGTATGAACCATGCTGGAAGAGTTAATTGCATGTTGATAGCTGGGATTCCAATAACTCTTTTATCAGCCTACAAAGCCAGTTACAAACACAGTGTCTTAAATAATGACTTTTGAAGCCTATTGACTCTTATTTGCAGAAGTTAAAATACCCACGTTAAGATGTTAGCTGCTAGCCTGTGATGGTAGTGCACTCCGTTAATCCTAGCTCGCAGGTGAATCTCTGTAAGTTCAAGGTCATCTTGGTCTATAGCATGAGTTCCAGGATGGCAAGGGCTACACAGAGAAGCTTGTCTCAGAAAACAACAAAAAAAGATGTTGACTGTTGTAAGCTGGGCAGGGATGCACTTGAATAGGCAAAGTCATGTGGATCTCTGAGTACTAGGCCAGCCAGGGTTACATGCTAAAAAAATATTTGAGCTATTATAATCTTCATGTGTTTTTTGGGGGGGTTTGGGGTGTTTTGATTTTCAGTTGTTTAGAAAATAACCATTGCCTATGGTATATGACCGAAACCACAATTGATTACAGTTTCAATTATATTTATATTTTTATGATTATATTTAATAAACATTTACAGTGGCGCTAAGTGTTGAGGGCCTTCACTGGACTGAATGAATGGAAATAGATGTTAAAGGAAAACTTGGAGTTAGAAGGACTTCTGCCACAGGTTTTTTATAACAGAGTTAGTCAGAAACTGCTAACTGCATGTTGCTAGTAGGCATACTATTGTGACTATTTTTTTCCTTTAAAAGAATGATTTATTGTTATTTTATGTGTATGGGTGTTTTGCCTGCATGCCCAGTACCCAGTGAGGCCAGAAGAGGGAGTCAGATCCCTTGAAATTGAAGTTGCAGGCAATGATGAGTTGCCATGTGGGTGCAGGGAATTGAGTCCAGGTGCCCTGAAAAAGCAGTCAGTGCTCTTAACTGCAGAGCCATCTCTCCAGCCCTGGCGATTTTTTTCTCCATAAAAGTAGGGCTAGTTTTAGACCTGCGAGGCTGAGGAGGTGTACTTCCCAGGTGGGATATGGAGAGGATGAGAGAGGAAGTCACTAACAACCTGCTGGAGTGGACATTTTATTTGTGATTCAGTTTCTGTTCCTTTTCTGGCCTGTTGCTGGCTGCCCTGCCTAAATGTATGGTGATTTTAAATTGGCACTTCCTGGAAAGAATTGAAAGTGTAGTCGCTTGGAACTGTAATAGGAGATAAATGCCTACCAAAATTCAAACTAATTACAACTTTAGTTTTCATCTAATTTCTTTAGCTATACACCATCTCAGCAAGGAGTAGCATTCAACTCTGGAGCTAAACAAAGGGTTATTCGGATGGTAGAAATGCAGAAAGACCCAATGGAGCCTCCAAGATTCAAGTAAGTATATGGCTTCAGGAGGATGAACTGTTGTTGTTCTTTCTTTTTAAGATTTTATTTATTAGGCCAGGCAGTAGTGGCACATACCTTTAATGTCAGCACTTAGGGGGCAGAGGCGAGAGGATCTCTGTGAGTTCAAAGCCAGCCTGGGCTACACAGCGAGTTCCAGGATAGCCAGCCAGTTCTGGGGTGAGGTAGGGTGGGGGAAATTTTATTTGTTTATTTAATGTGTGAGTGTTCTATGTGCATATGTGCCTTCATGCCAGAAGAGGGCATCAGATTCCAGTATAGATAGTTGTAAGCTACGATGTGATTGATAGGAATTGAACTCAGGACCTCAGTAGAAGCAGTGTTCTTATCTGCTGAGCCATCCCTCCAGCCCCAACTGCTGCTGTTCTTAAAGTATCAAACAAGAAAATGTCCCACATGTTCATCAACAGGTTAATAGATAAACAAACATCAGTACATCAGTACCTGGAAAATTATTGGCCCAAGAAAAGGAGTAAACTACTACAATAACATAGAGTCTGAAAATAATTATGCTACATGAAAGAAACCAGACAGAAACAAGTAATACAATGTTATGGTTCCCATGTATATATAATAAACACTCTAGAAAATGGTGTCAGCAGGCAGGCTTGGAGGTTAAAGACACTTCCAAGTCCGATGACCAGAGTTCATTTCCTGGGACTTGTATGGCATCGGGGGAGAATCCATTCCTGCAAAGTTGTTCTCTGACCTCCATACTTCCGAGGGTTGTGCATAGCCCTCTCTCATACACAGATAACAAATAAATAAATTTAACTTCTAGAACTGTAGAAAATTGGTTTTGTCCTCAGTTACAGTCAACCTGTGGTGTGCCAGTTTCATCAAGCTGTTGCACTATGCAGTGATAACTGTGAGGTGAGTGGTGACAGTGGCAACATTTTGCTAACTGAAAAAATTGAGCATAAATCACAAAACCAATGCTTATGTGTACCATGAGCACTCATCACAACAAAAAATTAAAATGAGGGGGTAGAGAGATGGCTCAGAGGTTAGGAGCACTGGCTGCTCTTCAAAGGTCCTAAGGTCAGTTCCCAGCAACCATGTGGTTACGCACAACCATCTGTAATGTGATTTGGTGCCCTGTTCTGGCCTGCAAGTATACATGCAGACAGAATACTAAATAATAAATCTTTAAAATAAAAAAATAAACTTTAAAAAAAGAAATATAAAAAAAAATTAAAATGAGAAGGGAAGACTTGGGATCTACCTGATAACTGAAAAGTGACTGAGGACCCCTGCTGATTACTTATTTTACTTTGATTTCTTCTTCAGGATTAATAAGAAAATTCCCCGGGGCCCACCATCTCCTCCTGCACCTGTAATGCATTCTCCTAGTCGGAAGGTAATCCTTAGCTATAGTCAAAACTTTTTTCACTTATGAGTTTTAGTTTTATAAACAGCCTCTCTGCCTAAAGGTACATGTCACCATGATGATTAAACTTTGGTTTTTAATGTTTTCTACAAGATCAAATATGGACACAGTTAAGACTACAAGTAGAGTATGTTTATGAGAATATATGTAAGTGGTAGCTGATCTACCAAAAGTGACCTCTGCTTTCAGTGGAGAGGACAGGATGTGTTTGATTTGCAGAGGAGATGTGGGTTTTCGTATGAAAGCTGCCACATTGCCCCACTCCTCCACGCAAGACACATTTAAGTATGGAAGAGTACTCTCCAGTATTTGTAATATCTGATACCATCTCAATCCTTCACATTAGCATCTGTGTGGCTAGAGTCCATGCCAGGAAATCAGTGTGCACTGCTGGCAAAGATTTTCCTGCAGTTGTCATCAGGGAGGGCCGTATTGGGTTCTTTAGGTAGACTGTAATGGAAACATCTCTCCTTCACCTGTTTTTCAGATGACTGTAAAAGAACAACAAGAGTGGAAGATCCCCCCTTGTATTTCCAATTGGAAGAACGCTAAGGTGATTATGTTGTTACACACTCTGTTAGTACCGTCCCTGGGAAGGAGCTGCAGCCTGGGGACATTCCTTGAAGCCTTAGCTCCTCACTTAGCTAAGCATTCACAATAAGAAATTACAGCTGCTGAGAGCAGAGCCCAGTGGAAGAGCACATATTTGGCATCTGAGACCCGGTGTGCCACCAAAAAAGTAGAGAGACAGCGTCACGGGAAATGTTGCTGTACCAGGCACTTGAACACCATGTAAATCTCTCGGGCGTATCATAGCTATCAGAAGCACTTAGACAAGAGTAAGCAAAGTACCATACTGATTGAAGATGTGATTCTTCATAAAGGTCAAACTTCTAGGTTAGAAATTTTCCCAAGAAAAAAAATTAACCAATCTCAGTGTTCACATGAGAAGAAGGAGTGAGTTTTGGGGGCGGGGGGGAAGATCACTGCTTTATTTCTAGCTGTCCTGCTTTGTAGCATTGCTGTTCACTTGTTGCGAGGTGTGGTGTTGCATTCTTGTGATCCCTGCACACATGAAACTGAAATAGGAGGATAACAAGTTGAAGACTACCCTGGGCTACATAGTAAGATCCTGTCTTTAAAAAAAAAAAAAAGCTCTTTGTATTCTAGGGCATGATGACACTCTTGAGGCAGAGGCAGGCAAATCTCTGTAGGTTTGAGGACAGCCTGGTCTAATAGCAAGTTCCAGGACAGCCAGGGCTACATAGACCCTATCTCAAAAAATAAACTAAAATCCTACGTATCTAAACTGCCAGAGCTTCCAAAAGGTAGTAAGAATCTGTAAAATATGGTATACATTTCCTAATTCCTATACCTTATAGGCTTGGAGTCCTAGTTCATGAGTCACGCTGATGGGCAGCAACTTTAAGCCATGATTTAAATATAAAGTCACAGATTCATCCACCACTGGAAAGGCTGTTGGACCATCTTATGTGGGTTGATTCATATCTGTGTAACCCCATGACATGTTGATGATTCTGAAATTGTGGGTCTTCGTTTACTTATAGATTTTTTTCAGATGGGAAGTTCTTTATATTTTTTGTTTGAGGGCCAAGGTCTCACTCTGTTGCCCAGAAGTTGCTATGTGTGCCAGGCAGGTCCTGAACTTGTAATCTCCTTCAAGTGTGGTTGCACACATGTAGCACAGTACCTGGCCAGCACTGATTCATGTTAGGAGTAGCCTTGAGAGTAGTGTTTGGCAGACAAAGTAGAAATCTGGAAAAGTTTCATAGATAGGCAGCATATTCCCTGGGTTAAAGCAGTTTGTCTGCATTCTTACGACTTGATTTTACTCCAGTCTGACTACTAGGTAGTGATTGCCTTTTACTGTGACCTACAGTTATTAGCACAACACATTCAAAGTCTGGGCTCTTGCATTATACTGTTGGTGTTCCAGTCTTGGTTCATTCACATACTGACTGTGAACTTGCCGCCATCCCCTCAGCACTCTACCCCATCTTCCTGTTAAATGGAGAATATTGTGTTTGCAGCCCCATGTAGCTACCAGGACTGTGGGTCCTCCATCCAAAGCATTTATTGTTGTTTTCCATTGTCTAAAAAGGAATGTGAGAAATTTCAGAGCTCTCAAAATGGGCATGCACTACTTAATGTTACCTGATGACTGTAGCCCTACTGTGCTAACTTGCCTTCTGCTTTCACCTCAGGGTTACACAATTCCATTAGATAAACGGCTGGCTGCTGATGGAAGAGGACTTCAGACCGTCCACATCAATGAAAATTTTGCCAAGCTGGCTGAAGCACTGTACATTGCTGATCGGAAGGTTGGTCTTTTGTGGTTTGCCGAATGTTCTTGTGTCTGTGAGCCCATACCTGTTTACCACAGGTACTAACTCGTGTGTCTGCTGATGACAACAGGGGCTATCTGGAACTCTGTACAGAGCCCCACCCAGGTTATGAGCCCACCTTCTCTGCATGCCAGAGGACTGGTTTCCTAGGCTGACCTCATTTTGTGAAGATTACTAGATACTACTGTACGTCTCATGGTCTCTATTTTAGATGTACATGATCCCTTTTGTAGAGAAGCGTAGGTAAGCATTACAGATAAGTTCTGTATTAATATGCATATACATGCAAATAAGTGGGTTTTTTGTTGTTTCTTCAATAAAGTCTTTCAGATGTAGGCTAAGGTTTTATGTTAAGGGTTTGTCATAGTTAAATTTTGGTGAGTTTTGGTTTTTGTGAAACAGGATCTGAGTTTCAAGCTCAGGCTGTGCTGGAACTCATTGTAATCCTACCTCAGCCTTCTGAGTTCTAGATTGCAGGTATGTACTACCATGTCCAGCTACATTTATTTACCTATTTTCATATAGTTTGAGACTGGATCTCACTGTGGTTCAGTCTGGCACATTTCATTTTGTTTTATGACATAGGGTCTCTCTACATAGCCCTGGCTGTCTTGAAATTCACTATATAGAACAGGCTGGCCTCAAACTCAGAGATCCACCTGCCTCTGCCTCCTGAGTGCTAGGATTAATGGTGTGCCCCACCACTCCCAGCAGGTTTTGAACTCATGGACTCAGGTGCTGGGTGCTTGCTGCTATGCTCAGCCAATATTTCATTTTTACATTGTTTCTGAGAAGGCATTAGTAACGTACTTAAAAAACCAACTGGACAATGGGCAGTGGTGGCACGTGGCTTTTGATGCCAGCACCAGGAGGTAGAGGCAGATAGATCTCTGTGAGTTCGAAGCCAGCCTGGTCTACAAAGCAAGTCCAGGACAGCCAAGGCTACACAGAAAAATGCTGTCTCAAAAAAAACTGCTCGGATGTAGCCCATGGTAGCTCAGTATCCAAGTGGGTACCCTAATAAGGGGAACAGGGACTGTTTCTGATATGAAATGAACTCAATGGCAGGCTTTTTGACACACACACACAAACCCCAGGGAGGAGCAGCCCTGCTAGGCCACGTAGGAGGACTTTGCAGCCAGTCCTGAATATACCTGATAAACCAGGATCAGATGAAAGGGGAAGAGGCCCTCCCCTATCATTAGAAAGGGGCAGGGAGGAGATGAGAGAGGGAGGATGGAATTCAGAGGGAAAGAGAGAGTGGGATATAGTAGGGATACAAAGTTAACAAACTGTAACTAATATTAAAAAAGAAAAGAAAAAGAATAAACTGGAGTCATTGTGGTTGCAGCCATTAAAGCATTTCCCAGAGACAAAAGGCCAACTTGCCAAAGTCATCTAGTCTATCCAGTAGCAACAAACATGAAGTATGTGTGATTCTTTCACATGGCAGACTTTAGCAACGAGTTCAAAGATAGCTGTAAATACTTAACCCCAACGTGGTCCACTTAACATCTCACTCTACTAAACAGGCTCGTGAAGCTGTGGAAATGCGAGCCCAGGTGGAGAGAAAGATGGCTCAAAAAGAAAAGGAGAAACATGAAGAGAAACTTAGAGAAATGGCCCAGAAAGCCAGAGAGAGGAGAGCTGGGATAAAAACCCACGTGGAAAAAGGTATGGCATTCTTATTCTGAAATTAGTCAACAATGTGTATTATTTTATAAAGTTACCATGTACTACTGTGTGCATGTGTCTGTGTTGGGAGATTATAACATACAAATTGTATGTATGTATGCATTTATAAATGTACATATGCATGCATAAGAAAAATTTAGACATTTGAGAAATGTGTATGGTGTGACCTTCCTTATTAAGCTTAACTAGAAAAAAAAAGAAGCATATATTTTAAATGGATCTTTAATATGGGAGTATACTAGAAATTCTTAAAGTTTTAAGAAATATATGGTTGGTTCTCTATATTCCTAGGATCCACAGACTGAACCAGTTATGGATTGAAAGTATTTAGGTTAGGGAGTTAGCATCTGCACCCAAATTGTGCACTTTTTTTCTGCCATTATTTCCTAAAAAATTTGGCCTGTCAGCTGTCTGTGTAGCATTTATGTTGTATTTAGTGATGTAAGATTGAAAGTATGTGGGAGGGATTATGGGTTATATGCAAATACTACCTGATTTTACATAAGAGATTGGAACATTCACCCATCAAAGTACCCATGAGGTATAAAGGTCCAGAAACCAATCCCTACAGGATGTTGAGAAACAATTGTACTTTTTAAAGCATAGCCTGGCTGTCTGGATCTGCATAGAACTACATAGAGGTCTCACACTGAAAGAGATCTTCCTACCGCTGCCCACAGTGCTGGGATTAAAGGCATGCACAACCACATCCAACCTGACAATTACACTTTTTAATTTATGTTAATGCTATTGATATACTCTGCCAATATTTATCCCATTGTAGTTTTCTTAAAATTTAGAAAAAACAAAAAATTGATTCCCAACTAAGTCAACTTGACAACATGGTAAAATATTAATCTGGAGTTTTGCTAGTTTGGAGACTAATGGATCTTTTAGTAATTAAAATTGCCAGTGTTTTTCTGCCTGGCTTTATTTAGTAATTGACATTAGTTTATCAAGTCCATTGAGATGAATTTGTAATTTGTGGGGAGGGGCATGTTTGTTTTGTTTTGGGTTTTTTTGGGGGGACAGGATTTTTCTGTATAGCCCTGGCTGGCCTAGAACGCTTTGTAGACCAGCCTGGCCTCCAACTCAGAGATCCTGAGACCTGCCTCTCCCTCTGCCTCCAGACTGCTAGGATTAAAGGCGTGCGCCACCACATCCAGAGGGAGTTCCAGGACAGTCAGGGCTACACAGAGAAACCCTGTTTCAAAAAAAACAAAACAAACAAACAGAAAACCAGCAAGTGAAGTAATATAATACAATGGATGAAGAAAAATAAAACATAACGGATATAAAATTACCTTCAGAAGGAAAAGCTTGTGAATATAGGCCTTGCTCTTAAAATGCTAACATTAGTAAAAAAAAAAAAAAAAAAAAAAAAACTTGGAAATAAACCATTTGGCTATCTGAGAGAACATTCTAGGCAGACAGATAAATGACTATAAACACCCTGAGTTTACCCAGTGTAGCTGATTCTATACATAGGAGATATATGTCAGAGTAGTTAGGGATCAGATCCAAAAGTAGGTCAGTCCCATAACAGTGCTGCCACTATTGCAGCAGTGGTATTGTGTATGCGGGGGTCCAGCAGTTGGATGAGATCACTGATCTCCCTGCCCCCTCCTTGTGGCTTTTGCAGCACTGTGAAAGCTGACCAGCAGTCACCTTATTTTTTGAAACAGAGTCTCTTTGCTTAGAGCTCACAAATCTGACTAAGGCTGGCTCCAGTGAACAAGAACCTGTACATGGTTCTTTTTCCTTCTGTTTGTTTTTGTTTTTTGTTTTAGATTTGGCATGGTGTGGTGTGCGTGCATGCGCACACACACGCACACGTTTGTTTTACCTGCTTGTATTTGTGTGTGAGGTTGTTGGATCCCCTGGAGCTGAAGTTCCAGACAGTTGTGGGCTGCCATGTGGATGCTGGGAAATGAACCTGGGTCCTCTGGAAGGTCAACCAGTGCTCTTAACCATTGAACCATTTCTCCATCCCCTGTAGTTAATATTTGTTTGTTTCTGTTTTTTGAGACAGGGTTTGTGTGTGTAGCCTTGGCTGTCCTGGAATCACTTTGTAGACCAGGCTAGTCTCAAACTCACAGAGATCCACCTACCTCTGTCTCCCCAAGTGCTGGAATTAGAGGTGTGCTCTGCCGTGCCCAGCTGTGGTTAATTAAAAAAAAAAAACCTGCATCCCTGAATTTTCTTGCACCACCTGTACGCTCACCGCTCCACATCAGTCTGACTTTCTACCAAAGTGCAATCAAGTAAGCTGACGTAGGCATCCACAGTCCACAAACTTGGATTTAAACTGACTACAAGTAACCTTAAAGGGCTGAGTGTGACGACAAAGAAATGGTGGTGCACACCTGAAATCCCAGCAGCAGGGATGTGGGGGCAAAAGAGCCAGAATTTGAGGCTAGCCTGGGCCGTAGTGGTATGTGGTCCCAAAAAATAGAAAAGTGTGGCATTTTCTAAGGTTAAAGAGCCTCTTTGTACAAAATATGAGTAACTAATGCAGTGACGAAGTAATTTTCATCTGTGTACACAGAGGATGGAGAGGCACGAGAAAGGGATGAAATCCGTCATGACAGGCGAAAAGAGAGACAGCATGACCGGAACCTTTCCAGGGCAGCTCCTGATAAGAGGTGGGTCAATGCCTGCATAAATATGAGTTAGGAAGAAGGGCATTTCTTTAGCTTGGTCATGAATTAGTAATTAACTTTGTCATGCTCAACCACTTTGTCTTAACAGAGTTGACTCTTCCTAGAAGGTAATTTGTTTGTCCTTCACCTTGTAGAATTATTTGAGAATGGCAGGGAATCCAGATCATGTCTGTGCAAAAGAAGGAAAAAATAAAATTGTTGTGGTGTGTGCTTTTACTACTGCAGGTGGTGGGTAAACTTGTAGCATGCCTGTGTGTAGATGAAAGCCAGCACCATAGCCTTACTGACATCCTTTCTATGCCATGCACTGTGCCTAGTGCAGTGGGAAGGAGAGTACGTTCTGAAGGAAGTTTCTGGATGCCCATGAGTAGTTTATTTAAAATTCAGAACAGAGCTGTGTATAATGGGAATGAAGTGGTGTAAAACAAACTAACAAGTTTTGGGACATAAAATAGGAATCAGAGAAGTTTGTGATTGACCAGTAGCTGAGGACTGCAGTTACTTCAAAGTTCAGAAAATGCTGTGCTGCAAAGGTGGAATTCAAGGTTCAGGCTAAATGCAATGTGAAACACTTTCTTCCCATATGAGCAACTTTCCATGCTGTGGTCATCCTAGGAGTTGATCCAACCCACAGTTTCATCTCATATCTTAAACTATCTCTGCCGGGCGGTTCTTTATTTCTCCTCTCTGGATAAGTTAGGGAAGCAGAAACAACCCATGGAGAAGAGAGGAATGAATGAAATATCACTGTGGTCGGTGAGTTAGGGATTTGCTATGTTATAAAGTGACAGTGGCTCTGTACAGAAATTGGGCTCTTAAAACCAGTAAAGTGACTGTGAGAAATGACAGAAAAGCTGTGAACTTGTAATTAGATGAAAATGAAATTGTCTACAGAAATATTTTAAGACATAAGCATCTTGTGAAGTAGTGACAGTTGCTATAGTTTCATTGAGATGTTGATTGCATTTATACTAAAACAGCAGAGGAATTAATGTAATGTCAGAAGTCATAAAGTTATCTGGTTATTGTCATGTTTTCCTCAGAATCATGGTAGGATAAAAAATTGCTCTATGTAGTTAGGTCAGAGCTGAGTGTAGCCTGCTTAAAAAGATTGATGGTGTGTGGAGCATCCATTTGCATCCAAGAACTAGTCTCTTGTGTGTTCTTTCGAGCTAACAGGCCCTAATTGTATATGCTTAATTTCTCTAATATGCATCTGAAGTACTCTAAGGCTGCTGATATGATTGTACATTATCAGAAATGTATATATATATATTCATCTTGTCTGTGAAATGTGTTCAGTTAATGTTTGTGTATTCCCAATAGGTCAAAACTACAGAGAAATGAGAATCGAGATATCAGTGAAGTCATTGCTCTTGGTGTGCCCAATCCTCGAACTTCCAATGAAGTTCAGTATGACCAAAGGCTCTTCAACCAATCCAAGGTATGAGGAACTTAGAAAACAGCTTTATCCTGTGTGTTGGTAAGGCTATCTTTCCTCAGAGTAAATTTGGATTAGCCAAAGATATGCCAGAAGAAATGTGAAGTTGTATGTTTTTACTTATTCAAAATTTGAGAGGCTGGACAGGAAGGCCAGCCTGGACCTGGAACACTTCTGATTATGATTTCTTAAAATTCTCTGCTCTGAAGCACTAGTAGACAGTGAGAGAAATCAGGTGATGAAACTATTTTTCCTTTTGTTTCTAAAATAGCCAGCCAGTTTCCTTAAAACAGTGGTTATCAACCTTCCCATGCTGCAACTCTTATTTTATGGTGACCCCAACCATAAATTTATCTCATTGCTACTTCGTAGCTATAATTTTGCTACTGTTATGAATCATAATGAAAATATCTGGTATGCAACCCCAAAGGGGCTGTTATTGTTAAACTTTTAAGTTTTCCTTTTCTGTCTTTGAAATTGTTGTAAAATGAACTTTAGAACTGGGAATATAGCTCATTTGGTAGAGTGCTTGCCTAGCGTGCTTGACACACTAGACCTGATCCCCAGTATGACATAAATCAGATGTGATGGTGGAAATCTATAATGCTAGTGTTTGGAAGCTAGAGGCAGGAAATTCAGGAGTTAGCCTGAGGTGCATGGGACCCTATCTCAAAAAATAAAAAGTATTAAATATAAATGAAGCTATGTGACTGGATTATTAAGTACTAGATTGATTGTGAGGAAACAACAATTTTAGTATTGGTTGTAATTAACTAGCCTAGAACAATTTAATCACCTATTGTTGATTACTAACGTCCCAAAAGTCAGTGAGATCAAAGATAACCAGTGCCTCTGCCCTTAAAGAAAGAATCCTTCTGTTGAATATGCACACATGCTAAGGGAGAGAGAGAAGAGGTGACAGTAGAGTGTTAGCTCCTCCTGGGGATAAAATTGTGACTTGATGGTTTTAGAAGATTTGGAAATAGCATGAGTTACGTTCTTTCAAACAATATTTTTTTTGATACTTTTTATATCCCAGGCATTGTTCCAAGTCTATTCCTCTCAATTCTTAATTGGAGTTTGGGGGCACAACATATGAACATATTGGTGGGGGGGTCATATTTCACTATTTTTTCATTTTCATTTGTATGTTTGCATGTAGAGGCACTTGGGCCTACATGCTTATGTTAAGTTTGGAGGTTGATGTTGGGAATTGTCCACCCACCTTATTAACTGGGCAGGTCTCAGATGATCCCAGAACTCACTGATATTATTGAGTAGCAATAATATCTAGCTAGTCTAGCAATAATAGCTAGCCTGCTTGCTCTAAGATCTGCTGTCTGCATTTCAAGAGGATGAAATTGCAGGCAAGCTTCCACACCCACCTGTCATTTACATGGTCCGCATGCTTACATGGAAAGTGCTTTAACACATCTCCCTGGCCCCCATTATTTTTCATACATAATTGAAGACAGGGTTAGGTAATAAATGGAACTGAGAGTCAGCCTTAAATGCTTTGGTTCCAAAGCTTTTTCCTTAACTGCTGTGCAATGGCAACTAAGCCTAAGCAAGAGGCAGGATGAAAGTTCACATAAGTAAATATTTTCAAGATGATCATCCCTTAAAACCTTAAGCTTAAACATTTGAAAAGTTGAATGAGTTTTTTTTTTGTTGTTTTCTTTGAGACAGGGTTTCTCTGTATGGTCTTTGTGAATGAAATTTTTAAAAGATTTTATTGATACCCTTATTCTCTTGTACTGTAATTAATAGTGACATTCTCAGGCAGTTGAGGTAACATTTCTTGGCATCATTGTCAAGTATCTATAGTAGAATCCTTTAGTCTTGATGACATGTAGTCAATTTTTAAAATTTGAGAAGTTTATTAGTTTTGACCATATCCATGCCCTCCTTCCACATACATCCAACATTCTCTACATACCCAACTTTGTCTATTGTTTCGCTTTCTTTGTTTTTCTCTGTGTAGCCCTTGGCTGTCCTGCAATTCACTTTGTAAACCACACTGGTCTTGTACTTACAAAGATCCACTTGCCTCTGCCTCCTGAGTGCTAGGACTAAAGGTGTGTGCCACCACACCAGGCACTGTGTCCTTTATTTTTTTGGTTAATCAAAAGTTTTGTTGTTGTTTGAAACAAGGTCTATTATTTAGCTCTGGCTGTCCTGGAACGTGATATTTAGGCCAGGCTGACCTCAGACTTACAAAGATCCACTTGCTTGCCTCACTAGCTCTGGGATTAAAGGCATATACCACCACATTTGGCTTAATCAAACTCGAGTGTCTAGGTAAGAACCCAAATGTATATGAATAAATTATATATCTTTTAAATGTTGCAGTTGAGGTTTTTTTTTTTTTTAATTAGCTGTAAACATGGAAGTGTTAATTCCTTGTAAGTATTCAGATTCAGCTTTGGATAAGTATTCATTTTTATTTGTTGTCATTCATTTCTCCACAGGGTATGGACAGTGGATTTGCAGGTGGAGAAGATGAAATTTACAATGTCTATGATCAGGCCTGGAGAGGTGGTAAAGATATGGCTCAGAGTATCTACAGGCCCAGTAAAAATCTAGACAAGGATATGTATGGTGATGACCTCGAAACCAGGATAAAGACCAACAGGTACCACAACACATTTGACTGTGCTCCTTACCCAGCACAACAAAAGTGGTTCATGACCTCTTCTCTTTTTTTTCCCCTAGGTTTGTTCCTGATAAGGAGTTTTCTGGTTCAGACCGTAGACAGAGAGGCCGAGAAGGACCAGTTCAGTTTGAGGAAGATCCTTTTGGTTTGGACAAGTTTTTGGAAGAAGCAAAACAGCATGGTGGTTCTAAAAGACCTTCTGATAGCAGTCGCCCCAAGGAACATGAACATGAAGGCAAGAAACGGAGGAAGGAATAGATAGGCATCTCTTCAAAGCAAATGAACTCTTACTCACAGCCCTAATGATGCAAGTCACTGGGAAACCCTTTGTAAATGATCAGGATAAAAACCAAATCTGGGTGATAGATCCCAGCACTACTTTTTATTCCGGGAGACTGGGGGGGTTGAATATTATACTTTGGATTAGTTTTTTTAAAGAATGGGTTATGTTTGTGCTTCTCCCATCTTGCAGCACTTAAATACTGCCCCACACAGAATTAAGACCACTTCCTTGTGTGTGACACTTACTGATCCAGGGGTAATATTTTGTGTAAGAAAGAACTTTATGAATAAAATTACCCCAAACAGTGAGTAGGATAATGTCCACATACTGAAACTATGCTACCAAATACATCTGCCCTGTTGTACTGTCTTACCTTGCAGTGGGGAAACTAAGGTCTTGCTTAGTGCTTTTGTTTCAAATAAAACCATTTAGAAAAAGTCTGTTATGTTTATTTAATGGGAAGTGCATGAATCATCATAAATCTTCCTCTTCATCAGAAACCTTTGTTTTCTGAGCTTGAACATGGATCTGTGGAGGGGAAAAACACTGTAAGAAAAGGTTTTTTTGGAAGAAATATTAAAAGTAGAATTTATCTACTTGTTTGATTAGAGGCTCATACTAGTGTTTTTCAAGACACTTTGTAGCCTTGCCTGTCTTAGAATTGCTTCGTAGACCAGACTGGCCTTGAACTCACAGAAATCCACCTGCCCCTGCTTCCCCAAATGCTGGGCTTACAGGCATATGCACCAAGCCTGACCAACTGAAACTTCTTAGTGAGAAAGCCAAGATTTCAGCCTGTTCGCCTATACTGCTGTGTCTGCTGTTCTGTTTTACATAGACCCTGCTAAACCAAAGGGTCTTTCACATGCAGCTCAGCAGAACATGTGCTTGTCATGTGTGGCATTCTAGATTCAATTGTAGCACCAAAAAATTAAAAAGGGTCTTCTCTTTTTAATTTAATTTAAAGGGTCTTATAGGTTACCATCTACTGTTTAGAAAGCAACATGTAACATACAACAGACAGAAATACTTGCCTTTACCCCATCAATAATATGATTTTCGTGTTGTAGTGCATTCTGAAGTTCTTCCTGTGAAGAAAAGTGAACCCAACCGAAGCCTTTGTGAAAGCCAGTCTCTTTGTCCTAAAAATGAAAATTCAATAGAAAAGGATTAACCATAACTTCAGTGGTTCATCCATAAGCGAGACAGGGTTTCTCTGTGTAGTCTTGGCTGTCCTGAACTCACTTTGTAGACCAGGCTGGTCTCGAACTCACAGAGAATTGCCTGCCTCTGCCTCCCCAAGTACTGGGATTACAGGCGTGCACTACCTGGCTTCATTTGCCAAAATCAGATCACAGACAATATGTATCAGTAACCTGGTTACCCAAAACTAAATCCTAGTGTTACTCTGCTTTTCTACCGGCAACAGAGGAAATACCAACAGCTTTCTGCAAGTGCATTTGATATAGTCAAAAGTCCAAGAAGCAAACCACTAATGATGTTAGTCAAAGGAAATACTCTAACTGAAATATTCTCCTTTTTTTAATTGTTTCTAATGTACTACTTACTAAAAAAGCTCCCAAACCTAGGTGTATCTTGTCACTTCTTAAACAAATGAACTTCATCGTCACTACCACTGTCATCACATGCTTTGTTTTTATGTTGCATTTGAATGCCATATGTATATGGGTAATTGTGGAGCCCAGAAGAGGCCATTAGGTATCATGGAACTGGAGTTAGAGTGGCTGTGAGACATCCCACGTGGGTGCTAGGACTCAAACTCAGATCCTCTGGAAGAGCAACAAGTGTTCTTCAGCAAATGCATCCCTCCAGCACCTTCACTGAAGAACAAGAGTAAAAGTAAAGCCTTCACTAACAACTTTGGGTTAAACCATTTTGCTACTTGTGGAAAACGCAGAGCACTTATTGTTTGACCTAAGTATCTGGCACAGAAAAAATCATAGTGTGCCTTGAGGGACTCTCACTCCTCCAACCCTCTGACAAAAGACACTATGAAGATGTGTAGTTGGCCCCTATTAGTTACAAAATATACTGTTCCAAAAAACAAATTGTTGGATATTACTCTAATACTTCAAAGGTAGCTTTATTAATGTTGAATGCAGGAAAAGCTTCTAATGACCCCAACAATAATCCAGTCCAATGCTCACATGGCCATTCTCAAAATTCAAGGCATTAAAAGTGTGTTAAAATGGAAATGACAGTTGGGTATAATAGCACCACACATCTGTAACTCCAGCACTTGGGAAAGCAGGCAAGGTTAGCACTGATTAAGATCATCCCCTGCTAAACAAGTGGGAAGCAGCCCAGGCTACATGACTTCCTGTCTGAACTAGCAGATTGCTCTTTACTAGCTGGATCTCATGATACCAGGCGGTACTATGCAGGCTGCTATGGGATAAAGGCGTTGATGGTCTAACCCAGACATGAACTCTGAACTATAATACCAATAGATACAGGGAAGGAGTTGGAAGCAGGAAGGGGGAAATTATGCTTGTATTTTTGGTGTTTTTTTTTTTTTTTTTTCTTTCTTTCAAGAAAAGGTTTCTCTGTTGTAGCCCAGGCTGTTCTGGAACTCATCCTGTAAACCAGATTGGCCTCAAACTCAACTCCACCTGTCTCTGCCTCCCAAGTGATAGGATTAAAGGCATGCACCACCACCACCATTGCCTAAAACAATTTTTAATTAAAATGAATAAATACTTGTGATAAATTGTACTTTGATACAGTACCACCCACAAGTTTATCAATAGATTTTGGGAGTGTTTCACTCCATTAATAAAAGATAAAAGAAACCAAGAATGAAAGATAACATTTTTTTTCCTTCTGGCAGTCTGACTAAGGCTAAAAGCGAAGCCGCATACATACTAGGCAAATGCTGTACCACAGAGATAATGTTCCCACCCCACCGCCCAGTAGTTCTATGTTACTGTTTTAATACTCACAAAAGGTACAGTACACTTTTTTATATGGCCAAACTGAGCAAAATGTTCTCTCAGCTCACCTGTAAAAAGGGAGGAAGCATATTAAAATTAAGTCCGTGTATCTTACGTTCTCTAGATTGTAGATGACATTCAGAAAGATTCCAGAGTTCCTGAACTTCTAACAAACAAGAACTATTTTGAATTTCCTGAGTCCGAAGATTCCAAAAGCAGCAACAGGACTGTTGTAAAGCACCAAGTGTAGAGGTGGGAAGGAAACAGACATAAAAACTGCTGAACTGGCTGTAGCTGCCATCCTCAAGAGATACTTCACCACACCAGGAACTGCCCACTGTGTGTGTTAATACAATCCCTCTAAGCAGTAGGCATAAATCTTTACAGCCCAGCGTCCTGCCAGATATATAAGAGGTTTCCAAACAAAATCTCAGCGTAGTGGTCTTCCATCAGTCCTACCTATGCTTCCTGCCTTATTTCCTATTGCAGGCCTAGATACTGTCAAGTGCAGCAGAGTCAATTCTCTGTCCTATCCCATGGATTCCCATTTTCATCTATGTGGGTTCTCTTCCATATGCCAGTATTCTCATATCCTCTGACCTAAATTATGAGGGTTTTTTTTCCAAGCTGAGTATTATTTTATTGAATTCATATTATAATACTCTTTCTGTGTGATCTTAAAGATAAAGCTACATGGCTTCTTTCTCTTCTGCAGTGGTTCTATTTTGCAGGTTTACATTTTAATATTACTTGCTATTGTCCCTGTAGTGGTTTGAATGATAATGGCCTTATGGGCTCATGTACTGGAATACTTGGTCCCCAGAGGCTAGAACTGTTTGGGATGGATTAGGAAGTTTGGCCTTGTAGAAGGTATGTCACTGGGGGGTTATAAACTTATTTGCCTGCTTCCGTGTTGTCTCAGAGGCTTACTGCTTCTGTCTACAAACTTAGGCCTAGTCCTGGAAGCTGTGAGCCTCCATACAATCTAATCTAGGCCTAGAATGTTTTCAGCCTCTGAGATCTACTGCTGAACAAGCTCACCCTTTCTAGCTCTTTCTGAACTCTGGATGGATAGTTCAACTCAGTTGTTCTGGATCAAACTCCTCTCCAAGATGACTGATTCAATCTGGCTCCTCTCAGTTTCTCACTGAATTGCTCTGCTTGGCCTCAAACTAACTCTAGCAATCTGTTCTAATCTTCTGACTCCTTCTCATTCTCTGGTTCATTCTGTCTTTACCCATGTTTGGCTTATTCTCTCCTCAACCTCTCTCTGTAAAACACTCCTGGTGAAAACTGACTCTGAATTCCACTAACTGAACTGCCATGAATTCAACTCCATTGCACTGCCTCAACTGAACTGTCTGACAGTACTGACTAGAACTCTGCATGGCTGTCTCGTGAGTGCTGGACCTAAGCTTTTCTTTACCTGAAACTTGCTCTATACTGGGCTGGCCTTGAACACAGAAATCTGCTTACTTCTATCTCCTGGGATTAAAGGTGTGTCTATATTCCAGCCAGATCACACAAACTTAGAAGGTCTCTGGATATGATCTCTTACCAGAGCAGCCATGTTCTGAATTAAATTTTTCTATAGGGGGTTTGCATCAAAGTTTCAAAAGTCCACACAATTCCCAATTGTTCTCTCTGCCTCATGGTTGTTGTCGCAAGATATGAGAACTCAGATACTATTCCAAGGTCATGCCTACCTGCCTGCATCCATGCTCCCCACTATGATGGTCATGGACTCACCTTCTAAAACTGTAAGCCCCCAATAAATTGCTCCTTTACCATGCTTTAGTCATGGTATGTAATCACAGCAATAGAAAGTATGACAGTTCCAAGATAATCTAAGCATCACTGGCCCAACTGTGTACTTCTTGCTTAGAAGTCTTCATCCTACCACTACACTACAAGCTGAACCAGGAAAACCATGCTTACAGTGTGTTGCACTATAAACATATCAATCGCAGCTCAATGAAGAATGAGGCAACATCACATAATCCTTCAATAACTAGAGGCTACATTTCTGAAAGGTCCTAATGATTGGCAAGGTCAGAGACTCATAGAACATAACTGGAGATTAGGCAAAACAGCACCAAACATGTTAAAATTAGTAAAAGTTCTATAAAACACTTCCAATGTTATGATTTTGATCTTTAATACCCCTCACTGGCTCCTATGCTAAAGGCTTTGTTAGAAGTAGGAACCTTTTAGGATATAGGACCTAGTGGAACTATGTTATAGCAATGGGAGGGGCACCTGAAGGAACACTGGAGCCCCTCTTACTCATTCTCTCTTGAAGTAAACAGCCTTCTTACACCTTCTGCCCCAAATATGATACACTATGCCAAGACAAACCCAAACAAGGCTGGATAAAACTGGACTTGAAAACATACAAAAAATATTTCTTCTTTTAAACTGTTTGTGACAGATGTTCTGTCACGGCAACAGAAACCACTTCAAGAAGGAAAGCCTCTTATCAAATCACTTCAGGAGAGTGTGCTGTACACACGAAAAGCAGTGCATAGACACGATTTAAGTATTTGCTAGGTTAAAAAGATGAACTAGGAAAAAAAAAACTATTGCAATGTCATAGAGTTTTAAAGGGTTCGCATCATCCGTTGTAGTGTGGAAATTTGAATCTACTGGCTGCTGGTGAAAATCCTCAAGCTCTCTACAGAGTTTAACAGAATGTAAGGGGGAGCACTATGGGAGAGCTGACATTTGCCAGGGTGAGGCTCAGACACTATTTCCACCCATACTACTACATCTGAACCACAAAAACTACAAAATCACTATATTCTAAGAGTTTTAAGGGGACTGATACATAAATGAATAACTAACTCCCCCCTCTCACCCCCAAAAATGAGCTTGGATTTTAAGTTTAGGTGAGCAAATTTTAAAAATTTGCTTAACTTAGCTGGTGTCTCACTTACAAACCAGGCACTCAGTGGGCTATAGTATGAGATCCTGACTCAAAATAAAAAGTAAAGCCTGGAGCGATGGTTCAGCCTTTAACAGTACATACTGCTCTTACAGAGGACCCAAGTTCAGATCTACAGAGCCCCATGTCAGGAGGGCTCACAACTGCCTGTAATTCCAGTTCTTGTGGATCCAACACCTTCTTCTGTATTGCCTGGGGCACCTTCATTCACCTGCACATATCCACAGACATACACATAGAAATAAAAATCTTAAGCCTAAATTGCAGCTAATAAGAAGCAAAGTTGGCGAGTGATTTTAGAAATAACCAACCCTTTATCACCAGACTATTCTTCTTCCCCGTATGTCAATTTTAACAACCATACAAATAACTATCACTTTTTGAGTACTTAACGCTCTAGCATAAATCTACCAAGTTTACATGTAAACTCATTTATTCCTCTCCCCATTTCTAGAGGGAGGTATTACTGATTCTACTTTTTAGAAAATTAAACGGGTTCTCTTATGAGAATCTTTCCCATATTAACTTCAGTTATTTGGATTATTCGATTATTAAAAGTTTGGAATTCTAACCCACGCAGCCTGACCTCAAAGTCCACTTCTCAACCAAAACCTACAACCTCTGTACAAATGCTGGCCAGACACCTCACAGGCAGCTCAAACTCACACACTGAAACTTTTACTCTTCATCTTCTGTCAATTTCCTCCTCCTAAATTCTAAAAGCGAAGGTCATCTATGCTAGAAATCTGGAATATACACCTTTCTCCTCAAACCATCACGAATGCTGTGGATTTTATCTTGAAAACCGACGTGATTCTGACCCCCTCCCCTTTACCAGTTCCCTTGTCCAAGTATTCATTTTTGACCTAAATTAAATATTTTGTCTCTTCTCCACCCGTACATTCTTGCCACTTTAAGGCCAAGCACCCCAGAAGTCAAAATAGCTCCTTCTGTTGTAAATGTCCAAGAATGCAAATAATAAATCTTTCCACCAAATAATTACAAATCGCTGGGTACCGTTGAGTCGCACCCTAAAGGCTGGGACGGGGGTTTGGATGGTGGGGTGGAAATCATCTACCTAAACAGTTAACGGGAAGCAAAATTTTCTGCGCGGTGGCTTACTCAAGAGCAAACCACCGGTGCTCGGTGCAAAAGGAGAAGCATGACCCTGCGCAAGGATGACGCGCAAATTCATAACGCTTTCATTAAAAGAAAAAAAAAAAAAAAAAAAAGCAAACCACCTGACCTAACCCATCGACCATGCTGCTTTAAGTTCTCTACAGAGAACTTTTGTTTTGCGCGTTACGTGAACAGAAAAACTGGGCCCTTCCTCATCTCCATCACTCACTCGACGCCGCAGTCCAAGGAATTTTTCTGATAAAAGCAATAGGCCGACCAGCACTGGAACGCAGGGCCATCATGGCCCGGACGCTGGAAACTGCCATGTTGAAAGTGAATGACTCAAGAGCTGGGGTCGTGACCCGGAAGAACCTGCGGGATCCGGACCTTGGAGTTCTGTTTCCGGGTCAGACTGCTCGCAGCTTCGAGATGGGTAAGATGGCGGCGGCGGTGGCTTCATTGGCCACGCTGGCGGCAGAGCCCGGAGAGGACGCCTTCCGGAGACTTTTCCGCTTCTACCGGCAGAGCCGGCGGGGGACGGCGGACCTGGGAGCCGTCATCGACTTCTCAGAGGCTCACGTGGCCCGAGTCCCGAAGCCCGGCGTGCCCAAGGTACGAAGGGAGTAGGAGTGTGTGCTGCTCCGCACGCCTACCGTCCTCGTAGGTCTCTCGAGACCTAGCTGCCTCCGGGCCGGTTATGGAGGGAGCCCCGGCTGGGCCTGTGCGACGAGCTGTGCTGCCCCCAGAGCGCTGGGCCGCAGCTTTCTTCCGGCCGCCATTATCCCCCCCCCCCCCGAGCCCCGCGCCCTGGCTCCCCCTCCCCACCCGCTAAAAGAGCCTGGGAATTTCTCGTACGTCTTTAATTGTCCCATACGTTATTGTGTGTAACATTTTCGTGGACGTTAGGGTGACGCCACAGCTTCAAATAAAACCAGGCATCGAATAAGGCTCGGCCCTGCCCGCTGAGACGTAGGAAAAAGGTGTTTGAAGAATTTTGAACTACTCTACCCAAGGTGAAAATAAAGGTCAAATTTGCATTTCTCTAAAAGAACCTAGGACTCTGGAGAGATGGGTCTGCACTTACTGGTGTTCCAGAAGACCTGGGTTTGGTTTCCAGTCTACACGTGGCAGCTCAGAGCTGTCTGTACTCCAGTTCCAGAGGGTCAGGCACCCTCTCCTGACCTCCATAGGCAAAACACTCATGCATAGAAAATAAGTTTTTAAATAAATAAATTTTTATAAAAAGAAAATCTAAAAGACGTGCATAACCCTAGTTTTGCTTTAAGAAGAAAGAGAACATAATGGGGGAGGGGGGTTGTTGTGGTGTGTATGTATACTATCCTTACTCACATTTTTAAATATTTGTGGGTTTTCAAGACAGGGTTTCTGAGTAGGCCTGCCTGTTCTGGAGCTCGCGCTGAGGCCGGGCTAACCTCGAACTCACAGATCCCCTTGCCTCTGCCTCCCTAGTGCTGGGATAAAAGTGATTGCCATCGCTGCCTGGCCTCAGTCACACGTTTTAAAGCTTTGCCTTGTTGAGACAGTCTCATTCTATAGTTGAGGCTGGCAGCTAACAGAACTACCATGCCAGGATTTCTTTGAAGTAAATTTTAATGGGGAGAATATGTAAACCCTTATTTGACCTTAGTATAGTGCAGGGATGTTCACATCAATCTTCAAAAGCACAAAGTAAATTTGGAGTCTAGAAACTTTTAGCAGAAATGGTTTTAGAGTCATCTGAATTACACGTGGAAAACGTGTGCCCGGAGACTAACATTTGACTCCGAAGAGAGGTTGGGACACTCTTCATGTATCTCTGTTTTGCCATGATGCATGTGTGAATGCCTCCTCAAAGTGTATGTTTTGTTGCACAGTGCTCAAAAATAAAGTATATGTTGCATAAATGAAAGCTTGGGTTTTCAGTTTTCCAAACTCAGAGCAGATTAAAAGTGGCATTTTAGAGAAGCTGTTGTCACAAAACATCAGATGAGAGCAGTGGAGAAAAAGATGGCTGCCAGTCTGGCGAGGGAGAAATCAGAAAGGAAAAGGAGTATTTTCTTAGCTAAATAACTGGAAAACTTAAAGTGATCAAGACTCTCAAAGTCTCAGACAGCCCTTTTATTATACAGACTGGTAGACTTGGCATGTAACTCTAGTCAAGAGCTTGCCTAGCCTATTCCAGGCACTGGATTTGATTGCCCAGCAACAAAGAGAATTTTGTTTTTGCTGTTTGAAGCCTGCTTATACACCAGTCATTTGTTGTTGCTTTGTCAGGAAATCTCCATACTTAGAGGTTATTAAAACAAAAAGCTCATTTCTTAGGCCAGGTATGTGGCACACACCTTTAATTCCAGAACTTTTTAAACAAAGGCAGACAGATCTCTGAGTTCCAGGACAGCCAAGACTAGGAAATGAGGTCTACCTCCAAAAACCAACAACAGTTTTTCTTAAAGGTCATTAATCCTTGGGGGGGGGGGGAACCACAAAAAACATTGGAAGCCAGGCTGCTGGGGCCCACGCCTTTAATCCTAGCACTCTCTGTGAGTTCTGAGGCCAGAGAAATCCTATCTCAAAACAAAAACCAAAAAACAGGCATTCGCTGTATTTTAAAGCAAGCTACTTCTGTTTTCATGGGAAAATGAAGTGGTTTTGTTGTTTGTTCCCTTGATATGCCAACACTGAGTTTAGTTTTTTTTAAAGATAGGGCTTTTCTTTGTATCCCTGGCTATCCTGGAACTCACTTTGTAAACCAGGCTGGCCTTAAAATCACAGACATGTATCTGCCTCTGCCTCTGCCTCCCAGGTTCAGAGATTGAAGGTGTGTGCCACCAAGCCTGTCTACCTATTGGGTTTCTTAACCATTGTAATGACTCATCTAAAAAAATTCCCTATGTGTAAAGAAAACTCTGTGAGCTCCTAATGCTTATTTCTTTTTTTAGTAAGAAAAGCAAAGTTCTAGCATTAGTATCTCATCAAAGGGTAACACTTTCAACAAATGGGACCCTTATTGTTTCATGGAAATAATTTTTCTTTGTGGCTAGAGAACTCTCCATTTTTCTCAACCTACTCCTACTTGATATTTTACTATTGCTAATGATAACAAAATGCTTTAGAAGCAGTGTTTTAACAGTAACCAGACAAAATAGCATTGTGTCCTAAGATACCCCAAGATAGCAAACACTTTTCATGAATCTTCTCAAGAAATTTAGTAAAGCGTGTTCTCATAGGACAAGGTTGTCTTGAAAGTCAAAATTAGGGACTAGCAAGGTGACTCAGCATTAGGAGCACTCACACTCTTCTAAAGGACCTAGGTTCAGTTCCCGGCACCTGCATGGCAGCTCGTGACCATCTGTAACTCCGGTGCCAGGGAATCCTGTACTTTCTTCTGACCTCCACAGGCACCAGGCATGTAACTGGTGCACATTCATACTCATAAAATGAGAAAGTCTTAAAAATAAAAGCCAAGCCAGGTGCAGTGGCACATGCCTGACATTCCAGCACTCAGGAGGCAGAGACAGGCAGATCTTTGTGAATTCAAGGTGAGCCTGGTCTACAAATCAAGTCCTGGACAGCTGGAGCTACACAGACAAATCCTGTCTTGAAACACCCCCCAAAGTAGAAAGCCAAAACCAGTCTAGCTTAATTGTCTTGCTACTACTTGGCTCAGTTTCTTTTATAAAATAGTATATGTTAGATGAGGAAACCGTGGCCATAAGTGAAGTAGGAAGGGGCTAATATTAAGAGCCCATAGCAGAAATGTCTTTGGATGTCTCGGCTTCCCAGGATTGACCCTTAAGGTAGCTTGCCCCTAACTTAAGTCTCTCTTTCCAGGTAGTCAGATTTCATCTGAATGTGTCCTCAGTGAGCGAGCATGATGCCTGTAGGGCAGGGCTTCAGCCTGTGAGCAAGTGGCAGGCCTATGGACTTGAAGGCTATCCAGGTACGTGCACCTCAGGGAAAGTGAAATTACTCAGCCATTTGTGATTCCATAGGAAGAATATGAATACCCTGGAGCATCTCCTGTTTGTGCCTTCTGAGGTGTCTGTTTAATGCTACCAAAGACTGGAGTAACTCAGAAGTGTCATAACAAATTAAATGAAAAAAATTAAAGACAGACTTTAAACTCTGCCGAAAATCTGAATCTCAACTCTGCCAGAGTTTTAAGTAATAGAATAATTAACTGATAATTGTTATTCCAATCACATTTGCAAGTAGCGTACCAACTTACAAGTTGTGACTGCCACGTCTGAACACTAAAAATAAATAAATAAATATGTCTGTGTGTGTGTGTATATATATATATATATATAAATAAAGTTCAAAGGCTTTAATAGACTCAATAATTTAGAATATTTTGTTGATTTTCTTAAAGGTGCATTTGTCTAATTTTTTGTATAGTGTTTTTCCTGCATATATGTCTGTATACCATGTGTATGTCAGAAGTCAGAAGAAGGTGTCGGGTCCCCTGGCACAGGAGTTAGATGGTGATGAGCTGCCTTGTGGGTATTTGGAACAAAAACTGGGTCTTCTAGAAGGGCAGCAAGTGCTCTTAACTGTTGGGCCATCTATCTCTCAGGCCCAAGATTTGTTTATTATGTATGGGGAGAAGGGTTACATGGACATGAGTGCAGTTGCCCTTAGAGGGCAGAAGAGGATGTCAGATCACTGGAGCTGGAGTTACAGACAAAAGAGCCACCTGACATGGATCCTGGGAACCAAACCCCAGCTTTCTGCAAGAACAGTATATACTCATAACTGCTAAGCCTTGTCTCGAGCCCATCAATGTCTATGCATATGACTGTTTTGCCTACATGTGTGTATGTACACTGAATTGAGGCCTAGGTCTCCAGTTCCTGGAAACTGCTCTTAAACTTCTAACTCTTAGCTCCTATTTTCAAGTTTATGATTGTCTTTTGGTCTGGGCCTTCTTCATGCTATATAGATTATACAGAGTACAAGGTTATCAGGTCCCCTTTGGTTTTGTCTTGTCAGAGTGGTGTATCTGATTTTTCAGGCTTTGTAATACAATTTAAGCCATATCACTTGGGTTGTTACTTCATTGTGTCCTTGGAGAATTTCTTTGGCTTTCACAGCCATTGTAAGCTGCATTGAATAAAAGTATAATATATAGTGTTGAAAACTACTTTTAGGGTGATCAGAAGATTATGTTTACTTCTGCATCCTACTTATTCTGAAGGAACTTGGGTGTACTGAAACCTGTTTTTCCTGGAGTAAGTAGGAGGAAACTGGGTCTGGGGAAGAAAAGACTGATGGCAAATGTGACAGCAGTCATCAGACATTTTAAAAAAGGTTATGCACAAAGGATGAGAGGCAATGGAGTGGTGGTTAAGACATGGTTCTGGTTCCCATTTGTCTGGACTCATACCTGGGTCTTCTGTGTACTAGCTGACCTAGGACACTTCTCTTTATTTCCCTTGTCCTCAGTTTCTTCAGGCATAAAATGTGTATAAAAATAGGGCCCACCATAAGATTAGGATGAAGTTGGCTCGAGAAATAACTCAGTGGTTAAGAGTGCATATTACCCTTCAGAGAACCTACGTTCAGAACCTACCTCGGCTCAGAACTAGATGTGACACCACTGATAGATACATAACGCATCTTACTAAAAATAAATATTTTAAAATGTTACAATGGTTTAGTTTGAATATATATGTAAAGTGCTCTAGTTAGTGCCTGACACAGTACAAGGTCAGCCCAGGCCATATAGCAAGACCCTGCCTCAGAGCAAGCACAGTAAGAAATGGGACAAATCAGTTCAACTACAATAACAACTTCTTGTCTCTAAAACCAAAAAACAGCAACAAAAATAACTGATTTGGAAGTTGTGGGTGCCAGAACCCCAAAACAATGCAAGTTTAGATGAGCAGAATTTTGATGCATAGAAGATATACCATTGTTAGATATACCACTCAGTGGTACGGTGTTTGCTGATCACGTACAAGGTCTTACTTCAGTCACCATTACAGAACACACACACAAAAGAAAAGCCAGGTAGAATCGTGGGTATAAGAATATGAAGAAAGGGGGCTAGAGAGATGGCTTAGTGGTTAAGAGCACACTGTCTGTTCTTCCAGAGGTCCTGAGTTCAATTCCCAGGAACCACATGATGGCTCATAACCATCCATAATGAGCTCTGGTGCCCTCTTTGGCGTGCCATAAACACTAAATAAATAAATAAATCTTTAAGAAAAAGAATGTGGGGGCTGGAGAGATGGCTCAGTGATTAAGAGCACTGTCTGCTCTTCCAAAGGACCCGGGTTCGATTCCCAGCACCCACATGGCAGCTCACAACTGTCTCTAACCCTAATTCTAAGGGATCTGACACTTTCATACTAATGCACATAAAATAAAATTAAATAAATATAAAAAACAATTTAAAAGCCAAGTCTGGTGGTATATCACTGTCTTACTGTTGGAAAAAAAAAATGTGAAACAATTTCAAATTTATTCTCTTCCACCCCTTTCTTTTTTAAATAGGATTTATTTTTATCACAAACCCATTCCTCCCGGGATGCCAGCGGCACTGGGTAAAACAGTGCCTTAAATTGTACTCTCAGAAACCTAATGTGTGTAACCTGGACAAGCACATGACTAAAGAAGAGACCCAAGGTCTGTGGGAACAGAGTAAAGAGTTCCTAAGGTAAGTTCTACAGCCAGAGGAAGGTTCTCATAGATCCTAGACGAAACTATTTCAGACAAGTACTGTGAAAGTGGCTATGTTGGGGGTTGAGTTAGGTTTTTCCTCCTAGTTTTTTTTTTTTTTTTTATTGCACTGTTCTTTCCCCGAGAACATTTGCACAGATACTCTGACATTATATTAAAGATTCTTACCATAGCTTAGAAACTGAGTTCATCCACATTCTTTATCACATGATTCTTTTTATTCTGCTTCCAACATTTTTTTGTAGTGTGTTCCTTTAAAGACCTGTAGGAAAAATTATCACTGGTAGCACTTTTCTTGTTTTACATGGAGTTGCTAGTGCTGGCTCTTTTGTGATGGGTCAGTTTTTGCTCATGAAAGAACTAGTGTTTAGATCTCAAATGTTTCAGCATTCATTCCATGAATGCTCCTTGGAGAAATGAGTTGGATATCAGACATGGTGCTAGGTATAGAGACACAGCACTTAATTGATAGGACACTCTTTTCATACTTAAAACTGAGTGGTCCGTCAAAACAATTATCTATAGGAGTAATTACAATGCTGAGAAAATGTTATAATGATGGTTAGGAAAACGCTAGGAAAAAAATTCTTACAGTCAGGATGAAAGTATCCAAGAAAAGAAAAGTGATATATATATATATATATTTTTTTTTTTTTTAAATATATCAATTTTTTTTTTCCTTCTTTCTGACCATTTCAACTATCTTCGATATGGTTAGGGATTTGCCGTTCAGAATAGTAAAAGGTCTGGCTAGGCAGGGAATCTTATGAAAGGGGGAGATGAAAGACCTGGAGGGGACAAGAGCTCCACAAGGAGAGCAACAGAATCATAAAAACTCTGGGCACAGGGGTCATTTCTGAGACTGATACTCCAACCAAGGACCATTCATGGAGATAACCTAGAACCCCTGTACAGATGTAGCCCATAGCAGCTCAGTCTCCAAGTGGGTTCCCTAGTAAGAGGAACAGGGGCTGTCTCTGACATAAACTCAGTGTCTGGCTCTTTGATCACCAACCGTTAAGGGGGAGACAGTGCAGCCAGTGCTGATGAGACCTGATAGTCTAGAGTCAGGTGGAAGGGGAGGAGGACTTCTTCCCCTATCAGTGGACTGGGGGAGGGGCATTGGAGATGAGGGAGAGGTCTACAAAGTGAATAGATTGCAATAAATAAAGTTAAAGAAAAAGTCTTGCTAGAAGTGTTAATCAGTTAATCAGCAGAGATGTGGTATTTAAAACAGTATATTCTGTGAGATAGGAGCACAATGTATGTATGAATGTTGGAGATTCAAAGGAAGATAGGAAACATTTCCTAGGCATATCCGTAGACCTTGCTTGACTCTGCCTGTGACCAGGCAAGGGGGACAGCGTATGCAAGAGTAATTGGAGTTCATGCAAGTTCTAACCAGCTTAATCAGTAGCTGGGTGAATTGCAGTACTCCAACATTCTGTTTCCAACTTCCTCCTGTTCTCATGCTGGAAAGTGATGGTAATTTAACCTGATTCTTTTTTTCAGTTCTAAAAAAGAAAACAAAAAACAGTTCCTGTCTTCTATTATTTTGTAAAAGTGAAGAATAAAAACATTTTAAAAGATTTAGTGGCAAATACTAGTTTAGAGTTTATAGATTTTCATGAGTATGCTTGCTTACATGGCAAGGTTGGAATAATTTATAATAAAGGCTTTCGGGTAAGTTAGGTAAAACAGGAAAGGGGTGTGGTGAGTGGAGTAGGACCTAACTGTACAGTGTTTAGCCATCTAGAGCTTGGGAGACTACATTAGTCCAAGCCACTCAATTCATATGTTTTTTTATAGAATGCTAAAGGAGCCTCCCAAGTATCTGCTTTCTGCCCACTTCCAAATGCTTTTGACATAGAATGTAGAAGCTGTATCGTTCTTCTCACAGCTTTCAGCTATAGCTCAGTTCTGATGAAGCTACACAGAGTTAATACAATCTCTTAAGATACCAGGTTAGAGGACTTTCTAGACTGCTCATTCTTAATGACCACTGATTATAGATTCAGGGATATTTCATGACCTCTTCATGATCAGTAATCCACTAGAACAGCCCTGGAACTCAGGAAAACATTATGCTTCCAGTTTCACTAACTCCAGACACATTAAGACAGGTATAGTAAGTAGCCTATGGGTGCTCTTTGCTATCAAAACAGACCATACTGCCCTTTAGTGGCTAGGGAGCTCCAGATTTTAGTGTCCAGAATTTTTTGTGCATTTTGTTGTATAATAACCACTGATTAAACAATAACTGTATATGCTGGAGAGGTGACTCCATGGAGAAAGTATTTTACTTATAAGAACAGGGACCTAGGTTCAGTTCCCCAGAACCCATGTGATTTGTTTTACTCTTTTTTTTCAAAGGGCCAGACATAGCCTTGCCTACTTGTAGTCTCAGCACTGGTGAGCAAATTCTTAGAGATGAGTAAGTTTCTGGAGTGTACTGCTTAGCCAACATGCTTGATGAGTTCCAGAACAGAGAGAAACCCTGACACAATAAAGGAAGTTAGGAACTGGTGAGAGAACTTAGTTGGTAAAGTGTTTGCCACACAAGCTTGAGGATCAAAATTCAAACCCCTGTACCCACATTTTCTAAAAAAGGCGTGGTAGTACTCACTTGCAATCCCAAGGGCTAGAAAAGTAGAGACAGACAGATTCCTGGGACTCATTTGCTGGTCTAATCGGGAAGCCCAGTGTTTCACTGAAAAACACTCTCAGATAAAAGCAAAGTGGACAACTTGGAAATGACACAAGGCATTAGCCATGTAATTGAATTCAATCTTAAGGTCAGACCCATTCTGGAGGTAAAATAATACCACTTAGCTCAAAACTTCACCCCTCTAATCACATGGTTGAATTTTATGGGATTACCAGCCAGCATCCTTAGCATAAACCCAGGTGTGATTCAGGGGCTTACCATGATTAACAGTGGAACTGCTATCAGGAAATTCTGAGGGCTTGGAGTACATGTAGCTCGGTGACAGCATCTAACATGCATGGGGCTTTTAAGGTTTAGCCTCAGGACCAAGAACAAGAAGAAGAATTTCCTTCCTAGAACCAGAGCAAAGGACTAGTCAAATCCTTTCCTGCATAACACCATCATGGGTTTTTGGTTGGTTGGTTGGTCGGTTGGTCTTTCAGTCTTTCGAGACAGTTTCTTTGTGTAGCCTTGACTGTATTGGAACTTACTATTGTAGACCAGACTGACCTGGAGCTAAGAGATCTGCTTGCCTCTGCCCTAAAGGCATTCACCATCACTGCCCAGCCATCATGGTTTTTTATTTGTGTTTTGTTTTAATACTGTGTCCTTCCATATAGTCCTCTAGTTTGCTGTGTAAACCAGGATGGCCTGGAGCTCACAGAGATCCTCCTGCATCTGCCATCTGAGTGCTAAGATTAAAGGTGTATGCCACCATGCCCAGTACCTTCATAGAAATCTGAAATTGTGTGCCTATAAGAGCTAAGATCCAGGGAGGATTAACACCTAACCTCCAAAGGTACTTATGCTTGTGTGTACATACCCATGCACATAATTGAAAACAAAACAGGAGAAAACAAGGCAGAGGGGTGGTTTGAATATATAAGAAAGTTCTTCAGTAGAGAAAGCCTTAAAAGTTTATAAGAGTAATGGGGTATAGTATGAGTCTAGGAACCAGGAAGGAGGTTGTATTGTGAGGCCTGTAGAGGTTTTGAACAGGGAAAGATGACATTTTCCTGCATTGTTTGATTGTGCCTATGTTTCTCATTACCTTAAAAGACAAGGGCAAAACAGAGAACATGACGTACACAAAGGTGTAGAGCTGGAAGATTAAGTGAGGCAAAAGGGTGTTAAATAAGATAACACTCAAGTGTTCACTTGTGATAAGAGATTCGGGTTGAGAAAGCTAGAAAACTTCATACTGAAAGAACATGGCTCTTGAAATAGGAATTAAAGATCAGGTTCAGAACTGGGCTGAAGTGGTAGCTCACTTGCTATTCTTCCAAAGGACCCAGGCTTAATTTGCAAAACCTACATGGTGATTAATGGCCATCCATAAATCTAGTTCCAGGGTATTTGACACCCTCTCCAAACAACCTGGGCTCCAGGTGCACACATGCAGACAAAACATGCATGCACATAAAATTAATAAATCTAAAAAATACTTATTTTAAACGTCAGGTTTAGTGCAAAGAGCATGGAAAGGAAAGAGAAAGAAAGCTGTGGTCTCTGAGAAAATAGTTATAAAAAAAATTGCCATGCCTTAAAATTAAATGAATGAATGAATGAATAAATAAATAAAGCTTAGCAGCTGGATGCTAAGGCTTTTCGAGCTGTTTCTCTGTATAGCCCTGGCTGTCCAGGAATTTGCTTTGTAGACCTCAGATCTGGTCTTGAACTCAGAGTTCTGCCTGCCTCTGCCTCCTGAGTGCTGGGATTAAAGGCAATATGCTGGGCTGGAGAGATGGCTCAGAGGTTAAGAGCACTGGCTGCTCTTCCAGAGGACCTGAGTTCAATTCTCAGCACCCACATGGTGGCTCACAACCATCTGTAATGAGATGTGGTGCCCTCTGCTGGCATGCAGGTATACAAGCAGACAGAACATTGTATACATAACAAATAAATAAATCCTTAAAAAAAAAAACCTACAACACTGTTTTGTATAGGCAAAAAAGAAAATGCAATGCTTACTTATGGGATCCAGAGTACCACTGTAGAGTGGACAACTGGCCAGTTCATTTCTATATAGGGTTCTCTTGAAGGCGATCTTTTTATAACATGATTGTTGAGAAAACTGCCTACACTTACATAAAGCTCTTAGCGTGACAAAAACATCAAACTGCTGTGTGAGCACATTGACCAGGTGGGAGGGTGGCCAGCCCCACCATCCATCATCCTCTTGCTAATGCCTGGAAGAAGCATCATGGGCAGAGAGCATACCATATTTTTGTTTGCTATGAAAACCAGTAATTAGGGCTATGCATTCCTGAAACATTGAAAATTATTTTGGTAATTGGATAAAGATTTGAAGTTTGTTTAGATGCCAGAACGTCTGTTCCAAGCTAGGAATGGTGCTGTACACCTTTAAGCCAGCACTCAGGAAGCAGAGATAGGCAGATTGCTTGAGTGTGAAGCCAGTCTAGTCTACTTAGTAAGCTCTAGGCCAGCTAGGGCTACATAATGAGACTGACTCAAAAAGTTAAAAAAGAAAAATTCTCAATACAGGTCTTAGTACTCTTAATGTTGGCCTCCTTAATCAAGTTTTGGCTAATAGCTTAGACTAGATGCATAGACTCGAGGGCCCGTAGAAAGGATTGTTGCTGCCATTTAAGATGACTAAATTTCTCTTGTTTACACTCTTTGCAGGTCTAAAGAAATGAATAAACGAAGGCCCCGAAGTTTGCTGGAGAGGCTTCGTTGGGTCACTCTGGGCTACCATTATAACTGGGACAGTAAGGTATTTCTTAAGCTTTATTCATTTGTTACACATTTATAGGTACTTGAGCACTTGAAGTTGGATTTGTTCCTGCACAAACTTGAAATACCACTGCCAGAATAAAGGCTGTCAGAAGCATGAGTGAACCATTTAGAGGAGGGGCTATGATTTATTGCCTTTTTTACATCTCCCTTGGAGAGCTGGCAGTGGTAGCACACTACCTCTAGTCTCAGGAGGCTGAGACAGGAGGTGTACTATTTTCAAGGCCAGTATGGGCTATGTAACAAGACCCTGTCTCAGAAAGTTAAATTGGGAACTAGAGCGATAGCTCAGTGGTTAAGAATGTCTGTGGCTTTTACAGAGGAGCCGGCTTCAATTTCCAGCACCCATATGGTGTGACCAGCCTGAGTTCCAAGGTTTCTAATGCTCTCCTCTGGCCTCTGTGGGCAGACATAGGTGCAGGCAAAACACTCATTTTATTAGTTGATTGACTAATGCCTGTAAAGTCTGTCTAGCAGTACCTCACTGTTCTGAACAGTTAGCTATCAGGACACCAAAAGGGCAGTCAGTGCTTACTCTGTTTTCATTTGTTCTTAATATTTTTATGGCCAGGCTGTGGGGTGGCACATGCCTTTAATCCAAGCACTTGGAAAGCAAAGGCAGGTAGATCTCAGTGAGTTCCAGGACAGCCGGGCTTCACAGAGAAACCCTGTCTCCAAAAACCAAAAAATACATGTATTTTTTTTCTATATACCTCAAACTTATCCTTTTTTTCCTTAGCGAAAATTATCAATAACTACATGAATATTTAAAGAAAAAGACAAAATGAACATGGGGAGGAAAGTTTATCAAGATAGTAAGACAGTAAAGACTCTAGGACAGAAGCTTAGTATGGGACACCTTACTATGGGACATCACCTTCCATCTTAAGAATTAAATAGGGTGGGGTGGGGCAGTGATAGTGCGCTCCTTTAATTACCTGACACTCAGGAGACAGAAGCAGACAGATCTCTGAATTCTGCGCAGGTGGGGGATGGTAGATCACTATACACAGCATATACACTGCATCCCATATAGAGGACAACAAGGACTGAACAGAGAAATTATCTCATAAAACAAGAAAAATACAAAGTAATAATTATTAAATAGGAAACCAAGGATATAGAGAGAGACCCTATCTCAAACCAAAAGGAATTAAGTAGGAGCTTTCTTTATTTGCTGTTGAATTTTTTCAAACCAAGAAAATAAAAATTGAAAACAAGTTCCAACCAAACAGGAAAGGCCATCCACATCGATAGGTTTTTCTTTTACCCAACAATTTGTCCCACTCGGTACTTTTGTGGTTTGCACCAACTAGACTGCACCAGATGAAACTTGTAAGACCAAAAAAATGTTCTCTGATAGATTTAGTCTAACTTAGCACAGGAAGAAGTAAGGGCAAAGGAGCATCGGTCCTCTGCAGAAGTGCTCAGTCCAGAAAGCACAATTCCTATTGGCCAACTTGTTCTTATGAAACATTCGCTTACTGAAAGTAAGTTGAAAACAGAAGCTCCCGCACTCAGGGAGGCAGACGCAGGTGGATCTCTTGAGTTCAAGGCCAGCCTGGTCTACAAAGGGAGTCCAGCACAGGAAGGCTATACATAGAAACCCTGGCGAGAGAGAGAAAACAGAAGCAAGTTAAGGAGATAGATTAATGGCTGAAAAAAAGACTTCCAATTTAAGATTGTACCTTGACCATGATTTAAGTCAGACTTAATCTAGATGTTTTGAGCATATAATTTCATCAGATTGACCAGACAGGTGGCAACCACCCAGGTTACAAGCTTGCTATAGTTTTGGGTTTTCTTTTAGTAAAAAATAGCCTTTTGGAGGAAGACCTCACAGAACCCCATCTCTGTGGAGCTGTGTGGTTGCAGGGAAGGGAAGAGACATGACCTTAAGTAGTAACCACTGGCAAGGTACCAGTGTGCCTACAGGTGACCCTGCTGGAAAACTGTGTCACAAAAATAAAATTTTTTTAAGCCATGAAAGTAGAAGAGAGAGGGGATAGGAGGTCAGACAAGAGGGTTTTAAGGTGTGAATATGGTCAAAAATACATGATAAATATTTCAGGAAATGTCACAAGGAAACACATTGTTGCGTTTAATTAATATATAAAACTTTGGCCTCTACAAAAATTTGAGATGCTGAGCCCAATTGTTTCAAGCATCTTCCACCAAAGAGGGAAGATTCTTCTAGATTTCCTTGGGGATTTGTTTTTTTGTGTGTTTTTTGTTTTGTTTGGTTTTGGTTTTGGTTTTTTTTTTTTTTTAGAGGTCTTTGTTGTTGTTGATATGGTTTCTCTGTGTAGCCTTGGCTGTCCTGGGCTCAATTTGTAGACCAGGCTGGCCTTGAACTCATAGCAGTCTGCCTGGTTCACCTCCCTGAGTGCTGGAATTACAGGGTTGCACCACTATGTCTGGCCCAGATCTCCTTAGTTTTAACTAACACCTTTCATTTATGGTGCTATTTTATATTGATCGTCTTGTTTTTTAGGCTCTCTTGATCATGACAGTCCTGAGGTGCCTTTAACTTAAGAGTGCTATCGTGCTTAGGATTCAAGTATACTAGAATCCTAAGAAAAGTTGCTTCTATGTATATAACATAATTGTGACTTTTTGTGACTTAGCACTGCACGATACCTGTCATGCAGTGAGTGAGTGCTCAGTAGCTCGAATGGTTTATTATTAGATCTCTGTATGCCTCAAGAGTGGGTAGATACCCAGCTAGGCATTGTGCACATCCTTATTTGCCTGGCACTTAGGAGGCAAAGGCAGAAGAATCACTGCAAGTTGAAGACTGGCCTAGTGTATATTAGCAGGTTCCAGGCCATCCAGGGCTACATTGCAAGAAATGGGGTAGGGAGCTTAATAGGCACCTGTGCTAATAGTAGTGTAAGTTAAAGGATTATACACCACGATTTCCTGTGTTCTGAGATCATTGTTTATTTCTCCTATTTTCTCTACTTTTACCAAAGAAATACTCAGCAGATCATTATACACCTTTCCCTTCTGACCTGGCTTTCCTCTCAGAGCAAGTCGCCGCTGCCTGTGGATTTCAGGGTTTCCAAGCAGAAGCAGGTATCCTGAATTACTACCGCCTAGACTCCACACTGGGGATCCATGTGGACCGATCTGAACTAGATCACTCCAAACCCCTGCTGTCCTTCAGGTAACTTAATTTCAGGAGTTTCAGATTGTTCATTGTTTAATTTTTTTTTCCTAAGGCATTTTAAAGCTAAAATTAGAAGATTTGTGTTTTATACTAAGAGTTATTGTCACTGCCGTGTGTAGTAAACAAGTTAGAAGGTATAAAGCAGATGAATGAGCTGTTTTGGAAACACGAAATATCTATAAAACAAATAATGTTGATGTTCAGTTTTGCTTTGCATATCTGCTGCATCACATTTTATTTTGCAGGAGGTCTGTGGGCTGTCGTAGTAATGTATGGCGGCGAGTAGATCATAGGTTGGTCACTTGGAAACACAAGCCAGAATAGTTTTTAAGGGATGACTTGGGCTGAGGAGATGGCTCTGTTTGTAAAGTCACTTGCTGCACAAGCATGCGGACCGACCTGTGTTCAGGCCCCCAGATCCATGTAAAGAGCTAGGCATATGTAAGCAGCACATGCCTGTAATCCAGTGCTAGGGGCGGGGGGATGACAAGACAGTGGTTCCCAGGGTTCCAGAGTCAGTGTGATGTCCTATCTCAAAAAACGGACAAACAGTAAGGTGAGGCCTGTGTGATGGCTTATCAGATAAAAGCATTTGCTGCAAGCTTGACCTAAATTCAGTCTCGGGACCCACAAGATGAGAGAATCAATTCCGTTAGCAGTTATCCCAACTGTTCACACATGCACTGTGGCGCGAACATAGCCACAGAGAAAATGAATGAATGAATCTAATTTTTAAAAGGAAATAAATAAGATGGGGTCAACAAGATGGCTCAGTGGACAGAAGCACTTTCCCCAACAAGCCTGATGGCCTGAATTTGTTGCCCAGATCCCACAGTAGGAGGAGAGAACTCCTAAATGTCCTCTGGCGACCGTGTGTGCTCCATAGCACATGCACATACCTATTAGATGCACATGCAGAATTGATCAAGTATAAAATTAAAGGATGCAGAGCTAGAGGGATGGTATAGTGGTCAAAGCACTTGCTGCTCTTCTAGATCCCTGAAGTTTAATGCTCAGCACCCATGTGGTAGCTCACAGCCACCTGTAACTCCAGCCCTAGGCAGTCCAGTTCCCTGTCTGTTTCTGAGGACACTAAGACACACATGTACAGACAAACGTAAGCAAAACACCCACACACATTTTTAAAAAAATATGTGGAAGGCATCAGCATTAACTTCTGGTCTTCACAGAGGTGTACAGAGATCAGAAGGAAGTAAGAATCACGAGGTGGCTCAGGCTCCTCACAACCTGAGTTAACCATTGAGGGCCATGGAGCAGAAAGAAATAACTGACTCCTGTGATCTCCACATATGTGAGGACCTGGAAACAGTCAGTCTGGAATGACAAAAGAATGTGGTAGCCAGTGACTTTCACAAGTATAACCATTAACAGAAACTTCAATTTTTTTTTACTTTTCTGTTTTGTAGCTTTGGACAGTCTGCCATCTTTCTCCTGGGTGGCCTCAAGAGAGATGAGGCCCCAACAGCCATGTTTATGCACAGTGGTGACATCATGGTGATGTCGGGGTTCAGCCGCCTGTTAAATCATGCAGTCCCTCGAGTCCTTCCACATCCTGATGGGGAATGCCTGCCTCACTGCCTGGAGACTCCTCTTCCAGCTCTCCTACCTAGTGGTTCACTGCTTGAGCCCTGTTCTGTGGAGGACTGGCAGGTGTGTGCTACCTACTTGAAAACTGCTCGAGTTAATATGACTGTTCGACAGGTTCTGGCCACAGGCCAGGACTTTCCTGTAGAACCCATGGAGGAGACAAAAAGAGACACTAGTGCAGATGGTTTGTGTCATCTGGATGACCAGAGTAGCCCAGTAAAACGGGTGCGGTTAAGTCCTGACAGCTAAGACTTAGGGGCTGGGTTCTCTTACTCAGACAGGCTTCTGTTGCCATGCATTCTAGCCCTGAGACAAGCCACACAAAGAGCCAGGAAAGAAGTCATCCATCACGCTGCTGACTTCGGCACGTCATGGAGAGTAAACTGATTATAGTTTGCTCAGAGAAGTGTTTTCTCGTAAGGAGAAGGAACTTGTTTGGTCAGACCACGTTGGCATAATGATACACACAAACTTCTTGGCCTCTGCTGTTGTCTCTGAGGGGGAAGAAGTGAGTTCATATGTCTGTGGTGAGTCAGTACCTCAGAGTTTGTTAGGAAATCAGGTGTCTTCCTCTAAGCAATATATGATCTGTGAGCCAGCCACCAGAGTTCCTAACTCCTACTCACCAAACTCTTTGAGCTCCTCTTCTCTCACAGAGGACTCTTAAACAGTGGAATTAAAGTGTCCGCCGGGAGCAGGAATTGTCACTTGGTTGGTGGAGCACAGGCCTGCGGTGCACCAATCTGGCTCCAGTGCCACATACGTCAGGCGTGGTGCGCACCTTTTGCCCAGCACCCCAGGGGGAGAACCAGAAGTTCAAGGCCATCCTAGGTTTCCAGACTCTGGTGGCTTTTTAGTTCAATGGGCTAAAGTGTTAACTGTTTTCTCCATGAATAAACTTACTTGACTGTAAATTAAAGATCTGTATCTGCCTTTGAGGGTGAGGGTATCAGAGATGCGCTTTTTCCTCATGGTATTGAAGCCTCTGGCTGTTTCTCCCCAAGTTTTATGCCTGTCACGGGAAGAATGTACCTTGACAATCAGTCCAGTTGCTGCTGTTTTTCTGATGTCAAAAATATGTCATCTCCATGGGGAAATTTTGGTATTAAAGGGGAGTTTGGTACTTCTTTCTAGAAAATGGGTGTGTCTGTTAGTTTGGGAGGCTGAGACTTGGTGGAAGCCACTCTGCAGTAAGTTTTCATTGTTGTTCATTAAATGTGACCCACCTGAAACCAGGAAGCTGTCATTTGGTAAAGCCAGCAAAGATTATCAGTATCATTAAAACAAACTCTTTAGGTACTAGCATTGGCCTGAGTTTAGGAGCAAATGGAAAGAGGCTAGCCAAGAGCAGGAACATGTCTCCATCCCAAGCTCCTGACGGAGCATGCTCAAGTAAGTTACAGGTCAGCAAATGGCAGCCCAGCTTCAGTTTCTTTGTTGTTTGCTGTTTCTAAGAGGCTGTGGGTTGTGGGGGAGGGGTTATAAGACATAAAAATTGTATGAAGTTCCAACATCCAGAATGTACTTCTTGAGGGGGCAGCTGGAGAGATGACCCAGAAGTTAAGAGCATGTATTGCTCATGCAGGAGAACCTGGGTTCAGTTCCCAGTCCCCATATGGCATCTCATAACCATCTGTAACTCCAGGGATGCCAACAGGGTATTCTGGCCTCCCGTCCCCAGGCACACATGTGACACATACCTGAGGCAAACAGTCAAATACAAAATAAAAATCTATTTGTGTGTGTGTTTGAAAGACTTTGGGAACAAGTCTCTTTGCTTGAGTTAAAAAATAAGTGAACGTACGGTTAGAAAGTTGCCACAGAGCCTGGAAGATATGATCTGCACCTTGACAGCAAGTCTAACCTAAGAAACCTCTGAAGAAAGGGCGCCAGCAACAAGCCTGACACCGAGGAGAGAACAATGGGAAGTAGTGTTTTTAAACTTGTCAGTTACCAGTGGATAGAATTGAAATGCAGCGTAGTGTAATTGGTATGGTGTCAGTGCACAGACAGTAAGTGTGGGCAGTGTCACTGTAATACTCACCTGTCCTGTGAAGGAGGGAAAGTACTGGCCTTGGCTGTTTGCATTGCGGGTCCCAGGTTGTGTCCTTTTTTCTTCTGATACCATTTAGAATGGGCACTTGCTAAATGTTTTCAGATGTGTGTTCTTGGGCCCAGTAAATTTCACTTCTGAGAATTGAGTCTTCAAAAGTCATGAGAAAACATTTGGGAAGTTTTTTTGTTGAAAAATAAATATTTATCATAATGAAGAGAAAGCCTGATCATTAACTATGCAGAGTAAAGTTTTGTAAGAATGTTACATATTCCTGAATTATTTAAAGTTTATGTCTTGCCTGTATGTATTTCTTCTCTAATGTTTCTATTTACATATTTCTAAAAAAGAAGCTTCAGTGAATGTGAATGCTTTTGTGCTCCCTTGTACTAAAATTTACAATAAAAATATTAAAAATCCATACTTATTTTTTAAAAAATAAAAATTTTATTCTTTTAAAAGGTAGTAATTTAATCATATTTTATGTGTGTGGGTGTTTTGCCTGCATGTGTTTGTCTGGTGCGTGTGGAGCCAGAAGGTGTTGGGTTCCCAGAAATTGGAGTTAGAGATGTCACCGTGTAGGTGCTAATATCAAACTCAGACCCTCCAGAAAAGGACTAAAGTGCTCTTAACTAGTGAGCCATCACTCCAACCCAAAAAGCATAGCTCTTAAACCTGGCAGTTCCTTGTCAGTCTGAAATTTAGAATGCAAGTCTAGGAGCAACAGCATTCTTCCAAAAAAGACTTGTTTAATGAAATTATCTTTAAAAGTAGCAGTACCATGCTAGGTGTGGTTACCCATGCATTTCTTTAATCCCAGCACTTGGGAGGCATGGGCAGGGGGTCTGTGTAATGAATTCCAGGTCTTCCAGAGACACATAGTAAGACCCTTAAAAAATACCTCAAAAAGTACCAGTATCTTTTTTTGTGGGGAATATTTAACCTGGAAGGGAGTCTTAATAAGTTCTGGCACAGCCAGAGCTACACAGAAAAAACATTTTGGGAGGTGGGGGTGGCCATTGAAAAGGCATATATTGTCAAAAAATTTTTGAGCCAGCATAAATTGTTCTTTTAAACGCCTTTATGAAGGGAATAGTTTGAAGTGGTTGAGCAAAGCATATGCTGAGCTCAGCACCAAGTTTTGTGAAAGGTCACATTCAAGAGTGCTTCCTAATGCCCTCGCTGCTCATTGTGACAGCTTCTCTCCAGGTCTTAGAATCTCACACAAAAACTTCCTGGGCAGCTCTGATTGCTCAGTTCCTAAAAGTGAAATTTATGCCGAAACTTCTGAAAACAACTAGGAAAGCCACATGATTAACTGGATCCTCCCTGCTTTCTGCCTGTTCCAGTCGAGCCTTTTGGCTGTTTCCATGTTCAGCCCATGTCTGGTTTTCCCTGAAAGAGTCCCTAGGCCTTTGTGAGACACAGATGTTTTGCTAAACCAGGCAGACTCAGCAAGATTTAGCTTTCCCGTGTTCCAATTTTCTTAGTTCCTTTTTCACTGAGATAAGCTGGTCTTATCCCTTTTCCCTTAATCTCAAGGCTGTTTATTAGAGTTGAGAAAAGAAAAAGAAAAGCCCTAATATCCTAGGTGGATTCAACTGAGGTAAATTCGAATGGTAGTGAGGCTGCAAGGAGCTTGGTGACTCCTGATCTCAGTGAGCCCCAAAGGCTGGAGTTGCTGGGCAGGAAAGACCCTCTCCAGCTTGATTGGGTATCATGGGAAGAGCAATTGGAGGTCTAGTTACTAGCCCAATGGGACACTTTTATTGATTTTTCGTTAGATCAACTACCTCTCCAAACATGAACTCCCCTCCCTGCAAATGGACTTGTTGCTTCTCCCTTGGTTTCACCAATGAGTCAGATTTCTTGCTGAAATAACTAAATTTTAGTTCCAAACACTTAGCAACAACTTGAGAGACTTGGTTCTCTCCTTCCTCCCTGTGGGTCTGGGGTCACCATCTTGCCTAGCAAGCATTTTTCCCACTGAACCATCTCCCTTGCTCCTTTACTCTGTATCTAACCCCCATAAGAAACTCTTAAACTTTTAAAATTTTCACATTCTGGTTCCTTCTCAAGTCATTGTTACTACCCTGGTCCAGGCCACTGCCACCTCAACTGGATTCTTGCAATAGCTGCCTGAGTGGCTCCTCCCCTTCATGACTCTCCTCCCTGTCTCCAGAGTTGAGGTAAGTCAAATGCTCACCCTTGATTTCTCTTGGCTTCTCACGCCCATCCAGCCGCTTTGACCTCATTCTTCCTCTAGTTATTCTGTATTCTGCATAGGTTACTGAATAATGTGATGAAATATGATTGAAATATGATCATCATTGTTGCCCTCCTCAAGATTATCAGTGCCACAAGATAAAGATTGTGTCTAGAACAATGCCTGGCACATAGCTGTTCAGTGTTGGCGTGTCATGTGTTGAAAGGCACTGACCCACTACTGTGGGAATGTAAATTGGTTAAACTGGTGGTGAATTGTCAGTGTTGGCATAAACTTTAATCAAGTATTTAGGTCTCTTCCCTAGAGAACCTCTGCATGGGTACATAATGTGTGAAAAGATGCTCATAATAATGAAAAGCCTGTAACAACTCAGAAGCTGGCACTGAGCACACTATAGAGCGCTGATGCTGAGTGGGACACAGTGGCCCTCCCCTGTAATCCCTGGGGGGCAGAGGCAGGGGCATGGAAAACTAGAGATCACCCTGGCTCCAGACCATCCGGGCCTACAAATCTCAAAACCTAAAACGGATAGGCCGTGGTAGTGCACGCCTTTGATCCCAGCACTAAGTAGGCAGAGGCGGGGGGAATCTGAGTTCAAGGCCAACCTGTTCTAGCCAGCAGAACTACACAGAGAAAACCTATCTCAAAATGATGCATGAAACCATTATAGTACGTAAATGTATATGTAGCAAGTGAATATTTTTTAAAACCCTTTTGTTTTTCAAGACAGGGTTTCTCTGTGTAGCCTGACTGTCCTGGGACTCATTCTGTAGACCTGGCTGGCCTTGAACTCAGAGATCTGCCTGCCTCTGCCTCCTGAATGCTGGGATCAAGGTGTGCACCACCACTACCCAGTGTAAAGAAACTACCGTAAATACGTTGGAGGAGATTCATCCAAATGTGTTTTGGAGGAGACATTGGCAGGCCGTAGAAGCCACTTTCCACTAGATAATTTTGTGTCCCCTGATTTTTTTTTTTTAATTAAAGTATATCCTGTAGAAGAATATTAATTCAGAACATAGCTGCTTGGCAAGAGATCACATCCAAAGACCTTTTAAATCTGTGTGATTCTGCTGGCATACAAACACATTTCTAATCCAGGAGACAGAGGCAAGCAGATCTGAGTTCAAGACCAGCCTGACATTTTTCTTTCTTTCCTTTCTTATTTATTTTTTATTTATTTAGTTTGTTTGTTTGTTTAGGTTTTTTTTTCAAGATGGGGTTTCTCTGTGTAGCCTTGGCTGTCTTGAACTCACTTTGTAGACCAGACAGGCCTCCAGCTTAGAGAGATTTGCCTGCCTCTGCCTCCCTGAGTGCTTCGATCATAAGCGTGTGCCACCGCCTGATAGAGAGCAAGCTTCAGGTAATGAAAAGCTTAGATCCAGGCATGGTGGTACATGCCACCTTTAATCTCAAACAATGAAGGTAAAGTTGGTTTGCAGAAGGAAGCACCCGTGTTTGAAACTGTCTAAACGAGTGGCAGAAAAGGTGATGAATCAGATGTGACAGAATAGCATACACCCAACTCTAATGAGAAGAAAGAAGAAAGGAAGCTGCTTAAGGAAGCAACACAGAGAATGAGAGAGAGAAGAGGCAGTTTTACCAGGAGAGTTGTTAAATGAGAGAGAGAAAGGTTAAATGAGAGAACAAGTTAGATATAGGTGATGGCAGAACAAACCAGAGTGAAAAAGAGCCAGGAGATTAGAGCAGATTGCTGGTGTTAGTTTGAAGCCAAACAGAGCAATTCAGAGGCTGAGAGAAAAGCCAGATTGAATAAATTAGCTGGGAGACGAGCTTGAGCCCAAACAGCTGAGTTAAACCAGTCGGCTCTGAGCTCAGAAAGAATAAAGGGTGAGCTTACAGTAAGTCTCAGAGGCTGAAAACGTTCTAGGCCTAGGTTAGATTGTACGGAGGCTAGAAGCTTCCAGGCCTAGGCGTTAGGTTAGCAGACGGGGGCAGTAATCCTCCGAGACAACAAGTGAAGGAGGTGGATAAAAGTTCCTTTTCCAAGACCTATGAAGAATCCTAGGCAGAGGTTCAGGCTTGGTGACTAAAACCTGTAATCCCAACATTCTAGAGGCCGAAACAAGTGGCAAGCAGCCTGAGCTACAGAAGACCTTTCTTAAAAATACAAAAACAACCCACCGTATTCAGTCATAAAAGTAAAAACAAAGTTTGTCCTCTCTCTAACCTCAGTCTACCCTGATTCCGTGTTTATAAATAAGATCCAGTATGGCCTCATTTGTGGCAAACAGCAGCCAGTGTGGGATGCTGCCACACAGGCAGAATCCTTGCCAGGCTGTTCTGGCTTCCTTCCAGGCTAGCTGGAGAGTTCATGGCCCTACCTATCCCAACAAGAGAATGAGCCTCTTGCTTTTCTGCATCCCAAGCTCAGACGCTAGCTGTTCTCAGCAGCTTTGGTCTGCCATCCCTATACAAGTACCGATACTGGGCTTCACTTAGTAGGGCAGCAGCATATTTGATGTTGAGCCATTTTGAAAAGTCCCTAATACTACCTTGAAAAGGAGTACTGTATTCTGGGAACATACTTGCAGCATTGAAAACCACAAAGCACTGAATTTCCATGAGCTCTGTGTTAGTGGCAGAAGGGAGGAGCGGTAAGCTCTCCTGGTCTACAGAGTGAGGACCAGGACAACCAGAGCTACACAGAGAACCCCTGTCTCAAAAAAACAAAAATAATAACGATAATAATTAAAAAGTACTCAGCAGAGGGGCCCAGGCTCAGCCATGGGAGAAAAGTGGACAATCCTGCCCCTGTGTTTCTGAAGCCAGGCACTGTTCTATCTGAGTCATTAACCACCTCTTCCCAACTCAGTCAGGGTTGTATGTGAAAGAAAGTTCTAAAGATACAAAACAAAGGTCAGACCTGGGATGCACCAACCAAGGACTATGCATGGAGAGGACCTAGACCCCCCTGCTCAGATGTAGCCCAATTGGCAGCTCAGTCTCCATGTGGGCTTCCGAGTAAGGTGAGCAGGGGCTGCCTCTGTCACAAACTTGCTCTTTGATCAATTGCCCCTGGCGATGCGGCCTTTGCCAGGCCACAGAGGAAGAGGATCCACGCAGTCCTGATGAGACTTGATAAACTGTGGGCAGATGGCAGAGCAGGAGAACTCCCCCTTTCAGTGGACTAGGGGAAAGGAATAGGGGGGAAGATGGGACGGAGGGTGGGACTGGGAGGAGTTGAGGGAGGGGGCTTCAATCAGGATATATTGTAAGAAAATAAAAAAGTAATAAAATGTTTTAAAAAGATATGAAACAAAACAGGAGCGATGCTGATCAGGCATCTGGTCCTGGTGTTTATTCTTCTGGCAACTATTGAACATCAGTGAAGAGATCATTGTGTTCACTGATGATGGCAGGCATCATTTCTATCCTCTGGTCTCATAGGAAGTGGGAAAAAAAACACCTTTATGACCATAAGGATATGGTAATGGTCCAGGCACAAGGTGCAATAGGAAAGACCTTTAACCCAGAGCTGAAGGCCTGCCTTCCTGCAGCAAATGCTGTAAAAGTTGAGAGCAAGGAAAACTTGGTTTTACCCTGCTGCTATTTGGGTTAAAGGGCATCTGGCAACATTTGAAGGCACTTTTAACCTTGATGCCACAAATTACACGTGAGTCATATCCTGAGCGTCATCTGCTGTGTTCATAGCCCACAACACTATCTCTTCTGACAGCTTTTATTATTTGTGTCCTCCGGAGAGTAAGTTCTGCAAACACACCCTCATTTGGAGCGGCTTCCCTGACGTCTGACACAGTATGCATTACAGAGTAGCTGCTCAGCAAAATACTGTTAAGTGAAGGGGAGGGGGAACCAGACAAACTCGGTTTCTTGCCGTGTCACTGATCCCACAAAACTCTGCAAATGAGGAGCCGTGGGGGAGCAGGCAACAGCATCATGTTGTGTTTGTGCATTTTCAAGCTGCCTCCTCTGTTGTTACTGTGGGTGGGATTGTGGTAGAAAAGGCACCTTGGGCAGAAATTTACCCAAGTACTCATGCTCTTAGGGAGCATGTCAGACAGTAAACAGCCAACTGCAGGAAGCAGCCGCTAGCCCTCCAGGAAGCAGAATCAGGAAAAGATGTCAAAACACAGCGGGTGTTCTCTTCCCCTCCTATACTTCCTCCTCTGGTCTTAACTGCTTTAGTCCAACTCCGATGATTTTACTTACACGGGGCTGCCTCGACAGGGCCTGACCTGATGGAAGACAATCAGCCTGGCCAGCTTTGGGTCAGCTGGGTGCTTCAGACCATCTACCGTGACCAAGGAGGCAAGGATGTTTGATGACACACAGAACCTAACTCCTCTTCAAAACCCAAAGGAAGGACAATGGATGTGCAGAAAGGAGCTAATTGCTGGAAGAAATGATTGACATCTCTGACCACATTTCATTGTACAGATCCTTCTTTCAGACTGAAGTGCTGGAAGACATTAACCCCAGACCACTGGTCCAGGAGATGATAGACATGGAGCCTGTCCAGCTCCTTAACTAATGGCTACTTACAGGCCTTTCCCCCAAACAAAGCCCCTTTGGGTCCCCACATATCACCCCTTAGGCTGGAAATGAGGTTGAGGCATCTGGTGTCCCCACAGTCCCATTGCTTTGGAGACTAGAAGCAATTGAGGTGCTTTCAGCCAGAAAAATATAATTTAAGGGCTTGGCATCTGGCTGGGAGCAGAGAGATGTGTTGCCATGGAAATGCCTCGCTTCATTTAACAGCAGCATATCCCTGAGTTTGGTCACATCTACACTGAGGCGCACACAGCACCCTGTCAGCAGCCCTTGTGCGGCGCACACACATACCTCTGGCAGAAATACCTCTGCAGGACCCAGAGCCCATTCCCAGCCCCCTCCCCCATCCTAGACACCCACCCACACTCCTTCTCACCCTTTCCTGAAAGGCATCAGGCAATCACACAGGATCGAAAATTCTCTTCACTAATCTTATGCCACGTGGAAGGCCATTCGGTCCATATGCTTTGCCGGTGTCCCTGAAATGGCCCTCATAACTCTACTTTAATCTCTTCTTCAGCTTCTTGGCTGTCCTGGACTTGATTTGTAGGCCAAGCTGGCCTTGAACTCACAGATATCCACCGGCCTCTGTCTTCCTGAGTGCTGGGATTACAGGTATGTGCCACCATGCCCTGCTCTTCAGCTTCTTAATAAAGCCCAGGGAGACAACATCCAGAGAGAGGAATATGGTGGTCACTGTACCCAAATGTTTTTCTATTTTCTTTCCTTCTTTTTAGAGACATTTCCTTTTTTTAAATTTAATTTAATTTTTTTTTTTAGGTACAGTTTATTCACTTTGTATCCCAGCTGTAGCCCCCTCCTCCATCCCCTCCCAATCTCACCGTCCCTCCCCCTTCTCCTATGCCCTTTTCTATTTTCTTAAGAGAAGAGGGGTTAACTTCTCCAGGTAGTCCAGAGGACCAAAGCCCAACAATTACCCAGAAGTCCCTAGGTCTCTCAAACAGATTAGATTGGTGCAGGGAGCCATGAAGGCCCAGAAACAGTCACTGCAATATGCTTGATCATAATGAGAAATTAGTAATTGCCTAAGACCTCTATTAGTAAGGAAGAGGTAAATAAATGCGGTGCAGCTTGTAGAGGCAGTACGCTAAGGAGGCTTAAAGAGCTAAAGAATCCATGTATGTTCACATGAATACATTTCAGCATAAAGTTACATGCATGTAAATATAACGCATGAGAAGGAGCCTGAGAAGTGTGAGATTAACACAGGGAAAACGGTTTCAGCTACGCTAGCCGTAGAACAAACCACCCTCAAACTTCCTTGCGTGAAGCAACAAGGGCTTATCTTTCCAAACCTGTGGGCTGGTGAGCGAGCTCCCAAGAGCTCGCGTAAGCTGCTGCCAGGCGGGCTGCATGGTCTCCGCATGGTCCTTCCTCATGCTGTGGTGAGACCAGCTTCTCTGGGGCCCCAGAACAGTATTCCAAAAATCCCGAAAGCAGAAGCATCAGGTTCTGTGAAGGTCACGGCTCTGGTCTTCACCCACATCCTACCTGATACATTCCTCTGGTCACAGCAATTCAAAAGCCAGCACAGTGTCAAGGGACAGGGAAGCAGCATGAAGAGCAGTGTGACCTCACACAGGGGCATGGGGACTGGTGTGGGAAGAATCTGTGTGTATTAGATTAATCTGCCGGCCTGTTAGCTGGATTTTTGCGTTGGGAATAGGCGTGTATGTATGTACGTAGACACTCAGCAACAGTGGATAAAGAGATTTTTCACTCTCTGTTAACCAGTTACCAAGGCTTGCACAGTTGTGTACTCTAACCCAAGCCAGATGTGGTGGTACAGGCCTTTAATCATAGCCCTTGGAAGGCTGAGGCCAGAGGATTACAAGTTCTAAGCCAATCTGAGCTATAAAGTAAGATTCTGCCTAGGAAGGAAGGAAGGAAGGAAGGAAGGAAGGAAGGAAGGAAGGAAGGAAGGAAGGAAGGAAGGAAGGAAGGAAGGAAGGAAATTGTCAGAACCATAGTCCCACTCAGAAAATAAAATGATCCTCCCAGATAAGATCTTTGTTTTAAAAACTGATTTTACATTTGTATGCTATTCCTGAAGAGGCAATCTGTTCTATCCACATGGATGATCTAACAAAACTCCAGGCTTGGGAAAAACAGAGAACAAAATCCCTATTTTCAAAGCAGCAAGTTTCAGGGGCATGGATATAACTCAGTGACAGGGCACTCGCCTGGTACACTTGAGGCTCTGGGCTTCACCCTGGTAACAAAACAACAACTACAAAAGGGGCAAGTTTGAAGCATCATGACAGTGGCCAGGGAGTCCTGAGCAAGGCCCTACCCTGTGGGGCACCACCACATCATCAAGTGGTCCCACAACACCCTTGAGATAGAGGCAGGAGAGTACGACTGTTGGATACACAGATAGAGGAGCCACAAGGGCACCAATCCCACGGGGAAGAATTGCCAAGTGCGTGAAATGGCCCCCTATGGAAAGGACGAATCTGAAAGAGCATCCTTCTTCCTCGCTTATATCACTTGGCTTTCCGTTACTGTAACAAGCAGCTACAGTCCCTTATAAAGAGGAAAGAGTCGCATGGCTCTCAGTTTTGGAGGCTGTCCTTCCAAGGAGGACATCATGAAGAAGTATAATGTCCTCAGAGAAGAGATAGGGAGCAGAGCAGAGCGAGCTATCAAATCCCTTTGAACATGCACCCCAGTGACCTAAAGACCTTCCAGAAGGTACCTGAAAGCCCAGAGTCCCCAAGAGCATCATTCTGGGAAGCAAGGCTTTACCACAAAGGCCTTTGGAGGGCCACTTACTAATGTAACAACAGCAAAGCTCCTCACAGTTCCTTCCCATGAAGGAAGTTGAGTTAGTAGAATTTCTGGAACTTTCTACCTCATTGTTCCTTCCTCCCCTGGTGCATATGGTGGAGAAAGAGGAGACTCCTCCCTTGATTTGGGACAGATACCCAGGCAACCTTGTCTCAGGTCTACAGATCTACATCTTGTCTCTCTTGGGCATGAACACACCTGCTCAGGAGTGCTCCCTGGGACTGTGTGGGTAAGGCTAGCTAACAGCTGTGGTTTAGTAGGAGCAGACTGTGTGGTTGAAGAGCTATGACCACCTCCTGCGGCTCTTATCAATAATAGAAGTGTTTTCTTCTTTTTTATTTTTAACAGTAGGTGCTTTTTATTTATTATTTATACAGTGTTCAGCTGGTATGTATGCCTGCACGCCAGAAGAGGGCATCAAATCTCATTATAGATGGTTGTGAGCCATCATGTGGTTACTAGGAATTGAACTCAGGACCTTTGGAAGAACAGCCAGTGCTCTATCTCCAGGACCCAATAGTAGAAGTGTTATTCCACCTTCTGTGTCAGCTTTTCATTATTATTCTTTCTTTGTTGAAAGCCCAAGAAGGGTGCTAGAGGGATGGTTAGTGGATAAGAGCACTGACTGCTCCTCCAGAGGGCCTGGGTTCAATTCCCAGCACCCATATGACAGTTCAAATTGTCTGTAACTCCAATTCCAAGGGATCAGGCACCTTCACAGACATACATACAGTCAAAATATCAATGCACATAAATAGAAATAAGTAAATCTTGCCTGTGCGGTGGTGCAAGCCTGTAATTCAAGAACTCAAGGAGGCAGAAGCAGGCAGATCTCTGTGAGTTTGAGACCAGCCTGGTCTACAAAGCAAGTTCAGGACATCCAAGGCTACGCAGAGAAATACTGTCTCAAAAAAAAAAAAAAAAAAAAAAAAGCAGAAAATCCAGGAAGGAAATGGGCATACTCTTTATTGAGAACCCCGTGGAAGCCTGTAATAGAATGGTTATTTATAGCTGTGTTATTGGCCAATCAGCCCACTTAGTGACTTCAAGTGATAAATATTTAAGATCTTGCTTTCTCTCAGGGAGAAGTTTACCAGCTCGTATTTGAGGTTCAGAGTCTGTATGTGTCTTACTCTCCTTTTTTGTTTTGTTTTTTCTTTTTAAAATTTTTTTTATTTTTATGCACATTTTGACATACATATATATCTATGTGAGGGAATCAGATCTGCTGGAATTTGCGTTACAGACCAGACAGTTGTGAGCTGCCATGTGGGTGCTGGGAATTGAACCAGGGTCCTCTGGAAGAGCAGCCAGTGCTCTTAGCCGCTGGGCCATTTCTCCAGCCCCCATTGTTTTGTTCTTTTCAAAACAGGGTTTTCTGTGTCACCTTGGCTGTCCTGAACTTGCTCTATAGTGCAGGCTGGCCTTGAATTCATAGAGATCGGACTACCTCTGCTTCCCACTGCTGGGATTAAAGGTGTGCGCTGTCATTGCCAACCAGTCTCAGAGTCTCTTAAGAAAGGCTGTCAGGGGGCACCCTACAGAGGTGAGGTATGAAGGTCAGGGTCATGCCCAAAGACCAAGCTGCAGGGGTGCTAGAGGCATTGGAAGCTCAGTGGAATGGGACTGCTGACTCCGACCTGGCCGATGGCAGAGGTTTTAGCTCTGCATCATGTGCTTCAACTCCCCAGGATGGCCTCAGCGTCCTCATGAAGTGGCATTTGTCTTCCTTTGAGCCAGGTTCTAGTTTCTAAAGTTGAATATGGACATTCTGTTTGTTAGGTCAGCAGTTAAACCTAGCCTAGGGAGGGAAATAGGCACCTCACCATCGTAGTTGGGAGAGTAGCAAAGGACCACAGACCCTCAACAAAGGAAAGGTGTCTTGGCTTTCATACAGGGAGGCAGGGACAGAGAAGGCATTGCATTTCCAACTCCCCAACTGTTAGGCTTTTTGCTTTGGACCTGACGTGCAAAGACAAATAAATACTGGGGTGGAGCTCAGTGGTAGAATTCTGACTTAGCATGAGTGGGGTCCTGTGTCTAATCCCCAGCATTGCAAAGAAATGGAAGGAGGAGAGAGGAGGAGAAAATGGGAGGGCAAGAAAGGAGAGAGGAGAAGAGAAAGAAGTCATGGGACAGGGTGAGGTGAGCTACTGCAATATCCTTTTGCTTTAGAGGGGGTCCTTAGGTCCTCACTTTGTAAATGCCCCACCTCTAGCAATGCTTATCCTCATGTTCTCAATGGAAGTTTTTACTCAGTGCCCTTGACACCCCTTCTAGACTCTGAGCTCCAGAGCCCCAGTATTGTTTTCCCAAATGGCCTGTCCCTGCTTCTCCCACCTGTGCCAGCCTTAAGACTCATCTTCCCATCAGTCTTCCCCATGTGTCCGAGAGGCCGTCTGTAGTGGTGGACAAAGTTTGTCTGCCTCAGTGAGGGTGCCTACACATGGGCCCCGGCACATAGCGATAGAGTGAAAAGGAGGCTTTGCTGAAAGGCTTCAAGGGCATGGAGGACCAGATTTCCATAGCAGCGCATAAGGAACCTCCCTCTTCTTCCAGACCTCGGGAATGGGCCAGCAAGTCCATCTCTGCTTATGTAAATAGGGCTCTGGCCACCTCAATTGTACACTTTCTCCAACGCAGGACCTGATGCCCTCAACAGGCCAATGCAGTGCCACTTCTGAGCCCACGTCTCCCTCTAGTGATCATTCAAGGGACAACAGGCAGGCTCCTTCCTCCTCGGCAAGAAAGGACCTTTCTGGAATCCGCTTTCCAAAACAAGCATCTTACCTGTCGTCTCTTGCTTAGAACCCTTAAAAACAATGAGTCAAACCTTCCAAGTTCTCTCTTTTTCCATAGGCCTTCAAGGAAAAAAAACCCAGCCAAGGCCCTACAGTCTGGTCAATACTGTAGCAGTGATGCAGGACACAGCAAATACCCATGGCTCATTTTGACATTTTTCCAACATAAAGTTTTGGTTTCCTAAAAAAAAAACAGTTATGCATACGTTGTTTTTTGTTTGTTTGTTTTGTTTTGTTTCTTTAAATCCCAAGTGTGGAAAACGGAGCTACTTTTAGTTTGTTCACAGCTGGCTAACAGCCTTGTGGGGCTCAGAGAGGGGTGTGGTCTTTGCCAACTGCAGATAGTTTAATTCTGAGGACTCTAAGAGTGGATAAATACTAGAGCTCAGAGAGAGGAAAGGAGGCTCTGAGGAGATGGCTGGGAGTGGGGTGGGGTGGGGTGGGGCTGCCAGTGAGTGGGGGGGCGGCCAGTGAGTAGGAGCCAGCCGTGGCAGAAGCTGGAAGAGAGCCCCGAAAGAAGGCTGCTGCTCCCTGCTGCTCCTAGTTGCTGCGGTTGATGCAGTTTGACAAGAAGTCGGCAATATCCTGAGATGGAGATCGGTGTTGCCCTAAAGAACCTGACGACTGGGCTGGAGAGATGGCTCAGCGTTTAAGAGCACTATCTGCTTTTCCGAAGGTCAACCACATGCTGGCTCACAACCATCTATAATGTGAACTGATTCCCTCATCTGGCAGATGTAAATGCAGATAGAACACTCATAGACATAAAATAAATAAATCTAAAAAAAGAAGAACCTGATGACCCTAATCACCTGGAACTAATTCTAAAGAGACCTATGTCCCCTTTCCCTTTTAACCTTCTTTCTCTCCTACCTAAGGTTGGGGGGTTGAAAGGGAAGTAGTAGCCTAACAAACCAAAATAAAATAGAGTTAAAAAGTAGCGTCTACACCAATACCACACATGTGTGCATGCACACACACACACACACACACACACACACACATGCACATGAACACGCACACATACTTTCTTGTTATATACACATACATGCAAATGTATTCAGTCTCTGCTAAACCAACATACTGCCTCTATTTGCACATAGCACACATCCCTATGCTTAGGTCATGCTTTTCAGTCCATGCCTTGGACGCCTCTCTCTCTCTCTCCTCTCTCTTTGTTTTGTTTTGTTTTGTTTGAGTCAGGGTTTCTCTGTGTAGCCTTGGCTCTGCTGGACTCACTTTGTAGATCAGGCTGGCCTCAAACTCACAGAGCTCTGCCTGCCTCTGCCTCCCTGAGTGCTGGGATCACAGGCGCGTGCACAACCACGACGGACTGTTTTTATTGTTTTGTTTTGTTTTGCCAGAACAATTGCTGACATTTACGGAGCACAATTTTCCTGACTCTGCCCTATGGCCGCTTTGTCATCGAAGACCTTCACTAGCTCTAAAAGCCAGGTGCTGCTTGGCCGCGAGGTGCCAAATGCCATCTGTTGACTGACGCTGCTACCTTCTAAACCACAGCGGCCACCAGAGCCTCCAGTGAGAACCACGTCCCCTGGCCGCTGAGTTCCCTGCCTGGAAACCCTATGAGCCTGTGTCTGGGACCTACGAGGCCTGTAGTCCGTTTCCTGAGCTAAACGGCAGCCTGGGAAGATGCCAGCTCGCACAGCCTGCCATTGCCTACCATGATCTCTCTCCTTTCTCTCAGATCCTTTTGCTCTAGTCTGAACCTTGACCCCCAAGGTGAGAAGCCCCGCGGCCCCACTGAAGCCAGTCAGACGTATTAACAGGGAAGGGAGGAGCTCTGGATTTCACCTGCGGGGCAAATAACACTCAGCTAAGAGTTAAGAAACAGAATCCGGAGCTGCGCGGTGGCGCACGCCTGTAATCCCCACGCTAGAGGCAGCCACATATGAGTTCGAGGCCAGCCTACTGTACAGGACAGCAGGACTACAGGTAGAAACCCTGTCTTAAAAAAAAAACAGAAGACAAAGACGATGACAGAACAGATGCTGGGTGATGTAATAACCAGGTGTAAACACGGGCTCTCTGGACAGCTGTATTACTTCTCTGCAACAGAACAAAGGAAGGAGAAGGCTTCTCGTTGACTCACAGTTAATGTACGGTCTCTGGCAAGAGGACAAGGTAACTGGCCACATTGCCTCTGCAGTCAGGAAGCAGAGAACAGTGACCGCGGGGTCTTTCACTGCAGCGGCGGTGAGCTCTTGGGTCCTGCTCCGAGCCCAGGGCACTATGTCCATACTCTGTATAAACCGGGAGGGGAGGGGGTTCAAGTACTGTGTGGAGGGTTGAATCCCCAACACCTGTAGAGAGAGAACTATAAATTCACATTAGAAAACTCACAAGAGCCTAATGCATAAAAACCAGGACAGTGGCTTTATCATTTTTCTAATGAGAAACCATTTTCAAAATTTATTTTGTTTGTTTTATTTGTTTGTTTGGTGCTGGGACTAAAAGTGTGTGCCACACTGCTTGGCGATATTTATTTATATATTTATTTATTGTTTTTTCAAGACAGGGTTTCTCTGTGTAGCCTTGGCTGTCCTGGACTCACTTTGTAGACCAGGCTGGCCTCGAACTCACAGTGATCCATCCTGCCTCCGGCTCCCCAAGGGCTGGGATTAAAGATGTGGGCCACAAATCATTCGGGGCTGATTTGTTTTGTTTTTCATCATGTACATGGGAGCGCGGTTGCCCTTAGAGGCCAGGAGCCAGTACTGGATCCCCTGGAGGTCAAGGTACAAGCAGTTGTGAGCAGCCCAACACAGGACCTGGGAGAACGACACTTGGGTCTTCTGTAAGAAGAGTACACACACTTAATTGCTCACCAGCTCCAAGAAATAAAAAAATTAGAATTTTTATGTGCATTTATTTGTGTGGGTGGGCGTACACATGCTGCAGAGTACATGGGGGGGGTCAGAGGACAACTGGCAGAAGTCAGTTCTCTCCTTCCACCACATGGGTCCTCGAATTGAATTGTCAGGCACACTAGTTACTAAATATGGAGCTAAACAGCTTATAGTCAGTTTTTTCTTTTGTTTTCTGTTTGTTTGTTTTCTGAAGCAGAGTTTCTCTGTGTAGCCTTGGCTATCCTGGAGCTCGTCCTTTAGACCAGGCTGGTCTCAAACTCAGAGATCTGCCTGCCTCTGCCTCCCTCGCACTGGGATCAAAGGCAGAGGTCACCACCACCGGGCTGTATTCATTTTTTTTTTTTTAACGTAGGTCTCTATGTGTGGAGGGCATTGCTGTATGTCTACTTTGTGTATGCCTAGAGCGCATAACCAGGGCCTCACGACGCAAGCCCGGTTCTTCCTTCCACTAAGCCCTGCATCCTGAATTACTTGCTTTTCCAAACTCCCTATCCAGCAAACCGGATTAGAATCTGGACTCGCAGCAAGGTGGAGACTCAGTACGAGTCAGGTGTGACCCAGCTTCTTAGAAGCCAAACTCACATAACTGTATCTCCGGGGAAAGTGTAGATCTGGCAGCAGAGGCATCCGTGCTAAAAGTCTATTCCCCTGAAGGTTTAACACGAACAGAAGGAAGTTACCCACCACAAAACTCCAAAGTGACTACGCTTATATGCCTACGCCCGCCCATATGCCTTTCCCCAGTGTCCCTAATGACAGCTGTCCAGAGGCCGGCCTTCCTCCCTGTCCACCTCAGCCCACTCATTCCTTCTCGGAGGCTTTCCATTTTTCATCCCTTCCAAGAAACCATCTCTCTTACCTAAGACCTTTTACCTACCCTCATTGCTCAGCTCAGAGATTCCAGACGAGTGGCCTCCAGTCAGCCTCTGAAATGGGTTTTCCTTGTTGTTGGTATCTAAAACTAGTACAGTTCACATAAAAAGTCTGACTTGTTACTAAAACCAACAAAAATGCTCCCCCCCCCCCTTTCCATAGCAATGTACAGCCTGAAGCTGCCCAGCAGGCTTTTTTATTTTATTTTATTTTATTTTATTTTATTTTATTTTATTTTAATTATTTTGGGGGTTTGTTTTGAAACATGGTTTTGCTGTGTCATCCGAGTTGGCTGGGAACTACATAACCTAGGCGGGCCTCAAATTTGTAGTAATCCTCCTGTCTCAGTTTTTTTAAGTGCTGGGATTGCAAGCCTGGTACGATGCCAGCTTTGCACAGCTGTTCCTTTGAGAAAAGCATGGAGTGTCTCCGGTTCTCAGTCCCCTCTCCTGATGCAGCCTTGCTGACCCCAGGCTGGAAGGTCCTTACTGTCCCCCCCCCCCCCCCGCACACACATATTGCTTGATATATAACCTTGAACTCCTCCTGATTCTTCTGGCTCCTCACCCCACCCCTACCATTGTAGCCTTGGCTGGCCTGGAACTTGTTAAGTAGACCAGACTGGCCTTGAACTTGCAGTGATCCCCCTGCCTCTGAGCCCAGAATGTATCTGCACGTCAAAATCCCATAGTAATTGGTGAAACTACACTTTGGAGTCAGCTCTGATGTTGACTCCCTCCTTCTCTGCCCCAAGGCAAATGGGAAGACCACATCTCTGCACAAGTTCTCTTTGAACAATTTCTAGGCCTGGGCACCTCACTCACATCAAATTCTTTAAGTGGGCGTGCCCAGGAATACTTGCACCCTGAACTCATTGAAAACCAAGCAACGCCCAGATGGACTGTATCTAAGGACATGAGCCTATAAAGCAAGAGTCAGCTGAACAGTCAGAAGTGAATGCCCTCAGCATTCAAGAAGCAGAGGCAGGAGGGTCACTGCAAGTTCAAGACCAGTCTAGTCTACATAATAATTTCTGGGCTAGCCAAGGCTACAATGGTGGTGTGGGACGGGGTGAGGTGGGAGGAAGCTGGAGGATCAGGAGTTCAAGGCTATCCTCAGCAATATATTAAGTCGAAGGCTGGCATGGACTTCATGGCACTCTGTCATGAAAAACCAGAATCTAAGGGGGATATCTTTTTAAATTTAAAAACAAGGGCTGGAGACATGGCTTAGCGATTGCAAACAGCGTCTGCTCTTGCAGAGGTCCTAGGTTTGATTCCCGGCGACTGCCGTGGTGGCTGGCAACTGTCTACACTGGGATCTGACGCCCTCTTCCGGTATGCATGAGTGTGTATGCTATTCATGCAGATAGAGCACTCATATATATGTAAAACAAATACATAAATCTTTCAAAACAAGAGCTAGCGAGAGCTTATTGGCGAGCTCCGTGTATATACACAGAGAAGTCAGACAATACAATGGAGCTGCCTGTAAGCCACGGGGAGAGGCCTCAGAAGAAAACCTCGCCAGGCCCCGGATCTTGGATTTGCAGCCTCCAGAGCTGTGGGAAATCAACCGTCAGGGTCTGAGCCATTCCCTTTGTGTTTATTTTACTGTCCTGCAGCATCCAGGGAGACTAAGATCTCTGGGCACTGCATCCTTACTGGCAGAAGCTGCTGTTTCACACCTTAGGACTATCTCACTGTGGGCTCCTTGGCTCTTCCACCACCAGTTCCTGGAAACTAGGCTCCCTCTGTTTTGTGGACTTTTTGGAGTAATATCCTTTTTCTTGGTTGGATCTGTGATAGACCTCTGAGCCAAGCAACCACCAGCATGGGGAAACTGTGCCCTTTTGTGCAAGATCACCCCAGCTGGGTTTGTTGACACAGGAGTGGTAGGGACCCTCAACTTGAGTATATGGGGGAGCCCTCATCCCTGCTGGATAAAGTCTTTCCGGGTGTAGCCTGTTTCTGGGAGCAGCAGTCACACCCCTAGAAAGGACTCCTCACCTGTAAGGAAACCCAATGAACTCACTTGTTTTTGCCAGTTTTTCATTGGAGCCTAAGAAGGGGCAGATTTCTCATGGGGAGAAATTTTAGCAACAGGACTCCTTATCATTCTTTCTTTCTTTTTTTTTTTTTTTTTTTTCCCAAGACAGGGTTTCTCTTTGTAGCCCTAGCTGCCCTGGACTTGCTTTGTAGACCAGGCTGGCCTCGAACTCACAGAGATCCACCTGGATCTGCTTCCCTAGTGCTGAGGTTAAAGGCATTTACCACCACCGAGCGACCCCTTATCATTCTTTCAAGCCTTGCATGGGCTGTGATACATTCAACTGAAGTCACTAGAAATGCAATGTGCCACCTAAGAATGAATTCTCAGTTAGACCTGGGATCCACCTCAATGCGTGGTACAGCTCTCAGTTGGTATGTTGGAGAAACCAGCACTGCAAAAATAAGATAAAATTAGACGGCCCCATGTTTGCATCTTGATTCCATCCAGTTCCCAAGTCTGTTGCATAGGTTTCCTTAAGCCTCAGTTTCCTCTTCTACAAAATGGGGACAAATACCAAAAGCCATCCAATAGAGTAAATAGTGTTTGTATTAGGTGTGAACCAATAAAATAGGAGAAAGGACAGAGGCTGGTGAGAAGGTGACCGAGTCAGCTATAATTACCGGCATTCTCATAATTCATAGCGTGTACAGTTGCTCTCTGGCGGCACTATGGGCTCTTCGGAGGTGGCCTAGAAATGTGTTTATAATCTTCCACAGTTCTATAAGTTATAGTGTTCTTGATTCTGTAATTCCCACAGAATACCTTTCATTAAAACTGTTCTTTGGGGCCTTGCACGAAGAAGACCTGGACCCCCTGCTCAGATGTAGCCAATTGGCAGCTCAGTCTCCATGTGGGCTCCCAAGAAAGGGGAGCAGGGGCCGCCTCTGTCATGAACTCGATTGCTTGCTCCTTGATCCCTTGCCCCTGGTGATGCAGTCTTGCCAAGCCACAGAGCAAGAAGATCCAGGCAGTCCTGATGAAACTTGATAAGCTGTGAGCAGATGGCAGAGTAGGTGAATTGCCTCTTTCAGTGGTCTAAAGGAAGGGGAGAAGAGGGAAGGAGAATGGAACTGGGAGGAGTTGATGGATAGGGCTTCAATCAGGATATACAGTGAATAAATTGTGAAAAAAATTAAATTAAAAAAAAACTGTCCTTTGGGCTAGAGAGATGGCTCAGTGGTTAAGAGCATTGTCTGCTCTTCCAATAGACCTGGGTTCAATTCCCAGCACCCATGTGGCAGCTCACAACTGTCTGTAACTCCAGTTCCAAAGGATCTGGTATCCTGACACCAATGCACACAAAATAAAATTAAATAATTAAAAACAAAAAAACAAAAAACAAAAAACCTGTCCTTTTTTCTACAGAGTCCAAGGTGAGCCCTGATCTTGTCTTTGGTTTCTGGGCTTTTTCCGAAGGACTCCAGACAATTGCTCTTGCCTTTTCTCCCCACTCTTACACACCCAAAGTTAACCCTAGTGTCTGACCTGATCTCTGACCCAGAGGAAGTGCTCAGAACTCCCCAACGAAGGTCAGCAAGTTATTCCCGTAAAGGGCGAGGCACATGCAGTTCCTAACTGGTCCAGTAGTGAGAACATTTTCCTTGCTCATTCTTTCCAGCATAAAATGAATCCATCAGTAACAACTCCATGAAAAAGAAAAAGCACAACAGAGGCCCAAGTTCCCTCCTCTTGCATGGTCCTCTTAAGAGCGATCGTGTGTGTGTGTGTGTGTGTGTGTGTGTGTGTGTGTGTGCAGCGGATCCTCAAACTGTCACTGAGGTGTTTGCTGAGCGTCCTGTCCAGGAGCAGAGAGAGACCTTTCTCCAGTGAAGCCGGGGCAACAATCTGCAGGAATGCCGGGGAGGAGGGAGGGATGCGGGCCAGCCTCTGTTCCCAGAAACTACGCCTGCTGCTCTGCGATCTGGCTTCCCTGACTTCCTTCCCTATGGGCATCCTCCTCCCCCTTCGCCAGCGTGCAGAGGACCGAGGACCGGGAGTGTTGCTGTTCTCCCCAGGCAGGTCCCCCTTCAAAGGGTCACGGGGGAATCTACCACTTTGTCCTTCGGAGCAGTATTCTGGTGTCTGCAGCAACCGCTGTGGAGGTTAACCTCAATCCGTTTCAGTGAACTTCCTAGAGAGACAGGTTTTCGCCATTAAGTGCCTGGGAACACGCAAACAGGCAGTCTCTTTGCGATGGCAGCTTAAAATAACAAGCTGACCTGATTTTTCACCCTCTGTGGGGAGCAGAGGGCCTTTGCAGGTGGAGAGACCTGGTCCTTGGTTTCCTGGAGACAATGTTTTCCACTCTGGAACCGTTTCTTTCCTTCCTCTTCTATCGTGGTTCTTCCTCATTTCTCAATCAAATCCTTAAGGGCTTGGAAAGGAAGCCCAGCCCATAGAGGACTTATTAGCCTGTGCGTGAACACACACACACACACACACACACACACACACACACACACAGACAGAGAGAGAGAGAGAGAGAGAGAGAGAGAGAGAGAGCACACTAGAGGCAGGAGGATCAGAAGTTCAGGGGTCATCCATCGCCACATAGCAACATCCAGCCTGGGCTACAATGAAATCCTACTTCAAAAGGGATTGAACGTATCCCGTTAGAGCAATGTTTCTCAGCCTATGGGTTACGACCCCCGAAGGGGTTAAAACGACGCTTTCCCAGGGACTGCCTAAGACCATCGGAAAACACAGATATTTACCTTACAGTTCCTAACAGTGGCAACATTACAGTTAGAAAGTTGCAACGAAAATAACTATGGTTGGGGGCGGCACAACACGAAGAACTGTATCAAAGGGGGCAGGATTAGAAGGCTGAGGAACTACTGCCTTAGAGTAAACGTGTAGGGTGGATGGGGTCTCTAGTGCCGACCTTTGAAGGAAGTGGCAGGAGGCAGACTGAGAACAGCCTGTTTTTAAAAAGAAAGGAAGAAACTGATGTATCCCCTGAGGTTCTTACAGGGCTGGTTCCTGCCGGGCTCAGCTCTTCTACCTGCTGCGGTCTTTCTCCTCACCCCTCACAGTGCTCTCACCTTTTCTGTCTCGCTCAACATAGAAGAGCGGACACTTTAGAGAGGTCTTTTACCCCATGCCTGCTTTCCTCTAAGAAATACCTAATTCTTGAGGCCAGCCTGGTCTTTAGAGCTAGTTCCAGGACAGCTAGACTATCACAGAGAAAACCAGGGGTGGGAGGGGAGATGGCGAGTTGGAGGACAGCTGGACTTCATAGCAAGGCCTTCTGGCAAATAAATAAACAGGAATTTAAAAATCTTATGCACAGCCCTAGGGTGGGTCTTTCACAGCCACGTGCTAAGCATGTGCCCTCTCTCCCATGCCTTGTTTATTGCGCCCAGCTGTACATGACTCAAAGCTGGATCGACATACTCTCTTGTCCCGGCTCTGGAATGAGGCTCCTGTGGTGGTTGCAGACCTAACCACCCAGGATACAGGAAACACAGAACGGGCTCTGCCTTCCGAACGTTGAGTCAGTGGAAGCTGGCCTGCAGAGAGAGCTGAGGACTGATGCAATCCTCAGAGAGACATAGAGGTGAGGCCGAGGAGCTGCCACACCCAGTGAGGGACAGCTTCCCAGTTCCTATTTCTTCAGTTCAGGAGTAGCTGCTCCTGGGTCCCTGATTACTCACGGTGAACAAGGCACATATCTGGATGTATCTGGAGGAAAAAAAAAAAAAAAAAAAACAAGAGACAACCCAAATGATGACCTAAATCCTCAGGACAAGTAGTTTCCTCAGGAAGGATGAGATAGGGTAGAGCCGGAGCTTAACTCCACTGTGTTACTGAGGACCCAGGCACCTTCCATCAGTCGGCATTCAACATGTTGATTTATGGTTCTGCTTGCTGCTCGTTGTCTCATGGCCTCAGTGTAGCTCCCATGGCTCCAGACATCTTGTCCTCATAGCACAACGTCAAGGAAGAAGGAAATGAACCAGAATGTAAGGGACTCCATTTTTGTTAATAACAACAAATCCCTCTTAAAGGCCCCACAGACGGGCCTACTGTGTCTAGAATGAGGTCACTGACACTATAAGGAAAGGTTGGAAAGGCAAAGGTGTGGCGAAGGTGAATTGAATTTCTGTTATTACCTTAGCAGTTATGAATCACAAGCTGACAAGACTCTGATCTGAGATCAAGGGTTTCCTCCCTGTACCCAAACAGAATCAGGAGGGGAAAGGGAGGGAAGCTGGTGTTAGGCAGAGAGCAGGATCCGCCTCACCTTCCCCAAACTTTCTGTTCCACTAAAGCTAACTCAGTTCTATTTGTTGCTTGTAGACAAAAGACTCTTGAGGAAGATGTCTGCTAAAGTGGAAAGCCTTGACAAAGCAGCATGCAGTGACCTAGAAAAGAGGCTGTCTTGAGTCTGTAGGCTCAGAGCCAAGCTGGGCATAATAGTGAGACTTTATCTCATTAAAAAAAAAATAAAACCTGGCAGGAAAGCTCACAGTGTATTTCCAGTGCTTGGGAGGTAGAGGTAGGAAGATTTCCAGGTGTTTCAGGAGTCCAGTGTGGGTTACATGAGACCTTATCTTACAAGAGGAGGATGAAGAACAGGAGAAAAGAAAGGGGAAAAATGCCAGGTGGTAGTGGTGCAAGCCTTTAATCCCAGAACTCAAAGAGGCAGAGGCAGGCAGATCTCTGTGAGTTTGAGGCCAGCCTGGTCTACAGAGAGAGTTCCAAGACAGCCAGGGGTGTTACATAGAGAAACCCTTTCCTGAAAAATAAATAAACAAACAAACAAACAAAAAAAAAAAAAAAGGAGGGGAGAGCCAGGCACAGAGGCACACAACTGTAATCCCAGCACTTAGGGAGGCAGAGGCAGCTACACAGAGAAACCCTGTCTCAAAAGACAAAAGAAGGAAAAAAAAAAAAGGGAAAAAATCTAGTAGAGTGGAGGGCTGAGGCTGGGGTGTGGCTTAGTTGGTAGAGCATAACCAAAGCCCTGGGTTTGATCCCCAGTATTGCCTAAACCAGTCATGGCTGTGAAACCCTGTAATCGCCACACTTGGGAGGCAGGATAAGCAGAAGTTATTTGAATTACTTTAAGTGCTTGGTAGTCTGAGGCCAGTTTGAAATATCTGAGACTGGGGGAGCTGGAGAGTTAGCTCTATGGTTAAGAGCACTGGCTGTTCTTCCAGAGGTCCTGAGTTCAATTCCCAGAAACCACATGGTGGCTCACAACCATCTCTAATGGGGTATGATTCCCTCTTCTGGTGTGCATGAAAGCAGAGCACTCGTATACATAAAATAAATAAATAAATAAATCTTTAAAAAAAGAAATATCTGAGCCTGCAGAGGAGGCCAGGTAAATAGGCGGGAGGAACGGCATCCTTTCCCATTTCTAGTTTATCTAATCACTTCAGGTCTCTAAATCAAATGGGTCCTGACCTTTGTGCACAGTTGCCCACCAGAAAAGGGTGATGCTTGGGGTTCTGGTCCCTGCCTTCTTCCTCTCCACGAGGACAGTGAGAGAACGGTATATGAGTCACTGATTCAAGCTTTCCTTTAGGGGGGGCTGCCTCTGGTCTAGAGAGGAGGTCCATCATTATCCTTTGTACTCAAGCCACATTCTCTGGGGTCACATCAGAACTGTGTGGTGAAGGTTAGATGTTTTCACATGATTTTATTTTTCTGAAAACCATTTTTTAATTAAATTTTTATTTTTTTATATTAGTTACAGTTTGTTCACTTTGTATCCCAGATGTAGCTCCCTCCCTCACTCCCTCCCAACCCCACCCCTGAAAACCATTTATTGTATAATAGCAGTTCAAGAAGGTTGGATACAACCAGATCCTCACAAAGATTGAGAGCTCATCGGTCAGCTGACATTGTTGTCAGCTACACAGGTTGTAGGGTTCAGTGCAAAATAAGAAGTACTAAGAATTTCAAGATGTAACAGCTGAGCACAGGAGACCAAGCAAACCCTGGGCAGCTTGCAGCTGCCTTCTCTTTAGGAATGCAGCCTGGCCCTATAGCTTAGCAGTGGTGGCCCTTCCTTTTATTTTATTTCTATTTATTCAGTTATCTATTTACTTATTTAATGTGCATTGGTGTTTAGTTTGCATGTATGTCTGTGTAAGGGTACCAGGTCCCCTGGAACATGACTTATAACATGTTGTGAGATGACATATGGGTACTGGGAATCGAGCCAATGCTCTTAACCCCTGAGCCATCTCTCCAGCCCTGTTTTGTTTCAGCACTTTGGTGAGGAAGGAAAATTATTTACTCCACCTCTGGAGTCTCAGCAATATCTAACAGGGATTTTCACAGCATATCTGTCCTCCCCCTTGCTCAGCCTCCCACCATCATACAGGCCCCTCTACCTACAACCCTCTTGCTCAAGTCAAAGGAGCTTAGACTCACCCTAACATGTTAAATTCAGTCTTTAACCCTCAGCATTAAAGTTATAAAAATAAATATTCAGAGTATTTAGTAAAAGCATGGGTTCTGATATTTTTCCTCCACTCTGTCTGAATCTGAGTCATTTATTAACCCTTTAAAAGACCTAGTTTCTAGCCGGGCGATGGTGGCTCACGCCTTTAATCCCAGCACTCTAGAGGCAGAGACAGATGGATCTCTGTGAATTCAAGGACAGGCTGGGCTACAGAGCGAGTTGTAGGACATCGAGGGATACACAGAGAAACTCTGTCTTGAAAAACATACAATTAATATACCATGAAGTGAACAGTGAATCTAGTGGGTTTTGTGTGTGTATATTGGAGTCTCCCGAGCATCACCATAATTTATTTTTAGAAGAGTCTCACTCACACTCTATACACACTGGCCTGTCCTACCTCCCTCCCCCTTTGCCACATACGCCATCCTTACCTAGGTCAATGAACTCACTTGTGTGCCTCCTGTCTTGGCCATTTTAGAACCAATCATATGCCCGTCTTCTCTTTTTTTTCTTTTCTTCTTCCTGAAACAAAGTTTCTCTGCGTAGCCTTGGCTGTCCTGGACTCGCTTTGTAGATCATGTTGGCCAGGAACTCACAGAGATCCACCTGCTTCTGGCTCCTGAGTGCTGGGATTATAGGTGTGTGCCTCCATGCCTGGCGATTATGTCTGTGTTCTTTTAGTTAGCCCAATACTTGAGAGTTTCTTGTTGTACCCTGTATCTTATTTCTCTTTGTTGCCTAACAATATCCTATTTTATGAAACATCAACCCTTTGTTTATCCATTCACGAGTTAACAGACATTTGAGCTGTTTTGTTTTTTTTTTTTTTTCTGTCTTAACCATTGTGAATGATTATGAGCATTTATATACTTGTTTTTGTGTTGACATCTGACTTTTTCCTGGATCGAGACGTAGGAACAGAATTGCGCGGTTATATGATAGCTCTGTTTCACATTTTAAGGAACCAGACAACTATGTTCCAATGTTGCTGCTGCATTTTATATTCCCACCAACAATGTATAGGGTTCCAATTGTTCCATAGTTCACCTGTACCTGTTACTGTCTGTCTCTTTATTTTTAGCCATCCTAGTGTGTTTGAAGTGGCATCTCATTGTGTTGTCTGTTTGTTCATTTTTTTGTGGGTTTTGTTGTTGTTGCTTTGGTTTTGTTGTTCTTGCTTTGTGAAGAGAGAGTCTTATTATGTGGCCCAAGCTGTTCTGAATTCACAACCCTTCTACCTCTGCCTCAGTGCAGGAATTACAGGCATTCGCCACTAGGCCTGGAAGCCTTTTATTTAATATTCTCATTGTCTGGCTAGAAGCTCTAGTACAATGTTGAATACAAGTGATAACAGGTGACCTTTCCATCATGTTTGTGATCTTGAGGAAAAAGTTCAGACTTCCACCTATATGTGTTTTATAAATGCCCTTTATGGGTCTGAGGAAACTCTGGCTTTTCCTAGTGTGTCAAATGTTTTATCATAAAGAAGTTAGATTTTGCCAAATGCTTTTTTGTGTCTATTAAGATGATTGTGTTGGTTTTGCTCCTTATTAATATGTTACCTTTGATTTAGTTATTAAAGCAAGCTTGTGGTTCCACTATTTTGGGGTTTTAATTGCAGTTAAATATAGTTGCATATTTATTATGCATATTTACAAAGATCTATAAGAGTAGATTCAATAATCTACCCTTTTTCCTATTGTTCGTATATTATTTCTATACCCCCCTAAACTCAGTCAGTAGAGCTCTTAATCCCAAGGTCGTGGGTTTGAGCCCAACATTTGGCACCAAAATGTTTTATAAAAATGAAAAATTAAAATCCCAACCATTCTATTTTACCAATAAAGACTCAGGAGCCAGATGCTAACTCAGAGAGGCAGAGAAAGTACCCAGCTGACCTTTCTTCTCAGCTCAGGTCCAGACTGAAAATACCCAAAGGCTCTCTAGCTCAACTGACAGCCCATGAGGAAAAGGCCAAAAAGTCCAAGACCAATGGCTTGTTAGCTCAAAGCCCCAAAAGCCAGGGAGCTGAGAAGCTGAAGCTGAAACTAAAGCCAGAGCTTAATCTAAAAGCTCTTTCTTCTTCTCCACACTGTCTTAAATACCCCTCAACTCAAAGTCCTCCCTACTCCTTAATCCCTGTCAGCTGGTTTCTACCTCTTGACCTAGGGTTAACTTTATTAAATCCTGTGTATGGAAAGCTCTTGAATTAAAGCTATGTGCAAGGGCTGGGTGAACGATGAAAAATTCTTGGATTAAAGCTGTGTGATGGGACCAACCACACCAAACAAGAAACAGGGTTTTACAGTTCATAATTTTGGGGTTCACGATGGGATCAAATATCCTGAAACACATATTTAAATATTTAAAAGTAGAAAGCCAGGCTGGAGACATGGCTCAGAGGTTAATGAGCTCTGGCTGCTCTTCCAGAGGTCCTGAGTTCAATTCCCAGCACCCACATGGTGGCTCATAACCAACTATAATGAGATCTGATGTCCTCTTTTGGCCCTGCAGGCAAACATGAGGGCAGAACACTGTAGACTTAATAAATAAATGTCTTTTTTTTTTTTAAAGAAAAAAGCTAATCATCTACAACAGGACCTTATGATTTTGTGCCTTATGATTTGGTATATAGAGGCAAGAAAAGAAAAGAAATAACCAGGCATGGTGGCCCATGCCTTTAATCCTAGCACTCAGAGGCAGAAGGATCTCTGAGTTCAAGGGCAGCCTGGTCTACAGAGAGTTCCAGAACAGCCAGAAATAACAGAGAAACCCTGTGCGGTGATCTTTTTGTGCATTGCATGAAGGTTGTCTGTACTATTCAAGAGTACAGGCCAGACTTTCGTATTGCCAGTCTTCGGCTGAATCATATGTTGTAAACTCTCCCTCCAACACCTTCTGATTTGTTTAATAAAGAGCTGAACATCCAATGCCAAAGGCAGGAGAAGAAGGTGGGACTTCCAGAGAGAAGGAACTCTGGGAAAGAATCTCAGGTCAGACATAGAGGAAGAAACAATGCAGAGACAGGCAACAGGGCAAAATGTAGGTTAGTATAAATGGGACAATTTAAAATAAAAGCTAGTTGGAAACAAGCCTAAGCTAAGGCCAGGCTTTCATAATAAATACAAAAAGTCTCTGTGTCATTATTGGGAGCTGGTGGCCCAAGAAAGTCCCATTATAACTGGTTATAAATGGTTATAAAACCCTATTTTGAAAAACAAAAACAAAGTAAAGAGAGCGAAACAGAAACAATCCCACCTTAAATCAGGCAGGAAGATTTTGAGCTCTAGTCTAACCTGAGCTACATAGTGAGATTGTCTCAAAGCAACGAAACAAAACAATCCCACATGAGCACATACGGACCAAATATGTGATGGTTAATTTGGATTGTCAACTTGAATTGGATTAAGAAACACCCCAGGGGTCTGGGAAATGGCTCAACACGTAAGATCATTTGCTGTATAAGCATAAGGACCTGAGTTCAAGTGCCCATCTTTCCCATAAAAGTCAGGCATGACTGCCATATCTGTAGCCCCAGCTTTGAGGACCACAGACAGATAGACAGACAGTCCTTGGAGCTTACAGGCTAGCTAGCCTAGCCTACAGGACAAGCTTCAGGTTCAGTAAGATAACCTATTTCAAGGGACTAAGGAAATGGTGGAAGAGGAGAACATCCTTCTGTGTCCAGTGCACACAGGCACATTCATCAAATGTGAGTACACAGACACGCACCACTGCCGCCATCCCCAAATACATGCAACCGGCAACCACCTAGTGCTTACCAAAACCCGCCTTGGACACAAATCAGAATTTGAATAATACAAAGACAACCCTTACACCATGTACAAGCGATTATCCCAACAAAGATCATTTCAAAGAGAGTTAGATTATCTTGTTCAAAATGTGCCTAAGTGGAGAGAGAAGTATGCATATATGTAAATTCATCAGTTTCTGCATTTGAATATATATACACATCAACATTCATCTACTTATGCATTTGAATATGTGTAGTTTACTTAAGGTTCATTAGACCAAATAACTGCTAAGCCATCTCTCCAGCCCCTCACAAGACCTCCATAATATTATTAAGATTTTGATGAACTGGGGATATAGCTCCGTTAGTAGGGTTTTTGTTGTTTTGGTTTTGGTCTAGCATGCACAGAGCCTGGGTCCAATACCTAGAACTGCAGGAGCTGGGAATGGTGGCTTACGTTTATGATCTCAACATCTGGAAGGTAGCAGCAGGAGAATGAGACATTCAAGATCACCCTTGACTACATAGTGAGTTTTATGATAGGCTTGGCTACATTACACCCTGTTTCATTAAAAAACCAAAAAGAAGCTGGGTGGTGGCGGCACATGCCTATAATCCCAGCACTCGGAAGGCAGACAGAGGCGGGTGGATATGTGAGTTCAAGGCCAACCTGGTCTTCAGAGTAGGTTCCAGGACAGCCAGGGCTACACAGAGAAACCCTGTCTTGAAAAAAACAAAACAAAAACAAACAACAGGATTCTTCTGAATAATTTTAATAGTCGCCTGCTAGTGCTTTCAGTCTCAATCACACACACACACACACGTCAACCCGCCTTGTTCAGTACCGCAGAGCTGACATGTTTAATGCATTCTGCAGGCATCCTTCACTCACGGCAGCCGCTCCACCTGTGGGGGGAATCCCCATCCTGTAGTTAATTTCCTCCATGCTGAAACAGTCCTCTCATACCTCCCAGGAAGCCAACAAAATTTAGAAACCTCAGGGAACCGAGACGTTAAGGAGATTCGCAAGACCCTTCCCTAAGGATGCAGAAGCAGCGGACAGCTGCCCAGAGGAGGAAGTTGTCCCGTGGTAGTGCATGAAAGTTGGGTGTGGGGCGGCTTCCCTGGGCATCCACGCTGGCCTGGGCTTTTTCGGTGATGCAGCTGCCTGGTGTCACCTGTGCTTCTGTGAGTTATCCCAGTAAAGTCAAGAGTTCAGTAAGTCAGCCTCGACTGTGCTCATTCGTTGGGCTGGTAGTTGGTGTCCTGACTAGGGAACAGGCTTTTGTTCACATCTTTCCTGGAAACATCACAGCAGCCGTTTGGCCCATTTCCTGGCGTTGGCTTTCCTGGGTGTTTCCTGTCGTAGCCAAACACCTGCAACTCATGTGAGCTTCCTATTTACCTGCCACACCTCTCAGAGCAAACAGGTTTCCATCCTTGAGCCATGAGTGAGTCAATAAGATCCCCCTCCTGTGCTTGAGCAATCCTCAACCGGCTTTATACCCGACTCTGACCAGAGAAGCAAAAATGAGACCTAGTAGCCAGGTGGCTGTGGGGCAGGCCTTTAATCCCAGCGCTTTGGGAGGCAGGGGCAGGTGGATCGCTGTGAGTTCAAGGCCAGTGTGGTCTACAGAGAGAGTTCCAGGACAGCCAAGGCTACATAGTGAGACCCTGTCTTGGAAAAACAAACAAACAAACAAAAAGAATGAGATGTACTAGGGAAGCAGAGTAGTCAGTGTGGGGAAGTTTGGGTGAAATAAAAATGTTTTTGAAGCCACTGCTTAAGCTCTAGAAGCTGATATAAAAATGTACCATACTTGGAAATATTAAAAGATCAGGGGCTTTTAAAAAGTATTTATGTATGGTCAGGCCGTGGTGACACAATCCTTTAATCCCACCACTCAGGAGGCTGAGGCAAGTGAATTTCTGGGTTTGAGGCCAGCCTGGTCTACAGAGAGTTCCAGGACAGCTAGGGCTGCACAGGGAAACCCTACTTGGAAATACAAGAAATAATAATAATAATAATAATAATAATAATAATAATAATAATAATGGGGTGGGGGCATGTGTGTGTGTGTGTGTGCGTGTGTGTGTGTGCAGCTCGAATGCTGGCTCCATGGAGTCCTTGCGCAGGACAGAAAACAACTTGTAGAAATGAATTCTCTCTACCCTTGTGCATCCTGGACACTGAGTTCAGGGTTGGCAGTATATGCCTTAACCTGTTGGACCATCTTACTAGTCCAGGATCTTAAGTCTTTTTTTGGACTCCTTGGTTGCACTCTCATGCCTTCATCTAATTCCTGTGCTTTTTAGAAAACCAACTGAGAAAAACCTTTGCTGAGGGGTTTGAGGCATCCTGGGAGCATAAGCAAGAGAATAAAGCTCTTCAAGACATGGGTCAGCATGGTTCCACCAGACACGAGGGGCCAGAAGTGATTGCTTATGGGGCCAGTAGAAGAAGAAAAAATATGAAGAAAAAAAAAAAGGGATGATTTGAGGGAGGGAGAAAAATCCCCAAAAGATCTATCGCCAGACTGTCTCAACCTGCGGCCACCCAAGAAATGACACAATGACATGGAGACCTTTTATTAATTTATATGAAAGCTTGGCCTTAGTTTAGACTTATTCCCAACCAGCTCATATAACCTAAATTAACTCGCTTATACTAATCTTCATTCTGCCATATGGCTCGTTACCTTTCCTCAGTACCAGCACAGGGTTCTTCCTCCATGTCTGTCTGGTGATTCCCACCCCCTCTGATTTTTCCCCCCAGCATTCCAATCTCTCTGGTAATCTTGACTATCCTCTTCTGCGTTGCTATAGGCCATTCAGCTCTTTATTTAACCACTCAGAAGGTGATGGAGAAGATGTCTACAAAACACAGAGACAAGTGACACGTCATAAAAATAACAATGCTAAAGTCTAACCTCAAGTCTCTACCCGTGCAAAAATCAGGTTTTGAGTAATGCAAAGACAACCTTTACACAGTGCACAAGAGGTTATCCCAAGAGAGATCATGTCAAAGAGAGTCAGATTATCTTGTTGAAAATGTGAAGAGAACAGGGTGGCGGTGGTGCACGCCTTTAATTCCAGCACTCAGGAGGCAGAGGCAGGCAGATCTCTGGGAGTTTGAGGCCAGCCTGGTTTACAGAGTGAGTTCCAAAAGAGCCAAACTACACAGAGAAACCCTGTCTTGAAAAAAAGAAAAAAAGTAAAGAGAACCCAGCATGGAGACACATGCCTGTAATCTCAGCACTATGGGAGGCAGAGGCAGGTGGATCCCTGTGAGTTCGAGGCCAGCCTGATCTACAAAGCAAGTCCAAGACAGCCAATGCCACACAGAGAAACCCTGTTTCAAACAACAACAACAACAAAAAAAAGTAAAGAGAAATGGCACCTTTGCCTTTAAATTATGTTTCTTGTTGTTTTGTTTTGTTTTTCGAGACAGGGCTTCTCTGTATAACAGAGGGCTTTGTAGACCAGGCTGACCTCCAATTTACAGAGATCTGCCTGCCTCTGCCTCCCAGAATGGTGGGATTACTGGGTATACCACCGCACCAGGGTATTTGTTCAGATTTTGAGCCAGGGTCTCATGTTGCATAGGCTGGCCCACAGGATTCCTTGAACCCTGACCCTTGTGCCTCCACGTGCCCATGAGATTGCAGGCCTGGCTAGCTATGTTTGACTTACAGGAAAATCCTACTATCCCAGAAATACACACAGCATATTACCTAGGAAGAACACTCCTTCTTTATGGCTTTTCTTTTTTTCCGAAGGAGGAAAGACTTGTTTTGTCTTATTGTGTCTGCAGTCCATCTTATCAGAGACAGCATGGTATCTGACATGTCTCAAGGTTATGGTAACAGAATCCCAGGACTCCTAGGTCACATCTTCGGGGACCTGGTTTGTTGTTCTTGTTTCAAAACATTTGTGGGATACCCTATTGAGATTTGGTTCACCTAGAGTACAATTCAATTTTTCATTCTAGCCTTACAAATAAACATTTTTGTATGCTGGGAATTGAACCCAGGGCTTCATGCATGCTAAATGCCTACTCTAGCACTGAGCTACACCCCCACCTCTATGGTACTTTAAATTGGTATTCTTAGAGCCAATATAGTTGCATAACAGGTCTCTGTTGTTATAAATGTTATTTTAAAGGATTTGTTTTATTTTATTTTTGGCTGTATTTATTTATTTATTTGTTTGTTTGTTTGTTTTTGAGGCAGGGTTTCTCTGTGTAGCCCTGGCTATCCCAGAACTCACTCTGTAGACTTTCTGCCTCCTGAGTGCTGGGATTAAAGGCATGTGCCACCACCAACAGGCTCCTTCAATATTAATATTGGTACTCTGATCAACATTGCACCGTCATCACACACTCATACACACATACACACATACACACACACACATACACACACACACACTCCTGAGCCAGGCTATAGAATGATGACAAAAGTGTTGAACAGGCCATAGAGTTCAAGGAGTTCAAAGTGGTGTGTTAGAAGGAAAGACTCAAAGAGAACTCACAGCAGCGGTTGGATAAACTGCTGGAGGCTCAGGGCTGTAGAGCTGCTGCAGAAACACAGTGTTGCAAAACCAGGTCCAGACAGACAGATGGACCCACGGCAGTTCAAGTGGGCCCCATCAAGCAGGGGGACTGAGGTGAGCCGAGGCCCCAAGGACAGTCAGGAGTACTTTTCGTCAGACCCTTGATGTGCACAACAGGTGGAAGGTCAGTGGAGCCACCAAAGTGTTAGGAGTCCTCTTTTATTTGGGGTCCAGGTGAGGGTGTTGCAAAAATCTTTGTTGGTCTGTTTGTTTAATAAAATATCAGTTCCCCCAAGAAAGACTGTGGTATGTAACAGGATGACCTTGAATTTACTATGTAGTCCAGGCTAGCATTGAACTCACACCAATCCTCTTACCTTGGCATCCTGCTCCCTAGTACATAAGTCACTGTGTCTATCTTTTTTCCCTACTGGGAATTTAACCCAGGGTCTCAAACATGGTAGACTAACCTTCCATGACTGAGCTATACCTCCAATGTCTTGGGGTCTGGTGTTTATTTATTTATTTATTTATTTAGTTAGTTAGTTTTTTTGAGACAGGGTTTCTCTGTATAGCCCTGGTTGTCCTGGAACTCACTCTGTAGACCAGGTTGGCCTTGAACTCAGAGATCTGCCTGCCTCTACTTTCTTCTCCAGCAGGGATCTGGTATTCCTTTTTTAAAAAAATTATTTATTTTTATGTTATGTTATGTTACGCACATTGGTGTTTTGATGGCATGTATGTTGGTGTGAGGATGTCAGATCCCCTGAAACAGGAGTTACAGATAATTGTGAGCTGCCATGTTGGTGCTGGGAATTGAACCTGGGTCCTCTGAAAGAGCAGTCAGTGCTCTTACCCGCTGAACCATTTCTCCAGCCCAGGGTCTGGTATTCCTAATAGGATTTTTAACATGCCCATGTATTCATATGTTCCCAGTTTATTTGCTACATTTATAGTGTGGTATCCTTTTTACTTTTGAAAAGAAGTTACGTGTCCTTGTCTCATGGGGTGCTAGGCAGCTGGCATCATTTATATAAACAGCAAGAGGTGGACATTCAGCCACTGTACATTCAAAATAGAGCCAAACGTGGCAAGATCCACGCTGAAAGCTGTTATTTCTTTTCCCACAGTGGAGTCAGGGTACCTTGATCTCCACACCTGGCCAGTCCAATTCAATAGTCACCTGAGGCATGTAGCCCAGATTGGTCCAATAGCAGAGAAGGTCTGCTTAGGAACGTCATTGCCTCAGACTTAGGTGGTTTCCTGAGTTTGTTTGTTTGTTTCCTTATCACTTTTTAAATTTGAAAGTGATTTGATTGCTCATGTACACAAGAAGAGAATTTATGCCACTAGAGCAGGCATGTGGACGACTCATATTTCCAATTGGGAAGGAGGACCCTCTTAGACTTAGTTATAGCCAACCAGTAAATTCTGCTCTTTTTCTGTTCCTCTCGAGATGACTGTGATCTATTTCCTAATCCAATGGTAGAGACCCTCAGGGAGATCAGGGGGGGCAATGCCTTTGAACTTAAGGATTCTCAAGATTTTATCTCCAGTCACAAAATGGACCTGTGCCACGCCATGTGAGTCCTTCAGGATCACACCTGTCTGGGAGGGAGTCAGGCCTTTCTTGGCCAGTTTGTAAATCTGTTCCTTCATATCTTCAGGTGCCAACTTCAGCCAGGTGGGCAATGACTGGGCCAGGCCCTTCCCTGTATGAGACCTATGGTGATGGAGAGGTAGTTTCTCACTTATGACAAATATGTTTGGGAAATGGTTTTGTGCACAGTGTATTCAGACACTGATTTCTGTGCCAGAGATCTGGTTGCAGTCTGGACATGGGCGTTGTCCTGTCTCAGTCATGTATAAAAATTATTCTCCATCATCTGATTGGTTAATAAAGAGCTGAATAGACTAGAGCTACATAGGAGAGTTGACATAGGACTTGGGATCACAGGAGGTGGATCTCAGGTGGAGGAGAGACTATGAGAAGGTTGCTATGAGCGGAGAGTCGCCATGAGGATATTAGAGAGAGCAGGAATAGCCAGGAGGAGGCTAGATGGCAGATTATGGGGCATGTGGCTGGGAAATAGCCCAGACCAGCATAATTGGGTTAGAATAGATGAGTATCTGTCCAGCTGTAGTTCCTAAATTTATTATTAATGAATATAATAGGTCTCTGTGTCATAGAAAAAAACATACTTTTATTTTTATATAAATATTCCCTAATTTCTTCCACTCAACAGTTCTTTGAGACAATTCCATCAGTCTTAACCAATCAAAGAATAGAATCATCTGACTGTCCCATCCTATGAGCGGCCCTGCAGAGACTGTACCTTTTAAAGTGGCCAGTAATCCTGCCGGTGATCAGTATGAGTTCAAGGCCAGCTTGATCTACAGAGTGAGTTCTAGGTCACCGAAGGCTACACAGAGAAACCCTGTCTGAAAAAACCAAAATCTGCTGGTGATCTTGTCAAACTCAGCCACACTCATCTGGATGGCCAGGTGGTCCTTGACATCAACGGTGCAGCTGCTCATGGAGCATTTTTTTGTTGCACATTCCAGGTCCAAGAATTCACCACACATCGATGCAGTCCTGTTCGGCCCGGGTCTAGCAAGAACGCACAGAGGACCACTGTTTGTTTTGCTTTGCTTTGTTTAGTTTTGTGGTGTTGGGCACCTAGAGTCTCCACATGGTTGACAGGCATTCCACCACTGAGCTAGAAATTGCAGCCTCTGGGAGATTCCACAGCCCTTCCAATGAAAGCATGTTTTCCAGGAGCCATGCCATCAGAAGGTAAAAAAACAAAAAACAACAAACAAACAAACAAACACCAGCTAAGAGGGACCCCGTGTTGGTTAGTTTTTGTCAATCTAGAGTCACCTGGGAAGAGAGAACCTCAGCTGAGGTTCTCCGTCACACTGACCTGTTAGGCATGAGCCTGTGGGACATTTTCTTGATTAATGATTGATGAGGAAATCTCAGTCTACTGTGGGGAGTGCCACTCCTGTACAAGGACTCCTGGATAAGAGAGCAAACTGAGGTACCCGTGGAGAGCAAGCCAGTAGGCAATGTTTTGCGTGGAATCTGCTTCAGTTCCTGCCTACAGCAGTTTCTTGCCTTGAGTGCCTCTCCTGACTTCCCTCAGAGACAGACTGCTACCTAGAAGGGTTAAGATGAGGTGAACCCTTTCCTCCCCACGTTATTGCTTTTTTTTTCTTTCTTTCTTTTTTTAATCACAGCAAGAGGAAGTACTTATAACTGATGCCAAACCAAGGGTAGACATTATAAGGGCACCTGGACCAATCTGGTAAAATAAGCCAAGAAATCTCTCCGATGCTTAATCCAGTTCGAATCCCGTTTCAAAACTCGCCACTCTGAATCGGTGGAGCCAGAAGCAAAAGTCCACTTCCTGAAGCTGAACCCGGGTAATTGCCACATGTATCTGGCTGAGGTCCCACAGGAAGCCCAGGATGACAGCTCAGGGCTGTGGTGGCTGGATAGGAAGCTCTGTGGTCCTTGTAGAGCAAAGGAAACCTAAAAGCAGGGACCTACCATTCAGACAAGCTCCGGCTCCTTCCCAGAGCTCATCTCTTACCCCAGAATTTCTATTGTCAATGCTTTATAAGACACAGATTAAGATCACTCTATAGCATGTTCAACTGGCACCCTGTCGGTATATAATCAGGAGGAACCCTTATTCCTCCTAAAGTCTCATATGTACATGCAATCATTCCTTTACATGGGCCCAATTCTCCTGTCAAGAATGCTCTTTGGAGGCCAGAAGATAGGATGATTCTTGTCTTGCTTTGGAGATGCAAGACTGGAGTTGGGTCAGAAATCCAGGGAGAATAATAGTCTCTTTCCTTGGCTGTGTTATAGTAGAGTAGGGATAATGGAAAGGAAAGTTGCCATCCCATCTTTCACAAATCGAGTCTGGAGACAGACATACTGTTGTATCTCTGTAGGCCCAGCACTTTTGGTGTGGAGGCCAGAGGATCAGGAGTTCAAGATTTATAGTCTTTGACTACAAAAATCTTGGATTATGAAGTGAATCCAAGGCTTGATTGGGCTGCACAACAGCATTTCAAAAAATAAATAAAAGGCTGGAGAGATGTCTAGGTTTACCAGCATGCACGACAAACTGAGTTCTTTCTTCATGATTTTTTTCAGGATGCCCAACATGGCTACAAGCCTTAGTAATGCCAGCATGGGGAAGCTGGCAATACAGAGACAGAAGGACTCCTGAGGTCCAGTGGCCAGCTCATTTAGCCTAATTGCTGATCTCCAGAACAACGAAAGACCCTTTCATAAAGGAGATGGACAGTGTCCCCTAGGATGACACCCAAAGTTACAGCACACACATGAACACACACACACACACTACCCTGAGAGTTCATTGAGGGCAGAAAACTTACTCTTTCTTCCTATCATTGTGATAGCTAATATGATAGCTAGCAAAATAATATTTACTGAATGAATGGCCACACAGAGAAATGAATGCATAAATAAGAAATCTGGAAGGGGAAGGCTAAATAAGCTCTTAATGTCAGGATTGCATCATAGCTCTTAGTTATCCATCTTTGTATTTTTTGTTTGTTTTATATAGAAGTAAGTGACATCTAAAGGGTCTTTTCTGTGAGTCTTCTATGGTCTCACTGATGAGGCAGGATAAAAAGGCAGGGAAAATTAAGGGATGTGAGAAAGGAAAACCAAACCAAACCAAACCAAACCAAACCAAAAACCTTTGCTCTGGAAGCTAATTTGTTTTTCTTGTTGACCGACAGTCAAGATAGAATTGCCTGTAGAAATGCTGCAGGTTTTCCTTAAAGACATCTCAAACAAGGATATTGAAAACAACAAATGAGATGGACAGTAATGGCACATGTCTTTAATCCCAGCACTCAGGAGGCAGAGGTAGGCAGATCTTTGTGAGTTCAAAGCCAGCCTGGTCAACAGAGTGAGCTCCAGCACAGCCAAGCCTACATGGAGAAACCCTGTCTGAAAAAACAAAAACAAAACCAAAGCCTACAAATAAGGCTGTGTCCAGAATATTTGTAACCTTGAATCTTTTTCCATTAACCATTCTTTCCATCCCTAAATTTAAACAGTATACCCCATGAGACCACCTTACAATTTTATTTACAAAATAAAATTATGTTTTCAAATGTATGTATGTATTTGTTTGTTTGTATGAAACAAGGTTTCTCTGTCTAGCCCTGGCTGTCTTGGAACTCACTCTGTAGAGTAGACCAGGCTGGCCTCAAACTCACAAAGATCCACTTGCCTCTGCCTCTGGGATTAAAGACGTGTGCTGCCACAGCCCAGGTTTAAATTTATTTTTATTTTGACATGTGTGTGCTCAAGCATGTGTGCGTGCATTTGTGTGTGTGTGGGGGGGGGCAGGCCAAAAGAAAGGATTGAATTCCCTGGGTCTGGGGTTAGTTTTCCCAGATCAGGGCAGCACATATGTTCCATTTTATACATTGAGGAACTGAGTCACAGAGAAGGTAGACTGTTTGGCGAGGTCACAAGATTTGTAAATGTTGGAGCGGGGTCTTTCATTCCCCTGTATTTGGCAACAAAGTTCTTATTTATAATCACTCTCTCTCACAGAATTCCAGAGCCATGTGACACAGGCTCTGCCTAATTTTATAGGGATGATGAACTTCAAAAAATGCTTCACAGTTGAAGTGGCCTCTTGGAAGACAAGGAGAGTTGTGTTCTGGTACGAAGCACGAGACCTTTGCCTGTAAGTTATATAAAATGAAGGAGATAGCTTCTGCATCTGGAAGGGATCATTTTTCTGTTTCTCTGGAGCCAGAAGTGTTTTCTACTGAGGTTTTGTGTGTGTGTGTGTGTGTGTGTGTGTGTTTGATTTAGCAATGGCCTATTGAGTAATAGGATCATCTGCCTATTATATCATGGATGCACACAACAGTCTATTAAGGAAGAAGTGCAGGAATTAACCTCAAATGGTGAGTGAGGAAATCAGGGTTCTGTGTATGACTCCTTTAAGACAAATGGTGAGTAAGTGAGTGGCAGAACAAGATAAGGAGCTGGTAGTGTTCTGTCCTCAGGAGGAAGGGACAGGTTCTTCCCAGGATCCAGGCCAGGCTCTGCTCTGCCCAGTTCTGCACATGGTCTGCTGTGGGTCATTCCCTCCAGAACACACACCCCTGCCCATTAGAGCCAGTTCTTAAATCTCACCCATCCTTCGAGGTCCAGCTAATTGCACATCTTCAGTCCAAGCCTTTTTTACATTCTCTCAGCCCGCTTTCTAAGTGTCAATCAAATCACTTAGCTCTCCTTTCAACCAGATTTCTGCCCTGAATACCTCTACTGCCTATGGTAATTTGAATTGCTGCTGTCATTCAATGTCCTCCTTTGGAACTCCTACTGCCTATTTCTCCTCCTCCTTCTCCTCTTCCTCTTTTTCCTCTTCCTCCTTCTCCTCTTTCTCCTCCTCGTCCTTCTCTTTCTTAAGTTTGCCCTTTTGTTTTATTTAACTTCATCTTAAAAGTTTCCTTTATATGACCATATCTTTTTTTTTTTTTCTTTTGAGACAGGGTTTCTGTGTAGCTCTAGCTGTCCTGGACCTTATTTTGTAGACCAGGCTAGCCTCGAACTCACAGAGATCTTCCCACCTTCCCACCTCTGCTTCCCCAGTACTGGGATTAAAGGCATGCCGTATCTTTGAAAAAGGATTTTTTTTTTTTTAAATTTTATTTGTGCGTGTTTTGCCTACATGTATGTTTTTGTAGGGCATCAAATTACCTATATAGATGCTTAGGATCTGCCACATAGGTTCAGGCACTCAAATCTGCATCCTCTGGAACAGCAGCCAGTGCTTTTAAAACTGAGCCTTTTCTCCAGCCCTCCTATGTCAGATGTCAATGCTGGGTGTCTTCCTCAATCATTTTCTACTTTTTTTAATTTTATTTCTTTGGTCTTCCATCCTTTCTTTCTTCCTTCCTTCCTTCCTTCCTTCCTTCCTTCCTTTCTTTCTTCCTTTTTTTCTTCCTTTCTTTCTTTCTTTCTTTCTTTCTTTCTTTCTTTCTTTCTCTGTCCTTGAACTCACAGAGATCCACCTGCTTCTGCCTCCTGAGTGCCGTGATTAAAGATGTGCACCACCACCGCCTGGCTTTCTTTAGTTTTTCAAGACAGGGTCTCTCTGTGTAGCCCTAGCTGTCCTGGACTCCCTCTGTAGACCAGGCTGGCCTTGAACTCACAGAGATCTGATTGCCTCTGCCTCCTGAGTGCTGGAAGCAAAGGGGTGTGTCACCACTGTCCATCACCACTCTACCTTCTTTTTGAGACAGAGTCTGTGCCTGAACTTGGAGCTCACCAATCCAGTTAGACTGGCTGGCCAGATAACTTCAAGAATCTTCCTGCCTCTGCATCCCCAGCACTGGGATTTTAACTGGATGCTCAGACACTGGACTTAACTCCTCATCTTTTTCTGGCAGTATTTCATTGATTGAATTATCACCACCCCCTCATGCTTAAGACAGGGACTCATATCCCAGGCTGGTCTGGAGCTGGCTATATGGCCAAAGATTATCTTGAACTCCTGATCCTTCTACCCATGCATTACTGTGCTTGGTTTAAAGGCATACAGAGCTTTAAAAGAAAAACAAAAGCATCCAGCTTTTAAAAATATCTGTTTATTTATTTTACACCTATGAGTGTTCTGCCTGTGTATGTCCACCAAGTTCGTGTCTGGTGCCCTCAGAAATCAGAATAAGGCTTGAAATCCTCTGTCACTGGAGTTATAGATAGCTGCGAACCACCATGTGGGTGCTAATCAAATCCAGGTCCTCTGTGCAAGCAGTTAAGTGGTCTTAACTGCTCAACTGTCTCTCCAGGCCCCATATAGGTTTTTCCTTATTCTTATTCTTTTTCTTTTTCTTTTCTTTCTTTCTTTCTTTCTTTCTTTCTTTCTTTCTTTTTTTTTATTCTCATTTTTACTTTGTGATCAGAATGGTTTGTGACTCGAAAGTGGTTTTGTCCTCTCTCCCCTTGCTTTTAGACTGATCCTCTCCTAAACTGAGCAAAACAATACCTTGCCAACTCTCCAGGGAGGTAGTGTTTTGTGTTTTTTTTTTTTTTGTGTGTGTGTGTGTGTGTGTGTGATGTAGGGATCCACACAGATGCATTCAGCAATTAATAATAACCAGCACTTAATGAATAGTTACTAATTGCTAGGTCCCACACAAAATACATCACATGCATTAACTCATAAGATTCTCTTAGGGCAACTATTATTACATAGAGGTCACTCAGCTAGTAGGTGAGGCAGCCAGGATTTAAACCTAGATTGAGTCATACTCTTAATTATGACACTAAATTCTTTTTATAGGTAACTAAAGGTCTCTGTAATGCTATAATGTAGACCAATTTCCTTTCTTCTGCTACAGGTCCGGATCGTGTATTTTGATAGGTGTCCAACGCTAATTAATTCTTGCAAATGAGTCTATGAAGCAAGAAGAATTTTAAAAGAATTTGGCTTGTAAAGTAATTCATTCCTCAGGCTTCAGTTACCAGCAGATCTGGAAAGAGATCAGGTCTCCTGACTTTCAAGGAAAGTCTTCAAAGGAAATTGTGCAGGGAAAACCCGGATAGAAACAAGTGATGAGCACGCGACGTTGGCGTAGCGCACAGTGAAGAACGGTGAGAGACAGTCAAAAAGGCTATTCTATTAACACCCACAGAGGAATTTACTAATGAAATAAGGGAGCTGCCTGTCTTGGGCTTGGATTCAATCCGAGAGCCTCCCGGGAGGAAGGGCACAGAGGGCAATCACCACCTGTGCCGGAGAACCGGGAACCGGCTCTGGAGATGGGCTCAGCCCGTTTCTTCTTCTCACGCTAATTGGCTACTTCTTTCCGGGCTCTGCCTCCTCCTCCTCAGTCTGGACCATTAGGCAGCAAAGCTCCACCTACGGCCTGGCTAGGGCTCCAATCATATGCCCAGCTCGCGAGTTCCTCCGAAGAAGTCCCCTTGACGCCAGCAAGCCGCTTTTCTCTAGCTTTTGATTGGCTAGACACAGCGTGAGGTCCGCCCTTCTCTCCTTTGGATTGGTCAAGCGCCAATAGGCTCCGCCCCCTGTTCCCTCCGGCCGCTTGGCTTCGGCGAGCCCCGTCTTTTCGGCTGGCCCCGCCCTCGCGTGACGCCCGGACCGGGAATTGGCAGCGGTGCTGCAGCCATTTCCGGTTTCGGGGAGGTGGGTGCGGTGCGGAGCGGGAGTTGGCGCCGCAGCCGCCTCCAGAGCCTGCGCTGCTGCCGGGTGCTGCCGCGTGCTGCCGGGACGATGCGGCCGGAGCCCGGAGGCTGCTGCTGCCGCCGCCCGGTGAAGGCGAACGGCTGCGTGAAGAACGGGGAGGCGAGGAACGGGTACGTGAGGAGCAGCACCGCCGCCGCGGCTGCCGGCCAGGTACGACGGGACCGAGAGGCCGGGCGGGGCCGGGGCGGTGGGCCGGGACCCCGCGAGCCGTAGCCCGAGCCGGGCCGGGGCGGACGGGCAGCCGCGCGGGCGGGTCTCAGCGGCCGGGTGGCGGCTGGGCGCGGCTCAGGTGTGCTGGGCGGCGGGGAGCCGGCACTGCCTGGGCCTCCCCCTGAGCGGGAGGGAGACTCAAGGGCAGCGCGGGACAGCAACCCCGTGGGGCTTCCTAGCCATGCAGGTCCCCCCAGATCTGCTTCTCCAGTTAATCGAGGCTCCCCGGTTCTCCCCGGCTCCCCAGCCCCTGCGGGCCTCCTCTTCCCCAGCGACGAGGGGCTTCCAACCAGGCGGGACTCCTCAGATTTACCTGGCTTCTTAGGTGTGCGGTGTTGGCGGGTTCTGCCTGCGTCCGCGGTCCCCACGAGCTCCCAAGCCACGCGGGATTCCTTGGGTCTGCCCGGCTTCCTCAGCTCTGCGGAGCTCCCCAGCATTTGCTGTTCTGAGGGGTCATGGAGGCGGGGTTTCCTCTCCAAGCCCCCGGTTCTTCTCTCGTGTGGATCCCGCAAAAAGTGCAGGCCTCTTCCAAGTGGGAAGCAGAGGAACTCTTTCCCTGGGAGCCTGGCGGTTCCTTCCCCAGGGTTCCTCTTCGGGTCCCCCTCAAGTACATGCTTCCTGTAGAGTCTTGCAGCCCCGAAAGGAAGATGACGCTCGGAGAAAGTTAGGCAGTGCAGTTGTGGAAGTTGTGGAAGACAGCCTCTTCCTATATCACATTCTGGACTTCCTTTTCAAGGAAAACCTTGACTGTGGACTTGCCAGGGAATCCCCTTCGTGTCTTAAAAGTTGTCCTGTTGTGTGATTGCGGAGACCCCATCTCACCCTCCAGGTTGGATTAGGTAGCTCCTTTCACCAAGCAATAGAGCTGTCATAGAGGGCATTGCTTAATCCAGTGGTAAGTTGTCATGAGTCCTTATACTAATTAACAGAAGTTGAATCATCAACCATATTCATGCAGTTCTAAAATACCTTACAGAGTTCAGAATTCCTGATGGTATTTTGTTTGTTTGTTTGTTTGTTTGTTTTGAAGATGTGATTTCTCTGTGCTATAGCTCAGGATGCCCCCGATTTGTAGACCAGGCTGGCCTGGAACTCAGAGATCTTCCTGCCCCTGCCTCTCAAGTTCGACTAAGACTGTGTGCCACCACACCCGACTTTCCTGACAGCATTTTTATCTTTATTTTCCGAGACAAGGTTTCTTTGTGTAGCCTTGCATGTCTTGGAACTTTGAGGGTAGACCAGGCTGCCCTCAAACTCATGCCTCCCTAAGTGCTGGGGTTAAGGGCATGGACCACCACCGCCTGGCTCCTAGGAATATTTTTTTTAAACCAGCCTTTCAATGATTTCTGCTGAAATGTGTTTTTAAGGACAGGCTTCTTAAAATGATGCAAGTTTTATGTTGCTGGAAGAGAGTGCTGTGATGATTCTGAGTTTAGCACTTGGGAGTCTTGTATAGAAGAATGGTTTTTAGAGTTGCCTGTGCCCCTTTTCAGGAGTGTGATTAGTTTTGGTAGGCTGATACCCTACCTGGGCTTCAACATAAACAGTAAGCAATAGCGACCTGTCCCCTCAATTGTTAGCTCCGATGGACCTGTTGGTAACCCTGTGGTATGAAGGCTGATTTGTTGAGGCCCTGGGGATGGGTTGAGGGTTAGGATGGGGGTGCATAGAAAAGACTTCACCTCCCTTGAATGTGTAAAGTGCTAAGAGTCAAAATCTTGGTTTTCAAGAAATGATTGTGTGAGAGAAGACATTAAAAGGTCAGTATGTGGTCTGAGCTTGGTGTTGCCCACCTTTAATCTCTGCACTGGGGAAGCAGAGGCAGGTGGGTCTCTGAATTCAGGCTGGCCCCTTTGGATAGTGAGTTCGAGGACAGCCAGGACTATGTAGAGAGACCTTGTCTCCAAAAGAAGAGTGGGGACCAGGGGGAGCCATGGAAGAATTTGCTGTTTTCCCTACCAGTGTAAAATGGCTAGTGAGACAACATTGTATCGGTGTAGAGTATCAGGGAAATTGAACAGTTGGAGCTAGAAGATAATAGGTGAGATAATAGGTGAGAATGGGTGAGATATAAATTTTTTTTTTTAAGACAAAAAAACAAACAAACCAGGAAGTCCAGACAGAGGTGGCCCTGTGTTGGAGGTGCCTTCTGTCTGAATGTTCCTTTCAGTCACTAAGGGGTAATATTCTGACTAAATAGTAAGTCAAGTTCTGACCTCCTGGAATCCCAACAATTTAGCATTTGTAGGCATGATATTTCTTCAGAGGTTGCCAACTTAATAAGATGAAATACCAAGTTATTAAAATGAAATATAAAAAAAATCTGTGACTGTAGCTGGGTGTGGTGGCAAACACCTGTGATAGTACTAGCACTTGGGAAGCTGAGGCTGGAAGGAGGAGAGTTTAAAGCTAGTCTTCGCTGTATAGTTAACCCCCTCCACCAGAATCTTCTTGTTAACATCTAGCTGGCTCTTTTAACCTATTTTGTTGACTATTTTTCACTCAAGGCACAATGACATTTGGAAGAATGTTTTAAGAGCTGCAATATCTTCCAGAAAACCAATTTTCACAAATTACTTTAAAGCAGTTACTACATTTATGAGGAATAAGATCTCTAAGTTTGTGAGAAAAAGAAAATATCTTAAAATAGTTTTTGAAGTTGGTTGTGTTAAATATATGTGCTCTAAATCCTACCTGTCTTTCCTTGCATCGTGAGGAGGAAATATTGTCAATTTTATCTGAAAATAAACAGTAAGATACTAGGTACACAAGGGTCATGCTTTCACCAAAGTCCTAAGTATCACATGGCTAAAATGTAAAATTGCTTCCTGGCATTATGTCTAAGCATTGCTTTTAAAGGACAGGAGAGAAGTTAGAAACTTGTAGGCTTTCTTCTGTTAAAGAGGAAGCAGCCACTTCTGATACTTGTATGCACTCAGCAGGGTATGTTTGAAGAGATTACTGCCTGTGTTAACAGCAGCTCCTGGATGGGGCTGAGTTTGATAAGCAGATAATGTAGTAAGGAGGTATTACAAAACAGAGGTTACTGCTGTTCAATGATGACGGTAGAGGAGAGTTTTCACAAGTGGAGCAGTTGAACAATAAAGGAGTGGGAGGACTGTCAGCGCTTTTGGAGGTGAAGGGTGACTCGTAGCCTAAGGAAAATGTGGCCGCATCAGCATTGGAGAGAAGCTCCAGGATGTCTGTGTAGTTCAGTCCTTCTATCACTTTGCAAGACCTTCTTAAAACCAGTCTCTTGGTGATGTTTATTGGTTCTTTTGTTTGTTTGAGGCTGGCTCCCTTTTAGCTCACACAGTCCACCCCTCCAACCCCTTAACTTTCTACCTTTACCTCCCAGGTGCTGGGAATTCCTGGAGCTTGAAAGAATTCCTTTTTGCTTTTTTTTGTTTTGTTTTTGTTTTAAGACAGGGTTTCTGTGTGTAGCCTTGACTGTCCTGGACTCATTTGTAGATCAGGCTGGCCTGGAACTCAGACCCAACTGCCTCTGCTTCCCTGAGTGCTGGGACCACAGGCTTGCACCTGGAACAGGATTCCTTAAAACAAACAAACAAAACTACTGTAATCCCAGTAGAGGCAGGCAGATCTCTTTGAGTTCTAGGCCAGCCAGGTCTACAAAGGAGTTCAGGACTCCCAAGGCTACACAGAGAAATCCTGGCTAATACTGCCTAATCCTAAAACCAAAACGAAACAAAAAAAGACCTGCAGAAGGTTTGCGGTGTTTTTCATAAGTTCAATCACCATGGGTTGATTTCTGTGGCTTCAGCAGTTTATTAATAAGCAAAACACATGGGTTGTATGTGTTATCAGTACTTTTTAAAAAAGACCTATTCTTTATAAAAGTTTTGATTTGGATGCAGATTTTGCTTTTTTAAACCAATTAGTGTAAAAGGAGGAATGGTATTGTCATGGGAGACAGTTTTGAATCTAACTTTCTTCCATGTGGGAATGGTTTTGGTGAGAAATTTAGAGGGATAAAAAACTTCTCATTGCCATAATCATTAGAATTCAATCACAACAAGGCACTAGGTTTAATTACGTTAAATTGAAGTCAAGCATGTCATAAAGAAGCCCACAAATAACTAGGGAAGGGTGGTTTGCTCCACACTTTAGTTTCCATTGAAGGGAAACTGATGGGCTTTAGTGGGGTGGTGTGTAGAGGGATTGGTTATAAGACAGCAGACCAGAATAGCCATAATAGCCACTATACATGTTGGGTTTGGCCGGGTGAGACACCTTAGGCTGCAGGCCTTTCAGAAAAAATGTTATAACGACCAATAACCTGTGAGATAAGTTTTTTGCATTTTGTCCCAGGGAAGAGCGTTTGGTTTTTACTAGCTTAACCTGAAAGATTCCAGTGATTTGCGAGACTCAAGAAGTCTCTTAGGAAATTATAATTCTTAGAAAATTATGAACCACTTGATTTCTAAGATAGCATTTAAAATGGATGTTTGGAGAAGGCAGGCTTGCCAGTTTTTTAGGTGGACTCAGGTACACTAGAAGTTTGTCCTAAGCAAGAGAGCTAATTGCTTGATTCAGTTGCTGAAAGAAAGAAGCAGTGTTTATTGGTAGAATGGGCAATTGAGAGGGAGATGGGTAGAGGCAGTGCTTGCATGTGGAGTGGGTGTGCCTTACTTGATTAAAGAAATGATTTGTGACCCAAAGTCACTTTCTTTCTGAGTAGTTTTTTCAGAAGCTTCTATAGTATAATTTGTGATTTGTGAATATTAAGAACCCCCTTTGCTCTTGACCTACTTAATCTCAGAAATTTTATTTTACATTTGTTATTTTTAATACTATTTTCAAGACCCTTAATGAAGTTGAGGCTAGTTTTCTTTTAAAAAAACTGTTACTTTTTAGAAGTGATGCACATTTACTATAAGATCTTAAAGCTTTGGAACAATTGTTTTGGGTTTGGTTTTTTTTTTTTAAATCAGTAGATAGAAAGTGTAATGTTTTGAGGTACACACACACACACGTTTATGTGTGTGTGCATTGTATAATGTTTAAGCCAGTGTTAAATGTGCCTGTCTCTTGAGTCATATTTCTTTAAGGAGAATATTTCAGACAGACTCAAAGTTGCTGTGTAGTTAAGGATGACCTTGAACTTCTAATTCCTGTTTCTTACCTCCCAAATGCTGGAATAACAGCTGTGTAGCACCCTGATGCTGGGAATCTAACGTGGGGCTTCAGGCATTTTTAAGGAAGTACCATACCTAATGAGCCTTGTCCCTAGCCCAAATGTGATGATCTTGAATCAGTTTACATAAACCTTTTGTTTCCTAATTTGGAAGCCCTAAAACAAATATTGAAGATAATACTGTGTTTTAAATTATATACCTTTGATGTTATTTGAAGGGACGGGTAGTCTTTGAAACTGCGGCATTGCTAAAGTATATAGAAGATGTCCTTAAGCTAAAACAGGTCATAAAACTTAAGGATCAGGGGCTGGAGAGATGGCTCAGAGGTTAAGAGCACTGGCTGCTCTTCCAGGGGTCCTAAGTTCAATTCCCAGCACCCACATGGTGGCTCACAACCATCTATAATGAGATCTAGTGCTCTCTTCTGGTGTGCATGTGTACATGTCGACAGAACATTTTGTATATAATAAATAATAAATCTAAAAAAAAAACAAACTTAAGGATCATAATGGTCTTTGAAAAAGATACACAGAGTTGAGGACCAGGCATGCAAAACACAATTGGGAGAAAATAGTTGGAAAAAAACAAAACAAAACAAAAAAAACCAAACCTAGCAAATAATGCCTGTTTTATTAAGGAGAATAAGCAGTATTTTCAGGTAGTGAGAAAGTACGAATAATAATAGGAATAGAGAGAACCAGGTATGGCTCAGTTGTAGAGTGGTTGGCCAGCGCACACAAACCCTGGGTCCCATCTCGAGAACTGCATAGACCCTGAGTGTGGTGGTACAGCACTCAGGAGTGGGGACAAGAGGACAGAAGTTTAAGTTCCACAGTACGTTTGAGCTTGGGCTACATAAAACGGTCTTAGAAAAACAAAAACAAAAATACCTTTTACAGGGTACCTACTGTGTGCTGGAGGACTAGGAGACGAAATGTGAAACACTGTCTTCAGGGTGTCTGTGACACAGACATTGCAAACATGGTCTCACAGCAGATGCAGTTGCCTGCACTGGGCCTGCATAGGCCAATCATGGATGCATGGGGAGGTGTTCAGGAGGCCTCCACTCCCACTACTGAACTATTGCCCATTGATAGATTCTGGGGAAGCGACAATTGTTGCCTTCAGTTGTGTATAAAACTCAGAGGTTAAACCTGTGACCACACAAACTAACCTGGTTAAAATCAGAGCCTTACAAAACACTAAATGTGGGGAAGGACCTGTAGGTAGAAGAGGTGGAAAACTTGGGAGGAAAGTAAGAGAAGGTGGAAGATGTGAGTAAATAGAATGAATGTACTATATACACATATAAATTTGTCAAAGAATAAACTTAGTTAATTTAAAAAGTAGAAAAAACAGAAAGGAGCCTTTCTGGGTAACAGTATCCTTATTTTGCAAATAAGACTACAGTCCAGACATCTAAGTTGCTGAGTTGGCAGAGTCTTGGTTGTATTCAGTTTGTCTGACTCTTGACCATTGAATTCAGAATTCAGTACTAGGAGCTAGAAGAAATGGCTCAGCTGTTAAGAGTACTGGCTGTCCTTCCAGAGGTTGTTGGGTTCAATTCCCAGTACCCACATGATAGTCAGAATTCATTAGTAGTTTTTGAGAATTGGTTAAAGGGGCCTGGGTGGTAGTGGAAGCCATGGAGTTGGTAAAGTATGTAAAAGAGGGCATTAAACCTTTCTGACTCTTCCTGTCGCCCAAGATATCAAAGCGAAGACGTGGTGGGTTCTCTGGAGTGAAATTCTGGATTTTGGGTCTTCCGGTAGGAGCTGTGATCAACTGTGCTGACAATACAGGAGTCAAAAATTTGTATATCATCTCTGTGAGGGGAATCAAGTATGGCTGAATAGGCTTCCTGCTGCTGGTGTGGTGACATGGTGATGGCCACAGTTAAGAAAGGGAAACAGGAACTAACAAAAAGGTCCATCCATTGACAACGAAAGTCATAACAAAGAAAAGAGGGGGTGTTTATTTTGAAGATAATGCAGGGGTCATAGTAAACAAAAAAGACAAGATGAAAGGTTCTGCTATTACGGGTCCAGTTGCAAAGGAGTGTGCAGACTTGTGGCCCAGGATTGCATCCACTGCAGGCAGCATTGCATGACTCTCCAGTGTATATGTAAAATATATTCACTAAAAGTCTTTGAAAATAAGAGGTCATTAAGCTGGAGGAAGAGGTACCAAAGATTTAATGCTAGACACCCATAATGCTTCTCAGATAACACACACAAGCAGTGCACACAGAGCCTCGAACGTGCAAGACTGAGCGTGCAAGAACACACTTGGGAGGAAGCGGTGTGAGAAAAGCCCATGAAAACGGAGGCTGCCCTTTTCTTGGAATTTTACTGAAGCGCACTAGCCTCTCCTACTGCATACCACACATACTAGAGAGAATAGTGTGAGCCTTTGTGTAAATCACACAAGCTATGCCAAAGCTGGCCATGCTTTTATCAGCAGGAAACATTTGCAGAGTAGTAACTATATCTGCTTTTTATCAGATAAAATCCCTAATATTTGGCAGTATCTATGTCATGTGAAATGAACTGAGACTAGCTTTCAGGTCTTACTGGAAAACATTTGACATGATTTTTTATAAACTCACGAAAGAGGCCTTTAGCTTTATATGTGCCGGAAGGTGTCCATTGAGAGGCACACTGGGCAAGGGTGTCTGCAAGAGTTAATGCCAGTGCTAGTTACTTTTCTCACAGCTGTGACAGAGTACCTGACGGGTCTAGCCCATCATGGTGGTAAAGGCAATCATGAGCAGTTCTATGAAGGCAGGAGTGTGACAGGGACATGCTGACCTTGTGGCTGGGGACCAGGAAGCAGAGAACTCTAGATTAGGATCAGGCTCCACTATAACCTTCAAGGCCTGCTCCCAGTGACCGATTGCTGCCAGCCAGGGTCCTGCTCCCAAAGGCTTCCCAACAGCACCGCCAGCCCGGGACCAAGTGTTCATATTTGACTCTTCCACTGCCCTAACTTGGTACCCACGCTTCCACTGCAGCAGTTTCTGTCTCAGTCAAGCATCAGCATAACAGACCGACCGGCGCTGGCAGGAGGCTGAACAAATGCAGCTCTGTCACATATTCTGCTTTGTCTCAGCTCTCGCATATCCCTAACATGCCGATCCTGTCGCTGCAACCTCTTTGCTTGGTCCCTTACATAGGCTAGTTGAGTGTGGTAGCCTGTGCCCATTTTTTCTTTCCTAAGAACACTTTGTGTGGGGTAGACTCCTATGGCTACATCTGTGATTTGAGCATATTCCCTGGGTAATAATGTTAGCACTTTTATTACCAAAAGGAACCCAACAAACCCTTTCTCACAGAGATTGGGGTTTTTGTTTTTTTTTTTGTAGTCTTGGCTGTCCTAGAACTAGCTCTATAGAGCAGGCTGGCCTTGAACTCACAGAGATCCTGCTTCTTTTGTGCCTCAGTGCCGGTATCAAGGTGTGTGCCACCATTGCCTGGCAGAGATTGAAGTTTGATGAAGATTCTGAAAGGTGACAGACTCCAAGAAAAAAGTTAGGAGCTCTCTGCTGCTGAAGCCTTGGACATTGCTGCTTTATGCCTTTCAGAGTTAATTGTCTTCATCAGTTTCCTCTCTTACGGCATACCACCATCCTTTAAATAAGTAAACTTTTCATTTATTGTAGCCTCATTACTCTCAACTGAAATGCTGCGAGTACAGTTTCTCTATTAAAAGCTCTTAAATTCTTCTATGCTGTTTTTGGTATATATTGGGTTAGCATACCCTAAAAACTCTGTGTGTGTGTTTATTTGTTTGTTTTGTTTTTGTTTTTGTCACTTAACACAATTTCACCCAAAACTAGAGTCACCTGGGAGGAGGGAACCTCAGTGGAGAAAACACCTCCATCAGAATGGCCTGAATGGCTTGCGTGTAGGTGTGGTGTTTTCTTCATTGTTGATGGATGTGGAAGGACCCAGTTCACTGTGGGTGATGCCACCGCTGGGCAGGTGGTCCAGAGGGGAACAAGAATGGTAGTGACTGTGAGCCAGAGAGCAAGGCGGTAAGCAGTTTTTCTTTATTGTGTTTGTCTCTGCTCCTGCGTGAGCTTCTGCCCTGATAGTGATGGACTGTGATTGGGACTTACAGAGACCTGCCTGCCTCTGCCACCCTAGTGCTGGGATTAAAGGCATGTGCCACTGCCGACATCACTGCTGGCTTCAACATCTGCTTTAACTTTTATTTATGTGTATATCGGTGTGAATCTGCTTCTTATATGCCCATGCGAACCAAAAGAAGGTGTTGAGTTCCCTGAAGCTAAGAGTTACAGGTTGTTATGAGCTGCCTGATTGTAGCTGCTGAGAATTGAACTTGTCATATTCCCTGGAAGAGCAGTAAGCACTCTTAACTGCTAAGCTATCTCTCCAGCCCTGTATAGAAATTTTATACAATCAAATTTATCAGGGTTGGGGAGATGGCTCAGTGGGTAAGTGCTTGCTGTATAGGCATGAGGACCTGAGATCAGATCCCAAGACTACATAAAAGCTGGACATAACTTAGCTTGAGTTTGTAATCCCAACACTGGGGAAATTCTGGGAAAGCAGAGACAAAAGGATCCTGGGGCTTGCTGGCCTTTTAGTCCAGCTGAATTGGTAAGCTCCAGGTTTAGTGAGACGTTGTCTCAAAAAGTAAGGTATAGAATAATTGAGGAAGTACCTGATAATCAACGTCTGGTCTCTATATACACATACATGCACATGCATTAGTCAGAGATACAAACACATGCATGCATGCATATACAGAGAGAAATTTTAACCTTTACTGTGTAGCTTGTTCATTAGTGGTTTTAGGGAAATTATTATATACTCCAAGATCTTAAAGATTAATTTTTTTTAGCAGGCAACAAATTAAAATTTTTTTGGATTTACATTTACTAATTTAATAATCTGGGGGGGATTTTACAGTATGTTATCAGTAGGCGATCTACTTGTTTTTAATTTAATTAATTAATTTTTTTGACACATGGTCTGTCTGTGTAGACCTGGGTGTCCTGGAATCTACCATGTAGACTAGGCCGCACCTAGTCCTTTCAAGCAGTTCATTAGCTAGGGACTGAGCATGCAAATATATGAACCTATGGGGACCTTCTCGTTCAAATTACCAGACACACTCAGAGTCAGCGGACATTACAGAATCTATTCTAATTACGAGAAAATAGAAGGCAGTGATGGCACATCTTAATCCGAGCATTCGGGAGGCAGAGGCTGTTGGATCTCTGGGGTTTTGTTTGTTTGTTTGTTTATCTCTGGGTTTTTCAAGGGTAGCCAGTTCTGAAGACTTTGGTGAGTCCCAGGACAGCTGGGACTACATAGAGAAAGAAAAAAACAAAGCTGGGGAGGGGATAAAGTAGAAGGCTTACCTTATTTTCAGAATTTCTCTTCTGAACAAAGACATGATCTGTGGAAACATCGTCAGAGCATTGCATATACCTTGTATGATCTGCGCAAAGCTCATGGCTCTTCATCTAGAGCATGTGGTACACAGTAGGGAGAGGGAGGTGCGCTTCAGTGAAATTACAGGAAAGGACCATTCAGCAGTTCTTATTTTTTAAAATGTATTTATATTTTTATAAATTACAGTCTATTCACTTTGTATCCCAGCTATAGCTCCCTCCCTCATTCCCTCCCAAGCCCACCCTCCTTCCGTCCTCTCTTCCCATGCCCCTCCCCAAGTCCACTGAGGAGAGGTCCTCCTTCCTGTCTCTTTGACCCTAGCCTGTCAGGTCTCATCAGGACTGTCTGCACTGTGTTCCTCTGTGGCCTGTTAAGGCTGCTCCCTCTTAGGGGGAGGCTTTTTTTTTTTTTTTTAAAGAGCAGCAGAGATGAATGGGGTTTCCTTATTGCAGTAGGCATGACAACAGTTATTGGATTGTTGAAGAGTAATGGGTGGCTTATAATAGGTTTATTTACCTTACTTTGTTATGTGTAGGAAGTGTGTGTGTGTTTGTGGGTGGGTGCACATGTGTATGTTGAGACTAGAGGACATCACGTGTTGTTCCTCAGGTACCTTCGCTTTATTATTTTATGTTGTTAGATAATATTTATCATCATTATTTCACTTAAGGTCTCACTATGCATCCCTGGCTAGCCTAGAACTCACTATGTAGATTTGGCTGGCCTCAAACTCAGAGTCACTTGTCTCTGCCCCTTGAGGGCTGGGATTAAAAGCACATTGTTGCCATACGTGGTCCTCCTCTTACTTTTGTGGGAGAGGGTCTCACTGGCCTGGAGCTTGCTAAGTAGGTTAGGCTGGCTGGCCTGTGAACCCGAGGGATCCCTTGTCTCTTCCCTCCTAGCTCTGAGATTAAAAGCACTGGCATCCTTGCCTGGCTGTTTATGCGAGTGCTGGGAATGGAATTCAAGTCCTCCCAAGCAACTGTACGGAAATACTTAAAAATAATATAAAACACCCCCTCCAGCATGCAGCTGGCGTGGATTCATTTGCTTGATGAAATCCTATGAGCTTGTGTCGATATAAGAACGTATGCCTGGTTTCCCCAATAATTATTTTGCTTTTTGAATTATGTGGTTAAATTTTCATTTTTTCATGGGATTCTTAACTTATTCAGAGTCAGGAGTCAGTCTGAGTCATTTTACAATGCAGTTAAATCTAGTTTGTGTTTTCCTGAGATCAAAGATAGGACTCAATACCTTAAGATTTTCTTTTGCTCTAAAGGACATCATAAGGGCAGTCGGCAAAATTTTAATAATGCTGTCAGCTAGATACTAATACTATATTAAACTAGATAGAGTACTGTAATCCCAAAACTAGATAGAATGCTGTAACCTCTGTATATTTTTATCCCATACCTGCCAAGATATGCAATATTTTCAGCCCTTACCCCCCCTAAAATTCCCTGATGCCAATTGCGTGTGGTGACACAGGCCTATAGCTGAACATAGCTGGTATTTGGGATGTGGGGACAGGAGGATCAAGCCTTCAAGGTAATCCTTGACCACAGTGATTTCCAGCCCTGCCCAGACTGTGTGAGACCCTCTCAGAAGACAAAACACGCTCCCTGGTGCCAAACAAGAAGGTCTGGAACTAGCTCTGGGTAGAAGCCAGATAATAAGGTGGAGTTAAAGATGACTACAAACTTGGGAGACTGGGTGGACGGGGTGGTGATGCAGGTGACCAAAAGAAGTAACAAGAAGGATCAGGTTTTGATGGAGGGAGTGGTTGGGTGGGGAGGAGGAAGTTCAGCACTAGTTTTATTTCGTTCGAGAGGCCAGAGATTCTAAAAGATGGAGGCAAATGGAAATCGAAATTTGTAGTTGTGGGGGGAAAAATGGGATTGCAACATAGGCTTGTTTGCTCACTAGCATCCAAGTCTGTTGAGAACTAATAAGCCAGGTGTGGTAGCACCTACCTTTAATCCCAGCACTCAGGAGTTCGACGCTAGCCTGGTCTGCAAGGTGAGTCTAGAACAGATAGGGCCACACCTGGCTGTCTTGGAACTTTGCTCTGTAGACCAGGCTGGCCTCAAACTCACAGAGATCTGCCTACCTCTGCCTCCCGAGGTCTAGGATTAAAGGTGTGTTTCACTACTGCCTGGAAAAAGTAAACATTTTTTTCCCTATAATTAATTTATTTAGTTTATATTTTGTTAGGAAGTTATTCTCTGGAAAGTTAAATCTTTTAATCATTGATATCAAAAGTAAATTATCAATGTGTCTGTATATTAAAACCTCTGCTACCAGGCACAGTACAGTGGCACATATCTATAATTCCAGCACTGGAAAGCTAAGGCAGTAAATTTGTAAGTTTGAAGCTATCCTGGTGACATGATGAAACCTTGTCTCCATAAACAACAAACATATCTTAAATGGTAAAATAATGGATAAGGAATAATCTTTTTAAAATTCTATTTATTTTTATTTTATGTGTATTGGTGTTTTGCTTGCATGCATATCTGTGTGAGGATGTCGGATGATCCTCTGGAATTGGAGTTACAGACAGGTGTGAGCTGCCGCGTGCTGGGAATTGAACCTGGATCCTCTAGAAGAACAGCCAGTGCTCTTAATTGCTGAGCCATCTCTCTAGCCCTTGATAGTTGCTGGTTGCTGGTTGCTGTTTTGTTTTGTATTGTTGAGACAGAGTTTCTCCGTGTAACAAGTCCTGGCTGTCCTCAAACTCGAGATCTGCCTGCCTCTGCCTCCTGAGTGCTGGGATTAAAGGTGGGCACCACTACAGTCTGGCTTACATATTCTTTTAAAATATTTTTATTTAGTGTGTGTTTGTGCATATGTTAGGGTTCTTCTCAGGGAAGCTTTATCCAACCATGCAAGATACATTCATTGAAACTCCTTTAAAATTATTTTTTTTTTTAAGATTTTTCATACAAAGTACTGGGTTTCTGTAAGTCTTTTTCATATTTATAGCTTTGATTGACATGACTACACCTTTTTCTCTTTCTCCTCTCATACCTCTTGTAAGGAACCTTTCTCACCTGTATTACATGTAGTGTGTGTGTGTGTGTGTGTGTGTGTGTATGTGTGATCTGTGGCCGCCTATGTGCTATGTACAGCTCATGTGTAGAAGTCAAAGGACAGTTTGTGGGAGTCCATCATGTATATCTTAGGGATTGAAGTTGAGTCATCAGCCTTGGCAGAAAAAGCCATTAGCTGCTGAGCTCTCTTGCCAGCCCTCCTTTTACTTTTACATGTGTATAACCACTGAGGAGAGTTGATGGAAGCCTGCCTCAGCCTAATGCTGCTGGTCATTTGAAATACTCTAGTGGAGTGGCTTTAGGAATGCTGGTAGTAAAATATTTACACATGTTTTTGTATCACTTTGTTGGTAAGCTAATGTAGTATTTTTTAGACTCTGCTTTCTCTTGATATATTTTTACTGTATTAGAACAAAGAACCATGCTCTTGAAATCATAGTGTATTTAGAATCTGTTTCAGGAAAGCAAATTATGATAAAACTCAGTATTAGATATTATTGGCTCTTTTTCACTGCCTTCTCACCCTTTGCTGTTCACAAATAATTTTTTAAATCATTACTTTTGAAAATAAGCATGACTTTTCCCAAGGTATAGTTCTACAAATCTCTGAAGACTATAGTAGAAAAATTTCTTTTTGCTGTGATTGCAATAAACATTTTTAATTGCTCTTTTAGATTCATCATGTTACAGAAAATGGAGGACTGTATAAAAGACCATTTAATGAAGCTTTTGAGGAAACACCCATGCTGGTTGCCGTACTTACTTATGTAGGGTATGGTGTACTCACCCTCTTTGGATATCTTCGAGATTTCTTGAGGCATTGGAGAATTGAAAAGTGCCACCATGCAACAGAAAGAGAAGAACAAAAGGTAATTGTCAGGAGGTTTTGATTCTGTAAATAGACTCTGTTCATGGAAATGTTGTCATTGTCATACAGTTTTTCCCCCAAGAAGAAATTTGGGCGCATGGAGTTAAATTTTGAGGCAGGAGGATTGCTGAGGCACCCTGGGTTACAGAGTCTGTCTCAAAACGAAGCAGAAACCAAATAACAACTGTAACAAAAACTGGGTGAAAATACTCCACAAGGAAAGCTGAAGACAAGGTTGAAGGCATAGAATAGCAAAGCATTTGGGGCTAGAGTGATGGCTCAATGGCTAAGAACAGTGTTCTTCCAGAGGACCTGAGTTCAGTTCCCATTCCCAGCATCCACATGGTGGCTCACAACTATTTGTTCCAGGGGACCTTGTACCTTTTGATCCACGTACAAACATGCAGGCAAGATACACATATACAGGTTAAAAAAAAATATATCGAAAACAAAAGCAGCAAAGCATTTAAACTGGTGTGTGTATTTTGAGACAGGGTTTCTCTGTGTAACTTTGGGTATCCTGGAACTCACTCTGCAGGCTAGGCTGGCCTCAAACTCAGAGATCTCCCTGCCTCTTTCTGAGTACTAGGATTAATTGTGTGCACTACCATCATCCTGTGACATTTAACGTTTTAAACTTAACCTACACTACTAGAACTCAGTGAAGCTGCCAGCAGTACCCTTATTTCGTTGATCATAAGCAGTGTGTCTAAAAGTCCCCTAGTATTACAGCATGTGTGGTGCAGAAGGGATGTACAATGCTCTGTCCTTCCTTTTGGCTCTTTGCACTCTGTTTACTGTGATCTGCAGAGGCTGGATTCTCTTGGACACATTGGATGTAGCTGTTCAGCTCACAGGTCAGTGCCTGTCCCCAAACATGTACTCAGGCTGAGTGTGGCCAGGCCAGTCTGTTTACAGCAGCAAAGGCTCTTGTTTTAGAGATGATAGGTACAAGGGTAGTGGCTGTCTACAATGAGGAAGATTCACTTCAGGTACTCTTCTCAGACTGCTCATATATACCTTTACAACTTTATATAATGTACATGTGTTGTATGTGATGTTAATATCTACTATTAATAATCTCTTCATAACGCTGCTGTCAATCTTAAACAGCTGTATATAACCAAATCACCACACAGAGACTGTGAGTTATTTAATTAACCTAGAACACAATGCTGGGCAATAATTACTCCATATTAAACCTCCAAGCCCTCATAGTTTCCTAACATTTAGATTTACTCATTATACTCGCTTTTTGTGAAATCTTAGGTCCGGTTCATTCTCCATGTAGTTCCAAGACCTCTCCTCCTGCCTCTCTCTCCCCTCTTCTCTCCTGCCTTCTACTCCTTCCTGTCCTCTGGCTCCTCCCCTTGCCCCCCTACTCCTTCCTCTCCATGGTTCAACATTGTGGCTGGTTGTTTTATTTTGGCATATTTACACAAAGTTGAGACAGGTGACGCTTAGCATAAGTATCACAGTGCAATGTCCGGATTGAAACCAGAGAATGGAGGGGAGAGAAATCAGCATTTGAATGAACATGGGTAAGGTGTATACATTCCAAAAGAACATTATACCAACACACACGTGTAACTATTCCTAATAAACACCTAGGCTTGAAAAAAACTTTAAGAAACTATTCTTTGAGAACTTCATATAATGTGTTATGATCATATCCACATTCCCATCCTCATTTCTCTTTGCATTCATCCTCCCTGGGCCCCTCCCAGTCTGATGTCCTCTTTTAATATTCCACTGCCAGTATATGCCTGAGTGGGCCATCCATTGGAGCATGGCAACTACTGGTGGCCCTCCACCCCCATTAGTTATTGTTTATAGTGTCTCGTCCTTGTGAGATATTACGGAGAGAATTAGATATATGGGTAGTAATATAATTTCTGGGAGATGAGCCATTAAAGAGAGAGTACACTGAAAAAAAAAAAAAGAAAGATAGGCATGGTGGCTTATGTCAATAATGCTAGCTCTTGGTAGGCTGAGGCAGGTGGATTGCTGTAAGTTCAAAGATATTCTTGGCTACATTGTGAGTTTTAGGCCAGTCTGTACTGGCCTAAAACTGAGTGAGACCCTGTCTCAGAAACAGATTATAGATTTTAGATCTGGTGGCAGGTACATTTAATCTTCGATATTTGGGAGGTTGAAGCTGAAGGATTGCATGAGATCAGGAGTTCAACCTGGGCAACATAACAACACCTTATGGAAGAATAAAAGGCCCTGTCAGTTATTAGGAAAACAGAAACACACGGATGGAAAGAAAATCCATATCCCTTGGGGCTGTACATATGGCTCAGCTGTTCTTCTAGAGAGGACCCTGGGTGGAGTCCCAGCAACCACTTGGCAGCTTACAACCCTTTGTGGCTGTAATTCCAGTCCCAGGGATCCAAAGCCATCTGTTTGTTGTTGTTGTTTGTTTGTTTATCTATTTTAAGGTAGAGTCTCTACATAGCCGGACTGTCTTGGAACTCTGTATATAGACCCAGGGTGTCCTTGAACTCATAAAAATCCATCAGCTAGGATTAAAGGCAGAACATTTTCTGAACTCCAAGTGCACTGGGCACACAGGGTACACATACATGTAGACAAAACACATATACACAAAAATAATCAAAATTTAAAAAAAGAAAACTTGGATCCTTGAGATTCAGGACCAGGTATTCTTCTCTTTCATCTCAGCCACTTTGTATCTGCTTTCCAGCCCAGCCTCATAAGTGAGTCTTCCTACAAAATCATTCTAAAGATAGCCTACAAGATAAGTCATTAAGAATGTGTGTGTGTGTGTGTGTGGTGTGTGTGTGTGTGTGTGTGTGTGTGTGTATGTGTGTGTGTTTTAAGCCAGGTGTGTTGACCTTTAGTGCCAGCACTTGAGAGGCAGAGGCAGGCAGATCTCTGGTTTGAAGGCTAGCTTGGTCTACTTAGAAAGTTCCAGAACTGCAGAGAGAGAGAGAGAGAGAGAGAGAGAGAGAGAGAGAGAGAGACTGATCTCAAAATAACTTTAAGAAATACATATTTTTTCAGCTGTAGCAAAATGTCTCTGTGGTTAGAACACTCACTGGCTGCTCTTCCAGGGACCCTGGGTTTGATTCCTAGTACCTGTATGGTTGTTCAGTGCAGTTCTAGGGGATGGAATACACTCTTCTGGTCTCCACAGGCAACTCCTATGGTCATGTAGTGCACAGATCCATGCAGACAAAACACCCACACAATAAAGTGTAAATAAATAAATCTTAGAACAAAAACCATTTTTAAAAGTTATTTTGTTTTGTTTTTTAAAATGCAACACAAGTAAACCCCTATATTCATAACTTCATCCAGTAGACAAACTAATTTTCTTCATTGGAAACCTGAACATATTTAATTCTCCTGTTGTAGCTGAGTGCATCTACCCATAGTGACGCCAAAGAATGCTAGCTTTGTTCACCATCAGTTATATTTTTTTTTTTTTTTTTAGCTACTTCCTATGCTGTACAGTGGTTCATTTGTGTGTTCAATTCCTGTTGGACCAAATTGAAGGTGGTTGTGAGGTTTATTTGTAGTATAGCATGAGAAATATTTGAGAGGATGTGAAATATGATAAGTGAGTTTTGAATGTTTTTAATATATATTTTGAATGAGGAGTGAGGCAGTGGGAAGGCCTGGGCAGTGTTTGAGCACAAGAACCATCATGTTCTTGTGCAGCTGGTACTCTGAGTGTAATGGCTGACAAGATAGTGCAATGATGATGTATCTGGGTTATCTTTGGATCTTGTTTGGTATTTCTGGAGGGTAAGTTTATAGTTTTAATTATTGGGTGCTACTTGTACATACTTTTATGAGAAAAAATTAGGGCGTAAGTTTTAGTCTTAAGTAGATTCTAATTTTGTTGAAGAAACATATACATAAAGCTTACCTTTGCAGAAACAGAAGTAAGTTGTGCTTGGATTATATTGAAATGAAGAACAGAAAGTTACTGTGTATCCTGAAATTAGTCAGGTACTAATTCTTAGAGGAATTCAAGGAAATAGTTGGGGAGTCAGTAGAGATGACATTTGTCCCTATAGCCGTGAAAGGATTGTTCTCAAGTAATCAAATTTATTTCAGTAGGATTCTTTTCTGTTAAAAACAGCAGCTTAAACACTTGGGCTCTTTCATTCTCTTATAAAAATTCTGCTTCTTGAGGAAAAGTATTATTTGTTCTGAGGACAGGAGATGCCTATTTTCTCCTTCAGGCGATCTCTGGTGAAAACGGCAGGCAGAGTTACCAGTTAAACTGGAATGTGAGGGAAAGTGACTGCTGGGATCATGCAGTTCAGATATCGTGTTGCCATTTTCTCTTTTGACTGAAGTAGCTACATCCATAGCTACAACCCAAGTGTCTTCCTCATTCCAGCTCAAAAAAGGCAGGAGATGGGCGTGGTGGTTGTATAGCTTTAATCCCAGTACCGAGGTAGATCTGCCCTTTCAGGGAGAGGCAGGTAGATCTCTGAGTTTGAGGCTAGTCTGGTCTTTAGAGCTAGTTCCAGGACAGCCATGGTTACACAGAGAAACCCTGTCTCAAAATCATTCTCCGAGAGAGAGAGAGAGAGAGAGAGAGAGAGAGAGAGAGAGAGAGAGAGAGAGAGAGAGAGCGCGGGGGGGGGGAGAGGGAGGGAGGGAGAAGAGAAAGGGAAGGAGGGACACAGAGAACACAAGAAAGGGCTGTTAGGCTTCTTTACAGGGAAATGAACTGTGCTGCTTTGGGCAACAGCTGAACAACATGGCCATGCTAATAAAGGAGTTTACAAGAGTTTGCTGTGTTTTGTATTATTTGAATGACGTGTTTTGACACATGATAAAGAGGCCATGACTTTGAAAAAGAGCATGGAAAAGTTTGGAGGAAAGCAAAGGAAGGGGGAAGTGATGCAACTATAATCTCAAAAGTTAAACAAGTGAAACCCGGAAATTACAGCACCTTATCCATTTGCTGTAGTGCCAGTGTTAGGTGTGCAGTTGTCTGTCTCCCATCAGCTGTTGGATCTTTGTCTGAGCAGCTGGGTAGTGTTGTCTCTCTGTCTTCTCCACCCACAAAGTTTTGCTGTTTGGTTCTCTAAGCTTCCACGTTTTAACTGAGATTTTCTTTGCTTATAAGAATTTGGATCTATGCTTTACTATTAGCTTTGAACGTAAAAGTGTAATTAACTAATATCTGTGTGACACTCTTAGGTCACCGGTTCTTAACCTGAGGGTTGTGACCCCTTTGGGGGACACATATCAGATATTTATATTGCAATTCAAAAGACCAGTAGCAAAATTACAGTTAGAAAATAGCAACAAAATAACTGTGGTTGAGGATCACTACAACATGAGGAACTGCATTAAAAGATCAAAGCATTAGGAAGGTTGAGAACCACTGCCTTAGACTAAGTGCCTTTGGGATATCAAAATGATAGTGTATTCAAAATGAATCAAAATGAAGGAATAAGTAAAGTAAATGTTAATAGAATTTACAGACCCCTCAGTTGTAGTTTCAGAATCTACACTGACGTTTCTTTAGATTTTAGGCTATTTTGTAGTTGTATTTGTTTCTCTATAGAGCTTTTTGAACAGGGTTTCATTATGTAGCCTGGTTTGGAATTTGTTGTACAATAGAGGCTTGAACTTGTTTGCTGTCCTCCTACTTAGCCTCCCAATTGCTAGGGTTACAGACATGCACCACCAAGCCTGTCTCTGGAGCATTTGAAAATGCCATGACACTTTTGCTATCAAAAATCCTAAAGTGGGGGCTGGAGAGATGGCTGTTCTTCCAAAGGACCCAGGTTCAATTTCCAGCACCCACATGACAGCTCACAACTGTCTGTAACTCCAGTTCTAAGGGATCTGACACCTTCACAATGATGCCCATAAAATAAAATAAATTATTTTAAAAAAGTCCTAAAGTGTGAAAATGTGGTGAGCCCCCTTTCCTCCCCCACACTTGAATACAGCCATCTAGTAGGGCTTGTTAGAGGTAACAAGTGGTTAATGACTGGCTGGTCCTCTGCCCCCATATTGGCATTCAGGTTTGCCTTTAGCCTGGTGCTGGCTTGGTTCCAGTAGGATATTCTTCTCTGCTGTATTCCTCTATTTCCTACAGAATTACCCTCCTTTCTTTGGAGACAAGGTCTTTGACTAGGTCAGTTTTTATCTGTCCTCCACTCTCGTTCACTTCCTCCCGTTCCCGCTCCATGTTCTGGGGCTGCAGGTGTGAGCCACACTGGGATACTTCCCCTGTAGTAGGAAAGCTTTCTCATGATTCCGTTTTCTCCTAATCTGTTTAAATTTTTTCTTATAGAGTAAATTGTTTTCCTGACATTCTGTTTTCAATACTTGCTCCCCGCTTTCTCAGCCAACTCTAGTCAAATTTGACCCATCTGTGCCCTGAACATCTTCTCTGGGGCCGCCGCTACCTTGTGTTGCAGAACCTGGGACCTTCCTCAGTTTTCAGCTGTGTGTGACGCCCGCCAGCTGCATTCTGACAGGTGGCCGTCCCGCCCCGACTTGTAGGCATTCTGTTTGGTTTTTCTTCTGTGATCCTCCCCATCTGCTGACCTCTTAAGTGTTAGTGTGGCCTGAGTTCATTCTTAGGTACTCACTCCAGTCCTTTCTCTATGCTGATAACTGGCCCATTTCTCTGTGACTGGTTCTCTGCAAGAGCAGTACAGTTTTTTAGTTTGTTTTTTTTTTTTTTTCTCTCTCTGTTTAGTTTCTCTGTTTAGTCTGTTTCTCTCTAGTCCTGGCTGTCCTGGACTCACTTTGTAGACCATGCTGGCCTGTTGAACTCACAGCAAACTGTCTGCCTCTGCTTCCCTGACTGCTGGGATTATAGGTGTGCGCCACAATGCCTGGCGATTTTTACCTTTTCCATTGTGTGTGTGTTTGTTTTGTTTTGGTTTTTTACTTATCCAAGATTTAAATAGACATAAATCTATTTCATGATTCCAACAAATTTGTTTTTTAAGGACCATGCACTGACTGCTGGAGTAGCTTTATATGTTTTCTTTGTATCCCCCGAATTTTATGAAATGTCAAGGATAGAACTCTAAATTGTCTTGATGTTGACATATTCCTGAGCATGTTATTCCAGCATCAAAGCAGTGTTATTTGCCTCAAATGCTCGTGTTTAAAAGAAATTTTGTCCTTTGATATTGAAATTTGTACCCTAGTGTGTCCTTCACTGTGGTTAAAAGAAAACTTGAACCAAACAACTTCAAAGGAAGAACTTCTGTGGAGGTCAGTGATTGAAGAGATTTCGGCTCTGTTGCTTATGAACCTGAGCTGAGGCTCAAAGGAGAACTCATGGCGGAGCCAAGCAAACCACTTTATGGCAGCTAGAAGACAGGAAGAACTGAGGCTAGGACCTCACTGTCCCCTTCCAGGTCATACCCCCTGATCCTTCTGTGAGCTTTTACCTGCTGAGGGTTCACGTGCTCCCGGTAGTGCTCAAGCTGCTATGAACCTTTCAGAGGCACTTGGTATCCAAACCACAATACGGATTCTAAAATAAATGAAGATCGGTGCTAGAACTGGCACTGAGGCTATATGTATGAATGAATGTAGCTTATCACCAATGGCGCTGGATTGGAATGCTGCTAGGATTTTCATTCAGCCACGTCACTTGGTGATTGTCTAATAACAAATTATTTAAATTTTGTTCTTTTAGTCTATAAATACTGACAACTTACTAAATGTTTCTCAACTAGTGATTACAGAGAATGCGTTGTTAATATAGTTGCAAGTTGCAGTAGAATTAGCCCCCGCATTACTATAGGCCATTAGAGTGAGGAGGAAACCAAGTACTTGTAACATTGCAGAGGACAGGAAGAGGGGGCTCAGGGCCTCTTCTTCCAGCTACAAAGCTACCGCAGATTAGGAAAGTGCTGGTGCCGCAAGTATCGTGCCGTGGAATGTCTGGTGTAGCCAGTGTGAAGGGCAGCTATGGGTTTGCATGAAGGTTACATACACTGGTGCAAAAAGAAAAGCAGTATCTCTGCCTTTTAATTTTTAATTAATTAATTTTTTAATTTATTACAATTTATCATTTTGTATCCCAGCAGTAGCCCCCTCCCTTGTCCCCTTCCAATTCTACCCTTCCTCCCTCTTCTCCCGTGCCTCTCCCCCAGTCCACTGATAGGGGAGGTCTTCTTCCCCTTCCCTCTGACCATAGCCTATCAGGTCTCATCAGACTGGCTGCATTGTCTTCCTCTCTGGCCTGGTAAGGCTGCTTTCCCCTCAGGAGATGGTGATCAAAGAGCCAGCCACTGAGTTCATGTCAGAGACAACCCATTTCCCTTACTAGGGAACCCGCTTGGAGAGCTGCCACAGGCTACATCTGTGCAGGGGTTCTAGGTTATCTCCATGCATGGTCCTTGGTTGGAGTATCAGTCTCAGAAAAGACCCCTGGGCCCAGATTTTTTTGATTCTGTTTCTCCTGTCTCCTCCAGGTCTTTCTATCTCTCCCTTCTTTCGTAATATTCCCTGCACTCTGCCCAAAGTTTGGCTATGAGTTTCAGCATCTGCTTTGATACCTTGCTAGGTAGAGTCTTTCAGAGGCCCTCTGTGGTAGGCTCCTGTCCTGTTCCCTGTTTTCTTCCTCTTCTGATGTCCATCCCATTTGCCTTTCTGAATGAGGATTGAGCATCTTACCCAGGTCCTCCTTCTTGCTTAGCTTCTTTAGGTGTACAGATTTTAGTATGTTTTTCTTATAGTATTAATATCCACTTATAAGTGAGTATATACCATGTGTGTCTTTCTGCTTCTGGGATACCTCACTCAGGATGGTCTTTTCTAGTTCCCACCATTCGCTGCCTTTAAATTTTTATTTCTACTTATTATACCACTTCATAGCCTGCTCTCAAGAGTATCTGGAAACCCGGTGGTGGTGGTGGTGGTGGTGGTGGTGGTGGTGGTGGTGGTGGTGGTGGTGGTGGTTGTGGTGGTGTGTGTATGTGTGTGTGTATTTACAGGTGCATGTGGTGGTGTGCTCCCGTGTATGAGCACATGTGTGTTGTGTGTGTGTGTGCGCCTGCATAGACTGAGACTACAAGGAAGGCCTGCATAGACACTGGACTGGGTTACATCTGTTGGTTTTAAACAGTGTAGTGTTTTCTCAAAGGCTCACCTTAAATAGACTAACGAAGGATATTTACTGACTAGCTAATAAGATGACCTCAGATTGCTTTGGTAGTGTTTACAGTGACCCCTGCTTATCAAGTTCATGGATTTGAGTTTTTCTCTTGAGTAAAGGAATCTCTTTGTTTTGAGACAGGATATCTTTGTGTAGCTCTGGCTGTCCTGGAATTTATAATCTGTTGACCAGGCTGGCCTTGAACTCACAGAGATCCTGCAAGGTGTGAGCCACCACTGACAGAAAAGAATCTCTTAACTGCTGAGAACTTCAAGCCTAGCATACCGTCTCAAGAAATTGCTAATCTTTTCTGTTTGTGCTTGTGGGGGTTTTAGGAAAAATGCCCATGAAGAATGCATGCTTAAAGGCTGCTTGGACTTGTCTCAATAATTAGATATTCTTCCCATCCCTGAACAGAGATCCCTTTCTAGTATGCATACTGTCTAACCAGCTGTTACCCTATATTAATTTTTTAAAAATATAATTACATTTATTTATTTATTTGGGGAAGGGCATGCTTAGAATGCAGACACATATGCACCTATAAACAGACACACACACCACCACCACCACACACCTGCAAACACACACACGTGCCTCTATACCTGTTGCCATGCTGAGAAATTATGCTTACTTACCTTATCCCTCATGCTCAGTTAGTGCCTGGAAGGAACTGCTCTGTAAATGTTTGTTCAGTGACTGAGAATCATGATTGTAGGTCAGCCCTGACTAAAGTCATTCCACGGTGACTAGGCTAGGACAAGGAAGAGGTAGTGAAATGGTGAGACAGAGGTAGAAAGTATTTCATTGTTTGAAGAAAGACCCACTTTCTTCTTTAATGTATCCTGAAAGTCTTTCAAAAAATTCAACAATGTACTATATTATGGGCTGGAGAGATGGCTCAGAGGTTAAGAACACTGTCTCCTCTTCCAGGAGTTCAGAGTTCAATTCCCAGCAACTACATGGTGGCTCATAACCATCTGTAATGAGATCTGGTGCCCTCTTCGGGCGTGCAGGCACACATGCCGACAGAACATTGTAGACATGATAAATAAATAAATCTTTAAAAGAATTTAATTACATTGATTTATTTATTTGGGGAAGGGCATGTGCAGTGTATGTGTGGATGTCACGAGAACCACATGCAGGAGTCCGTTCTCTCCTTCCATGTGACTTCTGAGGACTGATGAACTGAGGTAGTTAGGTTGGCAGCAAGTGCTTTCACCTTGTGAGCCATCTTGCTGACCCAAATCTCCTCTTTTAACCTTAGTCCTAGAATATCAAAGGCGCAAGACATTTCTGACAATAGGCACTGTGGTTATCTGGGACTGAGGTGCTTAGTAGCAATTTTTCTTCTAAGCTGCCCTTGGATCTGCTTCCAGATCTAACTGCCATTAAAGCTGCTCCCTTAGAACTTAGGTAAGAGGTCAAGAGAAGCTAAATTTGCCCTGAGTGCCTCTGCTGCCATTGTTTTCCACTGCTGTTGGACCTGACATCCTTCACTATCTCTTCTGTGTCCGTATGCTGGTGTCGCCCAACTCAGGGATTTGCTGTGCTCTCTTGCTTCTGTAAGGAGATACTTAACATGCAGTTCTCTCTTGGGAGATGTGAACTCACTCCTCTCTTAATCATGGATAACAGACATCACCAGTTGTCTATGTTCAGGACTGACTGGTTTACCTCTGCCATGCTCTAGACAGCAACCCTTTTTCTGTCCTGGCTTTTGGTAACCTTTCTGGCATCTGAACTAGGCTCAGGAGGATTGCTTTGTTTTTGTTGTTTTCTTTTATTCCATGTTGATACAGCCAAAACATTTTTTTGTTGTTGTTGCTAATAAAAATTTGCCTGTGAGGAAATAGCTCCTTAAAGTATTTAAAGTTCATGCTTGAACATCAATGCACAGTGTTTAGAAAACAGTTGGATGAAACTTCAAAATAACTGAACAGAGTCAGACAAGATTCTCCAAATATGTAAGGCACAACAGCATCTCCCGCATAATCACTTCTTCTAATATTTACTGTTTTCCTAGGGCAGAAAATATTCATAAATACCGTGCCTGTGGGGGCTGGTGAGACAGTGCAGAAAGCACTTGTTACGCAACCTAGAGACCTGAGTTGAGGCCACTGAACCCACTTAAGGTGTTTGGAGAGAGCCATCTCCACAAAGCTGTCTTCTGACTTCCACAGAGTCTGTTGCACACACCACCCATCTACAGATGCATACATGCATGCATAAATACTACTAATAAATAAAAGTGACATTTTAAAAAATGACAAAGATGATCGGTTCTGTGATCTCACTAGAAGAGGTTAAGAGCTGGGAGTGTGGCTCAGTTGAGAGAGAGCTTGCCTCGCTTACGCAGAGCCCTTAATTCAGTCCCCACCACATAAACTGGGCTTGCTGCAATGTCAGCACTCATGAGGCAGAGACAGCAGGATCAGAGTCATCCTTCACTACATGATGTACTTAAGAACTGTCTGAGCTACATGAGACTTTGTCTTCAACAACAAAATGAGTTGGTGCTGTTACTCTAGTCAGTGTGAGGGCAGAAGACTGCTTTTTTTATTTCTTCTGTTTCCTTTGGGAAATAAATACACGGTGAATAGTAGCCAAAGTAAAATATTTAGTTAGAATTTGAGTGTCTCTCTCCCTTCTTTTATTCAGCTGGTATTCTTGATAGAAGGGAGAGCATCAAAGGATTAGCCTCAACTGTGACGGATACGTTATTAGTATATATTTTGAAATATATTTGAGTTCCTTGCCTGCAAATGTCTCTGCGCCAAGTTCAGAGTATATTGGATCTCCCAGATTTGCAGCTGCAGATAGTCTCAACTATTGCTTTGTGTCCTTGCGAAAGTAGCAGATGCTTTAAACTGCTGAGCTATTCTCCGTATTTTCTTAGAACAATGATAGACATGGTAATATGTTTAGATGTAAGGTGATTTATTTTGCCTTAAGGAAAAGGTAAATGTTAGAAGGAATTATGGGAGATAGTCTGTTCTTCATATTCAAAGAATCCTTTTAAATAGATGATAGCTATAGGGAGGTACTTCACTCTTAGGCACTTCAGAGTCCTAGTCAACATAGATACTTTAGAATGATAGATAGATAGATAGATAGATAGATAGATAGATAGATAGATAGATAGATAGATAGATAGATGGCGAAAGAGAGAGAGACTTTTTAGTATAAACCATATGGTTTCAAAATTGATTTTGATAGTTTTACCTAACAGTATAATGGAGTTTGACAAGCTCAGGCCTGATGGCTACAGGCTCAGTGATATGCCAGTTACAAGCACACTTGAACTTTCTTTTTGTTTGGTTTGCTCTTGGAGAGTTGAGTTGAAGCAGATCTCATGTGGACAGATTTTGTGTGTTTCAGGAAGGGTTCATATGACACTATGTACTATGTATTTATTTTGGGTCTACTTTGACTTGACTTTTTACAGATTTAAATTTTAGGTTGGTCTTAGAGGAAAGGGCACTAAATCTGTGGTCCAGGGAGTTCATTTTCAGAATACATGTTTTGAGATAGGGTCTCCTAATGTAGCTCTGGCTGGCCTGGAAATCTATAGAAGTGCTGGCCTCAGATTCAGAGATCCACCTGCCACTGCTTCCAGAGAATTATTATTGTTTGTAAATATATTTATTGTTTTGAATTATGTGTGTGCCTATGTGTAGGTATGTACATGTCAGTGCAGAGGCTTGGATCCCCTGAAGTTGGACTTACAGGTGGTTGTGAGCTGCCTGATGGGGGTTCTGGGAACTGAGCTTGGCTCCTGCAAGTAGACTGAGTACTCTTACCCAAGGCACCTCTCTCGCCCAGGGTGTACTTAACTCCTGTCAAGTAAGGAAAATCCAAGTGGAAGACTTATTCTAAGCTACATTTCAGGTTTGGTTGTTTTGTGTTTTTTTTTTTTTTTTTTTTTTTTTTTTTTATTTTTTTGTTGGAGGAAGTATTTGATTTTTTTTTTTTTTTTTTTTGATCCTTGAGCATATGCAGAGGTTAAAAATCTTAATTCTAGAAATACTTTTTTGTGTTTTTCTTCTCAGCAACTTGGATTATAATGGTTTTTCTTGCATCTTCCCTTACACTCTTACTGGAGAGGCAGATGGGGGGTAGTTTTTTTCAGTATGTTAGGAGGGAAACTATTAATGGAAGAATTATATGACTGGATTTTATGTATATGGGTCCAACTTCAGGTTTAATCTGTTAAAATCTGTGTGTTTTAGTTATTTGATATCATGAAATGCAGGCCATACATCTGACCTAAGCAACTTTTAACTGATCAAAAAGACATTAAATAATACAGAATTAATGCCTCCTTAGATGTTGTTTTTGATAGGTCAGTTAATTAAATATGATTGATTGACATCATTCTGAGGTATGAAAAGAAAAATTGTAAGGCATCCCTTCAGGTACATCAGTTAAATTTATGCTGTTTTACTATTTGTTGGCAGGACTTTGTGTCATTGTATCAGGATTTTGAAAACTTCTATACAAGGAACCTCTACATGAGGATCAGAGACAACTGGAATCGACCTATCTGCAGTGTGCCTGGAGCCAGGGTGGATATCATGGAGAGACAATCTCATGACTATAACTGGTCGTTCAAGTGAGTCATGTTTACAAAGTCATTCTTAGCAACAAAGGAAACTCAAAGCAAATGCACCAGCTGAAGATACAATAGGGGCAATACTGTTCATTGTTCTTGGAATATTTTTTGGAGCACTGGGATTTAAATCTCCCACATGCTAAGCAAGCACTGTTCCAGTGAGCTATATCCATAGCGCTCACTGAAACTAAAGTTTAAAATCTTTTTCTGTTTCATTTAATTCTGTCTGTCTCTCTCTGTTCTATCTGTCATTCATTCATTCTTTCATTCATTCAATCATTTTTCAAGACAGGGTTTCTCTGTGTAGCCCTGGCTGTCCTGGAACTCACTCTGTAGACAAGGCTGGCCTTGGCCTCGGCTTCACAGATACTCATCTGCCTCTGCCTGCTGAGTTCTGGGATTAAAGGCATGCACACCACGCTTGGCTCTCATTTGATTCTTTATAAATCCAATATTGTTGAGAACAAAACTCATAGTATTTATTTGTTTATTTGCCTTTTTACTTGTTTTGTTTATTTTAGGCAGACTCTCATGTTATATAAGCTGGCTTCATCCTCCTTAGGCACAGATATACAGGCTCAGGGGAGACAGTTCAAAAATATTTTGATCAACCAGGTGCCAGGACAGGAAACTTCTCCCTCATACTATTTTCTAAAAGAGAAACCCAGTGTTTCTGAATTGATTGTTAGGTATTTTAATTAGGATAAATGATTTAAGGATAAGTGGAGCCTTTCAAAAAAAAATAGTATTTTTCATAAATGTGCTAGTTTTTAAAATAGTTTATATTTTTAACACTTTATTATTTAGATTGCCTGAATATTACATAGTTTTTTTTGTTTGTTTGTTTGTTTGTTTGTTTGAGGGCAAATAATATAAATAACTTGACAGTTCCCAGGGACAGCTAACCTTGGTCCTTGTGCCCTCCCTCTACAGAGACGCCCATTGCTTTCACTTTGTTTTTGTCGTGTTCCCTTTGTCAAAATCATCCCTTCAGGTGTTTCGTGGGGATGTGCGTGTTGTATGTCTATATTACAGGCAGTTTTTTGATGCGTAAAAATGCGGTCATATGTTATAAATAATTTTTTGTTTTTATTTGCTAACACACTCATGACACTTTATCTACATGTGTGTTCACTACAAGTTCATTATTTGTCGTGGCTAATAGTATTCCACGGTATAGGTGTGCCAGCCCCAGCCATCTTGTGATAGTAAGTCCCAGATCCTGGGCATTGAAAGCTCTACACTTACTTCTACCTTGAGTTGATGGGGAACCATCAGTCATGGTTGGTTCATGGACCGTGATGTCCACGCTGACTGAGCTGCCATCATAGGGAATGTCACTGGTCCCTCCGCCTACAGAAGTCCAAGGTGAAAGGACAGTGGCTCTTAGGACCCTCATGTGTATGTGTTTACATGCAGAATTGCTGAGTGAGCACATATGTGCCTTTCAGTGAGTACCAGGTTGCCCTCCAGAAGAAAATATTGAATGATAGCTAGTTTGTAAGACTATTCTAAGCCAACATTGGTCATCACACATTAATTATTTTCCATTGTCAATAAATTAACAGTTTTTTAAAGGTAATTTTTATTTAACAATTTCATATGCACATTGGATTTTGTTGTACCATTCATTTCTCTTGTTAGTGTTGAGTTTGTGCTGCTTTTCTACAGATGGTGTCCTCTTTACTTCTGTGTACGGTGCTTCTTTTTGTGTTATCAGAGTATGTCACATTCAAGTGTGAGTATGCTTGTGAATATCATTAAGTTTTATACTATTGAAACACAGGTACACAGGGAATATAATTAAAGGTGTTATAAACATGGGTTCCTACAACTATCTTGGATTTGCGAGGAACAATGGATCATGTCAGGAAGCAGCTGCGGAAGTTCTCAAGGAGTATGGAGCAGGAGTGTGCAGCACTCGCCAGGAGATTGGTAAGTGAGAGCTCAGGAGTGAGTAATAGTGGTACAGCACTAGAGTGATAAATATAGACACTTGGCCTATTGCCTTAGGTTAGGTCCAACGGATGCTTTCTTTTATATTTTGAAATGGTTGCCAGTGTGTGTTACATGTACATAATGTCCATAGCAAAGTTTTGTGTTTGTTTCTGTGTTGGATTTTATTGACTTTTGTAAATCTTAGAAGTGCCACTTATTTATGGCCACTATCAAAGCTAACATATGCTTTAAGTAATTAAGCTAATTCATGTAAAACACTTGGAACAGACAAGGGACTCAGTAAATGCAAACTGTTTTCACAAGTCTGTAAAATGTGATGGATTAACAATCTGATGTAAAGAAATTTCTTCCTTTTTTTTTTTTTTGGTAGAGAACTGCTAACTGTTATAAAGTGTTTTTTTTTTTTGATATTTAAACTGAGAAAGTTGAATCAACAATTCACTAGGGTGGGCAAGGCCTAGAAATTGGGTTGCAAATACATTTGGATGGTTTGTGTCCAGGATCACTGACATGGCTGCAGCCAGTGGTGACTCAGTGACTCAAGTCTTGTGAAGCTGCAGACTTTTCGCTAAAGCGACAGGAGGCTTTTCTAAGAGTCAGCACCGTTTGCATTTGTCAAAGCCAGTCCTTTAGCCAGCCTGAGTTCAAGGGCTATGGGGTTGCATTCTACCTCTCAATGCAAAGAGAAGAAAGGGATTCCCAATAGCTTTATCTGCCACAGCACCTCACTCAATATACTACATTTAAAGTGAAAGAAAGAAACAGTGAAAAACAGAATTAGGAACTTTTCTATATCCTGGTTTATTCATAGAGATTTGCCCGCCTCTGCCTCCTGGTTGCTGGGGATTAAAGGTGTGCACCACCACTGCCCAGCTCTTCTTTTGTTTTTTATTTTGCTTTCTTCTTAAAGTGTATGGAGTATGGACATTTTTTATATGAAAGTCCCAGTGTTTAAGACTGGCTCAGTAAAGTAAAAAAATTGGTTAGTCTTTTGCTTTGTAGCCACATTGTTTCTAGGATCCCATGCCAGTTTAGTGCTGTAGGAGCCTCAGTTGGATATTTATACATCTTAAATTCTAAATTTACCAGGCAAAGTCAAGAGGAGGAGCTCTGAGAAGCATGTTCTTTTTTTTAATGTAGTCCTCTGGGTACTCTTAGCTATTTCTTTGTCTCCTGCTTTACTTTGAAATGGTTGCTCTCAGGACTGTTTGACAGTTACAGTCTACTATTTCTTTATTTGGGGGTTGAGAGGGGTCACTTTAGGTCTCTCTTTCTCTCTCTCTCTCTCTTTCCTTCTCTTTCTATTTTATTTTCTTATTTTGAATGCTCTATCTGCATGTACTCCTGCACATGCCAGAAGAGGGCAGTAGAGGGTATAGATGTTTGTGAGCCACCACGTGGTTGCTGGGAATTGAACTCAGGACCTCTGGAAGAACAGACAGAGCTCCTGACCACTGAGCCATCTCTTCAGCCCAGCAAGCCTGTTTTTTAAATGGTACTTTTAGTCAACGTGGAAAATAACTGGGTTTCATTCTTACATTTTAGTACATACATTCTTGTATGTTGTTCTTATCTGTGGCCTCCACTATCACCCTTTCTTCCTTCCATCTTCTTCCTCTAAGTAGCTGCCATTATGCTTTCACGTGATAAATCTGTTTAAATTTAGATTCTGCATATGAGAAACTTTCCTCTTTTTTTTTTTTTTTAACTTTTCTCCTTTGAGTTTTTGAGACCTTTATTTCTTTTGAGTGTATCAAAATATTACAAGCCGGGCGGTGGTGGCTCATGCCTTTTTTTTTAAACATTTTAAAATATTTATTTATTATTTATTAGAATTTATTCACTTTGTATTCCCACTGTAGCCCCTCCCTTATCTCCTCCCAATTCCGCCCTCCATCCCTCTTCTCCTATGCTCCCCCTCCCCCAGTCCACTGATAGGGGAGGTCCTCCACCCCTTCCATCAGATCCTAGCCTATCAGGTCTCTTCAGGACTGGCTGCATTGTCTTCCTCTGTGGCCTGGCAAGGCTGCTCCCCCGAGGGGAAGGTGATCAAAGAGCAGGCTACTGTGTTCTTGTCAGAGAAAACTCCTGCTCTCCTTGCTATGGAACCCACTAGTGAAAATGGCTGTCCTACCAAAAGCAGTCTGCAGATTCAGTGCAATTCCCATCAAAATACCAACACACTTCTTTACAGACCTTGAAAGAACAATTCTCAATTTCACATGGCTAATGCCTTTAATACCAGTACCCGGGGAGGCAGAGGCAAGCAGATCTCTGTGAGTTCAAGGCAAGCCTGGTCTGTAGAGTGAGCTCCAGAACAAAAAAAAAAAAAAAAAAAAAAAAAAAGGAAAAAAAAAGTAAAGAAAAGAAATTCCAGTTATGCCCTGTTGTGGATCTCTCTTCCTCACAAACATTCCTGTCTCAGAGCTCTGTGGATCCTTTGATTTTGTGATAAGCTCCTCATGGACAGATTCTCAAGCTCCTGCTTTTGAAAAATATGTACAAACTCTTTAATTGTCTTCCTTTCCTCTTTTCTGTCCTTTTGTGTTCTTTGGTATTGAGAAGTTAATTGGGCAGACCTGTCCATAAACTTGCCTTTCCTCACCATTTACAGCCTGGCATTGCACACACACTTCAATATGTGAACCCTAGGACTTCAGAGCAATGTTCTTTTACTTGTGGAGAGAAGCAAGAATTACTTGGTCGGTCCAATCGGGTTTAAAAGGGAAAGTATGTTACTTTTTGTTTCTTGTCTTAAAAGCTTTATTAAGATACAATTTATAGGACATCATTTGCCCATTTGAAGAGTATACTTCATAGTCTTTTAGGATAGTCACAGAGCTGGCAACTGTCAGCACAGTTTCAATTTTAGAATATTTTTATTCCTTCTGGTAGAGCTGTCTGACCCACTAGTAGTCACCAGCAACCAGTGGTCTACTGTCTTTATTTGCCTCTTTTTGATATTTCATCTACAAGGAATCATGTAACATTGTGGCCTTTCGTGTCTGGCTTTTTTCACTTAGTATATTCACAAGATTATGTATAGCATGCATTAATACTTCAGAGATTGCATCAGCATGCCGTTCTACTCTGTGACTAAGTAACAGTCCATTGTGTGTATATACCACATTGTGTTTCTTCATTTATTTATGATGGACATTTGGTCCATTTATCCTTTTAGTTATAAGAATACATTTTTAATAACATTTTCATATTTCTCTTGGGTTTGTACTTAGTTGTAGTATTGCTGGATCAAATGGTAATTTTATGATCAACATTTTGAAATACTTCCTAGAATATCTACCCTATTGCATAGTCACATCAGCAGTGAAAGTTTATGTTTTTTGGCGGAGTAGAGGGGTGAGAGTTACGGGGTGAGGCATGTTTAGAAAGTCTTGTAGCAACCCAGGCTAACCTTGAACTTGTGATCTTCCTGCCAGTGCTGGAGTTACAGATGTGTTCTGCCATGTGGCTTTGTGTGTTTTATATATCATGTTTGTAGCCTAGCCTTAACCCTTGTCTGCCCTGATTGCTGCTGCCTCTCACTTTGAGCCTCTGTGGAGTTCATGTAGTGAGTCTACTTCTTTCTCAGTAAATCATTGTCTACTTGGTAAGGATTTCTGTCTCTCAGAGTTCCCGACTCCGGCTTTCTAGAAATGGGGAGTTGTGGATAGAAGCATGCTGTCCAGGCGTTGGCAGGGCCATACTCACTCTGACAGTACTAGGTGCTTGCTGGCTTCCTTAGTGTTCCCTAGCCTGTGGCCCCGCGGCCGTCTCCGTGTGTGTCAGATACTGTCATCTTCTGAGCTTCCTCTTTGTATTTCTGTTTCTTTGTCCAGGGTGTTATTAGCCCAGTCTTAATGGCCTTATTTTATTGGTGTTTTTTGTGAGGACTTTCCAATGTGGTTATGTTCTTTTTTCTTCTTAATGAATAATTTATTTTTTATTTTATGGGCATTATTTTATGTACATTATGTGCATGTGTGACTGTGAAGATGTCAGATACTCTGGAACTAAAATTTCAGACAGTTCTGAGCTGCCATGTGGGTGCTTGGAATTGAACTTGAATCCTTCAGAAGAGCAAGCGTTATTCTTAACTGCTGAGCCCATCTTTCCAGTCCCCATGGCTACATTTTTTGGTAAAGTAGTTACAACGTTGTTTTGTTTTAGTGCTGGAATCTGACTCTGGGCCTTACCTATGATATGAATCTGCTTTGCCACAGGGCTGTCCCTCAGCTCCTCAGAATATCTTTTTAGTGGAACACAGTTTACCTTTTGATATTACCCTGTGTGCATAGTTCTCATTTTTTCACTATATTAAGAATTACAAGTATCGCTAAATGGAATTTTAATAGTGTTCTGTTGTGTGTGTGTGTTGCTTTTCAACAGAAATTATAAATTTGTGTGTGTGTGTGTGTATTGGGTTTTCATGACAGAGTTTCTGTGTGTGGCCCTGGCTGTCCTGGAACTCACTCTGTACACCAGGATGGCCTGGAATTCAAATCCCCCTGCCCGCCTGCCTCTGCTTCCTAAGTGCTGGGGTTAAAGGTGCCACCACCCCAGACTTAAAAATATTTTTATCACTGGTGTGTGTGGGGGGGAGGGGGTCAGAGGACAACTCTTGGTTCTCTCCACCTACCACGTTGGTTCCAGAGATTGACCTTTGGTGGTCAGGCTTGGCAGCAAGTGCCTTTATCTGCTCATCTGTCTTGTTAGACCTGCTTTCTCTTAATAAAGTAGTAATTTTTAAATTGAGGATTTTATGATACTGATTTTATTACTTGACTTCTTCATACAGGAAACCTGGACAAGCATGAAGAACTGGAGAAACTGGTAGCAAGGTTCTTAGGCGTGGAAGCTGCTATGACCTATGGCATGGGATTTGCAACAAATTCAATGAACATTCCTGCTCTTGTTGGCAAAGTAAGATGGCATCATTTGGAGCAGTTCTCTTACATACGTCTTCTGTTTTGATAAACATTCCCAGTGAAGAGCTATTATTAACATTAGACTAAGCACAGTTTACAAAGATGCTCCATCATAGACAAGTATGTCTTGCAAAGCTGTTATCAGTTGGAGCTTTCCTCTTAGAACCCATGGTCTTTCCCTCTTCCTGTACAATTTTGAAGGGATTCTGATAAAGATAAAAGCCCCAAAAGACTCAAATTCTGAAGTTTAATTCAAAAAAATTGTTTGTTTTACGTAAGTCGAAAAATATGAAAATGCATTTACGTGGATATTTAGGTAGATTAAATCTAAATATAACATACATGTGTATGTGAACATATCTGCATATTCATCCTGTGATGGAACTTGTGCATTGATGTTTTTGCCTATATATATATCTCTGTGAGGGTCTCAGACCCCCTGAAACTGGAGTTATGTACAGTTGTGAGCTACCGTGTGGGTGCTGGGAATTGAACCCAGCTCCTCTGGAAGAGCAGTCAGTGTTCTTACCCTCTAAGCCATTGCTCCAGGCTGATAGAACTTGTGAGAGTTAATGTAAGGAAAGGTCAAATGCTTTCTAATTGTAACTACTAAAGCTTGAAAAGAACCCTTGAGCTTGTTTTCTTCTCTGTTCATTTGTTTGCTTTTATCTTAGCATTTATGTTTAGAAATGACACATTGGCAAAAGCAGTGGACTTGAGTTTTGCTTGTCTGTTGATTATATGGTCAGACTTACCTATGACTGTGAATATGTCACATAGTTTTTCTTGTCCTCAAAGTTCCCTTTGTAGTAGATTTGTGTAACTCTAATTCAGTTATAACTATGATTTTGTAAGGAACAGATGAGACAGACAGTAAACAAATAGCAACACAGAGGTTTAAACCCTGTGTATTGATGCTACAAAAATGTAGCTATTTGCACATTGAAGTAGATGGCAGGCCTTCTCAGACGCGGTAAAACTCGTAAGTTCCCTGATAGTAAGTGAGCCTATTTGCAATGAAAAGATACGAACACTAAAATGAAAGGATGAAGTCAGCACAGCGCCATCTACCTGCCGTCCTTCCACTTGGGAGCCTAAAGCAAGAAGACTTCTTGAGTCCAGGCATCTGAGATCAACCTAGAGCTGAGGAGCCAGGGCTTTGTCGGAAATAAATAGATGAAAGAACGTCTGGGGATGCAAGTCCGTGATAGCGTGCTTGTTTAGCACGTACATGGGCCTGGATTTGATCTCTAGCCTTCAAGGGGAAGAAAAAGTTGTAGCATGCAAACTAGTGAAAAGCTTGAAGCCACTGCATTGATGACATAGAGTTCAGACCAAGGAATATTGTGAAGATGAAGGCTATGCTATAATGCAAAAGACTTGATTAATCAAGATGTATTAGGGGCTTGATCACAGGTTCAGAGTTCAGAAAACAAAGCTTGAGTTTTGTCAAAGGAAAGAGCTGCAGCTGTTGTTCCCTTAGAGCAGAGTCACCTTGGTGCAGATACTGGGAGAGCAGTCAGCTTGCTAACCTCCTACACACTTACCCATACTTCCCAGCAGCAGCAGGCTGTCTACCAGGACGTACTGAATTTAGAGTTTAAATAAATTTTAATATATTTGGAAGTATTAAAGTTTTAAAGTGTGTTCTCTGGCCACAGTGTAATTTAATCAGAAATCACTGGAAGTTAAATCGGGGGCGGGGCGGGGGGCAAAAACAAAAAGTAGTCAGTGGAATGTAACATGACAAATTACAGGTTAAAACTAAAGCAATACAGAGTTAAACATAAATAACACTGAGTGTACTTAGGGACTTACGGTTGAATGCATATGCCTTCTCCCTGAGCCACATACTCAGCGTATATTAAATTTGTATTTCGGGAGGAAAAAAAAGCTTTTTCATCCTAAGAAATCATAGAGAGGGCGCTGGAGAGGCTGTTCAGTGGTTAATTCTGCCGTGGATCCAGGTTTGATTCCCAGCATCCATCTGAGACCCCAAAAATAGGGGTCTGATATACTCCTGATATACTCCTGACTCCACGGGTCCCAGGCATGCCTGTGGTCACACATATGTGCATGTGGGCCAAACTCTTATGCCTATGAAGTAAATCTAGACTTAAAAAGCAGACTAGGCCCTACTAAGTAAACAGGAATATGCAATAACAATACATACAGAATCTGAATTTCAGGGGAAAGCAGTAAAACGGAAACTGAATCTTTGAAAAATGAATAAAGTATTCCAATCTAGACTCATCAGGATGAAAAGAGAGGAGACAAAGTTATCAGTGGCAGGAGTAAAAGACGGGACTTTTTTGTACATCCTACAAACTTAAAGGGTAAGAAGGATGTATTAGGATATGGCGTGTTCAGCAGCTCGTTCAACAGGGGCAAGCTCTTTGAAAGAGGAAGTATGTGTTTCCTTATGTTGATTACAGTATGCTGCTATCCTGCATTTGGGCAACATCGACCTGAAATCCTGACTTTCTTAGGGTTTTTGACACTAGAAGATCAGATGTCCTCACTTTGCATCTTCCTGAATGCTTATGAACACTAACAAATCATTGTTTAGAGTTAGATTTTTCCTGCACTAACATGAAAGATACGACCTTAAAGACTAATCTTCCAAATTGTAGTTGAAATGGTAGTGACTATTATTTAATCTCTTATGGATGCTAATTCTTTGACTCTGATCCTGGATCTCTCTGAGTTGGCAGATTGTTCAGTATAAAGGCTGATAGAACACATACTCTAATATCAGGAGCTTTGTGTTGAGTCTCTTCCTTGTGCTGTGCTTGGATAAGAATGACTTTCTTCTGTAAATTGAATATGATAATAGTATCTCTTATCCAAGGCCAGCCTGGTCTTCAAAATGAGTCCAGGATAGCCAAGGGTACACAGAGAAACCCTGTCTCAAAAAAAAAACAAGAGAGAAAGAAAAAAAATTATCTCTTTCATATGTTATAATAAAATAATGCTTTAAATCCCTTAACATTCTACCTAAAGCATATGCACCAAATATTTCATATTAATTTTATATTTGAACCAGTAATGAAATAGAAACTCACAGTAGACTACAAGAAAAAAGCCAGACTGATACCTTAAAATGTTGACTAGGGGATCTGAAAAACAGCCTTGCAGGTTTTGCCTGAAAAATAAATTATCTGGAAAGAGAAGGAAATTGAATTATGTCTGTTGGGAGAATGTTTTTAAAGTACAGTAGAGCCAGGCCTGGTGAGTACAGATTCCGATGACTCTGAGATCTCTTCTCCCAGAGATTTGAATTTAGACTAACTAAAGAGATGCAGAGGGTGCCGAGTCCCTGTACGGCCTTTACTCAGCTTCCCTCTATGGTAGCATCTTAATTACCAGTGGAGCATTTCCCAAAGCTTAGAAGTTAACAATACACCAGCAAACGCACTTGTCTATTATCAAATGTGTCCACCCTTTCCCCCTATTTCAGTTGAGGCTCCACACTGCACTCAGTTGTAGTTCTCAGGCATCTCTGGTGTGTGTTTTCTGGCCCCTTATTTGTTAGAATGTCTGTGAGTGGTCACAACTGTTGGCACGTGTTACAGAGAAAGACAGCACAGAAGTGGCATCTGCCCCACATAGTACTAGTAATATAAATAGGCCCTGGTCACTTGGCTAAGAGATCAGGCAAGATTTCCTACTCTCACTTATTACTATTCCCTTTGTAATTACCAATTACTCTGGCAGAGAAACTTCGGGATTATGTGAATAGTATCTTTTTTCTTTTTATTAAACTTTCATACACTAATTTTAGTGTGGCTGTGCATAGCCAATGACAGTTAACTGCTTTGGTATTAGATTTTTCTCATTCCTTCTATACATATTTATTGGAGTTTTGTGGAAGAGTTGTCATTTCTTTACATTAATATGGACTCATGAGTATTTCATTATTTGTGTAATAATCCAATATTAGCACCTCTTTTTAAAAATTGATTATTGGTTTGGGTTTTTTTGTTTGTTTGTTTGGTTTGGTTTTTTTGAGACAGGGCTTCTCAAAACCAAGCCAGCCTGGAATTTACTTTGTGGACCAGACTGGCCTCAAACTTAGAGATCACCTCCCTTTCTCTTAAAAGATCTCTGATTAAAGGCCTGTGCCACCACGCCTGGCTGTGACCTTTTTTTTGTTGCTTAAATTGTTTTTGTTTCAGCCACTGGGGTATTTTAAGATGATTTTCATATGGAAATTCATGTCTTTATTTATTCACTCATTGTAGTGGCAAGGATACAGCCCAGGGCCTTGTACATGTTAGACAAATGTTCTCTACCACTGAGCTTTACATCCTGTCAGCCCCTGCGGAGGCCATTTTTGAAAGACAAAAATTTGTGTCTGTGTTTTTATTTTATCGTGTTGAAGGGTCCCGTGAGAGATGGAAGATAAAAAGAAGTTGGGGGAAAATAAAACATGAAGCGTTAACAGGCTTTGCTCTCTCCTTAGTTTATTTGTTGAAGTATGTTCAGGGATTTTAAGAAGCTCAACCACATTCTGCGTACTGTGTGATTTGGGGTTTATAAATAGGTTCTTCCCTGAACTCTAGTCATGTTAATAGTGAGAGTAAAAGCACCATCTCTACAGCTGCTGTTTCTCACAAAATGATACATCAAATTTCTCTCAATTAAAGCCTGTGACAGATTTTAGGTATAAGAACCTGTTGCTATATATCTGGATACTTAACTTGATAGGATGAAGAAGCTATTATATGTAGGCTAGGAATCTGTATCTGCTTCTAAAGTGTCTTTGAAAAACAGTTATCACCCATATTTGGTAGCATTTTACCTTCCTGTGCTTGTGATTTTGCAGGGTTGCCTGATTCTCAGTGATGAGCTAAACCATGCATCACTAGTTCTAGGAGCCAGACTGTCGGGAGCAACCATTCGAATCTTCAAACACAACAGTGAGTTTGTGCTAGGCTTTGCCATTGGCTGTAAGGTTTGATAGTCTTTGGGACAGTGGTGGTGATTATAGCAGTTACATTAATAATAGAAAGTACAGTGCAGCTGAAGTAGAAGATTTAAAATGTTCTTCTGGTCCAGTGTTTTGAAAAGATGCTCTCTTTAATGAAATAAAAGGAGAATATGTAACATTAAAAAGAAGAAAGAAAAACAGGCCTGGAGAGATGGCTCAGCAGTTAAGAGCACTGACTGCCCTTCAGAGGACCCAGGTTCAATTCCCAGCACTCACAAGGCAGCTCACAACTGTCTGTAACTCTGTCATTTGACATACAGGCAAAATACCAATGCCCATAAAGTGAGAAAAAAAAAAATTAACTAACATTTTTAAAAAGCAGAATGCAGTGGCATGTGCTTTGGCTTCTGGCAGTTGGTAGGCTGAACCTGGAGGATATTCAGTTTGTAGTCATCCTGAGCATGTGCGTATGTGTCTCTTTGACTGTCTGTCTGTGAATGAATGACTAGAATATATGGAAGGGTCATTCCTTTTTGTAATTTATACTTTCTACCTTTGATTTGACTTTTAAGTTTCCCATCTTATTTTCTTGTTTATAAATCTCTGTTCAAATACATTTACTGGATAGCTGTAGTATGTCTTGGAGGAGTGAATAAGATCTGTGAAAAGATTTTGATAATTCAACATTTAAGTAAAATATAACAGATGGGACCATCAAGATACTTGAGCAGGTGCAGAGCTTTCTACATAAGCTGGATGGCATGAGTTCAATCCCTAGAATCCATGTAAAAGAGAACTGATTCCATACGGTTGTCTCTTACCCTACACTTATGCTGTGGCATGAGTCTCCCTATATCCAACCACACACTGGCACAGCATGCACACATGTCTGTCTGTCTGTCTCTCTCTCTCTCTTAAAAAGTTTGGTGCTGGAAAAGTGGTTCAGTGGTTAAAGAATGTGTACAACTTTGAAGAAGACCTGAGTTTGGTTCCCAGCACCCATCTAAGGAAGCTAGGTATGACTCCAGGTCTAGGGGATATGCACCCTCTTCTGACCTCTACAGGTACTTGTACTCATATGTAGACACACACACAAAATTAGAAATAATTCTTAATTGTTTTAAAGGTCTAGCAGGCAGGGAGATGGCTTATTTTGTAAGATACCTGCAACAGAAAAAGGAGAACCTGTGTGCAGACCGAGCTCGCCTACGAAAAGGTGATTGCGACAGCTCATGCCTAAAATTTCAGCAGCTAGGAGATGGAGACAGGAAGATCTTTGAGGCCAGCCAATCTAGTTGAATTAGTGAGGAGAGACCATATCTCTTATATTTATGGTTGTGAGCCTAGCCTTTAACGTGAGCCATATCTCAACCCAACCATATCTCAAAAAATAAGGTGGAGTATGATTGAAGAAGACACATGGGATCAGCCTCTGGCCTCTACAGATACATATGTGTGCATGTGTACCTACATGTGTGTATATACACAAACATATACACATATACCATACATAGACATGTATAAGTAGAACAGACAAATGTTGAGGTACAATAATGTAAGAGATGGTAGGAAGAAAGGGAATGGTGTCTTGAAGCTAAAACTTGTTCCCAGGGGGCTGGAGAGATGGCTCAGTGGTTAAGAGCACTGGCTGTTCTTCCAGAGGTCCTGAGTTCAATTCCCAGCAGCCACATGGTGGCTCACAACCATCTGTAATGGGATCTCCTGCCCTCTTCTGGTGTGCAGGTGCACATGCAGACAGGATACTCACACACACACTAAATAAATAAATCTTTAAAAACAAATAAAATGAAACTCGTTCTCTACATGGAAATATTTTTGTGCACTGTTAAATAATAATTTTTAACAAAAATCATAGTCTTCATAATTTAAAACACACATAGGTAGAAAGATCATCTGTATGTGTAATATCTTGTCTTGCCAAATGTGTGTCTAGATGAAATTGTACGATATTATACACCAGTTACTAGGTTTGTACCTCTGAAAGGAAGAATTGGACAGCAGTAACTTTCTTCTTCTTTTTTTTTTTTTTTTTTTGTTTTATCTTATGTGAAATGTTCTACAGTGAGACCGAGTCAGTGTTTTGTTGTATGTGGTTAGGACCTTTCCATTGTTGTGAAACTTTTAACCATATCTATTGTGAACTCTTGTCCATGCCTGTGACTCTTTCTCAACCTTTAGTGTGATGTGTCCAGAGAGCTATGGCTAGTTGGTTCCTTTGTCTCGACCTTAAATCCTTTCTGAACTTTCTAATTAGAACCAGCACTGTGCTCACATATTTGTACAAATTGCATTATACATATAATAAACATGACATTGGCTGCTTGTACTTAACTTTTATATCTTTCTGAGTCTAATAAGTACACAATATTTTCGGTTTTATTTCTTTTTTTGTGTATCAAGCAATTTTTATGCTGTTATTATATTTTAGAATCTTCTTTAAGTTGGTCATTTCAAGCTGAAATCTTTTTATTGATATTAGAAGCTTTTGGTATTATCTTTTGACTCTGGGGTTTTGTTTGTTTGTTTGTTTGTTTGTTTGTTTTTTCTTTTTTCTTCTGTGTAGCTCTGGTTCTCCTGGAACTCACTCTGTAGATCAGGCTGCCTTCGAACTCAGAGATCCCCCGCCATGCTTGGCTCTCATTTGATTCTTCTGTTTGTTTCTCAGTTTAGCCTTGGCTGTCCTGGACTAACTTTGTAGACCAGGTTGCCCTCAAACTCACAGTGATCCTCTTGCCTCTGCCTCTCAGAGCACTGGGATTGCAGGCCTGTGCCAGGGTGCCAGCTTTGTTTTTCTTTGTTTGGAGAATTGTTTCTCTGTGTAGCCTTGGCTGTTCTGGACTAGATTTGTAGACCAGGATGGCCTAGAACTCACAGAGATGGTCTGCCTCTGCCTCGCTGAGTGCTGGGATTACAGGTGTGCACCACTGTGCCCATCTTCTCGTTTGATTCTTTATTGGATTATAAATCCAATATTGTTGAGAACAAAATTCATTATAAGTCCTTTTATGTCACTATTTTAATTTAAATGTCTTGCAAATTGACTCATTAAAATGTCTTTGAATTTTAGATTGTATTAAATTCTTTCTTTAAGAAGGGGCCTTGTTTTCTCACATTTTCATTTGGGAGTTTTGTGGCATATTTAAAATTTTAATTTATGTGGAGTTTGTGTGGTATATGATAAAAGAAAGGTAGATATTGTTTTCCTAAGTAGGCTCCCTGCCCAAGCATTCCTGCTATAGATAGTTCCCTTTGCTAAAGTTTGTAGACTTTTTTTGTTTTGTAATTGCTTGGTTACTTTTTGAAATAGGGCCATATTATGTATGTTGCTCTGACTAGCCTGGAACTCACCATATTATCTTTGAACTTACAATGACTCTCCTATTCCAACCTCCTGTGTGCTATAGTTGTAACCATATACCGACACATTCAGCTTTCTTTTTCCTGTTATCTTCCTTTCGTCTAAAATGTTGAATCGCTATTACTTTCTGTCTCCTTTCTGTATATAAACATAGGAAACGACAGATTTCCTTGTCTCCTGCTCTCTGCAAATGAGCCGAGGCTCTGGGTCAGGCAGGGTTACTGCTAGTCAGGCAGTAAGCTGATTGTGCTGTTACAAATACTAAAAAGTGTAACACAGTTGTCACCTTTTGTTCATCCTGTTGTGTGTGTGTGTGTGTGTGTGTGTGTGTGTGTGTGTGTGTGTTTTATTACATTGTTTCCCTTTCCTATCAAACTCTGATTATAAAAGGACAAAGTTGGGCAGTTTTGACCCCATCTTCCAGTGATAAGTGGTATAGAACACAGAATCAAGGCCCTGTTATAGTGCAGTGTCTCCACTAGCATGACATTTATAGCAGACTTAATGTTGCTTAGATTTTAGGGAGGTTTTTGTTGTTGTTTTGTTTTGTTTTGTTTTGTTTTTTGAGACAGTGTTTCTCTGTGCAGCTCTTACTGTTCTGGAACTCACTCTGTAGACCAGGCTAGCCTGAAACTCATAGAGATTAGGCAACCTGTGCCTCCCAAGTGCTGGGATTAAAGGCATATGTCACCACTGCCCAGCAGGAGAAATTTTTTAAATGTCTTCAAAAGTATAAACTCTATAGAGATGGCAACAGTAGAGTCCAAAGCATTTAAGAGGAAAACTAAGGTTCTTAGTGATAGCATCAACCATGCTGGCTTCCTTTTTTTAAATGGAAATTTAATTTTTTATAATTTATTCCCTTTACATCTGATTAAAGTCCCCCTCCCTCGTCTCCTCCTGGTCCCACTCTCCTTCCCACTTTACTCTCCCCTATTTAGAAAGGCGGAGCCCTCCTCCCCTTGCAGCTGACCCCAACCTATCAAGTCTCATTAGGACTGTCTACATCCTCTTCCTTTGTGACCTGGCAAAGTACCCCCACCAGGGTGAAGTGATCAGAGAGCAGGCAACAGAGTCCATGTTAGAGATAGTCTCTGCTCCCCTTACTAGGGAACCAACATAGAGACTAAGCTGCCAATCAGCTATATCTAAGCAGAGCATCTAGATACTCTCCATGCATTGTCCTTGGTTGGTGCCCTGGGGACCAGAGTTGTTGGCTGTGTTCATGCTGATGGAATGAATGTGAAACAATCTCAATTGATTGTCAAGTTTAAGCTTGAACTCATGCATGTCCTAGACTGGCATATTTTAAACTGTACAAAAGAAAAAGCTGTTTAATAAACAGCTATTGAATGCATCCTGAGTAAAAGTAAATAGATCTTACACTTTGAAGTTCATTCTCCATGTTTACTTTTCTTTTCTTTTTTTTTCTTTTAAGATGTATTTATTTTATTTTATGTGAATGTTTTGCCTGTTTGTACATGCTTGGTGCTCACACAAATCAGAGGAGGGTATTGGATCCCTTGGAACTGGACTTATAGGTGGTTATGAATCACCATGTAGATACTGGGAATCAAACCTAGGTTCTCTGCAAGAGCATCAAGTGCTTTAAAACCCCATCAATCTCTTTAGGTCCATGCATGTTTAGGAGGAACATATATATTTGGTGTGATTTACTCACTCTTGCTTGGTCTTTATATAGTTATTGCTGAATGAATCAGGTGGTTTAGAGATGGAGTTTGATTTTAAAAATAAAGAAAAGCTAATTCAAAGGCAGAGAATTTAACATAAAACAGTCAGTCATTTAATCTTACTGATTGCTTTGAACATTTGTCATGTATAGATGTCAACTAAAGTAGCAATAAGTCACTTATCTTTTCTGCTCAACTCTAATTATGTTCATGTCCTTTGCTGTCTGAGACATTTCTGAATAAGAAATGTATATTCACATTTTTCTGATATTTTCAGGAAAAAAGATACTTTGTTACTGAATTCTTTCTTTGTGCCATAGATATGCAAAGCTTGGAGAAGCTTTTGAAAGATGCCATTGTTTATGGTCAGCCTCGGACAAGAAGGCCCTGGAAGAAAATCCTAATCCTTGTAGAAGGAATATACAGGTAGATAATCTTGATACACTGCTCTTAACTGTGGCCTAGGCCCACAAAGTCATGTAAGCTTTCAGCTGAAGGGCTAGCTAGACTAGCCCCCTCTGGAAACTAAGGAGTGTGTATGACTTGTTAAATATAACTGGAGACAGAGGAGACACTGAGCACAAAGGTCTTATGTCTGTTTAGCACACAGCCTCCAGGTCCTCTTCTCAGTGAAGTGGTTTTTCTACTGTTTATGAAAAGCTTACACATAAAGATTCTAATTTACTAAAAACAAATTACAAAGCTAGGTGTGGTGGTATATGCCTGTAATTCCAGCACTCAGGAGGCTGAGACAGGTAAGCCATCTCTTTGAGATTCACCTAGGGTACAAGACAAGACACAGTGGTTGTACTCTCGTTTAGTATACGTGAGGCCCTATGTTCAGTCTCCAGTCTTGCACAAAACAAATTAACATCAAAATAAATAAAATGAGTTACTTTTTATTTTTTGAGATATGGTCTCATGTATTCTACACTGACCTTGAACTCCAGATTCTACCTCTTGAGTACTAGGATTTACAGGCATATTCCCTCACTCCAGCCTATATTTTAATTTCAGATATGTTTTTCTTTTGTTCATTTGGACAGCCTGCCTTAGTTAGGTTTTTATTGCTGTGATAAAGACCATAACCAAAAGCAATTTGGACAGAAAAAGGTTTATTTGGCTTATAGTCCGGGCCACAGTCTATTGGGGGATACCTGGGCAGGAATTCAAGGCGTGTATAATGAATACAAAGTCTGATGTTGCTTGTAACCACAGCTTTAGAAGATCTTGTGGGCTGGGGATGTGGCTAGGTGGTAGAGTGCATTCCTAGCATATGCAAGGCCCCGACTTTAACCTCTAGCCCCACAAAACAAACTATCTGCTGTTAACTCTAGTTCTTTCTGTTATGAAATAAAACCAGTTAAAAATGTCAACCTCCTGTTTCTGCCAAGTCAGTATGCCACAAAACTTAGTTCAAAACCAGATGTGGGGATTTCAGACTTATGTTGAAAAGCAATTAACCTCAAAACCTTAAAAATAAAGTGGCCTGTTGATAATTTTGAGAGTTAAAAAGTCTTTGTGTGTTTTTGTTTTTTAAACCTTGTTTTGCCAGTATGGAGGGGTCTATTGTTCGTCTTCCTGAAGTGATTGCTCTCAAGAAGAAGTACAAGGCATACTTGTATCTGGATGAGGCACACAGCATTGGGGCACTTGGCCCTTCAGGACGAGGTGTGGTAGACTACTTTGGCCTGGATCCCGAGGATGTAGATGTTATGATGGGAACATTCACAAAGAGCTTTGGTGCTTCAGGAGGATACATTGGAGGCAAGAAGGTAAAACAGGCCTCTAGAGTGGCCAAATAGAAAAAGGCTGTTGGATTTGGGGACTGCCTAGTAGGTAGAGTCCTGAACTGGGATTTGGGGGTCCTGGAGATGCTGTGGCTCAAGTTCTAGTGCTGGTGGACTTTCTACCTCAGATGCCTGGGGAGTGACTCTGATGTCTCCTGCTGAGCTAAAGGCTGTTCTGTTCATTGTTTGTTGTTTGCTCATTGGAGCTTCTTTCTAAACTGCATTTGGTCTGAGATAGAGAATACTCTTTTGTAAAAAGAGCACACAGTGGTGCTTCCTGTATACCAGTCTTCTGTTGGGTTTGAGTTATGCTCACACTTTCAAAGGATTGTCACAGGAACCAGTGGGAATGGAAGATCAGAAAGCACAAACAAAAAGAGAAGGTTTTGTTAGCTCTAAGACACTGCAAATCCAACATCTAGTTTTCAACTTTATTTATGCTACCTAAGGCAGTTAAGAACACATCCGGAATCATGGACACTGTCTACATTTGAATGTCTTCGCTGTGTAACATCTTGGGGAAAGCATTTTTAACTTTTTAGTATGGCTGGTTTGTGATGTGATGGTTTTAAAATGCTATGTGCCTATGCTACAACACAGATGACATTTTGCAGATTTGTTAAATGAATCACAAAAGGTCATGTTACATGATGTTTTACTTTTATATACATTTTATCTAGAACAGGTATAGAAGTAGAATATACATATAAAAGTTGCCAGGGGTTAAGGAGACAGGGAAATGGAAAGTAACTGCTAATGGTGCAATGCTTCATTGTAGGATTATGTCCTAAAATTAGGTAGTAGTAAGGGTTGCACAGCTCTGACTATGCCAAAATCCATTAAATTGTACTCTTTACAAAGGTGACTATGATGGAATGTAGCTTGTATTTCTATAAAGCTGTTACTTAAAACTTGAGCCAGGCCTGTAGTTCAGTATGAAAGAACTGGCATGTGTGCTGCCCTCGATTGGACTCTCACAGAAAAGAAAAGAAGAAAAACTTGCAGTATCATTGTCAAGAAATATATGATAGGTGCGACACATAGTAGGTGCTCGTAAATGTTCTGAATTTTTTCTTAAAACTAAACAATTGGCATCTTAAAGAATAATCATTCTCAATGTATGCAGTGTGCCTATTTTCAATAGCTAGTGCTTGCCCTACCCTAATGGGAAAGCCTAGGGCTTCCATCATGCCTGGCAAGAGGCAGAACTATTTGCCTTTACAACCAACAGACACTTGTTCATCGTTAACTCAAAACAGACACAAAAGCTAAGATATTTTTATTATTTTATTATTATTATAATTTCTTACAATTTATTCAATTTTTCTCACGGCTGTGGCCCCCTCTCTCATCACTTCGTAATCCCACCCTCCTTCTCTCTTTTCCCCTTATGCCCCTCCCCCAGTCCACTGATAGGGGAGGTCCTCCTCCCCTTCCATCTGACCCTGGCCCATCAGGTCTCATTAGGACTGGCTGCATTGTCTTCCTCTGTTGCCTGGCAAGGCTCCACCCCCCAGGGGGAGGTGTTCAGAGAGCCAGCCACTGAGTTCATGCCAGAGTTAACAAAATTATAGTTAGAGAACCTGAAATTTTGTAAAACAACTAGAACAACTCATAAAAGTAGCAGAAGAGAAGGAGATTTAGTTTAATTGATTTTCTGTGGTTGTTGGTTGGTCATAGGCTGATTCAAGGAGAAGCAAAACATTTTTTTAAATTTATTTATTTTTATGTACATTGGTCTTTTGACTGGATGTACATCTGTGAAGGTGTCATATCCCCTGTAACAGGAGTTACAGACAGTTGTAAGCTGCCCTGTGGGTGCTGAGAATTGAACCTGGGTCCTCTGGAAAAACAGTCAGTACTCTTAACCACTGAGCCATCTCTCAAGCCCTTAAACATTTATCTTTTAAGAGACCAAGATGCTGCTAGAGGACTGGTCTCTGACAGCAGTCCAGCACAGATCAAGAATCTAGGGATGTTTGTACCAACCCAAGTAATAAGTGAAATACTCTGGAAGGATATATAGTGTTAATTGACAAAAACCAATAAGCAGGAGGCAAGAAGTCTTCATACTCGTTGAAAATAGCATGTTTATCTGTAAGAAATGCTGTGTTTTGAGGCCGAGTGCTCTCTATCAACTAGCTTTTCCCTTTGAAGCTAGTGATCACTGTGTGTTTCACTCAGTTCACACCTCCTTTTCTTGTGGAATTTCACAAAGCCTTCTTGTTAAGGATACCTACATCCAGAATTTCCAGGGAAAAATGGAATTTTGTAGTATAGTTTTCTTAAATGGATCATGGGGCACATAAATTCTGGCCATAGTTACTTGTGTTCTTTGCCAGAGTTGGGCAATTGGGCATCCAGATGAAACCTTGCGAATTCTGATGAGTGAGCTGGACCCAGCAGTTAAGGACCAGTTCTACGTGAATGATGCTGTTCTAGGTTGTGGAAAGAGAGAGTCCGGGAACACCTGGAAGGAAGGCACTTGCGTAACTATGTACTTGGGAACTGCCTCTCAGTATTTGCCTCTGCTTCCGTAGGAGCTGATAAACTACCTGCGCACACATTCTCACAGTGTAGTGTATGCCACGTCTATGTCACCACCAGTGATAGAGCAGATCATCACCTCCATGAAGTGCATCATGGGGCAGGATGGCACCAGTCTTGGTAAGTCTTTTTCAAGAAGCATTTTCTGCCTTTAGTAAAAACTTAGCAGCCAACTGTGCTCTTTTGGTGGAGGATTTTCCCTAAATAAGGAGTCAGGCTCTTCCAACAGGGCATCACTGTGAAGCTTTGGTTTCCATAGACACTTTTCAGTGTGTTATACACACACACCTTGATAACTATACTGGCTCTCTCCTATAGAATTTTCTTATCTATCTCTCTGTCTGTATGTAGCCCTGCCTGTCCTAGAACTCTATGTAGACCTGGCTGGCCTTAAGCACAGAGCCTCTCCTTCCCAAGTGTGTGCCACCATGCCTGAATTACACATGATAAGACTTTTCTTGTCCTACTGTGCTTTTAATTTTAGGACATGTGCTGTCAGGGTCTTAATCACATCTTTTTATGTGGAAATATAATTCACTACATAGTGATATGTGTCATACCGTGTTTCCAGAAGCCAGCACAGTGGCACACACCTTTACTCCCAGCACTTGGGGAGGCAGAGGCAGGTAGATCAATGTGAGTTTAAGGCCAGCCTGGTCTACAAAGTGTGTCCAAGACAGCCAAAGCTACACAGAGAAACCCTGTCTTAAAAAACCGAGAGAGAGAGAGTATGTTTCCAGGTTTCTAATTAGTGGACAGTACATAATGAAGGTCATTGTAAATCTATCTTTGTCATTGGTGGGATGTGCATCCAGAAGAGAGGCAACTGAAACATAACTGAAAATAAAAGCTGTTGCTTTGATTATTCCTTTGTATCACCAGGGGGCAGTGTTGACCAGTTACTATGAAAGGAGGGTAACTGAATCTTTGTTTTTGCTGTTTTTACTTTTAAAAGTCTTTTTGGGTGGGACATTAATATACAAGGCTGTAATCCTAGCACTTGGGAAGCGGAGACAGGAGGATTATTTATTCAAGGTCATCGTCAGCTATATATCTTGAGGCCAGCCTGAGCTATTATTAGATACTCTAGCTCATAAACAAAAAGAAGTAAGAAGATAACAAAGTTTTTCTACTAGTAGTATGATAGAAGCTTAAGTTTATTTGCTATCTTGCTGCTTGTGAGGCAGTGTATCTATAGCTCTCCACTCTAGTACATGATACTATAGGTGGGCTACAGCCTGCACTGGAAAACAATTAAGTAAGATGTCTGGTTTTGACTTAAGACTTTTCTGAAACCCAAACTGACTTTATATTTGTTCCCATCTGTCAGAGATCCTTGTTACCTCTATGGAGAGACTTTTGGATATAGTGTTGACAGGTTTGATTTTATGAATTTGCCTGCTCAGGAAGAAAGCATTACTGTTGCACTCAGAATTGGAGCTGTGTGAATTACTTCTTGTTAACAATAACACAGATTTATTGCGTCTCTTTCTGATGTGGCATTACTGGAGAGAGTGTGTTTGGATATGAGGAACACATGTATACAGAGACAAGTACGTTGACCTTACTAGTTTGGTGTAGATTTAGTTTGATACATAGATTTAGACTAGAAAAACGTAACAGCTGTCAATGTTAATATTGGCAATTTCTTAGAGCCTAGATCTGGATGGTGAATTGCTTGTGAATAAATGACTTAATCTGTATTCATTGAAGATATCTGATGAGAAAATGAAATATGGCAATGAGGCAAAGCATTGGAATAACACTGCTTTTCCAGGTTTTATCTCTAGCCACCACTAAAGCTTAGTTATATGACAGCTGTCTATGTTCACAAATTCTGTGAGTTAGTAGTTCAGTCAGGGCTGGGCATGGTGGTTGGTGCACACTTGTAATCCCAGCACTCAAGGGAGGCAGAGGCAGGCAGATTTCTGTGAGTTCAAGGCCAGTTTGGTCTACAAAGCAGGTCGAGGACAGCCAAGGCTACAGAGAAACCCTGTCTTGGAAAAAAACAAAACCAACCAACAACAACAACAACAAAAAAAAAAAACTGACAAAAAAAATCAAACAAAAAAGGAGTTCAGTCAGGGTACAACAGGGATAGCTTGCCTTTACTCCACAGATCTGGGACCAGATTAGAAGATCTACTGCTAGAACGACTCCGATGATTAGGGACTGTGATCTTCACTGACTGTTGAAAGGTTTGCCATACTTACTATAGTAACTTGAACATTTTAAGTGGCTTAGCTAATCAGAACCCACTGCCATGAGCTTTCCTTGCACATCACCAAAATTGTTATTAGCTGGGCTTGAGTCTGAGGAGGAGGTTTTGGAGAACATGAGTCGTCTCTCAGCCCTTCCTCAGGGGACTTGGCACCTGTCTGCTTAAGTTGTTTAAATGTATTGCACCACCAGGCAGTGATGTTGCACACCTTTAACCCCAGCACTCAGGAGGCGGAGGCTGGTGGATCCCTGAGTTCTAGGACAGCCAGGGTTACACAGAGAAACTCTGTCTTGAACAACAACAACAAAAATGTGTTATGCCATATTATTAGATTATTCAGCATGCTACAGGGCCATGAAGACAGCAGAGGAGCCCCAGTGCAAAGGGGCTCTTTAAAAATTTGTGTTTAAACAGTTTGCAGGGTAGGGGAATTTGGAATGAGTCAAGGATACAATATAATTTTTTTCTATTTTCATTAATGTCATGTAGGTTCTGCTATCCATTCTAGGAATGTAGGAATAATAGACCTGATTCCAATAAGAACTGTCTATATAACTTGTGTTTTTAAGTGTTACATACCTTAGGACAACTTGCTGTGTTGACTTTTTATCCCATTGTGAAATTCTCTTGAGTGTGAGGTTCTCATTCACTCACTTTCATCTTTATAGTATTCCAGAGTCCTAAAGAGCCTTTTTGTTCATTCTGTTTATGGATGTTTAAGTTTTTAGCTATTTTGAGGTGTCACTAGAACTACGTAGTGATCTGTGCGTGTTTCCACTGTATACTTACAAGGTTAGTTTGAATACCTTTTAGTGACATTGGCAGACATCTTCAGAGCCTTCTAAATTCTCTTCCAGTCAAAGCATACTAGCAAATGCTAGTAATCCCAATACTTGGAAGGCAGGAGGATTGTTGCAAGTTTGAGGCCAGCCTGATCAACCTAGTGAGTTCAGGCCAGCCTGAGCCATGGATGAGGCTGTTTTAAAAACAATACAACAATGAAAGAAAATGATGTTTTCTCAGGGCTTCAGTGTACTCTCCCACTCCTGTTACTGTGCTTAATAAAAATTCAAGAGTCTGCCATAGTGGCACACACCTTTATTCCCAGCACTCGGGAGGCAGAGGCAGGTGAATCTCTGAGTTCAATGCCAGCTTGGTCTACAGAGTGACTTTCAGGACAGTCAGGGCTGCATAAAGAAACCCTGTCTTAAAAAACAAAAACAAAACACACACAAAAAAAGAGGTTACCGTAAGTTTATAAACAAATTTTGATATTTGTTTTTAAATTTATGAAGATAACTAGGCTGAGGAAGGATTAGAAATAATAATATCACGCAAATTGGTGGTGATTCACAGAGGAAACATGTTCTAGAAAGAACATGTTCTAGAAGGCCTTTCCCGGACTCCACTGAGGGATGATGGAACAAAAGAAAGAGGTTTAACATTGTGGAGCTTACAGCCAGAAAAGCCAGATTCAGAACAAAACCCAGCACTGCTTCATGGGAGGAGGTGGCTGTGGAGAAGTGGCTGTGGAGAAGTGGCTGGTTTTATTTCTGTTAAAGCTACATGTTACTTCCCATTTATTTGCTGCTCGAGTCTCAGGGACAGGAACAGTTGTACACATGGGATAAAACAATTTTGGGCCACTGTAAATAGAGATGGAGTCTGTTCTGTCTCCTGCCTGGTCTAGACATTGTTAAAGAGAAATTGCATGTTACTATGTGTATATATTGCTTTTTTAGTAGAGCTTCAAAATAATTCATTAAGCATAATAAATCCTGCTTAAAATGAGATTCAAGGTGAGCTATTCCGAGGCTGCTGTTAGGTGAGCTGCAGCCAGCCAAGGAGGATGAACTGATTTCTGTCCAGCTTTGGAGCACTCCTGTCTCCTTCCTCCCAGCTGGCCCTTCCCACATCTACTTAGATTTGCTATCATTTTTTGTGAATGCAAATTGTGCTGCTAGTGGCCTTCTTCCAGTGGTAATATCAAGTTAGAACAGGCCAGTGAGTGGAAAAATGAGACCGGAGAAGTTTGGAAAAGCCCACCAAACATTTGGAAAGCTACCTTGTCCTTCACTGACCATATATATGTTGTAGTGGATTTTAGCTCCAAGATATTTTTGTGAACCAAGTAAAATAACATAAAAATCAACTAAGACCTTTAAAAAAAAATTCCAGAACTGCACTTGGATGTAAAATAATTTAGTGTTTTCTGTAGCATGTGTGGTTAGATGCTACCAGCATGGCATGATCAGTGACAAAGTAAATTAGATACATACATTTATTTTGTTTGTTTTGTTTTGTTGTTTGTTTTGGGTGGTTACTTTTTGGTTTTGGCTTTTTTTGTTTTGTTTTGGCTTTTGGTTTTGGATTTTCTGAAACAGGGTTTCTCTGTGTCGCCTTGGCTGTCCTGACTCAATTTGTAGACCAGGCTGGCCTGGAACTCACTAAGATCCATATGCCTCTGCCTCCTCCAAGTGCAGGGATTACAAGCGTGTGCCAATGTACCAGGTGATATAGACATTGATTGCAGAAGTCACTTTCCATATGGAAAACTTTATTGTTTGCACTTAGTTTCTAAAGAACCAAGGTAACTTGTTCTTTAGAACAAGGTTACCAGTGCAGAACTTGAGTAGGTTGAAGCTTAATTATACTTAGGTTTGGCCTGTTTGAAGTAGACTTGCTGATGAGGTGTTAAATGACCCAGGGAACTGTCAACAATTAATTTAGGAGGAGTCACTAACCTGTCTTTGAAGAAGCATCAGTATAATCTTATAGAGAACTGTTGCTACTCCAGACTGAGAGCTTTTGACCTGCCCTGGAAACTGCCTTCCAAGCCCAGGAGAGTTTGCCTTCTGCTTTTTCCTTTCTTACTGTACTTTAATGGAGTTTGTTTCGAAACTCATCCAGATCAGTGGGGGAGAGGAGGTAATGAGCAAAGTACGGTGATTAGAAAAGAAGGAAAAGGGCAGAATGCATTTTCTGGTGAACAGTTTCATTCCTACCTTGCACATTTGAGTAGTTACTCCAGAGCTGAGTTCTGGGCCAGACCCCCTGTCCTGTGACTTAGTGCCTTGAGCCCTGCTGTCAAGAAGTGTTTGTGTCAGCATTTATCAGGCAACTGCTCTGTGCTCCATGCCTCCAAAAACTGCCATGCAGGATGGCAGGGAAAGGCTCCTGGGAAGAGCTTGTCTCAGTCACACATTCTCCTTTGTTCACCCTGGTCTTCTCTTAGTTTTCTCCATCCTTCTCTCTGAACAACCTTCCACACCACATCCTCCATGAAACTTAAATTTCCGACAGTTTATTGGTGCAAACTCAGATCTAATATCTTTAGTCAAACTTAAGTGAGTTTTCTACACCCCCAGAAGTCTCTTGTAAATTACCATAAATGAAAGGAAAGAAATCCTTTTATAAATCAGCTGCTTCATTGTCTAGCACAAAAGCCTTTTAACCATAGCTTAAGCTTTTTAAAATCAGTATGCATTAAGACCGCTTTACAGGTGGGGAAATTTGAGCTTAGATGTGGGGCAGTTTCTCTGTATCTTGTTTCCAGATAGAACCTGGCTTTCCTCGGTCCATCTGCTTCTACTTCCGATGTTATTCAATGTTTTGTACAGTGTTAATGGCCTAGTTCTAATTTTTTCATTCTTTCCAACTAAATTTCTGCAAAACACCTGAGTTCCCTAGTGAATGCTAAGCCTGACAAATGAATGCCACTGGGACATTTGCCTGCTTCCTCTCTCTGACTCAGCAGCCACTTCATCCCCTCTGTTGAAACATTCGAGCATTTATAGGCAAGTGGTTCTGTCTGTTTTTCTTTCACTCTTATCTATTCTTTCAAAATCCAAATATAAATAAAAGTTTTTTACAATAAAAAACTTCTTTCTGTGTCTTGTTGTCAGTTTGAAGCTGGCTATTAAGATGCTCACAAGCATCAGGCCAGAAAGCTAGTCTTTGAACAGATGTGTACTTGGCCATTAAATGAAACACTGTTTTTAGTAGAAAACCTGGAGCGGGAAAGGAACCCTGAACCAGAGGCCTCTGATTTGGAGATGTGGTTGCACGCTATGGAGAGGCTAAGCTCTTAAATATTTAAGGATTAAAGCAGATAAATATATTTCCTTAGTTCTATTTTCATTTTTTGATAGTTTTATTTTGGTTATTTTGTTTTATTTTTGGTTTTTGAGGGTTTTCCTGTGTAATACAGCCCTGGAACTTGCTTTGTAGACCAGGCTGGCCTCGAACTCAGAGATCTGTCTGCCTCTGCCTACCAAGTGCTGGGATGAAAGGCGTGTGCCACCATGCCCAGCAGTGGCTTTATTTTATAGTCAGATTTATTTTAAAGATATTCACCCCAGCAACTCTTGTGTCCACTTATTTGAGCTACGACTTAGTCTTATTCCTTCTCATTTTGGATTTGTTACCGCTGTGGCCTCATCTGTGTTGAAGAGCATATCTAACTTTGCACATCACAACATGATTGGCATTGCTTCTTTCCCGAAGAATTGTTTCTAAGAATTTTCTTAGAAGAGTTCGTTACAACAGTCCTTTATGAGTCTGTTGCTATACAACTACTTAATAAGTATATGCCAGTAACAGGATAAGGATCCAGATATCTTCTGACAGCTCACCAACCAAAGATGAGAATATGCCAAAGGATTGGTTTCATGTTAATTGTTTCCTATGGTTTTTCTCATCTACATGTTTGATCTGTATCTTCCTGTCATCTACTTTCACAGTGTAATGAAATATTAAAGAAGAAAGCCTATCAATGAAGCTTTTACTTTAAAAAAAAATCTTGTTTGCACAGTTGGGCAATCAGCAGAAGGCCTTGCACATGGTAAGCAAGCTTGCTGCTGGTGAGGTACAGCTCTGGCTTCATGATGCTTCTTTAATAGAGTAAAGTAGTTCTATTTAAGTGGGACTGTATAGGTCCAAAGACTGCTGGCTACGGTGAGGTTTTGCCCTACGTCAGAGCAATTAATTGAGTTCAGTTCTGACTCCAACCAGGAAATAAATATAGGGATTTGTTGTGAAAGAGTAGGGCTCAAGTTGGTAAGGAGGAAATATCAGGGTAAGGATGCTCCTTGCCTTTGCTGAAGGCAGACAGGCAACAAGATACCACGTTTAGGGGATTTTCTCTAATCCACTTGGCAGGATTCTTGCTTAAACTGCACTCCTCAAAAGGGAATCTAATGTATGACTTGGTTAGAAAGTCTTGGAAAAGGTGGATGACAGTTTGGTGCAAGGAGAGAATCTTCATCAGTGTGTGAAAGCCCTCGTAAAAGTACATTCTGAGCAGCCCCGATTAATTACATCATCAGAGACATCTTAACATCATTTGCGTGACCTTGTTCATATGTGTAAGAAAGCTTAAAAATAGGTACAAGAACAACTCAGGTATCTCCAGTGTGATCCTGGGTTTAACACCATTGCTATGGAATTTGCTAAAAATGAGGTTTCTAAGCCAGATTCATTCCTTTAATCCCAGGAGAATTGGAAATTCACGGCCAGCCTAGGCTGTGTGGGACCCTGTCTCCCACCCCCACCCCCAGGAGGATCCTAGTATGTTCTACTCAGACCACTGATAATTATTGTTACTAGGCTCATGGCATTTTAAAGAACACCTCAGTCAGAGAGCTAACTAGCATTTAAAAGATTTAACATGTTATTTATTTAGATTTTAAATCTTGTTTACATCAGAGGGAACCAAAACTAAATCTACCACTTACTATTTAAAAAAAAAAAAAAAAAGACATTGGAGGGCAAGATGTGAGATGTTGGTGATAAAGCTAAGCCGGTTTTCACCATTTTTGGAGACCTAACTGCCTAGGGCCCTGACACCCAGGATGGGGGGTTAGAAGTCAGCTAAGGGAGAGGGAGTTGCGGATTTAGACCTGAGTCAAGATTTTTGAGGATGCTTTTTGTTGTTTTCCTCCCCATTTTGACTATGCATATTTTTGTAACCTGTTAACCTAAAATCCCAAATTTTTTAGCAAATAACATACAGTGGCATTGACCACAGTAGAATGGTTTCCTTAATGTTCATTATTTATCAGTTTGTAAACTTCTAATTTGCTGCCTTATCTTCTGACTCCTAAACTACTTGATTAAACCCAAACGAGCCTTTCCAGTATTTGGCCTTATTTGTTTCCCTGTGGGTCTGGAGTGGATGCCTGACCACACTGTGCACAGTAGAAGTCCTCATCCCTTTGATTCTGCCTAAAGTACCTGTGCTATCTATGTTCCAACTCCATCAGAGGGTAGAATAGTCTTTAGACAAATTAGTTAGGATGGTCTGTTCTGGACTAGGGAAGTGATAGACTAGGAGAGTAGGAAGTGGTAGAATGCTCGCTTAGCATGCTAAAGGTTCTGCCTGTGAGGGGAAGAGAAGGGGAGAGGGGAATGACTCAATCCTCAGTGAATGAGTTGGCACCCTTTAAATTTTGTTCTTTATTTTTTTTTCAAAGACTCTTGGCCTCTTTTCTTCCTTTTGTTCAGGGCCCTGTGTAACTGACTGTGCATTAGCGACCATTCTGCTAAACTTTTGATTATATTGAATCAACAACGTTAAGCCCTTGCCCCTGCTGCTTGTTGCACATCCTGTGGCAGTCCTCAGGAAATCCTATTTTTTGGCATTGAAATGAAGTAAAGGATTAAGTCAGTACAAGGGAGGGGGTGATAAACTCTGTCTGTGGGAGGAATTTACCAGCCTGTGTAGCAAAAGCTGCTCTCGGTCTTATATGGAGATAGAAAACCAAGGGGCTGCTTTGGAACAGACATGGAGAGGCAGGCCTGGCTGCTTTGATGTCCTTTAGTCCGGCAATGGCCCTAGCTAAGCTCTTTTATGCTTGGTAACCAGTCTAGCAAAATAGGAGCTCAGAGTTGATGAACCTGGTTCCCACTCCTTTATCCCAGCATTAACCAAACTGTTAACTTTTGTTTCCTGAAATCCTTTACAAATACCCTTTTACATGATGCCTCAAGGAGGCACTATTTATAAGAAGCCTGTTGGAGGTGCATTTATTTCCTTTCCTTTGGGACTCTTAAGTGGCTAACAGAGTTGTTTTTTATTTTATTCTTGGTAACATTTATATGGAACTTAAGGGGAAAGTGCTCTCCCCTCCCCACCTCCCATTTTATTTGGTTTTTCAAGACAAAGTTTCTCTATATGACTCTGGCTTCCCTGGAACTCCTTCTGGAGATCACACTAGCCTCAAACTCATAGAGACCCACCTGCCTCTGCCTCCCAAGTGCTTGGATTAAAGACATGTGCCATCACCGCCCAGCTTTGTCTTGCATTTGGTTTTCTTTTTCATGGGGTTTTGAGATTCTCAATCTTTCTATGAGTTAGTTAGAAACCCATCAGGACAGAGTTCAATTACCAATACAGTTTGGTTTTAAAACTTCATTGACTTTTTTTTCTTCCATGTTCTATCCTGGCCTACCCCCTATTCTGGTCCACTTGCTGCTTTAAGATGTTTTTAGATGTGATGACCTGGGTTTCAGTCTTAAGTCTGCATCCGTAAAGGCCATGTGAGTTGTATGCTCACTGTGGAATCGAGAGGACATTGTGGAGGAGTCAAATCGTTTTTCTCTGGGACCAAACTCAAGCTATCCTCCTTAGCAGAAAGCATCCTTACCCTTCAAGCCTTGTTGGTGCCTCCAAATGGGTCTTAAGTCTCTGGAGCTGAAGCCTGTCCAGTTTGTTTGCCGTGTAGTACCTGGTTTCATTTTGTGTTCTGTATCTCTAATGATAGCATTGTTTGTAAACTGTCCAGACAAGAAACCCAGTCAGATTTTCTTTCTTTGTTCCCTGTATTTAATCCCTAGGGCCTCCGGATACTGCTTTTTTTATGCACTTCCTCTGTGCCCAGTGTTACTTTCTTGACCTAGATTTCCATCCTTTCCACCAGTCTTCTAGTAAAGTAATTGATTAGTCAAGCAAAAAGTGATCTGGGAAGACCAAGATAAAAGCAGTTCTGGATGGGTGATGGAAGGAACACACGCTTTTGATCCCAGTACTCAGGAGGGGGAGGCAGGCAGATTTCTGAATTCAAGGCCAGCCTTATCTACAGAGCAAGTTCCAGAACAACCATGACTACACAGAGAAACCCTGTCTCGAAAAACCATAAAGAAGCAGTACTGGAAATTAGGGCTATGAGAAATACATGCAGAGTTCTGTAGCATTTTCTGAGTTTATGGCATTTGCTGTAACAAAATATACAGTATGAACAATTTAAAAGGAAGGTTTATCTCTGCTCACAGTCTGTGTTTTAAGATTTATTTATTTATTTATTATGTATACAACGTGTGTTTGTATGTACACCTGCATGACAGAAGAGGGCACCAGATTTCATTTTAGATGGTTATGAGCCACTATGTGGTTGCTGGGAATTGAACTCAGGACTTCTAGAAGAGCAACCAGTGAGTGCTCTTAACCTCTGAGCCATCTCTCCAGCCCCAAGTAAATATTTCTAAAAATTAAAAAAAAAAAGAATGGTACTTTCCCCAGTAGTATAGTTGATGTTGGTTTCTTCCCTCCAGTTCAGATTCATTGACTGATTAAATATTTAATATATTCTCTACAGGGGCTGGAGAGATGGTTCAGTGGTTAAGAGCACTGTCTGCTCTTCCAAAGGACCCGGGTTCAATTCCCAGCACCCACATGGCAGCTCACAACTGTCTGTAACTCCAGTTCAAAGGGATCTGACACCTTCACACTGATGCACATAAAAGAAAATTAAATAAATTATTTAAAAAATATATATATTCTATACACTCTCAAGGTCTGCCATAGCTATCTAGCCTCAGTCTACTTTTCACCTTTAGGTATCACCTTAGGCCAAGCCACACCTCCTCTTCTCTGTTTGCTTCCATCTTTGAGCCAAGTAGCTAAAACCTAGGAGGCTCTGGTGATCTGGCCCCCTGCTGGCCCCAGAACATAATGCTTGGAGATAAATAGTGTGTCCTTTGCTGCTGAACTTTGGTGCTTCGTAGCAACAGCGCTTGAGCGATTCAGGTCTTTTTTCCAATTCATCTTCAGGGAGGTATTTATCCTTGTGGAAATAAGCCCCATGGTGGCAGATTTGGTCTGTTTTATTAGGGGTTCTAGAATTGTGTCTAGTACACAGTGAGTACTGTAATATATTGTTATATAATTACATTATTTGTTTTTATGTGCATTAATGTGTGCCATGGTGTCCATGTGGAGGTTAAAGGCCAGCTTTTGAGGGTAAACTCTCTTCTACCACGTGGGTTCCATTATAGAACTCAGGTGTCATTAGGCCTGGTGGCAAGCACCTTCATGTGCTTAGCCTCAGGACATTTTCTGAATGTTTTGCTTTCCTGCCACACAGTGTTATCTCATGTTTTGAGTGTTCTTGGTGAGATTCTTAACTCTTACTTGATAACCATAAAGTTGGAGCCCAGGCTGGCCCTGAACTCACTGTCTTGTCCCTCAGTCTCCTTAATGTTGGCCTTACAGTCTTTCAGCACTATGCCTGGTTTGAGCTCTTTTTCTGTAACTAGTGTTATTTAATTTCATGACACATTTCATTGTATGATTTTAAAGTAGAACATATTCACATGTTTGGGGGTGTTTTTGTTTGTTTGGGTTTTTTTGGGGGGGATTTTTGGTTTGGTTTTGGTTTTTGGAGACAGGGTTTATCTGTGTAGCCCTGGCTGTTCTGGAACTCTCTCTGTAGACCAGGCTGGCCTTAAACTCAGAGATCTGCCTGCCTCTGCCTCCAGAGTGCTGGAATTAAAGGTGTGCACCACTGCCTGGCCAACATATTCATGTGTTTTATTGAGCCTTTTATAAATGCAGATGTTTATGTGTAAAAAAGTTAACAAGTATAGTGGGAATAAAAATTCAGTTGTTTTTTTCCCAAGTGCTAGAAAAATCTCAGGCTGGATATTTGTTGCTTTTGGTATCAGATGTAAATGTTTGATTGCCTGGCCCTGTTACCTTTCTTCGAAGAGTAAAAGTTATTTGGAAATCTGGTTTCCTGAGTAAGTGAAGTGAGGAATCTCAGTGATTCTCACCATTAGAGGATATGCTTGCACATGTAAAGAATGTCCTGTTTACCTGCAGTTAATAAGTTCTAGAATATCAAGCCCTGGTACAAGCCAGACCTTCCTTTCGCCCCCTGTTTGCTCCTTGTTTGTTCCTGCTCAGCCTCACCTTTAAAAACAGCAGCTAAATAGTCAAATTCAGGTATTCCTGAGATGTTATTATCTTGCCCATATTGCCATATTTGATATTTAGACTGCAGATTCCAGTCATCTAGAGAGCACTTTTTTTCCCTACAAAACTGTTTTAGGAGAACCTTTGTTTTTTAAGAGTTTATGTTCACCCAGAGTTTTGCTTTAAGTCGTTAAATCCCCATTTGACTTTTTCATTGAATATGAAGGCTTTTCCATGCCTTAGTAGTGTAGAGGTGTCACTGAACTTTTTCTTTGCTGAACAGTTTTGTATTCTATTGCACCCACGTCTTTTTGGTTGTATTTTCCCTTCATTCTCCTAAAAAGGCAGTAGGGATTATGTGTGTATTAATTTACTAATTCTTTTTTTAATTAAATTTTTATTTTTTATATTAATTACAGTTTATTCACTTTGTAATTTACTAATTCTTTATGTTAGCCTTTGATCACTTTCTCTCTGTAGAATTTGCAGAAGAAACATAATAGTAAAATATCGGGGAATCATGGGAATGGAAGTAGACAGAAAAGAAATATTTTTATAGACAGCATCGTCTGATCTGTGTATCATTCATAGGATTGTTTGGAAAGAGAAAAGGGAAAGGAAGGAAGGGCTGATCCCTTTATGTTTTCATTTCCTGTCTCAGGACAAGGGCTTTAAGTCTCAAGTACTGTTTTCATAACACTTCCCCCGGCTTACAAATTCTTGGGACGCCCAGTGCCAAAAACTTTAGTTGTGTCTCCCCCTCCCTTTTTTTTTCAGGTTTTGTTTTAAGCAACAAAGGCTAAGAGTATGTGAGCCCACCCCATAACAACCAGAGACTTCTGTTTTGTCCAGATGTGTTTTGTTTGTTTTTGCAGTTTGTAAAAATGATTACTAAATAATAGCTGGCTATTATTAAAATTATGAATAGAGAGATCAGAGAATAAACCTCGCTTCCAGGGGTGGTTTTTTTTGTTAGCTTCAGGTGATTTTCCTAGTATTTGGTGGTTATTATAGCAGCGACATTCATATAGTGAAGTGCACAGTTCTTGGGTGTACTGTCCACCAGTAAATATCACATAACTACCAACCTCTCCTTACCCCATTCCTCCTTGCTGTTTTGCAGTTTGTTCTGGGTTTTTTGTTTTTTTTGGTGTTTTTTTTTTTTTTTTTTTTGGTTGGTTTGTTTGTTTTGTTTTTCTTTTTCAAGACAGGGTTTCTCTGTGTAGACCAGGCTGGCTGTGACCTCAAAGATCTGCCTGCGTTTGCCCCCAAGTGCTGGGATTAAAGGTTTGTGCCACCACATTCTGTCCAGGAGTCTTAGTTTTGAAGCTGCAGACTCAAACTCATGTTCTTGGTTATAGGGTATAAGTAAGTTACATTTAAAAAAAAATTACACACACACACACACTAAACTGGAGCCTGGGGAGATGGCTCAGTGGTTAAGAGCATTGGCGGCTCTTCCAGAGGTCCAGAGTTCAATTCCTAGCTACTACATGGTGGCTCACAACCATCTGTAATGGAATCTGATCCTCTCCTTTGATGTGCATGAAAACAGAGTGCTCATATACATAAAATAAATAAATCTTTAAAAATCTAAACTGAAATTTTCTGCTGTTTCAGCAGGTGACTCTCGTGTATGCCTATTAAAGCAGAATTATAGTTAAGAGCCAAGTTACTTTGACAGCCCTGGCCTTATTACATTAAAGCTGTCTGTTGTAGGAGGGTCTACAATATCTGTCCATGAGGGCCTAGAAGTTTTCATGAGAACTGTTTTTTTTTGTTGTTTTGTTTTGTTGCTGGTTTCTGTTGTTGCTGCTGTTGTTATTCGAGACAAGGTTTCTTTTTGTACTTGTTCTGTAAACCAGGCTGGCCTCAACTCAGAGATCTGCCTGCATCTGCCTCCTCAATGCTGGGATTAAAGGCACGCACCACTGCCTGGCAAGAGCTTTGTACTGAGATTTCATTGAGAGTCTATAGCCATCTGTTGTAGGCAATGTCTGTCCAGAAAGGCTGTGAGGTTTCTGTGAGTGCTGGTAGAGAGCTTCTTCACACAGAAGATGATATCATGAGAGTCCCAAGAAACGGGAGGAGGACTCTATCAAAATTCATTTTTAAATGATAGAATACATTTGATACAGATTCAAGATCTTGGGACCTGGGAGATGTCTGAGTGGGTAAAAAAGCTCACCCGTAAGACCCACTGAAAAGACCATTGCCAGCATTTCTGTGGTGGGGTTGCCCTGAAGCTCAAGGATCAGCATAGTAATAGAAACACAAGAGACCTTGCCTTTTGAAGGTGGAAGGCCAAAATGACTCCTGAAAGTTGTCTTCACACACACACTCACACATACACACACACACCCCAACCATTTAAGACATAAAAATAACTTCAAGATTATTCTGGCCGTGATTTTTAAAGATGGTGTTCTAGGGCAGCGATTGTAGCACAGTGTTAAGCCATGTCCCTGTGTGAGGGCCTGGGACAAATCTCTAGCTTCAGTCCTAGAGATTTTGAAAAACAAAACCAAAATACAACAGTGATTCTCAGGATGGGGAGTTGGATAGCAGATAAAAATGCTTACCGTGAAGCCTGCTGTTCTGAGTTTCTTCCTCAGAACCCACCTAAAGCAGGAGAGAACCAACTCCTTAAAGATATTCCCTGGACTTTGCCACTAGACAAATAAATAAATGTTAAAAAAAGTAAAAGAATTTTAATCTTTTTTAAATACCGTTGAGGGAGAGACATGATCATATTATATTCATGTATAAAATTCAAGTATATTTAAAGAACTGTACTAAAGTAATAACCCTTTTTCGAATACTATATATATATATTTCCTCCAGGAAATAAAAGATTGTCTGAAAAGTAGGAAGAATTCAGAAGTCTTACAGTTCTCCATGTCATTGTTGTTTTAAGATTATTCTTTTATGTGTCTGTGAGGATACGCCATGGGAGTCTGGGACCTGAGGCCAGAAGAGGCTATCAAACAGGTAGCCTGGAGTTCGAGATACAAGGAAGTTGTGAGCTGCCTGACTTGGGTCCTCTGTTAGGAGCAGGAGGTGCCCTTAACCACTGAGCAGTCTTTCCAGGCCCACATCTGTGTTCTCGAGACAGCGAGGGTTAAGAATTAGGTTATTTTAAGTGTAATATATATGTGTGCTGAAAGTCCATGTTTATTTGGGTCTGTCTTAAATAATGTGCTCACAAACTACTGAGCTAACATTTGGTGGAGTGGACTTAGATCCTTGCAGTAGCTGGTGTGTTGTATTTGTTAGAAATCAGTATCTCGATAGTTAGGATGACAGCAGTGAACATGCGCCAGCTGACTGGTGCGTCTAGCTTTGCTTGAGTGCTTCTTTTCCTGTTAGTCTCTAAAGTATCAGGTTGAGTCATATTTTTTAAGGATCAAAACCAGTGACATGGTAGCTTGATGACTTCATCTGGTAGGTCTGTTTTTGTTTACATTGTTAAGGATAAAATCAGACTACTTCAGGCTGGACTTAGTGTATGTTAGTGTAATCCCAGCACTCAGGAGGCAGGAGCAGGAAGAGTTTAAGGCCAGCCTGGGAATCATTGCAAGTTCCAGACCAGTCTGGATAAACATAGTAAGGTGTAACTCACATGTGTAATCTCAGAACTGGGGAGACTGAGGCAGGAGTCTAGGCATGCCTTAGAGGCCAGTCTGTATTACATAGTAAGCTGCAGGTTAATCTGGGCAAGGTGAGACCTGTCTCAAAAGAACAACAAACGTGCCATTTCTAACTCACTTCATTTTTATAATTCCTACTTAAAGTCAGTTGACTTCCTTCTCTCTATATAGCACTGACCTTGATTTTTTTTCCTACTCGGTGATGATTCTTCTATCATCAGTACCATTTTGCTAATCAAAATAAGTTCATTGAACTTTTTCATTTGTTGCATACATTTACTCATTAATTTCTACCCAGTGTGTTTGCCCACAAGTACTACTTAGAAAATAAAGCAGCAATATTGTTTCCTAGTAGCTAAGTTTTAAATTTTGAAAAATTGAACAGCAAGGTAGTTCAACCCTTAAAGGTGCTTACTGCCAGGCTTGGTGACCTGAGTTCAATTCCCCAGTCCCTTAAAGTAGAAGGAAAGAACTAACACCTCCAGGTTGTCTTTAATTTGAAAAACTGTTACTTTAGTAACCCAGTGGTGGCACACACCTTTAATCTGAGGCAGAGGTAGGTATATCTCTGAGTTCGAGGACAGGCAGGTCTATACAGAGAAACCCTTGTCTCAAAAAACAAGAAAAACAGTTGTTAACTTATTGGTGTTTGTTAACTTTTTAGACTAGGAACTAAATACCTCCTGCTGGCTTAAAGTCCTTGTGCCAAACAATTTGGCGTCTCTAGACTTGTTTCATTATGTGTAAAATATAAGTAGTACATTCTTTTGCAGCCCATTGAAAACAGATTAGTGAAGCTGTTATTAATTAGCAATTGTTGTAATTCTTCCCTTATTTGGCTATAACTGGGATGCTTAAATCATATTAAGAAGAGATTCTTATTCTGAGATAGGATCTTTATATATATATATATATATATATATATATATATATATATATATATATAAATTCAATTTACATCTTGGTCATAGGCACCTCCCTCCTCTCCTTCCAATCCCACCTTCCCTTATTCTTTAGAATAGGGTAGTCCCCCTACCCAGACACCCCAGCTCATCTATTCACATGAGGACTGAGTTTGTTGTCCTCCCCTGTGGAGTTGCTGTATAGCTAAGGATGACCATGAACCCATGATCCTCTAGCCTACAACTCCTGAGTTCTGGGATTACAGGTATATGCCCCTATACCAGGTTTATAAAGTATTGGGGATTGAACCCATGTTCTCAGTGTGTGCTTGGCAAGTGCTCTACCATTGAGTGATCAACTTGAAATTATTATATTATATAAAAAAATATTAATTTGAGGCTACGTGTTTCCAGCTTATCTACTATAGATTCTCAATTGTAGTGGATATGTCAGTGCTCTAATTCTAAGGACATTTGAGTTATCTGTGTGTCTTATCTTACGAACTGTATCCTTTTTTTTAATACAAATTCACTGAATTTCTAACATGAGTAATTTACTCCAACCTTCTCTTACTCGTCAGTATTTTGAATGAAAACAAAATATTTTTAGCATTGTGCAAATTAATTTTTTTTTTAATTTATTATCTTGTTTGGCCATCTGTTCCTAGGTTGACCTAATATAATATCAGTGCTTTGCCAGATATTTATTCAGTTAGAAATTAGAGAAACATTTTAAAATGCATTTTTTAATCCCACCACTGGGGAAACAGAGGCCAGCGGATCTATGAGTTTGAGGACAGACAGAGCTATACAGAAAAAAACAAAACAAAAACAAACAAAGCAAAATAAACTTGTATTTTGAGCCAGAGAGAGTTAAAATTGTGATTTAAAAAATATTTTTATGTTATATTTTTGTCCTAGATAGGCTTTTGCTCTCTGATAAAAGTTTTAAGGAAAGTGACTCAAAATTTGACATCTGGCAATGTGTGTGAAAGTATTTGCAATAGAGTGAGGCACATTTATGTTTATATTCTATACAGGTTAGTGTGCAAACTATTTTATGTTGGAAGAAAGAAGTTTGGTAGCACATGCCTGTAATACCAGCACTTGGGAAACTGAGGCAAGAATTCCAAGAGTTCAAGGACATCTAGACTACACAGTAAAAGTTATCTGAAAATAAGAATAAAAGACCTGACTAGATAAAAAAAGGCAGGGAAAATACTTCTTTTTTCTTCTATTTCTTAGTTTACTTTAGTTTTGTTTTTTTTCCTAGGCAAGGAATGTATACAACAGTTGGCTGAGAACACCAGGTATTTCCGGAGACGCCTGAAGGAAATGGGATTCATCATTTATGGCAATGAAGATTCCCCTGTGGTGCCTTTGATGCTCTACATGCCGGCCAAAATTGGGTACATTTTGTGGAAGGTCAAAAACTGGTCATTAGACAGAATATACTGGGGTTGGAATTGGGGAAAAGTTAGTTGGTCTTCCTGTGTTGCTACATGGGCAAGAGTTTGGTTTTGGTTTTGGTTTTGGTTTTTTTCCCTTGCTTGATTTTTGAAAGAAGATCTCACTGTGTAGCCCTGGGTGGCCAGGAACTCACTAGATCAAGATCTGCCTCCCAAGCGCTGAGATTAAAGGTGTGCGCTGTAAGACCTGGGGTCTCACAGCTCAGGAGTTCAAGATCGCGCCCTTCCCAGAAACTCCCCCAGACCAAGCAAGAGGTTTATTAACCATTGCACAATGGGGTCACCCCTGCTGGTCAGCAAAGAGTGGCACCGGGAGACAAAGGCCTTTAGGTTTTTAAAAGAAAAATTGCGGGAGATTTGAAGTTGCAGTCTTGGCAATTTAGGATTGGATGAGGAAGCTATAAAGTAAGATAATTGGTTAGTCTTAGGTGCTCAAGCTTGGCCAGTTCTGCCAAGTGTGGATGCAGCTGCAGTTGAATGTGGGGGTGGGTAGTTAGCTCATCCTTGAAGATTAGGGCTGAGGGCTCTTGGCTGGAGGTCAAATCTACTCAGAAGAAGTCTAGGTTCATTGCTAAGAAATGCTATCTCAAAGACAAGGGTCTGGTCCTTCTTTTTGCTGAGTGAAGGTCATTGCTTGCTTGCCTTTTTTTATATCTGTCCTCACAGATAGGGTCACATTCCTCCATTCTCTGGAAAGGTACTAAGAGGCTTTAGCTTAACCTGGACCTAAAACTCAGAACTATAGGCTTTAGAAGACATACAGGTTACAAAATTAGTCTAACCCTTTCAGTGCCACCATACCTGCCATGGGTAGTCTCTTTTTATTCCCAAACATTGTGAGCAAATTAAGGGAAGACTTTAAAAAAACAGAAAAAGAAAAAGAAAGAGTCGCATAAGCCAATGGAAAGATTAAAAACAGCATAGTTTGGTAAACAAAGCCAAGTTAGAATTCATTATTTAGTCAAGATTCGGGTGTAGAATAAGGCCACAAGACAGCTGTGGTGAAGTTTTGTACAAAAATTTTGGAGTTTGAGTAACCCACTAGCCTACAGAGCCTCAAAACAGCCTGTACCCCAGAGGCAGCTTTAGTCCCAAGTATGGCTTTTTGTTTTTAATTTCTGGTCTAGAGGGCCAATTCTAGTCAGCCAGCCACTCTGGCTACAGCAGAGAGATGTCCCTGTTATAAAGGTCCTCCCTCTTCACAGTCTGCAAACTTGCTGAAAGAGGACTGAGGCTTTAACACATTTATTTTGAAATATTAACCACTGTTATATTTCAGAAACAGGCCTAAAGCAAACTTTATCAGAATTGGTTTTTGCTAGTTACATTTCTCCACCTTTGTGAAGGAATGACTACCAGAAAACTGAATAAACAATTTTTAGAACCATCAGTTTTAAGTGTATACACCTATGTCATCAGATATCCGGCCAGCAAGCCCTGGTACTGGCTGCTATTTAACACTTCCTTGTTTGTTTTTTGTGGTGGTTTTTCTTTTTCGAGGCAGGATTTCTCTGTGTTGCACTGTCTGTCCTAGAACTGTGTAGACCAGGCCAGCCTAGAACAAGGGCTGGGATTAAAGGCATATACCCTCATGCCCAGCTGCTTCATGGTTTCATTTCTTGTTTTCCCTTTGTAGCGCCTTTGGAAGGGAGATGCTGAAGCGGAATGTTGGTGTAGTTGTGGTGGGATTTCCTGCTACCCCGATCATTGAGTCCAGAGCCAGATTTTGCTTGTCAGCAGCTCATACCAAAGAAATACTTGATACTGTAAGTACCTCTGTTCAAGTGCCTCTGTTCAGTAGTAAAAGGAATTGTGTATCAGACGGTATTAATCACCTGATGTTCTTGAGCACCTAGGATCTTACTGGTGAGACAGTGACAGGCATTTTAAAATGCTATTTAAAATGGCTATTTGAAAGCAGCATCTTCCAAACCATCCTCCAAATCCAGTTCCGAGTTCTGGAGGACTGTGCAGCTTCCTCTGTATTGCTTTGTGGCAGGGTCCTACAACTCACTATGCACCTACCCTAGAGATAGATCCTCTGCCTCAGCCTCCTGGCTGCTGGGACTGTAGGTGTGAGCTTCCTCTCTCAAATGAGCTTCCAACTGTACTGTTGTCTCCCCTGTGATACAATCTAGAGCAGGACAAGTCTCCTTCCTCTCCAGCTGTTTCTAATTTACGCTTTCTCTATGTTACGCTCAGAAATTTTCCTTACTTCACCCTTTCCTCCTTGTGTGGCTGCTGCACTTTGGTCACAGCTCTACTTAAAGGAGCCTTGCTTGGGTGTTCCCTGGGCACACCACATACATACATACACAAAAGCACACAGCTCGCAAAGTTCTTTAAACTGGTAATGGTTTTGTTGTGGTTTGGGGGTCATGATGTTGTGCTTTTTATTTGTTTTTCTTAGTTGGACACAGACTGCTCTCCAACTCCCAGGGACTTGTCTGTCCCTGCTTCCAAAGCACTGAGATTACATACCTGTGCCAGGAGATCAGCTAAGATCCACTAATCTTAAGGAATTTTGTCATTGCTTGCTTTTTAAAGTATTATAATAATTTGGTTGACATCTGTTTGTTTTGTTTTTTTAAGACAAGGTTTCCTTATGTAGCTCTGGCTGTCCTGAAGTTCATTATGTAAACCAGATGGTTTCTAACTCACAAAGATCACCTCTCTCTGTCTCCTGAATCCTGGGATTAAAGGGGTACACCACCATGCCCAGCTAACATTTTCTATTTAACAGCTGAAGGTCTTTTGACCTTTCTTCCCTATATCTATAAAATGAAATTTCTCTCATTAAAAATATATCCCTGGAGATGGGCATGATGGTGCACGCCTTTAATCCCAGCACTTGGGATGAAAGAGGCCGGTGGATCTCTATGAGTTCAAGGCCAGCTGGGTCTACAAAGTGAGTCCAGGACAGCCAAGGCTACATAGAAAAACCATGTCTCGGAAAAAAAAAAAAAAAGAAAAAACAACACAAAAACAAAACAAACAACAAAAATATAATAATACTAAGTGGTTTTAATAATCCCAGCATTTAAGTTGAAGCAGGAGGGTTTCAAGTTTGAAAACAGCCTAGGATACATAACAAAAACTTTCTGAAAAAAAAAAAAAAAATAAGAAAACAAAACAAAAAAAATGTTCAGGGTTCTTTTTGTTTTTTGTTTTTTTTTTTTAACACTTTACTAGTGATTCCTCTTCATTCTTTGAGTGTCCAGTACAAGCTCCAGTATGGCCAACTGCAGGTGCTGTGTGTGAGCCTGCTCCCACCACATTTTGACATTACCTACATGTGTCCAGTTTGTTGATCCCATTTCTTTTTCTCTAGTTGGGTTATGCTTTTTAGATAGTTTTCCATAGCTTTTCTCATTTTTACTGAAAATTTTCTGCACTGATGGGGGGGCATTATAATTACATTTCCACTTTTCTTTACTCCCTCTAACCCCTCCCATCTTGGTCTTATTCAAATTCATGACCTCTTTTTGTTGTTGTGGTTGTTACATGTGTGCATGTGTTAAGAGTATATCCATAAATAATACATAAAATCAGCACATAAAATACAGACTCAATAAAGCTCTTCTTAAAAATGCGAAGGACAAGTGTATCAGCTGTCCAAGAATATTCCCTTACTCAGCCACATAATAGTGGGGGTTTTCTCTCTCTCTCTCTCTCTCTTTTCCTAAAAACCCATCTTACCCTTAGAATACACACAATATACAAAAATACTATTAAAGCTAATAAATGGTTTTGGCAAAGTTGGTAGGTAAAAAAAAAATACCTTGTACCACATTAGTATTTCTATATTCCATCAGTAACCAAATGAAAAGGGAGTCTCAGGCCAGATATGGTGGTGTCAACCTTAGTTCCAATACTTGGGAGGCTGTGCAGAAGGATCACAAGTTCAGGGCTAGAATGAGTATGTACAGGGCCCTGTTTTAGTCTGAACATCTGGGTCAGGTAGGCAACTAAGAATAAGTTTAACCAAGGAAGTCTTTACCTTGTAAACTAGTTAAATTTATCCTTAATAAGCTGGGTGTGGTTTTATACACCTGTAGTCTCAGCTGTTTAGGCAGAGGCAGGAAGATCCCTTGATCTAAGGAATTTGAAACCAGTCTTGTCAGCATAGTGAGATGCCATCTCAAAAAAAAAAAAAAAAAAAAAAGACGCAATAAGCATTTAGATTTGTATGCCAAAAACTGTAAAACATGGCTGAAAACTCAAGTAAATGTAAAGACAGTTCATGGTTATAGATTAAGAGAATGAATGTTATTAGAATGTCAGTATAGTCAGTCATTTAAAGATCCAGTACAAATTCAGTCAGAATTCAAGTTAGACTTTTTGCATAAAAGGAAAAGCTGGTCCTCAAGTTTATATGGAATTGTCAGTTCTCCCAAAGAGCTGAAATGGTATTGAAAATGAAAGTTGGAGGACTCATACTTACCAGCTTTAAATCTAATTACAGCAACTAAAGCAGCAGGTGAACGCCAGCACAAGGTCCCCAGGAGCGCTGAGAAAATGCCTTAGCATCTGCTCAGCGGATTGCTAACATAAGCCAGGGCAGGCAGTACACAGAGGGAAGTTTGTAAAGCAAGCACCACTAGACAGGTTGCCTCTTTCACCAGGGTGGTGAAGCTGCCACCCCTGCATCCTGGACAGACCTTCAAAATGAGCTAAGTGAAAGAAGCCAGACACAGAATCTGTGTCTTAGGTTTGCACTAATAAGGAATGTCCACAGTGGGTGGCTCTGCAGTGTCAGAAAATACATTGGTGGTTATGAGAACTTAGGGGAAAGCAGGTATGCGGAGCAGTAAACATGCTGAGTGTGGGGGTTAGTCCCAGCACTTGGGAGGCAGAAGCAGGCACATCTCTGAGTTTGAAGCCAGACTGGTCTACAAAGCAAGTCCAGGACAAATCAGGGTCACACAGGGACTGTCTCAAGAAAGAAAGAAAGAAGGAAAGAAAAGGAAGTAAGGAAGAAAAAGAAACAACTAGTGAAGTGCTGAAAGTCACACTGGGATAAGATTATACTAGAAGCGCTGAATGCGTCTTCTCAAAAGTAGGGTTCTGTAGAATCTAGATCATACTTCAATATTTATTTTTCCACATACTGGGAAGAATAATGACATCAGCTGTGGAGAGGGCAGCTGTGTTTTTCCTCCCTCAGTCTGTACTGCATATATGTTTCTCTTACCAGCTTATCTAACTATGCCTTGAGCCAGAGATCACTGTAATTGTTTGCTAATAAATGGTACAATATAGTAGTTCTTTTCTCCTAATGTAACCAAATAACCTCACACAAGGGCCAGCAGTTTCTATTACAGATTTGTTCTTTCTATAGATAAAACTTATCTGAGGCATATGTGGTGGCATATGCCCATAGTCCTGGGTGCACAGAAGGCTGAGGCAGAAGGATCACTGAGCTCAGGAGTTCCAGATCAACTTGGGAAGTTTATTGATATTTCACATCAAATAACATGAAATCAAAAATCTTGTGTGAAATACTTGATATGGGAACAGAACTCTTACCTAGATGCCTTGGGCATTGTGAGTTTGTTTTGGCTCATTGCCTATCTCTAACCACTTACCTTTTCACACTGATGAAGAAAAATAATAGGGACTCCTGAAGTCACAGTTCATGAATGTCCTTTCTTTTGTGTTTTAAGTCATGTATGCCTTTGTTTCAAATTTATAAATCTGTCAGAGTAAAGGAAAGAAATGGCCAATGGGTTCTCTCTTCTGAAGGTCAGAGCTAACTGCCCAGGTCGTCTTCAGTTAAGCCTGGCCTCAGGGGCAGCACTGTTCTGATAGCAAAGTGAAGTTCAGTTCTTGCTCTTTATGTTTACGTTTTAGAATAAATAATATTTTTATGTTGAAATACAAAAGGAATACTGTTAGTGTTTTGTTTCCGCATACTGGCTTCAAAAATGAAAGAGCAGGCAAATTCACCAGTGTGCTAGTAAACAGTTCTAAAATACACATTTTCTTTAAAATATTTTTATACTTAATTTATTGTGTTTTACTTGCATATGGAGATCAAAGGGCAAGGTGCAGGCGTTGATACTTTGCATTATGTGGGTCCTGGGGATTGAGCTCAAGTGAAGCTGAGTTTAAGGTGCCTTTACCTGTTGAGCCAATCAGAGACCCAAGATGTGCATTTTATTTTATTTTATTTTATTTTATTTTATTTTATTTTATTTTATTTTATTTATTTGTTTATTTGTTTGTTTGTTTGTTTTTATCTCGAGACAGGGTTTCTCTGTGTAGCCTTGGCTGTCCTGGAACTTTCTGTAGATCAGGCTGGCCTCAAACTCAACAGAGATTCCCATGCCTCTGCCTCCCTGGATGTGGGATTAAAGGCATGGACCACTGCACCCTGTTTAAGGTGTGCATTTTCAGAAAGAATTATAGATATAATCCCAACAGGAAGCCCAGTCTCTTTCATACAAGAGCCTTTTAAGCCTTTGTAGTGTATAGTTGGATACTTACAGTCCGTTTTCACGGCCAGGCCTGAGCTCTTGTTCAGATGCTGTTCCTGCCGCACCTTTGTGCTTGGATTCAGCATGTCCCACCAAGATAGCCTTGCCACTGTTTCAGCTCAGGAGAGCCTTGGGTGTGCTCACTGGTACCCTGCTGGGCCCACTGACCTCTGTCTGGTGTGCTTTAGGCTTTGAAGGAGATAGATGAAGTTGGGGACCTGCTGCAGCTGAAGTACTCACGCCGCCGGCTAGTGCCTCTGCTGGACAGGCCCTTTGACGAGACTACCTACGAGGAGACAGAAGACTGAGCCTTTCTGGTGCTCCTAGAGGGGGCACTCACTCCCAGGACAGCGTGTGGCCTCTCTGAGCCAGTTCCAGGAACCACACTTCAGGGACCACCTCACGTGAAAGACATTTCTGAAGCTACTGAAGGTGGCCACCTCCACTCCAAATAGCATTTTGTAAATAGTAAAAAAACAAACTGCTTCACATTCTTCCTTTGTTTGCTAAGTCTCACCTTTATATATAAATATATATATATATATAAATGATTACTTTGTCCATTAAAAAATGTTTTATTTTATAACTATTTTACTTGTGAAATCATGCTGACCCTTGCCTGTGGCTTCTGAAACAGGTCTTCCCCACTCCAGCCGCCTCATGGGCTTGGATCCATCTAGACTTACTTCTGGCCCTGGCTCCCAGCCTCGAGACTCACTGGCCCCTCCCTGGGGAGCAAGTGCCTTCTGCTGACTTCCCATCCAGGTCTCAGAGGTGCCCCCGTTGTAACCCTTATTTAACCAGTCAAGTTAATCAACCAAAGCATTGTGTCTTTAGTCTTAAGTTAAATGTTAACAGTACCGAAAGATTTATTATGTGACTTCCCCTGGCCACCCCTCCCAAGACTGGTCTCTTTTTTTATTCTGGTCACCCAACAATCCACTCATTATCAGATCTTTCTTCATACAGTCATAGGCTGAAGATGGATCCAAATATTTGGTTCTTTCCCACATCTAACCTTAATGCTTCCCACCTCAACATTGTTCCAGCCTCTGGCTGCTTCTGGGTCCAGATTAGGATTTGACCCGATAAAGGCAAGTATTGGTCAGATCTTTGCTCATGTTCCACTTCACCATTAATGGTATAAGTTTTCCGTGTAGATGCTGACCGCACTTGAACAGTGCTCTTCCAAATGCCAGTTGTTCCACTCCTCCTGTCCTAAGATGATTTTACCCAGCATCTGGGGCTTCCTTCTCTTGTGCTTCCATTTTATTTTATTTTTTCCCCTTTGAGAAATTCTGATCAAATACCTCTTTCCTAAACTGGAATAGCCTGTCTCCACTGGGTCAGGGACTCCTTCTAGACTTTGTGCTGCTTGACCAAAGAACACATCTGAAGAGCGCCATTTTAAAGTTGTTTCTTTTGACCAAAGCTTAATTGAAGAGAACTTTTGGCTTTATTGTACTGAAGATGGATTTGTCTTTTAGTAGTGATCAAGTGTTATAGGGAAAGATTGAGAATAGAATGGAAAACAAAAACCTGTTTAAAAGTACATTTTATATGTCATTCTTTAAGATTATTCTTGTTATTGATAAAGATGCCCAAACCAAGTTCTCTCGGAGACCTTATTGTCAGCTGCACATAGGTGAAAGAGAAGATATCAGCAGTATTGTCTGTGAAGCTCTGTTCTCATGCCCTGGGTCCCAGTTCTCTTTGGTTCTCTTCACATCTGTGAGCTTTCAGCCCTTGAGATGTTTTAAGGTTGTATATGAATTTTTTTAAAGAACAGAAATGGGTGAACAAGCTGGGTATGGTAACCTATCCCTTTAATCCAGCTCCCAGAAGGCAGAGGCAGGAAGATCTGAGTTCGAGGCTAGCCTGGTGTACATACAGAAGTTCAGGACAGCCAAGGCTACAGTAGTGAAACCTGCTGAGAGAGAGAGACAGAAAAAGAATAAATAAAAACCACAGAAAGAATCAAGAACTATATTTATAAAGATTTCATAAGTCAGTTCTGTAAAGCTCGAACACCTTGCTTCTTTTCCCCCTGGAGAATCCCACTGGAATACCAAGTATTTTGCACTGCAGTTACTATTTAATAATGTAGACATAGGGCTTACAAAAGTAACAAATTGAAGCAATGAACATACCTACTAGTCTTTTGGCTTACATAAAATCACTTCAAATTAAAATGCTATTATAGGCATTTAAATTTTTATAGATGTATCACTTAGTTTGTGTAAAGTTTATTTCAGGCTAAATGTAATTAAATTACAAGGTTTTTTTTAAGACACAAAACTGTGAGCTATCCTTGGTCTCTACTTTCTAGAGGACAAAATGGTATATACACATTATATGTGGCTGGTTATTTGTAAATCTGTAATAGAAATCTCAGGTCCAGTCAAGTCATAGATCATTATCCCAATTTGGGGGAGATACAAGGGTATATTAGTTCAGCATCTGAGAAAGAGTAGAGGTCTGGGCCTTAAAGAGATTCAAACCTACGTAAGTCAGCCATCACCACCAAGCTGTCTGTGCTTTGCCTCATGCTTTTCATTGGTGGCTGTACTTCCTCATTTAGTGGTTATGAGACCCATTTCTCATCTCACATCAGAAACCAGATCATCAGAATCATGCAGAAGATGTGGCCCAAGGGCAGTGACTGTCTCTCTTTAGACTGTCTTTGTTTAAAGGATCCAGCCCTCTCCTGTCCTTCATTCACTGTCTTTAACTCTTCTGGTCCAGGCAGGGTTTCAGAATCAAGCCTCTCCCTTGTGTCCTCACTTCTGGCCCACACCCTTTCATAAGCTGAAGGGTGGAGCATCCTCGTGGTGTTCTGCCTCTGATCCTTTAGTCCCCATTCGGTGTCTTCTGCTTCTTGGTGGTTGGGATTCTGGCTCCAGAGAAGACTGCCGTGTCCTAGTGCAGCATTTGGAGAGCTGTAGTGTAGGCAGGCCGTTCCTTGCATGCACAGCCATGCATTTCAGTGTTTCTCCCCTTCTTAGTGAAGGGCATCCATAGGTGAGTCTCTGATGACCGGTAGGGCATGGACAGATTACCACTGCTGAGTAATATACCTTGCAAAAAGCTGATTTAGATTTCCTAACTTTTTTTGGATAAAGCAGGAAATGATATCTACTACCACCCTGTTTTTCCAAATTGATGACGCTGCCTAATTATTTGTAGTATTCTGACAAGACCTCATAAAAAAAGAATAAAAGCTGGTCCTCCTGTGTAAAATGGCTGCTGTGGGTCAGGTATGGTGCATACCTATAATCCCAATATTCAGGAGACATACGAGGATGTTTTCGAATTCTAGAGTATCCTGTGTTACAAAGGGAGACTCTTATCTCACCAGAAAGAAAGAAAGGGGAAAGAAAAAAGAGTGGATTGCTATGACATGATGCCAGAGCACTGTTCCCCCAGAGTTGTAGGTAAGAAACAGCTGGGTGTTTGTGTCTCTTTGCTTCAAATATGGGGCTAGTTAGGAAAAGGAAGAGAGCAGCAGTTTTCCTCTCTGCCTGTGCTATGATGATCAGGAGCTGTGGAGTTGTTTCTTACAGGTAAATTCACCTTATCCTGGAGCTATGAAGGGAGAGGTTTATGAATATGAATTCTGGTTGGCACTTTATCAAAGAATCTATAGCTGGCACCCCACCTGCCCATCCCTGGACCCAGAACCTATGGATGAGCTATTACCTGCTTAACAGTAAGCTCAGTGCCCAGCAGGCATCTTAATCCATTAAGCCGGTCAATCAAAATACCTTCCATGTGGAGAAAAGCATGTCCTTCCTCCCCTCTGCCTTATCCACATGAAATGTGTGCTCGGGCATCTAGCCAACTGCTGTGTCCAGCCAGAAAGCCAACTAAAGAGAGCACAGAAAAAAGAGAAATGCCAGGGCCTGCCCGTGATCCTTTCCCTTATCTTGACTACAAAATACTATTGTTCCTGTTGTAGTTTTCAGTGACTTCCAAGCTGCTTTTGGTTTGAAGCATTTCTAGGAAGGAAACACAAGGATCCAGATTAAGCCCTAGTCAAAGTGACCATTTTCATCTTTGCAGAGTCTGAAGATTTCACATTCACAGCTCACCCTTAGGAGCAGCTTGGTTGGGGGAGCTGTGGGCAAGAATTTGTTTACTATGGTGTGGCCTTAAACTGTTAATTGTTTCTGATGAATTATAATAAACTAACCCTGAAGAATGCTGTGGCTCTGCCCTGCAGTCACTGTTCTTAATGAAGCAATGTCTAAAGCTTTCTTCTTTTGGAGCAGTTGTGGGAGGTGGAGTGAAAGGCGCCTGTAGGAACAGCGCCCTGATGTGCTACTCACTGCTTCTTTACCGCCTGCCCTCTTCCTGAGTGCAGAGGAACTCCAGTCAACTCAAAGGTTAGAACAAATCCCAGGATTCTTGTGCAGAATCCTGGTGGACCCAACCAAGTGGAGGATGTACCGGGAGGGGTGGAGTCGTGAATTACTTACGTCCCCTTCAACATTGTGCCTCAGGATTAGTTTAGCCAGTAGTTGGACTTGAGAGCTTCCTTACTGGTTTTTCTTCACAGGACATGGAAACCTCTCCTATTAGTTTAGCCTGCATGCCCACAGTCTCAGTGATCACTCTCTGTGCAAAGGCAGCTAACAAGGGATGGGGGAAAGAGAACAGGTGTCTGTGGGAGAGCTAAATCAGGGCGGTCCTGTTGATCCACGCTTTCCCACTGTCCACGTTGCTGCCAACTAGAATCTTCAAGGGGTCCTCTGATGCTAACCCTTTCCATTGCTGTAATGTTCTTATTTGGGAACGTGAGCTTTTTAATTTTAGTAATGTCTTACAATTATCACTCTTCTGTAGCATTTTATATCAGATGACTGTGAAGCTATACACAGTAGGTTGTGAAGGATATCAATTTTCAGAGTGCATGTTAAGAGTTAAAGGCCCTACTTGAAATGAATCATCCCACAAATACTGTTTTACCCTAATAAAATAATTTAGAAATACAGACACCTGCCTTTATTCCTTCAACCAATAAATATCAGGTTTTAACTCGATGCCAGCAAATGTGCTGGACATTGTCAGCAACAGCGATGAAAAGATGTGGACAGTATGTGAACACATCATTTTAAAGGGCCTGAGTAAAAAACCCAACGTGATGACAGAAACGGGTAACACAGAAAACTCATCGGAGGAAGTGGAAAGTCTGTGACAGATTTCGGTAAAAGAAGACCTCAGTTGGGAAGCAGAGGCAGGAGGATCATTGCAAATTTGAGGGCAGGGGGAACAACCAGTGGGCAAGGCTAGAGAGGCAGTTTGTCAGAGGACAGTTTGTAGAAAGACATCACTATCATTGTGGGATCCCAGATCTGAACTCAGTATATCAGGCTTGATGGCAAAGTGCCCTTACCAACTGAGCCATCTTGCTGGCTAGAAAAAATAAATTGTGAGAGTTGAAAAAGATAGCAAGCTTTTGTGTGAACACTGACAAGTCGATAAAGTTTGTATATAAACTCAAAGGACCTAGAATAGTCTAAACAAGTTTGAAAATGGCTCATACTGCCTGAAGCCTTTAAAACAAACAAAACCAAAACACTGGTGGTCTTGGCTTTAGGGGGCCTGTGGATCACTAAGCTTGACAGAGTCCAAAGGCAGACACAAATGTAATGTCACTTGATTTTCAACAAAAGGTCCACAGTACTTCAATGAAGAAAATAAAATTGGTGCAACTGGAGCAACCAAATACCCATATGGGGAGGGAGGATGACCTTTAACCTTCATATACAATAATTAAAATGGGTTATAGAAGTAAATATGAAAATGATAGAGCTGGGAAAGTAGTTTGCTGAATAAAGTGCTTGCCACTCAAGTATGAGAGCCAGCGTTGAGATTCCCAGCACCCACCAATGCCAAGTAGCCAGACTAGATGAACCTGTAAGTTCCTTGTTCAGAGAGACCCTGCTTTGGCAAATAGAATGAAGAGCATCCAACCTCAAATGCAAATACATACACACACACATACACATGCGACAATTGTCCTAAAAAACTAACAACAACAAAACCCTAAAACCTAAACCAACAAATTCACTAAAAGTTGGTGGCTCAATGGTTAAGAGCCCTAGCTGTTCTTCCAGAGGACCTGGATCTGATTCCTAGCACCCTCGTGGCAGCTCACAACTATGACTAGTTCCAGGGGATCCAGTACCCTTTCGTGGCCACTGCAGGCACTAGGCATGCATGTGGCACACAGACATACATGCCGCCGAAATATGCATACATAAAGTAAATTTTTTTGGAGGGTGATTGGTTTTTTGAGATAGTTTCTCTACGTAGCCCTCGCTGTCCTGGAACTCTTTAAACCAGGCTGGTCTCAAACCCACAGACCCACCTACCTCTGCCTCCCAAATGCTGGAATTAAAGGTCACCACTGTCTAGCATCATGATTTTTTTTTTTTTGTAGAAATAAAAATAAGCACATGCAAAAGAGTCTAACTCATTAATGAGCAAGTAAGATACAGAAGAACAGAAATTTGCAGATGAGCCGTATTAGGAATGAAGGTGCAAATGAAGGCACACTGATTTCTTCCATACTTCACGTAGACATCAACTGAATTTCCACGAGGCAGGACAGCATTTACATTCCAATAGACAAGAGTCATTTTGCTTTACTACTGGTTGCTACAACGTGTAGCAATATAGCTCAACGACAGTGGATCATGAGAGGAATGGTAAGGATACACTGCCCCCCCCCCCATTTTTCATGCAATTTCTTCATATTGCACAGAGGAAGCAAGAGACATAGGAAGGTTCTACGTCACAGCTATGATAGTCACATTCGTGCACTTTTAAAAATGCTTGCATGACGCCTTAAGTAGACATAAGAGAACAAATTGTACAAACTGCTTCTCCTTCCACCCTGTGGAGTCCAGGGATGGAACTCGGGTGGTTGACAGAAAGTCCCTTTACCATTACCATCTCACTGGTATGAATCTATACACCTTCCTTCCTTCCTTCCTTCCTTCCTTCCTTCCTTCCTTCCTTTTTCGGAACAGGGTTTCTTGAGGTAGCCTTGGCTGTCACCTGGACTTGATTTGTAGACCAGGCTGGCCTCAAACTCTGAGATCCACCTGCCTCTGCCTCCCCAAGTGCTGGGATTAAAGGTGGGTGCCACCACGCCCAGTTGTATCTATACATTTCTTATAATTCACTGGGCCATACAGTTAAAGTGGATATATGTTATTTTAAATTTTATCTATTTGCATGCGTGCATGTGAGTGTGTGTGTGTGCATGCATAGTGCTCATTAGAGGCCGGGAAATGGGTGTCAGAACCCCTAAAACTGGAATTCCAGACAGGGGTTGTATTAGCTTAATTTTCTGTTGCTCTAAGAAAATACCATGACCAAAGGCAGCTTATAGAAGACTTTATTTGGGAACTTCCAGTTTCAGAGGAATGGGAGTCTACCACCATCCTGGCAGAGCACATAGCAGAAGACAGGCCAGCATGCTGCTGGAGCAGTAACTGAGAGATCTCATCCCAATCCACAAACAGGAAGCAGAAGGCACACTGGGAATTCCTTGAGTCTTTTGAAACTTCAGAACCCTCGACAGTGACACACCTCTTCCAACAAGCCACGCCTCCTAATTCTTCCCAAACAGTTCTATCAGCTGAGAACCAACTATTCAAACATACGTGCTTACAGGGACCATTCTCATTCAAACCACTGTAAATCCAGGCATGGTAGTCTATGCCTTTATTCCTTGCACCTGAAAGCCAGATCAGGTGGGTCTCTGTGAGTTCCAGGACAGCCAGTGTTCTCTTCACCACCGAGCCATCTCCCCAGCCCCTAAAAAAAATGGGTATATTTTATTATATCAAACTGTGCCTCAGTGAAATTGGTCAAAATTAGAAAAGATGTCGGTTTCATGGCAGTAAAGGGTGGGAAAAATGTGAGAACAAGACTAGACAGACACAGCAAGATCCCTTTGGCTATTCAGACAGTCCAGACCAGGGGGAGGGGCGTGGAGCGGAGTAGCAGTTATTGGCATGGAGACAAATATGAATGAACGAGTGAATGAATGAACAAACTATCTTCAAAGTCGCATTTCATCTGTCAAAAGGATGGCTGCAAGGCAAAACATCTGGGGTAGATGTGTAAGTATTTATACCAGAAAAATTCTTGTCTAGTAAATGCAGCTTTATTAGAAGCCACTCAGGGCCTAGGATTCTGTTGGCTAACATTTCAGTATTTATCATGTATCAGGCAGGCACCTTCTTAGTTGGTTCATGCGAAATTGCCAGTGTTACAGCTCATTGGCCGACCTCGGACTCAGGTTGTCAAGCCGGGGTCACAACCATTCGGTTCTGCTGCCATGGAGAACAGGAGTAACTTCGAAACAACAAAACCCAGTGAGGCTCAGAGTTTCATTCGGCTCCAGCCACTCCTGAGCGCAGCTGGCATACTGGCCACCCTCTCCACGGCCACCAGATTCGCTTCCAGGCTCCCTCCTGCGTCCCTCCCAGGTGGGCATCCCCTTGATTGCATCCTCCGTCCTAAACGCATCGCCCCACCCGGATCGTTAGGATTCCAGGGCTGTGCCTCAACTCTGGGGTCCTAATTGCTCAGACGTCGCCGCTCTGCTGCTTGCTGTGAAGCCCCAACCCAACGGTCTGCCAGTGGGAGCTGGGCCTTCCCCAGCGATCAGCGAGCGACACCAGCTGCAGGACGGCTTCTCCGACCTCTGCACCCAAGCCTCCCCCACCCCACCCACCCGCTGCCCTAGGAGGGGCTGTGGCTTGTGTGGTCTCCTGGTTTTGACAGTCCTAAGAGCAGTGCGGCGGGTTCCCGGTCCCAGGCAACGCCGGGACCCTGCAAAGCCGCCTGGCGAACCTACCTACCTCGCTGCACGCACAGCTTTGCCTGGGTCCCAGAGACCCGTGCCGCTCGCGTAGCCGCCAGCCGCGCCGTCGGGGAGCGCTACTGTGGCGCCGCAGCCTCCCCGCCCCTCCGCAGCGGCCGCGCGGGGCCGCACAAGCGCCGGGCGGCAACTTTGCCGGGACAGGAATTCGCTTGGGGCCGCGACGGCGACAGCGGCGGGGGACTGGGGGCGGGGGAGGCCGCCAGATCAAAGGAGCCACCCGCGGGGCCCGGACGAGTCCGTGAGCGCCGAGGGGCCCCTCGGGGAGGGATTGGGGTGGGGGCCGGGGGTAGGGGGAACACACGAGGGCCGCTGACCCCGCTCGCAGACCCATGCTCCCCGGCCGCGCGCCCCCGACCGCGCACTCCCGCCGCCCCTCGCGAGGTCCCCCGCGCGGCCGGACGGGGCCTGCGCCGCAGCCCTCGCTCCCGCCCCTGAAAGAGGCGAGGCGGGGCGCGAACGCGCTCCCGAGCCAGGCGGCCCCGGCACAGCAGCCTGTGCAGAGGGACGATGCGGCCACCGCCCTGCCGAGCGCCGCTCCCGCGCGCCTTGATGCTGCTGGCCGCGCTGCTGGCCGCCGGCCGAGGGCTCCCCCTGAGGAAGCGGGGTCCCGGGGGCCACTTGAGGATGGCGGAGGTGAGTGATGAGCGGGGCTGGGGCCACCCAGGGCGGGGTGGGCGCCGCACGATGGCCAGGTGCACTGAACCTGCAGGAGTTTCCACTCCCCACGCGTGGCCCTGGCGACGCTGTAACGTGCGGGCTGCAGAGGAAAAAGTTGACTTTGGTGCCCGCTCAGCGGTGGCCCGGCTTCCTGAGTCCTGTGCACCTCTTCCTGGCCCGGGGCGAACCTCACCTGCAGCCACGCCGTCCTGAGAAGTCATGCCAGGGTGGAGAGGGGAGACTCCAGAGCTCTGTGGACTGGTGGCCTGTGGCTGCCAGGCGATCCCCCTGTGGCAGCCGCTTAACTCTAAACTCTGACCAGCCAAAGGTTCGAGATTTCCACTGGGAGGTGAGGCAGGCTGGAAGCAGTCACACCTTGCTGGGTGTGAGCTGTCAGCCAGACTATGACCTTTCGGCAAAGGTGAGCAAGGGGAGTGCTTGGCTGTGTTAGAAAGGACAGGGGTCAATCTCTGCGGTCCAGCCTGAAGCCCTTCCCTCAAGGTGACAGCGGACACTACCCATCCGCATTTCCATGGGGGCTTGTTTGTATGCAAGAGCCTGTCTGATGGGTCCTTCTTGCCCAGAGCTGTTCTGGAGGAAGACCTCCATCTCCAAGATGGGGAAATTGGGGACCAGGACCTGTAGGAAACCGGAGATGGTGAAGGCTAAACTTGGGTAGGAGGAGTTTGGGCCATATAGTCCCAACTCCTGAAACCCTCCAGAGGATGGGAAGCGCCCTTAAGCTTATGTCCTATGGCCCTTCAGTATCACAAACCATTGTCACCCCTAAGACATTTTTTTTTTCCTCTCTCCTCAAGTTCCCAGCTTTCCCTTGATAGGAATGCGTCCTGTAAATTACAGGGCTGAGCTGCTGTCATTCTGGGGCCTGGAATTTGTAGTCCTGAGGGCAGCTGTCCTGTGCTTTGTAAGATGCTTATCACTGTTCCTAGCCAATGCCATGGGGCCAGATGCTGCCTAATGTTCCCTGAGGGACACACATCCACCTGGCCATTGTTGAGAAACAAATGCAGGGGTTTCTGATCTGGATGTACTGTTGAACACCTGTAATTCCAGCATTCAAGAGTCTGAAGCAGGGGATTCATGTGTTTCAGGCCAAAATGTACTATGTAAAGTCTCTGGCTAGTCTAGACCCATTTGTCTCAAAGAAAAAGAAACAAAACAAGAGATAACTAGAAACAACTACTGTAACAACAACAAAGCAAACAGAGAGAGAGAGAGAGAAAGAGAGAGAGAGAGAGATCAGAGGCTGTTAGTCAGTCTCAATATTGACCTGAGGATAATGATAGTGATCAAATTAAATTGGCTAGGTAGGGCGTGGGTGACACAGGCTTAGAATCCCAGTGCTGGGGAGCTTTAGGCATGAAGATGAGAAGCTTAAGGTCATTGTCAGCTACATGCCAAGTTTGAGGCCAGCCTGGCCTGAGAGGCCCTGTCTCAGAATAAAATAAAATTAATAAAAAATAAATTGGCCTTATTTCTGTTCACTTGGCATTAATAGCTATTTTAATGCCCATCCCTTCATGCTGTAATTCTTTTTAGTAGGTTTTAGTATGAGAGAAAGAGCCCTGGCATAGCCTTACAAAAAACAAAACAAAACAAAACAAAACAAAACAAAACAAAAAAAAACACCTAAGCCCAGCTGTGTATGGCAGCACACAACTTTAATCTCAGCACTCAGGAGGCAGAGACAGGCAGATATCTGTGAGTTCTGGGTCCGGGCTAGCCAGAGCTACATAGTGAGACCCTACCTCAGAACAATAATAGAAACCCTAAACACCAATTAGTGGCCTGAAAGTAAACAACAGACGTGAAGCTCAGGGCCTAGAGGTCTACTCCAGAGTGTCATTGAGCATATGGCTTACTTCAGATACTTTCCTCACATTTAAAAGAGGGAGCTTGCTAGTTATGGCTGTGCATACCTATAATCCTCAGACTCAGGACATGGAGGTAGAAAGATTGCCCCAAGCTCAAGACCAACTTGGTTTGTATAGTCCTAGGCCAGCCAGGGCTACATAATATGACCCCGACTCAAAAAATGTCAAAAATATGCCCAATGGTAGCACATGCCTTTGATCCCAGCACTCAGGAGGCTGAGGCAGGTGGATTGTTGAGTTAAAGCAAGCCTGGTCTACAGAGTGATTTCTAGTATAGCCAAGTATACATGGAAAAACCACGTTTGAAAAACCAATAAATAAATAATCATAATAAATAATTGAAAAGTAAAAGAGGGGCTATATCACCTGTAGGGTCACATTGGTTTCCAAAATCTGTGATTTCAATTCAAGGATCCTATTGAAAAAAATGCAGACAGCTATCTCTGGGACCAGGTTGTTAAATCAGAAATAACTAACCCACCCAGTAACCTGGTTCTTCAGTGGAGTCACATAACTAAAACCGCTTGCTGTGAAGCCCCAACCCAATGGTCTGCCAGTGGGAGCTGGGCCTTCCCCAGCGACCAGCGAGCGACACCAGCTGCAGGACGGCTTCTCCGACCTCTGCACCCAAGCCTCCCCCACCCCACCCACAACTAGGGAAACTGAGGCAGGGGAATCACAAATTCAAGATCATTCTTGGCTATATGGCAAGATTCTGTCTACAACAACAAAAACCCAATCAGATGGGAGCAAGGTGGGCCATGAAGGAAGAGTTGTTCCAGAAAGCTTGACACATCTTTACATGGCATGTCCCAGGCTGCTTATCTGATGCCAAATTGATTCATGAGAGAAGCACACCCCACCCCATGCCTGCATTGTTTTACTTTGTTTGGTGTGGTTGTGGTTATTTCCAGAGGGGCAGGGATGGGGGTTGTTTTTTTTGTTTTGTTTTTTGAGACGAGCTCTTATCCGAAAGTCTAGGCTGGCCTGGAACTTACTAGTTAGCCCAGACTGGCCTTAAACTGATGACAGTCCTGCCCAAGCCTCCCGACTGCTGGGGTCGCAGATGTGTGCCACCACACCTGGGCCCCCCCCCCGACCATTGTTGAGAAACCCACTTCAGACAAACCCAGAAGCCTCTGAGCGGGATGTGGTTGAACACCCCTGAAATCCCAACAATGAGAAGACTGTGACACCTTTGACTCCTGTGGGCCTGACACTGAGCCTCAGTCCACGTCCACGGTAAAATGGGTTCAAGGATCCATTCTGTAAACTGGAGCACCAGGTAAGGAACCTCTGGAGTCAAAGTTGCAATCACTCACTCCCAAGGGCAGAGGCCACGTGTGTTGAAAGCTAGACAGGCACCGTATGACACGGCTCTGCCTCCTGTCCCAGTGAGACCCAAATGCCACGCAGAGACCCACTGAGACTAACCTCTTTTCTATGTTGTCTTATTCCCATGTGGGGACACAGAAATGGATATGGGGGTCCGGTAGCAAACCCACAGTTAGTATGTGAAGAGCCAGAGTCCAAAGTCAACCTTGTGCCCCTGGGCACCTCACCTTGGCACCCATCGGCTCTGCCTGGGAAGGTGTGAGGAAGTTAAGAGAGGAGAAGGGGACAGGATAGAGAGAGAGAAATGAGGACAGCTCTTCTGGGCTCTGAGGCCTTGAGGGTGCCACCCCACCCCCCACCCCCAAGATGTAGGCGCCGGAAATTCACCCAGCAGCGGGGATCTTATAACCTCGGTAGGGAACACTTTGAAGGGTTGGGCCGACAGAGAACTGGGTACAGAGGAAGGACGTTGGGAGTCGCGACCAGACCTGCACTGTCATGTACCAGGAAGGTGCTTGGTCAGCACCCCACACTTTTCATCTCCTGTCTGTAAAATGGCAGGAAAGCAGGGCCAGCCGGCAGGAGGAGCCGGGAGGGGGTCGGAAGGTCCCAGGTATGGCTGGAGTGGGCAGCCTGGAGATGTGGGTGTTTTCCTAGAGGGGACCCTTCTGTGCCTGGGGCCTTTCCATCCTGACTGGTCAGGGAGGGGGCTATGTGGGGCCTATGTAGTACCAAGCCTAGGGCTTGTCTTGGTTGGCAGCCTCCTCCTGGAGCTGCCCACCTCCCTGGGCCTTCTTGTCCCTCCAGACCACTCTCTCTCTCAGTGAGGGACAAAAAAGTGATGGTTAAGGGAGAAAAAAAAAGGCACAGGGATGAGGGGCTGGGGACCTGGATGCTTAGTAGCCCAAGCTCTCTGGATCTCTGCTGCCTAATCTAATTGGTTCCTTGTTCCTTCCCCCTCTAGGAAGGCAAAAGCAGAGTCAAAAGCAGGCCAGGCAGTGGTGGTGCACGCCTTTAATCCCAAATTTGTGAGGGAGAGGCAGCCTGGTCTACAGAGCAAGTTCCAGGATAGCCAAGGCTATATAGAAAAACCCTGTCTCAAACACACACACACACACACACCCGCCAAAAAGGGGGGGCATCAAAAGCAGGCCTGGAGATGTCGCTCAGTTGGTAGAATTTGTGCTTAGTATGTACAAAACTCTAGATTTCATCTCTAGCACTGCAAACCTGTAATCCTAGGACTTTGGAAGTAAAGGCAGGAGGATCAAAAATGCAACATTTTTTTTTTAACTATATATTGAGTTTAAGGTCTACCTAGACTACATGAGACCCTCTCTCCAGATAATAACAATAACAACAACTATTATTATTATACGATCAAAAGGGACAGGAGACATAAAAGGAGGTTATGTCCTGGCGTCTTGTTCATTCAGCACTGTGGAAGAGCAGGCAGCACCCCTGAGGTACAGCCCCCATCCGGAGTCAGCAAGGCACTAAAGTTCAGAGGGCAGACCCCTGCCTGAACCCTCTCCATCCACGGCTGGGTAAAAGGCTCCACCTTTCTGATCACTGGAGCCTCCTCTGTGAGGCGATGAGTGATTGATGGTAGGACCTGCCCAAAGGGTAGACGTGGGGATTCAGGAACCCAGTCCAGGGAGTTGCCCTGCAGGCCTGGCTGCATAGCTGTGAGCCTTGAATCTCACAACAGCAAGAGCAGGGCAGTCAATCCACGTAGGCCCTGCAAGGCACACCGTGAGGCCTGGCCTGTGCTGAGAACAGAGCTGCTTTGCCAGCGGTGCTCAAATGATGCTGAGGAGCTTTGAGGTCTCCACCGGGTGCCCGGGTGGGTAGTAGAACAATCTGTACTTACTGGGAGGAGAGCAGAGACAGGGAATCCAGTCCCATGCCCCTACCCATGGGCCCATGGTTGAGTGTCTAGACCTTCGAGGCCAAAGCACTTGAGTGGATAGTCAGGCTCTGTGCGAAGGGGCCTGGGTCTTAGCAGCTGGGCTTCAAAGAGGGACAACAGTGACCTACACCCGAGACCAGATTCTGGTATGGAACAAGCTCCTGATCCATCCGTGAGGCACAGAGGCGGTAGAAGGGTAGAAAGAGGCCAGTGGGCAGGTTTGGCCTTGTTGTAGGGAAAGGGGTCAGAATACTGATTCCATCTGGAAGCACTTGGATGGGTGCTGCCTGGCCAAGCCAGGGAGTGTGTGTGTGTGTGTGTTTAGAGAAAGAGAGAGAGAGAGAGAGAGAGAGAGAGAGAGAGAGAGAGAGAGAAAACATGCAGCAGAGACAGAAAGAGAAAGGTTTGAAATTGACTACCAAGAGAATGGAGTTATGTATTTTGAATGTGTGCTAGGAGAGCCACACAGGAACTTAACAGATAAGAGAAGCAGTCTTAGAAAGAAGGAGACTCACCATGTGCTCCAGATTATCCTTGAGCCCATGATTCTCTTACCCCAGTCTCCCAAGTGCTGCGATTAGGGGTGTGTGCTACAATACCTAGTTATAGACAAGATATTCTTTTCTTCTTCTCTTTCTTCTTTTTTGTTACTTGAGACAGAGTTTCTCTGTGTAGTCCTGGCTGTCCTGGAACTCACTATGTAGACCAGGCTGGCCTTGAACTCACAGTGATCCACCTGCCTCTGCCTCTGCCTCTGCCTCTTGAGTGCTGAGACTAAAAGTGTGCATCACCACCTCCCAGCTAGACAGTATTTTTTTTCTTTCTTTTTTCTATATTCTTTTATTCTTTCTTCTTTTTTTCCCTCTCTTCTTCTTCTTTTTGGCTTTTTGAGAGACAGGGTTTCTCTTAGATACTCTATAAAGATTATATTCTTTTTCATTAAGTTATTTATTTAATAAATTATTTTATTTTTAATTCTTTCTCTGTGGGTTTTGTGTACATGATTGCAGATGTTCTTGAAGGCCGAATGAGGGCATGGGAGTCTCTGGAGATGGAGTTGCAAGTGGTTTTGAGCTGCCTTACATGAGTTCTGGGAACCAAACTTGGTTATCTCTTCAGCCCCCTTAACCGATAGAAATTCTTAAACAGACCAGGGCCTCAAAGGAGGAGTTTATCTTCCATGAGAACCTGCCTCCGTGGCAACGTAGGAGTGCGTACTCAGACTCAGCTAAGACATGAAGTGCCCAGCTAAAGGGCACACACAATCTCTCTTCCCTGGGAGCCATTGTCACCACCTCAGTACAAGGTGCGGCCGGCTTGGCAGCCCTCTCAGGTGGATGCTAATTCCCGAAGGGCAGATTCCGTAGCCATTCTAGAATGAGGCTGGAGAGTGTGCATGCTGTGTGGACCCAGGCCAGATCATGTGGTTCCAGCAACAACTGGCAGAGAAGATGGAGAACGTGGAAGCAACTTGTGAATGAGAAGGGGGTTTGCACATAAGGGTCACTGACATGATCCTGCGTGTGCGCGTGCCTGCGTGTGTGTATGCGTGGTCATGCATGAGTCATGACGTGGTTATTGCAGCCTCTGAGACCTTCCCAGAGCCCCTTCCCCTCCACGAACTCTAGAGCACTAACATGAGGAAGGTCGTATTCACCTCTGTGCTGGTTCATTCACTCACTTGGTGTTGACTTACTGAGCTCCTACAGGCTATCAGGCACTGAGAGGAGCTGGGGACGCAGTGAACAAACAAGGCAACTTCCTGCCTCTGCAGAAGGTGCTCTCAGTTGGAACCTCTGGTTGCAGTAGGTGACAGCCAGCAAGCAGAGCTTAGCCAGGGCATGAGTACTCAGGTGCACCAGAGGTTAAAGGTCACGACTCTGGGTGCTCTGCTCGTGTTCTTCCCAGTCTTATTTCCAGGAGTACAGGAGACTGAAGGTTTTTCTTCCTTTCTTTTTCTTTTTCATTACTATTATTATTATTTTATGGGTGGGGGTATTTCATCTGCATGTATGTCTGTGTACCATAAGTATACCTGATACCCTCAGAGATCAGAATCTCCTGGGACTGAGATTACAGACAGTTGTGAGCTTCCATATGGGTGCTAGAAGTTGAACCTGGGTCCTCTGGAAGAGCAGCCAGCACTCTTAACTGCTTAGCCATCTCTCCAGCCCCAGCCTGGGGTGTTTCACTAATGGAAAATCTAACTAGAACTGTCCATAGCTAGCCTGAAATCCACAGATGCCTGATGGAATTCATGGATAGACACCCCGGTTCTTTCCTCTGTGGGGGTAACAGAGGTATGGGCACCACCCCAGGTCCCAAAGGTGCCACAAAAGACTGAGCTCCTGCTGCCCACTGGGCTCCCAACTCAACGACATTCCGTTAGCTGCCCGCCTTTCCCACTCCCACACAACAGTCCCTGCTGTGTCTCCTGGGGTCAGGACCCCTGTTTAGGACTTCTCTGTCCCTCTCCACCCCCCCCAAATTTCCTCAGGGGGTGCTCTCCAGGGCAAGAGGCTCCTGGAGTATATGGAGGAGGAAGGGTGGCCTGGGGAGCTAGGACCCCAAGGCCAAGGTTTCCCCTGGTTTTATTTCTCCTTGGGAGCTGGGAGGCGTGAGAAGGCATGTTCTGCATGTGGTCAGGGTCAGGGCTAGGCTCTCTGTCATGTTCCCATGTTGTAGATGAGGATACAAAGGTCAGAGTTCACATCAGGTGATTACTGCTGATGGAGGAGAATTACTGCTTTATGTCATTTCAGTGCTGGTAGCTGCTGGCCTGAGAAGTCTCTCTGCATAGCATTTCTGGCTTTGGCCACTAGGTGCCACTAGAACACCCCCGCTCCCTCCCCCTATTTTCAACTCTGGAATAAGAGAAAGAAAAAGCTAGTGATTAAGCAGCTTGACTGAGAAAGGGACAGGAAGGTGACCTCAACCTGTAGTCATATTGAATGATAGCAAAGAAGGTGCACCCTGGCCCCAGACTGCCTAGTTCAAATCCTGGCTCCACCACTAAACATCGGCGTGACTTCAGGAAGGACATCTGCCCTCTCTGTACCTTCATTGCTATTGTCTGTAAAGGGGGGATGGGAGCAGGTACCTACCTGCAGATACTGTTAGGAAGATGCGATTCGTAACGGAGTGTTTAGAAGGCTGGGGGTGTGGCTCAGGTAGTGGAGTGCTCAGCTAGCATAGGGAAAGCCCTGGGATCAACCCCTGGCACTACATAAAAACAGACGCAGGAAGGTTAGATGATCGAGGCCAGCCTCAGCCACAGGAGACACTGCCTCATTCATAAATGATAGATAGATAGATAGATAGATAGATAGATAGATAGATAGATAGACAGATGTATTTAGAATAATGCCTGGGAGATTAGGGTATTAGCTCAGTTGGTAAACTGCCTTATAGGGCGTGGTGGCCCACACCTTTGATCCCAGCATTCGGGAGACAGAGGCAGGCAATACATCCATACATAATAAAAGAAAAGAAAGTAAATTTTAAAGGCAGATGGCATCTGAAGAATGACAGTCAAAGTTGTACTCCAATCTCCACAGACATGCATGGGCACACACACACACACATACACACACACACAAATAGTGCCTGCTACACAGTACCTCTGTGGACATGTCTACTAAGAAAATTCTAACCTTCCGTTTACATAGGAATTCTCATTCTCACTTGGCAGGGCCCTAACCTCTTTGAAGGCCTTGGTAGAAAGTGGACCTGGCCTTTGGGCCCATTCTTACCTGATTCTTTAGAAGCAATTGTCCCATACTGCACCAGGGACTAGGTTGGGAGGGGCCTGGGCAGGACCCACATAGAGTAGGTGGGGGCAGGGACCTGAGCTGGGGGGCTAAAAGCAGCCTTTTGGAGGTAGTGTTGTGGATTCCCTCTTTTTGAGCCTCTTCCTCTGTAAAATGAGTAAAGCTGGACTGGGTACTGCATTCCCGCCTCTTGCGGCCTCTGCCGTCAAAAGCTTCGTTGGCCAGCAAGATGCTCAGGAGGTAAGGGCATTATTGTCATGGAAGGAGAAAACCCTCCCCTGAAAGTTCCAATGTTCACTAGAGCTCTGTGTGGGTGAGGGGAGGCTTGAAAAAAGACCACTTCATGAACACAGTCTATTTTTTTGTGCATAGCTGTACCCCCGCCCACCGACTAGGACCATGAAAACTCTCCAAACGCGTACTCAAGATGTTCTCAGTCACAGGCGAGTGTGTGGTACAGCCAGGCCCAGAGGTCCTGCTGCCAGACCTGACCTTAGTCATTCCTCATTCCCTGTCTCCCCAGGCCTCACCTGCCCCAGCTCTCAGCTCCCCCAAAGATAAGGAGGCAACACCAGGATTCCCCAACGACCATCTGCAGGCAGAACCATGTCAGCCCAGGTGCCAGACTCTCCCTGAGCCAGCAGCTCTGACTCTGGGCACAGCCACCCCTGCCAGAACCCTGGAACACACACCCTTGCTGCTGGAGCTGCAGAAGCTGCCAGGATTGGCCAACACAGACTTGAGTGCCCCAAATCCCAATATCCAGGTGAGACTTAAGAGGGGTCATTTGTCTGGGGACCTCTGGAGAGGGCCTAGGCTGGCACCTGAGCCTCATCCTTATTTTTCTGCTGGTTGTGTGAAGACAGTGGGGAGAAAATCTGCCCCTCTACTTTCTAGAAAGTCTCTTTGGCTTCCAAGTCTTGACCCCGGATATAGCAGGGGATAAAGCCTGCAGCCCCGTAGGGCTATCTTTAGGGCTGAGTACACCCTGTCCCTGAGACTGCCGTGGGTCCTGGAATGTGGTGGAGTCCTGCTGGAATGGCCTACAGGGGTAACTCCTCCCTGTGGGCCCAAAACCTGACTGCATGTAGCAAAGAGGTTCAGCTTGAAATGGGGTGGCTGGAGCACGGGAAAGTCCTCAGAAGTGTGTTTCAGGGAAGCTAGGCCTATCTTGAATCATCAAGGATAGCAGGTGTACGTTCACCAAAAGAATGAAAGACTGCAAAAGTGCATTCTACAATTGTTTTAAAGTCTACCAGTCGGCCTGTATTAAAATATCATGTACACACACACACAAAAATTGCAAGAGATGTAATACAGGTGATACTTAAATTTCTTCTTCTTCTCCTCCTTCTCCTCCTCCTTCTTCCTTCCTTCTTTTTCTTGTCTTTTTTCTTGTTTTTGTTCTTGTTCTTTTTCTTTCTTTTTCTTTTGGTTTCTCGAGACAGGGTTTCTCTGTGTAGCCTTGGCTGTCCTGGAACTTGCTCTATGTCCAGGCTGGCCTCAAACTCAAAGAGATCCACCTGCCTCTGCTTCCCAAGTATTGGGACTAAAGGCATATACCACTACACCCAGCTCAATTTCTTTATATTTTGCCATTCCTCCCCTCCCCCCCAATTTTATTTTTTTTGTTCTGTGACTTCCTATTATTTGAAGTACCTGAGAATAATGTTTTTAAAGTCCATATTCATGGTGGTGGTTTCATCTACATGGTTAGTGCCCTTGGAACACTCCTGAGGAGGATCTGGGGATCAGGGTCTCTCGTGCCTAGCCTGCGCTGCTCTGGGCTGTTTCTGGTCCCTGAGGCCAGGCAGCCCATGTGTGGTAGAATTCAAATAGCTTCTCTTGGAAACCATTGGGTCTGGCACCTGCTGGATTCACCCTCAGTGCATCTACATCCAGGTGATTCTGACCCACCGATGGTCCTACCTGGTGCCCTTTGTTCCCTGAGAGGCCAAGGTCAGGCAGGGAAGATAGCAGGCTTGGTGGCAAGGGCGGGCCTTAGCTTCTGGTTCAAACTCATCTTCCCCTCTCTGGAGTCCTGTGCTGAGTCTGCCCTCTCTGGCTCATGTCTGTCCTTCCCACAGGTGACCATCGAGGTGGTACAGGACCCCCAGGCCGAGGTGGAGATGGACCTTCCTTCTGAGCCCAGCAGTCTCTGGCCCCTGCGAGCCTCTAGCTGGTTACCCACCCAGGAGTTCTTCTGGCCCCTCTTTTGGGGCTACCAGGAAGGTGAAGAAGAAGCCACCAGCCTCAAGGAAGTAGCTCCGGGGGAAGCAGAGGAGGAAGAGAAAGACTATGCTGCTGAATATGGTGAGGATGAGGACCAAGAGGGCACTGAGGAGGATGAGGATGAAGAGCCTTGGTCCAGTGGGGCCACAGACAACTGGGACTATGGCTGGTTGGGTCCTCAGGACCGGGACTTCAAGGAACCAGACAGTTACGGTGAGTGGTCTGGCTTGGCATCCCCAGCTGCGGCCCTACTAGGTATTGAGTGGGAATAAAGTAGGGAGGGATGAGAAGAGGTTCCCGGGCAAGGAACTGGGCAAGCTAGCCACCTAGGCCTGTGCAGAGACCACTGTAAGATCAAAAGCGATGTTGCAGTAATTAAGGGCCCTCCCCTCTGCCCCACTCCCACTGCTGGAACATTTGACTTGCACAACAGCCCTGATATCCTCTAAGCAAAAGCTATCTAGTAGTATAAATATGCGTGTTTGTCAGTTTCTGAGAACACGGAACAATACCCTGAGTTTTACCACTCACAGTGACTCTCATGTTTAGATTGTGAGTTTGGCTACTGATCCTGCTGTTTCTCAGCCGAGCGTTCCCAAGAGAGTCACTCAACCTCTCCGTGTCTCAGTTCTGCCCTCTCTCAGACAGAAAGTACTGTGTCTAAATGACGCAGGGCTGGTTGTCACAGTAAATGAACAAGCTTTTATGCAGCCAGGTATATGGTAGTGTATAACCACAGGCTCAGCATTCAGGAGACTGAGGGTTAGAGGTCAGCCTGGGCTGGGTAGTGAGTTCCGGGCCTGCCTTAGCTACCTTGGGACCCAGCCTCAAAAATAAAACAGATGGGCTTGTTGAGACAGCTCAAGGGATGAAACACTTGTAATGCAAGTATGGAGACCAGAGTTCAACTCTTAGGAAAAAAAGAAAAAGATAATAATAATTTAAAAAAAAAAAAAAAAAAAAGCCAGGTGAGTGAGAGCCTACCTGTAATCCCAGCATGTTGGAAGCAAGCTGACTGGCTGGAGCAAGCTGACTGGCCACACTAGCTGGAAAAGATAAGCCCTGGGCTTAGCAAGGAGCCCTGTGTCACTATGTGAGACCCCCATGTCAACCTTGGGCCTAACCACACAAGCACGCAGGTACCCCCCTCAAACATGTGTAACACCACATAAATAAGCACAGGAGCACCCAAGCCACACACATACCTGTGCCAAGAATCCATACAGAAAGTGTTAGCGTGTGATAGATTATACCTCTGATGCCCAGCTATTTGTGCTTTTCATGTCCTACTTCCCATCGCCTCTGGGTACAGAGGCTCACTCACTCTCCCCGGAGTGCTAAGGTCTTGTTATTGAACTGTCGAGATGCCATGGATTGAGACTAAGTCCCGATCTGCTTCCTCATTCAGGAGAGGGAATCAGGAGGATCTGGAGTAATCCCAGGCCTGGGCAAGGAGCGCCACCCTTGATGTCAGCCTCCTCCTCTTCTTAGCGATTATTTGAGCAACAGTATTCTGAGGTCCAGACTGGCTTCAAACTCACTATAGATTCAGGGGTGACCTTGAGCTTCTTATCCATCTTCCCCATGTTTCCACTGCTGGGATTACAGTTGTTCACCACCATACCTGGTGCCGGGGCTGGAACCCGGGGCTTTATGTGCGCTAGACAGCACTCTGTGGAGCACCCTTTCTTGGTTTTGATGGACATTAAAACACTAGCTCAGACATGTAAACGGACGTGCCAGAAGCTACACGGATAGAGGGCCAGGCGGCTTCCTGTCACAGTGAGTGGTTACAGTTTGTTCTGTCTCTTCAGGACTCCCTGATAGGTTTGCACAGGCTGTTCCCTGCACAAGGACATCTAACCGAGGTGGTGGGGTGGGCCCGGGATCCGATTATGCTCCATGCCTTGGCCAGGAATAAACGGGTGCCTTTTGCTAATTTGCCACAGTGTGTCCCGGTGGGGGGCAGGGGGGGCCGAGTACACTCATCCTGGCCCCTTACTTCAACCCAGACTATGAGCCTCAGGAAGAGTGGAGCACCTGGTCTCCCTGCAGTGGGAGCTGCAGCAGCGGCCACCAGCAGAGAACCCGTGCCTGCGGCTATGCCTGCACGGCCACGGAGTCCCGAGTCTGCGACCTAGCCCCCTGTCCTGGTAAGATGAGCTCCGGCCCCTGCACCAGATTGGCTGATATGGCTCACCCTGTGGCCGTGGGTCTGTGGGGATGTGCAAACGGGATACTTGTAGGAAGGGTGGGCTTCAGAGAGGGTTATGGGAAGCTCACAAATATGGTGGTCCTGTCCCAGGCCTGTCCCAGCTGCTGTGGGCACCGAGAGCCTAGTGAGGGCTGGGCTTCCCTATCGGGGGCACAGAGGTGCCCTGGGGCGCCACCAGCCTGGCCTCCTCTCTTCCCAAAGGCACCGAAGAGGAGCACACCCTGGGCTCTCCCAGTGAGGGGTGGCAGCCCCTAGCCCACAATGCCACGGATATGCTTGATCCAGGTTAGTAGGGTATTAGACCTTGCCGCTGGGTCTTGGGGACCCTCTCTCTTGGAAGGACTGGGTGTCACCGTATAGCAGGAGTCAGTGAGCACATCTTCTTGTGGGAGGGACGGTAGCCAAGTATCCTTGTCCTGCTCCAGATTCCTACCGGGAAGGGGGTCGTGATGGGGACCCCAGAGCTAGGAGATACTGAGGTTAAAGAGAAGAGGGAGCTTCTGTTTCTGCTGCCTGGTGGGGGAGGTGCTTAGCAGAATGAGCCAGGGTTCCAACATCTTGGGCTGCTCCTCGTAGGCAGCAGGACATGGGCTGGTGCTTTGCCAGCACACCCCTGTTTGTGTCCCTGCACCTCATCTGCACCCCCAGAAGGCACGGCTCATGAGTATAAGTTCCGCAAAACGAAAGGGAAGCTTCCTGAACTTGTGCCATGTACCTGGGCCTATGACAAGGCTGAGCCTTCCTAGAAGAGGCCTGGCGTGTGTCCTCAGAGAGGTCGGGTTTCATGGGGGACACGCGGCCTGCCAGAGCACAACACTGCAGGGTGGAGTGTGAAGAGCTGAGAGCTGAAAGGAGAGGGTCGATTTCTTTTCCGTGTGGCCACACTCCGAGGCTGCAGTTGGCCAGGGAGAGAGGGGAAGAGGCAGCAGAGATAGGGAGATACAGGAAGCCTAGAACAGCCGAGCAACAAGGGCCCATGGCCTAAGAAAGGCACTTAAGAATTAATCAGCCAGGCAGTGGTGGCAGCACTTGGGAGGCAGAAGTAGGGCATGTGTCTGAGTTTGAGACCAGCCTGGTCTACAGGGCCAGGGTTACACTGAGAAACTCAGTCTTGAACCACCCACTCCCACCCAAAAAGTGATTGGCAGATGGAAGCAACTGGATTAGCTCAAGGTTCAAGGTGCAGCTTTGGCTACATGTGATCTTGTTTCTTTTAGAGCCGCAGGGAAAGAGAGAGAGAAGAAAGGAGAGGAGAGCAAACTAGTAGCTAAAACACTGAAATACTTCTTGGTTGAAAAAAAAAATGTCTCTTTGAACTGGAGAGATGTTAAGAGCACTGGCTGCTCTTGTAGAGGACCATGGTTCAAGTTCCAGCACCCACACGGGGACTTTAGCCTCCGAGGATCTGACATACCATTCTCTCCTCCGGGGGCCCTGCACATGTGGGACACACAGACATACATGTAGGCAAAGGCCCATGCACATAAAATGGATACGATGCAAAACAGGACAAAACTTCGTCTCTGGTTGGAGAGGCAGATGAGCTGGCAGAAAGCTTGCCTAGCACTCGTGGAGCCTCGGGTTCAGTCCCGGCAGGGCGTGGTAGTGTGTACCTGTAATCTCAGCACCTGGCAGAAGGAGACAGGAGGATCAGAAGTTCAAAGTCATCCTTAGCTACATAGCAAGTCTGAGGCTTAGAGTATGAGTCCCTGCCTCATAGAACAAAAACAAACAAAACCAAACTTGTTGCTGTCGTAGCCCCACTTAACTCAGCCCCTTCTTATGATCCCAAGATCCCTACCACAATCCAGAACCTAAAGAGGTGATGCTAGTGTCCCACAGGGGGCTACCAGCCCTAAGCCAGTCTCTCTTCTGAGCCACAGGTAGCTTCCTGCTTCAGGCGCCTGGACGGTGTGGGGTATCCCCTGTCTGCTCTGTATCTATCTCGAGTCCTTCCCAGGCAGTGCGTTTGCCCCAGCTGGGGTTTGGATTTTTTCTCCACACGACCAACCTTGATTAGCCTCCTCCCTCCCATGGGGTTGGCAGGCAGCTCTGACCAGCACTCTCCCGTGCCTCCTTGCCCTCCGCAGATGTGGACAGCTGTGAGAAGTGGCTGAACTGCAAGAGTGACTTCCTAGCTAAGTACCTGAGCCAAGTGCTCCAGGACCTGCCCAGTTGCCCGTGTGCGTACCCCCTGGAGGCTGTGTACAGTGCCGTGAGCCTGCAGGATGAACTTCGGGGCCGCAGCTTCCGGTGGCGGGATGCCAGTGGCCCACGGGAGCGCCTGGACATCTACCAGCCCACTGCACGCTTCTGCCTGCGCTCCATGCTGTCGGGCGAGAGCAGCACACTGGCTGCCCAGCACTGCTGCTATGACGAAGGCAGCCGGCTGCTGACCCGCGGCAAAGGTGCGGGAGCTCCCGACCTGGTCAGCACCGACTTTTCACCTGAGCTGCACTTCAAGGTAGATACGCTGCCATGGATCCTGTGTAAGGGGGACTGGAGCCGCTACCACACCGTGCGCCCCCCCAACAATGGCCGGGCCTGCGCAGACAACCCACCAGAGGAAGAGTACCTGGCTCAGCTGCAAGAGGCCAAAGAATACTGAAGAGGGATCAGAGACTACTTTCTTCTGCCCTTTGCCCTGCCCCTGCCCAGCCTGGGCAAGTGTTAGGGCTCACCTGAGAGGCCATCCGGCCTGCATACCCACCTCTTGTGACCCTGAGTCAGGAGAGCCCAGGCATCTCGGGGATTGGTAAGAAGGTTGGCGGGTGTGTCAGGATGAGGCCCCTGGGGTGTGTTGGGAATGGACTCACCCAGTCTAGCCATGGGCCCTTTCCCCTCTCTCCCGGAACAGGGCCCTGTGGCCTTCCCCTCCGTTCAGGATTGAGCCAGGGCATCCCAGATGCACCCAAGTTCCCAAGATCTGCTGTGAAAGAGTACAGGGAGGAGTGGGGCAAGAAAAGACAGTCCTTTCATCCGACCCTCCAGCTGCTCTTGGCCGGGCTAGCAGAAGCGGCGTGACCACCCCTCCTTTGTCTGTGGGTGGCACAGTACCTCTTCTACCCCATCCCATGCTCTGAGCCTATCAGCGGGCTTGAGAGGACAGCTGAGCAGAGGGGAGGTTGCCTCCAGGCAGGGAACCAGCTACTGCTTCTGGTCCTTCTCCTTTGTTCAGTTCTCAGACGGTAGGAATGTGTGGGCTGCCACTGCCGTGGTAGCCAGTCATGGGATGAGCTCAGTATGGGTGGGCTCAGTAGGGTATCCTGTGCCTTTAGCGGCTGTAAACCAGAAAGAGACAGGACACACAGTCCCAGTGTTTTATGGGGGCCGTTTTGTGGTGTTGGTGCCCACAGGGCACCGCTGAAAGCACTGGACTTGAGCTGGAGTTGGGCGTTTCTTCCCAGCCACCCCTCATTCCCCCAAAGCACACTTCCTTGCTTTTTCTGGAGTTGAAATGTTGAAGGCCCAATATTTTGTCTCCTTTCACAAATCCTCCAAAAGGACTTGGTAGGAGACTTGAGGTCCAGCGCCCTCCATAGCTGTCTGGAAGCTGTCCTGGGATCCTCAGCAATAAAGCACTTTATTTTTCACATACTGTTTGATAAAAGATTTGGGGCCTGGCAGAACGGAGGGTGTCGAGGCCTTTGCTTGTCGTCCAGGTTAAGCCCCCATCGGCTGGATTTGTGATCACCAGGCCCACAGCCAGCTCCTCTCCTTTTCCTGAAGCAGCTGTCCTCAGAGCTTCCTGAATGCAAGGACGGGAGCCTAACCATTGGTCACCTGTCATACCCAGAAAGGGTCACCTTTGAGCCTGGCTAGACCTCAGAGGTACAGAACTCCAAATCTAATCTATGAGGCATTTACTGCATTTACTCCACAGGGAAGCGGTGTGGAGGGGCTCCAACCTGAAGTGGGAGGCATGCCTGCACTCCACCTTGTCCTGTGACCTTCTCAGACACCCCACCACCAGCCCTGACATTTTGGGGAAGGGGAGAGTTATGTCGGAATCTGTCTTAGTCTGGGTTTAACCAACAGTGTAAATATTAGACTGGTGCAAAGAGAATATTAGCGTGTCAGGACATCAGGTAGGAGCCAGGCTGTTGGTGTTAGTTTTTAAAAACTCTTTTTTATTTACATTTCTTACCTTTTTCTCCCTACTCCACCCCAATCGCTTCCATCACCCCAACACCAGGTAGGAGAGAGAAAAGGTTAGTTCAAGAGGGGCACAGTTCTGTCCTAGCTACTTCCTGTTGGTGAGAGTGGTCGGGCTCCTTGGAGCCAATCCAATCTTCGTTTTAGATCTCCAACTTCTTGTCTCACAACAGCAACCAGGAGCAGCAAGGGGAAGCTGGAGCAGCCTTTTTTTTTTTTTTTTTTTTTTTCTCAGAACTCCACACTCTCTGGGACCTGGCATTTATTCTATCTCCAGAGTCCTCAGATTTAAACTATCTGCAGCTGGCAAAGAGCTCCTCTCAGAGCCAGCGTGAGGCAAATGCTCCACTGCTGTGGACCATCTGAATCAGTCCACACCCCACACCTGGGGCCAAAACAAAAACATGTTTATATCCACAACACCAGACTCACTCCTTCTCTGTTACATTAAGGAGGCCTTGGGAATGCTGAGACAAGAGAGTTATGAGAGGTTTTGTGTTTTGTTTTGTTTTCATTTTGTATTTTGAAACAGGGTCTCACTGTGTAGCCCTGACTGTCCTGGAGCTCACTCTGTCAACGAGGCTGGCCTCAAACTCACAGAGATGCACCTGCCCCTGCCTCCAGATTTCTGGGATTAATGTCATGTGCCACCATTGCCCAGCTGGGCTTTAAACCATCTCCCTGTCTAAAGTAACTTGCCAACCGTCTGCCAGCTGGAATGGATTTAGGCGGTAGAGATATTAGCCCACCATGTTCTAATAAAATTCTCCCCCTGGGGACCAAGGACAAGTCCACTACCCTGCAGGAAGATTGAAGTCCACCATGGAGAAGATAGACATTACTGCTGTTGGTCATGTGAGAGCCTGAAGGGGGCTGGAGGGCTGGATGTGTCTGTGCTAAGAGGATAATGCCCAACCCCATGGTCCTTCTGCAGGTAGGTGTGGCTTCCAGACCTGGAAATGCTGGGAACAGGCTCAGGGAGAAGGAAGCAGGGGAGCAGAGCGGCTGAAAATGTATGTGGCTGGGAGAGCAGCTTGGGTTCTATATTGGGACTCAGCTCCCCTCCCCCCCACAAAAAAAAAAAACAAAACAACCAAAAGGTAGGACTGGACAGGCAGCTCAGTGGTGGAGCACCTGCCTAGCATGCAGGTGCTAGGACTCAAGCCCCAGTAATAAACATACACAGATCACTGGCATATTTTGTTTGCTTCAGACTGGGGTCTTTCTGGTTTGCCCAGGCTGGCCTCCAGCTCCTGAGCTCAAGTGATCTTCCTCTTCCATCGTCCGCATAGCCGGGACTACAGACATGGACTGTAGTCACCTTTTGCTTCTTTTAATTGTTTTAGCAGAAACATTTAAAAATGAAATAGAAACAACCCAGCATCCATCTATGACAGGCACTGCCTGTTCAGCTTCTCTCTAGTAGAAATTTTATCTTGGTACTTAAACATCATCAGTATTTAATCCATACCTAGGAGTTGTCTACTGGGCTCTAAATGCCACACACACTAAATTGCTGCCATGTCAAGCTTCAGGTGAGAGAAACTAAAGAAAGAAAAGAGAAGTTTCTGGGAGTCTTGCACGGGGAGTGTGTGTGTGGGGGGGTAGCAGATCAGCCACGAAGTAGTGGTTTATTCAAGCTATGCAAACGAGAAAGAAGCCCTGTGCAGGTGGCTACAGGTTGATGGGACACCTGTGCAAGAGGAAAAAGACAGGTGGAGGGGGTCACCGAACCTCTGAAAGGGATGGTTTAGGAGTGGCTAGGGTCAGAACCAGGAGGCCTTGAAATCGGAGACTGCCCTTCCTCTTCAGCTTAGCATCACCTTTCTGACTAGGCCAGCTGCACACCCAGCAAGAATGCTACCCCTGTGAATACCGCCACTGTGTAGCCCGAGCCACCTAGTTTGGTCTCCTCTTCCATCTCTGCTTTGCTTTATGCATGCCCCTAGGCTAGGCAAGACGGATCAAAGTTGAAACAGCCAGCAGCACAGATGGTAGGATGTTTCAAAGCTTTCCATCCCTGACTCACCAAAGGGTCCCCTCCCCGCCCCATCCCGCATCTTTGCCTCCTTTATTACAGATAGATTTTTCATGTTTGAAGTGCTTCTAAAAATGCAACCCTGACACCAGAGTGATCTGAGACACTAAAATGCAAATGTGTGGGCCCCACATCTACAGTGAAGAAGTAAAAGATCTCTATAGAGGTGAAGTCTGGGAGTCTATTGAACAAGCTCCCCTCAGGTGACTCTTAGGTATGGAAACCCCATTGTTCTGCAGGTTGCGATTTGAACTAAACCAGAATGTTGAAGGATCAGGGTTTTTGCTTGTTTGTTTTTGGTTTTGTTTTGTTTTTAGAGACAGGGTTTCTCTGTGTTGTCCTGGCTATTCTGGAACTCACTCAGTAGACCTCACTCAGGCTGACCTCAAATGAGATCTTCTTGCCTCTACCTCCCGAGTGCTGGGACTAAAGGTGTGTGGCACCACAGTCCAGCCCATCGTATCCGTTTTGACTTAAGGGCAAATACCTGAGGTTGTTCGTTGATCCAGAAGTTAGCAGACACTAGGTGTTGCCTCATGCACCCTTATTTGGTTTTTAAGACCAGCTCAGGTTAGACTGGTATTTACTCTCTACATAGACCTGCAGCCGGTGTGGCTCCGACCTTGTGGTGATCCTTCTGCCTCTCTGCCCTCCGAGAGCCTCAAGTGGAGCTGCACACTCTCATGCCCACTACATACCTTGGATTGGCTCAAAAGGTACCTGTTAGACCCATTTTGTAGACTCTCGCCGACTTGGCAACGAAGTGGAATATTCATCATTCAAAACAAGTCCGAGGTTTTATTTTTCACCATGGGCATCCTGGTATCAAATAGCTAACTGAAACATCACCAGTGACTCAGCAGTGTCTGATGGGGACTGTGAAGAAGCACATGGTGCCTCGGTCATCTCTTCACGTTTTTCTCTACTCAGGAGACGAGGCTCCAGTTTCTCCTGTTGTATTAGGATGGGCTCCTCGAGCTAAGGTGGAGTCCAAGGTCTCTCTGTCAAAAAGTCTTTTGGGTCCCTTGCAGGTGGATACACCTAGTGCCAAGTTGGGTGTAACCTAAAGTCGAGCATTTACCTGAATAATTACAATCAAGATGATCTGAGCCGATCTCCTGTTGCAACTATAAAATTATGCCAACTCACGCAGGATTAGCCTGCAGGCCTCACCCCTGCCTAATGAAATGGGAGATGAGTAACTGTCTTAGCCGGATGCTGTTTCTTACTGGGGGAAGGGGAAATAGTAAACTGGGGCAGGCTTAGCTAGGAGTGACCTGTTGCCTGCTCAGAAATTCACTTTTCCGGCCACGTGGACCTCACTAGAAAGGTCTCCCAGCATTTGGCCTGGAGCTCAGTGCCCTTGAATTCCAAAAAGAAAAAGACACGGATTTCTTCCTTTTGTGGGTTGGAATACTAAGAGGCCTAGAACGTTCTATTCCAGAAGGGCCACATCACATACTGGAGATGCAGTGGCTTGAATACGGCAAGACTGTAGATACAAGGTTAGTGCCAGCTCTGTGGATGAAAGTCTGCATTCCAAATGGCAGCCATGTTCAGTATTGTCTGTTGGATTTGGGCTCTTGACCTATGAAGCCAAAGCAGACATGTGAACAAATATTAAAAGAATCACTTGTGGCAGTATGCCTCTCCAATTACTGCATTCAAGAGGCTGAGGCAGGATTCAGAGTTCAAGGCCAGCCTGGGTTATGTAGCAAGACCCTTCCTCAAAAACAAAAACCAAAACCAAGGATTGAGTTTTGTGAAATGTATAAGGCTACGTATGTCACAGCGGTTTATGAGCCAATGAAACAACATTGCTGTGTCTGGGACACAGGAGTGGCTCTGTGGAGCCACCACTGGTCCTCTTCATCTCTACACAAGCAGCGCCTGTGCTCAGCTCTTTGCAGCAGGGCTCAGAGTGCAGGACCCACCTCTCCCAGTTCAGTTCCCAACCTTTGTCAAGAGCTGCTTATTCCAGAGTGCCAGCCCTCCTGTGTGGTAAGAAGGCAGCTCAAATAAACCAGCTCAGGACTCTTGCTACCCTCAACAGCCATGCTTTTTGCTTTTTTGTGTATGGGTGTTTTGCCTATACGTCTATGGAGACCACACGCAGAAGCCAGAAGAGGGATTAGATCCCTTGGAACTGGACTGACAGACCTGCCACATGGGTGCTGGAAATTGTGAACTCCACTTCTCTACAAGAGACTCCAGTGTTCTTAACCACTGAGCCATTTCTCCAGAGCCTCAACTTTTTTGAGATAGGGTCTCATAGCCCAGGCTAGCCTTGAACCCCCAAAGTAGCCAGGGCTAGCCCGGAGCCCCTAGTCCTCCTGGTTCCACCTCCTGAGTACAGAATACAGGAGTATACTACAGTGCCCAGCTCTCTTTGTGTGTCTTAATTACCCACACTTAGCCAGAACAAAGCTTTCAAACCCCTTGTATGTTTAAGTTCAAAACCTTGAACACCAGGTTCCCAGTCAACACACTGTAAGAAACGCATGCTTTTAAAATTATGTTTATTTAGCGTATGTACACATAAAAGAGAAATCACCCCCAGATCCCACCCAGCAGAAAACATGCACAAACCCAAGGTGTATGTGGAAGGAAGGGCCCCAGCCCCAAGTTAGCAGTAGGGATGGTGCAATCCTGTGAGTCACAAGCCCAACGTGAGAGGGCCGGACTGAAGTGTCTTAACAGCCAGAGCCATTGCTGCCGGCCCTAAAACAAGCGTGCGCCATAGCCAAAGGTCTGTTTGATGCCCTCAAAGTAGTACCGCTGCCAGCCTTGCCGCGTTCGCTCTTCCTCAGGAGCAGGGATGCCTCGGCCTTCCATGCACAGCTCTGTCTCTCCATTCTTGTCAACAAAGGTCAAGGTGATGGTAGCAAAGTGCCCTATGGGAAGGGAGTTTTTAGATCCAGAGCTGCTGGACAGGCTCAAACCAGAAGACAGCAGTGTCTGGGGACCATGGCAGCAAGCATTACTCACCCTCTGGCCACGACTTAAACCTCCACTTCATAGCAATGTGTTTCTCAGGGACCTGGAATAACGGAGAAGCTCAGTCTACTGAGGCGCATGTGCCCAACCCCAAGTCAGGTGAGTCACCTGCCTCTGTATGTGTGATTCTGTTACTTGCCAGAAAAGTCAAATCCCAGCACCGTTTTGAAAAGTATCACAGAGGTCCCAAGTTTTACCCAAGAAACTGAGAAACATCACTAACCAACTAAGATAACAACCTGGGAAGAGACAGAAATTACTTACCAGGTCAGTAAACTCCCCAGTGACGTTGCCATCCACCATGTGAAACTTCCCACCTCGGTCTGCTTCTAAGGCTGCGGGAGCATGGGTGAAGGCCTGGACCAGCTGCATGGGAACACAAGCATTTGGGATGCAGCGGCACGCAGCAGCTGAGACCTGCGCCTCAACTCTTCCTGGGGAGTCACTCTGCCCAGTCCCTGTTCCGGTTCATTAGACTAAGCCTGGACCTCAGTAAAATTCTGAATCCATGACCCATTACTGCAGAGGCATACTCTCTCTTCTTTTCCCTTCCTTCCAGTGTTAGAGATTCGACTTGGGGCATAACAAGAGCTACAGCCCCAACTCCAACTCACTCTTCTAACAAGAATGAGGTGGCTCCAACTAACACGACCCCAATTAGTACAAAAAAGTGTGTGTATGTGTGTGTGAGAAAATCCCCTCCACCCCTGCTGGTGTTAGGAGGACTTGCAAGTCCACTCAGCAGCACAGAGCCCACACCAAGGGGCGACAGCAAGCCTACTCACCTCCTGGGTGGTAAATACTCTATAGAGCTCCTCTGGTGATGTCAGGAAAGTTTCTCTAAGGGTGATCTTACAAGTGGGGATTTTGACACCAACAGGTTTGGCCTGGCTTTTTGAAGGAGCAGCCTTAGCCTGTGAAGGGGATAAAAGGGGTTCCTTTAGAGTAGGTGCAATCTCAATCAACACAGCCACAGGGACAGCTGACTCATCTCACAAAGGCCTGAACCTCCAAAGCTCCTTATCCAACCCAGTTAGATGAAATTCATGTGCATGCATGGTTCAGCCATGGGGTAACTCTTCCGGGAACACCCTTGTTAAGAACCCCCCCCCCCCCAGGAGCCTGAGCAGGAAGTGCTCCTAACCCTGAGCCATCTCCTCCACTCCTAGGAAGGCTCTTGTACTCATCACAAAACCCAAAGACAAAGAACAGCTGGGGTCCAGGTACTTCAGGCTCAGTGTGACTCTCAGAACTAGCCTGAAATAGCTGGGTGGGAGCTGCAGGGATACCTCAGCAGTGGAAGAGATGACTCCCATATACAAGGCCCTGGGATTTACCCCCAGGACAAGAAAGGACAGAAAGAAATAGAGTAATAAAAGGCAGAAAGACAAAGACAGAAAAGAAAGGAAAAGAAAAAAAAGGGAAATGAAGGAAAAAGAAAAAGCAAGCAAGGTGGGCGCAGCTCATTCCAGGATATTCTTCACTGTCAACAAAAGGAAGTCAGGGTTCTAAAGCAAGAACTGAGCCCTAAACACCAGGATCTATCTCAGTGAAACAGAATGAGACAAATCAGCTTGGCGGGGGGAATAAAGTTGGTGACTTAAGGCTGGATGAATGTCAAAGTATGAATGTCACCGCCCCACCTGGAAAGGATGCTGAGGGCAGCTGTTTGCCACTGAGTACAATCCAAAGCCATACTTTGATGTCCCTGATGTCTCTCTCTGATCTAGGTGTCCACTACCAACCAACAAGGAATAGGCAGAGGGATGGGATGGGAGAGATGACTCAGATGGCTCAATGGTTAGGAACACTTTCTGCTACTGCAAGGGATTCAGCTTTGATTCCTAGCATGTACACTAGGGGGCTCACAACTGCCTGCGACACCAGATCTGACACCCTCTTCTGGCTTTCAAGGGCAACTGGTGAACGTATAGACTAGTAAAAAAAAAAGATGCAAGAATAAAATTATACCAGATTAGACACTGACAGAAAAACTACACATTGCAGTCTTTCTAAATGCACAGGTTGCTCTGGGTATGGAGTCAGGGACACAGAAAAGCTGATGGGGCATTCAGAGGCAGTCCCTCCGCTCCCTCTGCAGATGGCCTACTGGGCCCATCACCTGGGAACACTGCTTACCTTGCACACCTCAGTCTTCAGTGCTGGCTGGCCTACTGGGTCTACCGACTCTCCATTCACCGTGGGCAGTATCATGCCCTGAGTGAACTCTGAAAGATAAAGCGCCATTAATTTCTTGGTAGCAGTCCGAGGACATAAAGCAAACAGTTGTCATAAGCCCGAATTAAGGAAAAGTCTGCATTCTCTTCACCCTCTGGATTATGCCTGACAGATTCTCTAGGTGTGCCTAGAGAATACAGCAGCACTATCTTAAAAAGTTTAACCCGCAATGAAAGCGGAAGCATTGTAACTTCTTTAGTGCTCTTATTCTGTACAAGACTCGCTAGTCACAAGACTGGAGTCCTGGCTCTCACTAAAAACGATCATCTTTAAGGCTGGTCAGTATACAAACTCCAAAGACAAGATCAGCAGGATGTGGCAGGGACACCCCAAGATATCTGGGCTATAACCCTTTGGCTATAACCATCTCAACTTCCTGGAGGAAGAGGACCAGCCACATTCCAGGATTATTCTCAAACAGTCTTTAGATCAGAGCTTGTCTGATACTGAGTTTCAAATGTAACTTTTCCAATAGCCACATCAACAACTTAATGCAGAAGGTTGTTTTACTAGTATATTTAACCTAATTTTTGTTTGTTTGTTTTGTTTTTTTCTGAGACTGGGTTTCTCTGAGTCTCCTTGCCTGTACTGGACTCACTCTGTAGACCAGGCTGGCCTCAAACTAATAGAGATCCACCTCTGCCCCACGTGCTGGGATTAAAGGCATTTGCCACAACTCCTGACTATTGAGATATTTTACACTGGCTTTTTTGGGCTCCATCTTCAAAATCCACTGTTACTTCATATTCCCAGCACATCTTACTTGGGTCAGTTACATTTCAAGAGCTTAAGAGCCAACATTATTAGACAACAAAGCTCAAGATCTTTCTCTAACTCAAGAGCTTTTATGTAAATTTCAAATGAAACAACCCCCTCCTCCCAGATCATTACCCATCTGCCAAAGGTCAATCCCGACCCTCAGGCAGGGTCTGGCAGGGGAAGACAGCCTCCTCAGGCACAGTGTTCTAAAACGGTACCTGTCTTGAGGGTGCTGATGTAGATTCCCACTGCTTCTCTTAGAAGTTTCGCCCCCTCTTCCTTCATTAAGGCCACGAGATTTGTGTCAGGCTCGTCTTTGGCAAGGCTCACACTAATCTGAGTGAGAGATCAAAAGTAGGTGATAAATGATTTAAGGGACACCATCATGAAATGTGGGGGCTAAGCAATCAAACTGCTGACATTGCCAAAGGAAAGGTGTAGAGCTGGCCTATTGGTACAAGCCCCAACAATGTTCCTCCCCAGCTCCTCGCCAGGGCAGATGGCTAACGTTAGAACCCATTTCCCCAGCTAAAACAAGAGGCTCAAACTCACAAGTTGCTCTGCAAGTTTCCAAATGGCACACACACCTGCAGCCTGCGCCTCTGAATGCTCAGCCTAAGCCTGGACTATTAATGGTGGGAGACACCTGCTTTTCACAGATGAGACTACAGATAGGAAGGACTCAGGTAGCACAAACCTCTACTTCATCCACGCTGTTTTCGTCAGACAAATTGGGGATTTCCACATGTCCTTTGTATTGCACTCCTGACTTAGAGGTACCTGTCAAAAGCAATAGTTTCATTAGCCTCCTCCTCTGCAGGGAAGGGACGGTCCTGCCAGGGCACTGGTCCACTTAGGCTTCTTTAGAACCTCCCCCCATTCTAAGCTGCCCCTCTATTCTCAGAGAACGCCACATGCCAGAAGCAATCAACACACCCCTAATGTCTTTCCTCATCCCATCAGTGGAGATGAGTTATTACAGTGTGGCACGGAAGCCACACAGACGGGGCAGTGGTTCACCTCCCCCACAGCATGTCCGGGGAGCCACTGGCATTCATTCTGTTAGAACACCTGTTCTGAAAACAAGCGCTTATCCAATGTGACGGGCATGTTTGACAAGAATTTGATTGTGGCAATTTCACATTTTCTTCTGTGTGAGTTTGTCACTGAGAAAAAAGAAGTGAACACAGAAAACTATCCAGGTGAAGAGAGATGCACAGAAAACAAACAAAAGCTCCTTTCTCAAAACATCTGTCAGGTAACGTGTCGTCAGTATGTGATGATCTTTTTGCCTCAGAAGACCTCCTTTCTATGATTTCACAAGAGCCCTCAAGCTGCAACCCCTGTGATGCCCAAAACACAAGGAAATGTCACGCTTTTTTCAAAGAAAACCACCACCCCAATTACATCTGGCTTTTTAACTGAATGATTGTTGTAGAGTGTGCTAATTCTTAGGGATACATGCTAACTATGACAAACTGACTTTCTATCTCTAGCCTCAGTTTCACAGTACATAATATAAAAAAGGGGACTGGATAAGATTTAGTTCCTTCCAGGCCATAATACTTCAGATAGATTTAAAAAAAAAAACCAAAAAATATAAACAGATCTATCTACTTTCATCTTCTTTATTATTCATTTTGGAAATTCTATGCAGGCCAATTTGTTTTCTCCTAAGGGTATTTTAGAAAGGACACAGAAGATGGCAAAAACAGCCCCAAACTATATTTACAATCAGTTATGATAGTGCAGTGATCCCAGTGCTTGAGAGATAGAGACAGGTGGATCCCTGAGTTCAAGGCCAGCCTGGTCTACAGAGTGAGCTCCAGGAGAACCAGGGCTACACAGAGAAACCCTGACTCAAAAACCGAAAAAGATAGTGTGCCCACCACTTCTCTGGTGAGAACTGAAGAAACTGATAGAGAACACAAGCAAATGCATTTGGTTCCACAGCAGCACCCAATACTGCTTTCCTCCAATGCAACACTGTCATCTCCCTTCAGTTCTCAAAAGCTCCTCTCCAGCATGTCTAAGAGCACTGGAAATGGAGCTAAGCTCTTCGAAGGCAGCCTGGCTAATCCTTACCTGTCCAGTTTAGTTTGATGGACCACTCATAAAAGAAGATAAGTTTGCCTTTTCGGTTGTTAATGGATGCCTCTCCATCAATCCTGTTCACTTCTGACACTTCACACTTGCCCTCCTCATTTTCTACTCGAACTGCCAGGAACAGAGTTTTCAGCTTTTCTGTGGACCAATTTGAAGCATCCCTCTCTGTCCTGTAAAAGAGAAGCAGAGCTAAAGGCTATCGGTCAAGGAGAGGATACACAGTTTTATGCAGTAAGCGAGTGCAAGGTAAAAGGAAGCAGAAAACAACAATACCCTCTAAATTCTACGCCATCATGTTCACAAACATGCCACCTATAGGAAGCCAAGGGGTTGGTAAGTTTTCGACAAAGACAGGTGCTGTATGAACTAGTGTTAAGTTATACTTTCCAGTCTCAGCAGGATGATCCTTGATTGTTAACATGGCGCCCCCTTTTGGCCAAGAGGAAAGCTGTGACCATACACTGAAGCCAGGAGAGCAAAAGACAGCAAGCATTTTGCCAAGAGCTCCAGCAAAACAAAAAACCAATAATGCTGGCCTCATTAGCAGTGTTCTGGCCTGTCTTATTCAGATTCTGCTACATACAAATGCCCTACAGATCCTATGTCCTCTAGACAGTGTCACAAAGTCCACAAGAAAAATTACGTCAAGTACTGTGTTAAAAGGAGACAGGCTGATTTAAAAGAGAGAGAGAAAAGTAATTTCTTTGCCCTTCTAGTAAAGCTATTTAAAAAAGAAAAAAAAAAAGCTGCAATTGAGTAACAAAAATACAGCGTGAGTAAAGTTCAGTGGCGCTCCAAGTAACATTGCTTCTAGAAGATTTAATAAGGACGAGGAAGCCTCTATGAACAGCTAGGCTGTAAAATCATGACTGCCCGGCGACCAGGAGTTACAACAGAACTTAACAGTTCCGGGTGAGAGACTGCATCGTGTTCAGCATCCCGAAGCTCCAAGCGCCCCGCAGATCACATTCTAAAGCTGCCCCCGCTGGACTCAGGCAATAGTCCCCTATGACTTTTACTTTCACTGTAACCAGCAAAATAACAACTACCGAGTCTCCCAACACAATCGGCAGGGGTTTGGATCTCAAGGACGCCTGCGGCCACGTGTAGGAAGCCCGGCTCAGGCTGGCTGCAGCAACTAGGGCGCTCTGTTCTCTTCGCTCTGAAATTCCTCCTTGGGGACTCAGCGGTCCATGTGGAACCCCTCGCCCCCAACACTGCTATGGTGGCGAGGGACGGAGAGTACCCCAGCTACAGGAAGGACCCACGCCCAATCCCAGAGCAGGGTTGCTTGGGTCCCAAATCTGTACACACCAAGTTCCCAGGCACCCGAAGCCCTAGCCTGGTAACAGTGCTCCTGCGGCCTGTCTTGCTGGCCCTTACCAATGCCAGTTGTTGACGTTGGTGGCGTCCGCCCGCTCTTCCACGATCCAGCGTGGGTCTCCCTCACCCCACTTGGCCATCAGTTCACTTATCTCACCGCTACCAGCTCCCAAGCAGCCGCAGCCACAGCCTCAGGACCGCTCGGTCCCTGCCGCCTGGCAGCGCCTGGAAACTACTAGAAGCGGTAGCAGCACCTCCTGGCTTGCTTTTCCCTCCACCCCCCCCCTCCCCGCCTTAACTTCCGGCTCCTCCTCGCTCCTACCGGGTACTTCCGTTCCAGTACGCCGAACCGTAGGTTCCGTAAATTTTGGAGTTCCTTCAAACTCTCTTAGTTTACCTTAAAGGGTTTTTAAGTATATGTCCTCAAACCCCTAATTCTCATCGTCAGGGACACAAAATATTCCTTTCGTTGTTTCCTTGGGCCCTAAAACGGCCCTACTGAGCCTGATGGGAGTTGTAGTCTTGTTAAACAACCCTTCCGATAACTGCGGAAGGTCACACTGAAAGTAAAGGAAATGACCTAGCACGATGCGCTATTATTTCTGGGAATGGTAGTGCAGAAGCCCCGCGGCCCACCGGGAGAACGAAAGGATGACAGAGGTCAAGAAACTACAACTTCCAGAATGCTTTGCGAGAACTCCTTTCACCTTCTTCAGCCTAGCCCGGGACAGTCCCCTTCGGCCCGTTCTCTATGCCGCACAGCCTGTTTAGAAAGGCTGCTCCGGCGGCTGAGCTTGGCGCTGTCCTGAGAGAGAGGGCTCGGTGTGGAAGAGGTGAGGGCGTCCTAAGTCCCTGTCTAGGCCTCGTGTCTACTTGAACCCACCCTCTCCGCATTCTTGTTCTTTCCCTGTCTTCTCTGAGGCATCCCGAAAGCCTCACTCCCGATTCTTCTGGTCGGGAACGCTCTTGGGAGCCAGTGTGTGCTCCGATCTGGGGCTTCCAGTGAGCCTCAGCAGCTGGTTGAGAACTCTTTGGTTCTGAACAAGCATGTCCTTTCTCAAGGGCCCTCCAGGCTTTTATGTTTGCTGTAGATGTGTGGCTTTCTGTATGTTCCTCTTGTATGTAGTCCAGCTTCTCGGGTTTCTGTTCTCAAACATCGCCGTACAAACCTAGCCTAACTTCTAGCAGCTGTTTTCTACAGTGCCCCGAGGGTTGTGGAGCTTTCTGTTTGTTTTCCCTACGTCTTGTTCCTGTTCTCTCTCATCTGTCACCCTACCCTTCTCCCCTTCTCCGGCCTCTCGGTGTAAAAGTGACGATAAGAGCAAATCTCCGAAGCATTTTAAATCACATTGAAACCCCCTTTTAGTCACTCCGAACATTGTACTGGATTGCTTTGTGCGTTCTTAGAGTTACTAAATTGTTACCATTTTACTGATCGAGTAAATCACGGTATCTTTTGCCGCTAGAAATACAGAATAATATGTAGCCACTGCTGTACTCTGTCTGGCCAAAGGTTCTAGAAATTCTCTCGTGAAATAATAGGTTTGTTAGACACATTCTCTGATCATTTGTTGGTATCACTGTAAAGATCTGTCTGGTTTTTCCAAAAGTGTGGTGCAGGGGGAGAGAAGTCAAGGAACCAGAAGACCTGGATTTGTAGTTTGGAGTAAGGAGTGATTAGTGGTTTTGATGTTTCATACTGGTTTTTTTTGGGGGGGAGGCGGGGCACGGACCTCCCTTTCTACCTTTAAGAATTGTTCTCAGGGCAAATGAATGACACTTAATCTTTTTTTTTTTTTTTTTTTTTTTTTTTAAATTACAGGTACTATATTCCTTTCTTACAAGGGAAAGCAACTTTGTGACTTTTGCTTTTAATTCACTTACATGTATTTATTTGTTCAGCCGACTTCCCTAAAATACTTGTATATGAGGAAGGCAATAAGAAAAGACCCATAGCACACTGACACTTAATCTTTAAGATTGCTTTTTAAATGTTTTTTTTTTTTTTTGGAGGCTGGGAATATAGTTCAGTGGTAAAGCGCTTGCCTAAAATATGTGAGGCCCTAAGTTCAGTTGCCAGCGCTGCAAAAAATAAAATAAAATAAATGTCTCTAGTTTTACCTGAGGTACCATTAAGATTAAGTAGTCAAAGCTAATGGTGGCCATTGCCTTTCTGTCAAGCAGTAAGCACTTTGCATATACTGTCTAGTTTAGTTCTAATTCTTGTAAGGGAGAGTAGTACCTGCTATTCCCATTTTACAGATGAGGAGAAAAGACATGTCAGTGAGATATCAAATACTGAAAGGACATAACCTTACCTGTTTATTTTCTGCTAAGTGCTTTGTTAGGTTTTCTGAATACTATTTATTCTTTACTAAAAGCCAATAAGGCAAGATAGCATCTCTCTTAAGGCTTAAAGATAGAGCCATTTACCTTTTGGGTTAAACCACAGTTTGCGCCCTCATCCAGTTTAGTTTGAAATACTTTATTTTTTTTCTCCCAGAACAACACCTAATTTTAGAGTAGTTATGAGAAGAATTTGGGATCCTTTGGCTAATTGTATATATTTTCTTTTCTTGGTCATAATCCCCAAAATTGGCCCTATAATTAGCCAAGTGATTAATAAAATAATGAGTTGATGGTACAGGCTTGATAATTTTGATTCTTGTCATTATTTTCCCTTCATTTTTGTCAAGCACTTAAAGAACATCCTGGAAAAGAGGGACATTTGTTGGCTCTAGTCAACTGTAGTGTTCTCAGAGCTTAGAAGCATGTCTCAGAAGTGGCACTCAGTAAATGTAGGTTCATACATGAATTCACTTATGGGGTGAGCTTTGGCTGATCTTTGTGCTTTAAGCAACATTATGATGACTCCTTAGAACATTTGCCTCTCTTATAGAATCCCCTTTACTTGGGTACCCTAGCTCTAACGTGATCCTTCAGGAAGAATAAAACTTGTCCTTTGCATAGTTCTCATAACACCTGAGTACTTGAACACAATGAAGGTTTTAGGAATGGGTGTTAGTGGCTAATTGAAATGTCCAACGTGATTTGGTGAGCTAGAAACCCAAGGATGTGACTTATGTGGCAGGTGTTCCACCAAATCTCTTCCTACATTCCTTATTTCTGGAGGTTGTTAGTTGAGGAACACTTTTTGGAGAGATCTGAAAAAAGGACCTGTGCCTATCTTCCTTTCCCCGCAGATGAACCGGACAAAAGGTGATGAGGAAGAATATTGGAACAGCTCCAAGTTCAAGGCTTTCACTTTTGATGATGAAGATGATGAGCTCTCACAGGTAGGCTTACACAAGTGCTAAGGGTCATACCTTGCTCTTGGCTGCCTCTGTAAAGTTTCTTTCATCTCTAGTAGGCTCATAATGTTAGGTCAAGATCTTCAGAAAAGCCTGCATGTTAGTTAGTTTTCTACAGTTAGATGCAATATCCCAGGTAATCAGCTGATCCAGAGAAAAGCCTTCTTTTGGCTCAGTTTTCAAGGTTCTAGATCAGGTTGGTTAGTCCTGTTGATTTGGGTCTAGGATAGACAGCACATCATGGTGCAATCACACGATAGAGCAAAACTGCTCCCCTCATGGCCAGAAAGCAAAGAGGAACAGGACAGGGCAGGGTCCTACAATCCTCCTTAAGAATACCCTTCCAGTGGCCCAAGGCTCCACTTCTCAAAGCCTCCTCTCAGGGCTACCCCAAAGAGCAAATTTATAACACATAGGCTTTTGGGGACATTCAGAATCCGAACTATATTAGTGGCCCCTGAAATGTCTCAGCCAGTACGAAGGTGCTTGCCACAATCCTGGTGACCTGAGTTTAGTCTCCAGAGCAGACTCCGTAAAGTTGTCATGCTTAGTTAGGTTTCTCTTGCTGTGATGACCAAATAAGATGAGGAGAAGCAACTTGGGGAAGAAATCGTTTACTTCATCTTACAACTCTCTGGCTAGACTCTATCCCTGAGGGAAGTTAGAGCAGGAGCCTGGAGGCACAAACTGAGGCAGAGGAGTGCTGCTTTACTGGCTTGTTCGTCCTGCTTTCTTCCAGCACCCGGGACCACCAGCCCAGGGTGGCACTGCCCACGAGCCAGTCTGGTGGGGGCATTTTCTCAGTTGAAGTTTCTTTTCCCAGGTGCCGCTAGCCTGTGTCAAGTTGACATAAAACTAGTCAGCACCCCAGTGGCCCCCTCCTGTGCAGTGGAATGGGCACACCCACACGTACACATGACACACACATGACACACACATGCACACACTAAATTAAGAACAGAGACAAGCTATAGCAACCTTCGTGGAGAGAAGCCCTAAAAAAAAGCCAGAAAGATTTTACCCTTACTTTTACCTTAAAAAAAAAGAATCACAAACTGCCAGGCAGTAGGTAGTGGCACATGCCTTTAATCCCAGCACTTGGGAGGCAGAGACAGGCAACTCTCTATAAGTTCTTCAAGGCCAGCCTGGTATATAGAGTGAGTTCCAGGATACCCAAGGCTACACAGAGAAACCCTGTCTCAGGGGAAAAAAAAAATTAAAAATAACTAAATAAGATCACAAATCTTTTATTCATGTGACTTAATTTATTGTTGTTATTACTATTTGCTTTGTTAGTGTATGAAGACCTTGAACTTATGATAGTCCTGCCTCTGTCACCTTTTCACTTTTAAAGAATTTTTATTTTATTTATTTATATGTGAGGGTTCACATGTGCCATTGTTTGTATGTGGAGGCCAGAGAACAGCTTGCAGGAGTCAGTTCTTCCTGAAGATTGGGTCCTGCAGATTGAACTCCTTGATGGCAAATGCCTTTACCTGCTGTACTGGCTGGTTTTGTGTGTCAGCTTGTCACAAGTTAGAGTCATGAGAGAGAAAGGAGCCTCAGTTGAGGAAATGCCTACATGAGATCCAGCTATAAGGCATTTTCCGAATTAGTGATCAATAGAGGAGGGCCTAGCCCGTGGCGGACTGGTACCATCCCTGGGCTGGTGGTCCTGGGTTCCATAAGAAAGCAGGCTGAGCAAGCCAGGAGGAGCCAGCCAGTAAGCAGCACCCCTCCATGCCTCTGCAGCAGCTCCTGCCTCCAGGTTCCAGTGTTGTCTGGGTTCCTGTCCTGACTTCCTCCAGGGATGGGCTATGATCTGGAAGTGTAAGCCAGGTAAACCTTGCCTCCCCTAACTAGCTTTTTGGTCATGCTATTTTGTCGCAGCAACAGAAACCCTAAGACACCTGCTGAGTCATCTTACAGGATCCTGGCTTTTTGTTGTTTGGTTTTTCATTTTCTCCCTTCTTTTTCTCATCTTTCTTTCACAATGTCTCACCACAAAGCCCTAGGTGGCCTTAAACTTGTAGCTATCTGTCAGCCTTTGCCTCTGTCTCATGAGTGCTTAAAGATGTGCTACTGGACCCACCATGTCTTTTTTTTTTTTTCTTCGAATTTTCTTTTTCTTTCATTATAGCTGCCTCTATATCATGAGTGCTGGATTATAGGCATGTCCCACCACACCCAATTTATGTCATTATTATTTTTGAGATAGAATCTTATGTTCTTGGGCGCAAGCCATTTTCCTGCTTTTGTCTTCCGGGCAGCTGGAAACATAGGCACACACCACCACGCCTTGATAACTTGTTTGTGAAAAAAAATGATATGTTGGGGAATAGGCATTTTTGGAGAAGTGAATAAAATTTACTCAGATTTGCAAATGAGTCATAGTTAGAATATGATAGAATTCAAGAGTGGCTTTGAATCCTGCACTGGACTGCTATAGTGCAGTTTGATTTCTAGGCTGGATTTAGACTACAGGTAGTTATTGGCATCATTGAGTCTCACTGCTCAGCCTTCTTGGTTACCAGTGGGCATGAGGGAAGTGAGGACCTCGAGACTACTCTGCTTCATGTCCCTCCACAGTTAAAGGAATCCAAACGGGCAGTGAACAGCCTTCGAGACTTCGTGGATGATGACGATGAAGATGACCTGGAACGAGTCAGCTGGACTGGAGAGCCTGTGGGAAGTAAGCTGAGTTAGCTATTAGGGGTTCCTGTCAGTAATAAAGGCTGCACCTCTCTGTCTCCTCAGTGCTGGTCAGAAATAGCTATTCTCAGATGCTGCAGCCTGGAAGTTAACATCAGGCAGAGCCAGGTGGAGAAACACAACACCAGTGTTTATGTGGCCTCCTGGACCTACTGTCCTGAAGTGAATGCTTCCACGGCTGTTTCAGATTCATGGGTGCCTGTTAAAATTACAGGTTCCTAGGCTTTACACCAGAGGGTCTCATTCAGTGGGCTTTGTTGGGGAGGGTATGTGTGTTGAGAATCGAATGTGCGCTCAACCTTTGAGTCTCAGCTGAAGGTGGTCACACGTGGTCATGTTTGGGGGCTCTTAACTTACATGCTCATAACAGGTGGACAGAACCCCAGTCCTTAGCCATCGGTTCTTAATTATAGAATACCACTAAATTTCTTCATAGACTCTAATTCTCTTCTGTCTACTTTTCCAGCTGATTTTAAAAGTGTTTTTAATTAAAAGGTTTTTGTTTTGTTTTGTTTTGTTTTGTTTTGTTTTGTTTTATCTAGAAGGTAGTATAGCATGATTTAAAAACAAAAAAAGAAATTGGCCGGGCATGGTGGTGCATGCTTTCAATCCCAGCACTTGGGAGGCAGAGGCAGGCAGATCTCTTGAGTTTGAGGACAGCCTGGTCTACAAAGCAAGTTCCAGAATAGCCAGGGATGCCTGTCTGAAAACAACAACAGCAAACAAACAAACAAAAGAAAAATGAACTAGAAAGAAAAAAAATGAAACACATCCTAAGATACATATGATACGTTAAATAAGTTATTTTCATAATTGCTCAAGAAATAGAGGCAGAGCAACTTTTTGTAGATTTGTTGTTTGGATTGCCTTCCATTTATTCATCCCTTTGTCAATTTCTCTAATGATTAGCCTATATAATTATACCTTTCCTGACATCTTGCTGTCCAGGGGACCAGGGCCTCTTGAATAGTACGAGAGTTTGTTGAGTATTGGGTGTCGAGCACTGATTTGGAAGATGCTTACTTAGTTCTTGCCACCCTGCAGGTATCTCATGGTCCATCAAAGAGACTGCTGGGAATAGCGGGTCAACCCCTGAGGGACGTGAACAGATAAAGGGCCGAAGCAGCTTCTACACACAACTGCCCAAACCTGCTTCCACCTACTCCTTGAGCAGCTTCTTTAGAGGTAAAGAGTGATGGGTAACGGACAGGGACATCATCAGGAACATGCTCAGGCTGATGTTTTCATTGACGGTGAAAGAATTCTCATTTGAGCAGGCAGCTTAGTACTCGAAGTGGAAGAAATGAGAACTTCCCAGACATTGGCCTGAATTTGTAGAACATGAATGAAACTGGCAGACCTATGTTAGGCGTTGAAATTTGTCTAGGTCAGAATTCTTGCTTAGACTTTATTCCATCCTGTTGGGAACCTTTGTGGGAATGTGTACTTGTGCAGCTACTGTGGAAGATAGTGTGGCAGTTTCTAAAAAATGTTGAGCAAAGGATTAGCATGTGAACTAGTGTCACTTTTAGATACTTATCAAAAAAAATCGAATGCAGGGGCTTGAGCAGGTGTTTACATGCTAACATTTGAAGCATTATTCAAAAGCCAAAGAGATTGAAACAGTGTTTACGTGTACTGTGGGCTAAAAGGATAAGCAGAACATGGAGTGTACTGGGATAGACTCTGCTCCTTAGTCCTGACAGGGAGTGAAAGATACATGTTATCTTAGGGCTAGAGCCTAGGGAATTATACAGGGTGCAGTAAACAGAAGCAAGCACTGTGTGACCCCTAGAGACAGGGAGTAGGAGGGCAGTCTGCTCAGGGCTGGAAGGAATAGAGAGGTACTGCCTACAGGCTGTCTCAGGGACGGTGAAAGTCTGGAACTGCACGGTGGTTGTGATTGTGTGAATGTACTTCATGCCACTGAATTCTGCACTTAAAGATAATGAAAACAGCAAATTTTATGTAGTGTATATTTTACCACACTTAAAAATATTTCTCTCTGCACACCCCCGCCACACATACGTCATTACTAGTTCATCAGATTTCTGAGGTTGAATAAAAGCTTTTATTTATTTTTAAGTGTATTTATTTTTATCTGTCTGGGTTGTCTTGCCTGCATATATATCTGGGTACCAGTTGTATGCCTGGTACCCATGGAGACCGGAAAAGGATGTTGGACTCCTTGAACTGGAGTTACACATGGTTGTGAGCCATTGTGTGGGTATTGGGAATCAAATTGTAGTCCTCTGGAAGAGCACCAGTGCTCTCATCTCTGAGTCTCCCCAGCCCTGAATAAAAGCTTTTTCAAGTGTATTTTTCTACATTGCATGGTAAGGCGCTCTATGCTGTATGTCCTCAGCCAAGTATGGGTGGTCTGACTTGAACTGTTGGCTTTTTCCTGCTGTGTTCTTTCCCTCAGGTAGAACTAGACCTGGCAGTTTCCAGTCCCTTTCTGATGGTAAGCATCGGCCCCTTTTCTCAGTTGCTCTGGGAGATATTGCTGATTTAGCATACAGCCTCGAGAGTCATGGGGACAGATGGTAATTGAATGAGTAGATTTCAGAACTTTCCTCTGAATCTAGAGAAAGTGCCTGGACTAAGTGAGGAGGTAGAAGTCTCATAGTCTCCATTGTTGGGGATGACTGCTGGGGCTGCGGTCAGAAAAGAGTGAACCTTTACCTTTGGCCATGATGGTACCCCAGGAGACAAAAGATGTTTTCGTTTTGTTTAAAAAAAAAAAAAAAAAAGTTCCTGGTGAGGTGATTCAATGTATAGAGGAATTTATACACAGGCTGCTGTCTTAGTCCGTGTTAAATTGCTGTGAAAAGATGCCATGATGGAGGTGACTATTATAAGAGAAAGCATTTAATTGGGAGCTTACAGTTTCAGAGGTTTAGTCCATTATCATCATGGCAGGAAGTATGGCAGCATGATGGTGCAGGAGCAGTAGCTAAGAACTTCATCCTGATCTGTAAACAGAGAGAGACTGACTCTGGGTTTGGCTGGTTTTTGAAACCTGAAAGCCTGCCCCAGCGATACGCTTCCTCCAACAAGGCCACACCTCTTAAACCTTCTAATCCTTTTAAACAGTGCCACTCCCTGGTGACTTAAGCATTCAAATATATGAGCCTGTGGGGCCATTCTTATTCAAACCACCACAGCTAGATGACCTGGGTCTGATACCTGATCTCAGAGTTGTCCTCTGACCGCCACACTCTTAGTATGGCATGCACACCCCCACACGTGTATGTGCAAACACATGCTCATGTACGTACTGACACACATACTTGGGCATGCACACGCATAGCATGTAGGAAAATGCAGAAGAGGATAGAGTGATAAGACACAGGCTGTACAATGCCTTCTCAACTGGCTTCTGGTTCCTTTTCAGCTCTATCAGACACACCTGCCAAAAGTTATGCTCCAGAGATAGGGAGACCTAAGGGAGAATACAGGGTAAGTTACAGAATTTCTCTTCCTTACCCCTCTATTACTTACTTTTAAAGTTAGATTTACTCATTCATTCATTCATTTGGTGTGTGTGCACATGTATGCACTCGCCTGGTGTAAGTGTAGAGCTCAGAGGACAACTTGTGGGAGTTGGTTCTCTTCTTCCATCATGTGGGATCTGGAGCTTGAACTTAGGTCATTGGGTTTGGCAGCAAGTGTCTCCTCCTGAAAAATCATGTCACCAGCCTTTTTTTTTTTTTTTTTTAAAGTAGGTCTTTCTCTGTAGTCCACGCTGGAGCCTGGTACCCACCAGATAGTCCATGCTTGTCTGAAACTTACAGTAATTCCCCTGCCTCATTCTTTTGAGTGCTGAGATGATTGTTGTGATCCCGCATGCGCAGCTTGAGTTATATCTAAATGTTGGTGTGACACAGCATCAAGTACCTCGTTTAATTTTCCCAACTCTCTGAGCAGCTGTTACAGTCATGTCACTGAATGACAGGGATCCTTTCTGAGAAGTGCGCAGCGAGGTAGCTTCATCTTTGCGCAAACATGAGATGTGGTCACACACATCTAGATGTGATAGCCTATATTCTACGGTTGCTTGTTCCTGTACCGGGGGGACATAATAACCTGTGTTTGTGTATCTAAATATAGAAAAGGTGGAGCACAAATACTAGGTAAGGGGCTGGGGAGACAGCCCAGTGGCTAATGAGTGCTTGTTGCACAGGCATGAGGACCTGTGTTTGCATCTCAGTGTCCTCACGAAAGGCCAGGCATGACTGCATGTTTCTGTAACCTCAATGCTGCAAGGGGCCGGGACAGGAAGGTTGCTGAGTTCTGCTGCCATCAGCATAGCTGAAAAGCAGCAAGCTCCAGGTTCACGGGGAGACCCTGTCTTAAGAGAGTATGTGGAGAGTTGATAGGGCAGGACATCCTCCTTTGGCCCCAGGTGTGTATGCGGTGGCTCATGCACATGACTGTATAACACAGAAACGTGCTGTGCACACACTACTTGACAACAGGAAACTTCCAGCTCCACTTAAATCTATGGGACTGTCATTTTAAATGCATTGTCCAAAGTGTCGTTATGCGGCACGTGACCCCTTTTATAGCAAGAAAACTGGTCTTTCAACTGTAGACATTAGTTGTATTCTCACAGCCAGGAAAGGATAGAACTTGGACTCAAAATCTGTATTTACTGACACAGATTCCATGAAACATTCTAAACAAGAAAACTGATTCAGAGGGAAGAGGTTTTTTGTTTTGTTTTGTTTTTAAGGTTCTTTGAGACACGGTTTCCTTGGCTGTCTTGGACTTTGTAGACCAGGCTGGCCTTGAACTCAGAGCAATCTGCCTGCCTCTGAGTGCTGGGATTAAAGGCGTGCAGCGCCACCGCCACCACCACCACCACTACCTGGCTAAGAAACTATATTCTAAGATCAAAAGGGGGCTCTGCATCAAATGTCTTTCCTTTTCTTGGCAGATGATACTGACCTGGGGCCTCAGGTGCTACTGGTTGCATAGAGAGTTTAGAGGCCTGAGCCAGTAGGCCGAAGGTTCTGTTTTGTTATTGGTCTCAGCCTCCTACCGTCTGTGCCACCCTTGCTCTAGTTTCTTTAGAAATTGAAACCAAGACCTGAGTCAAAACAGGACCATTCCAGGATTTTTTTAGGGGGTGGGGGCTAATTTTTTTTTTAATCAATTCTTTTCCACAGAGTATTTCTTCCATAGGGGCAAATACTGAATTTGAAGCATGGAGCTGGTACACTAGCCAGGCTGAGTCCTTAACGTATGGTTCATCTGTTGCTCATATTCCAGGATTACAGCAATGACTGGAGCCCCAGTGATACGGTGCGGCGCCTCCGCAGGGGCAAGGTAAGGCTACTGAAGAGAAAACTCTTATAGGCTTCTTTGGCAAGGTGGGTAGCGTGTTCCCATAGGAAGGATTTATGACATCCTTTCTACTTCCCATTTCTGAAATGGACTGGTGTTCAGGAGTAGCAAATCCACCACAGTTAGAGCCACCTGCAAAAGTTTTGCTCCTCTGGGGAGTTGCTTTGCCAGCATAGGGGCAAAACCACAGTGGATGAGAGTAGCTGTGTGTGGTAGAGCATGCTGTAATCCCAGCACTTGGTGAGGCTGAGGCAGGAAAACAGGAAGTGTAACGCCACCCTGGGATACTTGGCAAGTGTGAGGCCAGCCTGGGTGCTGAGTGGAGACCCTTTCTGTGGTGTGGGATAAGTATTGGGTTATTTTTTTTTTTTAATAGATCCCAATCTTAGCACTGTTGAAAAGAAAACTTTATTTTTCATTGAAGTTTGGGAGTATTTTTTTATTTTTTGAAACTCGATTATTTAGTGACATTCTTTCTTGTGTGAAACTCTAGGAAAGACAGAACCGCAGTAACTGGGAGATGAGTGGTTGGTGGGCCAGGAACAGGAGGGCTATTACTGTCAACGTGGACAAAGGGCCTATTTAAGGGTGACAGCAGAGTTCTGTTTCTCTGTCTTAGTGTAATGGTTACTAGGGTGCAGGCACTTTCAAAGCTGAGCTATACACTTGCATAGGGTAGGTTTTATTATATAAAACTATATATGAAGAAAAAATAAATGATAATGTGTTGGCTTAGTCAAGACTTGAAGACATCAGGGTCCTTCAGGGCGTCACATTGAACTGGATAGGGAATGGTGGGACCTTCAGGCTCACGGAGCACAGAGATCAGTGTTTAATACAGTGGTTCTCTCTGAATGCTTCCTTTCCTTGTTGCCCTTCCCTCACTATCCAGTGACAAAGGGATAAAGGCAGTGGTCTTCCTCACACACTCTTTGTGTTCCTCTCTGCAGGTCTGTTCCCTAGAGCGATTCCGCTCCTTGCAAGACAAGCTGCAACTCCTAGAGGAAGCAGTGAGCATGCATGACGGGAACGTCATCACTGCAGTGAGTATGAGGTTTGAAAATTCAGTCAAAACTGACTTCACCGTTTGCGTTGCATGGCAAGAGCCTGGCTTTCTCTCTGAGGCATAGGACCCTCAGAAAGCTGTGCTCCTGGCTGGGGGGTGAGGGGGGAGGTACGTGTATTCTGTGTGGAACTGCTCATTGGAACTAGAAAACAGAAGGCTGGTTGCTCTATATTGTGCAAAGTATTATGGCAGCGAAACTGTGTAGACAGTAGTTTCTCAGCGGATGGGGGTGGAGCCTTTCAGCCCAAGTGGACACCAAGGACACAGCTCAATTCCAGAAGCCCAACCTTTCTTTCTGCCCCACAGAGAGGGTGTGTCTGCCTACAGTGATCCCTAACAGGTCACTGGCCTCATTCCTAGACATGGCTGGTGAGGGCAGCCTTTGTAAGAGGATGCATAGTCTTTGTCTCTTGTTTTCTAGGTTCTGATCTTCCTGAAGAGGACCCTGAGCAAAGGTGAGCATGGTTTGAAGGAAGTCTTCACTCAGCAGTGCATGTGGCTTTTGTAGCAGAATTCACCAGCATCAAGTCTGGTTCAGAGAAAGCTGGGGTGGCCTGGACTCTGAGAGCACACATCACATCTCTTAAGGGCAGCCTTTATGGTGGGGGCTGTATTAGTCTCCTCTCTCTTCGTGGGGAACACATGGGCTATGTGTTTGAGGAATTGAGAAATCCCTGAAAGGCTGACTGAGTGGGCTATGTATTGCTCTAGAGCAGTGGTTCTCAACCTGTGGGTCATGACCTCTCTGGGGATTGAATGATTCCTTCACAACGGTCACATATCACATATCCTGCATATCATATATCTACATTACAATTCATAACAGTGGCAAAATTACAGTTATGAAGTAATAAATAACTTTATGGTTGGGGTCACCACAACATGGACTTTATTAAAGGGATGCAGCATTGGGAAGGTTGAGAACTGTCACCCTAGAGCATAGAGGCTATTAATGATGGTGGGCTGAGACCAGGAGGAAACCATCCTTCGCTTTTGTTGGGCATACAGCAGATGATGGTTGGGCTTTGTGAGTGGAGAGGCCAGTCTCAGGCTTAAGTGCTAGGAAGCTTTACTTCTTTCTCCACCTTACTTTTTCCTGCATGCCAGAAATCCTTTTCCGAGAGCTGGAGGTACGCCAGGTCGCCCTGAGGCATCTCATTCATTTCCTTAAAGAAATAGGAGATCAAAAGCTGCTTTTAGATCTCTTCAGGTAAGAACTGGGCTTCGGGTCTATGAAGTTTACCAGGTTCATTTTCCGAGCATCTGGGGGTTGCAAACAAATTGAAAACACTGTCCTTTTCCAGAAACACCTAGAAAAAACAAGATCTTGAAATGTGTTGGGACAGTTAAAAGACCATGCAGTCTGGTGGAATGGCAGGGTGTTAAAAACAAGACCCCACAGTCAAACACACCTGGACTGCATATGGTTGTTACTTGTTACTCTGTTACCTTGAGCAAGTCACTAGACTTGCTGAGAGTGGGCTTTTCCTCCTGTAAAATGGAGGTGGTGATGTCTACTGCATAGGGTAATGAAAACTGAAGTATTAGCTACCATTAATGTGTTGTATTAATCAGTGTTTGCTAAGCATTTTCTTATAAAATCCTTCTTGTAAATAAAAAATGGGCTGTTAGGCTATATATTATTTATTATTAGCCCTATCTTTGTTATGGTGGTGTTATTTAACACACTGTCACAAATAATAAGCCACAAACACCTGTTAGGTTTTATAATTGCCTATTTACCTTGGGCTGGGCAGATTTTTCAGTCTATGCTATCTCAATAACCTCTGAGCTACCTTCTATCCATGATATAATAATATCTGGGCTACCTTCCATCCATAATCTTATGAATACTTGCTTATATTTGGTGTTTTTTTCATTCATGCCATCCTTGGCTTCCTTCCTCCTGGCCCACATGGTTTCTTCCCCATGCTAACCCATCATAGCGTCCTCTTCCTCCTCTCTTCCCATTCGCCTGTCTCCCGTTATTCTCCTGTCCTCAGAAGCCCTGGAACCTTAGCCATGCCTACCCCACTCTGCCTTGCCCAGGTATAGGCCATTTAATCATCCAGTCAGACAGGTTACACAACAAAGATAGGTATATGCAGGCAATAACCAGATCTTGAGAGCCAGTAATTGCATCAAAATAAAAGCATCATACCAACTTCCAACAAACCCTCGATTATAGATGCCCTCCTCTTGTTCAAGTGTTGCAAGTGAGTACATTAGAAAAAGAAGGAGCTATTGTTTTCCAGGGAGGATCATCAAAGCATTAGGATTTGGGTTGCATTGGGAGGCTAGGTGAGAGGTGGACTGTCTGCTTGGTGGCCGTCTTTTTTCCTCTGTTTCGTTGCAGTAAATGGGGATGATTTCTTCCTCTTGGAATAAACTGTATGCATGTTTTATCCTTTCCTCAGTGTCAGAGAAGGTGTGAAAACCTCTGCTTAGGTTTTGTGGCCCAGAGAAACTCATTTACCCTGTGGCCAGAACAGTGATGATCTGCCCCACAGACTGGCATGGGAAAGCAGTTTACCTGGTTAGGTCAGAAGGAATCTGCCAAAGAAGACATGCTCACAGAAGCATCCCTTCCATGTCAAGGCAATGGTGTTAATTATGGCCTATTCAGAATACGGAGGAAACAGAAGACCTGCTGCATTATACTCTATATATGAATGGAATGAAGAATTGTGTAGAGTGCCTGTTACCAAGGTTGTTTTGACAGAAATGTAAGAGTAGGGCTTACCTCAGTATGTAGGAGATGAGCAGAACTATGTTTCTTCTAGAGCTTGTCTCTTATGAGAGAAAATGTCACACCTCGGTAGATTAAACTCTCTCACTCCCTTCTGCTTTTCCCCAGGTTCCTGGATAGAACAGAAGAGCTGGCGGTAAGTGTGGCATTTGTTTCTATTGGGAATCTATTTACCAGGCATCTAAGTCAAAACCCAGCCTAGATGCCAAGCTCTCCTGCTGAAGTTGTTTTCTTTTCTTTGTTGATGAGATCTAGAAAACGGGCACCTAGGAAGTGACACTCTGCTCAGCTTACTCCCTAAGCACGCACATAACTATCTATAGTACAGGAGGACTCTGAGAGTAAGGAATTTGGGGTTTTAGAGCATAGAAATTCTACTTTTACAAGCTAGGAAGATGATTCAGTGGCTAAAGTGCTTGCTGTGAAAGTATGACACCCTTAGTTTGGATTCCCAGGATCCATGTAAGGTTTGTGTGCAGTAGGGATTCATCTGTAAGCCCAGTGCTGAGGCAGTGGAGACAAAGGATGCCAGACACTTGCTGGCCAGGTAGTCTGGCTTCAGGTGCAGTGAGAGACCATGGCTCAGAAGAGAAGGGGAATGGACTGAAGAGATGGCTCAGCAGTTTAGAGTGTGCACTGCTCTTGCAGGGGACTAGGATTCTGTTCCCAGCACATACATCAGGCAGCTCATAACCACCTGTAACTCCAGCTCCAGGGCATCTGATGTCCTGGCTCCTCAGGCACCTGCACTCAAGCACATGCACAGACTGAAAATACACTCATAATGAGATAATGTGGAGAGCAATAAAGAGCCAGATACTGGCCTCTGGCTCTTACACATACACAGACACAGGCAAGTACATACATACCACACACACACATCCTCTCAGTGTTCTCTCCCCCTCTTTGCTTTTCTGTGTACATATGTGTATACGCATATGTGTGCTTAGACAAGTACTATAGCTCTGAGTGATAGCCCAGCTCCCTCTCTCTTTTAAAGAGATGTGATAACTCAAAATTCTCTCTTGCTTTTTTTTTTTTTTTTTTTTGGTAGCTATCCCATTATCGAGAGCATTTGAACATTCAGGACCCTGAAAAACGAAAAGAATTTCTTAAGACTTGCATTGGGTAAGTATGGGGGAAAGTAGTTCTGTGTAGCTGTAAGAAAAGGAGGATGGAATGGATGGTTCAGAAGGGAAGGCTAAGGACGAATCACATGGGCACTGTTTGAAGGTCGTCTCCCTCAGTGGCTCGGAAACAGCAGTCTCCAGTGGAGTTTTCACTGATTGGAGGAGACCTGAGACAAGGGAGCCACATAGGCCCTTCCCTAAAGCTAAACATACTGAATCAGGACTGTCTTTGTCCTGGGCCTTTGTTCTCACATATCCCCTCCTTTTGGCAATAAATTTGGTGATTTTTTTCAATGGCTTATTTATTGTATATGTATTGGTGTTTTGCCTGCATGTATGTCATGTGAGGGTGTCAGATCCCCTGGAACTGGAGCTACAGACAGCTGTGAGCTGCTGTGTGGGTGCTGGGAATTGAACGCAGGACCTCTGGAAGAGCAACTGTTGCTCTTAGCTCCTGAGCCATCTCTCCAGCCCCAATGATAAACTCTCTGTGATTTAACATAATAAAAATTATGTTAAATTTTTTGAGGTGACAGCTCTTCATCGAGCTTGAGTATTTCTTCTTGTTAGGGGTCCTGAAGCCCCAAGCCTCAGGACTGCTGCTGTAGTGCTGTTTTCATCCAAGCGCAAGCCCCAGATGTTAACTGCTCTGCTAATGGGATGCTCACTGCTTCCAGCAGTGACTCATCATCTTGTTGGCCTGCCTTCATCATAGGAAAGCACGTCCTTATGTCAAGCTGAAATGTGCTTCTTGGTGTCTAGCCACATAAGTATGTAGCCTCCCAGTATTCCCTGATTCTCAAGGTTCAGCATTCACAGTTATTTCAGCCATTCCTCATGGAAGGATTTCCCAGGTTATGTTTAGAGTTTGCTTGACTCTGAAATGCCTACTTGTAATGTTACCACATTGAAGGCTGTGGTTCACACTTGCCTCGATCAGTGTAATTGATTTCAGAATTCTTTCTGCAGTGAGTAGAGGAACAGGCATCATTGATGAATAGTCTGATGGGTGGTTGTCTGGGCTCGGTAGCCCTGTGACCCACTCACCAAATATCTAATGAATAAGTAAGCTGAGTCTTACTCCACAGCAAATTCACTTACAACTGTGCATTTTGTGGACTTTGAGGAGATCCCTTTTGAGTTTTCAAAGTCTCAGTACCTCTCTTTTGAAACAGAGTATCATATAGCTCAGGCTGGCCTCAAGTTCCCTCTGTAGCCAAGTATGGCCTTGATATTCTGCTTCTCATGTCTCCACCTTGGGAAGCTAGAGTAATAGGCATATACCGCCTCACCTGGTCTATGCAGTTGGCAATTGAACCTGAGGCTTCGTGCATGATAGGCAAGCACTGTATCAACTGAACTCCACCCCAGCTCCAGTCGGCAAACCTCAGATACAACATCCAGGCCAAAGCCTCCTCTGTTTTCTGCTTTTCTGTCTTAAAGGACCCTGAGCAGGTGCACTGAGATCAGACTTGTTGGAAATCGTGAGCCTTGGAATGTGTTAGTGAACATTTGGTTTAGGTGGGGTTGTTTGGTTTTCACATAGAAAAGGGTACTAACTTGTGGCCCTTTACCAGTTTGCCATTTTCAGCAGAAGATTCTGCACACGTCCAAGACCATTACACGCTCCTGGAACGCCAGATCATCATTGAGGTTAGATCCCATCTCTGCCCAGGCTCGTCATTTAGCATCTAGACCGCTCCTTTGCTCTGCACGTGTCATTTTCTGGCACAGCCTTTACTTCCTGTCTGAGTTTTTCTTGATTGTCCTTAAGCATCCTTTTCCCTCTTACCTGCTGCTAGCCTAGAAGAATTTACTATTTTTCCTTATTCCAAATTGTGAAATTTCTCCTTTTCCTCCTTCCCTCCTTTCTTTTCTTTCTTCCCTCCTTGCTTTCTTTGTTTCTTTGCTTTCTTTTTCCTTTTTGTTTTGAGACAGGCTCCCATAGAGCCCAGGCTGGCCTAGAACTCACTATGTAATGAGGCCATGAACTCCTGACCTTACTGCTTCCCTCTTTCAAGTGCTGGGATTACAAGCATGTAACACCAAGCTGAGCTGTTGAAGTATCTTATTAAATTTAAAATCTGTGATCTGTTTATGGATTTTAGATTTCTCCAGGATTTCCTAAGCAATTTCTATGCTTTGCTTTCTTTGCTTCACTCCTGGGGTGGAAAACAGAACTGCTGAGTAGTTCAGATTTTCTCCCTGTCTCCCTGTGGACATTGTTCCTTTTTTCCTTTGGCTCACTCCACCACAGGCAAATGACCGACATCTAGAGTCTGCAGGGCAGACTGAGATCTTCCGAAAGCACCCCCGTAAAGCTTCTATCCTCAACATGCCGCTAGTCACGACACTCTTCTACGCCTGCTTCTATCACTACACGGAGTCCGAGGTACAGGCGGAGTAAGAACGGAGCATTTCAAATCCAGTATTGTGAGGTATTGTCAGTGGGCTTGTGTAGTCTTCAGAAATCATCCATAAACGTTTCAGGCCCTCAGCAAGAGTGAGCCAAGAGGGTCAAAGGTTTATGGGTTTGTGTGGCCGTATGTGGCTGGCACGCTAGCAGGGCACCCAGGGTCTTGGGTGCTGGCTCCCTTAGCAGAAACATGAAGAAGAGCTGTGTCAGGTAGCTGTGGAAAGCTCTCTAATTACAAAAAAACAAACAACAACCACACACAAAAAAAAAACATTTTATGTGTATGGGTGTTATTATTTGCTTGTTTGTTTTGCTTGTTTGGTTTTGGTTTTTTGAGACAGGGTTTCTCTGTATAACCCTGGCTATCTTGGAACTTGCTCTGTAGACCATGCTACCCTTGAACTCACAGAGATCTGCCTGTCTCTGCCTCCCAAGTGCTAGGATTAAAGGCGTGTGTGTGGGTGTTTTTCCTGCATGTATGACTGGGTGCCAGTACATGCCTGGTACCCATGTCAGCCAAACAGGGTGTCTGGTCCCCCGTGACTGCAATTACAGATAGTTGTGAGCTGCCATGTGTATGCTGAGAGTTGTAGCCAAATCTTCTGCAAGAGCAGCCAGTGCTCTTAACCACTGAGTCACTTCTCTAGTCCCTTTTTCTCTAAAAGTTTGGACTTGACTTAACCCTCACAAGTGTGCTATTCTCTCAGTTGGATTAACAGAAAAATCGAAAAGGCACCGTACTCACTCGTCTTCTTCCTGATAAAGTAGATTGTGTGGTATTTCATGAGACCAAATGCAGACTTTCGTATAAATTGATTTCTGGGTTTAAATGGTTCACAGTTTACACTGTTATAGAAAAGAACAGGATTTGGTGGTTTCACTGAAGTTTCTTCTCACGTTTTATCCTAGGGGACCTTCAGCAGTCCCGTCAACCTGAAGAAGACATTCAAGGTAGCATTGCATTGTCTTGTTAAGTGGAATCAGTGCTACATGGAGTGGATGGTTCTTAGAAACCCTGTGCACTGAGGCTTTTATATCCAGGGTTAACATAGAAGGTTAGGAGTCTATGTGAAGTGAGAGAGAAAGTTACTGTTACGAGGTACAGCAGCATGGAACTTTGAAGACAAGGGGGTTTTGATGACCTGCAAAATTTCTTGCTTTTAAGGGACAGGATCACTGTCAGCAAATACATATGCTTTTTTCACATTTTAAAGCATTTCTATTTCTCATGTTACTTTTTCCTGGTTTCTGCTCTTCAGATCCCGGACAAACAGTATGTGCTGACAGCCTTGGCTGCTCGTGCCAAGCTTCGAGCCTGGAATGATGTCGACGCCCTCTTCACCACAAAGGTGGGTGTCCTGACACTGGTGCTTTGGAGGCCTCTGGAGAAAGAAGGCCTTCGTAGGTCTGTAAGTGCTGGGCCAGTGAATCTTTTTCCAGTGTCTGTTTCCAAAATTTTAAATGTAAAGAATATCTGAAAGAGTGCAATAGCAACTATTTCTACCTACAGTACATTTTACTGTATTATTTAGCTTTTTGTTTTTATACACATTTTTAGAACCATTTGAAAGTAAACTTATACAATACTTTCTCTTTAATATTCAAGCATTTGCCTCATAAGTATTACATCTCAAGAAGTGTAATTATTTATCTTGAAATTTAGGAATTTAAGATTTATTTTATGTGCACGCACATCGGCCTGCATGTCTAGGGTGGTCAGAAGAGGCATTTTGTCCCCTAGAACTGGAGCTGTAGATGGTAGTGAGTCATCATGTGGGTGCTGGGAATTGAACCAAGGTCATCTCAAAATACCTGCTGTCCTTTCTTTCAGAACTGGCTGGGTTACACCAAGAAGAGAGCACCCATTGGTTTCCATCGAGTTGTGGAGATTTTGCACAAGAACAGTGCCCCTGTTCAGGTAATGGCTCTGAGAAAGAGCCAGTGATAGGGACCTGAGCTTTGGTCATTTTCTTAGTGGAAGTTCTTAGTGGCTGCTGGGCCCTGAGCTTGAAAAGGGTAGGAGGAACATTCTCTTCACAAGTAACCTCAGACCCTCCTTGAGGAGCAACTGTAGTGGCTAGTCATATGAAGACCTGTTCACTGTTCAGATGATTCAGAGGAGTCCTTGTAGGCAAGGACATGGAAGGGCACTAGGCATGCCCTGACCACTCTAGAGCACTGTGGCCTGTGTATCTGGCTTCAGGGTAAGGAGGCCTGCTGTTCCCTTTTCTTCTGAGGTGTCAGGGATGTGCTCCAAGCATCACCTCATTTCCCACTGCAAAACCATGGGTCATAGTGGCACTTGCAGACATCAAGTGTTGAATTCTCTCTTCCTTAGAACTTAATTTTTCTACTTAGGGAGCCCTGTGTTTCTGTCATTAACCAGAGTCCCTTTTCCTACAGATATTACAGGAATATGTCAATCTGGTGGAAGATGTGGACACAAAGTTGAACTTAGCCACTAAGTTCAAGTGCCATGATGTTGTCATTGATGTGAGTCCCCGAGAAGTGAGAACTCCGAGTTAGGTCCTGGGTGGGTAGTCAGGGATGGAACATTAGCCCTGGATCCTGAAATGTTCCAGTGGTTTTGACTGAATGGACAAAATAGTCTGGTAAGAATTGGTTTGGAGACCAACACTCCTGTATTGTTTTCCCAGTCTTTCAGACTGAATCCTCAGCTTTTAGTTTACATTTGGAGTCATTAAACTGACTCAAGCTAGGGCTGAAGAGATGGCTCAGAGGTTAAGAGCGCTGGCTTTTCTTCCAGAGGTCCTGAGTTCAACGCCCAGCAAGCACATGGTGGCTCACAATGATATTTGGTGCCCTCTTCTGGCATGCAGGCACATGTGCAGGCAGATCATTGTATACATAATAAATAAATAAATCTTTAAAAAAAAAAAAAAAAAAACCTGAATCAAGCTATATGAGCTCTGTGGCTCTCTGTCCAGCATGGAGCTCTGGGTGCTTTATACACATCATCTTACTCTAATCTGTTGTCCTTTCCTTGAGCCCAGGGGCAAAGAAAAGTGGCAGAAAGAGTAAGCCCTTCCTAGAGAAGGCTGAGTAGGGATTTGATTGTGTTTTGGTGTACAGACCTGCCGAGACCTGAAGGATCGTCAGCAGCTGCTTGCATACAGGAGCAAAGTAGACAAAGGATCTGCTGAGGAAGAGAAAATCGACAGCGTTCTTAGCAGCGTGGTAAGCAGCTCCACTCACCCTCCGGTGAGCTTAGGGGACCGCTCACAAGGTAGCCTTGTGTATGTTCCCAAGACCAAGGTGGATGCGCTTAGCTGGGACACGTGGATACAGCACTCACCTGTGGCTAAAGTGGCAAAAGGACGATTTTGAGAGCAGAAGTCACTCTTGAGATGTGAAGTGATAGAAAAGTAACCAGAAGAACCCAGCCTGAAGCTTAACTGTGATGAACTAATCATTATTAAACCTAGCCAACAGCCGGAACTACAGAGCACAGACTCAGTCTCCAGGCTGTGTGGTGCCTCTAGGACATGGTTGTGACCAGCCTGTTGGGAAATAAGAGAATGACATAGAATTAGCTATTTGGAAAGTCCGGCTGGTTATCTCTCAGAATAAGAAATCACTGAGCTTTTCATTAGCATGGAACTTACTATTAGGTGCTTGATACCTGTGCTTGGTCACCTAGTAGTGAATCTCAGCACTAAGGAGGGTGAACCCAGATTAATGCTCTAAACAGGCAGTCTATAAGATACAGAGCAAGTATTTAGTCACATACTAAAAAGAAAAGTCTTCTTGGGGCCCGGGAGCTCATTTAATTAATAAAGTGCTAGCCAGGCACACACAAGTATCTGAGGCCAGTCCCCAGCACCCACATAAAGGCTGGACATGATGCCATGTGCTTGAAATCCCAGCATGAGGGAGGCAGAGGTGGGCGGATCCCTAGGGCTCATTGACCAGCCAGCTAGCCTAGCCCAGTTGGCAAGTTCCAGGTTACTAAAGAGCCTGTTTCACAAAATAAGGTAGATAGCATCTGAAGAGACCTGAGTTGACCTCTGTCCTTAACACAGGAGCATGTGTCACAGAGTCAGAAAATGACTCTTTACTGGTACGTGTCTACAATCCCTTATACTTGGACATCAGGAGTATGAGGTTAGCCTGTGATATACACTTGAGCTCCAGGCTAGCCTGCCCCAAACAGACAACAAAATTCAACAACCCCCAATTCAATCCTTATTCCATTTCCTCTCCCTCATTGTAGTGATAAGTGAAAACTGACCACACTTTTGCTGTCTGCTTTTTTTCACAGCAAATTCGATGGAAGAACTAAACCCTGAAACCTGCCTCACTTCTTATTTTTCTGCCTATGAAAACAGAGAGTCACAGCATTCTGCCACTTTGAGCCTGTCATTCACAGGTGGTGTCTGCTGGTTTAGGGACAGAAACTAGCATCTGAGCACATCTGTCTTCAAACTGATATGTCCAAGGGACATTATCTCAAGGCCAGTAGTAAGGCTCCGCCTCACAAGGAAGATGTTCTGCACCTGGTGCTCGCAGAGAGGTGGGAGCCCATCCTGGGTAAGAGAAAGTGACTGCTTCAGAGGGACATCTGGACTAAGAGCTAGAGGTGTCTCAGGATGGTTGTGACATTCCTGTGTCATTTCATTCCTCTCAGCTGTTGTGACCCAGAACCTGGTGTTGGATATCACGTTTCTGCTCTAAAGGACATCAGGACAGAACGCAACTGACTCTTAGGACCTCAGGAATGGATACCTGTGTTGCTCAGGACATGCTGGAAACCAGACTCAAATTCTCAAGGCACAGGGCTACACATTTATGACAGGCACTTCCTAGACATTGTGTATCTCCAGCCAGTACCCAGCTGTTGTCCGTGTCAACTTTCTGTTTACGACTTAGTCCCCCTCTCTCTCACCTGCACACTGTCCAGGTGGCAAGCCATCTGCTTCAGCTTGTCCTCTGCTTCTGTCTCAGATTCAGTCTTATACGGAACTCAGATTCACCAGTACTGGACCACTCTTCTTTTGGGCCAAAATCATTTCACCAGAAGCAGCCACAAGTCTCACCTGAGCTGATGTGGCAGCACTTCCACTCAGATATCTTCACATAGGTTCCACTCCTCACCTGGCCTGCTGGGGACAGCAGCACTGTTCCATTCTGCCCTGTGCCTCCCTGAACTGGATCTTCCTGATACGCCTAAACTAATAAAACTGTTACACTCTTGGTGCTTCTCTTTCCCATCTGGTTACTTAGTGCACATTGCTGTTCAGTGTCCTGTCTGCATCTATAACTGTCAGCAGCCTGTCAACACATCACGTTAGTGTGACAGCAAGGCAGGAGTGTATGGTTAATAGCACTAGTCCAAGAGACAGAATACCTGACTTTCTGCCCCAGCTCTAATGCTGACAGTCCAGTGCTGGGGAGAGCCCCTTATTCTGTGGGCCCACGTTCATCTGTAGAAAAAGAGCATAATGGTCTGTGACTGTAGTTCTACACTCGAGACAAGTGGGTGAGGTGGTAGGAAAACAGGTGATACACACTGTGCCCAGCCTGCTCTAGTCCAACACTGTACTTCTTAGCCGGAGGCAGTTTGGGTTGCAGGAAACATTTGGCAATGTCTGAAGGCACTTTTTATTGCCAAACTTGGGAGTATGTTGGTAAATACCCTGTTATGCACAGTACAAGCCTCCACGGGAAGAATTACTGTGCCTAAAACTTTAGTAACAGCAGTGTTTAACCTGCTTTGGGGCTGGAGAGATGGTTCTGGGTAGTGCTTGCCACCAAGTTTCAAGAGTTTGATCTTGAGGCCCCACATGGTAGAAGGCTAGAACTGACTCCCGTATGTTTTCTTTTGACCTTCAAATGTTCAGAGTACACGTGTGTGCATATACATGTTAAAGAAATCTGCTTTAAAGGGATCAGGTTGCACCCTGTGCAGTTTATAGTCATCTGTATTCTAGGTGGCCTCATGCTTTGCTACTTCCCTGAGAATCTGTTGTCACTCGCTGAAGTGGGTTTAATTTTCTAGCAGGTCCGACTTCGGTAGAGAAGCAGAAGCACTAGGGGTGCACAGAGTTTTTATCCAACCTCCCCATACACTTGGTTACAAGGGATTTGACCTCAGCCAAGATGGTGGCTAAAGGTCTGTATAAAGTGGTTCCTTTTGGGTCTGATGATGGACTTTGTGTGAAGGAGAGACGACAGCTCTAAAGGGAGGGGCGGCACACCAAAAGTCTAGAATGGAGAGTTACTATCTTAGGGTTACCGTTGCTGTGATGAAACACTATGACCAAAGCAAGTTGGGAAGGAAAGGGTTTATTTAGCTTACACTTCCATATGACTGTTCATCAAGGAAGTCAGTCAGGGCGGGACTCAAAACGGCAGGAACGGATGCAGAGGCCGTGGAGGGGCACAGCTCACTCACTGGCTTGCTCAGCCTGCTTGTAGAGCCCAGAACCATCAACCCAGGAATGGCACCACCCACAATGGGCGGAACTATCCCCATCAATCACTAAGTAAGAAAATACCTTGGCAGGTGTGGTAGCACACTTGTAATCCCAGCACTCCAGAGTCAGTCAGATCTCTGAGTTTGAAGCCAGCCTAGTCTACAAAGCAAGTCCAGGACAGACCAGGGCTACACAGAGAAACCCTGTCTCAAAAAAACAAAAGATAACAAGAGAAAATGCCTTACAGCTGGATCTTTTGGTTCCCTCCTTTCAGATAACTACAGCTTTTGACAAATTGGCAGAAAGCCAGCCAGCCTGGTCTACAAAATCCAGGACATCTAAGGCTACACAGAGAAATCCTGTCTCGAAAAAAAAAAAAATTTTTATTTTACATGAATTTCACCTCGATTTTTTTAACCTAATGAGACTTAGAGACTGAGTAGTTTTAAACTCTGACTTCAGCCTTGATTGCTACAAGATTGTTTATTCAACAACAACAAAAAAAAAAGTGTTGTGTACTAAGGGATAGAATAGCAGTGCAAAGCTTTGGATTCAGCCCTCAACACAGCAAGTTTCCTTTGCAGAATGTTATGATACATCCCTGTAGTCTCAGCTTCGTAAGACATAGAATCATATTTAATCATATTTAATGAGTCACTGCAAAGAAAGGGGCTAAGATTATTGTCCAGCATGCACAGGTCCTGGTTCAATCCTAGATACTAGGGAGAAAAAAGAAATAGCTGGGTTTGTTTTGTTTTGTTTTGTTTTTTTCTGTTTTTGTGTGTGTGTGTGTGTGAGAGAGAGAACAACTTTATGAAGGATTCTTTTTCTACCTTTAGGTGGATTTAGGAAATTGAACTGAGGTCACCAGGCCTGCATGGCTAGCACCTTTGTGCTTGCATCTCCACTTAGCATCTCATGGGTTTTTAAAGTCATACTAAGATCTATATGATACTCCAATCTGAAAGAGAATATTGACATCCAAAATCTTCGGTTGGGAAAAACAAGTCCCATGCTGGCTTGGTTTAGCATTCCGACAAGTAGTGAAAGGAACTGTGTCCTCCTGGCATGCAGGCCAGGGAAGTTTGTAGGTGTGTCTTGCCCCTTTAAGACCAGAGGCTAGAATGAACTGGTTGCTAATGAGTCATAATGATAACTCTCTCAGGTGGCTCACCATCCACATGCAGTTTTTATCTGACCAAGCCAGTTCGGAGGAATTGGACTTCTCTCTGTTCATTGGTGAGAGTTGGGGTTGTAACTCTCTAGGCTTATTTTCTAAGATCAAAGTGCCCATGCTCTAGATAAAGGATCGGTGCTCCTCAGTTTAGGCTCTTTTCTACCCTACAGGGCACACAGAGTTTACTGAGAGTGGAGATTTTCTTTGAAATGAGGTCCTGTGTGATCAGCAATATTTCTGAAGCCCAAGGAATGAATAGAAGGGGAAAACCCTTCTCGGCTGAGAACACCTCTGAACCCTGCTGCTCTTGTAACTCCTGCTGAAAAATACACCTGTAGCCAGTGTGACTCACTATGACTGTGGACTCCTTTTCAGGTTTCAGGAATCCAGGATAGCAATTAGGAAGCCCCAGAAACCCCACTCAGACAGAGATGCTAACCTCCAAGTTCAGAATCTGGAAGGAGAGTGGTGCAGAAGCCCACACCGTGACCTCGTCCCACACACCTTCATATTTACGCCCCTCTGCCTGAGGCCCGTTCTCCAGGGCGGGGAGTCATCTTGATTGGTGTCTGTCACTGCAGGCGATGGTACTTTGGACATGAATATACTAGATGACCTTGAGTTCCTCAAGTTTGAATATGGGATTCCAGAGGAGGAGCGGTACTGGCTGTACTTGAAGGGACGGCACCGGGGACTGATGACCAAGGGCTGTGCCCATGCAGCCTTCTTTTGCAAACTGCTCTGCACTTTGAGGTAAGCTAGTTGAGGAAGACACAAGCATCACTGCTGGGAATCCAAGGGATGTGTGCTTTTTATATTGGAGATTTAAATCTGGTGAGAGAATTGTTTTTCTATACTTTCCAGTCCATATTCAACAACTTGTGGTCTGTCATGACCAGCAAAATTCATACAGGGGTGTCTTGTATTTACATAGTAAAGCCTGGACTAGTAGTGATTTTTATTCAGAGGGCAAGGTGATTTATTTCATTCATTTATTCATGCATTTACTCACTCATGCTACCAGCTTGCCTTTCACAGAATAAATGACTAGCCATTATTTGCCTGTTGCTTCAAACAGAGGCAGTTGTTTCTTCTAAGACTGACCTGATAGTGGGGGACAGGAAAGCCACTTTGGACTTTGGGGTCTCTACAGCCAGATAACTTGCTTGAAACCAAGAATACTGGACCAGGTGGTGGTGCGGGCCTTTAATCCTGGCACTAGGGAGGCAGAGGCAGGTAGGTCTCTGAATTCCATGCTAGCCTGGTCTGCAGAGTAAGTTCCAAAGCCTCTAGGACTACACAGGAAAACCCTGTCTCAAAAAACAAAACAGAAAGAAAGAAAGAAAGAAAGAAAGAAAGAAAGAAAGAAAGAAAGAAAGAAAGAAAGAAAGAAAGAAAGAAAGAAAGAAAGAAAGAGAGAGAGAAAGAAAGAGAGAAAGAAGAAGAAAAAAGAAAAGAAAAGAAAAGAAAAGAAAAGAAAAGAAAAGAAAAGAAAAGAAAAGAAAAGAAATATCAGGTCACCTTAGTCCATTTTCTGGTGCAGACAACCTAAATTATTGGAAAGAGGAATAATGCAAAACAAGCTACAGACTCAGTAGGAATCTATCCCATGCAATGTCTTTATTCCATTCGTGAATCAGTCACCCCTCAGAGGTTCTATTCCCCAGTATTGTTACAGGGACAATCAATTTTAATGAGTTTGAAGGAGGATACATAGCATATCTCTATGGACTAGAAAAAATGTTTGCAAAATGAAGGAAGTTAAGCAGAAAAATAACATGTAGGATAGATCAGCCATAGGGGGAAAAGTTAAACAAAAAGCTGGGTTTTTAAAAGCATCAACAAGAGGCTGGAGAGATGACTCAGTGGTTAAGAGCACACTGGCTGCTTTTCCAGAGGGTCTGAGTTCAATTTCTAGCACCCACATGGTAGCTCACAACCGTCTATAATGGGATCTGATGCCCTCTTCTGTCATGCAGGTGTACATGCAGATAAAGCACTTACATACATAAGCAAATAAATCTTAAATAAACAGATAGCTAGATAAATGAGTAAACAAAAACAACAACCCTTATCTAAACTAAGGAATAAAGAATGGAGTAATAGACACAGAAGAGGAGCTATGACAGCCAATGGTGCAGGAAAGGAGGATTGTCAAGAAACTGGAAAATATCCATGCAGTGGAAAACCTTAGAACCTGTAAAGACTAACCATGACGGCCAAAAATATGAACCAGAAAGGACATAGAACTGCTAATCAGAACCTCTCAACCAAGGAAGTCCCAGACCAGATAGTTTAAAGCTTGAAGAGTTAGCAATCTTGGCCCAGGGAGATGATTCAGCAGATGAAGCACTGACAGGCAAAGTTGGGAATCTCAGTTCAGATCTTCGGCACCCAAGTAAATGTGAAAATCCACCTATGCCTGGAAGCCTTATCTCATCTTTCTAGAGGTGAAGGTAGTATGGTGAGTTGAATGAAAATGAACCCAGTGGTCTCACAGGGAGCAACACTATTAGGAAATGTGGCCTTGTTGGAGTATGTGTGGCTTTGTTGGAGGAAGTGTGCCATTGGGGGCAGACTTTGAGGTCTCAGAGGCTCAAGCCAAGCCCAGTATGGCATTCTCTTTCTGCTGTCTGCCCATCTGGATATAGAACTCTCAGCTGCCTCTCCAGAATGTCCGCCTGCATACTGCCATGCTTTCCAACATGAACATAATGGACTAAACCTCTGAACTGTAAGCCAGCCCCAACTAAAACGTCTTTCTTTATCAGAGTCGCTGTGGTCATGGTGTCTCTTCCCAGCAATAGAAACCCTGATACAGATCATAAGATGGCTAAGCTGACCACCTAAATCATGGACTCTGGGATCACTCAGAGGTCTTACCTAATTAAGGTGAAGGTCAGTCAAGGAAGATAACCTTGGTGCACACACAAGCATATGGATACCAGCCCACACACAGAACTATACGTGCAGCACACATGAAAAAATTAATCCCTTTCAAACTCTAGCAAAAAAGTAGAAGAGAGAACATTTAAATTGATTTTAGAGGAAGCTGATGATACTTCGAGAAAGCTACCAATCAGTGTCCACTGCTGGCGAGTACTAATGTGAAAATGCTCAACAAAATGTTAGCTAGCTGAGCTCAACATTACATTGAAAAGATTAGGTATCGCCGTGCAGCGGCTGTGCACACCTTCAATACCAGCACTCCGGAGGCAGAAGCAGGTGAATCTCTGAATTCCAGGCCAGAGGGAGTTCCAGGACAACCAGGGCTACACAGTGAAACCCTGTCTTGAAAAACAAAAACAACAAAAAGATTATGTACCATTAACAAGTGGAATTTATTCTTGGAGTGCAAGGATGCCTCAACATGCAAAATCCGTGTGTAATGCATTGGTATACGGAAGGTTTTTGTTCTCAATGATGACTTTATAGGTGAAGACAAAAGACTAGGAAGCAAAGCCTCATTCGGAAGAGGAAGCGCTTGAGAAAGTGAAAGTGTGAGCAACCTCGCGGGAGGGCCACACAGATCCCTTGGCTTGTCGTTCTTTATGAACTTAGGTGTTGACAAGAGGGGACTGTTTAGTGGGAATCATTTGACTAGCTCCACCTTTTATGATGCTTAAGTTGTATAACCTTTCCTCGGGCATGCTGCTGGGCCTCCCAGTTTATCATTGTCGTTATCTATAACATACACATGATGGCTAATCTTGGTTGTCAGTTTTGACTATCTCTGGAGTTACCTGAAAGCCTAGTTGCCGGGCCCTCCTGGGATCTTAAGCAAGCGCTTTGAAGCGGGAAGACCCATCCTACACTGAGGCCACACCTGGCGGCAGTGCTCAAACGAGAACTCGGAAGAAGGAAACTTGGCTTTTTGTCGGCTTGCCCTCACTCTCCTTCTCAAGTTTGTTTATCTGAGTGCGGAGGCCAGTATCCAAATCCAACTTCTTCGGGATTCCACCGCACACGGACCAGCGGCTCGGCGGGAATCCTCTCCAGGGCCTGATTTGGATTGTGGAGATACCTAGCCTCAAGGACCGGATAGCTATTGAGCTCTTAGCCTTTCTGTTGAGAGACAGCCACTGGTGGACCGCCAAGACCACGCTCTGTAAGCCAGTTTAGTAAGCCACACACACACAATCCATATTAGTGATCTGAAGCTATAGGACCTACGACGTGTGTTAGTTTTCCTTTAACTTACCCTTGTTGGTTGAGTACCAGCGGTGGAAGCTTGTGTACCGGTCAGGCCCCAAGTGAGCTTATTAGGGAATTGCGCATGTGCATGAGTTTGGGCGTTAATGGTAATTTTAAAAATCCGGAAGAACATCCATCAGGGAGTTGAAGCCTCTTTTCTATTTAGATGAGACAGAGAGCGGTTTGCCCTCATTTTGTGTGAAATAAAGAGGAGATAGTTTAACGGGGGAGTTAGTCACAGTCTCTGGTTTCCGACTTTCTGCCTAGAGACCTTTTTGCAGCACCACATGAACCGAAGGAAAAACAAAAGTCACATGATTTCAGTCGATGCAGACAAAGTAGCTGACAAAAGTCAGCAGTATGCCAGGATGACAACACTTAAAACCTGGAGGGAAATTACGTCAGTATCCTAAAGGCTGATAAAAGTGCAAGGTAACATATTTAAAGCTGAAAGCTCCTCCCCCAAGACCAGAAGCAAGGCAAGGACTCCCACTTGCACCACTTCTATTCACTATAGTTCTGGAACTTATAACTGATACAGTTAGGTTTAAAAATAAAAGTTGGACAGTGGTAGTACACACCTTTAACCCCAGCACTCAGGAGGCAGAGGCAAGTGGATTTCTGTAAGTTCCAGGACAGCCTGAGTGACAGAATGAGTTCCAGGATAGCCAGGGCTCCGCAGAGAATCTTGTCTTGAAAGACAAAGCAACATGCATGGTTCTTAGTTGGACTATCAGTCTCCAGCTAAGCCTGGGCCCAGGTATTTTGGCTCTGTTGTTCTCCTCATGGAGTCCCTGTCCCCTCCAGGTCTTTCTATCTCCCTCTTCTTCTACAAGGATTCTGACACTCTGCCCAAAGTTTGGCTATGAGTCTCAGGATCTCCTTCAATACCCTGGAAGTTAGAGTCTTTCGGAGGTCCTCTGTGGAAGGCTCCTGTCCTATTCCTTGTCTTCTCCTACTTCTGATGTCTATCCTGCTTACCCTTCTGAATGAGGATCAAGCATCTTCCCTAGGGTCCTCCTTGTTGTTTGGCTTCTTTAGGGCTATGGATTTTAGTATGTTTATCCTATATTATATGGCTAATATCCACTTAGGAGCGAGCACTGAGGATCTAGACCCCTGTTCAAAGCGAGCCCATTGGCTGCCCAGTTTCCAAGTGGGTTTTCTAGTAAGAGGTACAGGTGCTGTCTCTTGACATGAACTCAGTGACTGGCTCTTTCATCTCCTCCTCCTGGGGGGTACAGCCAGGCCAGGCCACAGAGAAAGATGATACAACCAGCCTTGATGAGACCTGATAAGCTAGGGTTAGAGGGAAGGGGAAGAGGTCCTCTCCTATCAGGGGACTAGGGAAAGGGCATAGGGGGAGACGAGGGAGGGTGGGTGGGACTGGGAGGAGATGAGGGAGAGGGCTGCAGCAGGGATACAAAGTGAATAAATTATAACAAATAAAATTAAATTTAAAAAGAAAATTAAAACAACAGCAACAGCAAAATTCAGTATATACAAAGACCCCCTGCAACTCAGCAATAAACTCGATAACCTGATTCTTAACCTAAGACTTCTTCCAAGGATGTATAGAAATAGCCAACAGGTCTATGAAAGGATGTTCAACATTGACAGCCACTAGGAAAATGCGTATGACAACTACAAGGAGATGTTTCTTCATACCTGTTGTCAACTTGACATGACCGAGAATCAACTAGATTACTTAGGTTAGGTCAATTGTGGTGGAAAGATCAAACTCAACTGCGAGTGGTGCCATTCCATGGGCTGGATCGTGGGTTGAGTTAAAAGGTGAAAGTGAGGCATGCACTAGCATTCGTCATGCTGGTCACTGACTGCAGACACAATGTGGCCATCTCTGCAAGTTCCTGGCTCCATTAAGTTTCTTACCACGATGGACTATACCCCCAACTATGAGAAAATAAATAAATAAACCCTTGTGGTGGCTCATATGTTTGAATACTTGGTCTCCAGTTGGTAGAACTATCTGAGAGGGATTAGGAGGTGTGTCCTTATTGGAGAAGATGTTTCTCTCTCTGCCTCTTAGCTGCTACTAGGCCAGTGCCTCCTTGCCTACTGATGCCATGCTCCCCACCATGACAACATTGGACTCTAACCCTCTGAAACCATGAGCCTCAAATTAAATCATTTCTTTTTATAACATGCCTTAGTCGAGGCATTTTGCCATGGCAATAAAAAAGTAGCTAAGTCAACCCTTAAGATATTTTCATTAGGTATCACAGCAACGAGACAAACTGTTAATACAATGGATAAACAAACTGTGTGATATATATCAAGCCTGGTGGCTCACACCTGTAATCTCAGCACTCAGAAAGCAGAGGCAGGGAAATCAGAAATTTAGGGCCAGCCTAGGCTACATGAGACTCTACAAAACAAACTGTGTCTATATGCATACAAGGAAATATTGCTATTAGGCCTCAAGAAGGAAATTTGATAAGCTAGGAATTGGATGAAGCTTGAGGACATGATCCTAAGTGCAAAATGAAAACGCTGCATGATTCCGCTTACATGGTGTAAGCTAAAGTAGTCAGAAAACAAACAGTAAAATGATAACTGCCAGATGTGGAGAAGGAAATGAGCTGTTCAGGAATATAAAGTTCCTGTTTTGCAAGGATGCAAAGGGACTAGATATCTGTTTCACAACAATATGCATAGACCCAAACATACTGTATATTAGGACAGTGATGATACATTTAGTTGACAGCTCTCTGCCCAGAAAATAGACCAGAAAGCTAAGAGAACTGGTCCACAGTAGGCTGTAATCACCATGTGGTGTTTAACATAGTGATGTTTAAGGTTAATGAAATATGAGCTATACAGACCTCATGTTTCAGGACTTAGGAAAATGCAAGAAACATAAAACAAAACAAAAAATATTTTCACTGATAAAATATTTTCACTCAGTTTCAGTCCCTTGGAAAAGGGACGTGCTTTTTCATGACGAAGGTTTTATTTCCTAGTAAGGCTGTATAAATGGCCAACAGTCGAAATGCCTTGTTTTTGAAGTATTACTTTGCCCTCAGGCTTCCACATGGAAAAAAACCCCTAAAGAGCCTTAACTACTGCTGGGGAAAACTATAGCATATGCATCTATTTATGTGTATATGTTCATTCTCCAGGGAATTATTGCACGGGAGTTCAGGCACAGTAGATTCCCGGTCTGCAACCTCTGATGCTGCCAGTGCTGAGGATCAGAAGATAAAGGTGGGCATCATTGGAGGTGGCCACCTTGGAAAGCAGCTGGCTTACGTACTGCTGAGACGTGTCCCCATCCCTGCTGAGAACCTGTGGATCTCCACACGGAGGCCAGAGTCCCTGGGTGAGGAGCAGGGAGTATCAGGACAGTAGCTGTGGTGCTGGGTAGCCTTATCAAAGCTATCTTGAGAGGTTCCCTTTAAAGCAGGGATTCTTTCGACTTTAACCTTGCGATTCATGACAGCAGCAAAATTACAGTTGTGAAGTAGCGACAAAATAATTGTATGGTTGGGGGCCACCCCAACATGAGGAACTGTATTAAAGGGTTGTGGCTTTAGGAAGGTTGAGAACTGCTGATCTAGAGAGAAATATGGGCGGCATGGGTATTATGTGCTTATCAAAACTGTTCAGACTGTACACTCTGTGTGGTAATGCATGTAAATTAGACTATAATAAAATGCAAAATAACAGTGCAAAGCAGTATGCATATTGTAGAAAAATGACCTTTTTAAGGAGGAATAATCACCCATGTTAATCTTATGTAGTCTTTGTTTCCTCTTCTCTTCCTCTTCTTTTTCTTGAAGTATATCAGAAATTGATACTGTACCTAATTGTATCCTTTCTTTCCTTTCTTCCTTCCTTTTTTCCTTTTTTTCTTCCTTCCTTCCTTCCTTCCTTCCTTCCTTCCTTCCTTTCTTCCTTCCTTCCTTGTTTGCTTTTTGTATCCTGGTGTTTTACTTGATGCATTGAAAGTGTGTTTTGTATCACTTAACAGATTTGTAAGCAGCATGCTTGTTATCAGCTTCTAAATCAAGGGCTCTCAACCCTCCATACAGCTCCTCATGTTGTGCTGGCCCCCAACCATACAATTATTTTTGTTGCTACTTCATAACTGTAATTGTGCTACTGTTCCGAGTCATAATGTAAACACACTGATATACAGGATATCCGATATGTGATCCCTATGAAAGGATTGTTCAACCGCTAAAAGGGTCACTACGCAAGGCTGGGAACTGCTGCTGCATGCACATCAAAGAATGATGCCGCCTGCTCTCGCGGCGCTGTCTGATGTATAACCACACACATCATGACGAGTAACCCAGCACCGCTTTTAACACTTTTGGTCACTGGGATGAGCACTTGCCTTTCCAATACCTTTCACATTCTGTTTTTTAGTAACACTTAAAGCACACCAGCTGGAAGTGTACATTTTAAATCCTTAAAATGTATTTGATGTATTTAATGTAATGTATTTAAATATGCATTTGAAAATTCATACTGCAGAAAGGATAATCAAATAGTAAGTGCCTGTGTGTTCAGTGAAGTTGTATGAGCTGATCACACACACACAGACTCCACATTTATGAATGTCTTACTATTGTTGTGTATACATTAACAAAAACTATTAAACCTTCCACAACTCCTCCCAGTTTCTGTTGCACATTCTCTCACCCTTCTAATTTTACCCACCAACTCAAGCCGGGGAGATATATAACTTTCAATGAGTCATATAACATCCCAGAGCCTCAGTTTGCTCATCTGTAGTACGGGAACCATCCTCACGGGTCTCAGAAGTTCCTTGTGAGAATCACCTTAAACAATACACGGAGAGCACTGTAGACGTTCTCTGGCAGGTGCTAACTCTTCAGTAACTGGAATTAGAATGCTTCTCAGAGATTTTGTTTTCTAGCTTACATTAAAAAAAAAGAAAAAAGAAAACGTCTAGCATTTGTTCTAAAACCAAGACAGAAGGACCCATGCTACAGGTGTGCGCTCCGCTGCAGTGGCGCCTGCTGCTGTCGCAAAGGGGAGGGGGTCTTCTGTGTGCTGCTCGGGGAAAGCCCGGGAACAGCTTCTGGTTTCTGTGGCAGTGTGACTAAGGTAGCCTACTGCAACACAGTGACCACCACCCTCTTCCCCACCGCTGATGTTCGGGTCAAACTCCTCTGCTTTGTGCCTTTCTCCCTGCCAGCTGAGCTCCAGAAACTAGGCGTCCGGTGCTCCTGTGACAACCCTTCTCTGGCCAGCTGGGCCAAAGTGTTGTTCCTCTGCTGCTTGCCGGCTCAGCTGCCCAATATCTGCCTAGAAATTCAAAACAAGCTCGAAAGGACCTGCCTGGTGTACAGCTTTGTATCCGCCATCCCACTCCCCAGGTATCTTATCAAAGATGAGAACAGAACCACAGCGAACCCTGCTGTTGGCTTCACTCCCCGAAGCCCGGGCCAGCTGGCTGATTCTATCTCCTCCAGGTTTTACACAAACAGCACTCAGGATCGGGCTGTGTTTCCCCAATCTAGAACATTAATGGCGTCTTGTCTCCCGCCACTCCTTTCCCATCCTGTGCGCTAATGAGAAAATACCAGACAACCTGAAAAGCTGCTGGAAGTACACGTCAGGCATTGTTTTTGTACTCTTGCGTCTAGTCAAGGGCTAGGCACGTGATACCGTCTAGTAAATATCAGGTGGATGGTTGAACAACCCAATTAATCCGTGCCCTCAGAATACTCCCAGGCCCACATCATGTTCCCTGAGCAGCGCCTTGCAGGGGAGGGAGCTGTTTGGCTTGCGCACGAAGGCAGTAGATGGGATAGCTGCTTATTCCCTGTACTCTCCGTCTTTGTGGCTTCCAGGTTGAAACTTCTACTGAACCACACCAATATACTGCGGCCCCACTATCAGTTCGAGGATTCGGACAACATCTGGGGACAGAATCAGAGCATGGCAGATGCTCTCAAGGATCCCGAAATTCTTCGGGCCACCTGTCCCTACTGTAATATTGGTAATGGCACAGCTGTGTGACTCTTTCTGACATTATTTTGACAATTACCTCCCATGACTGTGTGTGTGTGTGTGTGTGTGTATGTGTGTGTGTGTGTGTCTTAGGGGAGAGCACAAAGTAGGTACACTCTTAGCCATTTGAATTTGGTGTGCAAGGAGCTTGGTAGGCAAAAGGAACCTTTCTTAGGCAGAGCAGAGACGCCTAATTTTTGACTCCTTAGGTCTGGACTAGAAACAAGTAGGGGAAAGAGCTTATATGAACAAGAGAATGAGCTGGTGGTCCATACCTATAGCCGCAGCCTTGGAGAAGGGGAGATAGAGTCAGGCCTTCAAGACTGGCTAGAAAACCAGTTCGAACACAGCTAAAGCTACATGTGAATCTGTCTTGAAAAACAAAAACAAAATCAACCAAACAACACGAAGCCAAAAAACAGAACACAGTATCTGGGACAGAAAAGGGGGAGGGGACTCTCCTCTAATCTCTCAGCATTCTTTAGTTCCTCCCCGCTGTGGGCAGGTACCCTTGTGAGCATTTTCAGCCATTAGCAGTGCCCGCCTTCGGCCTATCTGCTCCCCTTTGGTGCCATCAACACATAATGTGTTGTAAAGAGCAAAAAAGAAAGTGTTTGTTCATCTCCTGTCATACTGACAGGGAAAGTAGGACAGAAGGTGTCTTGGCAGTCACACTCTGGGCTTCTTTTAGGTTCCCTGCAACGTGTTCCTGTAGATGCTCATTGTTACTTTTCTCCCTAGGGGGAGTAATCCTCAACATCAAATGGCTGGAGGCCGTGTTCTACGCAGTCATCAATGTCTGCACATCAATGAATGTGTTTCACTCGCAGGCGCTGCAGCTTCTCAACAAATTGTTCCTCTCTGTGCACTTAGAAAGCTGCAAGAAAGACATATCCTTGTGCCCCAAATTTCGTTTAATACATTTTATGAACAAAACCTACATCAGGAACTTGTTTCGTAAAAGGTAAGGCCCCAAACGTCTGATCTGTCCCACAATTTTGTCTTAACCTATGTTCGACACTTTTTTGTTTGTTTGTTTGTTTGTTTGTTTGTTGAGATAGGGTTTCTCTGTGTAGCACTGGCTATCCTGGAACTTGTTCTGGAGACCAGGCTGGCCTTGAACTCACACAGAACGGCCTGCCTCTGCCTCCCAAGTGCTGGGATTAAAGGCATGCACCACCGCTGGACAGCCTCTAAGGGATACTTTAAAAAAAACCTTTCTTTGTGAGGGGGCTTGTTGATAGCAGAGGGAAACCTGTAGAAGTCAGTGTTCTCTTTCAGTGTGTGGATTCTGAGACGAGACTTAGAATGTGGGCTTGGCAGCAAACCCCTTCACCCGCTGAGCCCTCTCTTCCGCCTCACACATGCTTCTCTTTCATCCTTTCCTGTTCCTCTCCGTGTCTCAGGGTTGGTTTGTTTGTTTGTTTTGTTGTTGTTTTGAGAGTCTCCCTATGCAGACCAGTCTGGCCTGCAGTCTGTGATCTTAGTGCCTCAGGCTTTCAAGTTCCAGCATTGCAAACATGCCTGACTGCATTGCCTGACCTGTGTTCTCTTTTTAAATTGGTACAAATAAATACACTTTCAAAACAAAACAAAACAAGAAAAAATTTCAACCAGTAAAAAACAACTACAGAAAGATCCAAAAGCTTCCCTGCCTTTTGAATACCATTTCATAGCTAGTTGGCTAACAGACTATGTCTTTGTCATTTTCTCTAGGCACCAACAGATATTTGTGTTGTGGTTAGATGGTAAGATGTACGAATATCTATTTCCAAAGTGTCAGAAGAAGCACAGGCGCATAATACCACCTTTGCTTTCTGCATCCGGCTAGGACTCTGTGTGGATGCGAGCATCGCCTCCTTCACTCAGGAACAGCAGCCGCGCAGGCAGCCTGTAGACATTGTTGTCATCAATCACATCTCACCCTGCTTTCCTCTGCCTCAGTTCTGCACAGTGGGTTTTGAGAACATCCATGCTCTGACTTTGAATGCTTGGACTGGTGTTTCTGCTGGGGAAATGTACTGAAGACTAGCTGAGCTGTAGGACACACACAGACACAAAACATAGCCACCAATGCCACATTCGAATGTCGTTTTTCTACAGCGTGGCGACAATCAAGTCAACCTTTCTGGTCTTTGCTTCTCCAATATGTAAAGTTCGCTGCTGTCATTACCAGTGACTTCTGTGTCTCTAGGCTCAGTGAGCATTCTGAGTTCCTCTGCTCGGTGGACTACTGGCCGTGCCATCATTCTTTTAAGTAATTCCTCTTGACTTTTGTGATCCCTGACATTCCTCCCCTTTCCTAGCTCTCCTGCTGTCCTCCCCTCAGATATGAGCCTACTGAGCCCTGTTTTCTTTTCATCTACCTTCGTTCCCGGGTGGTCTTTTCCGGTTTGGGAATTCAGGTTGCTGTTGTTACTCTGGGAGCCTATGACTACACATCGGTGCTGCGCACACACTCACGGCTAAGCGCACAGTCGCCATCCCCTCTGAAAGCTAACACGTGCGAGGGCAACCCTGTTTCCTGGCTTCTTATCCAACTTCCTCTGCTTCACCAGGGGCTTCAGGCACCTGAGACCCAGACATAATCACTGCTTCTAGTTCTTCTTCCCAGTAGATGATTCGGTTTGGGGATTTCCCTCACACCTTTGTTGTTTTGTATCCTGAATCTCTCTTAGTTAGTTAGTTAGTTAGTTAGCTAGCTAGTTAGTTAGTTAGTTAGTTAGGTTTTTTTTGTTTTGTTTTGTTTTTTGTTTGTTCTTTTTAAGACAGGGTTTCTCAGAATAGCCTTGGCTATCCTGGAGCTCCTGCTTTAGACCAGGCTGTCCTCGAACTCAGAAATCCGCTTGCCTCTGCCTCCCAAGTACTGGAAATAAAGGCGTGTGCCACCACTGCCTGGCTAGTTTCCTTTTTTATTTTAATGAATCATAGTCTATAATAGGTTCATGAGAAAAGCATACATTGGGAGTAATTTTGGAGATTTCATTATGTTTGGAAATATTTGTGCTCTTACCAAGAAATGGTTAAGTAGCAGATTGTAAGCTGAAAATCGTTTTCTTGTAGTGCTTTTGAGCTCTGTTCCATTGTGTTCAGCTTTTAGGCTGTCGGGAGCTATGGAAAAGCCATAAATACGAGCTTCTCTAACTCATCGTGTTCTTACATTTTTGGTTTTGGAGACAGTCTTGTCTAGTCCAGGCTGGCCTCAAGCTCACTATGTAACCCAGGCTGCTCTTGAGCTACTGATCCTTTTGGCCAAATCCCAGGTGCTGGGCCACTCTTGCTTTTTTTTTTTTTTTTTTTTCTTTTTTTAATTTTACAGTGTTTTGATACATTGCCTTACCTATATTGAAACTTGCTCTCTAGGCAAGGTTGGCCTTGAACTCACAGAAATTCTGCTTCTTGGGTACTGGTCTTAAAGCTGTATGTCGCCAGGCCTGACTCCATATCCTCATTCTTGAGTGGCAAGTACTTAACTGACTGAACCATTTCCCAAGCTCCCTGCCCCGTTACTTTTTAAAAATAATGTGAAACGTCACACACGTACAGAAGAAGTTCACGTTCTGTTTGTAAATCTACTGCTTTATGGGTTATTGTGAAGCAAAAGCCATGTCACCCCATGCTGGAGAAGCAGGGTGGTCAACTGGGCTTCATAGTCTGAGTTCTCCAGTCTTCTCTAATTATTTCTCTGCAGTTTCCCATTTTCCTCTATTGTCCCTGTTATTCTTTCCTTTTTTGACCTCTTGGGTGGGTCTTCCAATTTCATGTCTTCTGTTATTAACATCTTTGCCTTCTGCTTTCCTGGCTTCCTCTGCTTTCTTCAGTGCCTTGCTGCTGTTAGCATACTTTAGGAGAGCATTTTTATGTTTATGTTTGAGATTCTCTGAGTTTTCCTTTTGACAGCAGCCTGCTGTCATTTCCTTACATAATATTCTTGTTCTTTTGAGACTATAAACAGTTGTAGTGTTTTCTCCTCCCCATTGATTTACTTCTTCCAAATTGTTTAAAAAATTGTTTTTTAAAGTTTATTTTTCACATGCATGTTTGTTTTGCCTGTGTACATGTCTATGTACCGTGTGTGCACTCGTGGCGGCTTCAGGCATCACTACCACAACTTGACAGCAATCTTGACAGCGTCAGCAGGCGACCCCTGAGGCACCTCTCCAGCTCCCTACGCTGCTTCTCGGTCATGTGACTGCTATTGTTCAGTTTGGAACTCAGAGGCTTTCTTCTTGACAACTTGCTCATATTTAGGATCCTGACTGCTAAAATTTGTATTTGTCTAAGCGCTTGCATCTCTGTTCCTCCTAGCTGTCTCACCCCTTCTAGCACACAGCAATCACTGTTCTTTTTCCTGGAGCCATCTTGCTTGTTCTGAAAGGCCACATGGCTGGAGTCATGTATGTATGCCGGTTTTTCAGACTAGCTTATGTTTCTTCTATGCCTTTTGCATGACCTGCTGGCTTATTTTGCTTTCACACCTAACCATATTCCACTGCCTGTCTGTGCCACGCTTCATCTGTTTACCTACCGAATGACATCATGGTTGTTGTCTTAGATGCCGTGGTTGTCGTGAAGAGATACCATGACCGTGACAGCTCTTACAGAGGAAACATTTCATTGGAGCTGGCTTACAGCTCAGAGGGAGTTTGGTCCATTATTGTCATGGTGGGAAAGATGGAGGTGTGCGGGCAGCCATGGTGCTCAAGAGGCAGCTGAGAGTTCTACATCTGGATCCACGGGCAGCAGGAAGAGACAGAGAGCTACACTGGGCCTGGCTTGGGCTTCTGAAACCTCAGGCCCACCCCAGTGAGACACCTTCTCCAACCTGGTCACACCTCCCGATAAAGCCTAACCCCTATAGGCTTATGGGGGCCATTTTCATTCAAACCACCACAGTTGTTTTTAAGTTTTGATAATTCTGACTGAAACTGCTATAGACACTTAGGTGTAGGTGTTTGTAAGCAGCAAAATTTCCGCGTATCCTGTTTGTTTTGTTAAGTACAAGGCTTGGCTGTTGTTATCTGGTAGAGAATAGTTTTCTAGAATCTGGTAAAGTAGCTCCCAGCGTCTCCTCAGCATTCCCAGCAGCACAGTTCCTGTTGTTTCCTCAGCTGGTGCTGTCAGGGTTCTGGACTGTGGCAAATTCAGTAGGTGGGAAGTGCCATCTCCTTGCTGTAGATGGGTGGTGTCATTAAACTTTGCTTGTTGAAGACCTTTTCCTGTGCTTGCTTACAATCTGTGTTATCTTCTCTAATGACAAGTCTGCTAAGGTCTTTTTGTTTTTTTTTTTTTTTTTTTTTTTGAGACAGGGTTTCCCTGTGTAGCCTTGGCTGTCCTGGACTCACTTTGTAGACCAGGCTGGCCTCAAACTCACAGAGATCTGCCTGCCCCTGCCTCCACTAGTGCTGGGATTACAGGTGTATGCCACCACGCCTGGTGTCTGTTAAGGTATTTTGTCCATTTTTTTAAGTGTGTTCTTTATCTGCTTGTTCAGTTTTCAGGACTAGTTCTGTATTTTAGATAATAGTCTCTTATTGGAGATGTCTTTTTCAGATAGTTTCCAACTGTGATCTGCTTTTTTATTCTCTTGACAGTGTTTGTCATGGGGAAGACTTTGTTTGTTTAATTGAGACAGAATGTCTGTCTGTAACCATATTTCGTCCAGAACCCAGCAGGCTTAGGCTGGCCTCAAAAGCTGCAATGATCCACTTAGCTTTGCCTCCCCATGCTGGGATTATAGGCTTGTACAGAAGGTTTTCATTTTAATCAACAGTAGCTCACTTTTTCTTTCATGGATCCTGTCTTTCATGCTTGTGATGGGTAAGCTTGACTGTCAGCATGCTTGGTTGGGTTAAATAACTCTCAGGAGCACTTTTTCAGGTGTGTCTGGGAAGGTGTTTCCAGAGAGAATTCAATAAGGGAGATGCCAGTCTGAATGTGGGCAGTGCCATCAGATACACTGAAGGCCCCAGGAGAAAGCCGGGCTTATGAGAACGTAGGCATTTTCTCTCTGTGCTTCCTGTTGCAGGATATTTGATCCCATTGTGAACCCCAAAACTGTGAACTATAAAACCCTGTTTTGTGTGGTTGAGCCCTATTACATACCTTTAATCCAAGAACTTTTTATTGTAAACAGGTGATTATGGTGTGGTTCACCCAGCCCTAGCATACACTTTAATTCAAGAGCTTTCCATACACAGGATTTAATAAAGTTAACCCTAGGTCAAGAGGCAGAGCAAGAAACCAGCTAACAGGGATTAAAGAGTAGGGGGGACTTTAAATTGAAGGGCATTTATTTATTTATATTTTTACAATTTATTCACTTTATATCCCAATTGTAGCCCCCCCCCATCTTCTCCTGGTCTTACCCTCCCTTCTTATTCCCCCCTATCCATTTCCCCTAGTCCACTGAAAGGGGGAGACTTCCTCCCTTGCCATCTGCCCATAGCTTATCAAGTCTCATCAGGACTTCGTGGATCCTCTTCCTCTGTATTCTGGCAAGGCCACACTGCCAGGGGACAGTGTTCAAAGAGTAGGCAATGGAGATCATGTTAGAGACAGCCCCTGCTCTCCTTACTTGGGAACCCACATGGCGACTGAGCTGCCTATGGGCTACATCTGAGCAAGGGCATCTAGGTCCTCTCCATGCATGGTCCTTGGCTGGTGCATCAGTCTCTGCAGGGGCCCCTGGGCCATGATTTTTTTGGCTTTATAGTTCTCCTTGTGGAGCTCCTGTCCCCTCTGGGTCTTTCTATCCTCCCCTTCTTCCATAAGACTTCCTGCGCTCTGCCCAAAGTTTGGCTGTGAGTCTCTGCATCTGCTTTGATCCCCTGTAGGGTGGAGCCTTTTAGAGGACATCTATGGTAGGCTCGTGTCCTGTTCCCTCTCTTCCACCGCTTCTGGTCTCTAGCCTCTTTGCCTGTATCTTCCTTAGGTCTGTAGATTTTAGTATGGTTATCCTATATATTTTTTAAATTTAATTTAATTCTATTAACTATAGTTTATTCATTTTGTATCCCAGCTATAGCCCTTCCCCCCTCCCCTCTGAATCCCACCCTCCCTCTTCTTCTCCTATGCCCCTCCTCCAGTCCAATGATAGGGGAGGTCCTCCTCCCCTTCCATCTGACCACCCTAGACTATCAGGTCTCATCAGGACTGGTTTCTTTGTCTTCCTCTGTGGACTAGTAGGGCTGCTCCCCGCTCAGATGGAGGTGATCTAAGTTCATGTCAGAGATGGTCCCTGGTCCTATTATTGGGGAACCCTCTTGGATACTGAGCTGCCATGGGTTACTTCTGTGCAGGAGTTCTAGGTTATCTCCATTCGTGGTCCTTGTTTGGGATATCAGTCTCAGAAAAGACCCCTGTGCCCAGATTTTTTAGTTCTGTTGCTCCCCTTATGGAGCTCCTGGTTATCATATATTATATGGCTAATATCCACTTATAAGTGAGCACATACTATGCGTGTCTTTCTGGTTCTGGGTTGCCTCACTCAGGTATCTTTTCTAGTTCCATCTGTTTGCCTGAAAATTTCATCAGGGAAATGCAAATTAAAATGACCATGAGATTCTATCTTACACCCATCAGAATGGCTAAGATCAAAAGCTCAAGTGACAACACATGCTGGAGAGGATGTGGATGGAGGGTAACCATCCTCCACTCTTGGTGGGAATGCAAACTTCACAGCCACTTTGGAAATTAATCTGGCCCTTTCTCAAAAAATTGGGAATAGTGGTACTTCAAGATCCAGCTTTACCACTCTTGGGTATATACCTAAAAGATGTTCCACCATACAACAAGGACAATTGCTCAACTATGTTCATAGCAGCTTTATTCGTAATAGCCATCTTGCTTAGTCATCTTGCTGGCTCTCTTTTCTCCCTTTTCCTTTGTGTGTGTGTGTGTACATATGTGCATGCGTGCACGTGCCTGTGCCTGTGCATGTATGTGTGTGCATGTATGTGCGTGCACGCTGAGGCTGATGTCAGGAATTATCCTTGATTTCTATCTTTATTCATCGAGGCAGGGTTTCTTTATTTTTATTTCTTTATTTGAAGCAGTGTTTCTTAATCAAAGCTAGAGATCACTAGCCAGCTTGCTCTTGTACCCCTGCCTCTACTTTCAGAGACTAGAACTACAGCTATGCCGCCACACCCACCTAGAATCTGACTAAGTTCTGGGGGCCCAACTCCAGTCCTTACATTTTGGGAGCAAGTGCTTTAATCAATGATCCATCTTGCCAGACCTTTTTCTCCTTTAAGCTGGTAATGTCAGGCATTTGGTGACAGCAAATACCAAGTATAATCTCATGTTAAAATTTAAAAGCCACTGCAAGTTGGGTGTGGCAGCACACACTTTGTGTGTCAGCATCAGGAGACTGAGGCAAAAAAGGTGCAAGTTTGAGACAAGCTCCTCAATGACAGAACAAATTAATCAAACGAAAGTAGGTGGTCTCGATTTCCTCGTTATCTTTTAGTTTTGTCAGTTTTGTGTGTGTGTGTTTTGCATTTGAATCTGTGATACACTTTCCATTCACTATTGTGAAGGTCATCAGATCCACCTCTAGATTTGCTGCTTTTGTGTTAAGGTTCATTCGCTTGAGTGCACATTGTTGGACTGTACTCTCCTCTGAATGGCCTCTGCCCTTTGACCAAGAGGAATTAACTACAATTGCATGGGTCATTTCTACATTCTCTATTCTGTCTTGCTGATGCACTTGTCTGTTCTTGCAGTTTGATCACTCTAACATTATAATACATCTTAAACTGGACAGTGTCTGTCAATCCTCCAACTTCATTCTCTTTCCACAGAGTTGACTAACGTATGTGGCTTTCCATATCGAATTTATGGTTAATTTGTCAATATACAGTATCGTAACTTGCTAGGATTTTGAATGGGACTACATTGAATCTACAAATCAAGTTGAGAATTGACATCTTGACAGTTTTCTTATCCATAAAAATGAAATTTCTCTATGCTTATCTTGTTTAATATCTTTCATAAGTTATACTTTCCTCATTTAGATCTTATGCATATTCTGCCAGATTTATATAAAAGTATTTAAGTTTTAGGGCACCAATATAAATGGTTATTGTGCTTTAAGTGCCACGTTCTCCTTTGGTGCTTGTTGTTATGGTATGGGCATCTGTTCTCGCTAAATCCCACTTGAAATTTAATCCCCAAAGTCATATCTTTTTTTTTTTTTAAAGATTTATTTATTTATTATTTATACAGTGTTCTGCCTGCAGCCTAGAAGGGGGCACCAGATCTCACTATAGATGGTTATGAGTCACCCTGTGGTTGCTGGGAATTGAATTCTGGACCTTTGGAAGAACACCTAGTGTTCTTAACCTCTGAGCCATCTCTCCAGTCCCCAAAGTCATATCTTTTCTTCCTTTCCCTCTTCCTTCTCAAGACAGTCTTTCTGTGCAGCCTTAGCTGTCCTGGAACCTCCTCTGTAGAGCAGGCTGGCCTCAAACTCACAGAGATCCACTGTATCTGTCTCCTAAGTCAGTCTTACTGGTATTTGGAAGTGGGACCCTGATAGGTAAGAGGGACCTGGGCATGCTGGGTCTGCTTTTTCATGGGACACTATCCACTAGACTGTGGTCCCGCAGGAAGGCCCTCATCAGAGGCTGGGCATATGTTGGCACTAAACTGCTAGACTTCCAGGATCCATAACTGTGAGCTTAACAAACCTCAGTTTTTTATAATGAGTTACAGCATCATGAAATGATCCAAAGCACTGGCATATAGGAAGGAGATCGAGTTTTGTGCATTAATCTTATTACCAACAACCTTGCACTATACATTTACAACTAGTCCAGGTCAATTGCAGATAACACCACACCACTTCTCAGAAGTGTGTCTTATGATATCAACATAATTGGAATTCCTCCTTCATGTGTGCATGTATCATTGACATAATTCAGTTCACACAAATATATGATGTATATGCATACATATTTTTTTTTTGTTTTTTTCAAGACAGGTTTCTGCCAGGCAAGGTGGTACATGCCTATAATCCCAGCACCCTGGGAGGCAGAGGCAAGCAGCTCTCTGTGAAGTGGAGGCCAGCCTTATCTACAAAGCAAGTCCAGAGATAGCCAAGGCTACACAGAAAAACCCTGTCTCAAAAAACCAAAAGTAAGAAAGGACAGGGTTTCTCTGTGTAGCCAAGGCTATTCTAGAACTCTCTGTAGAACAGGCTGGCTTTGAGCTCACAGGGATCGACTTGCCTCTGCCTCCTGAGTGCTGGGCTTAAAGGTACGTCCCACAAAGCCCAGCTGTAATCTTAGCACTCAGGGAGGCAGAGGCAGGTGGATCTCTGTGAGTTCGAGGCCAGCCTGCTCTACAAAGCGGGTCCAGGACAGCCAAGGCTACACAGAAACCATGTCTCGCAACTGCCCCGCCCCCTAAAAAAGCAGTCACCACCACCACCCAGCACATGCATAAATAATTGAATACATTTTAAAAATGACTGTTCTCAAGTTTCCGAGTCTGATCTCAAACTCACTATGTAGCTGAAGATGGCTTTCTATTTCGGATCCCTGCTTCCACCTCTGAGGGCTGTGATTACAGGAATGTGCCAGCACACCAAGTTTATGTGATTTTGGGTATTAAAACTAGGGCTTCATCATGCTGAGCAAATGAGCAAACATTCCAGCCACTGAGCTACATTGCCAGCCCCATCACTGTTACTTTGAACAAATGGTTACGTTTGATTTCTGCAGAGGAAGGAAAACAAAGGTCTTAGTTCCTTTATCTTTAATGTTTTTCCTTTATGTGGATCCAAGTTCCTAACATTTGTTATTTTCCTTCATTCTAAAGAACTTTGAACACTCCTTGTAAGAAACCTTTTTTCCTACAAAATTCATAATTCTGGGGGATGGAGAGATGGCTCAGTGGTTAAGAGAACTTGCTGTTCTTGCGAGGACCTGGGTTCGGTTCCCAGCAGCCACAGGATGGCTCATCATCATTTGGACCAGGAAGTATGCTCCTCTCTTCTGACCTCAAGAAATGAATGTGTGCACATACACACATGCAAGCAAAACAAGTAAACCTCAAAAAGAGCCATGATTCTGAGTTTATGGTTTAAATATTTCATTCCATTGTCTTCCTGTTTGCATAGCTTCTGAGGAGTCACTTTCTTACCTCTGTAAGACTACTCTGTTGTGAAATAGTTCTCCTCTGGCTTCTCCCAGGATTTTTGTTGGCATTTATACTGCTTGCTTTTCTTAGCTTGCCACCTGGACCTCTAACTTTGTATATGATATTAATTTGGGGAAATTTTACAGTTATTTCAAGTGTTTTGTTCCTTTCTCTCTTCCCCTTCCAGTGTTATCTGTCTGTCTGTTAGTCTGTCTGCCTATCTATCTACCTACCTATCTATCTTTTTATCATCCAAATATAAATATATGTGTATGTGTGTGTGTGTGTGTGTAGCTATCAATCTATCTTTTTTTTAAGATTTATGTATTTATTATTTATACAGTATTCAGCCTGCATGTGTGCCCGAAGGCCAGAAGAGGGGGCACCAGATCTCATTACAGATGGTTGTGAGTTACCATGTGGTTGCTGGGAATTGAACTCAGGACCTTTGGAAGAACAGCCAGTGCTCTTAACCTCTTGAGCCATCTCTCCAGCCCCCTCAATCTATCTTATATGTATCTCATTTATATAAAACATTTATAAACTAAAACAGATATATAGGCATATATTACATAATTATAACACAAATATATATAAAACTTTTGTGTTCTGGTCTATATAGTTCAGTCTTTGCAGTTTTCCTTCTTCAGTTTTTGTGCTTAAGAATTTCTATAGTGATATAGTCAAGTTCAGAGCTTCTTCCTCAGTATGGTGTTTTACACTTAAGTTAAATGTATTAAACAGACTTGAAGAAAGTAATGCTATCTTTTTTTTTTCCACCTAGGCCTTTCCCCTGGTTTGATCTGATTGCTGTGCAACTCAAGGAAACTCCCTTTAGCCAGTACCTCTCAGCAACTCCTGTTCTGCAGGACCACCTTACTCTTATGTACTGTGACTCATTTGGCATCTCCCAAAATAAAGAAGAGGGTTCCACAGTTCTTCCACCCTAAGGATGTCAGGGCTGACAGAGAGCCATGGACTTTGAAGCTACACTAATGACTTGAGTGTAGAATAAAATATGAGGTTCTATATACGCCAATATACTTGGGTGTGTTTAGCTTTCAGAAACAGCTTAGTACATTGCTTCCCCCAAAAGCCTTTTTGACACTAGCTCTCTTCTAAATGCTAAATTCAAGCAGTTATGTCAAAATTAATCAAACATGACAGCTTCTTGACATTCAGTGGTAATATAAAGCTAGAAAATGATATGATTCTCCTACTTTTTTTTTTTTTTGGAGAGAGAAGCAAATGTTGGGTGAGCAATCTTAGTTGAATTAGGATTAATTCATGTTCGTCTTAGTTATATTGGACTCTTCTAGGATGGTTATTTAAAGCTATTCCCGTTGAAACCATTTAAATCCACAAAAGCCATAGAAATATTACTGGGAAAGATGGAGCTCACTGGTGGATTGCTTATTTAGGATGTGAAGAACTGTGTGTGTTCAGTCATTAGCACTCCATAAATTTGGTAAGGTGGCGCCTACTTGCAGTCCTAGCGCTTACAAGGCAGGAGCATCCAACATTGAAGATTATCCTTGGCTACATAGTGCATTTGAGGCCAGCCTGGGTCGCAGGAGATCATGCATACCACAGGAAAAAAAAAAAAACACAAAAGAAACAAAACAACCCACCACCACCAGCAGCAGCAATGAGAATGCCAGCTGGAATTGAATATGGTGCCAAATCAGTAATCCTAGTGCCAGGAGTCTGCAACAGGAAGATGAAGTTCCAGGCCAGTGATGGGCCTCAGGTGAGACTGTCTCAAACAGGCAGGCAGGCAGGCAAAAAGGCACACCCAAGGCACACCCAAACCTGCCACTCTATTAAATCCTAAAAAAAGTGTTACAAAATAAAGATCTTCTTTCTGTAGTATATATTTGTTTCAAATTTTATAATTAAGTTCAACACAAAAGCAGGGAACCCACCAAAGCTAGGTAATGAAGTTCCCAGCTTTGCCACTGCATAGAAACATGTTTTCTGAATGCTCAAGAGCTTCTGAGCAAAACCACCCACTATACATGGAAATCACCGTGCTTTCATTAATCACCTACATTTTGCTATTTTGCGTGATCCTGTAGTAAGTAAATTCAGTGGTTCTGGAATGCATCTAATTAATTAATTAATTAATTTTTAGGACAGTTTCTGGCTGGGTGGTGCAAGTCTTTAATCCCAGCACTCAGGATGCAGAGGCGGGTGGATCTCTATCGTCTACAGAGCTAGTTCCAGGATAGCCCGAGTTACACAAAGAAACCCTATCTTGAAAAAAAGAAAGAAAGGAAAGGAAAGGAAAGGAAAGGAAAGGAAAGGAAAGGAAAGGAAAGGAAAGGAAGGAAGGTTTCTGATAAAACTTTCTAGTACAGTTTGAGGGAAAAGTTGTTTTGTCATCAAATATTGATATGAAAATGGACTTACATTCAGGTGCATAATTTGATCAGTACATCATTGCCCTTCTGCACTTTTAAGAAGTGAGACCAAGGTGCTGAGGAGAGGGCTTAGGGGATAAAGTGCTTGCTGAGCAAGCAAGAGGACCAGAACCTGAGTAAAGCTGGCCTGGCAGATGTGGTGGGTGTCTGTAATCTGAGGGGAGGTGCAAACAGGAAATCCCCCCTCGGGTAGGCTGGGTACCTAGAATAACCAAGCCAATGATTTCTGGGAGTCCTTGCCTTGCGAATAATGTGGGTGGTGATGGGGAAGGCACTGGACATTAACTTCTGACCTCCAAACAAGTGTGTCCCCCACTAACAGGCACAAACACACACCACATATGCGTAAACAACACACACACACATACACACACACACACACACACACACACAAACACACACACACAATGGCTCAGTGATTGCTACCCACCATACAAGCCAGATGACCTGAGTTTGTTACCCAGAGTCCATGTGAGAGGGGAAGGAGAGAGCCAATTCCACAAATTACCCTTTTATGGCATGCAAGCCCCCATGTATTACATATACAACTTTTAAAAAATGTAAAAAGTAGTGAGGCCAAGAGAAAACAGCTAAGCCTGTGCAACTAGAAAAGCAGCAGCCTGGTGTGGGAGGTGAAGGCAGAAGAATCAGAAATTAAAGTTCTTTCACTACTACAGAGAAAGTTCCAGCCAGTCACAAAACAAACAAACAAACAAACAAAGATGGGAACCTGAGTTATTTAAGCAACTTAAATTAAAAAAAATTAAGAAGTATTTAATATTTTTTAGAGAAGTCCAGACATGAGTTGACCAGTTTAAATTTCATTTTGTAGTCTGGGAATTATTGCCAAGAGTCCTGCCCATCTCTGCCAGTTTCTCTTTCTCCTCTGATATCTAAAGAAAAACATTTCCCCTCCATTTGTATATCATTAACCTGTATGTAACAGACTGTATCTGTTTTAAAGAATGAGGTTTCTTTGTCTTTGTAAGTTAGCAGCTTACCTGTGCTGCCACAGTTTCAAGCTTACTCAAGAATCAAATGGGTTTTTTTTTTCTTTTTTTTTTTCAGTGAACTGATGAGTTTAATTAAGGTTACTCAGGAGAACATGGATGAGGGGCTATTTCTTGAATATGGTTAGGGTTCTCAGTGGTGTCACCACTGAAGAAAATGCCCCCCCCCACCCAGTAAAATTAACTGCCCATGGAACCGTCAGGGAGGAGTGGGGCTCCCAGAGAACCCCCTCTTTAATATAGGACTATAAATCCTCAGTGAGAAACAAGGTCTTCTGAGCTCTTTCCCCACCCCATGGTGGAAGTTGACAGACATCTGCTCTTTTTAAAAGATGAATTTAGCTTCCTCCATGGTGGCTTACTACAATGATACAGCAAGTTATCCTGCTATACTTAATTCTTCATCTAGATACATTTCTGATATTCTGTTACCATGTGGAGAATTCTTGGCACTTTCTAATTCATGCTTCCTGGGTTTATAGTTATAAAGGCTGCAATATCATGTGATAGCCTCTAGCATATAACCTGTATTGGTTATTTCTTGGTAAGTGAAGAAACACTTTTTCCTTCAGTCATGTGGTTTCTTTCCTTCCAAGTGGGTAAGCCTTTTGGCTCACAAGACTTGGGTATGTTTTATATCAGTTTCCATGTGGTAGCACTTTGGTTTCTCATTTACTGATCAAATGCTTGTGCGCCTTTCAACACTATCTGCTTCTAGGGTTATTATTATTATTATTCTATATTGTATTATAGAAGTTCCCCCCAAATATGTTCAAAGCATTGCTCACTTTCTTTGTTATTTTTTAAACCTAACTTGTTTTCTCTTAAAACAGATTGGCACATATCTTTCTGGAACCATGAGCTTTCCTGAAAGACGCTTCCAAAACTGGGTTATTTTCCAGAAAAGGTGGGCAGCAGCCCAGACAAGCACTGCACATACATCTTTCCCCTCACAACCATCACTTGTCCAATTAGGAGACACTTAAAAAAAGATTGTGTGTGTGTGTGTGTGTGTGTGTGTGTGTGTGTGATGTAGGTAGGTACAGTATGCATACAGAGATCAACTTTTGGGAATTCCCAACTTTTGGGAATTGTTTCTCTCCCTCTGCTATTGGCTATAGGGGTCTGACTAGTATCATCAGGCTTACACAGCACAAGCTTTTACCCACTAAGCACAATTGTCAGGCCTTTGTGTACTTTCTCTGTTATATTTCTTATTTATTGTCAGTTCTTCAGTCATTTCTTACAGAGGTGGAGGATTAATTTTCCTAGCTTAATTCTTAGTGGCCTTTTCTGCCAGAGTGTTTAATTAAGCCTTTGTGCTTTCCTGTCTGTTCTAACCCTGGCTCTGCTGACTTGAGTGTTTGTACGTCCTTGATTCTTTCCACCTGGCTTGGAACAAGGCTGCAATGAAGATGTTTCTCAGGCTCTTCTGCCACTTGTCTGTTTACTTGTAATATTTCATCAACTTCAATGTAAATGAATGGAAGACCTCAGAGACACAATCCCACACTCATTCTCATCTTTTTTTCCTGCTCTGAATATGCAGGACTTTCCCAGACTCTGGCTCTTTTCTTCCTTCCTGAGGCTGCTTATTTCCACTGTCACGAAGCCACCTCTGTTCTTTCACTGATGTCACTAGTTACCTGGTTCATGTTCTTCATTTCCAGTTACTGGCTCCATTGCTTCTTCCTTTGAGTCAGATGGTAAACTGAAAAGACAAAAAAGCATTTTAAAAATTGACATTTTTGACTGTTTTTAGCTCCATTTGATTGTCTTATATAAATATAACTTATTCGCCCGAGGTAATTGTTGTTTTGAAGGCTTACTGCTCCTGTCTCTAAGCTAGTCCTGAAAGCTTCTAACATTACCTTCATTGTTTAAGATTAAAGGTGTGTACTAAGGGCATGTTTTTATTCCAGCCAGAGTAGCCATGTTGCTGAAGTAAAATCCCTCTGCATCTTCCCCCTTTCTGTTTAAGCTAAAAATTATACACAGTTTAACTATTGTATGAGAAACAATTAACCCCAAAACTTAACAGATTGTCCTTATGAAGATCTGTTGATGCAATGATCCTTCCTAACTTTAGTCCTGATCATCTGTCCTTCAGCAAGAGTCCATTTCGGCATCAAGGTTTTCCAATCTGCCAGTCTGATGAACGATCTGTTCTTCAGCTGTCTCTGTGCAAGGTGGGAGGGGGCTCTACTTTCTGAATTGTCTTTCTGTGTCTCTTTTTTTCTTTTTCTTTGTTTGGATGGTTGGTTTTGGTTTTTCAAGACAGGGTTTCTCTGTGGTGTTGGCTGTCCTAGACTCACTTTGCAGACCAGGCTGGCCTCAAACTCACAGTGATCTGCCTGCCTCTGCCTCCCTGAGTGCTGGGATTACAGGCGTGTGCCACAATACCTGGCCACATCTCTTTTTTGAGTTGTGCCTTTCATGTGGAAGCTTCTTTTATTCAAATTGGATCTTTATCAGTTTTGATGGAACCCATAGTCTTTCATCACCTGTGGAAATACAGGCAAAACCTCTTCCCCAACATCACACATTCCTTGACTTCCATTCAGATGTTAAAATATCTTCAATTCAGCAGTTTTTTTCCTACAATCCAGTGTCTTTCAGCTAATCTTATTCCCCCGTCTGTTTATCAAAGTACAATTAGATCTTTATGAATCTCTGCATAAACCAGACATTTAGGCACTCGAATTTCATGCCCGATTCTGCACCAGTGAGCTGGGCTCTACACCAGCTAGCCAGCTTTTACCCATTGTCAGTGGGATGACTATCTTGATCTTCAATTTAACTAGGAAGCACAGGTTCACAACTAAGCATTCCCTGTTCTCTTACTTCCTCTGTCTGTTGTCTTTCAAGCCTTTGTATTACTATAGCTAAATTTTCTTGTTGTACAGCTATTTTTTTTTCAATATTTTTCTAAAGGACATATATGAAGAGGGCAAATAAAAGTAAGGAGGGGTTTACTCTGGTGGCCACAATTGCAATGAGTACTGCACTGGCTTTTTCATGCAATGTCTCTATCCCATCAACTCCTACCCTTGGTCTTAAGATATTGGAAATGGAATTTCCTATTAAAAGATGTATTTATTTACTTATTTATACACCATTCTGCCTACAAGTGTGCCTGCGCACAAGAAATGGGCACCAGATCTCATTATAGATGGTTTTGATTCACCATGTGGTTGCTGGACTTGAACTCAGGACCTTTGGAAGAACAGCCAGTGTTCTTAACCTCCGAGCCATCTCTCCAGTCCTAGAATTTCCCAATTTTTTTAATGCAGGGAAATTCTGTCTATATAATTAAAATTGTCTTTTGGGGTGTCTTATAGTGATTTTCTGTCTCAGAGGGTCTTCTGTTGCTCCTTGCTCTAGGCTCGAGGCTCCTATGGCTCTGGGGTCTCCTGAGTTTCTTGGGGTGTCTAGCAAAACCCAAGAACTGATGCTTCCTCTGAAGATGATCCATGTGAATTTCTTCTCTGTGGCTTTCTGTCAGATGTCCTCTGCTGTCTACAACATTGGTGGGCTTTCTTCTCCAGTCATTTTGGGTTTTTCTTCCAACCATGTTGTGTGCCAGTCAATTAGAGCGTGAGACCCTTAAATCTCAGGGGACTCCATTTCAGCCCCACATTTGGGCACCAGATCTAAATGCAATTTTATTTGTCTGAGGTAATTGTTGTCTTAGAGGCTTACTGCCTTTGTCTCTAATCTGGGCCTAGTCCTGGAAGCTTCTAGCCTCTGTGCAATCTAATCTAGGCCTCGATGTTTTAAGCTGCTGAGACTTACTTCTGAATAAGTTCACCTTTTCTAGCTCTTTCTGAACTCTGGCTCTCAGCTGTTCTGGCTCAAACTCCTCTCCAAGCTGATTCAAACTGGCTTCTCTCAGCATCTGACTGAATTTCTCTGCTTGGTCTCAAACTAACCCCAGAGATTTGTTCTAATCTTTTGGCTCATTCTGTCTTCAGCTGTTCTCTCTTCAACCTATATCTGTAAAATTCTCCTGGTAAAGCTGCCTCCTTTTCCACTGTATCCTACACTTTCTCTGTCTGATCTCTTTTAAGTCTTCTTTTTTTGTCTCTTCTGGTGAGAGTTTAATGTATCCTATCCTGACTCATTCTGTCACTTTGTCTGCCTTTCAATTAGATGTCACTTTCAAACATGGGTATTTTCTTTCACAAACTAACTTAACCTTCATTGTTTGGGATTAAAAGTAAGTACTGAGGGCATGCCTGTATTCCAGCCAGAGGGAGTAAAGGTGTGTGCTAAGGGCGTGACTGTATTCCAGACAGAGTAGCATAGTGCTGGATTAAATCCCTCTACAGTCTTATGTACTGTGTATGCATGCTTGTCTGCATGAGTTTGTGTACCATAGTTGTCAGACGATCATGGACATCAGAAGAGGGCATTGTATCCCTCTTCTGGAAATGGAGTTACAGGTTGTTGTAACTGGGTGCTGCAAACTGAACCAGGATCAGTTCAGCATTCTGAACTGTTGAGCTGGCTCTCCAGTCCCTCCATCTTCATTTTTATTCTCAGAACCACTGTAATCAGACTAAGACACATCCTTATCTGATTTAGGCCAGGGACCAGGCAGTTCAACATACAGGAGTGTAAGTGACCTCACACAGCTTACAAGCTCACAAGCTGTGTGACCTCACAAGCTCCACCCCATCTTATAAGTGCCATCATGGAATCCCTGAGATTATTTTTAAAAACATTTTATTTATGTGATTTTGCTGTACCTCAAGCTGGCCTCAGACTCATGATCCTTCTGTCTTTGTATGCCCAGTGCTAGGACTAGAAGTATGTACTATGCCTTGCTGAGATTTTATTTTTAATTGTAATAAACGCTAGTACTAGGTATATTATAACTTAACAGAAGTTCTGAAAATTATCTAGGAAGGTAAATACTGCTATCATTTTTTGAGATTTATTTATTTATATATGCTATGCATATGTTTTGTCTGTATGTACATTTGCAGGCCAGAAGAGGGCACCAGATCTCATAATAGATGGTTATGAGCCACCATGTGGGTGCTGGGAATTGAACTCAAGATCTCTGGAAGAGCAGCCAGTGCTCTTAACTGCTGAGCCAACACTCCAGCCCAATATTGCTGTCTTTAACATGGGGAAGATGCTGTGAGTCAGTGATGAATTAAGACTGGAGTCAGCAGTTCTAACTCTCATCCTTAATGAAAGGGAAAAAAAGAAAATCTGAAAAGATCATACCTCTTCCCCCAGGTAACTTAGTTTGATCTTTCTTTAAAAAAAAAAATTATTTTCAACTTTGTGTGTACTGATGTTTTGCCTGCATGTATGTCTGTGTCAGAGTGTCAGATCCTCAGGAACTGGACTTAAAGTCTGTTGTGAGCTGCCGTCTGGGTGCTGGGAACTGAACCCTGATTCTCAGGAAGAGCAGCCAGTGCTTTTAACTGCTGTGCCATCTCTCCAGCAGTAGTTTGATCTTTCAAGCTAAGTGAAATGGTTTTTCCTATTGCTCCCTGTGCAGCAATGTCTTACTTTTATCCAAATCTGTTACTTGCAGCGATGCCTCATTTTCATTTTGGTGGCTGTCTGACAGTGAGTCTCCATTTCTGTCCATGGCTTTAATCTCTGGACCATACTTCTCTAATCCTGATGCTTTAACAAATTCAGGCAAGGTCAAGGAATCAGACTTCAATCCACTATGACCTTTTTGCTCTAAAAATAAGCCAATATTATCTCTATAGGGAAGGCAGATGCTGCGGCTGAATAGTGGCTCAGTGATTCCCAGAAGCTCTCGAGTATGATGAGATATTTTCTGAAAGAAAAGACATATTTTTTTGTGTGAGAATAACTTGAAAATACAAGAAACTCAAAGCTTTATTCAGTTTCCCATGTCTCTTGAATACTAATTGCTTAAATTATTTCAATGAAAGAAAAAGTGGTAGAAATCCACTAATAGGCTTACTAAAATGGTCTTAGAAAACTAAGTTCTTAAGCGCCGCATCTGCCTGAGTGCTGGAATTGCAGTGTGAGGCACACCCAGCTTTGCATTTCAGGAATAAATTGACTATTGCCAAGAATCAGAGGAGAGGGATGAGTTGACAGTGATGGGGACCCAGAAGTTTGAATTCAAGGGAACTGTTTTATGTGGTAATCTGGTGGTAGGTACATGCTTCTGAGCATTTATGAACACCCACAGAACTGTGCACAACAAAGAATGACTTTACTGCATGAAACTCTGAAAAGGTGAGGCCAATTACAAAGTTACTGTGTAATTGCTCTGCCGTGGTAGGAAGGAAAGAGGCTAATATAAGCTGCTTTAACTTTGGAGAATGAAGCTTTGTATAGATACTATATATAATCTTAAAGACAAAGCAAGTATACACAAACATTATACTTTATTTTATAAAATTATCTCTTAAAAAGACACATGCTTATACATAGAAAGAGCCAGGTTTCTCACAGTCATAGAAAGTTACAAATAGGCTAGGTGCGGTGCTTCACACCTTTACTCCCAGCACTTGGGAGGCAGAGGCAGGGGGATCTCTGTGAGTTTAAGGCCAGCCTGGTCTACAAAGTGAGTCCAGGACAGCCTGTCTCAAAAACAAAACAAAACAAACAAACAAACAAAAAAACAACCAAAAGAACAAAAAAGAAACAAACAAAAAACAGAACAAACAAACACCCAACATGGTTATCTCTTGATAAATTCTACCATTAGTAGACAAAGTCCTAAGGAGAAGCAGGACATTTATACAGCTTCAAATCATAATATCTTTGCCAACATATTTGTCATTATAATAGTTTTACTATTGAGTCCATACATTTTCAACATTCCTCTGTCAAGGAGTTGGAGTGTAATTCTCTTCTCTGTGAATGCAAGCTAGACTTAGTACCTCATTCCTAAAAGCAGAATACATTAGAAAATGTGACTGTAGATGGAGAAATCCAGGCTAACACCGCCTTCAAGTGGTCATTTTCATGTTTCCAATAACAAATCTCTGATACCATGTCCCCATATATGATAAGGACTCATTGCCCCTGTGATAGCCTCTCTCATCCACATAGTGTCATATGGGAAAGATTAGAGGAACTAAAATCAAAGGAAAAAAAATTTTTTTTCAGTTTTTTGAGACAAGTTTTTTTTTTTGTGTGTGTGTGTGTGTGTGTAGCCTTGACTATCCTGGAACTTGCTCTGTAGACCAGGCTGGCTTCAAACTCACATAAATCCCTGCCTCTGCTATCATTAAAGGTGTGCACTGATGAATGAAAGAAACGGAAAGGAAAGGACATGATTGCTCCTAGGTATGGTGGAAGAGAAGGTTTATTATAGATAAAAGGGAGACATAGCCAGAGGCAGACACATCTGGGAGAATCCAGAGTAATTATGACCTTGAGCCCTATGGGAAGAAAGTGAGGGGAAGGTAGTAGGGGAGGGCAAAGGACAGAGGAGAGAGAGGAACCTGGTGTATCAGCCAGAAGGCCAAAGGTACAAAGAGGGCAGGTAACCAAAATACCTGGATTATATAGGGAAGAGCCTGTAGGGAAAAACAGCCCACCCTCTGCTGGAAAGTTTAGGGTAGGGGCCAGGTATGTTCACCATACACGGGTAGGATGGGGGATGGAGGGAGAGCCTGTGGCCAGGTCCACTTTGATATGGTAAATAGATTCCTCAGCCATTTGTCCCAGGCTTGAAACTTAACAGCCACCACACCCAGCTAAGTCAAAGGAAATTTACAAAATACCTGATCACTAAATTCAAAAGCTTAAAGTTATGAAAAATAGAAAAATAAAAAAATGTCCCAAACTAGATGAGACCAGTTAAAGAACAAGGTAGTGTCCAAGATCAGATCTTAAAACAACAACAATAATAAAAATCAGTGTAAACAACTGCAGAATTTGAATAAAACCCATTATTTCATAAACATACTTCATGGCTGTACAAGAAGTTAGCATTAGAGGAAGCTGGTCTCAGAGTACATGGAACTGGAGAGAGAAGTCAGCAGTTAGAAGTGCTGGCTGCTCTTCCAGAGAAGTAAAGTAAATTCCCATCAGCCACATCAGAGGTCATGATGGCCTGTAACTCTAGCTCTAGGGAGATCTAAAGTCTCTGGCCCCTAAGGGCACACACACAAATTATACATAAAATCTTTTTTAAAAAATGAGAATAAGAAAGGGGCTGGAGAGATGACTCAGCAGCCTTGCTGCTCTTCTAGCACCCACTAGCACCCATGTTCAGAGGCTTACACTGCCTGTAATTCCAACTCTAAGAGAGCTGAAGCTCTCTTCTGACCTTCCAGGCAAACACACACATGCGCACACATACACACAGACAAATAGATCTTTAGGTTGCTGGGGAGACAGATCAGGGGTTAAGAGCACTGGCTACTCTTCCAGAGGACATGGCTACAATTCCCAGCACCTACACGGCAGCTCATAACTTCTGTAATCCAGTGATTTGAAGCTTCATACAGACATACATGCAGGCAAAACTCCTACATACATAAAAAATAAGTCTTTTAAAATTTTAAAACAGTACCTTTTGTTCTGCCAGAGGACCGTAGCTTGGTTCCCAATACCTATGTCCTGTGGCTCTTACCCCCTGCAACTCTAGCTCCAGGTACTCAGGTGTCCTTTCTGGCCTCTGTTCTTTATCTAGTGACAATTACTGAAATGTTGCTGTGAGTCTCTGCTAGCTAAATAGATTTTTAAGACCTCTTATTTCTCACACAGCAGAAAGACAATGCTCAGGATTCTGAGTACAGTCCATTGACATTATTCTTTTGGAATCAGAATGTTAATTGAGCAACATGAATTTGGTGGACTCAAAAATGTGGCTCAAAGAGCCAAAGTTCTTAGTTCTTAAATGCTGCATGGCTTTGGAAAGAATGCTCAAAACAAGGAGACTTGTCATGGACTAGTTAATGCTAAATAGATGAGACCTAAAGAGGTGAATGTAATTTGTCTGAAAATTGGACAGCGTAAAGGACAGATGATGTTACATCAGTACTAAATGGCTATCAAAGACATAAAATGTTACTGAGAGCTCTGGAGGAGAGGATACTATGGAACAGCAAGGTCAAGAACAACTTCCTGTGGAGATGAGGAGGAAGTGGTTCTAAAAGATGGTCAAGGTCATATTACCTAGGAAGGGGACCAAGCAAAGACATCCAATAGAGGCAGGCATGCAGGAGCAGGCTTGAGGCTGTTGTGAGTTAACACCTGGCAGGCTGGAGAGGACTCAGGCCAGGGAGTGGCAGCCAGGAGAGAACAGTAAGCTGGAGGACCTGGAATACTAATCCAAGAGTTGGGACTATCCTGCACCAAGGGGATCAGAAAGGGTTTCTTAACAGTGTGTAAATGATTGGAAACCAAAAGCCTAAAACCAGAACCTTTGAATCCAGCAGGCTTACTGAGTAAGGCTAAGGGCAGGAAGCCAGGAAGCTATTAAAATACAGTGTACATGCCACAGGAGGAAATGACAGCTCTTACCTTTGCAGGGATCAAAATAGAGGAGGAAGCAACCACTGTGAGCTTGAGGGATGAGAATATGATGATACAGTAGGCCAACACAGGGTAACATGGGATAGATTGTAAGCAGCACTGTCATAGTACTCTCCACAAGGAAACCTAGGACACAACTCACCTTCATGTCTTCAAAATCAGTTATTCCCATCTGAGGCAGGTTGGAGCAGTTTACATGGATAAGTTTTGGACCACTGATGAAGTTTGTAGTAAAACACTCCTGTCAGTATAAGAGGAACATCACTTAAACATGTACTATGGCAAGAAAAAAGGGACAAAACCACATTTTTATTTTATGAAAGTACTGGCTTAAATTTCATGTTGTGGCTTCAATCTGCTTTTGCATGTTTCATGTTGACCATTTTTTAATTCCCGTGCCAATGCATCTATCTATCTATCTATCTATCTATCTATCTGGCAGGTCAGGATTGAGGAAAGCTGTCACTCTGTGTTCCAGCTGACCTGGAACTCAGTTTTTAACCCAGGCTGGCTTCCAACCAGGGCAACCTGTCTCTGTCTTTTGAATGCCAGCATTATAGGCATGAGCCACCATGATCAGTCTCAAGAACATTTTTAAGTACAGAAGGTACAAAAGGTTTCAAATCCTGTGTTTTGTATGTGTGGCAACCTAATGCTACATTTGGGATCAATAAATTAAGAAGCACACACTATTTTTCAATAAAACCAATTTGGGCTGATAGCTAACATGTGTTAATACTCTTAATTGCTCATGATACATGACATATTTTGGCAGACAGTTAAGAGAAACAGTACAAATTCAGGGAAAGGGAATTGTCACTAAGACATCTTGATAAAAGAGCAGAAAAACCTAATTTTGACAAAATGTATTAAAACTATAGATTTTTATGAAAAGGGGACTTTACACATTTTTACCTTTATTCAAGAAATGAAGAGAATTATCATTGTGATGAATAGAAAAACCAAACATAACTTTTTCTTCTAAACTACATATATATCTCAGGTATAGTCAGAAATGTATGTTTAATATGTGCTAATGCACTAGGTCCAATCTTCACCACCACACAAACAGGACAGACAAAGACACACACAATCCAAATTTACTTCCCCCACAGTCCAGGACTTCTCTGTAGTTTTAGTGAAACAGAGGCAAGAGAACAAACATGTCAGTATAGAGGGAAAAATGGGCTTGGAGCATGTGATATCAAAAAACACCGTTTTTCTATACCTTATATTGAGGGAAGCCTAGCTCACTGATCCACTCTGCAACCTTCTCCGGACTCCACTGTAGGTGCTCAAATTGTGGGCGGATACTATCATTGATCTTGTCTTCTCTCTCTTCCAAGTCCTCCAACTCCTGGGGTGAAGCTACAAATTGCTTGTCACTAACTGAAACACTAAGTTCCACCCCAGACTGTGAAGCAGGAATTGTTAAAAGCTGTTCACTGATATCAGCCTGAGGTTCTTTGGGGACTTCAGGGATTTCATAATATGTACCAAAGGATTCCATACTTTCTCTAGGAGATTGTACTGCATTCTCAGTTTTAGCTTTGTTAGTTTCTTTTTCTGACGACTTTCTACGATTTTCAGAGTATATTAGTTCATCTTTGCCTACAGGATACTTTAATTTCCTTGGTTCTTCTAAGCTGTCTTTCTTGGGAGATTCTTTCTCTTTTGGTTTGTCTCTATCCGATAACTGTAGATTTTTGTCCTTGGTTGGTTCTGGCTGTGACTTCTCTTGAACTTCTGGTTTGGTCATCTGTGGTGGCACTTGGCCTATTCCTTCAGTTGATTTTCTTAGTTTTTTCTTTGGAAATTCTGGTTCAGTCTGTTGTTGTAGCACTGGACCCTTTCCCTTAGGTGACCCTTCTAATGTTTCCTTTGATTTAGATTTCTCACTTGACCTCATCAGCAATTCCTTTTGATCTGTTGGTTTCCTGTCTTCTAATGGCTCTAGAACTTTCTCCACAATTGACTTTCCTTGTGTCTCCCCTTGAACATCTGGTTGTTTCTCTTCTGCTAGGCCTGCAGCAGTCTCTTCTAGTATTTCTAGAATATCTTCTTCAAAAGTTTTTCTTCGTGTTTCTTCTGGAACATCTGATGATGTCTTTTCTGATAGCTCTAGACTTGCTTCACCCATTGGTTTTCTTGATTCTTCCTCAGAAAGCTCCAGTTTGAGTTCTTCGAGGACCTCTGTAACTTTCTCTTCAGGTGACTGTCTTTGTTTCTTGTCTGGAAACTTTGGCTCAACCTGTTCAGGTTGCTCTGTGCCTAAATGCTCTGACGACTTGACCTGAAGCTCATCTGGAGGCTTGAGATCTGCTTCCTTAGAAGACTTTCTTAGCTTCCAGTCTGGGAACTCAGGTTTAGTCACCTCAGATGGCTCTGTACTTTTCTCTTCAGCTGACTCTTCTTGTGTCTTCTCTGTAGACTCTGATTTGCCCATCTTTGATAGATCGTCCTCTTCAATTGAACTTCTTGGTTTTCTACTTGGAAAATCTGGTGTGCTCTGCTCTGGACCTATTTCTTTATCTCTCTCTGTAAGTGACTGCCCAGTCTCTTCTGGTAACTCCAGCTCGTTGTTCACTGCCTCTGGAATCTTGACTTCTGTTGGTAGCTGTGTATTTGTTTCAGTAGGCAGTTCTGTGAGTACATCTACTGAAACAGCCGGTATTTGTAGGTCTGGCTCCTCATGCTTTTCATTTATGGGCACCTCCAAATCCTCTCCTGCTCCCCATGATGTCTCTAACTCCAACAGTTGCTTTATCTCTGGTTCAGTTTTGCTAGATAGGCCCACATTGGTCTGACTGGGATTTTCTTCGTCAGACGTCCTGGTTGTCCCTAGCAGCACGTTTTTTGCACTCCCTGGCTTCCCCTCTTCAAAGTTACCTTCCTGAGTGTTTAGTTCCTCTGGCTCTTGGTCAATCTCAGGGGGCAGCTCAGGGCTTACTACTGCCGTGGTGTTTGATTCAGCAGTAAGCAACTTATGAGAACTACGAAATTTAATTCTTTCAGACAGTAGCGTCATATCTTCTTCGGGATCGGATTCATAATTTTCTGGGACTTTAGCCATTGCGCAGTCAATCGATACGCCCAAGGCCTCTCAGCAACCGCAACTTCCTATAACGTCTCTATGGATACCACGATTTCCGGCAGTGTTATCCTGAATCTTCCCGAGATTTTGTCGATCCTTGCAAGTGCTGAGAGTAAAAACAGGCGACAAAAAGCACGTAGTAATCTCCCTGCTCCCCGCCCCCGCGTGTTCCCGTCGCCAGCTTCCACAGGCCAAAGCTCTGGCCGCTAGCCTGTCGCCGCCTCGCCGCTCCTTCCGGCCCCGGGCTCCGCTCGGCTCCGCTCGGCTCTCCGCTGCCGCGCTCGCTTCGCCTTCGGCTGTTTCCGGAGCCGCAAGCGGCCAGCTGCGGAGAAGCTCCCCGCGCCGGCTGCAGATGTCGGATAGGCAGGCGGCTGAAGGGCCGCCCTTCTGGAGCCCCGCAGCCCGCCGTGGGTCGGCGGGCGGCGCCGGGGACCGCCGGGGAGCGGAGGGGAGCCAGGCGGCCGCCTCAGGTACGCAGGGCCGGGGCGCTGGAAGGGTGGGTGCCCCTCGGCTCGGGGCCGTGCACCTCCGGCAACCCGTCTCCTCACCACCCCGGGGGCCATGGCTGCGTTCGAGGTCATTTTCTCCCCCGCCTCGTTTCGGAAAGCCCTAGTTCCCGTCCCGCTTCCTTTCTCAGAGCAGCCCGCTTGGCAGTCCTGCTCCTTCCGCCGCGCCTCTTCGGCGTCAGTCGGGGTCCACATCCCACCGCGGTTCGCCCCGCGCTCGGCTCCCGCCCCTGCCTTTGGCTCCCCGCGCGACCTCACCTCTGGTCCCCACGCTAACCTCTCCGCGCGTATCTCCTGCCGGCGTCTACCTGGGCGCCCGCCTTCCTCTGTCAGAACCCCGCTTTGCCCTAGCGTAGGCCCCCCGCACCCAGCCATCATCTTCGCCCGAGTCCTTCAGAGTGGGAGAGATGGAAAGCAGCCAGAATAGGGAGGCTTTGGGGTCCCGAAGGAGTCGGAGCAAAGGCAGGAACTGGAGGCTGCAGTAGGAATTTTGGGGACCTCTCTTTCTCTGAGACCCACCCTTCTCTTGCTTGAGCCAGTGTCTGTCTCCATTTCAGACCACACGAGTTCCTTCGTGTGAATTTACTTAAGTGTCCAAAGACTAAAGGGACAGTCTACCAAGCTGTTATCTTTGAGCCTCGTGAGCATCACAGGGGCTTGTATCTGAAAGAATACTCCAGAGGGGAGAGAGCTGGTCCCACTAAGTAGCAAGTAACTGGTTTTGGAGATCTGAGAGTAAAGCTTCGTAAAGTACAGTGACTGAGGCACCGCTGTGGATTCTGGGTGCCTGGTGGGAGTGTGGATCCTCACTTTTAGTGACCTTGGACAAGAGGTTTAATTTCTCTAACCATGCCCGATTTTCCTCTTAGAAGATGTGGGTATGAAAAGTACCTCTGCCTTACAGCATTGGTGGGAGGATTGTATGAGCCGCTGTGACTAAAGAACCTAACGTGAAACCCAACATGCCTGCTGTACAAAGCAGTTGTCTAGGACTGGTTTTGCTCAGCTAAATTACCAGAGCTGCTGCAAAGGTATTCCCGATTGTATCTTTCAACATAATGCTCTTTACGAGTATCATAAATATCTCCCTATTGTAAGATGTGACGGGTGCCTGCCCCCCCCCCAGCCTGTGAACCATCAAACTCTTGCTGGTGAGTATATTCTTACTGAAAAGATTCTTCTAACACATTTTGTCCTTTGTATTTTTAAAGTTTTGTGCTCTATGGTAACATATTTGATATCATGGTTATAGAAATTCAAATCAGGATGGGATATAGCTCAATGGTAGAGTTCGTATGTGAGGCCCTGGCTTAGGGCCTAGCACTACCAAAAAAGGAAAAGGGAAAAAAATTAAGCTTACTTTCTGAAAGATTATAAAGATTAAGCAGATAAGCTCTTATTAGAAGCATATATCTCCTAAACATCTGTCCCCAATATGTACCAATATTTATACAAATTGCACACACGTTAACTTGGTTAACTTGTCTTTTATTTCCTCACGTGTTCGTGGCAAACGTACTTGAGTGTCTTTGTTTTATATTGGATCTGTTTTCTAACATATTTCTGGAGCACTCTTGACACCTTGTATTGAAAATATTTGTTGGGCTGGAAGTTCTGCAAACACAGGCTGACTGTAGGTGAAGTTCTCAAGGATTTGCCTTGAACAGCCAATAATACCTGAGATAACCGAGGATGCTCCTTGGGTTAAAGTGGTGAATCTTAACCAGGCTGGCAATATCTGGAAACATTTTTGGTTATCGGAGCTGGAGGCAACTATTACTGACAACTCTAAGCCATACGTGCTGTTAAAATGTCCTGCCATGAAGGTCTGCTTCAGATGTCAGAAACGTTGCTTTTGAGAGAAACTCGGGCTTAGACTTAGGCTGTGTCTGCAAAGCTCAGTGGGACTGCTGCTCAGACCAGAGTTTTATAGACTTGGGAGTAAACTTTAGAACTGCTCAAAATTGGGAGTTTGTTGCCACTTTCCAGTGGAAAAGTTGCTGAGGTAACAGTAGAGACACCAAGAAGGAATAAAACAGAAAGACGTTTTTGTCACTTTCACTTAGAAGACAGCAGGGAAAATGAATGGATATTACTTTATATTCATTGTTATTGAGGGTTTGAGTGTTTTGACGGACGTGCTTTATTCCTTCAGGAATTTGTCAGTATCCAGAATAACGAGAACTTGTTTTTAACATGTAGCCTTGATATTTGTTGCTGAGGTTTTGGTAAAACTATGGTTTTATGTTTGTATAAGCGAAAGGCTCTAGTGGTCATGGTGTTCCGAGTGTCTCAGGAACTGTGATTGTTTTTAATAGATTTTTTTTTTTTTTTAATTTAGGGGCACCTGGGTTCTTTATTTCCCCAGAGGAGAGAGAAATCATTCCTTATATCATGAAACTCTCTGAGGAATGTGTGTTACATCATTTAAAGGCAGGTCATTTTGAAGTCTGCCGAGCTCTGGGGAAGAGAAGGGGCAGTGTTTATTATGATCTCAGCAAGAACTTGGCTTGCTGTAGATGACTATGTCGACGGCTGGAGGTGGTCAGCTGAACTTACGGTTCTAATGCAGGGGTAAGAGCAGTGCAGTATGTTTTTCTGCACAGACGGAAGTGTTTCGTATGTGATGGTTTCAAGCTAAGTCGGTTAGGATTTGAAATTTGGTAGCTCCTTTTTGGATGGTACAGAGTGGTGGAAGTTTATGCTAAAAAGAGTCTGTTTTTGTATTTTAATTTTTTTATCTTGAGTCTTATATTAACATGCTAATTGTTTGTTTGCCTGTGGCTTCCCTAAAGAGTAGTTGTGTTTTTACTATGTTGATAGTTGGTTGTTATGTCATAGCATGTTCGTACAAGGTGTGTTATCTGAATGATCACTGAGGAGCGACTTGAGTCCCCCTCTTAAGTGCTGAAGAGAAACTGGGCCGTGTGGTCACTGGATTTGCTTGAAATATAACTCACTTAATATGCTTTCCTTTTAAGCCTCTCACCTGCTTTTTGGTCCTCTTCTCTGGGAAAAAAAAAATCTGCAGCTGTTTACTGAATGGGGAAGTCTTATGAGAGTTCTAAAGAAACCTTGACCTAGTATTCAGATACAACGGGGAAACCCTGCTTGGGGGCTTTCTTATAAAGAAAATGCACAGTAAGCGCAAATCTATAGCATGATCAGAATGCCTGAACCACACGCAGTAATCTGAAAAGAAAATCATAGTTTGAAAATTGTCAAGAGCTGGGTGGTGGTGGCACACACCTTTAATCTCAGTGCTCTGGAGGCAGAGGCAGGTGGATCTCTGTGAGTTTGAGGCCAGCCTGGTCTATAAAGCAAGTTCCAGGACAGGCAGGGCTACACAGAGAAACCGTGTCTTGAAAAACAAAACAAAAAAAAAAAGAAAATGGTCAAATATAAATGATTTGAAGAAGGCTTCTGTTTTGTGCCTCACTTTGCTGTCAAGGCTATCAGCTATAAATTGTTACTGTCCAGCTTCAGTTTTCCCTCCACTCATTGTTTCCAAGATTTTGGCCAGTTAGGAACCATGACAGTGATCTTGTCACATTGGAGAATATCTTATTTCACTATTATTTAGTTACTATCTTAAATTTTTATTTCAGTCTTAATGTTATACATGATATTATCAGCTTGATTAAATTTTTTATAATCATACTGAGATAAATAAATACATATTCACTAAAAGAAAAAACATCTGTCCATGCTGTCATCTAATTTGTAAAACCTGTCCAGTTTTCTCTAGAAATACATAGAAAATTAGCTTATATTTGGCTGACCTATTACAATTTCCAGTATTGAAAAATTGGCTTTTCCTTCTTCATAGTGGTTTAAATTTCAGAAATCCAAAAGGATATGTTTATATTTGCTTTTTCCTGTCTCTCTCAAACAAGAGTCCATCTTCCCACACTCTATCCTTCTGGAAATAAGCTTATGTTTTTCTTTCCCCTTTCTACTTCCTGCCTATCTGAATCCAGTTAAAAGTTGTTTTTACCAACAGTTCTTGAATAGTTTAGGGCATTCCTTTAAACTATATAAAAAAAATCTTATTTTTTTTCCTGTGTCCATTAAGCTGTTTGGGGAAAAAAAAAGATGCTCTGAGAATCTTAATATATGAAATTTGTGTAGCCTGACTGATTAAGAGAAATGGAAATGACTCACTGTTGGTACAGGTGCACAAAACAGGGTCATGCCTTAATCAAGTGGGTCTAAATGCACTGTTAATATCCATCAAAATTAGAACATGTTTTCCATTGGTCCATATCTTTCCAGTATCTATAGATTTTCTGCTATTTAAGAATGGAGACACAAGGTTATTATAACATCATTGGAGTAGTAAAAGATTTGAAAGAAATGTTTATCTATAGAGAATTTGTATTTGTGTACAGCTCCGTATGGTATCTGAAGTATAAATAGAAAAAAACAAAACATGTGTAGTAGTGTATCTAATGTCCTGGTAGTGTAGAAAATATTAGACGCACGCACACGCACACACGCACACACGCACACACGCACACACACACACACACACACACACACACACACGCACAGGCACATTACCGTTATGTGCAGAGAATCTCCTTAGATCAATTACCTTGGAGATGGGGCTAGCATAAAAGGAAGCCTTCCTGGTTTATTTTTGTCACTTTTGAATTTTGTGTAACAAGAATGTATCACCTGTTCAGGAAAAATACAAACATGCAGGTGCTAGAATGTTCTTCACTGTGTTTCTTTTCTAAAATTGGAGTCTTTCTGCATATCAGGGACAGATCTTTTTTTAAAACTCAGATTTTTTTTTTATGTGTGAAATAGAGGTTAGCAATATCTTTGAATATTAAGTTTATATTATAGTTTATATTTTGTTTTAAACCAATTCATATTAACTAAAAATACATTAGAATTTTTTTCTTTGGGTTTTAGAGACAGGTTTCTCTGTGTAGTCCTAGCTGTCCTAGACTCCCATTGTAGACCACGCTGGTCTCAAACTCACAGAGATCTACCTGCCTCTGCCTCCCTGAGTGAGTGCTAGGATTAAAGGCATATACCACCACCACCACCCAGCAGAATTTCTTTAAAAAACAAAAACAAAAACAAAAACAAACCCAGTTACCTACTTTTTTGGTGTACTATTGCCAACAAAATCATTCCCTAGGAATTATTTTGATATACACTTAAAGATTGATTTCATTTCTATTATTATTATTATTATTATTATTATTATTATTATTATTGACATAGAGTCTCACTATGCAGCCCTGGCTGGTGTGGAACTTGCTATGTAGATTGGGCTGGCCTTAAACTCAGAGATCCCATTGCCTCTGCCTCTCAAGTGCTGGGATCAAAGGCATGGGCTACCATGCCTAACAAAGATTTCTTTTTATTTTTAACCATGTGTCTATATGTGTATGAGTTTGTACATGTTCATGCTTGCAGATGTGAAGAGTGTGTGGGAGGTCCTAGAACTGGAGTTATAGGCAATTGTGAGCCCCTCACCCCAACATGGAACTCAGACCTTCTTCTGTAAGAGCAGTCTTGAGCTGTCTCTCTAGTACCTTATTTTTTCATAATCTTTATTTGTTTGTTTATTACTATTTGCTAAGGTGCCTGTGTGAGTGCCTGCATGTGTATCTGTGTACCACATGTGTGCCTGGTGGCCTCAGAAGCCAGAAGAGGGTGCCGGATCCTGGTAGAAGTGGAGCTACAGGAGACTGCGAGCCACTGTGCGGGCCCCACTGTATGGGGTCCTCTAGAAGAGCAGCAAGTGCTCTTAACTGGAGCCACCTCTCCAGCCCCATGTGTTTTTTATTAGTTCATCCTAGAGTACTTTACTCATTTTTGCTCTGTCTCCTTCCTCACTGTTCATCTCCCTCTTTTGCTGCTCTCTTTCTCCCTCCAAATCCAAAACTTTCTCCATTCTGTACGTGTGTGTGGGTAGTGTGTGCACAGGTAGAGTCTGTACATGAGAGGAAATGTAGTATTTTCTCTGTCTTGCCCCTCGCCACTCTTTTTGCCCTCCCCCTTCCTCTTCTCACATAGTTCCTCTTTCATGTTAATGTGTGTGTATGCATACACATGGGTTTGGTTTCAGACATCACTCTCCCTTGGTGTCCCTACCTGCTGTGGAGCATGGCTGGCATGCCCCACCCCATACCCTGAACTCTCCAGCCCAAGGGCAGGGACTTCCCTTCCCTCCCCTTTCACTATTTTGGTTCCACTGCTCTCTCTGCTGCTGCTTCTGCTGCCGCTTCTTTCTTCTTTTTCTTCTTATCTCTTTGCATCTTTCCTCCTCCTCTTCTTCCCTCCCCCCCTCCACACCCTCTTTCCCTTCCCTGCTCCCAGTAAACCTACATCATTTATATACTATAACTTCATCTTGCAATTAGCTCATTCCAGTGTTTCAATCAACATATACACCATACACATACAAAATAACAACAAAAAGCCTGCCAGGTGCATGGCTGGGCTAAGTTTGTAGACCTTTATCTTTCCTCTAGTGTATGTTGTGTGCCTGTACTACAAAAGTGTCTGATGTCTGTCATAGCTCACTTCACTTTCTTGGGTCATGGAGGCCTTGCTGGTCACTCTTAGCTTTGTGGCTAATGGAACAGTCAGGTTCTCGCACCCTCCTGAGAATATCCACTTGATGTACCCTGGGGTAACTAATGTTCTAGGCAGGGAGTTCTTCCCTCGTGTATTAGGAATCAGGAGGTGTGGGGGAAGCACAGGCAGTCTACATATCTTTATAGGAGGACTGGTCTTCCTACTTTCTAAAGCCACTAAGCTTTAATACCATGTTGGAGGTATATGGTAGTCAATTTCTCATAGTCCACTGGAGCCTCAGCAAACCTCATAGCAAATGTTTGGCGTCAGAGTTTGGCATCCACTCAAGAGCTCAGGCTCAAGGTTATCCAGCTCCAAAGTCATTTTCAGGAGATGAGGTTAGCCCCTAGCCATTGCATGCAGGGGCTGCCCCCCACCCCCCCATTGCAAACTTAACTGCAGGATTGGTCAGAGCTCCCTGCTGCTTGCTTGCTGAGCATCTGACCTTTTATTTTTCTGCTGTCCAGGATTGACTCCCTCAGTTGTCTCTCATTCTAGAGCTGGGGCTTCCTGACTGGTACCCCGGGAGCTGAGTTTTAAATAATAGGCTTCCTCTCTGATCACATGCAGCCATAGCACACTGAGGCCCATTTAGTGACAAAAAAATAAATAAATAAATAAATAAATAAATAAATAAATAAATAAAATAAAATAAAATAAAATAAAATAAAAATCTTTCGACTGCTCACCCATCCCACCAGAGGAGTCACTGGATCACCAAAATACATAGCTGGATTTGAGGCTTGTGAGAGGTGTAGCTTCTTCTGTGGGTGGGACTGCCTGCCTTCACCGAGTCTGCCTGCTGCCTTTACCAGGTCTGCCTCCCTTCACCGGCTCTGCCTGGCTTCCCTGGGTTTGCCTGCCTTTACCAGGTCTGCCTGGCTTCAGGGGGTCTGCCTGGCTTCACGGGGACTTCTGGGTTGAGTCTTCTGCTTCCCAGCCTCTAGCGGTGAGAACTCTCATAGAGGTTATTTCTTTTTTTGTTATTTCATTTTGCTGTCTCCTACACTTTTCAGTGGTCCTGTCATTCTCGCTGTGAATTAGAAGCAGCCCCTATGTGATGCGGGGGGAAAAAAAAGAAAACAAAAATTAAAGCAAATACCTTCCCAAATCTTAAAGCCCTCCCACTAGGCCCCACTTCTTAAAATTCTACTCATCTTCTGGCATCTTCACTCTGGGGTGCAAGTCCCTTATGAATGAACCTTTACGGAGACATAAGCCATATTCAGGCCATAGCAGTTACCATAGAGTGACTAGCTTAAGTACCTATAAAAAAAAATCTTATTCAGAGCATACGTGTTATTGAGAGGAAATAAAGGGTATCTATGTAAATAAAGAGCCTTGGCTATGTAGTGAATTTGAGGCCAGCCTGGCTAGATGAGTCAGTCTCCCTTTCTTTTATATATCATATAAGTAAATGGAAGCATGCTCCAGATTTATAGAGTGGAAAACTAAGATTATAAAAATGTCATTTATTTCCAGGTTGCTTATGTATGAAATGCAATGAATGCCAAGAATAGTCCCAGAAGAGTTTTGGTGTTTTCTTCAGGGTTGGAAATTGATGGATTGGCTTTAGAGTGTACATATAAATGAAAGGCTCCAAAGGCTTTAAAATATGTCAAGTATGGAAAGGCTTCCTTTGCAAAATAGCTGGATCCTAAACAGTAATAAAACTTACCTTATTTTATCATGCTCCACTTCATTACACTTCGCAGATAATGGCATCTTTTACAAATTGAAATCTGTGATTATTGTGTACCAGTGTGTCAGCACCGCTTTCCTAACAGTATATGCTCACTTCTTATTGTGGCTACATTCTAGTAATTCTCACAATATTCCAAGAATTCACTGTTACGAATGTTAGTGGTGATCTATGATCAGTGATCACTGATGTTAATATGGAACTTGTCTAGGGGCCTCACAAATGGCTCTCATGTGATTTGGCAGCCTTGTATAAACAGATGCCACGGTGGTTGATGTTGACTCAGAAAAGAGCAACAAGTTAGCAGGTCTTTGCTAGAATAGTAAGAACAATCATGCTGAGGGTGCTTCCAAGTTTAAAATCCGAATGCAGAGGATTCCTAACTAGGGATTTTTGTCAGATTTCTTGTTTTAAGCAACAGACGCTAATTCGGATTGCCATAAGCGGAAAGCATCTATTAGAAGGATAAAGAAGACTTACTAAATCACTGTAAAGAAGAGGTGAGGCTCCAGAGGCCAGACATCAGTGGCAAGTGCTTTAGCTGCTGCCACAACTCTGCTCATATGCCAGTCCTGTTTCAGGTCCCAGGCAAGAGATACAGGCTCTGTGCCTGTCTCCTGACTTTCTGGTACTGGGGGTTGAAGGTCTTTTATTTCCCTCTTTATTGTGTATGAAACAGCCAGTCTCCTGCAGGGAGATGGTTGGGTATTTAAAAGCCAAAAGGCTGCCAAATGAGGGACCTGCAGATAAAATTTCTGCCACCACTGAGGGCTGCTAAGGGCAGACATAGACATACCTACCATTTATTTTACATGGGAAGCCAGGGAACTTCAGATTTATACTATTAAACTAGATATAAATTCTTAGCCTGGCTCTAGGAGCTATCATACAGGTAGTTTTTCAGCCATTAGGAAAGAAAATAAATGGTGCTTAGAAGTCAGCATTGGCATACCAAAACCAAATTTTGGCCACCTAGTTGTTGCCTAATTGTGTCCTCTGTAGTCTGTCTCAACCATCTTTACTAGTTAGATCCTATATCTTCTGTGGCCTTCTTCAGAAGCCTTCTATCACATCGGGTGTCCATTCCTACTGCAGGCTGCCATAAAATGGTAACCAAACATACAAATTTCACCACTCTTCAGGAACTTAGGAAGAACTGAGTGAAATTAATGCAGTTTGTTTTCTCAAGATTTTTGGATGGCTAGGTGGGTGGGTGGGTGTTGAACCCAGGGCCTGACACATGCTAGGCAGATAATCACTGAGTTATACTCCAACCCTGTGTCTCAGTTACCTGCTGAAGTTTGTTGTGTGTGTGTGTGTGTGTGTGTGTGTGTGCATGCTCGCACACATGCACGTGTGTACATGCCTACTTGTGCCTACGCACGCACTTTTGCTTATTCAATTTTCTTTGTCTCCAGAGTCCTTTTCGTCTGACCTGGCCGGGCCTTACTTATTCATTAAGATTGTAATTGTTGTCTCTTTCAGGAAGCCTTTGACAACTGTCCCCTTTGTTCAGTGTTTCTGTGATCATTTAGTTAATTCTATCTAGATGGTGTCATGTTTTTACCATTACCTGCTTTCCAGCTTCCTTTCTCTAGGAGACTGAGTCTTTGAAGGTACACATTTAACTTCCCTCACAGCATGGAACACAGTATCTGGCACGTAGCAGGGCCTGGTAAAGATCTATTGAATCCAGGTAGTCATTATTAACTCAATTCTTTTAATTAATTTTTTTATGTGACTCCTGTGTATTGTAGAAAATGTTTAGCAGAGTGGTGACTGAAGGACAGACTCCATGCCCTCTTCTAAGTGGATGAAAGAGCAGGGCAGATGGGATCACTTAGTGAAATGCCTGCTATGTAAGCATGAGGGGTGTGAGTTCAGGTTCCTGACACCATGTCAAGAGCCAGGTATGACAATGTGCGCCTGTAACCCCAGTGCCAAGGAAACAGACAGAGGGCTCCCTGGGATTTGTTGGCCAATCAGTCCAGCCAAATTGGTGGACTCTGGTAAGAGCGTGTCTCAAAAAGTAAGGTAGAAGCCAGAGAAATGGCTCACCATAAGCCTGATGACAGAATCTCCAGAACTCATGTAAAAAGCTGGATGTGGTGACGCATATCTAATATCCCAGAAGTTCTGTGGTGAGACAGGTAGCAAAGATGGGAGAATTACCAGCTAATCTGGAGTAGCCAGTATTACGACAAGAAATATCAAGAGAGACCCTACCTCAAAACAAGGTGGAGGGCAAAAACTGACTCTTTTGTGGTGCACATGCCTGCACTCACATGTCATACACATATACATATCACACACTTTAAATATATACATGTATGTATATGTATATATATGCACACACATGTGTATGTATGTATGTATGTATGTATGAATGTATGAATGTATGTAGAGAGCTCAGTGTGGTGGTGGACATGTTTAATCCCAGCACCTGGGAGGCAGAGGCAGTCAGATCTCTATGAGTTCGAGGCCATCCTGGTCTACATAGCAAGTTATAGGTCATTTAGTAGTGCTTAGTGAGACCCTATCACAAAAATAGAGTATAAAGGTGGAGTGATTGAGGAAGATACTTGAGGTTGACTTCTGTCTTCCATGCACACGCATATACATGCACCTGCATGCATCCATTTGCACACATTGGAACACCTACACATATAATGCACACATACACAAAAGGGTCACTACCATTACTGAGTGAAAAGATAGGCTAATGGTGTACATGGTATGAACTGATTTTTTAAATAAGTAAAGCAAAGTATTTTACATGCATTAAGGGTTTATTTTCATGGTATAAATTATCAAAAGATTGTAAGTTAAAATAGTAGTGTGTCATCATGATCTCTTTAGCAGATTGGTAAAGATTATTTTCCATTATGATATGGAAAACAGTCACATCTACTTACTGCTAGCAGAAGTGAAACCTGGGGAGAAATTGGATAGTGGGCATGAAAGTCAGGATAGGCAGACCTTATGACAAGTAATTTTATTTCTTGGGACTGCTTATAGGGAAGTAAAATAAAAGATGTATGGATAGATGCATGTATATCTTCTCTAACTTAATAAAAATAAAGACCAATTAGAAGTAATATATTAATTACTTGTCTTGTTGCTGTGATGACACCCTGACAAAAGCAACTTATGGAAGAAAGAATTTATTTTTGCTCACAGTTCAAGGGTATTATATGGTCTGTCATGGTGAGTCTCTTAGTTACTTTCCTATTGCTGTGAAGAGACACCGTGACCAAGACAGCCTATAAAAGAAAGCATTTAACTGAGGCCTTGCTTACAGTTTGAGAGGTTGAGGCCATGACTATAATGTTGTGGAGCATGGTAGCAGGCATGGCACGAGAGTAGTAGCTGAGAGCTTGCATCTGACCCAATAGCAAGAGACAGAGAAAGAGAGGGTGTGTGTAGGTAGCTGGAAATGGCATAAGTCTTTGGAAACATAAAAGCCCACCCCTAGTGACACACTTCCTCTAACAAGGCCACACCTCCTAATCCTTCCCAAACAGGTCCACTAACTATGGGCCAAGCATTCAAGCATATGAGTCTATGGGGCCATTCAGATCACCATGGGGAGGAAGTTGTGGTGGCAGAAGCTTGAGGTGCTGTTCAAGTGGTTAAGTTGCATCCAGAGCCTGGAAACAGGGTGATGAATGCTCAGGTAGCTTCCAGTCCATGGCTCAAGTCTGGGGAATGGTGCCATTTATTTTTAGAATGAGTTTTCTCCAGTTAACACAATCAAGATAATCCTTTCCTAATCCTTTCCAGTCTAGCTCAGATACTAACCTAATCTAGATAACTCCTCATTTTACACTGCAAATTTTACTCTTGCTGTTGAATTGTGGGAAAACAGGCATTCACTGATTGTTGCTATGAAAAAAAAATGATAGGTGATCCTCGCCAAAAATGACAGACACTTGGCAAAAATGTGAAATATACATAAGCATTTTGGCACAGTTTTTAATTTTTTTAAAGATTAATTTATTATTTATACAGTGTTCTGTCTGCATGTGCACCTGCATACCAGAAGAGGGCATCAGATCTCATTATAGATGGTTGTGAACCACCATGTGGTAGCTGGGAATTGAACTCAGGACCTCTGGAAGAACAGCCAGTGTTCTTGACCCTCTGAGCCATCTCTCCAACCTCCACCATTTGTAATATTAATGGAATGAAAGGTTAGAAATAACACTGATGCCCATGACCAGGAATATGTATGCCCATAATCAACTGTTTTAAAACACTGGTGAAATAATATTAAGCTCTTGAAATATTGTTACTTTATTTTGGTTTTGTGGCTTATTGAGACAGGGTCACCCTATGAAGCTTAGTCTAGCCTCAAATTCTTGACTCTCCTGCCTCAGCCTTCTGACTTAGTATGTTCTCGTGAATGATTGACCCCTGTATCATTAAATAATAGCTTTGGTTGTCTCTTGTGACACCTTTTGGTTTGATATGTGTATGCATATGTGTGTATTTATTTGATTGATTTTTGGTTTTGTATGGGGTCTTGTGGGCTTTTGAGATATGACAAGGTCTTGCTGTTATGATCCAGGCTGGTGTTGAATGTACAAGAGTCCTCAGCCTCCCACATGTTGAAAGCAGGAGTACCCCACTATCTAGCTGAATCATTTATTTGCTACAAGTCTAGCCACCTGTGCTCTCTCGTCTACCATCTGCATGGGCTATCTATCCTTTCTCGCCCTTTTACCTCCAGCCTGTGTACATCTGAGGTGTGGCTCTGATAAACATAATGTGCATGTCTTCCTGTATGTCTTAGTCCATTTTGTGCTGCTGTAACAAGACTGCATAATTTTAGACTCTTATTTTTTTCAGCATTGAAAATTTAACCCAGTTCAGGCAAACAAGGCAAGGACTCTACCATTGAGCTGTATCCTCAGTTCCCCCAACATGCCCCCTCCCTTTGCAATGCTAGGGATTGAATCTTGGCCCTTCACGCTAGGCAAGCATTCTGTCTTCCTGAGATTGGATGATTTATAGTGAACAGAGCTTTATCTCTTGCAGTTCTAGAGTCTGGGAAATCCAAGGTCACATCCAGCAAGGGCCTCCTTGCTCATGTCCACAGGCTGAAGGACAAAAAGAACAGGTGATAAAGAAGATGGGGGAAGGGGAACTGAACTCATTCTTCAGCCAGCAGCACACGCTCCTGTCCTAATGGTGTCACAGCCCATGAAAAAGAACTGGTGCTCATTAGAGTAGTGGCTGGCGCCATGTCTGAGCAGGGCTTTGGTAAGATGAGCCAGGAACTTAAGTTGTAAGCATGAATGATGGGCTCTGTTAAAGGGATACACAGGAGCCACCTTTAAGGAGCTATCATACATATTTTGCCAGTTGGAATTAACCCTTTGTCCTCCTCTGTTTCTTTCCCTCTGATTATTTTTTATCATTGTTTATGTTGTGTCTTACTGTGATGCCCAGGCTGGCCTTGAGTTCAAGATCCCCAGCTTCCTGTATGTGTCAGCACACCTAGCTCTGTCTTTCTTTGTGAGTCTCCCAAGGTAGCCACATAGTGCATGAGGGGAATCTTTTTTTTTTTTGGTAGAATTCCCACTAGTGCACATACTGAGTGCTAGACTAGGAAAAAACATTTTCCTGGTGAATTAGTGAAATTAGACACTTTTAGATACTGAACGTGAATACTTGCCAAAGCCATTAGATGAAAGATACAGCCATTTAAAAATACGATTATGTACCTTTTATAAATTGATCACAAAACAAGTTCATGAAAATTAGTCACTAACATTTGATGCTTGTTTTTTAGGAATAAATCCCAGCACTTGGGAGACAGAGGCAGAGGCAGGTTGATCTCTTTGAGTTCCAGGACAGCCAGGGCTATACAGAGAAACCCTGTCTCGAAAAAGAAAGAGAAAAAAAAAGAAAAAAAAAGAGAATAGACACTGAAGGGGCTGTAGCAGGCCTGAGCATGTCAAACGTGTGTGTGTGTGCCCACACATAATACATACAAACCTGTTTATATGTATGATTACATATTTGAAATGATATGCATCAAGTAGTTAGCAGTGGTTGTCTTGGTTTAGTAGATTTATGATTAATTGTATTCCTTTGTGGTTATTTTGCTTATCTGTGTATTTTGATTTTTCTAAGGTGAATAATAGACATTATTATTATTAAAATGTTTTAAAGAAAATAAAATATATAGAAGGGCACCATGGCACACGCTTATAATCCCAGCACTCTGGAAGGCAGAGGCAGGTGGATCTCTTGAGTTCGAGGCTAGCCTACAAAGCGAGTCTAGAACAGCCAAAGCTACACAGAGAAACCCTGTCTCAAAAAACCAATAAAACAAACAGACAAACAAATAAATTGTATTTATTTATTCTACAACAAACAAAGAGTTAGGAGTGAAATTAAAAATAATTTGGAATAATAATATGAACCTGTAAAGTCTGAATTTATGTTTAAAATTCTATTATTTTCCAAAAGTCTAACTCAAAAATAGAGTAGACTTAGAAAAAGTTTATATTTCAAAGCTAAGGGGAGCCTGATAGATGTAGTTAGACCAACATGGTAAATTTACAGTTAAAAAAAAAATCCACTGTCTGGATAGTGTTATTCGAAGTTGTGCCATTAGTGAACTCCACAGGATTAGGAGACAGTGGGGAGGGAAAGGGGTGGTGGGGTGGAACTGTGTGTCTTAGCGTCTTCCTTTGAGTGAAACAGTGGGTAACCAGACCCCCCTGAAGTGGAGATGGCAGCCTGGGGAGGAGGATGGAGTGGGTAATGCACATATTTGAGCAGATACAGGGGGAGGAGTGACCTTAAGAGGAAGCCCCCGCCTAAGCATGTTACCTCAGTGGAATGGTCTCTTCACAGAGACGCAAAGGGGAGCATCAGGTGAGGTCTTCATCAGTTCCTTTATTGGGAGGAAAGTGGAGTGACAGGAGCCATACATCTTTTTAGGGATGAGATTGTCAGTCAACATTAAGAACTGTAGATGCTATTATGGAGAAGTGAGTCTGGGTTAGGTCATAAACACTTGCTCTTGTCTTCACCTTTATGATGCGACAAGCTCTCTGTGTTTGAGGCAGACTTTGTTAAGTTGAATTTTGTATTAGGCAGTAGACTTGGGGCTCCAGTTTCTTTGACCTTAAGCAGGGGGCTTAGAGTAGGGGCTGTGTAAATGCACTAACCTGTCTCAAGTAGTAAGCCAGAAACATGATTTAAGAATCCTCAATAAGTAGCAGGGAGCAATCGAGGATGTTAACTTAAGATGTCCACACACATGCGTGCACAAGTGGATACAGATACACCACACATAGACACATGACAAAAAGAAGAAAAATCAACTGTATGTGCATTGTGTGTCATGAGCTCTTTATTTATCTGATGGGTATCCAGTTCATTGGCTAGTTTTGCAGTAAATATATTTGCAGGTGTTTGTGGAATGTGCTGACTTAGATTCCTGTGGGTGGGTTACCCAGTAGTGGTGTATCTAAATCTTATGGTAGTTCTGTTATCAGTTATTTGTATGTCTGTGTATGAATGTGTGTGAAGGAAGGCCAGAAGAGGTAGGTGTTCTCTTCTGTTCTGCTTTGCCTATTCTTTTGAGGTTGGATCTCTCCCTGAACATGGAGCTCTCTCTCTCATTGTCTTGGCTAGGCTGAAGCCCCCAGCTGTGTTCCTGTCTCCATCTGCCTTGGAGCCAGAATTCCAGGTGATCATAGGATGCCTGGCTTGTTATATGGGAGCTGAGGTTCAAACTCCAGTCCTTCTTTCTCAGTTTGTAGTAAGTGTTCTTAGCCACTGCAGCCTTCCTATTTTTAGTTGTTTGAAGACTCACACTGGTCTCCAAAGTGGTTTCACTGCTTCATATTCCTACCAGCAATATATGAGTCACCACCCCTCTCACTAGATTTTGTTGTTTTTTCTTTTCTTGATGATAGCAATTCCAGCCTGAAATAAATCAGCTCTCATTGTAGTTTTGATTTGCATTTTCCTGATTGCTAGGGGTGTTGAGTATTTTTTCTTTTTTTGCCTACTTATTGGCCATGCTTACCTTTTATTTAGAAAACTATCTGTTCATTTGCCTGTGTACTATTTGAATTATTTGTTTAAGTGTGTGTTTAATGTATATATTCTTGACCTTAATCCCCTCTTGGAAGGCTGTCTCTTTATTCTGGGAATTTTTTTTTTTTCTGTACTGAAGCTTTTTAATTCCTTGCAGCTCCATTTGTTAGTTCTTGCTGGTTTTCCCCAGGCCAGTGGAGTCCTTTTTCAGAGAACTGCTGCTGTGCTTGTATCTTGAACTGTTTTCCTGTACTTCCTCTTGCAGTTTCAATTTTTTTTTTGGACTTATACCAAGACCTTTGAACTATTTCTAATTGATTTTTTAAAAAGATCGTGTTTTTATTTTGTGTGTATGAGTGTTATAATGCCTGTGTGTACATTAGTGCACAAAATGGGTGGAATGCCCTTGGAGAAGACATTGATGCCCTAGAACTGGAGTTACAGATATTTGTGACCTGCCATTTGGGTGTTGGGAACCAAACCCAGGTGCTCTGGAAGAGCAGCCAGTGCTTCTAACCTGTGAGCCATCTTTCCAGCTTCTCAAATTGTTTATTTTGCCTTGTATTTTTTTTTTCTAGGATGAGATACGGATATCCTTTACACAATGACATTTTTAGACAGGGTCTCAGATAGCCCAGACTGGCCTCAAACCCTATGTAGCTAAGACTGGCCTTAAACTCCTGATTTTCCTGCCTTGGCCTCCTAAGAAGAGGATTATAGGTGTGTGCTAATGTTTTCACTAACAGATCGATTTCTCTCCATGATTTTCTAGAGAAAGAAGATCTGGAGCACACCAGAGTCAACTCTCCACTGGATTCCACCCCTGATCCAGCACCCCAGTCCTCACCCTGCAGGTAGGGATGAGTAACTTCTGGGGATGAAATGTTTCTGGGAGTTTTATCCTCAGAGAATAAAGGAAGTGGTGGAGAAAGTAGGGGATAAGGTACATTGAAGTTTTCTAAATGTGCTTTTTCAGGTTAAACATTATGATCACCTTTAGGTTGTCATTCTTTTTTAAATTATCTATTTTTTAAAAATTCAACATCATTTTATTTATTCATTTGTTTGTTTATTACTTATACAGTGTTCTGCCTGCATATTTGCCTGCATGCCAGTGGAGAGCACCAGATCTTACATAGATGGTTGTGAGCCACCATGTGGTTGCTGGGAGTTGAACTTAGGACCTCTGGAAGAGCAGACAGTGCTCTTAACCACTGAGCCATTTCTCCAGCCCCTCTATATTATCTGTTTTTATTTTATGTGTATGTGTGAGTGTCTTCATGTATATATGTGTGCCATGTACATGTCTAGTGCGTACAGGGGCCAGAAGAGAGACTCACATCCCCTGGAGCTAGAGTTACAGATAGTTGTGAGCTCTCTGACCTGGATACTGGGAACCAAACAGTTCCTATGAAAGAGCAACAGTGCTCTTAACTGCTGAACCATCTCTCCAACCTCTAAGTTGTCATTCTTAATTTTCTTCTCTGTCTATCTCATTTACCCATTGTTACTGATATGCATATAGTAGAAAGGAAAGGTTATACATGAGGTTAGCCTGAGAGGAAGCCATGAATCACTAGTGGAACACAGAAGTCTGACTTCAGTTAGCATCATAATATAGTGACTCAGTTCCTATACAGTACAGTTCCTACAGTACTGACTGGTAGAACCTGTGGTCTCCATGCCCCACACAAACTGTGGCTGGGAATAAAAAGAGGTGTTAAGGTTTTTTTTTTAAAGATTTATTTATATATTATTTGTATAGTATTTTGCCTGCATGTATGCCTACAGGCCAGAAGAGGGTACCAGATCTCATTATAGATGGTTATGAGCTATGTGGTTGCTGGGAATTGAACTTAGGACCTTTGGAAGAGCAGACAGTGCTGTTAGCCTCTGAGTCATCTCTCCAGCCCAGTGTTAAGATATTTTTAAACATCACATACTTCTTGAGTTGTATTTAGCTCTTCTTTTGCATATGAAATTATTTATAACATAGTTGGGGATAATATAAGTAACTAGGCTTTATCTGAATGTGTCTCAATAATAATAGAAATAACGATGTTTTATAAAATAGCTCTCTTTGCTAAATACTGTGGTTTAAAATATATTACCTGTTTAATTCTTATAGCCCCAACAAAATAGGTATCTGTCCTTGTTGTGAAAACAAGGAAAATGAAATAGTAAATTCTGTACTTGGTGCAGGCTCCCATAGCTTGTCATCATAACTAATAGAATGTTTAAGTTAAGTGCGTAGAAAGGCTATGCTGTTGTATACAAAAGTCTGTCTCAAGGCTTTCTTTCTCTTTTATGTGTATGAGTGCTTTGCCTGCATGTGTGTCTATGTACCATAAGCATGCCCAGAGTCCACAGAGGCTAGAACAGGGTGTTGGAGCCCCTAGGACTGGAGTTACAGACAGCTGTGAGCTACCATGTGAGTTCTGGGACCCAAACCTGAGTCTTCTGAAAGAGCAGCTAGTACTCATAACCCCCAAACCATCTCTCCAGCCCCTCAAGGTTTTTATGACACACAATAATTCATACTCTTGACATTCCTTAAGGCAAGGGACTTTTCATCTTGTCACTGTCTCTTTGTGCACATGTTGGTATGAAGGGTCTCTAAAGAATGGGTCTGTAGCAGAGAACTGTTTTATCCTCTTTTAAAAAAAAGATGTATTTATTATGTATACAGTATTTTGCCTACATGTATACCTGCATGCCCGAAGAGGGCACCAAATCTCACTATAGATGGTTGTGAGCCACCATGTGGGTGTTGGGAATTGAACTCATGATCTCTTAAAGAGCAGCCAGTGCTCTTAACCTCTGAGCTATCTCTTCAGCCCAGTTTTATCCTCTTAAAAGTAAGTTTCTTGAGAAAAACAGATCATTCTTAGACAAAATGATTGGATTTTAAAGTTTTGTTTATAAGCTTAGTGAGCAAACAAGCTCCAGTGCATGTGATGCCAGAAGCATAGCACCTGTCTTTTGTGTCTGTTGGAAATGGGAATAACTCAGTTTTCTAGCTTTCTAAGTGAGATTGCCTGTCTGGCCATGTTCTCCTACCCTTCAGGCTAGTCTTCCTGCTCTGGGGCAGCATAAGCCAGAAGACTTATTTTTTTTTTTTTTCAAATTAACATGGCCTATCACTGGCATCAACTGATTGGCAACTTCTCTCTCCCAAAATACCTTTTGCTAATTCTCTAAAGCATAAAATGCTAATGTGAATATTAAATTCCCAGGGCTATTACAAGCCTTCTTTAAAGCTTTTTTAATTGGTGCTAGAAAGATGGCTGGATGGTTAAGAGCACTTGCTTGCTCCATCCATAGTCATGAGGACTAGAGTTAAGGTCCCAGGGCCGACACAACACTCTGGGAATTTCTGCAAACAAGGGGAACAGAGAGAGGAAGATCTACTTGGGCTTGCTGGCTTTCAGCTCAGCTGAAATGTGAATCCCAGATTCAGGGAGGCGTTCTGCCTCAAAAGATCAGGCAGAGAGTGATTAAGGAGGTGATCTGACTCTTGGCCTCTGAGCACACACAAGTACATGCACCTGCATAGCACGCACATGCACTTACATAGACAACGCACATGTAAACATATGTACATCAAAGAAAAGCTTAAAATATTTTATAAGCAAAATTGTTCAAAATAGCATACACAAAAGCAAAGAGACTTGTTGGTTTTAGATGCCACTATAGTAACAGTAGGTTAGCAATTCTGATGGACTCTGATAGTCTCAATTTCCCCAATATTACCAATGGAAGTATGATCCAAAATGACACTTATTCCCAAACAGGAACTGACACATCCTTCAATTATTTCTTCAACAAATAATCTGGAGAAGGCAACAATTATTTATTGAGTAGACATTTTTTGAACACCAGTTATACACCTGGGATTCTTCTAGGTCCCAAAACACCGAGGATGAACAGAACAGTCTAGGGTACCGTTGTCATTGGATCTTACTCCCTGGTGAGGACAGCATGCAGAAAACAAGCCCACATACTAGGGAAGAGCAGGGAAGCCTTGGCAATGTACTTTCAACATACCCCATGTTTCAGCTGTGTCTTGCAGTCAACAAAATGTGGTACAAATTATGTCAGTGAAAAAAGCTGGGAAGTCATTTTGTACAGGGACATCCAGGAAACCTGTCAGAAAGTGACCCTCAAGCAAGGAGCTGAGGGAAGCGAGCAGTAAGTTGATCAGAGGAGGCTTACTATTGTTGGCGTTGTTGTTACGATTGTTATGTTTGCACTTTACGACAGGTGCAAAGCCCCCAAGCAGGAGTGTGCTGGAGGTGCTGAGGTCTGCTAAAGAGCCAAGCAGTCACTGTCGTAAGTGACCTGCGCAAAGTGGGAATCCAGGAGCTAAGGTCAGAGTTCAGAGAGCCTGAGAGACCCATATTCAGGGTTGGTGTGAGATGCTAGGCACACAGAGGGGTGAGACCCAGTTCTCAGCATACAGCTTGCCCTCTAGTAAAGGGGCGGCAAGAAACAAAAATAGACCGAAGTTTCTGGGTTTCTAAGAATTAAAATCAGTTCACCCATTTCCCATGTACAGCAGATGACGTAAGCAAACCTGATTCTGAGGCCTCATTTTTCTCAGTTGCTCTGAAGTAGGCTGGCAGGACTTGGGTTTTCTAAAATATGGCTGTGTTTATTCAAAGAAGATATAATCTATAAATTAAAATGATTTTTCTCATTTATGCTACCAAGGAAAACAATGGTATTGATAGCCTAAAAACAGATGCTCTCAGCTACACTTTTAGTGACTGTTGAAGACCTCAGAGGATGTTTTAGTCCTCACCCGAGAGCTGAGTGTGGTGGCTCACACCTGCCATCCCAGCATTCAGAAGGGTGAGGCAGTACGATCACTACAGATTTGGGGTCAGTGTGAGCTACAGAGTAAAACAGGTTCTTAAAGGACCTCCAAATTAAAAAAAAAAAAATCGTATTATAAAGTAAGGCCTAAAATTATAACATTGTTAGTTTACTCAATTTGAAGACAATAATTAGCTCACCACATATGACTATAAATAATATGTCTTTAATGAAAAACAACCACCTTTCAAAGCAAAGATCACACAGTGTGACAGAATAAGTCCCTCTATGTCAGGTTTAATAAAAGACAATTGACAAATGAATTTTCATCTCCACACCTTGATGCATTCTGCTGTACTGTCACCTGTCATGTAGTCTCTGGAAAATGCCACTGCCTACTTCAGAAAGTGCAGAAAAGAAAGTGACATTTTAGTAGTGTTCTGAAAAGGTTTTGATGTGTCAGACTCCCCTGAAGGGTCTTAAGTACTACAGGGGTCCCCAGACTATGCTTTTTATAAGTCCTGATTTAAAAAATAAAATTCATGTTACCTTTAATTGGCAATAGGTTTTCAAAAGGTCTGGGGGATTGTGTGACCCCCTGGCTCTCTTCTCATTCTCTGGTCTCTTTGAAGCCAGGGGAAATGGAAGGCAGCGTAACTCATCCTGTTTCATGAGCTTTTCCCAGGGAGGCATGAACAAACCCATCTACTCACGCCAGGTATGGCACCACGGACATAAACAGTTCTAGCCACGTGTAGGTTGGTGAGCCACCGAGTTTAATTGGTACGTGGAACGTGGGCAGCTTAGGGATGGCTGCATCACTGGAGAAAAAGTCCCGCCTGCTCCTGGCAGGACTTACTTGTATGTCCTCGTGACTAATCAGCAGGCACACTCTCTGTTCTGTCTCTGGCTTAGGCAGTCTCATCTCTGTGTGACTTTTGCATAGAAACAACTAGGAGTCCAGACTGTGTATTAAAATTCTGTTTAGAAGAAGAGAGTAGCTGGGCCATGGAGACGGCTCAGAGGTTGAGAGTGCTTGCTGAACAGTCATGGAGACTAGAGTTTGGTTCCCAGTACCTTGTAACAAACCAGGAATCCTGCAAATGCTTTAACTTAACGCTCTCAGGGATCTCATGCCCTCGTCTGGCCTCTGTACGAGCACAGGTGCTCCCATGTACACATGTACACACACACCCATACACACAGAGAAATATATATATGTATGTATATATGTGTATATATATATATGTATATATATATATATATATATATATATATATACAATTATAATTTTTTAAAGGAGAGAAAAGAATGTTGATTACCAGGAGTTTGGCACACAGTGAGTGGAATGTTGGCGGAGTAAAGTCAAGAGTCTCTGCTAACATGGTGACTAGACTTAGTAATACATTTATACCCAAAATTACAAGCAGTAAATTAGGAATATACTTATAATACAGAAACTAAGTATGTGAAGTAGTAAATATGTTAACCTCATTTGATCATTTCAAGTATCTGCATGTATCACAGCACCACACTGTATGTCACAGACATGCACATTTTAAAAATGTCAGTTAAAGCAAATAAATAAAGCGTGGAAACAAAGAAGACCAGACCATGAGTCCATCTGATGACTGGGCTGTGTGTTTACTGTGGCTCTAGAGCCTGGGACTGGCTTTGTTTGTTCCTGTGCCATCACTGTGAGCCAGTCAGCCCTGGGCAGTGACCAGCTAAAGGGACATGGACCTAAGTGCAGAAACCAGGAGAGGTGGGGTGTCTTTTGAATGTTGTTTATTTCAGAGTTTCTCCAGAATGTTTACGCCTCTTCAAAGACCCCTTGAACTGACATGTTTTGTTTGCTTGTTTGTTTTCCTCTGAGAGGTCACAGATGGTATCTCCAGCAAGTAAGGATACCACAGAAGATCTACAGAAGGTGGCTGGTGCCTCAGAGGTCCAGGCTCCAGGGGAGCAGGTGTTGCTGCCAGCAGGCCAGACCCAGGTTCCCAGTGAGGTAGGGGGTATACTCAAGTCTCTCTCTCAGGAAAAGGAAAGCTCCTGGCACCGCACTTAGGCATATAATTGGTGGGTTGGAAATAGCACTACTGAGATGGTGGCTGTCAGAATTCTCTGTGACTCCCATCAGGCATGTCCAACCTTTTGACATTGTGACATGCTGTCATTTATAAAGTTCATACTTGAGAACTGAATTATTGAGTTACAGAAACTTTTTTTTTTTTAATCTCAATGTTTTAAGTAACTTTGGGCTTCATGTCCAGGGGACATGGGTTGGACACCCTGTGTCCACCTCATTTTTAATTATTGGAGAATAATTATCTGTCTTTCCCATACTTCCTGTCATTGTGTTAGCACAGAAAAAATTAAGTGTCAGAATTGATGTGTCATGTTTTCTAAAACCATGACGCGAGCAGCCTGAAGTCATTGACTGTTTGCTGGACTCTCCTTCTGGAGATCTACTCTGTATTTATGTAGAGTCTACAGGAGTGATTCCCTTGACACAGGCAGGGCAGGGAGGGATGGTTTGTGTTATTTGCATTGTTAGTGATATAATAATTAGAATTTGTGCCAGGCGTGATGGCACAAGTCTGGAATCCCAGCACTCTGGGAGTTCAAGGGCAGCCTGGTCTACAAATCGAGTCCAGGACAGCCAAAGCCACACACAGAAACCCAACAACAAAAATAATTAGAATTTGTGTCAATAAAGATATCAAACATTATACCTTTTGTATAATGCTTGGTAGTTTATAGGAATTTTTGTCTACAAGCTTCATTTACTGCCAATCACACTATAGTGAGATAAATGCCACTGTGTCCTCATTTAGCAATTGTGGAAACTAAGGCTAAAAGCTTTACTAAGATTCTGCTGCTAATTAAGCTGCAAATTAAATCCATGGACTAAAATGAAGGGTTCCTTAAACATGCTAGCCAAGGTCTGGCTCACTTTACCTAGATATGTGGATGAGAATGGGTGGGCTTGGTGTCTGAAATAAATCTTGTGAGAACACAACTTGGGAGGATTACAATCCGATTTACTTGTACAAGTACAATTCCAGCCTCTTAAGTGGATTGCTGACTCACTGCTGTGCTCTCCCTGGGGGCAGTAGACATGGATTTCTTTTTGAGTTGCTTACCAGCTGGGGAAGGAGTAGGAAATAAAGGCATAATGACTTGAAATGGGGAACACGGTGTAAGTCGCTTGGAGGGAAGTCCTTCCAGAGTGATCTGTGTGGGTTGTGACGGCTTTTTTTTATCAATGCCACTTGTATCCTTTTATGCAAGTCAGGTATCTGGCAGCAAATGACTGTTCAAATGGAAGTCCTTAAAGTGAAATTGTAATTATTAAGAGAACATTTTGGGGCTAGAGAGATGGCTCCCTGGTTCAGTGGTTAAGAGCAGTTGCTGCCTTCCCAGAGGATCTGAATTTGGTTCCTAGCACTCATGTCAGATGACTCACAACTGCCTGTAAGTCTAGCTACAGGGTATCCAATATCCTCTTCTGTCCTCTGCAGGCACTCATATATACATGACAATACACACACACATATGCACACATGAGTCTTAAAGAACACTGCTGGTGAAATATGGGGAGAACCTGTAGCCTGAGATGTGAATAAGGGCGAAGTAGGAAAAGAATACAGAGGAATGTAAAGAACATATAAGGAAGAGAGGAAAATTAGAAGCCAGATACTCTCTGTGATGCTTTTGGTAATTTTAGTGGCTGATGGTGACATAAAAGTAATTTCAGTGGAGTAGCCTTTGATATAGAAATGATCCTTGTACCTGGGAATGTGTGGCAGCAGAGAGTGTAGCTAACTACCAGATGGGAGTGTGATGAGAGGAGCCACTGGGAGGTACAGGGCAGGCTGAGACAAGACCAAGGCATGGCCCAGAAACCCTGTTGATGATGCAGGACCAAAGCAAATGGGGAAGATTTTGCAGAGGGACTGGAGGGAAAAAACAAAACAAAACAAAAATCAACCAACCAACCAAACAAAAACCATTTTTATAAAGTTACAATAGAGAGGAGGGAAGGAAAGAATCTTTAACATTTTTATAATTTTATAATTTTAAAAAATAGAATTTGGGGGTAACTTATACTTGGCAGAAAGAAGGAATGTTGGTTAGCACACTTAACTTTCAGGGAAGAGCAGGGCAGCCAGCATTTGGAAAGAGGCTAATTGGAATCTGCCACCGTAAGTCCTGTAACGAGAATTCTGTTGTGCAGATGGCCAAGTACCAAGCTCCACAACGACCTGGAGACACAGTTATGATCCAGTCTGAGCACACTGGGGCTATAGATGTTCTTTCAGCGGATTTGGAATCTGCAGATCTTCTGGGAGACCACAGGAAAGGTGAGATCTTTGGAAGCGTAGAAGATAGTATTAATTTTTTAATAGATGTTTGAAGGATGAAAGACAGAAGGAAAGAAAGGAAATGAGTTGTGAAAGGCAGTGATGGAAGCCCTTAGAAAGAACATTGTACGTTAGCCTTCTTAGCAAAATACCAGGTCCAGGAGCATTTCCCCAGCTGCTCAGTAGTAAGCTGTCTGTCTTTTCAGTGTCTCCACCTCAGATGGCTCCTCCGTGCATCTGGACCTTTGCCAAAGTGAAGGAGTTCAAAAGCAAGTTGGGCAAAGAGAAGAACAGCCGTCTGGTGGTGAAGCGGGGAGAAGTAGTCACCATCCGGGTCCCCACCCACCCTGAGGGAAAGCGTGTCTGCTGGGAATTTGCAACTGATGACTATGATATTGGTTTTGGAGTTTATTTTGACTGGACCCCAGTAACCAGCACTGATATAACTGTGCAGGTCAGTGATTCCAGTGAGGATGAGGATGAGGAAGAGGAAGAAGAGGAGGAGATAGAAGGTAAATAAAATTTTCACCCAGTTTGCTCAGCCTAATTGCTAGTGGCTGCTTCTTGGATTGTAGCATTTCTCTTTCTCCACAGAAGGCAGTGCAGCCTTGCAGGCTGATGGAGTTGGTACTGATGTTTGGTGGAAAGCCCGCTCTCCATCCTCCCTAACTTCCCTCTCTTCCTTTCTCTCTCCTTCCCCTCATTTAATGACTACCTGGTTATTTTCCCTTTCTCTGTTGTGTAGATGGGCAGCAGGGTTTTCCAGATCACATTGGAACCCAAGATTATGTTGTTTTATCTTTGTTTCAAATATTTATTCTTGACTTCAAGTCACACTCAGTGGTTATAATAAGCTAAAAGCACTCCTCCCCTCTTTCTTTCAAATTTTCATTGCCAGCAGAATACAAATTCTTTGCTTCATGTTAAGAATAGTGGTCTCTGCTCCATTCTTTAAAAAATTCTTTTAAACTATTGTGTTATATATGCGTATTTTGCCCGCATGTATGTCTGTGCATGTAGTACCTTGTGCCTGAAGAGGGCATCACAACCACCAGACCTGGAGTTATAGATGGTTGTGAACTACTATGTTGGTGCTGGGACTTATACCCAGGTCCTCTGGAAGAGCAGCCAGTGCTCTTAACCACTGAGCTATCACTTAGGCCCTTCTCTGCTCCAGTCTTATTTGCTATGTCTACTTGAGATGGGTCATAGAGGGAATAATGTAGTAAATTCTAACCTTTTGTCATATTCCTTGGCTTTCAAGTATGACCACAAATCATTCTCTTCACTTGTCTTTTCAAGTCTACCAGAAAATCCATATGTATGGAGGGTCAAGGTGGACCTTTCATCTTACTTGCTACTTTTCAGGACGCCAAGTGGAAGTTTTAGGGTCACGCCAAGTGTGTTTATCTGGATTTCCTTTCTGTTAGCTGCTCCTTTTATGCACTGTAAGGATTTCCAGGTTTTACTCTCTAAGTCTTTTCCCCATTGGAAACCAGACACTTTTAAGGGCTGGATCATGGTTTCTCAGAGGAAGCATTACTGTTTGTTAAGTGGACTTCATTCTGCAGTCATGTTGATGACCAAAAAGATCTGTGGCCTTTTCCTAGTGCCTGTGGGAGGACAATAGAGACAATAGGACAATTCAAGAACCATCTCACCTTCAGGCGCCATTTATTCAGGCTACAAAGTCATATCTAAACTCTGCCCTTTTGCCCTCGCAGAACCTGTTCCTGTGGGAGATGTGGAGAGAGGCTCCAGGAGTTCTCTACGGGGTCGCTATGGGGAAGTCATGCCAGTGTACCGGCGGGACAGCCACCGCGACGTGCAAGCTGGCAGCCACGACTACCCTGGGGAGGGCATCTACTTGCTCAAGTTTGACAACTCGTACTCCCTGCTCCGCAACAAGACTCTCTACTTCCACATCTACTACACTAGCTGAAGGGTGCTGGGCTTGGGCGGGCTGTGTTTGCTGGCCAAAGCAGGCTGCCAGCCGGTGCCTCTTGTGTGTAAGCAAGAGCCTGAAGTTCTGTGTGAGGCTCCCGAGCCTTGTGCCCTGCCTGGCATGCCTGACTACTGACCCCATGTAGCTTCTCCCCTTTCTTGGCTTCTGCAGGTGGTATAGTGCTCCTGTTCTGTGGTCCCTGACTCACCTCTTGTTTCAGACTCCAGCAAAAACCCTCTCAGAAGGCCCCTATGAGGCAAAAGCCTAAAATGAAGTAGAAGGATGTCTTTTAAAATTGATTGACACTGGTAAAGCTTACCATTCAGGTTGCCGCTCACTCTCCTCCAGAGCCTGCCAATGCACTTAGTAGCGCCTACCCTCTTTACATTTCCAGGTGCCGGAAGAGGGAAAAGCACACTGTCAATGAAAGAGCCCAATATTTTGGATGGAGAATGCTCTGTCCAGCCTCTCACCACTGCCATATTTCTGCCTGCTGGGTATTCTTCGTCTCTAGCTCAGGCTGGGAGACCTCACTGCCTTGGGTGGATATATATTATTCCTGATGAGTAGATAGACCCCTCCTCTTTTCTCTTTACCACGTCTGTGTTCCTGCCATGTAGCAAGACCCGCCAAGCAATTGCAAGCTGTGGTCAGTGCCCTAGGAGAAGAAAGGGCCTCTATTACTCCCTGTCTCCAGAGCTAGCTCCCTTCCTAAGGGCACTAGTAGTTGATGAAGAAAAGGTGGAAGGTAGGCACTCAATTATCTCAGAACGTGTCCTTTTGGAAGTCAAGTATTAGTCCCCCCACCCTGTCTTTAGGCCAAGGGTGTTACTTAGAAAGTTTGCTTTGAAACCAAATACAATGAAACCCAATCGGGTTTTGCAGTGATTCTAGGTTTGTGGGTTTTTTGTTTTTGTTTTTGGTTTTTTGTTTGTTTGTTTGTTTGTTTTACACTGAGGTCAGAAACCTTTTGATGTTCATGGTCCTTGGGAAAAGTAATCATGGCATTTCGGGGTTGCTGCTGACCGTGTGTGCTCTTTACCTGACCAAAGCCTGCAGGCGACAGCCTCTTCCACTCCCTTCATCCTGAGGCTGCAGAGCCGCAGAATGTAGTGTTGTAGTGGGTGGCCACAGAGCACCTGGTGCTGAGGCCTCGGGTGGAGGGAGCAAAGAGCGAGGCATGGCCTCCGCAGCCATCTGCACCTCTTTGTTTCCTACTCTGAGTTGTCCGTCATTCTTTGGAACTTTAAAGGATCTGATCTGTTTTATTTATTTATTTATGTTTTGAAAAGCACATTTCAGTTTGCCTTTGAAACAGTTCCCATCTGTTTCTCATAAGGCTTCCCATCTGCTCTGAGCCATTAAGGCCACCTCTCTTACGGCGCTAATGATGCTTCTAGGGCTTGGAAAATGATCCTGTTCACTCCTGCATGTCAGCCCTCTGATACTCTTGGAACAGCCTGCCCTTTCAGGGACAGATGACGCTAACCTAGTCCATCTTAGGTACATCTCACTGCTCCCAGTGAGGGATTCTAAGATGCATGGATGCCCATTCACTGCAGATCAATTTAAGGAACTGACTAGTGAGTCAGTGATAAACTGAGCAACACGATTATCAGATACCAAGGTCCTTTTCTTCCTCTGACACCGTTTTTGTGATGCTTCCTTTGCCACAGCTCTTTATTGTGTGGTTGCCTCACACCAAGCCTCTCTGTCCTCCAGGAGTGATCACTCAAAGAGCAGGATCTTGCTAGTAGGGGATGCATCCTACAGCTCTTGTCAACCTGAAAGCAGAGTGTGGAATGTATGGCCTGCCATAGCCTCTCAGTGCCAGACCTCCATTATTTCATCATTGCAGATGTGTTTTATAGGGGATTATACTGGCAAAAATCCATATGCCTTCTAAGAAATTAGTCAACTATTTGGGCAGTGAAACAAACTTGCTGGTCATCATGGCATCAGACCGCTGAGTTGAAGTTGAGTCATGCTTTCACTGACTGAGTGTAATTTTTGTTAAAACAAAACCTTCGGAGTCTTGATTACTTTTCCCGTTTATTACTGACCCCTGACCTGCTCTCAGCCCAGTAGCAAAGCTCCAGGGGTCCCACAGTAGTTAGGCTTTGCTCTGTCTTGTCTTTCCTTCTTGTAATGAGGTCTTGGAAGCTTATTTTCTGGGAGCCCCAGTCCTTTTATAGCAGGGAAGTTAAGGGACTTCTCATCTCTCCATGTGCCTGTCACTGGCTGGTCATTCTGCGACAGTTATTTCTCACTGGTTTTTCCTCAGCAGGCTTTCTTTGTCTCATGAACATTAAATAGCTAAAAGAAGACATGTCTGCTGTATGATACACTCACTATTCTCATAATAAAATTTTGCAGTTAGAGACCATGAGAGACCAAGTATTATTTACTGAAACACAGGTAATTATGGAGAATACATACCTCATGGGTTCTAAGAAGTATCACTTCCTTGGTCCCTCTGTTTTCAAGTTTAAAGAACCAAACAATGAAATAAATTATCTTCTTTTATCCTTGCCCAACTCTCTCGAGCACAAATAAATACTATGCAGTTAAAGAAAGGATTTCATAAGAGGGCCGAGATTAGGATTCTTTTCACAAGAGTGGCTGAGTTCTTAAGGTTCTTCAATTTATCTAATTTTGCTACTTTGTTAAGAGATGGCTTTTTAAAAAGACATATCCGAAGTGCTATTTTTCCAACATCTTATTCTAAAACACTTTAGCAAACAAAAAAGCATACACTTACACCCCACATATATTTTTAAATTACTAACTGCCAGTTTCTAAACAAAGATTCTAGCTTTAAGTTCCCTTTGCCAAGGTTAGAGGCTGTTTCCTCTCCATGGAGTCAGCTCTCTGTCAGAGAGCCCTGCATAAGCAGATTTCTTTTACTCAGTGTGGGCTGCCTAGGAGGTCTTCACAAAAATGGCCACTAGCCTCATCTTTCAGAAAGCTAGCTGTATGTCCCTTCCTTCCTTCCTGCTGTAACCTCTGCTGCTTTCTTCTCTACCTGTCAGTTTTAAGGTGATTGTGTAGCAGTGTTGGGAAGCCTTCCTTCTTTATTTGTCGCTTTTGGACACAGCCTCAGGATGTTCATCTGCAAACCCACTCCTCAGCTAACACGTGGAAATAGGTAGAAGCTTGGAAGTAGACTTTTTTTAGTTTTTCTTATGGATGGATTCATGCACTTTAAAAATATTTTATTTGGTATTTAGGAAAAATGGACTTCTATTTTTATTTTTTTATTTGTTTTATTTTTATCGTCCCATTATATGAATGTATACTGTCCCATTATACAGGCAAGTTAATCTGTGACTGTTGTATATTCATGGGAGCAGATATTATTATGGAGTTTATAATATATAACATTTTTGATTTTGAGTCCTATTCAGTTCCTTCTTTGAGAGGACTGGGCAAACGTTAAGCCCTAAAGTCTATGATTGTATATTTATGTTTAAAGACCCCTCTAAAAAAAGTTGCCTTTAATCAGAGTCTGTGGTTCTAAGGTGTGGAATTGAATGACCCTAATATTTATGTAGGAGACTTTTTAGTGGACAGAGAGAGGGGGACACAAATTAAGCAACTTCTGCTGCTTCAGAACTGCCTTTTAAATGGACAGCAAAGGGTGAAAACAGAAGTGGGATGAGTGAATAAAACAGAAGTGGGATGAGTGAATAAACTATCGGTATGTCCCAGAATGCTTTTAGTGCTTTAGTGCTACTTTGCATATTGGAACTGCTTTGTAAGCCGGAGGCTTACTGGTTTTCCTGTGCTCAGTGGAGAACTCTCCAGCCCTCTGTGCTGTCTGTAGGCAGGATCAGCTAGATGCACTTTGAGTAGGTCTGCTAAATGTAACCCTGAGCCAAGGATTGGTTTCCTGTCTCCATCGTTTGGGGCTTAAGAGAGATAAGAGGGTGAGAGAAGGCCAAGAGTCAGGCCACTTGTGGTGCTGAAGCCACAGTTGTGGATGAGTCCCTGAAGGCATCATTCAGATGTGGTTTGTCACCACAACGCCAACAGCATGTGAGGGCTGGGGGAACAAGCAGGCCTCCTGTTAGCCTGACAGCATCAACACCTTGGACCACACAGAGCAAACAGTTTTCCCTATTAGGGCTTCTAATTAGAGTTTCATCCGCATTAACCTCTGTCTCTAGTTTTTGCCATATGACCAGAAGTATAAAAATGCCTACACTTTGAGAAAAGGAAGTCACATGTTCCTGTTAAGAGTCTCGCTGTTTGAGCTTTCATCCGAAGGAAGGGAATTGGTGTCCTTGCTACTGTGCGGGTCCTTTGTTAAGGGGTATGTGGTCTATAAAAAGCAAGTCTCTGTGTTCATTGTGTACATGTGCTCAGGGAGCTATCACACTCTTTCTTTGGGGAGTAGAAAATGAGTATCAAAACCCAGACATAAGCTCAGTTTCTGATTTCCAATGACCCAAGCAAGCACTCTTTGTTCTGTACTTGGTGGCATTTTGGGTGACACTCAGGCAAGAACTCCCTGGATCTGTGTGTTTCTGATGCTGGTCACTGACAGCCTTTTGTGTAACTTGTCTAACACCTGTGAGCATTCCCAAAGAACAGCCAGTTATCTAGGTGATGAGATTAGGGTGAATTGTGACCTAATATGCAGAGAACAGTGTAAGCATTGTGTGGCCAGAGTGCATCATTGTTCCTGATGAGAAGAAGTACTATCGCCTTCTTGAACCAAGTAGGCTAACCAGAGACTCTGAGCCACTGTCTCAAAGCTAAGATGACTCAATCAATGACAAAACCTGATAGGGTATATATAACTTGGGTCCATTACAAATAGTCATTCCTTATGAACTCAGTACAAAGACAGGACACTGGCTGTGAAATTGTAGGCTGGTCCCTGGTTTGAACCCATGGTCCGACTTTTAGCATGTGGACTACTGTAATAGCTGTTCATTCTACACTACAACAAAAATGCTATCCAGAGACCTAGTCATACACCGTGCTTCATGAACTTTCAGAGTTTCCTGTCAGTTAAATCAGGTAGCTTTTTAGCTTATCTGGGGGTAAAATTGGATATGTGAAATGACTTAGTGGGGACAAATACATTTTCTAAAGTGTTGATGGAGGGTCCTGACAGATTCCGAAGTTTGGAGCTGAAATACTGTATTACTGAAGAGCCCTTAATTCACTGTCAGTTTAAGGGGTCCTCCTAAATGCCTCACCACTCAGGGTTGAGATGCCTGGTCTTTAATGGCTCCTTGTTCTTGTCATTGTTCATTCTTAGGTTTAGGCCAGGACTCATCGAGAAAACATTTTAATTCTTTCTCTCATATCCTAAATAGTACATTTTATTATGACATTTTATGTTAAAAATACATCTGTTTCCTGTTTTGAGATTATTGTTCCATAAGTGAATTAACTTTTATTTAATCAGTCTGAGTTATTTCCATTTAGCCATGTTAAAGAACAAGCCAGTCTGGAAAAAAGCAATCCCGTGATGCATAACTTTGGTATATCCATGTCCCCTTAATGATGGAAAGTGTTTTGAAACCCACAGAAGAAATGTTTGATGCTTTGTAATAAAAACTAAACGCATCTGCAGATGCTTTGTAATCAAAGTGCTAGATTCTAGAGAGCAGAGTGACTGAGGATAATGGGAAGGCAGAGAGGTGCTTGGAGATTTTTCTAAACCATACTATGCCATTCGCTAGTGCTTTCAAAGGGCTACTTTGGAGCCATTGATGGTTAAGAGGTGATTGTGTTTTCTTGGTAAATGTTTAAGCAGCTGACAACCATGAAGACATTCTTTCCTTACTGTCGCATGTCACACGCTGATGCCAAGGTTGCCAAAGGCCTGGAAGGAAAACTCTATCAGTCTTGTCTCTTTTCTTCAAAATACAAATGAATCCAAATGAAACAGCCATCTTAGTCAACTTGTCTTACACGTCACGCTGTCATGAGAAATGCTGTCAACATGTATGATTTCTCCATTAAGAACTCTACCAATTGTCAGTACTTCTACTGAGTGGGTTTTCTTTTGTCATATTCTCTCACCTCAAGGCACTGAATGTTTTGCTGTGATACATGGATGGGTCCTGAGCCATGATTTAAACAGCTCATTTCTGGTGTTTTTATATTATGTGACAGTTTTGTGAAATGCTTTTGTGCATTTTTTGTCTTCTTTTCCAAGTTTTGAAATCTGTCATAAATAAACTTTTTCACTGTGCACCTAAAACATTTGAGTTCTATCTTAATCAGTCTGGCTGATACCCATTTGAGACTTCGACTTTCTCTCTTTGGCTTAAGAGAAGTAGTCAGTGAACACTTGGGAATTCTTCCACAATCTACTAAGATTATAAAAACTAAGAAAAACTGAGACTAAGGTGACTGTTGTTTGTATGTAGAGGGGACAGAAAGATGGCTTAGCCATCATGAGCACTTGCTGCTCTTGGAGAGAACCCAGGTTCAGTTCTTAGCACCTACAAAGTAGCTCACAACCATCTGTAACTCTGGTTCCAGAGGACATGATACTCTACTCGGCCTCCAAAGACACTGCACACACACAGTACACAGACACAACCAAAACTCCATGCCTAGTCCTAGGGATTGAATTATTTTTCAGTTTATTCTCAAATTTTTTCCTGCTTGCTTTATTCCTCAAGTATTTGCTGAGACTCATTACTTCCATGGGATTGGAACACCTTCCTCATGTGATCCCACTGACTGGTCATTCAGATGTGTTCTCTACCATGGCCACTCTGGCCCTAGAGGCTGTGTCAGGTCCCTCTGTGGCCATAGGCACACCAGAACCAAGTCTCTGCTGATTTTCACAAATCTGACAAACGAGATGGAAATGAAGGACTTTGATCATTTGGCATTCTGAGAGAAGCCCCTGTTGAGAAATGCCCCTTACAAAGGTGATGGTCATGGATGTGGTTTGTTTTGACAGCCCAAAATTCACATAGAGATGTAATCCCTAGTGTAACAGTTTTGAGAGTTGATACCATTAGATTAGGTATGAGGGGCTCTGCCTTAGTAAATAGAATTTAGTGTTTTATATAAGAGTGAATAGGAAGGAACTTCTTAGGATCTTTTTTGCTCCTCTTTCCCTTTGACTGTGATGCTACTGCATTGAAGGCAGTATCATGGAACCAGTAGCCTTTACCTGATAGAGAACCAGACACCTTCACCTTGGACTTCCTGTCCTTCAGAACTGAGAGAAAATAAATTTCTATTCTTTGTAAATTATCCAGTCTCAGATATAAACAAACTCACAAAGATAGTCTTGGGTTGGGTGATACATCTCACCTCTGAATATAAGAATTTATTTGAAGACTTGAGTTGTAAGAATAGGTAGTTTTAAAACTTCTTAAAAATATAACTATTGTTAACCACTGTAGCCATCTGGTCTGACTCTGGAGGAGTCTACCCATCGAGGGAAATGTTTGTTCCTTTATGATCTTCTCGGGCACTCAAAGATGAATTACAGGGCAAAGGAGGGCATCTTCCAAGTTAGCATGCATGTAGGGGCAAGGCCAGGGGCAAGGCTTGATCATTAGCAAGTGGTTCCTGGGTTGGGATTATTCTTTGGTCAAATAAGTTTCCTACGGAGAGGTCAGGTAGGACTTCTCTAGTCTGATCTGGAATAATTTTTAGAAAAAGGTTTCATATGGCAGCAGGGCAGGCCAGGTAACCCCTGATCGCCCTTATTGCTATATCTACCTTCCTTTACTTCTCCCTGGCTTTGCTGGGACAAAAGCTGCCTTGGGAGAAAGAGTGGTCACTCCAGATCCTGGAGCCTCAGAGAATCTAAGAGGACAGGACACAAAGGAGCCCAGAATGAGGAAGAAAGTGCCTTGGGCTGGAGAAAAGTTGAGAAAAATGCTTTCCATTCAAACAAGACTCACAGGTGGCAATCCCCAGTTTAACCTCAGCAGTGCAGGAGAAATTAAAAATCAGGTTTGGATCACAAAAGGCCATTTTGGTTTTCACCACAAATTATACTAGCTCAGCCTTCAACACTGCCACATATTGGGGCTTGCTCTTCCTAGAGTCGTGTGATGAGCTGTTACCCAAGTAATCTGAGCTAGAATTGGTCAAGCTGTCTACACCGCACATGAAGGGGGCTATTTCCCACCTCAGCATCATTCATGAGTGAATTCCCTCTAAGTGCTTAATCCTAGAACTGTTCAGAGAAGGCTTCTCCTTAGGATGAGTAGCTAGGTCAAGAGGTCCAGCAAATGTCTCCATGCTGGTGTGGACATTTAACAGCAGTGCAGCTCCTAGCTCTGGGAGCAAGCTGGTCACTAGATGCTTTCTTTCCTCCTCAAATCTTCCCTCCATGGACCTTGTCTAGTTCTCACAGGCAGGCTCTGTACTTATTTCTCTTCCTGGCCTTTGAGGGTAAGGAGCCAAGCTTACCACACGGTGAGCAAAAGGCTAACAAGTTCAAGCATGGTTCTCAGCTAGCGGGAACGTTCATCTTCTGGGACCCGGCTCAGTCCTAGGTGAACAGTTGGAGGCCTGCCTTCAACTAACGACTAGACTCGGAGTAAATGTTTTCTGGAGTCAGGTTCAATAAAAGGAGATGAAGAGGAGTTCAGGCTTCCCTATTGCACTTTGGTAAATTTGTCAGGCATTTTTAACCTGAATCCTCATGTCATCATGGCTGCTCCACGACAGATAGCAGGTGTCTTGGTTTCTTCTCTGTTGCTGTGATAAAATGTCCTCAACAAAAGCAACTTAAAGGAGAAAGGTTTATTTTAGTTCATAGTTTCAGGTCATAGTCCTTCATGGCAGGGAAGTGAAGGCATCAGCGTGAGCAGCTGATCACACTGTATCCAGTCAGGAACAAATGCAGACATGCTGGTGCTCAGCTCTCTCTACTCTCATAGGCCCCAGGATCCTCTGACTAGGGAATGGTACTGTCGGTGATAGGTGGGTCTTCCCACCTCGATATAATTATTGATAGAACCCCCACAGACATTCCTAAAGGCCCTTCTCCCTGGTTATGCTAGGTTTTTCAAGTTGACAGCATTAGCCATTAGAGCGGGTCATGTCTCTGTCCACCCTAGCTCCTAACATGACAAATGAGAAGATTAAGGCAGAATGAAGTTGAAGAGAAGATATATCCTACTGGTTTCATTTCTCTAGAGAAAACTGTAATGCTGGCAGCCTCAAATGTTATGGATTCCAGGAATCTTTGCTCCTTCCTGAGGGAAGAGCTAAAGTTCAAGCCATCTGCTACAACTCACTCATTTCTGGGCCTCTTTAGCTTTTCCTGGTGTGGTGGCTTGATTGAAAATGGTCCCCATAGCCAGGCATGGTGGCATACGTCTATAATCCCAGCACTAGGGGAGGCAGAGGCAGGTGGATCTCTGTGAGTTTGAGGGCAGCCTGGTCTACAAAGTGAGTCCAGGATAGCCAGGCTACACAAAGAAACCCTGTCTCAAAAAAAAAAATCATAAAAAAGAAAAAGAAAAAAAAAAGAAAGAAAGAAAAGAAAATGGCCCCTGTAGGCTCATAGGGAGTGGCACTATTAGGAGGTGTGGCTTTGTTGGAGGAGGTGTGTCACTGGGAGCAGGCTTCGAGGTTTCAGCTATTCAAGCCAGGCCCAGTGTCACACTTTTCCTGCTGCCTTTGGATCCAGATGTAGAACTCTCAGCTACCTCTCTGGCACCATGTCTGCTTGTATGCTGCCATGCTTTCTGCCATTATGATAATGGACTAAACCTCTGAACTATAATCCAGCCCCAATTAAATGTTTTCTTTTTTAAGAGTTTCCGTGGTCACGGTGTCTCTTCATAGCAATAGAAACCCTAAGTAAGACACCCAGCATCTGAGCCCTACTCCCTTCCCTATATCAACGGGGCATGGTCTGGGAGCTAAGTCCTCAGCTCGGCAGGTGTATCTGGCTGTCGACTGGGGTGAGACACTTGGAAAGCATCTAAGGCCAGCAGCGCCTTGTTGATGTGACTGATGGTAGGGTACTGGCTGACGTCCACCTTGAACCTGTGGCAAAGAAACACTTGTAAGCCAAGGTTTTCAGGAACACTGCCATGGGCAGTGAGGAGGGCAGAGGCAGGGCTGGATGAGATTCGGGGGAGGCCTCATTCATCGGGAAGCTCTGGGTAGGTCTGGAGTGGTAGCATCTGTCACCATTCACCGTCTGTTTTTCTCTAAGTGATGTCTGCTGTAAATTCCAGTGTTGGGGATCTGTAGAGACTGTCCCATCACCCATGTTACTACCTTCTTAGTGGAGGGAATGCTCCATACATGCCCATATCCCAAATAGCAAGCATGATGCCTTCCAGTGGGCTGATGGAGGGAAGTCACAGAGCTCACTTCCAAGCAGATGCTCAACATCTGGGTACAGCAGTATTTTTGGGAGCAGTTCCCTTAGATCAGCTACCACCTCTTAGGAGCGAGGGAGGTCTATGCAGGGTCACTCAGACTACAGTGGGCATGGTAGGGATGTTTCAAAGATTTCTTCTGCCTGGCCATGCTAAGCCAGGGCAGCTGGTGTGGCGTGGTTCTGGGGCTCCTTGACCGCTAAAGAAGAGTTCACATGAGACGTTATCTCAGTAGTAGATGTGGAGGCCTTGACTGGAGGAATGTGAAGGAGAGTGGCAGAGCTTTTTCTTACCTTTCAGCATTTGCCACTTGGGGCACTAAGCACACGTCAGCCATGGACACCTGAAAGGAGGAAGGGAGTTTGCACAAGGATAATCACCCTAGACTCATAGGCAAGGCTGGCCGTGTCTGCTGTTGACTGTACCAGGGCTGCCAACCCAACCTCCTGTCTGCTTCCGGTTTCCCACCATCCCTATCCCCCCTAACTGTCTCCTCTGGAACTGCCTGTCCCTGTCCCCCAGAGCTGTAGCACTTCTTCCATGCCATCTAGTTTCCCTGACAACCAACCTTGTGGTAGCCAGAGAAGACCTGACTGCCTTTCTGGCTGTCACTGTGTTTGTTGAAGCCGCCACCACTAGGCATTTAGTGGACAGAACCATGGAGCCACACTACCACAGGCCCAAGGCCTTCTTCTGCAGGCATCAAGGGCTCCTTAATCCCAGACTCTCCAGGTTGTGAAGGAGAGGAAACATCTAGTCTAACCCTTCATCTGATGCCTGGACCACTTCACCAACTCAGAAGTGTGTTCTTCTGGCCTGAACACCTCACACTACCCCAATGCAATGGTTCTCAACTTCCCTAGTGCTGCGATCCTTCAATGCACTTTCTCATGTTGTACTGACCCCCAACCATAAAACTGTTTTTGTTGCTGCATCATAACTGTAATTTTGCGTCTGTTTTTAATCATAACGAAACCATCTGATATGCAGAATATCTGATATGTGACCTTTGTGAAAATGTTCAACCCACAGGTTGAGGACTGCTGCTCTAGAGGCAGTGTAGGAGCAAACTGAGGTATCTCCACAGACTTAACTTCCCAGAGCAGAGGTTTGTACCAAGAGGCTGGCCCCACGTCCCCTTTAGGATGAGATGACTGGGTCGAAGCGGGAGAAATGATAGCCTGAGGTCAGCAGGAAGGCCACAGCGGGAAGGTCTTGGGCCACTTACCTCATCTCCTACACAGTACTTCCCTGCCGTGCTCTGCAGAATCTTCTCCAGAGCTGTGGGGAGGCCACATGGATAATATTTACATCAACCTCTCCGGGGCTTGGCCTCCATAGTTATGGAATAGGTGGACCCTTAAGTGCTAGGCTGGGCACTGGGCAGAGTCTAAGCCAGGACTAAGAAGAATGTTTCCCATGGCTTCTCTGTCTAGTCTCTGAATAAATTAGACATATAGATGGCCAAGGCAACAGCTCTCACGGACAGCCTAGCACTCTGAGGACTGGCACTCTTGGCTGACATGCTCAGTGGACCATCAACCGACTCTGTGGGATCACAGGCCTCCAGGTGTGGGGTTCCCAGAAGTTCTGGAGCTTGAAGTCATGCTTGAGTACCTGCCCAGCCCACCAACTGCCTGTCCACTGTCTTCTCATCCATTCTACTGTCAACATCAAAGGAGCCTGGGGAGCTAGCTCAGATGCCCAGAGCCCTGTGTGTGAAGGTCAGTTCTCTGAGAGGTCACATTGGGGCAGCTTGTAAGAGTAAGGACTCACCAGTAAAGCCGGAAGTAATAGCCTTTTGGGCCCAAGGTATCTGGTTCTCCTGTCCCAACTGCTTCAGGACAGACAGGTTCTGCATAGCTCATGAGAAAAAAAAAAAATCTGTGATTGCTCTGAAAGTCAGCCTGAGTCTGTCTCTCTGCTCCAGCTGTTTACCTGTTCTACTCCCCTCTGGGCTGTATGAGCCCGCCCTTCTATCAAGGCTCTGGAGTTGAAGGGGCCACCTTCTTGGGCTGCCCCAGCGGTCCTGAGTATTCTGAAAGCCATGTGATTTTCGTAGCAATATACAGAAGGGACACAGGAAGTGGGTATGACTGGCAGATGTGACCACAAGCCACGGCCTATTTCTCTCAATACTTCTCCCTTACTACTTGGTGTCTTAAAAAGAGAAGCTGTGTGAGACTGGGGCTGGGGAGGGGGCTGGGCTGGGGCAGGTGTTGTTGGACTGGCTTCTAAAGATTATGACTAAGGTGCAGTCCCCATTGTTAAAAACAGCAAGGTGACACAGGAGTTAGGCCACAGGTGCAGAGGGGTCCGAGCTTGGTCCTTGCTCTGACGCTACTTAGCTGTGTCACCCTGCGAAGTTACTGCTCCTTTCTAGAGCCATCACCTTACAAAGTAGAAGTTTTATCACGGATGAATGCTTTTGAAATACTTTTAAAACAACAACAACAAAAAAAGGCTGGGCACAGTGCCACACGCCTGTAATTCCAGCACTCAAGAAGGCAGAGGCAGGCAGACCTCTGTGAGTTTGAGGCCAGCCTGGTCTACAAAGCAAAGCTACAAAGAGAAACCCTGTCTCAAAAAATCCAACCAACCAACCAACCAACCAACCAATCAACCAACCAACCAAAACAAAAGCCTGACAAGAATCCTAGTATCAGCATGCTGTGGAGATAGGGGTTTAGGTCCAGACTAGGAAAAACAGCATACACGGTAATAAAGCAATTTACATGGACTTTCTTGGTTTCTCAGTGGTTATGAAAAGTTCTGTTTACATTATGCTGGTCTACTGAGTGTATAGAGTCAAAATGTCTGAAATTGTATGTATCTTAATTTTAAAATAATTTATTACTGAAATAGATTAATGATCAAAAAAATCATTAGAAAAAAAGAGATACCAATAGACCTGCTCAGTGAAGGGCTGCCATAACCCTTCAATTAATAATAAACCAAGCAAGAACCTAAAACGCAATCTGTGAAGTCCAGTAAAGCAAAGCATGGTAAAGCAAGGCCTACCTGCACATACAGTATAGAGCAGATGAGTGGGCGCTGCCCAGGCTGAAGGCTGGACCTAAACCTGCTGCCCTACCCCTTTCCCTGCCTCAGACACCTCTATGCTCCTAGGAATAAGTGCAGAGTTGGGCACCCGTGCTGATGGAAGACTTCTGGGATCCTTGCCCTCTTCTGCCATGTGGTCTAGGTCAAGACCCCTGACAGTTTTTCTTTGTCCTCCTGTTTCCCCCATCCACCAGCGGAACATCTCACTATGGTTCATCGCTGAATATGCAGAGATGACTGAGAGGTGCACAAGGGTGCAGTGTAATAGCGCCTAACCTGAAGGGGCTGGATGCCGCTAGCAATGAGGTCAGAAATCATGCGCACGATGGCCCTTTTCTGTGCGTCCTGAGGCAGGAGCCGTGGGATGGGCCGAGTCTCTTCCAGGTACTCCACGATGGCTAGCTGTCCAGAGGGAACATTGAGGCGGGAAGAGGACTTAGGATCCCTGGACCCGAGGGGAGAGGCCAGCAAACCCGTTCTTGCAGTGGTACCGCCACTCCCTCTTTTGCCCTCCTCAACTGGAGCACTGTAAAGGTCCTTTAGGGACACTGCTGAACTTGGGTCCCCACAAGCTCAACCTTCCTCTCGCCTTCCCTCTACCATATACTTAATGAGTCCTTATTCTGCTCGGTGTTCCGTTACTTGCGAGTTAGGAAGAGATGTCAGGTCCCCTCATTCAGAAATCCGCCACCTCCACCCACCCCTACTCACTGACTGATTGATGGTGATTCCATCAATCTTCAGGGCTGGCACTTGCTTCATGGGATTCAGGGTCTGAAATTCCTCAGAGAACTGTGGAGACAAGGCCGTGGTGGACTGAGTGGTCTAGCTTGAGTTGCCTAAAGCAGAACCAGGCAAGTAGGAAAACTGCTGACCTAGCACCAATCTGTATTTCTTGTCCCTGGAGAAGGAGTTGGTTCCCAAGACCAGGTTAATCTCTAATCTCTGGGGATCCATGAAGTATTGTAGACTCCTAAGGTACAAGTTTTACCCCAAAGGTCTGGCTAAATGGTTTTTCTGCACTCAACTCAGCTCCTACCTCAGTCATCCACTGAGAGGGTTTAGTACAGAGAAAGGCCCCATTGCCACTACTCTCAAAAAGGCTGGCACTGAGCCATGGCTCTTATTTCTGCTCAGGAGATCCAGGAGAAGCCTCTGCAGCCATAGGAACCATACAATACAGGTTCCCCTCCAGGTCCAATCTTCATGTGGGCCCGGGACAGCCTCCTTACCTGTTGCCCGCCATCTTTTATGAGGTTGATGGGTACCGTCTCATAGTCAATGCCCTTTAACGCCAGAGCTGGGAGAGACCAGAGTGGAGTTAGAGAATGACTTCTAATTAGACTCTCAAGGACAGCCCTCTCGGGGTGATGCCAGGAGCTTCCTCTCTGCTGGTCAGCTTTGCTTTGGGGTAAAATTTAGGCAGAGAGGGAGGCAGAAGCATGAATGCTCTACCAAGCTTTGACTTCCAGCTCAGATAAGGTAGGAGAGGACTGTGAGGTAGGTGATAGTCACTGGTGATGGCTCTGCAGTTATAGCAAAACTGGAGACTGCCTGCTTGGGCTCAAATCCTACCATATTCAATTATTAGGTGTATGGCCTTGGGCAAGTAACTTAATGAGTGTCTGTGCTTCGGTTTCCCCAATCTGTCAGGTGGCACTGTGCAGTAGTTGAAAGTGTGGGATCTGGCTAGGGATGTAGCTTAGTGGAAGGACATGTTCAAGGCTCTGTGTTCAATTGCTGGTGTCAGATCAAAGCAAATGAGCATGGACTTGAGCCAGACTACATGGTTCAAACTGCAGGATTTCCTCTTAGCTGCGTGATCCAGGGCAAGTTAACTAAGCTTCTTGTGCCTTAATTGTCTTGTCTGTACAATGGGGACACGAACAGCCCCTCCCTCCTATGATCATGGAGGTGGAAAGGGAGTCATGCACACAGAAGCACTGGGCACAGAGTCCTTTGGTATGCACTGCTGGGATGGTGGCCTTTGCCAACAGTTGTGCTCAATGGACGATGGAAGGGTCAGACCCAGCCTAAAGCAGACGGCTCCAGCTTCTGCTTTCCTGAAACCACTGTGGTCAACTTCAAACAGTTCTGTTTGATTAGCCAGATCAAATAAGATAAGAACAGAGGGAGGCCAGCTGCTCCCCTGCCAGTTACTAGGGACTTCTGGATCTTGTGAACCTGCTCTGGGCATGGTTGCCTAGGGGCTCTGGAGTGCAGTGACAGGAGTAGCATTCTCGAGGGGAAAAACAACCCCCTTCCTCCCACTTCCACTATCCTTTTTGGGTGGATGTGACATTCAGAGATCGAGGCTCCAGGAGAACAGGGATGCTGGTTGCTGGGGGACGAGGGTGGGTTTGAAGTCCTCTGTCCTAAACCCCACCTCCAATCCCACCCCTTCCAGGAGCTGAGCTCTTACCGATCCGAACTCTCCATGAACAGGAGCTTCGGAAATAGGAATAGAGGACAGGCTGAGGAAAGAGAGAGAGAGAGGATGAGGGTGGACATTAACTCAAGCTTAGCAGGTTTCCAGCCATAGAAACCCCCTCCTCCCCGCTGGAACCAGGCACAGGCCCCCAGGGGTAAAAGGCTCTAAACACCAGTTTCTTCCCACTGCACTGGCCTCCTTCCTCCAGCCTGCACCTTAGCAACTCAAGGACTGCCCTGGGTCCTGGTTGTGCTGCTATGGGTTCCTGAGGTACAAGTGGCCCTCAGGAGGAAGCAGTTTTAAGTGCTAGCCTTACCTTCTCAGTCATAGTGCTGTGCCTCTCAAGAAAATGTCTTCTCAGAGCTGTGAGGCAGGGGGAGGAACCCAAAGGGGTGGGTCCCAGAAGCCAATGGGAAAGGCAGGCTAGAGGGCACCAGAGGACCCTGGACTCTGGTCAGAAAGGGCATCTTTTCAACTTGTGGGAGGTTTCTTTTGGAGCAAGTTTGGCACTCGGGCATACAGTATAGCATGGCTTTGAGGGAAAGTCTGTGGTGAAACTGGCTCAGAGCAGGCATACTCAGGGTCTAGACCTGGTACAGGAAGCAGCTGGATGTGACCAGACACAAATTCCTGCCTTCTCTGGTCTTCTGTTCCTTAATTTAGAAAACAAACGGCTGCCCTAAAACGACAGAAGTTCCTTCCACTTCTGACAAAGACCAGGCTTCTTATTTATTATGTTTGGTGGAAGCTCCCCACTCTGAGATAGCCTCATAAAAAGATGGCAGATATGCCCACTTGCCACCAAGGTGAGGTTGCAAGCTAGAGGTTCACAAGGGCCCTGTCTGTATTTCACAGAACCAATGGCTCCAAACTTACTTAACAACTTTTCGACTTTAAAATGATGAGAAAGTAATATGCATTTGGTTTAGAAACTGTACTTCAAATTTTGAATTTTGGTCTTTTCCAGGCTGGGCACTGACAGTTAGCTATAGCTTGGTGATTATGAACTGATTATTAGCAGGGGGTAGGGAGAAGTGGGGGGGCGGGGACCACAGACACAAAAAACAACAGTCTTTAGTGTACCTTGCTGTGAGTGTTTTAGATTTACTTTTACGGGGCTGGAGGGATAGCTCAATGGTTTAAGAGTACTTGCTGCTCTCCTAAGGTATAGGGTTTGGTTCCCAGCATGCACCCCAGGCAGCTCACAAAATCCTGCAGCTCCAGCTCCAAGGGATCCAATGCCTGGTCTCCACTGGCATCGGCACTCACATTCACATACCTACACGCATACACGACACACACACAGACTCAAAACAACAAATCTAAGTCTTTGAAAATATCTCCATTATTTTTAAATGAATTATAGATGGTTGTGAGCTGCCACGTGGGTGGTGGGGGATGACATATGCTCTAAGAGCTGTATGCACTCTTACCTGCTGGGCCGTCTCTCCCAGCACCTGTTTTTGTCTGTACACAGCTTACATGTGTGTATATGAACCATGTGCATGCCTAGTGTCTATGGAGGCCAGGAGAAAGTGTCAGATCCTCTGGTACTAGCCACGCGAGTGTCGGGAACAGAACCCAGGTCCTCAGTGAGTGATCTTAACCACTGAGCCATCTCTCCAGTCCCTGCTGCCAGTGTCTTTGCGTAGTGTCTTATGCCCCATCATGCTACAGAATGACTACCCGTGGTGTTGGGACGTCAGATGCCGTGGCTCCCAGGAGAAGGTCTTTCTCTCTCTCCTCTCCGTCCCTGCCCTTCCCTTCCCTCCTCTCGGTAGAGCACTTGCCTAGCCTTGGTTTCCGCCCGCAGCACAGTGTGGGGTAGAGGATGTAAGTACATGGGGTAGTACACATTTCAGAGTCAAAAAGGCTTTGCGTTTTGTGCAACTTCGGGCTAATGCAAGTGTTCTGAACACATGTACAGTAAGTTGTATGTTTGGTAGGTTTAGATATAGGAAGTGTATTTTTACAATCTTCAATTTATGAAGTGTTTATCTGGATGTAATAAAATTTAATTGTAAACAGGGGGTACTATTTTTTTTTTTTAAGTTTTCAGGTAACTGTCAATATTTTAAAACCAGGATTTTTTTTTTCTTTTTTCTTTTTTTGGTTTTTCAAGACAGGGTTTCTCTGTATAGCCTTGGCTGTCCTGGACTCACTTTGCCGAGAAGGCTGCCTCTGCCTCCCCACGTACTGGGATTAAAGGAGCATACTACCATGCCTGGCTAAAACCAGGATATTTCATACACAAATCTTGTCTTTTTTTCTTCTTTTTCTCTTTTAAAAACTCAGGAGACAGTGGAGTTAGGCTCTTAAATAGTAACAACTGATTGGAGCACATAAATGACCCCCTTCAGTCTGAGTATGCCCTCTGGGCTACCACGAATTTTGTTACCTTTAGGCCCCTAGAATATGTGATCTAAAATTAAAGGAACTAGAAGTTAATTTCTCTGGTGTTTCCTGGGTTCCATTTTATAGCAGGACTCAGGAAATGGCAATCAGCACTCTTCCTATAGACAATACTCAAAGACAAAGATGCAATAGAAATTGACATTTAGATCACCTACCACTCCCTGGACTATAGATACTTCATCTGTGTTCCCTCTCCTTCTACGACCTCCTCATACTAAGATATTACGCATCCCAGTTTCCTCAGCCCTGTGCCACCCACACAGTATTCCAGAAGAGTAAGGCAGTGAGTAGGGCCCAGGTTCTCTCAGAGCAGTTCCCACGCTCAGGTCAGTTGCCTTGTGGGCAAAGTGAAGATGGTCATGGCACACAGGACCAGTGATTCATAGTGAATGTCCGTGGGGGACTTGGGAGACCATAATGGATTTTATTGGGAGAGGCATCTCTTTTGTTATCTAGGAAGGCTTGGTGAGCGGTGGGTGGAAGAGAGACTCTGGAGACACTGACCATGAGAGAGGGGCAAACATAAGCAGAACTGCTCAAGGATGCCTTATACAATGTGTGCTACACACCTTAAGTGACCAGAGGTAACCAAGGGTGACTAGAGTCATAGTAACTGCTACTACCCTCCTTCTGGCCCATATGTAGGAAACCAAATCTCTTAGGCAACTTCTGTTCTATGTCTATATTATAGTCGTATACTTCAGGTTATGCCTTCAAAGACCTCTCGTGGATGCCTGAAACCATGCATGACCCAAACCCTGCCCCATTATGCTTTTTTCTTATGTCATCTTAGTTTTTTTTCCCTGTTGTTATGATAAAATACCCTGACCAAGTCTGCCTAAAAAACGGTGGTTTAGTTTGGTTTATATATCAAGATAGAGTCCAGCCTGGAGTGGGTGTGTGAAGACAGCAGCATGAAACAGCTGGTAGCATCACTTTCACAGCATGAAACAGAACAATGAATGTGTGTTGGTGCTCTGCTAACTTCCCTTTCTTACAGGCTCAGACCTAGCCCAGGGAATGGTGTCACCCTCCCACATCAATCAATCTGATAAAGACAATCCTTTTCAGGTATGAGAGAGGCTGACCTAACTCAGAAACTCTCTTAGGAGTGTGTCTGGACGCTTGTCTCCTTCGTGACCCTAGATCTGCCAGACTGACACCAACCATCACATACAGATGAACATACATACATAAGGTTTAATTTACAAATCAGACACTTGAAGAGATGAGCAATAATAATAAGATAGAATAATTTTAATAATTTACTTTTGCTTAAAATTGCCAAGATCACTACTCTTGGGCTTTGAGGTCAATAGTATGTAAAACAAAGGTTACTTACACAAGCACTACAATATGTTGAGAGCCTAAGTGCTCAGACATCTAAGTGACTTATAAGCTGGGTAGACCGGACAGCATGAATCCACTAGACAAAGGGGCAATTTACAGTGTGAACCCACCTTTGCTGGGTGAGAGTTCACCACACTACTCGGAAGGACTTGCAATTTCAAACTTTGTCTCTGAAATTTTGTATTGAACCAAGGTTCCCTTTGAACCAAGGCAGACCACAGATAAGGGAGTCAGGGGAAGAAAAACCACAGCGAAGGGCGAACAGCAAGCTGTCCGGTGACTTTTGCACTTGCACAGCCACATTTTAATATCAAGCAGAACGTCGGTATAATCAGCACACCTGTAAGGATTCCCTTTCCAACTCAACTATGCATTCTGGTGATTTTAAATTTTATTTGCAGTTTTGTAGTTGTGGGAGATTCAGCCCATGCGGGGGTCTACTTCGGAGCGACATACATCCCCAGCTGTTTTTATGCCGTATCTTACATGACTAAAAACCCGAAAATCACGTATGTGGAAAATCGATACAATATTAACCTTTTGCAATGTCCGTTGCATCTAATATGCGACCTTCATTCGTAAGGGCCCTCAAATTTTATGCTTAAGCGACTCAACTGAGTCCCTTTTAAAACAGATTTCCTGTCCTATTCCAACAACAATTTAAATACAATGGTCCTAGAAGGGACTAGAGAAGACTTAAACCCGGGAGGCTCCGACGCCGCGGCTTGGAAACCGAGTACTGGGAAGGCGAAAGCAGGAGAGTCGCGAGTGCAAAACCAGGTTGGACTGCATAGCAAGACATTGTTTCTTAGGGCCAAGCCAACAAAACAAAGACAAAACTAAAAACCTGGGAAGACACCACAAGTGACTGATTGCTAACCTAAGTGTCACAGCTTCCCCTTGCCCTAGGTGCATGTCTGGACCAACAGGCCACCTGAGAGATGTACGCAGGGCACCGCGGACCTGCAATGTGAGTAAGCGTGCTTGAAAGGCCTAGCAATCTACACGAAGCGAGGAAGGACGCTGCTAGACGCCACCCGGAACGCTGAGCACTTTCAGCCTTCCCGACCCACTCTAGCGGACTCCACGGCGTTCAGCGGCTACCGCGCAGGTGCAGAGTGACCCAGCGCGCCGCAGTGCACGCCGGGAGTCGTTGTGGAGCCGTGCGAAGAGGCTCGCTCTCAGCCCTGCCCCCACACAGCTGTTCTCCGCGTTTCTAAGGAGCGACCCTCATCCCCCGGACTTGCGGCACAGACCTTCCCGGCTTGCATCTCGCACGTCGGCCAGCCAAGAAAGTCCGCTCTCGGGACCAGAAGATGACCTAGGCCTAGCGGGGTCCAAAGAGCCAGGGTTGGACTAGATGAGCTTCCCTCCGTCGGGTGGGCCCCGCCCCCGTCCCCTGCGCTGCTGGGAGTTGTAGTCCCCGAGCCGTCCCCGGTCTCTCCGTCCTTAGCGTCCCTCCGCCTCCCGCAATGCTCTACGCCTCTGGCCGCTTCTTAGCGGCCAGGGCGGCCACCACACTTCCCGCCCCGCCCAGAGCCCGGGCCGTGGTGCTCCGCGGTAAGCGGAGGGAACTACAAATCCCAGGGCACCTCGAGGCACCCTGCTATGACTCCTTGACGGGGCAGCGGACAAGACCCAGCGCGCCTCCAGTCCGCAGGGTGCTCCTTAGAAAGGGGAGGATGCCGCCGGCCCTAGGCGGTGGCCTAGCGGGCTCCGAGCTGCGTCCCCGGAGGGGCCGCTGCGCGCAGCAGGCTGCCAGGGCCGTGGGCCGGGACGTGGTCCCCAAAGTTGCAACACGGACCCTTAAACGGCCCGTTTGGAGCTCGCGGAGCTTCGAGGCCGCAGGCCGGTGGGCCACGCTGGCTGTGGTGACGCTGCTGTCCTTTGCCACCCGCTTTCACCGACTGGACCAGCCGGCGCACATCTGGTAAGTGGCAGAAGGGACTTGGCGGGCACCATAGCAACAGAGGGGCGGGACGCCTCCCTCTGATTGGCCTGAGGGCACGAAGTGGGCGGGATTCACTAGAGGCGCAATGGGTCCGTGGTAGTGGAGAAACTCAGTTCTTTAGGGGACCGGGGTGGGGGGCGGGTAAAGGAGAGCACTTGCCTGTATGTCCAGTCTCTGAGAAGAATAGGTTTGCAATGGTGGGGACTCAGTGTTTGCAAGAATGGTTCTTAAATCTTCTAGGCCACCTGGCTTTCAAGCGGTGACATTCAGAGTTGCTTTGAACTTTCCTAAGAAAAAAAATAAATTCATAGTACACAATTTCCCAAAACCCGATTTTTAAAGAAAAAAAGATTCTTAAAAGGAGTCTTTAATCCTGTAGAGTAAGGACAATTTGGGAATCAAGGGATGTTGGCACAGATTCTGGGCAACAGGTCTGGTGTTCTGTAAGAATTATTTTCTAGGATTTATTTCATATGATACACATGCTGGCTTGAGGCTTGGTTGAATTCCATTTGCTCAGCCCACAGAGTTACTTGATCTTTACCTGGAAGGATTGTTATATTTTCTCTACATCACCAAACAGAAACTTAGTTTAGAAGGTGTCACAAGTGGAACTAACTGTCCAAAAAGCAAGCAAGTAAATACACGCACAGGGCTGCTCTTCTTGGAAATTAATAAATTAGCTGTGAAATTAATTGATAAATTAGCTGCATTTCATGACTGCTGGGAGATGTAACTACTGGGTTAGACTCGGAGGACTTCTTTTCAGGAAGTAGAATGAACAGTGGCGTCTTTAATCCCACCCCCTGTCGTCCCACTGGACTACATGACATGCTCATAGAGCTGCACCCACAGTGGATTGCATAAGGGCCAAGGAATGGCAAGTGTGGGAAATGTGTTTTATCACAAGCAGTAAGTAGCCCTGTTCTAGCAGGAGACATTGCCATATCTTTCAGGTTTGCTTGTTGTAAGCACAGCTCTAAGAGATGACCCAGGTAAAATGCAGTCAGGGCATTGGAGGCACATTCTTGGCATGTGAGTGGATGTACAAGGTATTGATGGAAGACCTTTTCTCCCAACAGGATTTGTTATCCATCAATTGTGCGCTGCCTCGGCTTCTAGCAGAGTTGTTAATATGCAACTCTTATTAGTTACTCCAGTTAGCCTGGCTGATAGAGGCAGAGACAAAATCTGCTCTGCTTGTCTCATGCAGTATGTAATTATGGCTACTGCAATGGGACTCCAAGCAGCAGGGTGATGCCAGCCTTTGCTATTTTACCTCAACTATGTCCTTCAGGGTCCTAGATTCAGCCACCTATGAATAAGTCCTGGTGAGGGGCCAGCAAGTCTTATTTCAGACGGTATCATGAATGTAGTCTGAGGGCATGATCCAATTATTGCAATGCTCTGTTAAAACAGTGCACCTCCCATGTCTACTGGAGAGACATTCTGTGGCCCATTCCTTATATGCTAACATATTACCTGAAGAGATGCAGGCCTAAATGTTCAGTTTTATTTGGATCTTCATTTAATTTGATTTAGATCACCACTGCATTGGTTTGGTTCAGCCCCATACACAGTATCATTGAGTAGTTGAAATCTCGGTGATTGTGTGGGCATAACTAAGGTTCCTAGTACTTTAGAGAGGCATATATGATAATGTATCAGTGAGATAAACAGAATGTTGTCAGGGAGCTGCTTTGGGGGAAGTTGGTGCTGATGCGATCAGCCACATCAGAGAAGCTCAAGACTGTGCATTTCCATCATGAGTGTTTCTGTTTCCAGCCCCAGGTTGAGTGACCACTAAAGTTACCACATAAGTCAGCTGCCACTTATTTTAGGTGGCCCATCGGAATCTTGCCTGGCTTTGGGGTTAGACTTAGGGGACAGAGAAAGAATTAATGTTTCCATTTACTGTACATCTCTAGAGCTCTGATTTCTTTCTTCTTCAGGGTTGTTTCTTTCCTACAACTCTGCTCATGATGGTAATGTGTCTCATGCCAGTTTCTATTTGCCTTTTCTCCCATTGTACCCTATTTATATCTAGACCTTTTTACCATGGGCATTGTGGAAATCTCACAGAGAGCTACTATGTCTTCTCTCTGACACAGGTGGGCATTGTGGGGAGACTTGTACTCAGCCAACTGTCATTGTGTTGACTCTAGTAAGACAAGAGATGAACTAGAATTTGAGTATTGCCACCCTCCCTTACCCTTCTCTGCTGATCTAGGGAGTCTCTAAGAAGAAAGACATACAGTGGTCATGGAAACCTGAGTTTTCCTAAATAGCTCTACTCCTTTTGTTTCCTCAAATCATTACCCAGTTGATAGTCAAGAGGAGATGAATTTTTCTAGGGTGACTACATTAGGACCAGACTTTTCTAAAGTGTGTAGGCCGGGAGAAGGTGATGGAGGTAGAGTCAGAAACCCTTTCAGTTGGTTTCTGAGGAAAGAGTCCAATGCTTGACAGTATCAGTTGTTTATGGATGGTGGGAGTATGGACTGTCTTATTACCTTGATTGTTGGTCCATTGTTATATGACCATTGTGACAAAAAGTTGTATCACTGTTAGACTAGATGGTTTGGAACTCTGACAAAATGACATTAATTTTAAGGACCACAATGGTTTATCCAGGGTCACTGAGCCAGAGGCGCAGCCTTTCTGTAACCTGAGAAGGTAACTGCAGCAGTGAGATACTGGAGAGGATGTCAGCTGGGGAAAGTGAAGTGTTGAGTTTCTTAGGATCAGGCGGCCCTACACAATGTAGCTTCCTTACTAGTCAGAGCAAGTCGGCCAGCTTTTGGCAGGAGTCTGTTATACAATGGTGGCTTCTGTTTCAGAGACATATAGTCCTTTAAATTTTGTGCTCAATCAGTTCATGATCCCACCTGTGTTTCTACGGCAATACAGGCAGGGCTGGGTAGTGTAGGCATGGTTAGGAACTTGAGTCTAGCTAGTCGTATCAGAGTACATCCTGTGTGATGGGTATCTTCAACTGCCCACTACTCCATCAGTGGGCAGACAGTTGTCACATCCCTGGAGAACATCTCAAGCGCCTCAGTACAAATGGTATGTCAGACCCTTAACTCTGATTGTAGTCAGCCGGCCAGAGTTGTCTTAGTTATTGTTACTGTTGCTTTGATGAAATGACCAAACCAGCTTGGAGTGGAAAGGGTTTATGTGGCTTACACTTCCATATCACTGTTCATCAACAAAGGACATCAAGATAGGAACTCAAATGGGGCAGTGACCTGGAGGCAGGAGCTGATGCAGAGGCCATGGAGGGGTGCTGCTTACTGGCTTGCTCAGCCTGCTTTCTTATAGAACCCAGGACCACCAGCTCAGGGATAGCACCACCCACAATGGGCTAGGCCCTCTCCTATCAATCACTGATCAAGAAATGTCCTGCACACTTGCCTACTGTCTGATCTTATGGATCAGGCATTTTCTTTTCTTTTTTTAACTTTTTATTGTTTTTTTGTGAATTTAACATCATGCACCCCAAACCCACTCATCTTCTCCTTCCCTTGTACCTGCCCTCCACCCTTACAACCTAGGGGTGAAAGTCTTGTTGTGGTGTTGTAGAATATTTATTAATTTTAGAGGGCTTTTCTATGTCCCAGTTAGCTCCCAGATAATTGAGGTAGAGACCTATTGATTTATTTAACAAGCTTTAAGCACATAATTGGGCAGGTATGATTTATACTAATTTTCTAAGCTAGTCTGGTTATCTCCTAGCCACACTCCCCAAGTTGCTTGCCAATATTGGTCCTGTCTGGGCTGGATCAGCTCCATTAGACCATGTCCTTTCTCTCCACCTTCCTGCTTCTCCCTTTCTCCTTCCTCTCTCTGCCCTTGTGGCCCCTACCTAAGACCCCAAGCCCGGGTACTGAAGACTCGCCTACTTCTCTTCTGCTCAGTTACAGGCTGTCCAGCCTTTTTTATTAACCAATCAGAGATAATTGGGGAGCAAAGTTTACACAAGAAAGACGAGTGTACTTAAGAATGCACTGTTTGGTCTGTAACTAGATCTTGGGGGCCAGAATTTATCACCCGAATACACAGAGCACCAGGTCAAACCCCAACATTGTGGAAGCTGTAGTGTGGCACAGTCTATTCCATAGTTTGTCCACATTTCTTCGCTTGCGAATGTTCATTGCAATGATCCGCTGATCTGGCTGAGGCCTCTAGCTTTCTGCTACTCTGTCAATACTGGAACCTCACTGGGACTCCTCTCTGATATCCTCAACTAGAGGATATGTTCTTACCCTGTGTCATGGAGACCCTGTAGTTTTGGATCTGTAGGACCAGCCCCTTCATGTACTCCAGCAATTCATCAATGGGGTAGATGTTGGGATGAGCCAAAGTCAAAGCCCTGAGTCTGGGCCTGAGAGTGATCTGAGCTGGTCTGTTAGTGCTGGCTCACTAACTGACACCCTCAGTCTTACAGCCTTCGGTCTGGCTCACTCCCACCCCCACATCCAGGGCTCTACTGTGCTGCTCAGGTGAGGTGCAGACCTGCTCTCCTGAGTGCTGTAGCAGGTGCAAGACAGGACCTGCTCTCCTGCCCACTGCTGGTGGTGATGGCAGAAGGGAGGGCAGACAAGACATAGTGCTGGCTGCTCCACACTCATTCCCTCAGGCTGGCTCACCTGAACCCCCAGGGTCAGTTCTACTGTGCTGCCCAACTAAGGTGCAGGGCCCTGCTCTCCCGAGTGCTGCAGTAGGTGGACAGGGCCAACTTTCTCACTCTGATGAGTTTGGGGCCAGCTCTCCTGCCTGTAGGTGGTAAGGAGTGAGGGGGGAAGGCATCTCTCTGTTGCCCATGTCACCACCACCTGCCACGGGTGATGAAGAGCAAGGGGGAGGAGGTATCTCTTGTTCATGCCACTACACAGGTGAGTGGTAGGGACAGCTCTCCTATGTACATATCCTTGGGGTCGGCAAGGACCCCAACTGCAATGTGTGGGTCTGCTCTCCCTAGTACTATAGCTGGCCAAGGGTGGGGTCAGCTTTCCTTCTCTCGTGCCTCCCGGGCCAGCTTTCCCATGATGCCCAGGTGAGGGGTTGGACCAACCAGTTCTGCACAGCCCTCAGACATCACCATGTCCCCATGTGGCAGCACAGGCTAAGACCCCCTCATGGTCTCAGGTGGCATCACTGGCTACACACATTAGGTGGTTTGTTCTTCTCTACACTCAAGTCTCCAGTTCTGCCTCTTCATTATGCCTACACTCTTCTGTTTCTCTTTCTCTTCCATTTCTCCACCGCTTACTTGTTCCTCTTAGTGGCACCTAGGGTCTCCGGGTGTCCAGGGGCATCTGGGAGTGGTTTCAGGAATGCTAATACCTCACTCATACAATATGGTGCCAGGCATTGGTCATCTTGGTCATGGGCTGGCCCCCAGGCCTACAGGATGCCGGGCAGGTAGTCATCTCATGCTGGCTTGGTGTCTGGGCACCATGGCACCAATCTGGTGTTTGTCTAGGGCTCCCTTTCAAAGGTCATCTGCCCTGGGCCCATGATCCCAGGTGGAGTTCTTCGAGTGTCCTGCTTGCTCCTCGCTTTTTCTCAGGAGTGTTAGGCTACTAATCGTTAGAAGTTTATAGGTTAGAACAATGAGCTTAGACATACCTGTCTTTCCTCTGCCACCTACTGATGCACATGTGACCCAGCCGCCACACCTGCAATGCTCTAAGGTTAGGGGAGGCACTTTTTAATCTGAGAGGAGGTTTCCTTCCAGATTAAGCATGGCATAAAGCTTTCCAGGACAGTTTTCTATAGGACAAAATGGCTTCTGCTACCCCATTGGTATCATCAGCTTTTTACTTAGCTTAAGCCTCAGAGAACCAGGTACTGGTATTGTGAGGAAGCTCTGTGAGTCATGGGCCACACTGAGCTAGTGGCTATGCCTCTAGGAGTGAAATAGGAAAGTTTTTTTTGTTTTTTGTTTTTTGTTTTCCAAAGCTGAAATGTGCTGCTTTATGTAGAACTGAGCAGCCTCCTGCGTCAGGCTGACTGTCTTCTTGACTCTACCCACTTGTTGAACCTCCTTTTGTTAATTATAAAATCCAAGATAGCCTATTCCAAATTGGAAATGGAAGGGCAGAGAGCCCTGAGGCTTTTGTGGATAAGGCATTCTTTCAACAAGCAGTTAATACTTGGCCTTTTAAAAGACTGCACTTAGTGCCTGTGTCCACCAGGTGGCACTGTTATCCTGGGGCTAGCTTCTTAGTTTTCTCGCAGTCCTCAGTGGGTGTGTGTTTGCCCGTGCCCGTGCATGTTTGTGTGTGTGCACGTGTGTGTGCGCGTGTGCGTATGAGAGCATATGCACGGTGCATATAGAGGTTGATGTTGAATGTCTTCCAGTGTGTCTCCACATTAGTTTTGGGGAGGGGCCCTCTCTCTGAACCTGGAGTTGGCTGTGGGTTCCAGGGACCCTCTTGTCTCTGCACACTCAGTGCTTGGATAATGGACACTCTACCACACCTCGCTTTTTACAAGGTTGCTGGGAATCCACACTCAGGTCCTTGTGCTTTCATAACTCGTTGCCCTCTCCCTAGCTCTGCCATTAAGTCTTTAAAGCTGAATTGTCTTCCCTCTTCAGGGGTTTATTTCCCCTGGACCACCTGGAGAGAACAGGGCTACCTCTCTGCACACAGCAGCCCTTGAATGGCATAATCTCCTTTGATACTTTTTAAATTTTTTTTTATATTTTGGTTTCCCTAGACAGGGTTTCTCTGTCTTTCCCTGGCTGTCTTAGAACTTGGTTTATAGACCAGGCTGTCCTGTCACAGGGATCTGCTTCTGCTTCTGCTTCTGGTGGAGTGCTTGAATTGAAGGCACGTGCCACCACTGCCTAGCCTGATGCTTTTTGAGATCAGTACAAGCTATACATTGAGCAGGGGGTGCACAGCAATAGCACACTGAAATGGCCCCCTGATTCCTACGCACAAGGTCACTTTAACTACTGAGAACTCTGCTCAGACCCTGTCAGTTAAATTTGGTCTTGTTTCCTCCTTGAATTAATGAGTTTACTATATCTGATACCATCCAGAGAGTCATTTCCTGGGGTGTGGGAAGTACTGACTAGGAAGGTAGAAAACTTCTCATTTACCTCCTCTCTGACTTGGCATCACACCCTCCCCAGGGTTCTTCCCTCGTGCAGTGAGCTCCTGGGCTTAGATACCCTTTGTCTTTTAGCTCTGTACCTACTGCAGCCCTTAGTGCCTTTGGTAATCTCTGTATTCCCCTCCCTCTGGCCCCCATGGGTCTGGGTGGGAGAAGATAAGGGACTTGCAAGAGAGCTCTGAGTTTGAGTCCCTTTCCTCCCTGGAGTTTTCTAACATACTAAGATGAATGTGTATGGTCTTCAGTCTGCTTGGGGACATGTGACCTTTCTCTTTAAAGCAACTGAAGATAATGGTGGAGAGGGAGGGATTAAGGCATTTAGGGCTCTAAGCCAGTAAAGTCACATACACTTTTACCTTGAACACATAGCTTGCCAAAAGATCTTTCAGTAGTTTTTGTTTGCTTGGTTTTGTTTTGCTTTTTGAGATGAAGTCTTGCTACATAAAGCAAACTGGCCCCAAACTTTTTTTTTAAATTAACTTATTTATTCACTTCATATCCCAATCATAGCCTCCTCTTGGCCCCACCCTCTGTCCCTCTTTCCCCCTTGCCCTACTCCTCAGAAAAAGGGGAGCCCCGTGACCGCCAGCCCACCCCAGCTCATCAAGTTGCCTCAGGATTGAACACGTCCTCTTCCCCTGTGGTCTGTCAAGGCTGCCTCATCAGTGAGAAGTGATCAAAAAGCAGGCAATAGAGTCTCTGTTGGAGACAGCTCCCACTGCCCTTACTAGGGCACCCACATGAAGGCTGAGCTGTCCATCAGCTATCTGTGTAGGGGGCCTAGGTCCAGTCCATACATGATCCTTGGTTGGTGCTTCAGTCTCCACAAGCCCCTCTGGGCCCTGGTTGGTTGGCTCTATTGGTCTTCTTGTGTACCTGTTACCCCAGGTCCTTCTGTCCTTTCCCTCACCTTTCCACAAGACTCGCTGCACTCCACCCAGTGTTTGGCTGTGGGTCTCAGTATCTGTTTTAGTCTGCTGCTGGATGGAGCCTCCAGAGGACAGCGATGTTAGCTCTTGTCTTTGAGCATAGCAGAGTATTGTCAACAGTGTTAGCGGTTTGCTCTGTCACATGGGATGGGTCACAGTGGCCTCAAACGTTTTAGCCATCCTCCCATCTTAGCCTCTTGAATGCTGATCTTTTTTTTTTAAGATTTATTTACTTATTAAGATTTATTATTTATTTATACAATGTTGTGTGTGCATGTACACCTGCACACCAGAAGAGGGCACCGGATTTCATTAAAGATGGTTGTGAGCCACCATGTGGTTGCTGGGAATTGAATGCATGACCTCTGGAAGAACAGCCAGTGCTCTTAACCTGTGAGCCATCTCTCCAGCCCCTTGATCTTAACAATGTATTAATTAACTTTTTTCATTGTTATGACCAAATGCTTGACAGGAGCAACATCATGGTAACTGGAGTGGCTTGCTCCATGGTGGTAGGAGGCTGAGGTCATAGTCCCTCACAGCTCGGGAGGCCAGGGAGCACAACATTCAAACCAAGCCCAGAAACTGATAGCAAAGGTCCCGGCTCCCAGTTCCGGTTTCCATAGTCTCCCAAACAGCACACCAGCTATTCAAGCACCTGAGCCTGTGAGGGACAGTTCACATTTAACTTGTTTTGTTTCGTTGTGTTTTTTTTTTTTTGTTTGTTTTGTTTTTTTTTTTCAAGACAGGGTTTCTCTTGTGCAGCTTTGACTGTCCTAGACTTGCTTTGTCGACCAGGCCAACCACACTTGGATCTCATTTAACTTCTAGCAAGAGTGTTTTCACTTTAATCAGAAGGCTATTTTAATAGCAGGGTACTGATGGGCTAGGGATATAGATTAGTGGTAGAACATTTGTTTGGTGTGCACAAGGCCAGGGTTTGACCTCCAGTGGTGAAGGGGTTAGGGGATAAAGGAAGGAATAGCAGAATCATAGGGTCTTTACTGCTGCCTCATTTTTTTCATTAAGTTTAATAAATAGAAAAGAGGAGGAAAATGCTATTCTTTTTGTCCACTGCTTTACTTGGGTAAGAACCAAGTTCCAGGATGTCCATGAGGACCCTTTAGATATATAATCAACCTATGCTTGCACCACACATTGACAGGACCTTGGACAGGTTTTAGCTTGTTTGCAAACTAAGAATTTAACCTGCTGCTGTTTTATGGGTGCCAGTAGACGAGAAAGTCCTAAATCAGTGACAAAGGAATCTGTTTCTCATGGCACAGCAAGGCCTGAGTATACATGGCCTGAGTACAGATGAGTTAGGCCCTTGCATTCTTGGCATACTCTACAGGGCTGTAAGAGCCTGAGAGAGCCATGGAGAACTGCCTTTCCTGACACAAGCTGTAAAAGCCAAGAGGAAATGTGTATGTTACTACTGGTTTTATTTGAGGTAGTCTTGAAGTAAAAACCTCATGTCCCCCTTTTGTTCTGTCTCCAAATAGACTTCAAGACTAACAGAAAATGCTGAGAAAGTCCAGTGTCCAGCATTTGTGATAGAATTTCTAAGTGTGCAAGGTTCTTTTCCACATAGTATCTGAGTTGAACTCTAACACCCCCTCAGAGGGGCATGAAGAGCATCTTTTTTTTTCTATCATGACATAAGTAGTGATGGAGCTGAGGATGGCTCTCTTCTCTATGGCCTATTTTGCTTTCTCTACCCTGAAGTTAATTCTCTTTAACATCACCATGTTACTTTCTGTCGGTACCGCATTGTGTCCATGGCTGATGCAGTGGCTTTTGTCTACTGCCCATCTACTGGGTCCAATGAATTTTAAAAAAATTAAAAAGACGTGAATGTTCTCTGGGAAAGCATGCGTATGTTACGTGGTAGGGAAGGATGACTGTTCGTGAGGCTGAGCTGGCGCAGTCACTAGAAAGCAACTTTTAAACTATTAAACAGCCTAAGCTCTGCTGAATGGTGTAGCTGCCTTGTAAACGCTGTGCATGAAAAGGCTGAGATGTGGTTGTATGGCAGAACAGGAATTCACATTGTTAAGTACTAGATGTACTTGCAGAATAATAGGAGCTAGGCACTGCTCTGAGTGAGGAACTTGGGCTTTTGTAGACAGCTGGTCATCAAAACAGGTCAGTCAGATCAGAGTCAGCAGGTTGTTGGGCAGCATCCGGCTTTGCTGTAATAATCTGGCATTAAAGGTTCTAGCCAGTAGCCTGACAGTGCAGCAGTGTGCATTCTAAGAGCAAAGGGTCTCAGAGTGAGAAGTTACCAGACTGGGAAAAATTTGCTTTACAGAAACATTTCCATGTTACAGGAAAAATTCTGCTGCCTTCAAAAAAATTGATAGGAACTCAAGATATAGAAGAAGAATATATTTAATTTAATTTATGATAACTGATGGGTAAATATTCATTAGCCTTTCTCATTATTGAAATCTAGGCTGATAGCCAGCTTAAAAGCTTTCTCTCAAACCACTATGTCAAAAGCTTTTAAATTTAAGCCAACTTGTGTATAACATGCTTAAAACTCATGACCTTTGGTTTTAATTGTAATTTTAACTATGGTTTATTAAAACTTTTTATTTTTCCTTTAGTTGGGATGAGACTCACTTTGGAAAAATGGGAAGTTACTATATTAACCGCACCTTTTTCTTTGATGTACACCCACCTCTGGGAAAGGTAAGCAGTGTGGTAATTGACAGTCTCTTTTCTGGGCAGATGGCTTCTAAGAACTAGGGCCATGTGTTAGGGTAGGACTTAATTCTTAGAGTTCAAAATTTCCTCAGAATTCTTCTCTGATAGAAAAACTTGGTTTTTAGGGTTTCTCTGGGAAATGGAGAAGAGCATCCATCACCTGATGGATAGATAAACAAATGTGGTATATTCTTACAGTGGACTATTATTCACCCATATAGAAAAATGATGTTCTGATACCAGGACTTTTTCTCAGGATGATGCGATGTTCTGCAATGACAGTAGTAATAATTGTATGACTTTATTTAAAACCATTAATTTTATGGTTTAATTTTGAAATCATTAATTTTGTGATATGCAAACTTTTTCTCACCTTTATAAAAGAAAATAGAAGTATAACTTACTACATAAAGGAAATATACCTTAGAGAAGCTTAAACCGTAAAAAGTAAAAACTTTTCTCCTCTCTCAATTTCCAACACACATATTGACCCATTCCTCTGACATTTTTACAGTTAGAAATTCCACCACTTCAAATGTATTTTACTCTTAACAAGTTCCTCTGAGAAGACAAATGGATTGGTCTTAGAATTTACAAAAGCCGTTCTTCCTAACTGAAGACTCAGATCTTCAGATCCTGGGGTAAAGGCATGGGTAGGGGGAATTGAGGATAGTAATCTGTGTCAGGTTGGCCCAAGGAAACATGAGCACTTAGGCTACGGTCTGGGGACAGAATCTCTACAGGGAGGGGTGTAGAGGTAGGACATGTAGCCCATTTTAAAGTTAGTTCTGAGCCTAGGAAAGGTATAAAAGCCATGCTTTTCCCTGTCTGCCTTTTAAGCAACAGAGACAAGCAGTGTGTCTGGACTACTATTATTGCAGAAGGGGAAACTGTGTGTGTGTGTGTGTGTGTGTGTGTGTGTGTGTGTGTGTCTACTTGTCACCCCCCCCCTCCTTCCATTCTTCCTCCCTCCATCTCTGGGGAAATGCCTGTCTTTTCATTCTCTTTCTCATTTTCTGTCCCTTATCCCTCGTGTATAGCTAGGGATAAGGCCACCCTCCTCTCTTTCATTGTGATTTGGAGCCTCATTTTCTTTTAGTAGAAGGCTGGTCTCCCAAGAGTTAGGTCTGCCCAGGACCTTCCCTGAGAGCTGTCATGTTTCATTTCATAACAAAAGAAAGAAAGGAATGTGAGAGCCCCTCACTGACCCTGAACTTCAAATTATGGAGTGTTTTTCTCCTTAAATGTTCAGTCTGCAATATTCTCAAGAACTTAGCTGTGGCACAAGAGTGGGTTTGTTTCAAGCAACAAGCTCTTTAGACAAAAGATTCTTTACTCAGCAGCAGCTGCAGGACAAAATGTCACCCTGGCACGTCTATGGCTAGTTGTCAAGGGAAACTGAAGGCTCTGTATGCAGCTGGAGAGAACTGGGGACAGAGGAATCTTTTGTTCTAAAGAAATTTCATCCTTTTTTTCATTCCTCTCTCCTCAGATGCTGATCGGTCTTGCTGGTTACCTGAGTGGATATGATGGTACCTTTTTATTCCAGAAGCCTGGAGACAGTTACGGGCACCACAGCTACATGGGAATGCGAGGAGTAAGGTTCCCTGCTTTCTATAGACTGACTAATCCCCGGGGCCACTTGGACATGTTCTTGTTGGAAGCAGCAAGGGTAGATGAAGGGACTTTTGGGGAGTGGGAAGAGAAGAATGATTGAATTCACCCCCTAAAATAGAAGTCTGGAAGAGAGCTGGGAAGGAAGGAAAGAAGGGGAGGCCACAGAAAGCACGGAGGTTGATTAGGAGACAAGCTCACTGCAGCCGGTCAGCCCATGTGTGGGGTGCATGCCTCTGCCAGCCTTTTCTCCAGATTGTGGCATCCCCACACTGTCTCCAGATTCAAAGTGGGCCGTCAGAAGTCTCACTCTCAGGGAGGCTGCATGCCTATTTCACTCCCTCTGTGTTCTGACTCCCAGCATCAGCTTAATGGAACATGGCAGAACCTAAACACTCGACTCCCTGGGAACAACCTAATGAGACCTGTGGAAGCTGGCTTCCAGCTTGGGGCTCTCAGACCACTTGCTTTCAAAAGTCAGATTAGATGGGCTGTGTATTTGCTTCCTGGGGCTAATCATTGGGTGGTCTGTATAGTCCTTCATGCCATATTAAATGGAGTGCTCTGCCCCTCATTTCATACTCTCAAGTGATACTTTTTATATGTTTTCATTTTATTTTTTAATTTTTTACAATTTATTCACTTTATATCCTGATTATAACCCCGTCCCTCATCTCCTCCCAGTCACACCCTCCCTCCATTCCCTCCCCATCCCCCCGTAGTCCACTGAAAGGGGGAGTCCTCCTCCCCTTCTATCTGACCTTAGCCTATCAAGGCTCATCAGGACTGCCTGCATACTCTCTCTCTGTGCGCTGGCAAGTTCATCCAACCCGCGGGGAAGTGATCAAAGAGCAGGCAAACAAGTTCCTGTAAGAGACTGCCCCTGCTTCCCTTACTAGGAAACCCACATGGAGAATGAGCTGCCTGTGCGCTAGATCTGAGCAGGGGGTCTAGGTCCTCTCTGTGCATGGTACTTGGTGGATATATCAGTCTCTGCAGGACCCCCTGGACTCAGATTTGTTGGCTTCGTTGATCTCCTTGTGGAGCTCCTGTCCCCTCCGGGTCCTTCTTTCCTCACCCCGAGACTTTTTTTTTTTTCTTTTTTTTTTTTTGAGACAGAGGTCTCACTGGGTAGACCAGACTGCCTTCAAACTCATAGGGATCTGCCTGCCTTTGTCTCTCAAGTGCTGGGATTAAAGAAATGTGCCACCACCACCCAGATCTCTCAAGAAATTCTTTTCTTCCTAATGACCCTTGAATATACATAATATATACTACCATGGACTTTCTGTGGAAGTTGAAAAGGGCAAATAGTTTCATTCATTCTCTTCACACTAGGAGACATTACTTTTTGTTTACAAAAGTGATGACCCATGAAAGAATTTACTATTATCCTGGGCTTCCCTGTTTACTGCTGATGGGTAGACTAAGGAGATGGAAGAAGGCTTTTCATTAAAAAAAAAAAAAAAGAATCAATACCTCAAATCCTCTAGCTCTTGAAATGTTAAGCAGTAATCTTTCCCAAATGAAAACACGTCCTGTAGATTAAGAGTAGTTCCTGATATCCCCAAAGCAAAGAACCAGGGAAAATAGTACAGGAATAATAGTAGAAATCTAAAAAATATTAAGATGCCTCAAAGAAGTCTGCCTTATACCCACGGCTTTATGCTAGACACTAGTGTTGGTCGGGTACTTCCTGCAATACTAAGCCTTGAACTCTTCCTCAGCCTGCGCCTGTGAGGTAGAAGCTCCAGCTTTTCCCATTGCCCCTGTGGGAGGTTGAGTTAGAGATAGCTGGCAGTGGTGGACAGCCCTGCTTCTTCCTGTAAGTGGCACTGATTTCTTGCCAGTGCGTGCATCCAGGTTCTGAGAGGCATACCCACTGCTTCCTGTGAGCCTTCACTATGGCACTACCCTTGAATACTCCATGTGATGTCAAATCATTTAGACCATGCCTTTGTCAGGGTCCACCATCATAGACATTAACATGCCAGTCAGCTGGTTATTTGACAGCTTCTCTCTCCTTCCATAGTTCTGTGCTTTCCTGGGCTCCTGGCTGATCCCCTTCGCCTACCTCACTGTACTAGATCTGTCCAAGTCCTTCTCAGCTGCACTGCTCACTGCTGCCCTTCTTACCTTCGGTAAGTTGTCTTTTCCCATGTGTTTTGGAAAATAGGCTGTCATACCCATGGGTGGTTGAAAATCAATACATTCTAGTGTAATATCTGTGTGCCCAGTTCTTACTTAACTTTAGGATTGGGTAAAACATATTGCTACCAGTAACACTTAAGTAATGTGTGTGTGTGTGTGTGTGTGTGTGCGCGCAGCATGAAATTGACAGTTGTCTTCCACAATTGCTCTCTTTATTGAAGCACAACCAGGAGTTAGCAACTCCAGTGAGTCATGTTAACCACTTTCCGCTGAGGATCCCCTGTCTCTACCCGCTATGTGCTGGGATTGCATGTGGCTGTCACCCTGCCCAGCTTTTATGTGGGTTCTGGGGAACCGACCTCCAGTCTTCATGCTTGCATGAAAAATGTTTTTCCAGTGAGCCATCTCCCCAGTTCCTTTTCTATTCTATCTGTGAGGCAAGGGTAATCCTAAACATAGGTTCTCTTTAAGTTATTTATATTTGCATGTTTATAAGTATCTATAATTAATGGGTTAATTTTGCTTCTCTTAGGTTAATGTTGAAGTTAGTTTGCATTTCCTAAATTTATTACAACTGATGAAAAGGCAGAGCAGATGCCCAGAAGTAGCTGAGAATCAGGAGATAGCAATCGAACTTAAATATTTCCTCCGGATCCTCACGGGGATAAACAAGAGCTAACTGTAGAAGTTAGTCCTGTTGCTAGCTGTATTCTTCTGAAAGTGACTTCACGACCTTGTGGTGCTTGACATGTAAAGAAGTCCAGACCAATTTAGGTGGCTATTTTAGGGGCTTGTTCAGACAGATATGCTGTTTTGTGTTGATGGATATATGACAAGGTTATAGAGTTCTATGTAGTGTATGAGGACCTTTTTTTTTTTCTTGTATCTAACTTTTTCTTTTCAGTTATTCACAATCAGTCATTTCTTCATTTTTCATTTGATACCTGTTTCCTCGGCACCTATCCTATACCAGGCTATCTTTTGAGGCCTCAGAAAATGCATTAATGAGATGGTGTTCACATGAAATCTACCCTTCAGAAGGGCAGACAAATAAGCCAGTACATTATTAAGTTTGCAATAAAGTATGCTACTTTTCTTTTACTCTTTAAATTATTTACTTTGTGTGTGACAGAGGGAGGCAAACGCACGCTTGCCATGGCACACCTATGGGAGTCAGACAACAACTTGTGGGAACTGATTTTTGCCTTTCACCAGGGGGGTCCTGGGGATCATACCCAGGCTGTCAAGTATGGTGGCAAGCATCTTCTTCCCAAGCCATTTCAGTGGCCTTGTAATGGAGCATCAGTTTTTTGTTTGGTTGGTTTTGGTTTTTCCAGGCAGGGTTTCTCTGGGTAGCCTTGGCTGTCCTGGACTTGCTGTGTAGACCAGGTTGGCCTTAAACTCACAGGAATCCACCTGAGTCTGCCTCCCGGAGTGCTGGGATTAAAGGTGTGCCCACCATGCCTGGTGTAAGCAGTTAGTGCCAGGTTAGACATAAAGCAGAGTGGGGACAGATTAATGGGGATCAATACTATTTTAGATAGAGTAAGCAGTCAAGAACTCCCTAGGAAGGTAGTGTCTAGGAAAGACTATTCAGAACAGTCTTATAGACTTGCATTAACAACCTTGCACAGTGAAATATACTGTAGAGTAGAGAAGGTTGGAGTTGCATCTGGATAGATATGGAGGCCATGCAGAATTTGGCAGCTGTCCTGAGCAATTTTTAGTCGAGTGAGATGAGAAGACATTGGAGGTTTTAATCAGGAATATGATAGAACTTAAGATTCAAAAAGAAAAAAAAATTGGATGTATGTAGGGAGTCAACCCCCAATAAAGATGTCATATAAAATAAGACTGTTCTATATATACATTTGTAGTTTGCAACTGTGTCAGCTTGTGGATCCTTTTTGATGGTAGAAATAAGGAAGTGGCCTTGGCTGCTCTGAGTGAATGACACGGCCCCTTTAAAATTAAGGGCCTGTAGGTAGTATAGGAACTACTTCTTATCAGTGGGCTCTGATAATTATAATATGCATAATAGTAATGACGTAGGGGAGCTGGAGAGATGGCTCAGTGGTTAAGAGTGCTGACTGCTTGCTCTTTCAGAGGATCCAGCACCCACATGGCAGCTCACAACTATCTGTAACTCCAGTTCCAGGAGACTGGCACCCTCACACATACATACATGCAGGCAAAACACCAGTGCACACAAGGAAGTAATAAATAAGTTACTAAAAATATTTTAAAAAATGATAATGTGCCCTAAGCTGAGTCCTTCTTCTTGCTGATAATCTAGTTGTGATCAGTGGCCACCTAGTCAAGACTGCCAGACTGTTTCCTACCGTTAGAGTGTTTTTCGTTTTCAGAGATATCTCTCATCATTTTGCATTTTGACCAGCAAGCTCCTGTTTTTCAGATACAGGATGCCTCACTCTGTCCCAGTACATCCTGCTTGACCCTATCCTGATGTTCTTCATCATGGCTGCCATGCTGTGCATGGTCAAGTACAACTCCTGCGCTGACAGGTCAGAAATATCATCTTGGGCAGGGCGGGGTTTGGGAATCAGAAGCCATGGTAGCCCCAGAAATCTGACTGTGGCAGGGCCAGGTGCAGACCTACAGGACTTGCATTCAAGCTGAGTTTAAGAGGAGCATATATTTCATTGGTTTGGTTTTAGATAATGAAAAAGAAATTTTAAAATGTTATCTCTAATAGATGCTTTTAGGTTTGCTTTTCACAAGACTGAGAAATTGTCAATTGTCAAGAGGTGTTCAAAGTCAGCATATAATTGATAGAAGCTTATGGGTATTGTGGAGAAGTCCTGATGCTGCCTTCTCATGCCTTATAAGCTGCTCCTCAGCACCAGTCCTGCTCCAAGGAGCTCTGGGACATCTCATCCTTCACATTCTCCATCCTGGAGGGGAAGACACCAGTGTAGAGTGTAGATACTGCCTCAGAGCTACTTGTCTCCAGTGCATCCAATGCTGACCTAATGATAAATTTCCACACCAGACAAGATACTCCCAGGCCCTGGTCAGTTCTAAAGCTGGCCTGGATTATGATGTACTTTCAGAATGCTACTATTTTTCTGGATCCTTCTCCTGCCTCTGAGTGAGGAGAGGAGGTTCATTCTGTGTATTCAAAATACTGTGTTCAAAGTTTCACAGAGCTGGTGTATCCTAGGCTGTCTTAGAAAACAGTGCGTTTTTACCCACGTAATGCTAGTACACTCTTCCTGCCCAGCCAGTGACTACAAGCCTACTCAGTGTTATCTTCTGCTTCTCCCCTATCTATTTCCATCTACCTTTTTTTTCTCCCTCTCTCTCTTTCTCTCTTTCTTTCTTTTTTCCGGTGGTATCAAGGATTGAGCCCCGGGGCCTCATGTTTGGCAAGCCTCCACCACTAAGCTAAATCTCCTGACCCATCTTCCATTTCATAAATACATACTTGTGTGCCAGGTATCATGCCAGGAGAGAGGGGCAGAGGAACAGAGATGCTGACTTTAAACTATTTATTCTGGCAAGGGAAGTGCCAGATCGTCAGAAAAATCGGCTCTGATGTACTGGTGCTGCTAGTACATAAGCTGATAAGGATCATCAACATTGCAACTGATTGCCTGGCTTAAACTGTGCATCATCACTTGACAGCTACATTGCTTGGACTCTCTGTACCTCAGTTTCCTTATATGTAAAAATAGGACAATGAAAAAAGAGAGGATAATTAGCTCTGGCTCATGAGGGGTGATGAGAATAGAAGGACTGAGTATGATATTTGGAAGGGTCCCTGATATATAATGAGCAGTAAATGCTGGCTTTGGTAGGCCTAAATGTGACACGAAGGATAAGTCTGACTGAGTCCAGAGAACTTTTGTGAGTTTTCCTTTTATGTCTACTTGAGTTGTCGACAGTGAAGAATAAGTCTGTATATAGGAGGTCCTGTGCTTAGTCAGGAACAGCATGGAGCCTCCTCCCTAGAACAACATGCTACTTTCTCTCATACTGACTTGCCTTGACAGAACACAACCTCCTTAAGCCATGTCATGGTCCCCTGGGGTTAAGAACCCTTGAGGCTTAGGGCTATTGCATTGCCCCTTTGGGTACTGTCCTACTGCTGCTCTTGATTTCCAATTTGGTTCTAGCTGCCAAACTGAACTGTCTTATTGGTTTCCAGGCCCTTCTCTGCCCCCTGGTGGTTCTGGCTCAGCCTGACTGGCATTAGTCTCGCTGGTGCTTTAGGGGTCAAGTTTGTTGGCCTCTTTATCATCGTGCAAGTGGGACTGAACACCATTTCAGACCTTTGGCACCTGTTTGGAGACCTCAGTCTTTCACTGGTGAGAACTCAAGTGCTTGTGGAAATGTCTTCATTCCACAGTGCTGCTCCCAATCGGCCTTTCTCTGCTTCTGCCATTGGTGGAGGGAGTGGCTGTGCCCTGTGCTCTGTGTTGTGGACCATGGCCAGACTGGACAGACACAGCTTTCCTCTGTAGACAGCAGGATACCAGGGAGTGGGCCTGGCTGAGGAGCTGGAGTGGCATAAATGGAGTAACAACCTTGCAGTTCTCTTTTGCCGTTGCTCCCCCACCACCTCCCTTAATTTCTTTTAAGTTGCCCAGCCAGCCAGAGGATTCTGTTCAGCTGGATTCATGCCAAGTCCATTGAGGGCCCAAGACCTTAGGTCAAATGAGTGGGATGACTTTGAACTTCTGAACGCAGAATTTTTTTTCCTGACTCAGGGTTTCTATGTTTGGAAGCCAGTTAAACACTGTTAGGATTATTATTATTATTACTATCATTATCACATTAGTAATCAAGGGCTGATCTAGTGCCAGACACTGTACAAAATGGTTGCCTTTATTGTCTCATTGAAATCCTATGTGGTGGGTAGTCACTGATTTTACAAATGAGGAATTTAAAACCTAGAGGGATAGCTTTAACAAGGTCCTACGGGTATTACAGGGATATCTATTTGGTAAGAGGGACATCTATGACTCAGACTTGGGTTATGCAACTAACAAATTCCCAACATGTTAATTTGTTCAGAAAATATGTAGACACCATTTCCTAGACGCAGAATGTTGGGAGCGTATGGACTACAACATGACCCCTGCCCTGTAGGACCCATGGGGGTCTGTAGAAGAGGAGAGAAAGGGGGGCCTATTACAGTCCTGCTTTGACAGCAGATAGGAGGCCCTGGTCTAAGTTTAGGTGCTCCAGGGAGGCCCGTGGGAAGCTGAGGCCTGAGGTTAAGGCCAGCAGCATGCGCTAAGGGGCTGGCATCGTCAGAACAGGGAGCCTTGGGAAACTTCATGGAGTTCAGTGAGCTGGAGACCACTGTTGAGCAACAACTCCACCTTGTCAGTGGTCATGGGGTGCAGTGCCTGGAAGGGCAACAGAGAGCTGGCCCGTGTTATCCCCTGCAGTGCCTCCGTGTGTGTGTATAGTGGAGGGTAGTATAGAAAGAAAGGCCTAGGGTTTCCCCTGTTATTCTTTCTAATGTGACTCCTAAGTATAATGGCATTTCATATGCCCACTACCTGTGATGTCTTCTCTTTGCAGGTGACTGTAGGGAAGCACCTGACTGCTCGAATCCTGTGCCTCATAGTGCTGCCTTTGGTGCTCTATGTGACCATTTTTGCTGTTCATGTCATGGTGCTGAATAAAAGGTACAGCCAGAACCTTTCCAGCCTCTTGCTTTTGTTTTTTCTCTGGGTCTAAGCCTATATGCAGGCTGGGTGATTTCCTAGGCCTGAGGTTAGGATGAAGGGCAGAAGTTTTTCCTGCTCCCCTGTTCTCTTCTGTATATCCCAAGGCTCAGAAAACCCAGCACCCAAACTTGAAGGAGGCAGAGAACTCCCTAATAGCATAAATGTCCCTAATCTCCAATCTCTGAGATACAGGCCTTTCACTTTAGTGGGGATGGATACCAGGGTTGCAGTGGGTCTGGTTACAAGGATACCAGCAGCAACATTTCATTAAATAAGTAGCTACCAAGTGTCAAGAACTGGGTTTAGCATTATGTCTAATCTCAATTAGCTATTGTTATTAGTGAGTTCTTTTGGCTTTTTAAAAAATCTGCTATTTATAAATGAAGAATTAAGAATAAATAGGATTAGAAGCATTGCCCAAGTCACCAGGCTAGTAAGTGGCTGATGGTGAAATTTAGACTGTAGTGTCTCCAACTCCATCATCCATGTTTGTTTCATGAAACCATCCTGCCATTCAGATTCTCAACTCTCCTCGTAAGTTAACCTAAGGGCTTCTGAGAAATGGCAGCTTTATTTGTTTGTTTGTTTGTTTTGTTTTATGACACAGGATTTCTCTGGGTAGCCCTGGCTGTCATAGAACTAGTTCTGTAGACCAGGCTGGCCTTTAGCTCAGAGATCTGCCTGCCTCTGCTGCCATCAAAGGTGTGTACTCCCACCTCCTGGCTGGAAATGGCAGCTTTTATGCTCTCTTTCTCTTTCTCTCTCTCGCTTTCTCTCTCTCTCTTGGTTTTTCCAGACAGGGTTTCTCTGTGTAGCCCTAGCTGTCCTGAACTCGGCCTACAGAGATCCTCTTGTCTCTGCCTTCCAAGTGCTGGGAAAAAAGGTGTGTGCCACTACACCCAGCTGCTTTGACTCTAATAACTGACTCTCTCCTGCTTCTCCTTTCCCCCCAGTGGTCCTGGTGATGGCTTCTTCAGTTCTGCCTTTCAAGCCCGGCTTTCAGGAAATAGCCTTCACAATGCTTCTATCCCTGAATGTGAGTGTACTGGGCACAGGGGTTTCCTGGAAGTTGAATTTGAAAAGGCAAGTCTGAAACTTGTGGTTTTGTTTTGTTTTTGTTTGTTTTGTCCATATATAGCAGACTGGGAGAAATCCCAGTATTACAGTACAAATTCTCAAGAGTCAGTTTCTATAGTACACAGAATAACTTCTTTGTAGCTGTCAAAGCCAGCTCTGTAAGAAGGCCATTCTGAGGGAATCTGGTCGCAGAGCAAACAGGGCCCTCTAGGGACAGTTGTAGTCTTATGCATATATGTGTGCATACACTCACACATAGTAATTAGCAGGTATTCACCCTCCAGGGAATAGTCTGGTGCGAAGGACCTCCATTCCTGTGTTAAGTACCTAAAAGGGAAATACAGAGCCAGGAGTAGTGGCACATAACTTTAATCCTAAGGGAGGCAAGCAGAGCTCTATGAATTTGAGGCCAGGCTGGTCCACATGGCAAATTTCAGGACAGCCAGAGCTATATAGACCCTGTCTCAAAAACCAAAATAAAACAAAGCAAAGAAAAATGAGGGGTAGAATATAGAACCAGGGATTGAAGCACATGCCAAGACAGTGCTAGGAGCCAGTTCAAGAAGATCCCATATGCATGCATGCAAAGGTTTGCCTTGGGTTGGACCTGGAGAGATGAGTAGACTTCAGTGGGTATTGAGGGGCAAGAGGTCATATTAGGCAGAAGGGATGGCAAGATAAATACCAAGGGCAGGGTAAAGCACAAGGCACAGCTTATATGCAGGGTCTGGAATCTCAAGTTAGAAAAGAAAGTTGGGACCCAGAAGTTGAAGGTTTGAGATACTTAAGATATTGGAGATCACATGGAGGTCTCTGAGCAGGCAGGCAGCTAGAAATGCTATGCACTGTAGAGTTAGCATGGCTGGAAGAAAGTATAGGATGTCTAGAAAGGTAGGAGCATCCACTGGGAAGTTATTTCAGGGCTGTACCTTAGGATTAGGGACAGCCAGGAACATACCCAACAGGTATCAGGCAAGGGAGGAGAAAAGATGTCATTGAGGCCCTGAGTGCAGGAATGACATTTTGTTCTCGTGGAGTATCTAGTTCCAGGAACACAGTGGGCTCCACGGAATGAAAGGAATGAGACTAGGAAAGCAGGAGAAAGCACTGGTTTGGAAAGGCAGTATGTGGAGTTAGTCCTTAAAGAGGGAGCTTTGGACCAAAATTTGTTCAGTGGAGCTTAGGACATGTTTCAAAGGTAAGGCGATTGATTCTGTGGTATTGAGTGCAGGAGACTGGAAAGAGGAGCATGCAAGAGAAAGGAATGAGAAGAGGGGTGCAGAGGAGCAGTCTGTGAGGGAGTGTGGAGTCTGAGGCAAAGTGCTCAGTGGTGGGGCTGCTGTTAGACATAATGCAAATGTAGGGAGCTCCCTCTTAAGTTGCTTCCATTGGCGTGAGAAGGCAACTGGGACTCCAGCTTTAGGCAGGCCTGGGCCCGCTAATGTCTGTAAGAAGATTTAACTACTCCCATCCCCTTCCCCCTCACCAGGCAGGGGCAGCCTGTCATGTCTGAAGTCTCTTTTCCTGCAGACCTGGCTTATGGCTCTGTGATCACTGTGAAGAATCTCCGGATGGCCATTGGCTACCTGCACTCCCATAGGCACCTCTACCCTGAGGGCATTGGGGCTCGCCAGCAGCAGGTGGGTAACCCTTTGTGTATTTGGCTGCAGCCACACTGAACTGTTCTCTGTGACTGAACCTGTCATTCAGTTTCTCTTTATTGAAGCATTCTCCTTGCTCCTTCTCTTTCTTGCTTTGGCTAACCTCGGCTTCTTTAGGTTTAAGCTCAGGGTTCCTCTCTGTCCATCTCATAATCCCCCACCTCCTCCCTTTACAACACTTCCCAGGCATTTCTGCCTGTCTCAGGAGAATCATTTTATAAGGAATTTTGAGAGTTTGCTTCTCCCGTCCTTCTGTTTGATCCTGGAACTCCTGCGTGTCTGCCACAGTTCCTGGCCTGGAGGGTGATGAGGAAATCTACAGATCTGGGAACCAGACTAGATTACTTGGGTTTGAATCCATATAGCTTTGACTTTGTACAAATGTCTTAATCATTTTGTGGTTTAGTCTCTTGGTCTTAGGGGAAAATAAATAATGCTCCTCTCCACTATAGGATTGTTAAGAAGGTGTATATAAAGGGCACATATGAAAGGTGTCCATGTTACAGATGTTCAAGTGACTCTGGTGGAAGGTGCCTGAGCTTGTGAGACTGGGTTTGACTCTGTCCTGGGGATGCATGAAAGTGATTAAGTGTTGAGGAATGGTTGGGTGTAATTTTAGAAAGTAACCCTAGCAGGAGTGTGATGGATTGCAGAGAACCGGTTAGGAGGCAGTGACAATTCTGCATGGAAGCAAAGGGGTTAGAGGCCAGAGCTGATTCAGGAAACACTTCTCAGGTGTCATAGTAGGGCTTGGTAATGTATGGAGGTCAGGAAGAGCTGTGTGTAACTCTATAGTCATGATGTCTAAGTATGTGTGTGATGTTATTTAATCATAATTATAAATAGGGAGGAATGGTTTTGAGGTGAAAGGAGAATTTTTCTTGTGTGATAGGTTTGAGGCTTGTCTCAGAAAAGAGATCTGAGCATGACATGTAGGTGTTAGCACAAAGGGGGTTGGTGGGTGGTATTGCTCAGGAATAGTGTGAGGAGAAAGGACCAGTGAGGGAACCCAACATTTAAGGGAGTGTTTAAGGCTGCTCAGAGTGGAACTAGAAGAGAATGACAATGAAGGAGTGACTGGGAGGTCGGAGAAGAGATTGAAAGAGGTTGGAAAGGTCTCTAAAAGGAGTGGGGAGCACTTCAGTGTGCCTGTGACTGCCACACTGGTTTTGCTGGAGAGGGAAGGACAGAAATCTCAGATGCAGAGATGTAAGAGGGTGAATGGAGTGGTAGGAGATGGAAGCTTGTGTCAGGCTGTTAATCTAAGAGACTCGCAAGTGATGTTTCTCTTACAGAATGATTGAGAGCTTCGTTCTGCCAAGTTTTACTTCTTCAAGTACTTTAGCACCATTTTCTTTTAGCTACTAGAGAGCTGGTCCTGGGTATTGGGTTGCAGCATTACTTTCTCATACTTGGTTTTTCACTTATCTCTGGCCCAGTGGTTCTCAGTCCTGGCTGCAGTTTATAATTAACTGAGCTTGCTTCCATGCTTTTAGACTTATTTATTTGTTTGTTTGTTTATTACATATACAGTGTTCTGCCTGTGCACCTGAAGAGGGCACCAGATCTCATTATAGATGGTTATGAGCCACCAAGTGATTGCTGGAAATTGCTCTCAGGACCTCTGGAAGACTAGCCAGTGCTCTTAACCTCTGAGCCATCTCTCTAGCCATTAACTGAGCTTTCAAAATTCTGACTTGCAGACTCTTATTCAGAGATTTTGCTTTAATTGACCTAGGGTGGTTCCAAGCACTGTTTACTTTTGCTTTGATTTAAATTCCGTAGATCATGCTAATGCATAGCCAGGGCAGAAAATCACAAGTAGCTGTTCCATGAGGATGAAGAGAATAGTAAAGTGACAGATCTTTGGATACACTGTGCAGAAGGAGAGGAAGGTCAAGCTCTGGAAGACACTGTTTAGTTGGGGCTGTATGCTTGGAGCCCCTGAGTACCATCTGAAGCTGATGGTGGTCCTGAATGGACAGCACATTGGGTCAAGGGACAGAGTGTCAGGCTCTGACTCTCTTAGGCTGTCTCCCCAGCTGTAAATCGAGGTGATTGGACTAAATGGCTTCTAGTTAACCTCTCTGCCCTAAGCTTAATGTCTTATTAGTCTCTAGGTTTCAGCTTTAGTTAGTTAGTTTTGGTTTTTCTGAGAACTCACTCTGTAGACCAGGCTGGCCTCGAGCTCACAGAGATCTGTCTGCCTCTGCCTCTGCCTCTGCTTCCCAAGTGGTGGGATTAAAGACGTGTGCCACTGTCCCTGACTTATGTATTTGTTTCCTCCTTCTCTTCCTCCTCCTCCTCCTTCTTTTTGTTTGTTTGTTTTGGTTGTTTGGGGTTTGTTTGTTTGTTTTTTAAGACAGGGTTTCTCTGTGTAGCCTTGGCTGTTCTAGACTAGATTTATAGACCAGGCTAGCCTTGAACTCACAGAGATCCACCTATCTCTACCTTCCCAAGTGCTGGAATTATAGGTGTCACCATGCCCAGTCAGCTTATGTATTCTTAATATCATTGCTTGTTTTTTTTTTCTTTTTCTGAGAAACAAAGTCCACTCAAATAACTCAAATATAGCCATAGTACATACAGAATAATTTTCCCCATACATGCTAGTTCCCAATTTTTTTTTATCTTTTGCAAGTAAATTTGTCATGTTGTGTCCAATTGAAGTTAGAAGAAATGCCTGTATTTCTGTTGTATATAAAATATAGCTTAAGGCTGTATTTTTGTCTCCCCTCTTAGAGCACTGGAGTTACCTGCTGTGCTTGGAATCCTGCCTCCCCGAACCATAAGCTGTGTCATCTTGAGCAAAAGACCTAGCCTATTTCTTAGTAATATTGTGGGGAAAATAATAGCACCAACAGTGCAGAGCTGTGAATATGATTGAGCAGGGTAAAACGTGCCTGGTGCTGAGAATAGTGCCTGGTGAATGGTAGCCACTTTGAGCGTGAGCATTCCATGAGCCTTTTTTGCATGCCGCTTTAAAAAAAAAAATGCTTCAAGACATTTTTACTTGTGTATCATATTCTATTACATATGTGCAGTATCACGTTAACTAGTCCTCTCATTAGAGATTCGTAGTATGTCTAGATTTTTGCTGTTGGACCAATCACTGCATTATAGACATTCACATGAGTGCACACACAATTCTTTATAAATTAGTTATGTCTGTAGGTTAAAACTGTAGGATAAAATAGCCATGGAGCATTTTAGTGTCATTTACCCATATTCTGGGAAAAATAATAGCTTTTTTTTTTTTTATAAGTGTCCATGGGATTGGGATGCAGGCACATAGTGTGTACGTGCGTGTGGAGGCCAGAGGTCAGCGTCAGGTGCCTTCCATGATCACCCTCCATCGTATTTTTTGAGAAAGTGTCTCTCACTGAACCTGGAGCTCCCTGGTTATACTGGCTGGCCAGCAAGGCCCAGCTATTGTCCTATCTCAGTAATAGGATTCTGAGAGCACTAGCTTTTTCTTACATGTGTACTAGGAATCAAACTCAGGTTCTCATGTCTGCATAGCAAGCACTTTATCATGAACCGTCTCTTCAGCCCATGACTTTTTTCCCCTCTCCGTTTAAAAAGTTTGAGGCATAGTCTTATTTTTAATAACTTATTCTTATTTTATGTGCATTGGTGTTTTGCTTACATGTATGTCTGTGTGCGGGTGTCAGATCTGGAACTGGAGTTACAGGAGTTACAGACAATTGTGAGCTGCCATGTGGGTGCTGGGAATTGAACCTGGGTTACTTTGGAAGAGCAGCCACTGCTCTTAATCATTGTGCCATCTCTCCAGACCCAAGACATTGTCTTAATTGCTTTTTAAATAGACTAAATCTACTGCTTCTGTGCTGGAGACTGTTAAATCACAGTATAATGGTCCTCCCTCAAGACAACTGAAACTTTCTTGACATGCTACCAAAGAAAAAGATAAATTAAAAAGTTCTTGATGTATAGGGCTTCTAAATTCTGAAAAATGGAGAAAATCTCATTCAAGAGTGCAACTTCTGAGCCCCTTTGGGAAATATGGTCTCCTGGGTTAGTAGTTGGGTGTCCTGAAAGATGTTCACGTGGTGTCAGTTTGCTGGGGATTGTGCTTTTCCAGCTGGGCTGATCATAATGGTATCTTCTCCTCTTCATTCTCCCCTCCATTTAGGTTACCACCTATTTGCATAAGGACTACAACAACCTGTGGATTATCAAGAAACATAATACAAACTCAGGTAACGTGGCAGAGACTGAGATTCTTGTGCTGTTCACTGAGTCTACCTCACTTTTCTCATAAACACCTTTAATGTCTTTACTGATCTCAGGCATCCTTTTGAACATTATTGAGGTCCTGTTGTGTTCCCAGGACAGTGGGAAGCATAGAGGATGAGCAGTGAGTGAAACAGTAGGGCCAGGGCTCAGATCTCATCTGGGAACTGGTTATGTAAGCTCATCTCAGGGTCTGCTAGGTAGCCGTAACTGAGGGTACCTGGGAGTTGCTTTCGTTTTCGAACTATGCAAAGTTCAGCCGTAGCCCTGATATGAGAGAGAGCTGTCCTTTCTGGTCACTGGGCTGGCTGAGTTAGTTGATAATCCAAGCCTCTGCCAGCCCTGTGCTTGAACTTAGCTGGTGCTTGCACACACATACACACATACACACACTGTCTGGGCTCTCTGATTTGAGGACAAAGCAAGAGGTACTTGGGGTCTTTCTTTTCTTGGAAAGCAACTAGCTATCTGCGGACAGGGCTTTTTGTTGTAACTGTTAAGCAGAGGGCAGTTATCACCTGAGCTCATCCTCCCTGGCAGTATCCTGAACCCCAGGCATTTCTTGTGACTGCTCAGCAAATACCACCTGCCTGAGCTGGCAGCAGCTGCTCCAAATCTGGAAACAGGGACAGCCGTTCTTTAAACTCTCTCTTTTTTTTCCTTGCTATCTCCTTATATTGTTGTTTTTAGGCTAACCCCTTACATACAACCATCTCTTCTGCTGCCTTATCTGCATGCTCAGTAATGAAAACTGACCCCTTGAGTGAGTCTGTGAAGCTACATTGATTGTACTTTTGACACAACAGGCCAAAGGTGGTCCATCATGATGAAGTTTTAGGGAGACTAGGTGTTTCTTCTAACATTTGAACCTACCCAGTCTCTATTGTGGCTTCTAAGGTAAGATGGTTGCATTTCATCTAAGCAGCTAAGGGTTCCCTGGGAATTTTGTAGTCTGAGTTCTAGTGTTCTTGTTGGCTGTAAAGGTCCCTCACCCCAATCCACACCAAATAAAACTTTCTCCCCTGTTTATAAGGCAGCATAGCAACGGTGCCTGTGCAGGTGAATCTTAACAGAGCCAGGAATTTGCGTTAGCAAATTTGGCTATCCTGACCTTGATTTGTTTATGGAGTCTTGCCATGTCACTGTTTGTGACAGAATTTTACAAGGTGCCTTCTGCGCTGCTGTGATAGCTGCCAGCTATTTTCTATGATGCTCGCTACCTTTCTAGATCATGACGAGTTTTGACTTCTAGAAACCTACAAAGGGGTCATTTTTCTTTTCAGCATTTTATTGTTGCTGTTTTTCATTTCATGCTTAGGAGATAAAATTTGATTTTTGAGAAGAGCTGTGCATACTTCAGCTGTAGTCCTGATATGACAGAGCACTGTCCTTTCTCGTCCCTGAGCTGGCTCAGTTAGGGCAATTGCATGGATTTAATTTTATGGAGACTGCATTACTCATTAGGGAAATTTTCATTACTTAGCCTCCCACCTGAAGTTCCAGTGGAGGATTCCTCGCCTGTCGGACAAAGGTCACCTTGCAGCCTGGCATAGTGGCCAGTCTAGCCCCACTCGTTCACATCCTCATTTGTTCCTACATCTTTTATATACATAGACCTTTTTCTCTACAGTCATTGGCAGTTGTTCAAATGAGTATGATTCTTTCACGTGTGTTGCTTTATCTTGCGTATTCACTTGACAGAATTCTCTGCTTCTTTAAGAGACTCTCAAGCATTACTTCTGGGACACTCTAATTCCCTGAGGTGACTGGAGAACCTTACCCTTTGTCCCACAGCACACTGTTAGCACTGACAGCACTTATCACACAGCACTGTGACTGTTTTATGACAGGCCTTCAGTTGTCACTAGTCTAGTATGTGAATGACTCACTTGGTGCTCACACTTATTTTTTTTTTTTTTGGCAGATCCCCTAGACCCTTCATTCCCAGTGGAGTTCGTCCGACATGGAGACATCATTCGACTAGAACACAAAGAGTAAGTGATCTTGCTGTTGTTGGAACTGAATGCTAGGGCAGTGGGCTGAGGCAGTAGTAATGGAACCAAGTTTCTGTGTGGAGTGAGAAATTCATGCATAGTATGAGAATGAGTAGTAAGCTAGCCTTTGCCTACTGATTTTGTGTTTAAGGAGCCTTGACCTTTGGGGATATCTTTCAGTGACCCTTTTCCTATTAATGCTACTGGGCGAGAATAAGACCACTATCACAATTTTTGAGCCAAATTTGAAGCAAGCTTTATTAAATACTGGCTAGGAGAATGGCCAGGACATCCAGGATTCCTGGAGAATGCCTTGAATTATATTAGTCCAGTGCTTATAAAGGCAAAACCTGCAAGGTCACATACTTCCTTTGTCCAATCCAGGACAAGCATACATCCCGCTTATGTACCTCCTGCCTACTTGTGATCAAGCACATTCTGTGCATTGGGGACAAGCAATCTTGTTTACAGAAGTGAAAACACTTGGCTTGTTATCATACATAAACAACAGCCCCTCGCAATCCAGGAAATATCTGTGCTTGGGCAAGTGGGCCTGACAGGTTAGAGACATTTTTTATAGATCTCTTAAACACAGTAATTTACACTTAAAACATAACTTTAGCCTTCACCCTCACTTCCATCCCCTAAGTGTAACCATGGAAAGGATAGTTTGATAGCACAAAGCCACATCTTTGGTAAATAAATTTTAGGAAATGTAAGCATCTGTTTCTGAGACGAGCATGCTAGTCTGTCTCACTGTCTATTAATTAGAATGAATGGAAATGCCAGGATGATATAAAAACTACTAAAAAGCATGAAAAAGCTGACAAGATATTAGAATTACTAGAAAAAAATTTCAAGTAAAAGAGGTAATCCAGAGAATAAGTGAAGCCCTGAAGCCATGTTTCTCCTCACCCTGTTCCAGAAATAATACACATTGCCAGTGAGAAACTGCTCAGCACATCTAGAGATTAAAGAAGAAAAAGCTCTTTAAAATTGCCTGGCTCTGGCTCATGCTCATAGAGGAGCTGGCCTTGAATGGAAAATTTTATTAACTTATATACACCTTAGGCTTATGCATTCTACATATGCTGTCATCCTTAAATCTCTGTTAGGTCCAATACTCAGGTCATACTCATAACAGTTTAAGAGTTGGGAGTCTGTAAATCTGGACTCTTGGACAGGTGAGAGGTTTATACAGCAAAGATAGTGCCAGAATTAGTCTTAACTACAGTAGTGTTGTTCTTTTCCAACAGTTGTTACCCAGGTTCCCCCCACTCCACCTGGCAAAATTATGCTTTTTCTGGTAAGAACACAGGGGACTTAATGGCAGACCAGGACTTAATGATGGCTGTGACCTTGAGCTGCCCACTTACCTCTGCCTCCTGAGTGCTGGGATTAAAGGTGTGAACCACCACCACCAGGCCTTGAGCTTTGATATTTTGTTTTGACTACCTCTTAAGAGCAAGTGCTTTTAAAAATATTAAATTTATTAGCCAGGTGAGAGGGCTCACGCCTGTAATCCCAGCACTCAGGGAGGCAGAGGCAGGCAGATCTCTCTGAGTTCGAGCCCAGCCTGGTCTACAAAGCGAGTCCAGGATAGCCAAGGCTATACAGAGAAACCCTGTCTCAAAAAAACCATAAATAAATAAATAAATAAATCGATTTATTTCTTTTTGTTTTACGTGCATGCGTGCACGTGCGTGTGTGTGCGTGTGCTACAGTATGTGGAGGTCAGAAGACAACTTGCAGAAATCAGTTCTCTCTTTTGACTTTGTAAGTGGGCCTCTGGCATCTACCTTAGGTTCTCAGGCTTGGAAGCAGGTACCTTTACCCTATGAGCCATCTCACTGGCCCAAGAAGAGTTACTGTTATTTTGCTTTGTTTGTTTTTGGTTTTGTTTTTTTTGAGACAGGGTTTTTCTGTATAACAGTCCTGTCTGTCCTGGAGCTCAATTGTAGTTCTAGGCTGGCCTGGAACTCACAGAGATACGCCTGCCTCTGCCTCCCTGAATGCTGGGATAACAGGCATGAGCCACCTTGCCCTGCTCAAGAGGAGTTTTTAAGTTATAGTTTTAGGTTCCTCCAAAGTGACAAGTAATCTTTCTTCAAGACTTGGAACCCAGAAGATTTTAGGCTTAAGAGCGTTTCTGCTCTGTTCACTCACCCCAGGAAAAGTGACTTTGAAGGATCAGATTGTTGCTGGTTGTATAGGGAACCCTAGTTCCCAAGAAGTAACTTTCAACTGATCCTCCCCTGGGTCTGCAGCTCACATTTGTGTCAACTAGGTGGATTCAGCATCTTTAAGCCATTAGTTTAAATAAACATGACCATAGGCTTGTAATGTCTCATAGGCGTGTGGCTAAAAGCAAGAGTTTATCCTAGTTTTGGAAAAGTATTGGAATCCATTGCTATTCAATTGCTGTGAATTGCAGTGAATAATGCACAAAGGTATATTACTCAAGGAAAAGGCACAATGACCAAAAGCAGACAAAAGCAATCATTAGCAAAAACAGCCTCAAAAGATTTGTATACTGGAATTACCAGAGAGAAGATTTTTAAGTACCAGGAGAGAGCAAAAGGGAGAAAAAGTGTGTATAGAACTGGTATGTTTTTCTTGTCCATTGAATTTTAGATCCTTTAGATTCCTCCTACTAAGTAAATCTTATTTTTATCCCTAATTAATAGAATCATGTTTAATTTTTTATAAATTTCCCAAACTTGTGTCATGAGCATTTACTACTTACAGAGAAAAGCAAGAGTTGTTATAAGAGCTAAGTACTTTTTATTAAATCCTCTCCTCATTCCTGACAAATTCCCACTTAAAAAAAAAAAAAAAACCGCTGGTGAGAACAGAAAGTAAATGGGAATAGGAAAGTTTGCCTGACTGAAGTATATCTACTGCAAATGCTCGTTTCTTTCTCCTCCACAGACTGCCTCCTTAGTGAGGAAAAGCTAAGCTTCAAAGCTACGAAATGTGTGGTGGTCGCCTCATGTCCCACCCTGGGCCTGCATGCTGCACGTACTTCCCACAGTCCTCCTCCCTATCTCTCCTACTCTGAGCTCCTTTCTTCTCTAGTCCTCAGATTCTTGGCCTACACTATTTGTTATAAGGAAATAGACCTCACATTTTCTGGTATATTGGGATTAATGGTTCAGATTCTAATTTTTTCTAATCCTACAGATGGCTTCATATTCTTAATTAAAACAAACAAATAAACAAAACTGGGGCTGGAGAGATGGCCCAGAGACTAAGAGCACTGTCTCCTCTTCCAGAGGTTCTGAGTTCAATTCCCAGAAACCACATGGTGGCTCACAATCATCTACAATGAGATCTGGTGTCCTCTTGTGGGGTGCAGGCAGAGTAGTGTATGCATAGCAAATAAATAAATCTAAATTAAAAAAAAAAAGTAGCATGCTCATCTCTTTTCTTCAGATAATGGGCTCTTTTCTTTTCCAACTTACAGAACTACTCGGAACCTGCATAGTCACCTTCACGAAGCCCCACTGACCCGGAAGCACTTTCAAGTCACTGGCTATGGCATAGTAAGTAAGAAGCTGTAGTGTGAATAGGGTGTATGGAAAAAAATTGTGAGGCTTGGTTCAGGGCCATATAATAAGACACATCTTCCCAGAATTCTAGATGTTCTAAGAGAATTTGGAGGCTGGATGTAGATGAGTCTCCTTTTTGTTGTTATTTTGTTTTTTGAGATATTATCTCACTGTGTAACCTTGGCTGGCCTGGAAACGTGCTGTGTAGACCAGGCTGGCCTCAAACTCACAGAGATCCACCTGCCTCCGTCTCCCAAGTGCTGGAATTAGAGCTGTGTGCCATCATGCCTGGCCTGCACATAAACTTCTTTAACATTCAGAACCATTTAACTTGGCTTCCTATGAGAAAAACAGCCTATGAATCTATTTTGTCTCTCTCCCTCTTGCAAAGTAACTATGTACTTTATATTGTCTAATACCTAATAAATGTCAGATATGAATACTATGTGGATCTCTTAAATTTCACACTGGAAGGCTGGCAAGATGGCTCAGTAGGTAAAGGACTAGCCATGCAAGTGTGGTGAGCTGAGTTCAGTCTCTGGAGCCCACATGAAGGTGGAAGGAGAGAGCCAACCCCATAAGATTACTCTTTGATGTCCACATGTGTCCTTTCTCTCCCAGTCATGTGTGCATGCACACAATGATAATAATTGGATAAACAAAAAGCCAAAGACCTGGGCGAACTTACCTTCTTCCAGATCCCAAATTCTGACTGGTTTTATTTTATTGGTCTTTCCCCTATCTCTCAGAGGGATAAGCTCGTGTTAACAAAGCCTTGTATTTACTTACAGAATAAGAGCTCTGTGGGAGCTTGTGTCCTGAGAGTAACTGAAGCAAAGCTGTGTTGAAAACTGTTGGGACCTGCTCATCCCTCTCTCTTCTGAGGCCTTTGGGGCATCATTAAAGAGTGGATTCCATAAAGTGAATTCCCTAAACTTCTGTTTCCTGGGCCCCCATTCTACTAAAGCCAGGACTCTGAATTTTCATCTGTTTTCCCATGGGACTCTCCTAAGGAGAATTAAACACAACTACCTTAATTTCCAGGTGTGGTATCTAGGTCAGATCTACCTGGCTTAGGTGAGAGTATCCAAATGTGCAAAATAACAAAGACAAACAGCTTAGAGTAAGGTCTTGAGTATGATTTAAAGGCAAAACCAGCTGTCTAAACTTAGTCCTCTGGTCCTCTAAAGTTAGCAGTTAGACTTCTCACTTTCAGATTTATACCCTGTCTTTTTGTGGTAGGGAGTTCCCAGTTAATGTCACTGTCTTGGGCTACTTCTATGACCTTCTTGTTCCCTTTCCTACAACAATCGTTGAGGTCGATTTAACCTTTGATGCATGGCAGCATTTGAAAGGGTGGCCATTTTCTTTTTAACTCTTTGTCCTTAACATCACCTGACTTTTGTAAATTTTTTTTCTTGGTTTATGTGGCAGAATGGGACAGGGGACTCAAATGATTTCTGGCGGATTGAAGTTGTAAATAGAAAATTTGGGAACCGGATCAAGGTACTGAGAAGTCGAATTCGCCTCATCCATTTGGTCACAGGTTGTGTCCTTGGATCTTCAGGAAAGATTCTGCCCAGGTGGTAAGTCTCTGGGGTTCTGATATTTTGATCTAGCTCACCTTTTCTTTTCACACTGTAAGTGGTATACCAGAAGCTTTGATTACTCAGCAGTTAATGCTCACTTCACTTTGATTTACTTAGTAGTACATGGAAGAAGAAAAGGCATCAGGAATATTACAGTGCATAGAACTCCAGAATAGCTTTGTATTTTATGTGTTTTGATAGTTGAACATTTGCCTGCCTGCCTTGAGGTTAAAACTCTAAGCCTTTGTCTCCTTGTATAGTAGAAATGATGTATACTAAGCTACTGTTAGGATAGTGGATTCTGAAAGTGAGGTTAAAAGAATAATGGGCACTGACTTATAAGAAAAGAAGTCCCACAGATGTAAGAGCAGTGGACATTACTATACTTGGGGGCATTCCAAATCTTCTGGGACATCTGTGACTGTTTTTCTGGCAGGGGCTGGGAGCAGTTGGAAGTTACTTGCACTCCGTACCAAAAAGAAACTGCTAACTCCATTTGGAATATAGAAGACCATATTAATCCCAAACGTGAGTTAAGGCCACTGTTATGCTGGCTCTGAAGGGAGAAACCCACTAAACTCTTTGCTTAGGAGCACAAACCTTCATAGACTCTGTGATTATGTTTTATTTTTATGTTTATGTTTTATTTTTGCTTTCTTCCCTCCCACCCCCCCCCCTTGCTGTCTACCTAAGTGTTGTCTCTTTAGACACTGCTAGGTCCTTTTTTATTCTTGTCCATTTCCTTTTTAAATTCCTTATTCAGAAGTGACACATGACTTCCTACAAGGCCATTTCAGGCTTCCATCCCCCGTCCCAGGTTGTCTTCCTGTACCACAAGAGACTCCATACCATAAATGCTTGTTCCAGATTGGTCAGTTAGCCTGCGTCGAGTACCTCCTCTCCCTACAACCAACCAGACTTCACAGAAGACCACAGCCACACTGATCCCAAATCTCTGCTACCAGGCTCCTTTGACATTCCCACTTCACTGTCAGCTTCAAGTCAGTCTTTGTATTCATTTTCTCCCACCCCATCCCAGCTTGTGTTTGATTTCTCCATACTTGTATTCCATTCTTCTTAGTACCTGATATAGACAAATAGTGGGTTAACTTGTTGAACAATTCTTAAGTATGTCAGGAACCACATGGGCCCTGTGGATGTATTGGTGAACGAGACAAATTTGGTTCCTGGTTCCATACTTACAGGAAGCCAGCATCTGGTCCAATGCCACAGTGATGGGTGATGGGATCATGAACTGTCAGAGCACCGACGAGGCCTTGTCTGTTTCCTCTATAGCCTTCAGATTACCTAATGAGTGCTTAACATAAGATCAATAAGTCACCCTCCTGAGGCACTGCTCTCACTTCCACTTTATAGGAAGACTGCACTGGGCTCTGGCAGGGTGTGGGTGCTGAGGACACACTGTGAGAACAACGTGGCGAAGCCTTTCTCTTGTCATTTTCCTCCTAGTGCCAAACATCAGCCTGGATGTGCTGCAGCCTAGTTTTCCTGAGATTCTGCTGGAGTCCCACATGGTCATGATCCGGGTACTGTGGGCCCTTTTTATTCCTTCTAAATGGAAACCTAAAGCTCTTAGAGGAGTTCATGGGCACCCTTAGATTTAGATCACAGAGCAGTAGCCATGGAGTAGATCTCTCCCCCTTGTGGAGGATGTTGAAGGTGTTTCAGCCACTGGTTTACTATATTTTTCATAAGCATTTCCAGTATCACAGGATGTGGTGGTGATTTGATGAGAATAAGGACAACAATGATTCTTTTTGTGGTTTTATTTCTATTACTATGGCAAACACCCTAATAAAACTTTGTCTTAGTCAGGGTTTTATTGCTGTGAAGAGACACCATGATCATGACAACAAGGAAAACATTTAACTGGGGCTGATTTACAGGTTCAGAGGTTTAGTCCATTATTATCATGGTGGGAAGCTTGGCAGTGTGCAGACAAACATGGTGCTGGAGGAGGAGCCAAGAGTTCTACATCTGAATTGGCAGGCAGCAGGAAGAGCAAGTGACACTGGACCTGGCTTGAACATCTGAAACCTCAAAGTCTACCCCCCACCCCCGGAACACACTTCCTGCATCCAGGCCACACCTAATCTAACGAAGCCATGCCTCCTAGTAGTACCACTCCCTATAAGCCTGAAAATGGAGGGCATTTTCATTCAAACCACCACAAACAATTTAGGGGAGAGGAGGATCTATTTAGCTTACCATTCCCTAGGTCTGTCATTGAGGGAAGTCAAGGGGTAGAGTCATGAAAGACCTGCTTGCTGTTTCACACAGCATTACTTCTGGCTATGGCGTGCACTTCATAGCCGAAGTACAGAAAGAACCATAGAGCCTAGCTCTCTATACTCAATTAGCTTTCTTAGATAGTTCGGGACCACTGCCTCAGAATGGGACCACCCATGGTGAACTGAGCCCTCCTCCATCAATTCATAATCAAGGTACTCTCCTACAGACATACCCACAGACCAGCAAGAACTAGATAATTAGGTTGAGGCTCTCTTCCAGGATGCTTATCAGTTGTAGCAGTTGACAGTTGAAGCTAACTAGCACACCAGTGAACATTTATGTAGCTCCCACTACTCTGAGCACGGTATATGTATTAACTATTTGGTATATTTAGCTATATTAACCATTTGTTAGTCATTTAATATTATAATCCTGTGAAGGTTATTGTAATTCCCACTTTACAGACCAGGTGGTATTAAGGAGCTTTTTCAAGGGCACACAGCTTCTGTGTAAAGTCTATCCAGTCTTCAAAGATAGGCTAGTAGGTTTTCAGGGTCACTGTCAGTCACCATGACACTCCTAATTCTGAGTGGCAATGCCCTTGAAAAGCCACACATTGCATCTCATGAAATTAGGACTAGTTAGAATGAAAGCTACCTTGAATGTGTTTATATACATTTTTTTTTTTCCCAGTTTTTCAAGACAGTGTTTCTTCATATAGCCTTGGCTGTCCTGGAACTCTCCCTATAGGCCAGGCTGGACTCAGACTCACAGAGATCCATCCACCTCTGCCTCCTGAGTGCTGGGATTAAAAGCCTGCGCCACCACTGCCCAGCACATCATACAGTCTTAACCATGAGCCCATTCCTCTTCCTGGGCTGAGCAACTTAGGAGATATGGCTGATTCTTGTTTAAGGGTTCCTGAGACTCATTGTTTGCTCCCTGTTGTTAGTAGCTGGCAGCAATCACAGCATCAAACATCTCAAGTAAGTTGAGAGAGGAAATCTTTAAATGGGGAAGATTTTGCCCCTCGATGGAGATTTGCCTGTGTAAATGGGGACAACATTCCTGCAGTTGGTATCTGGTAGAAGAACCCCTTGCTCTAGTGTGGGATCCCAAGTCCTACAGAAATGATGTTTAGGCCGCAGTGCCGCAGACCACAGAGGTAGCTAGCTGTCAGCCACACACAGAGCTGCAGGGAGCTGTGGCAGTTGTTACCGTTCCCCTCTGAGCCACTGTCAAGCATACTTACCTGAAAGTGATTCTCTAAGCCGTCCTTAAAAACAGAGTTGACTTACTTCATCAGATTAAACTTTCAAAATCCAGGTTTTTGTCAGTTTTGCATATTGGAAGGTGATAAGTTGACATTAAACAATCTCTGGGTCACTTCTTCTCTGACTCTGGGCTTGTAGCTGTCACTGTGGCCTGATGACATAGCTCTTTTGAATATGTGTCTGTCACTCAGAGTGTCAGTCTGGGTCTGAGTAGAATTTTAAGACTGAAATTGTTTTGCTAAAAGGTAAAGACAAAGGGGTGTGTAAGAGCTCTCAGCCTACCAGAATTATACAGAAGAGACGGTGAATCCAGACTATTGACATGCAGATATTGGTGTGAGTGTTGTCTCTGTATCTGTCTATGAGTTGAGACCTGAGTGGAGAAAGCTCGTGGCCTGGCAAAGTGAGGTGGAATGAAGATTTAGATTTAGCACACTCAAGCATGAGAGAGAGAGAGAGAGAGAGAGAGAGAGAGAGAGAGAGAGAGAGCGCACACACGAACACACCCTGTTAGGTAAGGATCTGCCTCCTTTCATTTCTTGATTTGAAGGGATGCTGGACTTACTCTAAGTTGGGTGTAGTGACAGAATTCCTAGGACCTGCTAAATGCCTGATTTTGGATTGAGCTGAATTGGTTTTAAGGGATTGTTTTCCCTCATCAATTATTCCCAGGACCAGAAAAGTCCATTCCTCACTCCAAGGCCCTTTGGATAGACATAATGATTGTGGTGGTTTGAATAAGAATGGCCCCCATAGACTCATATATTTGAACTTTTAGTCACCAGAGAGTGCTATTTGAAAGGATTAGGAGATCTGGTCTTGTTAGAAGTATGTCACTATGGGGGTGGGCTTTGAGACTTTATTTATTTATTTGTTTATTATTTTTGGCTTTTTGAGACAAGGTTTCTCTGTGTAGCCCTGGCTGTCCTGGAACTCACTCTATAAACCAAGCTGGCCTCAGACTCAGAGATCCTCCTGCCCCTGCCTCCTGAGTACTGGGATTAAAGGTGTGCACCACATCCCGATGGCTTAAGGGCTTTAAAAGCCCATGCCAGGCCCAGGTGTGCTCCATCCTTCTCTGTCTGTCTGTCTGTCTGTCTGTCTGTCTGTCTGTCTCAGCCTTCAGATGAGGATGTAGCTCTCAGCTACTGCTCCAGTGCCATGCATGCTGCCATGCTCCCTGCCATGATAAGAATGGACTAAACCCCTGCAACTGCCAGCAAGCCCCCAGTTAAATGCTTTCTTTTATAAGAGTTGCTGCGCTCGTGGTGTCTTTTCACAGCAATAGAACAGTAAATAGGACAAGTGATTCAGGGGATGTTCAGCTCGTTCTTTGGGGATATACATGCACACAGATACACACGCATGTACACACACACACTCCTCCCAGTGGCACTTTTTTCTTTTTTTTATTTGTTTATTACAATTTATTCACTTTGTATCCCAGCTATAGCCCTCCCAATCCCTCCTTATCCCCTCCCAATCCTGCCCTCCCTCCCTCTTCTCCCCCTATGCCCCTCCTCCCTCCACTGAGAGGGGAGGTCCTCCTCCTCTTCCATCTGACCCTAGCCTATCCGGTCTCATCAGGACTGTCTGCAATGTCTTCCTCTGTGGCCTGGAAAGGCTCCCCTCTCCCCCTCCCACCTCAGGGGGTGGTGATCAAAGAGCTATCCACTGAGTTCATGTCAGAGACAGCCTCTGTTCCCCTTATTAGGGAGCCCATTCCAATGGCATTTTTTAAGTGCAACCCATTGCCTTACTGAGACTTACAAACTAAACTACACTCAACTCCTTGCTTTGTTGAATTAGTCAGGCTCCTTGGTAGTAATAAATAAAACCTTCTGGATCATTCTTGAATAAACTAGTAGCTCTCAGTTAAGGGTAGTTTTGCCTCTCTGGGAATATCTAACAATATTTGAAGACATTTTTGATAGCAGAACTGAAGAATGGCTCATGAGGGCTCTGCTGACCTTCCAAGGTATAGATACCAAGTGCAAAACACAGGACAGCCCCACAACAAAGTTTCCAGCCCAAAATGTCAGTAGTGCCAAGGCTGTGTAACCTGACCTACACAGCAGCTAACTCCTCTTCCTAGTTTGTGCTGCCGACAAGGACAGCACAAAGAGCTCAGGCCTGGGAGCTGGTATCCAGGATCCTAGCTCTGTTCTTTCCTGTTTTAGTTAAGGCCAGGTTTTGCCTTGTGGGACAAATTCCTGCATATTCTTGCCTAGGTTCAAGTTCTTCTGAGTAAATTGGGTACTAGAAATTATTTCTCTCCTCAATAAGAGATACATATTCTTATTGAGGGGAAAACAAAATTCTTCACCTCACACAGGTATTCATACAGCTCATAAACAGTTATATTACATGGCTATCCTATTAAAATGTTACAGAGGGCATTTAGAAAACTAACAATATAAAAAGCTCCTCCTAGTGAAGGGCTAATGGAAAGCTGTTGAAACAGTAGGCTAAGGTAACCTTTGCTGAGTCTGTGGTCTTGTGTCTGAAATTAAGTACTGATTTCACCCACCCACACCTTCTCAACACTGCTCTTAGCCAAGTGGGCTGTCGTTGGGAGAGTGGAGGCTTGTTTGTTTGAAGAGTTAAGGCAATTATTACAGGTAGGTGGACAACAACTGCAAATGGGAGCCTGATTTGTTCTTTGCCGTGGAAGGGGAATCATCTGGGTTTCCCTTGGCTGGAAATCAGATCATTATGCCTCATGTTTATATTACCTCGTTAGACCTCTTTCTTGACTAGCTTTTCTCTGCTGCCTTCTTACAGGGAAACAATGGCCTCAAACCCAAGGACAATGAGTTCACATCCAAACCCTGGCACTGGCCTATCAATTATCAGGTAGGGCTCCTCCAGGAAGTAGCACAAAGAATGAGACTTAAAGCTGTGGGGCTGGAGTATGTGTGGCAAGGGGAAGCCTCTCCTGGGGGTACTGGCTAGAAAAGGGGCTCTGTTTGCTACCTGATTCTGATTCCCACTTCCTAGAGAGTTCGTGTGTATTCTGAGTCTCCTGGCCAGGTTTCTTGTCTGTGAAAGATGTATAATATGTATAATCTTCCTTCCCCTTGAATGGGGGTGGCTGGGCATGAGATGAACCTTGATCAGCAGGGTGTCCTTTGCTCCACAGGGCCTGCGCTTCTCAGGGGCCAATGACACGGACTTCCGAGTCTATCTGCTTGGCAACCCTGTGAGTATCCCAGTTCTGAGTGCTTAGGCCCAAGCACCTGCCGGTAGAAGCTGGTGTTCTCTCATCCCCAGTTCTTCCTCTGTACAGGTGGTCTGGTGGCTGAATCTGGTGAGCATTGTCCTCTACCTCCTTTCGGGGAGCACCATTGCCATCGCTCTGAAGAGAGGGGTACAGCTGCCTGCGGAGTTGGAAGGTCAGGGCCCTTGGGCTTTTCCTGCCCTGTCCTTTTAGTTGGCTTGGGCCTGCACGCTGGGGAGGGGCTGCCTGCTGTGGGCTTTCCCTTACCTTCCCCACTTACACACACACCTTCTCCTTTGCTTTGAAAGCCCATTGTCAAATGGTACCTTACACTGGGCTCAACATTTTGCCTCTTTCCAGTAACCCTATAGCAGTGTCATCACCCCTTTTTATGTATTAGGAAACCAGACACAGTGAAACAATGAGCTTGTCACAAGGCATGTAGCCAATGGTCATATACTGAGGCTCAAACCCCAGAAGTCTGCCTTCTGGGGCTTCACTGTTATACTCTAGCCAGAGAAGTCCCCCTTTCCTCATCTGCCCCCTTTGTTGAATGACCCTGTCCTCTAATGGGGATAGAGAGGCAGCTCCAGACCAAGGAAGTGGTTGCCCTCTTGGTTACCTTAGCTGCTGGGCATGGAGAACATCTAGACACCTCACAATCCCTTCTACCCTTGCCAGCTCCCTGTCTGAAGAGTCTTTAGCTCCAGACACTTCCACCCAGCCTCCTTTCTGACCTTGCTGCTGGGAAATGTCTCTGACAACAAAGAGGTGGGAAGTAGAGGCAGAGAAGACATCTTAATGTGGGTGTGTGTCTCCTGCCAGAAGCCCACATCAAGCCCCTGTTAGCATTTATGCCAATCTGGGTACTGACCAGGGACTCTGGAGTCCTCTCTCATTAGTTCCCATGGGATCTGAGTAGTCCAAGTAAGGAAAAGAAGGCCTAGTGAGATGGCGAGACCTAACAAGACAGGGTAGAGCTGGGCTGGAGCCCAGGCTCTGCCTCCTCATTGGGCTGTGCTGATTGGGCTGCACAGGGCTGACCAGGGTGCTGCTGCGAGGAGGCGGCCAGCTGCTGCTGGGCTGGATGCTCCATTACTTCCCTTTCTTCCTGATGGGCCGGATCCTCTATTTCCACCACTACTTCCCAGCCATGCTCTTTTCCAGCATGTTGACAGGTCAGCACTGCTGCCAATCTGCCTTGGGGAGATAACGCAGTGGGAGGCAAGGTGGGAAAGGAGGATGGGGCTGCCCTGAGAAACTGGTTTGAGAGTAGACCTCTGCTCTCTACTGTGATGCCTCTTTCCTGTGGGATCGCTAGGGGTTGTCCTGATAGCCTGGTGCAGGTCTCCTGCTCTCCACAGGTGTCCTATGGGATACCCTCCTGCGGCTCTGTGCCTGGGGCTTGGCCTCTTTTCCCCTGGGTAGCAGAATACATGTGGTGGGAATCCTGAGCCTGCTTCTGGCAGCTGCCTACAGGTATGTGTCCCCTTCCATGACCCTCCAGCTTGAGCTTGCACTACATTTAAGAATCCCTAGTGTTCTCAAGGTCTTCTCATGCCTGGGCCATGTCCCTGGTGGTTCTGAATCAGTTGGGCCCAGGTGTCCCTAATGTGTATTCAGGTAGGAACAGCAAGGGCCTCACTCAACTTTCTCCTTGCTAGTAGTTCCTAGCTTTGATACCACCCACACCTAGCAGGGTAGCCCATTTTAGTTACAGTGGCTCCTTGCTAAAACAGTTGTCAATGGGGTAAAAGGAGGACGGGAAGCTGGGGAGAGAGGAGTGTGACTCAAAATCTCTGGAAAGACACTGATATTTGTAAAGTCTTCCTTTTTCTGCCTTCTGGCAAGTCTCAGAGCCCCATTCAAGAGTCCTTGGCCATTGTGGTGGGGCCTGTGGCCCATAAGCACATGCCTGCTGAAAAGGGTTAAGTTTATATATTGGCAAATACTCTGGGCCACACATCCCATGGCCTCCTCAAAGTCTCCTAAAAGAATCCTTTGTTAGGCCTATTGTGGAAAGCCCTTCTCTTCCTGGTCATTTAGTCAGTAATGTCACAGTAGACTTAGATGGATGGATAAATGGATGGACAGACTGGGTTATGTTGGTGGAGCCTTTGATGGGCCCCAGGAGGGGAAGTAGCAACTGCTCCTTGATATAGTTCTGGGATGCTGACCACCTTTCTCTCACTCTCATAGCTTCTACCTCTTCCACCCTCTGGCTTATGGGATGGTTGGTCCCCTAGCCCAGGAACCTGAGAGTCCAATGGCAGGACTAAAGTGGCTGGAATCATGGGACTTTTGAGGCCACTGTCAGGACCCCAGCCTGGATCCGGGTATTGTCCAGGGACACCCAGCTATGAAGCCAGATCCTGGACCCTTCCAACTTCAAGGGAGCTGCCTGAGGAGCCCAATGCATTCTGCTGCCCCCAGGACTAAACTCTGGGAAACAGACCTGGATTTAATGCAACACTAAAAAGAGCCACAACCCTGTGTACAGCACCTACACAGTGCACTTGACCTACAGCACTTCTTGGTGCCAGTTCCCTCTCCTGTGAAACACAAGCAAAGTAGGTGTGAGTGTGGAAGGGCACATGTGTGCAATACCCTTGGAGTGTAGACCACGTAACTGTGGCAGCCAACTTTCATAAATTCCAAGAAATGGTCCAAGGTTAACAGGATATTCTCTGGTATCTTTTCACACTGGATTTGTTTTCATTTAGGTTCATAAGATCATAAGAAAATGTCTGATCTCCAGGAGGGCTGAGAGTGCTGTCCTACCCCTCATGGCGTTACAGAGGCGCAACAGATGGACTGTCAAACTCACCCTTGTTCCACTAGGCTAGCAGAGCACCCAGGCTTTCGGGCTGGCCCTCTGATACTGCCCCCGATGTCTCCTGTAGATACAGTCCTACCTGTTGTGTGTACAGTGTGTACACTGGGTTCCAGGGCACAAGCTGGCAGAGAATTTGCCAGTCTGTGGCTGGCCGCCTTTAGATTTTTGGGTCCCTATTCTGTGAACTGGGTGGGTGGAACCCACATCTTGTCTGCTATGTGCCTAGAGTCTGACTCTCACTGTCCATCCCTTTTTCTCTACATCTGCCTGGCCCTGATGACAGAGCCCTGCTGGCTGCAGCTGAATCAAAGCAAAGATCTGTGGGGCTGAGCATCTGCTGAGATGCTGGGAGAAGGGACACTCGACCTGTTTGGGCTCCTGTCCCTGTTCTTTGCCTGGCATCCCTGTTCTCACATTTCCAGACCTCCCTGATAATACCCTCTTTTGCTTTGTTGTCATTTCCCTTCCTTTTTGGCACTGCCTTATTATGTCTTTTTTTTTTTTTTTACAAAGACCCAGAGCACCTGAAAACGCATGATAGCTTCTACTATCCATCACTTTAAGCTCAGAACTGTTCCTTCCATCTCCTTACCCAAAGGGAGTAAGAAAATTTGGTCAGAACCAAACCAACTGAAGTCTGACCCTTTAGTCTGCCTTCTTTCTTTCAGTTCAGAACAAAATATTTATTTGATCCCAAAAGATTTTGATATGTCAGGGTTTAATGATGAATTTGCCACACTCCATCTTCCCTCCACCGTAGCTCTCAGCGACTCTGACAGGGTCAGACCTCTAAAGCATCTTCAGGAGGTGGTTGCCACGGAGACTGGAAATTAGTCTCGGGGACAGTCTGTGCTACCTACAGAGTGGTGGAGAGGAAAGCTTCTGGGCCATGCTTGGATGTTCAGCTGGAGCATCATTAATGTTAGTAGAGGAAATGTAGTCCTGTCAAGAGGAAGGCAGGGTGGCTAATTAGATCTGAGGCCCACTGACCATCCTCTCCCATGGCTGCAGCCCTTTTGACTTTTACCCCCTTCCCCCAGCAGGAAGTGTGGCTTGTGTACAGTCTGAGTGCCCACTTAATTGCATTTATGGCAGGGACTGGGGAGTTCTGCTCCCATTGCCCTTCCTGACCCTTGCTTTCAGGCCCAGGCAAAGCTGGTTTCTTCTGAACACAGTAGGGTACCATCTTGGCAGATTTTCCTGGAGAAAGGGGATGTAGGAATGTGTACTTGGCTCTTAACAAGGTGGCCCATGGGACATCTAACAGGTGGCTGAATTTTTGTTTTGTTTTTTTCTTTTGATTTTTTGAGACAGGGTTTCTCTGTGTAGCCTTGGCTCTCCTGGACTCACTTTGTAGACCAGGCTGATCTGGAGTTCACAAAGATCCACCTGCCTCTGCCTCCCTGAGTGTTGGGATTACAGGCACACCACATCCAGCTGATTTTTTTCTTGTGCCTTATTTCTGGAGGCACTCGTTAGAGGGAAGGAATCTTAGAGTAACCAGGGGCCAGTGTTCGAGAGCCAGAGTATGTAGGAGAGTTCAGCGGGCTCCTACGTGCTCTCCCCCAATGTCACCCTGAAGATAGAAAGGGTCTCTTCTTATTTCCAAGTATGGGATGAAGGGTGCTCCCAACTCACTCCCTCTTCTTCCATACCCAAACTGGAAGATACTTCAATGGGAAAAGGCCATTTGTATCACTAAGCACTTGGGTTCTATTTGGAAGATGGAGGAGCACTGGGTGCTGCTTTGCATGTGGGCTGCAGCCCTCAGAAACTGACAGAGATGTGGTACATCTCACATGGCTGGTACAGAGGAAGATGCACCAGGCAGCCTAACGCAGCCAGTGTCTTGACTCACTACACTTTGTTTTTTTAAGTTCCAGGAATAATCAGAGACCATTACTTTTGTAATAAATAGCTCTTGTTTTCAACACTACATTGTTCTTGTGCTTAATTGGATCTGACTTGTCCTTGAGAAAAATGTTTGGATGGCGAAAACCAATATGGTATCTCATGGCTGGGGCCATTCTCATTCCAGCTGAGGCTCTGGCCAGGCAGAGCCTAATGCCAGGGGAATGTGGGCCTTCCCAAGCATTTGTTTACTTAAGAGATAGTGGCTGTTGTTTCTATTCCTTAGGCCAAAACCAGTAAGAACCTGAGCCTACATTTTCTTGTTTAACTTTCCCAGACAGTATAGAAGGAAACAAGGGAACCATCCCCACTCTCCACCCAATGCTGAGAGAGCCATGTAGCCCAGCATGGTCCCAAATTTCCATTCCAGTTAACAGAGGGCTCCATCCTGGCATGGTCTTCTGTCAAGGGTGCCAGCTATAAAGGATCCACCCTGTCTACAGGGCATGGTCCTTAAAACCTGACTGGGATGATGCGGAAATCATCCAGACACACACAGAGAGGAAAGCTGGGATCAGGTGGGACATGTGAGCTATGATGGAGACGCACAGCTACTTGCCTGGAAGCTCTGTGTTTATTGTATACAGCGTGGAAAGGAGTTAGCCAGTCTCAGCCAGAGGTCTCTGTAAGGGAGCAGTTTCTGGCTGCTGGAAGAGACATCCTGAAGGAGGAAGCTGGAGTTCCTGTTTCTGTACATTCTGTCAACATTCCCACAGGGACCAGAGGAAGGCTTTGCCAATTGCATGGGTCTGAGGCATTGAGGTCCCTTTTGATAAGACACATTCATTTAAGGCTTCATCTGCTCCTTGCATTCATTCATTCGGGGCTTTTTCCATGCCCCACAGGATGTACGGAAGGTGGCTGCTGACTTAGCATTGGATTAAAGGGGCAAAGAAATTAGTGCTTCTGTGAACTGAGTCTTCTGTACTACCTTGTAACCCCTCTAAGGACCATAAGGCAAGGAGGCAGGCTGGGGAGGCAGACAGGTCATTACCATCACTCTGGAGGTAGAAGATGCCAGGCGCAGGCAAGTCAGAAAGGGACCACATTATCTGTGATTGCCAACAGCTTAGTAAACATGTTTTGTTTTGTTTGTTTTGGTTTTTTTGTCTTTTTGAGTTTGAGGGTGGGTTGGTTGGTTTGTTTTTTTGTGATTTTTGTTTGGTTGGTTTATTTTTTGAGATTACTTGTTTATTTCTTTTTCAAGACAGGGTTTCTCAGTGCAGTACTAGCTGTCCTGGAACTCACTCTGTAGACCAGGCTGGACTCAAATTCAGAGATCAGCCTGCCTCCGCCTCCAGAGTACAGGGCTAGAGGTGTGTGCTAACCTCTGGCCTGTTAACATCATTTTGATACATGTGACATTTTGTATCCCTGAAAACAATGTTCCTGTCTCCATTGTGCCTATGAGAGATTATATTACTTACCTAACAACCCACCATTAGAAAATCATAGGGTGGAACTTGGTGCAAAGGAGGGTTTTTGGTGTTCCTCTAGCTCCAGCCTCCTTCTGGGCTGGAAGCGCCTGCCTGGAGTAGCCTGGTGGCCCTGGACACTGAGATGAGGCTGGGGCGCAGCTGGAAAGTGGTGTAGTTCAGCCTGATGTCCATTCTGCATAGTGCATTCATAGCTCAGCTAGGGCAGCAGGCTTTCTGGGTTCCCCCAGGGGTATGCAAACCAGTAGAGGTAAATATTTAATAACAGGTTTTCTATGGGGGCAAAACTAAACCCTCGTTTGTAGCATTTGCCAATGTCCATGGTGCAGACACTTCCTGTGTGGTTTGATTCAAGCTACTAACTTGATGTCACCAAATGAGAAGCTGAGAACAGATTCATAGTCAGCGCTAACGCTGTATAAGCTGGCCACAGCACACTCTGACTCAGACCTTGGCTCAGTCTGAACTATGGACCTGGCTCTTGGTTGTGGTCTATTAATTTGTGGGAGGCCTTGGAGAAAGTGAGCCAGATTATCAGACCTGAGGTCAAACTCTGGCCCCTCCATTTTGTTTTTTTATTTGTTTGTTTTTAACTCTGTGACTGGGCCAGCTAACTTCCTTGCCTCCCGTTTCCTCACCTCTTATGATGAGAGTATAATAAAGAGCATATCCTGCACAGGGCTGTTAGGAGGATACAGCTCATGGTCACAGTGCCTGGACATGTTAACGATACATTGACAGTCCTCACTAGAGAACACTTGAATTGTTCTAGAATTTTAGCCTTCTGCATGGCCCATAGGGAAGAGAGAACCTCTCTGGCCCCTCAAAACCACCGGTGTTTGGGGCACCTCACCGTAACTATGCTAGATCCTCAGGCCTTTCCCCAAGGGGAGCAGAGATTGGAGCACACAATGTCCTGTCACCTCTGGCTCTGGGACGACAAAGAGGAGTTGTGGGTTTGGGTATTGGTTGCTCCACATAGGGCATAAGAGTCCATTACTCCCATGAACCCTTCAGACCTTGGCTGCTGTCAAGAGAAGAGACAAGAAGGGTCCTGAGTGAGGACTTCCAAGGAAGTACAAGTGGAGTAGAGTAGAGGGTGCAGACCAGCAAGGTCGACGGCAGAAGGCGTAGACGACCTTTTGTGCTCTTGCTTGAGGTCTTCAGAACTCATTAGGACACAGGCCTTTTGCCAGACTGCTCCAAAGTGTTTACTCTCCCGCTCCAGTCCAGGGACTCAGAGATACACAGAGAGATGGAGAAGAGTAGAACAGGTTGTGCCCAAACATCACACAGGAGAGGGTGAGTAGATGCTTTCATAGAGCAGGATAGAAGTTCTATCTGCAGAAGTTCCAGAAGACACGAACTGCGCACCCCACATCAAGCATGGGGCTGCCCACAGGGCCACAGTCTCTTCATAACTGAAGATCAGGGACACTGATTTGTACCCATACAACAAAGGACTCTGGCGGCCATGCTGCTCAAACCCTTAACAGTTTGAGGAAACAGAGGAGACTCAAAAACAGTGAAAGATGAAGGAAGCGTGTTCTCCAGTGCCTGAGCCACTGCAGCTGGGCTGGGGCCAAAGAACTCCCCTTCCTGAAGGAGAGCGATCAAGCGGCACATTCTGAATAGCAGCATGTGACTCACCTGAACTACTTGTAGAAAACAGTATTTTATGTGTCTTCCTTAGTCACTCCAACTAAGTTTTTGAGACAGTCTCACTGAACCTGGAGCCCACTGAACTGGCTTGCTAGCCCCAGAAATCCTACAGTTTTCTGCCTTCCCAGTGCTAATATTCCAGTCACCTGGCCTTTTCCCTTTTGAGACAGGGGTTCTCTGTGTAGCTCTGCTGTCCTAGAACTCACTAGGTAGAACAGGCTGGTCTGGAACTCACAAAGATCCTCCTGCCTCTGCCTCCCAAGTGCTGGGATTAGAGGTACCACCACACCTGGATGTTTTGTTTATTTGCTTTTGTTTGTTTTCTTTTTGAGTGCTGTGGATTGAGCCCAGGTCCCCATACTCAATCTAAGAGCAAAGGGCAAGGATGCCCACAGAATCATCTCCCTAGCCCCTGGTTTCTTTGTTTTTGTTTTGGAGGGTTATAGAGGTTCTTTTGCTTGGGGTTTTTGTCACCATTTCAGTAGATGGTGAGATGGCAGAACTTGATTTTAACTCCAAGTATGTGTAGGTAATACATTACTAGTTACTGTTCTGGGGTACCTGGGGCGGGGGTTGGAGAGGGGCATTCATTCTGATCCAGCAGGCCTGAGACTGAAGTCCACACTTGGCTCAAAAGGGCTGTGGTTTGGCCTCCAGCCCCTTAAACCGAGAGCTTTGGTAGGCTCAAAGTTGTGCCACGTGCCCCAGTCAGACCCAGGGCTTGAGCAAAGGACAGACAGACCAGTTTGGTGACGTGGGTCCCCCTAGCTGAACTCTAGGAAAGACAGCAGTCAGAGATTGTGAGCAAAGACCATGAGCACAGGAGATGGCAAGCCCAAGAGTTTTCTGGTAGAGAGGTGGGACCTTGAACTTTGGGCCTCCGGGCTCTTCAGTAAAAATATGAAGTGGTTATTTACTTATTACGGGAGAGGAAATGGGGCAACTTATGTAGCTCAGGGTGGCTTAACCCTCTCAATTTTCGGCTTCTAATTCTGAGATTATAGGTTTGTGCCACAAGCCAGCCCAGATAAGTAGTCACATCACTAGTTTTCAAGAGTGAAACAAGCCGAGAGGCTTGGCAATTTCTGTAAGGCTCTGAAGCCTGGACATTTCCCAGACCTCGGGTAGTCCCTGTCTAAGGCGGGCGCAGAGGGAGCGCTCAAACCTCCCCGGGCAGGAGCGAGTGGGAGCCACCGTAGCTTTAAAGGGCGGTTCTCTGTGAGCTTCAGGGCTCGCAGGGCGCAGCAGCCCGAGAGGGGTCCCCGGAAGCGCCCTGGGCCAAGCTGGCGGTGTGCATCCTCTGGGCTGGACCAGCAAAGGCGCAGTTGCTGGGCCCCGCCCAACTAAGGCACCGGGCGGGGAGGGGGGCTCTCCCTTGTCTCCGCGGAGATGGCGCTGCACGTGCGGTGAGGACGCCCACGCCCCGAGGGTCCCATCCCTGCGCCCCGCGTTTCTCCAGGGAGAGAGAACATGGAGCGCCCAGAACCAGAGCTGATCCGGCAGAGCTGGCTGGCGGTGAGCCGCAGCCCTGTGGAGCACGGCACTGTCCTGTTCGCCAGGTGAGAGCTGCGGGGGGCACTGGGGTGCAAGTGGAGGGGTGCCTGGAAGCAGTGGGTTCGAGGCTTTCTGGATCACGGAGGAGGGCCGGCTTGCATGGGTGTTCCAGGGAGAGGGGTGTGTGCGCAGCGACAGGTGGTGCTGCCTCATCGACTCTTCCCAGATAGCGGCTCACATCCGAAGCAGTGTCCCCTACTCTTTCCTGTGCTGTCTCCGTGTCCTGTAGGTAGTGACTACAGGGCCGCCCACGAGCCGGGGCAGGTAGGAGGAGATGAGTGACCTGAAGGCCAGCTGGGGTGTGCAGGCACCTGGATGGGTGGGATGGGCTCCCACACCTGTCCACCCACCCTGGAGTGGAAGGAGGCCCAGGAAAGCTCAGCCACCAGCAAGATGAACCCTTCAGAGAAAGCACAGGCTTAGAACTAGAGATGCTCCAGGAGAGGGGTGGCAGGAGTCCAGTCTCACCAATGGGCACTGAGAGAGAGAGGGTGCAGGCCTCACAGAGAAGGGAGGCTGATTTTCAGCCTCACCTCAGGCTCCGCTGTCACCAAAGGGCCATGCTCCCTCCCTCATCACAGCTACCGAGGCCAGTCCAAAACTTCGGAACAGAACTTTTGCTAAACCTCTCCCGAATGGAAGGGGAATAAATTCAGTCTCACAAAAGAGTTACACAAAAATGAAAGCTCTCCTCAGTGAGGCTGAAAATTTCTATATTCTAAACTCATCTTCCCCAACTCTGGTATCCATTGTGGCTTTACTGTGTAAGGCAGCTTTCTTAGCCTCTCTGGGCATCTGTTTCCCTTCTCTGAACCCACTGGGTAAAAGTAAGAGGGCTATACAACTGCAGTCAACCACAAGTGAAATGCTCAGTGCTCGGTAGTTCAAGGAGTGTGTTCTTGATGTCGTTACCCTTCTAGGCCTCCTCAGATACAACGAGGTACACTGGGAAGTTTTGATCCAAAAGGGAAGTTTCCCCCTAGATTTTGGTTGAGATTCTTCCCGTCCCAAACTCAGCCCTCAATTGTTTAGGGAGGGGCTGCTGTCTGCCAGGCAATGTGAGGGGCTGGGTCCACAGTGTCCTCTGGAGGGCGTCCAGAGACGGGCATGAGGGGACGCTGACTAAGCTGGGAGTGCTAGGTTGGGAGTGTACTGTGGCTTTCTTCCTGCCAGCCAGGGTCTGCTTCGGCTGCCACTCCCTGTGCTGATGACCCCTGCTCTCAACCCACAGGCTCTTTGCCCTGGAACCCAGCCTGCTGCCTCTCTTCCAGTACAACGGCCGCCAGTTCTCCAGCCCCGAGGACTGCCTCTCCTCCCCAGAATTTCTGGACCACATTAGGAAGGTGAGGGAGGCAGAGCCACGAGGCCTCAGATCTGCAGAACATTGTCTTGGTAAAGGAGGAGGAACTTGAGATAAGGACACATACACAAGTTTTGTACAAACACACACACACACACACACATCATTCTCTGGACCCAGCATCCTCCTCCACCCTGTTGTCAAGCCATCGGGACCCAGCCAGGTAAATTGCTCTCAGGCTTCCATGGATTATATTGGCGGATCTTGGCCATTTGGGAGCCACGAAGCTGGGCTTGTGATCCTCACAGCACTTCAGTTTACCCTTTCCTGTGCAGGCAATATTGTTCTGCAGGTATGTGAGAGGTTTGGAGATCCTCAAAAGAGGAGGGCTTCATCGGTGAATAATATCAGTTAGTGGAGTCAGCACAGACTGAACACCTACTGTACACAGACCCTGGCCTGCCACCTCTGATCCTGGACAGCAGCGTTCTGAAAGCCTCCCTTGTGGAGAAGGCTGGGTTCTAGTCTGTGGTGGTAAGCAGGTAGGACTGTGCTGTGCCCTCTGTGTCCTTGGCAGGTGATGCTAGTGATTGATGCTGCAGTGACCAATGTGGAGGACCTGTCTTCACTGGGGGAGTACCTGGCCGGCTTGGGCAGAAAGCACCGGGCCGTGGGAGTGAGTCTCTGCTCCTTCTCGGTGGGTAGCAGGATACTTTCTTCTGAGCCCCAGACCTGTGGCTGCCCCTCTCTCCCAGTGCCAACCCCTTGCTCCCCTACCTCACAGCTCCAGTTCCTCAGATGACCGGAAACAGACCAGGCCACCCTGTTATGTGACTGACACCAACTTAACCTCCCTGAGCCTCAGAGCTCTCTTTAATGAAAGAGAACCATGAAGGCAGCTGGGCAGTGGTGGCACACTCCTTTAATCCCAGCACTTGGGAGGCAGAGGCAGGCAGATCTCTGTGAGTTTGAGGCCAGCCTGGTCTACAGAGTGAATTTCAGGACAGCTAGGGCTACACAGAGAAACCTTGTCTTGGGGGAAAAAAAAAAAAAAAGACAACAACAAAAACATGAAGGCTCAGCAGCCCTTGGCATCAGTTGATTTGATTATCTATAAGTATCAAACTACTCCACCTGTCCTCCCTTAATGCAAGTCCTGAGTTCTTGTGGCTGGACTCAGCTGGGCAGTCCTTTCTCTGGAGCCTGGTTGGAGTCATCCTTGTGTTGAGGCCAGCTCTACTGGGGCTAGGGTGTCTAAGGTGAACTGTGAGCTTTTAGGCCTTCCGCATGCTAGCTAAATCCCAGCAAGGAGGGACTACCACTCAGGCTGCTACCCAGAAACAAGCCCCAGTGTGCAAGAGCTTATAAAGCCTCGGCTGGCACCACTGTCACTAATGTCCCACCGGCCAGAACCCGTCAGGAGGGTAACTCATGTCAAAGACGGGATCAGACCCCACTACAGATATACTCCAGGTGTGGCTCAAGGAGACCCCAGCCCTGATAGTGTTGGAAAGCTCTGTGAGAAGGGGGCCTGGATGGTCTTGATTGCCTCTCCATCTGGGCATTTACACGCTGCCTACTCCTTACAGGATATTCAGTAATATATGTGGGATAAATAAACCTCATTTCACTCGATTAACAATAAGGCCTACTGTGTGCAGCTGCTGCCCTAAGAGCTGTTTGCAGAACCTGGAGTTTTGTTTTCCTCGTGAAACAGGTGAGACTCAGAGCGATAGGGTAAACTGCTCCAGGTCATCCAGATACCATGTGTGTTGGTCACAATCTGAACTCACACCTACCTGGCTCGCCAGCATAGGTGTTTTAATCTCATGGCTACTGCCTCGCAGGTTGGGGAAACTGAGGTCTGCAAGCACTGACTTGGTTGGGGCTGAGCGGACAGGTTCTAGGCAATGCACAGGCCTCTCTTGTGAGGTGGTTGCAATTATCCATTGTACGTCTTCACATGTAGAGGGAAAGGAGGACACGGGGTGAACCTAGGGCCTGCTCAGAAAGCATGAGCACTGTTGCCAGAGAGAAGAAAATCCTGTGTTCCCTTCCTGGCCTAGGGCCTCAGCTTTCTCCCCTGTAAATGGAATGCTGCCTTCCTGCCTTCGGATGACTGGGTGCCTCTTGCCTCTGCAGACAGTGGGTGAGTCCCTGCTCTACATGCTGGAGAAGTGTCTGGGTCCCGACTTTACACCAGCGACACGGGCCGCCTGGAGCCAACTCTATGGAGCTGTGGTGCAAGCCATGAGCCGTGGCTGGAATGGGGAGTAAGAGACGAGCCAGTGCCCCCATCCATCTGTGCATCTGTTGATCTCTCTGTTGCAGCCTCAGCCCCTCCCCCAGGGCTTCTCTGCACTTTGGTCCTCATCCTCTTGGCCATCCTAGAGATGGGAGAGAGCTCCAGATCAACTACAGAGAGGTGGTTTTTCCTGCCTGAGGGGCCTTTGGGCTTCCCTCATCCTCATAGATGCACCCCTGCATGCCTGGCTAGCTCTCATGTGGCAAAACAGAGTTTTGGTTAGTGAGGTAGCATGGGATTCTTCTCAGAGAAGCCTCCACCAAGGTGATGGTAAAGTGACTAGGCTTCTAGAACCTTCCATCTTGCCTACCCAGTCTCTTTGCTATTTTCCTGCTGGGTTGTTTACCTTCCAAAAATGAAGAGAAGGAGTGGCTTTAGTGTTTCTGAGGATCTCAGGCAAGAGGACCAGGGAAGACAGTGTTCTTCAGGGTCAGTGGACACCCTGGGACTCAGCTACTCAGATGCCCCATAGTAAACCCCCTATGCTCTTGAGTCAGCATTACTGGCAGAAGCACCCCAATACCCTTTTTTGGGGGAAACTAGCTGGCCAGCCAAATGGAAGGCTAGTAGGGCAAGGAAGAGAAGTGACCTCATCCTATATGGCCCTGAGTTGTAGAACTCTTCCTGCTACCCTATTTTAGGAGGACTGACTCTTGTCTCTCCACCCTGTCTGTTCACTCCCCACCCTCCAGCTGTGGGCCCCTAACTCTGTGTTGAACACTTGAGGTGGATCTGTGCCTGGGCAGAAGAACAGGAGAGAATACAGTGGGAGAGGCCCTCGTTCCCATCCCCAGCCACCCACACTTTATTGCTCTGCGCTGTGGTTCTGTAAACTCACAAGAAATAAACATATTCTGTGCGCTGACCCTCCATGGCTGAGCTTTTTGTAGGCCTTGACACGTGCCAGATGAAGCTATAGAGTGCTGGCGCTCAGAGAAGGATGGGGTCTGGCATAGGGTCAGTAGGGCCAAAGCCTGAGTGGATGGAAAAAGAAGCCTGAAAAGGGAATGCCAGAGGCAATGGTGGTGGAGGAGCTTGGGATCTTGGCTCCAGACTGGCTATGAGGCCATCAAATCCAGTTCTTTACTCTGGGCACAAACCTGAACCAGCTTCCCTTACACAGGTAGGGCAGGGGACAGTTATAGCCAGGAGTCTGTGTGGATACTGGGACAGTTCCACACCAACCATGCCCATCTCCAGATAGCCACATGTACCTCATGTCCAGTCATTTGCCAGTTTAATGCAGAGTTCACCGTGACCTAGAAGGTCATTTGCTGAACGAGAGTGAAAAGAGCTCTGTCCCTAAGTTGCTGCTTAGAGAAGGCTCCCAGTCCTCCACCAACTCCCACTTAGAACTTACTTTGAATGAGAAATAACCTCCTCTTGTATTTGTGCTTGGGTGGTCAGTGCTATGGTTTGAATCTGAATGGTTTAGTTTTGAATGCTTGTTGCCTAGTCTGTGGTAACTATTTTGAAGGCCGTGGGACCTTTAGAAGGTGGGATCTGGTTGGTCAAAGTGGGCACTAAGGAGTGGACCTTTGAAGGTGGGAGCCTGATCCCTGGTTCTGGCTCCACCCTTTCTGGTCCATCATGATATGAAGCACACGACGACACATACCCAGTGCCATGAACTCTACCACGCCCTCCTGCTGTGATGGTCTCAGATTCTCTAAAACCATGAGGCAGAATAAATCTTTCCTCCTGCGATGCTTCTGTCAAGCATTTTGTCACAGTAACACAAACATAAATAATAATCAGATGTGACACGCAACACACTTATTCCCCCAGAGCTATAGTCCGTGGGTCTGGGGTAGGGGACCCTACAGGAAAGTGGCTATAAAGACAGCCTGGTACATGATGGAAGAGCACAGCCTGAAAAGTGACCATCGCCCGAGGAGGTGGTTAGTTCTCTCTAAGGCTCCAGGACTCCAGGAATGGGCCTGTAGCTCGCCTGGGGTAGCTGCCCTGGTGGGGGGAGGGCTCCTGTTTCTTAGTATGGATTGGTAGCAAGATGGTACCAGCTGGATTTTGCATGCTCTCAGCTGGGCAGTCTTTTCTGTTCAGCTCAGATGGCAGGTCTTGGAGCAGTGGGGCTGCAGACACCGATCAGTAGCCTGCTGGGAATGCTGTTCCCACCGCTACACAAAAGCATCTGCTCCAGCCCAGCAGGATGCAGTAGGGCAGCATCTTGTCCCCTCCCACCCTCACCCCCACGTTTCCTAAGGACAGCTTAGACTCAGTTATCTATGCTGACCTAATGCTTCCAAGCGTTTGAAGCCCACTCAGGTGACCTGGTGATGTGGCCTAGTAGAAGTCAAACACCCTTCTCTGGCCCATGTCTTGAGCCACCATACATGGGTGCTTGACCTATGTATGCTACCACTCCATGTGTGTGTGCATCTGTGAAAGAACTCCTCTTCCTCCTTCCCTCTCCAGCCCCCCACTCCTTTTAGTTCTGTGGTTAGCAAAATTCTTCAAAAGAGTAGCCTTCAGGCTGCTGTGATCATTTCCAAACATTAGACAATGGGAATCCACCACAGCTAGATTTTGTCTCCACTCTTATCTACTCTGATGGAAATCACCGGTGACTGCCATCTTGCTTAATTCAGGAGTCCTATCTTAGCCTTCCGCTCTTCTGCTCAGCAGCCCTTAAGAGTTCACCGCTCCTTAATGTTTAAACTTCTTGTGGAAAAACAACCAGCTGCAAAAAAAATCCAGGGAGTAACGAGCCCACACAGATGCCCTCTGGCATCGCCTCAAGGTTGGTCCTTCCCTGCTTTCTCTTTGCTAGAGACTTTTTTTTAAAGATTTATTTATTTTTTTTATGTATCTGAGTGTTCTATCTGCATTTACATCTGCCCAGAAGAAGGAATCGGTTCACATTATAGATGGTTGTGAGCCACCATGTGGTTGCTGGGAATTGAACTCATGATAGATGGTTGTGAGCCACCATGTGGTTGCTGGGAATTGAACTCATGACCATTGGAAGAGCAGACAGTGCTCTTAACCACTGAACCATCTCTCCAGCCCCTGCTAGAAACTTCTTAAGTGAAGCTCTATGTTCTTTGCCTTGCAGCTCTTCCTTAGGTGCTTCACACTTGAGCTCCCGAATACCATGGCAGCACCTCATTCCTGTCCAGGTGCCAGCTCCCCTGATTCCTCAGAACCATCGTTCTGTGTCTGGTCCATACCTTGCATTTTGCTTAAGTCTTTTTAAGTATTTCCATCCATGCTGGTTCCTTCCCTTTTCTCACTGTCTCATGGGAGAAACCAGATCGTTTGTTGACAATATGGCCAGCATCCTCTACTTAGCTGATGTTCCATAGTTCTCCATCATAGTTCTGCCATGAGTGGTGAGGCTCCCTGCTTCCTCTCTGAGGTTCTTAAGGTCCTTGCTATAGCTTGCTATAGCTCTGTCCATCACCTTGCAGATTCTCCTCCCTGCTTATGTTGATTCAGCCTTCTGGGACTCCTCCTCATGGGTGCTTGCTCCCTTCCCAGTGTTGGCCAGGGCCTTACTTAAACATCATCTTAACTGACCCCAAGGTTCAAAAGTTCCCAGCCTAACTTCCTTATCCAGCCAGTGGCATCTCAAATGGAGCATGACCACATGCAATATGCTCCAGGAAGCCCCCTTCCCAGCCTCCTTTACCTCCTGTATCACTGTTGCCAAGTTCTTCTGCCTGAGATCTTGGAGTTATCCTGGCTCCTGGGTTTCTCTCTGACCCACCTCTCTCCAGCCCTTATGGTGGCATATGGCGCTGCCACTTTTCTCATTGTTCTCTGCCCCTTCCCAGTTGTTACTGTATTTCCTCTCACAGTCAGACACAGTTGGAATTTCAGCCCCTCCCCCCCCTGCTTTTTTCACCTCAGTAAATGAGGGTGGCCTTGGTTACCAGGGCTGGGCAGGGGGAGGGGAGCTACTATTGCATAATGACAGAGAAAACAAGTTGTGATGTGGCTGGGGGTGACAGTTGTACGTTATAATGTATTTAACAGTGCTGAACTCTATCTTTAAGAATGATTAAGATAGCAGTAGATGGTGACACACAATCGCAGTCCTAGAGCTTGGAAGACTGAAGAGTTTGTGAGACCCACCTGGGCTATAGAACCAGGCTCGATTTTTTAAAAAGTGTGTATCTTATAATCTGTAAAAAAAAAAAAAAAAAAAAAATGAAAATTGCCAGGTGGGGTGGCACACGCCTGCAATAGCAGGGGAGGCAGAAGCAGGCGGAGCTCTGTGAGTTCGAGGCCAGCCTGGTCTACAAAATGAATCCAGAATAGCCAAGGCTACACAGAGAAACCCTGTCTCAAAAAAAAAGAAAAAGAAAAAGAAAAAGAAAAAGAAAAAGAAAAAGAAAAAGAAAAAGAAAGGAAGGAAGGAAGGAAGGAAGGAATGAAGGAAGGAAGGAAGGAAGGAAGGAAGGAAGGAAGGAAAAGAAAAAGAAAGAGAAGAAAAAGAAAGGAAGGAAGGAAGGAAAAGAAAAAGAAAAAGAAAGAAAGAGAAAATTACATAAGACAACCACGTCACCCTTCTGTTTAAAATCCCTGGTAGCTCCCCACATCACCAGTGGATGGTCTGGATTCTTAACAGAGTTCCATGAGGACCTGTTGCCCCCTCAGAACTTGCCTTGGCCTTCCCCTTTCTTGCCCGCTCTGCTTCAGCCCCACTAGCCTTCTTGTGACTCTTTGAGCCCTGCACTTCTTGTAGACCCTCCATTCTTCCCCAGCCCCACCCCCAGGAGCTCTTCCTGGATTGCTCAGGGCAGAAATGCCCTTCTGTCTCCAGTCATTCCCTTCTCTCATCTTGTTCTGTTCTTTCTTCAAAGCACTTATCCCTGCCTGACATCCCATTATGTAACGGCTTTGTTTATTGCGCTTGGAACCTTCTATTGCCTAGGAATGGGCAGGCTGTCATGAAAACCACTCTGGGCTGTGTTTAGAGAAGAGGGAAGAGGCGATTCCTTAAACAGTTGCTGAAGCTGACAAAGCAGAAGCACACCCCGAGGCCCAGCATATGGCTCTAAGGACCAAATAACAGTCATATTTATTGCATGGTAAGATCCGTATGGCAGGATTTGTGCCCATCACTCATTTGTAGCCTAGGCTGATGAGAGTGAGGTCTGCAAGTGTGTGTGGTGCCTGAGGCAGGAACCATTTCCCTTTGCCTGCTATCCTCAGCTGGGGATTTCTGTAATAGTGAGGTGACCAGGTACCACCCTCAAACTTTGGTCCATCTAAGGAGACTCCGACTTGTTGCTGGACTTGGGTGATGCTGGACTGTAGGTTGTCAAAGCTGAGGGCTGGCGGATATTCAGAAACAGTTTCTGCTGAGCAGAGCTGGGAGCTTGCCTTCTTGGAACCCCGGCTCCCCCGTGTCCCAGGGCCTCCCACAGAGCGCCTAGAAGCCTGCAGCTGGGCCAGCAAGGATGTTCCTTGGGAGAGACCTGAGCTGCCCTCAGAGAGAGAGTAGTGGTAGGATTGCCAAGAGCTTCCTCTACCTGTCTTGGGTTTGAAGGCTTTCAGGCAGAAGTTGTAAGGAGCCTTGGGCCTTCCTACCCCTCCCAGGCTGGTGGTATCCAGGATGGTCCTTGCCTGGGTACTACAGTACCCTGTGGACGCGGCCTAGTGGCTGGTGTTCTAGGCCTTCCTGGCACCAAGCCTCCCTTTTGCCTTGTTCCTGATCACGCTCCCAGTCAGGTACACCCATCATCTAAGCCCACAGTTCTCCCTCCCTGCTGAGAGGATCCACTCTCCCAACCTTCTGAGCATCCCCCCACCTTGGGCTACACAGGTCCCTCTGTTCAACCTTTCTTTCGGTCTTTTTGTGTCTGTCTGAGCAGTGTTCCCTGAAAGGGTGGTAGAATCATGGAAAGCCCTAGTGTCTGCAGGCTGGGGGTTTGTAGTCCCCAAGAAGAGACCCCTGAGAGATGGCTGGCACTACAGAAGTTTGTGGGGTGTAGGTCCCTCTCTTACAGCAGCTCAAACCCACTAAGAAGGGGCAGCAGGCCCTGACCCTCCTGCCCTTCTTAACCCCCCTTTCTCCTGAAGCAGCCTTGTAAACCTGGAAAACAGTTGTTTGGGGGGGAGAGGGGACAGGAGGAGGGAGCCTGGACTCATTTCCTGACTCATGCTGCAGTGGGCTTTGAACCCATGCCCACAGTTGAGTCAAGAGCTTAAGGAGGTGGCTCTGTAGGGGCAGCAGAAGGGATAGCCAACCCAAGATGGTTATTATGGTCTGTCCACACAGGGAGGAGGCCATCTCTCCCCGGCATACCCCATCTTCCACCACAGCTGATTCCTCTCTCCACAACAAGTTGAAATCAGCCATTCCCTTCCTACTCTGGGGATGAAGTGACAGCCTAGTGTCAGCCACATGGGCGTAGAAGACCAGAATTCAGGTCTTCTCACCTGAAGGCATGTCACCAGGCAGGGAACTATCTTCTCCTTGCCACAGAGCTTCACTTAAGCCACTTCTTGTCCTGCCCAGGCCTAAGAGATTGTGCCCCACCCCACACTCCCTGAAAACCACCATCTTCATGGCCTACCTCTTTTCTGTAGCCCCGGATGTATAGGCCTGAGCCCTGTCAAGGCCACTACCTGATCTCTAGCCTATCCTGCCGTCCTGGCTCAGCTCTCAGCCGGGTGTGCTGTGCTTCTGTGCTCTCTGGAATGGCGTTCACTTGCTGCACAGGAATGAGGAACAGTGACTTGGTGTCTTTTCCAACAGTTCTCCCTTTTCTTCTACCCTAGAGCTGAGACCAGGGAGTAAAGGGATCCCAGAAGAGGCAGCAGGAGTCATGGAGTGAGGTACACTACCCCAGCCTGGTGACTTTGGGGACATCCCTTACCAGCTCAGGCTCTTTCGAGGTGGAGAAGGCCCTGTTGGCCCAAAGGCAGAGGCGCAGGCCAGCAGGTGTGAGGAGGACTTGTTTATTCAAGGCACAATCATACATTAATAACAAGAAGGTTCAGCATTCTGGCACATTCCTTTAGTGGTAGTGGCCACGGTTGGTCCACACCCTTCCAGGGCCCCCAGAGGATGCAATGTTGCTGATAGGCACTTTGCTTCCAGAGGCAGCTTAGGGACAGGCAGGCAGGGTGAGGCTGCTCCAAGCCCAGTACGAGTCCCCTCTGGGAGGCTCTGTGTCATTCTAGGTCTCCTGGGAGGTATCTCTCTCCAGAAGGGATCAAGGAGGATGGACCAGGTGTGGGCTAGAGTGGGATGATGAGCGGGGACAGCGGGTGCTGAGGAGGGCCTTTTGTAGTCTGCATGAAGGAGTTTGGCCTTTAGTGACCTTGCGAACTCCAGCTCGGGGAAGAGCAGAGTGGAATCCAGCACTTGCCCGGCATTGGCATCAGAACCAGGCTGCGTTTGACCCTGATTCAGAGGAGGAAAGCCCTCCAGACATCCTTATAACTGAAGCTTCCATGGCTTCCAGTGGGGTGGGGTGGGGGTTAGAGGGAGAGCCAGCAGCAGCAGACAGAGCGGCAGGGATCTGGGGCAGGTGCCAACAAGCAGTGCCCAGAGAAAAGGCCCCAGTCCAGGGCCTGGTTGCATTCCAAATCACTACATACCAAATGCACACCGTGGGGGGATGGACTGTTGCTCCCCACTTTGGGCAGACTTCGATGTTGGACCTGACCACTCTGCTGTGAAGTTCTTTCCCTGGTTGATGAAATCCCAGGGCCAAGGACCTTGGGGTACTGAGGTGTATAAGGACCTGGCTGTAAATAATTCTCCTCTCATTCTAAGCTCAACAAAGAATGGAGACAGCCTCTTTCCCAGCTGAGTCAAGCTCTCAGCAAATATCACCATGCTAGGATTTGAGACCAAGAACCGCAGTGTGACACTGCCTGCCCCTTGAGCAACTTTGTCTGCCCTGGAGTGAAGCTTGGAACTGCTCGAGGGGCTGGGATCTGACAGAGGTGGAGCAGAGCCAGAGCCACGTGACTTGTTTTTAGGTCAGCCATGTGAAGAGATACTGAGACCGAATGAGTCTGGACCCACCTGCAATGAACGGGCCGCAAGGAGGGACCCAGATATCCGGGGAGGAGCTTCAGGAGCTCAGGAGTCTACAGGCCCCTTGGTTCAGGTGGCTCAGGCTTCATAGCCATCCTGACAGTGCCTTGTCTTAAGAGTCGGAAGCTGGAACACTTCAGAAGGGGGCAGAGGAGCTAAGTCACCAACATTGCAGCCATTTGCTCCTCAGAAGGGTCTTCTCCATGGGGGTACATCCACCACTCCTCCTCTGTATGACCTTGGCAGGATTAGGGTAAGGACACCACTGTGTGAAGCATCTATAACATCTCAGCCAGCACCACACTGGAGGCCAGGCAGGACAGCTTGAAAGAGGATGAAGAGTCCTTCTGAGGGCAAGGGATGGCTAGCGTCTTCAGTTTGCAGCATGAGCTATCACTGATCTTGGCCATGACGGGGCGCAGCACTCATATACATGGGGCAGAGGATATTCTTGGTGGCTGCCTCATTTATCCTTGGGACTTAGAGAGGTGTGTCTGATTTCCATGGCCCAGTTTTGGAGAGAACACCTTGTTTCCTAAACTCTATGCAATCCCTACACACACACACACACACACACACACACACACACACACACACACCCTTAAATCAACCAGCAAGGATTAGCCATGATTCCCTTCACCACATGCGTGTAGGTCTCCTTTAATGAGCCTAAGTAGCTGTCCCAAGCTACCATTATAAGCAGATAGCAGGGCAGAGAAACAGGGAAGGCCTCCATCACTTCCCAGGGTTATCCCAGCTGCCCCTTGCTCAGGGAGTGAGGTACAAAGTTTCTAGATGCTCTGCAGGGAAACCTGTGACGGGACAGTCACATGGGCCTTGTCCATGAGGCCCAGTACACATACCTTTGTCTGCTTAGACTGCGGTAGAGGAGTGGGGTCTGGAGCAATCCTTGTTGGGCACCTGGAGTTGAGGGGTGATGAAGCCCCCAGAAAGCCTTCAGTGGGCTTCTTCCTACCTCTTTCCATATGCACACTTGACCGCAGCAAGACACACAACATCCAGTCTCTTGTGTCCTGGACTTCAGCCACCACTCCCAGCAACATGGTGTACGCCTCCTCAATCCCATCCCGCCCTTTCCGGCTGGTCAGCAGGTTCAGCTCTTCACAGGGCCACAGGGTGGCAGATGTCTCCATCAGGAGCTTCTCAAAAGTCTTGGAGGGAGGGAGCTCCTTCCTGCCTCCTCCGCCAGGCTCTCCCCTGGCCTCTTAACTGGAGTCCTAATCAGTGGCTCTGGCCCTCCAGTTCCAGCCCTTCCTGGAACTGGGCTGAGTCCAGCTCCCTCGCAAAGCCCCTCAGACCACTCTCTTCTTCTCCCTCTTCTGGCTGGCTGTTCATGGTGCCATAGGTGTGCCGGGCTGGGGAGGAGGCGGGGGTCAGGTTCAACTCCGGCTCCTGTAGCACGGTGGCCACGTACAGCTGCTCGGGATAGAGAGGGGAAGATGAAGCAAGGTCATATTGGAAGCAAGGTCTAGAATCCACCCTCTCTCCTCATGCCCCACCCAGTCACCTCTGCCCCTCCAAACCCTAGGCCCTTTCCGCTCCCTTCCCCCCTCCGGCCGCCTCATCTTCTCTCTGCCTTGCTCCTTATCAATCAGTGAGCTCCAGGAGATGAAGGTTGATGGATACTTTGGAGTTGCTAGAGTTATTTGAGTGGCAGGCTTCCTAACTCCCAGTCTAAGGCTCTGTCCCACACATCTGTCCCCACTCAGGCTGAATCCAGGGGAAGATGGCCTACCCCCTTCCCCACCCCCTGAACTGAAGAGACCTTCGTTTATCAGCTAGTAAGTTTTGCTGCAACATGTCACAGATTCGGAACTGAGAATGCTAGCTGGCTCCGGTCACACCGAAGGCTGGTTTCAGGGATGCCAGGAAAGGCGGCAGATTAGGGAGACACAGGAAGTACTAGGGGAAAGGACAAGCTGTCACCTCTTGCAGTGGCTTTCAATCTATTCTCTACATTGAAAGTTGGTAACAGTGAGATAGACTGAAACCTTTCCATCGTCCAGTGTAAACATACAGCCCCAGTTGTTGAGGGAACAATCTTTTGAAATATCTAGACACACACAGAGCGCCAAAGCGCACACCATAGACATTTTGGCAATTAAAAAAGGGGAAATGGTAGCTGAACATTGGATAAACTGGTCAGCATACCCAGTGCTTTCATTAGCACCACCAACAGGAACGAACAGGATATTATTACAGCTCTCCAAAGCCACACACTGTGCTCAGGAGTACCCTCCAGCCCCAGCGTTGAACTTGAGCCTCTCAAGCCTCCAGCTTGCAGGGAACGGGGAAGAAAGGGAAAGGTAGGGGCATTCTGTAGGACTGGCTTGGTACTTCCAAGTCCTAATCTAACACAGATACTGACAGGTATGCAGTTATAAAATTGCATGTACATACAGTAGAATTTCATTTTAGCAAAAACCCATACATACATACAGAAATCTGTACGTATATATAAGCATAAGCTATTTGGAAGAGATACATGTATCCATAGATGGCATGAAGAATTTATGCCAGTGCCTCAGTGACCATCCCTGAGTGGTGGGAATAGGAACTTTCTGTTTCCTCGTTCTTGCTCGTCTGTTTTTCATTCCCACAATTGCCTACCATGTTTATATACCACTGTCGGAAATATAAAGGACTTTTAAGAGTTTTAAGCTGGGCACAGTAGCACGCGCCTGTGTAGTCCCTGCTACTCTGGAAGCTGATGTGGGAGAGTCACTTGAGCCTGGAGGTCGGGGCCTGGTGGCCCTTTTGGAAACCCTGTCTCAAAAAATAAATACACGCATAAATAAAAAGCTCTATTCATCCCCTTTTCTTTAAGCATAGCTTTTTATAGTCAGATGGACCTGGTTCAAATGTTTGGCCGTGTCCTTGCTCAGAACACTGGGGTCTAAATTAATGGATCTTATAGGGTGGGACTGTAGCTTATTAAGGTGTTCACCCAAGATGCATAAGGCCCTGTGCTCAACCAGTCTCCCACACAGCGAAATGGTAATAATTAAGTTTGGGGGAGTGTAATCCCTTAACATGGGAATTAATTAATACAGAGCTCAATCAACCAATCAATTAATTAATAAAGGCTTCCATCTCTTACACTTCCCCTTCTAACAGCGAGAGTGCCCCTATTGGCCAGAGAAAGGCGTCTTTGATGGGTTCTTTGTCTCTTCCCTGCCTCCTCTCAGAGACAGTTTGTCACTGGCGGTGGGGTTCAGCTGTAGGGTTCTATTTCATCTCTGTTTTTTTCCTTTCAAGTGAGGCCCAGCCAGGCCCACCACTATATAGCTGGTGCCTGTGCACACAGCCAGGTGGGGCTGCCTGACGTTGTTGGACTCTGACCCAACTCTGCCCACTTCTTAAAACAAACAAACCAACAAACACCTCTGAACCCTGCCCAAGCCATACTCTGTATATCCTAGTTGAATGCTGTCATCTGTTCTCCCCACGGTCTCCAGATCAGCTCTTCTGGCTTTTGCCCAGGCTCTTCCTCTTCCTCAATGCTCTTCCCACACCCTGTTTCACCTGGCAACCTCTCCTCCCATTCCTCCAGCTGTATGGAAATGGTCCCTTCCTGGGGAAGCTTCCCCAAGTGCCCAAGCCTGCTGGCACCCTTCTTCAGTGCTTGTTGGAGGTGCCTCGCCTGGAGTATGAAGAACCCCGTGTGCTCTGAATGAGCATATATGATTGCATGAGTACATGCGGTAGGGATGAAGGTGAGGGCTCCTGCCATCCCGGCAAGGGCATGGGAGCCTCTGCCCTGTCCACTGGTCCAGCCTCTTGGAAGGCTGGCGGGCTCATCGGTCGGGTGCTGCCCTTGCCTTACCATTCACTGGGTCCGTCAATAGCTCCCTGCAGCTCTGTCTGCACCGCTCTGGCCAACGCCTGTGCCCTGGAGGCAGCCTTGTGTCCTGAGGCCGAGCCCCAGCATTCCCCTGCGTCTATATGGTTGAGGAGTCTGAGATCTGGGTCTCCCTGATCGAGTACGACATCTTTGGCTTTCTCCTCTCTGGGTGACTTCTATTGTACATCGTGTTATTGGTGAATCTTCTTGCCCTGCTCTTCAGCCAGGGCCATGGAAGCAATTGGACCTGGGCCAAGTCCTGCTGCGTCAGAAGAGGGGACCCAGGCGTCCCGGCTCCTCCCCAGTACCCAGGGTAGGCACTAAACACTGGTGTCCCCCCATATCGGAGTGTGCCACCCCTGTGAGGCCCCACCCTTCTGACTTGTCCCCAGGGTAGAGGCAGAAACTCACGAGGGAGGTGGGTGTGGAGGTCGTACTGCTTGGCTCCACATCAAACACAGTCTCTGTTTCTTCCTCAGGCTGCAGTAGGGAAAAGAAGGGTGGTTTGTTATAGGATGGGGGCTGTCCTTTGACCCCTCCCTACCCTGTATCTACACCTGGGCCTCTAGCTTGCCACCTTTACCCTCAACTTTTTCCTTTCTTTCCTTTTTGGTTGTTTTCAAGACTGGGTTTCTCTGTGTAGCCCTAGTTGTCTTAGAACTCACTCTGTAGACCAGGCTGGCCTCGAACTCACAGAGATCTGTCTGTCTCTGCCTCCCGAGTGCTGAGATTAAAGGCGTGTGCTACCACTACCTGGCTAACTCTTTTTCTTTCTAGACCTTCAGATGGGCAGGCAAGGCAGAAGCCCAGAAGAAACAGGGAAAGGGTTGGGATGCCAAGAATCCCTTCTGGAATGTGCTGTTCCCAAAACCATAAAGGTCATAGTTGAGTGTGGTTTCGCAGGTGGCCTGCTCTGACTGTGTCTTTGTCTAGGAATTCTTAATCAGTCTCACCTTGGTTCCCTAGCACCCTCCTTCTACAGGGTGGGACAAGTGCAAACAGATCTGGTGACATCACAGGATTAGAGCCTCTTTCTGTGTGTGTGTGTGTGTGTGTGTGTGTGTGTGTGTGTGTGTGTGTGTTGGAGGAGAATTCATTATGGTCCTACTCTAGCCTGGTACTCCAGCCAGCAACAGTGGTGAGTGCTGGTCACCACTTCCAACCAGGTCCCAGATACAGAGAGAGAAAGAAGAAATGCGTCCAGAAGGCTTCCTCCGCAGGCTGCTACGCCTCAAGCCAGTTTTCTTTTCTTTATATACATCATTTCTACAACGGTTTGCTGCTATAAACAACTAGTTACTGGAAGCAGAGGGTCAACTGGAAAGATTAGCACGTTAATCATGAAGAGCGAAAATTATGTTTCCATCCGTTGGAAATCATTCCAGTGTCCCAGCCTGGATGTTCAACCCTGGGAAATGCTAACGCAGGTTGTTCAACCCTGGAAAACACTCAGCATTGTCGGCAGGCCTCTGAGATGGTGTGGACACACTCTTGTCTCCAGGACCTAATGATCAGACTGAGTACCCTTGCCAAAAAAGCCAGAACACTCACTAGGGATACCTCTAAAGAGACAGCCTCTAGTGCTTCAAAGCCTGGGCTCCATTCACCGCCATCCCCTGTCTCTCTTCACTTCTTCCTCCTTCCCACTCTCTGAACCCTTGCAATGGTGCTCACAGTGGCTGGACCAGACTCATGTGGCGTGATAGACAGGCTAGAAGCAGTATGTTATTTGGACAAGGTGTTGGTGAGGGCCAGGGTCTTTGGATTTCCATCCTGAGCTAGTGCACGTTAGCCCATTGAGCCCACAAACCTTGGCCTAAGGGAAAGGCCCCACCCCTCTTGTCCTGTTGTGTTCTGGGTGCCTCTACCAGGCGCTCTCAAAGCTGTGTCCTCAGGACCAGAAGAATCAGTGGCGCGAAGGACAAGCTGGCAACTTACCTCATACTGACTGGCTATCCGGAGCTTCCCCAGAAAAATGCCAGAAAAGGCAATTACAATAGAGATGACGAGGGAAGTCAAGGAGAAGAAAGTGATGGTGTGAAGGGTACCTGCCAGGGAGAACAAAAGGCTATGAGCATGGAGCTTGAGCACTGGAGTTAGGGTAGAGGCTGGGCAGCAGAAGTGCTTTGCAGATGCCTGGGCCCACCTGTTTCAGAACCTGCACTGGACCACTGAGCTGCAGCGGAGAAAGCCCTGCACAACACCCCCTCCAAGCATGGGCAGTGTGAGTGACACGGTCAGGTCACCCCTCTGTCCCATTTGGCCAGTTTAGAATGTGCCTTACCATGTATTCTATGGAACATAGAATTTGGATGGATTTAAATTAGCCACACCAACGTCCATTAATCATGTCTGCTTTGGTTGATCAACTACCTGTTTCCATGGTTCCTCAAAGGTATCTCTGGGTCACCAGTTCTGCCACTGCCCCCAGACTCTGACCCTCCCTTTCCCCTGCAGGCCCAGTGCTAACCACACCAAAAAGCAACCCAGCATTCAAAAGTCATTAGCTGGGTGCGGTGGTACCCAGCACTCCAGGAGGCAGAGGCAGGAGGATTTCTGTGAGTTTGAGGCCAGCTGGGTCTACAAAGTGAGTCCAGGACAACTAACAGAGAAACCCTGTCTGGAACCAATCTCCACAACCCCCCCCCCAAAAAAAAAATGCCCACAAAAACCAAAAATGTCATTTACATATTTCACGTGGGAATATTTGACCTCCTTAAAAGGCAACAGATTTTTAACAAGGTCAGGATGGAAAATCAGCTCTCCAGTTTCTGGTGGCTGCCAGATGAAGCTTACGGTTGCACAGACCTGCAAACGGCCTTAACAGTAACAGCATCCGGCCACAGAGAGCTAACAAAAGCTGACGCCTTGAATTTGTCTACCAAAAGGCACGAATGTGTTCAAACAAACCCATAATAGACGTGAAACCACTCAAAATACGTGCAGATGAAAACCCAGGATATAAGATAGTAAATTGTAACGTGGATGGTGGTGATTTTATAAGTAGGAATAAACTAACACACACCCTCACTTTGCTCCCTTCCCCTGAGCAAATGCCTAGCCAGAGTCTGGGAACTCTAGATGGATTATGGGTAACAGCTTTTGGTTTTTGTTTTGTTTTGTTTCCCATTTTTGATATTTAGTAAAAGGCATTTAAGAAAAAAAAAAGCACCTTGCAAGTAGCAGGGGGGAAATTCTCACAGATAGGAAATGGATGTTAACAAATAAATGTGCTGTGACTATGATGGAGGGAGTCATTCTCACAGGGGGCAAGGAAATACGCCTCAGGGAATACAGTAAGCTGCTACAGAAGGGAGGGTGGTGGGGTTGAGGACAGCCTAGTGACATGGGTGACCCAGATGGGAGAAAACTGAGGAGCACCCAGTCTGTGGCCCCTGGGGACTTCTGTGAAGGTGCCTCTGGGCTCTTTGCAGCAGGAGAAGCATCTTTGTGTAGCCAAAGGGTGAGGAAAGGCTTGCCACCATTGCAGAAACTGATTCCCTTTTTCTAGGTTCTGGCAAACCCATGAAAGCAGGCATCATCCAGGCTCCCAGAGGAAATGTCATGGGAATAGAGTCCCAAAAACTGCTCTTCTATTTTCTGTCAACCTACATTTAGAATGACGGAATGTGACATTTTATACTCAAAGCTAAATACACACTGTTTGGACTTTACCTTTGTCTCCAAGCTTGACTCTGCCAAGGCTAATACATGCAGTCACTGGATTTGGCCAAGTCCTGTGAGCCATTTCATGCTCACCCCAAGCTTTCCTCTTCTATCAGACATGGTCTCAAGGGACTCACAGGGCAGAGGGCAAGGCAGAGGTAGGACCACAGAGCAGGCTGGGCACCCACCTACTCGCAGGATGGAGAAGAAGAGCATCCAGAAGAGCCCCAAGAGTGGTGCGAAAATGGCCTGGTAGACAGCGGCCATGTGGATCTGCTCATTCAGTTTGGTGGGTGCGTAGGAGTAGTACATGTTATAGCGGTCTGTCATGTGCTTCATGCACAGATATAGCAGCCCTGTGGACCGGAAGACACAGCTGCAGTCACTGGCTGCTCTAACCTGGCGGATCTCAGGTGCCCACAGAGCTTAGAGGCCAGACCTTAGGGTGAGCCAAGGGAGACCTAACAGGGATGACTTCTGTTGCCTCTAGAACTGATTCTGCCCGCTTGGTGATGTCATTCACTCACACCTCCATTCAACCGACACCCTCATTAGCAGCCATCCACACAGTCCTACGGCTTGGCCCCTTGTTCCTGCCACCTCCCAGCCACAGGCTGTCCCAGATCTCCTCGTGGGCTGGGAGGTAGCCTGATGCTGTGGAGCTTGGTTCCTCCTCCCATTTCAGGATGTGTCGCCCGGGGGGAGGGGCAGGTACCTCTTAGACGACTCACCAAAAGGGACAATTATAGGGCAGGTGATGCTGTAGGCCATCACCACGCTGAAGACGTTCAACATCCACGCGTATTCTCGCCCAAACTGGAAGTCCGTGGCCTGGTTCTAAGACAGAAGGCAGGGGTCACCCCGAGGTTGCCCCGCTCCCTTGTCCTGGCTACTTCTGGGGTTCCTCTAGGGAACTGGCTGGCAAGCTCTGTCCTAACGGCAACATTTCTTCCCGCCTTGGAGCCCAAGAATCAGCCACCCACAGTCACAGGCTTCCATCCTGGGTCCCAGCGGCTCCTGGAAGAGCCCTTCCTCTCCCTCCCAGTAAGCACAGAGGGGATGCCCCTCACCTTTCTGATGTGGACCCTCTCTGGCTCTGATTTGGAAAAGAAGAGGCGGGTACAGTATGTGCAGAGTGACCCCAGGCGCATCAGCTCCATGCCTGTGCCCAGCAGGGCCGACGTGATCACGTAGTTGACGAAGAACGCGCCGTTGTCCGGAAGGAACACGCACCTGGCCAGCGGGGAAGGGTGGGAGGCGGTGGAAGGACAGAGGAAAAGAGAGGTTGGGGCAGTTAAAGAGACAAACAGCAGAGAGAGCGGAAGACAGAAAAAAGATCCATCAACAGTCACTCTGCATATCACGTGCGTGATAAGTCACGCACGTATATGATGGTAGTCTGTAGACTGCATGCCCTGATGAGGTGCAGGCACTTTACTCTGCGAAGGAACACCTAGAGATTCGGCTCTTGTGCACAAACACGAATAGAAACACATACACACCAGGAACCCTATTTAATAAGCAGACATAGATAGACTGCATAAAATAAGGTTTAGAGCAGATCTGTTAGGTGTGTGGCCTCCTAATAGACTCTGAATTCTGGAGACATATGGCCTTAGATGAGAAAATATGTCATCTTTTCATTTTTTAAAAAAGATTTGGTTTTGTTACTTTTAGTTATGTGTATTTGTCTGTTTGTGAATGTATGCACATAAATGTAGATGCCCATGGAAGCCAGAGGCGTCAGATCCCCTTGGGGCTGGAGTTCTGGGAGGTTGTGACCCATCTGAAGTGGGTGCTAGGAACCCAACTCAGGTCCTCTGCCAGAGCAGTGCATGATCTCACCAGCTATCTCTCCAGCCCCAACAATGACAGTGTTAGTCTCACTAATCTCTAATTGAAGTTTGCCATTTCTCTCCATAAAGAATGTGGGCAACAGGCCACAGGAACACTAGCCATCGCTGTGAAATCCCATTGCCATTGTTGCTGACATCTTTTTTAAAATATATATATTTATTTATTTTTATTTTATGCACATTGGTGTTTAGCCTGCGTGTATGTCTGTGTGAGGGTGATAACTCTTAGGATTACAGACAGTTGTGAACTGCCACGTGGGTGCTGGGAATTGAACCCAGGTCCTCTGGAAGAGCACTCAGTGCTCTTAACCACTGAGCCATCTCTCCAGCCCCCTGCTGACATCTTTTTAATGTCACTTATGTAAAATGATGGTAAGTGTTAGAGTAAGAAGTTACAGTGAGTAAAATTCTGTGGTCTCAAAGTGGACTTGGCTAGTTGCCTTCCCCCAGGAGTCATTCAGTGGCTGCTTCTCTGAATGTCTTTAATGTCCAAAATACATGGGTTGCAAACAGCAATATTAAAATAGAGAATCAAAATATTTTAAAGGCCAAGGGTATAACTACTCAGTAAAGAGCTTTAAAGAGCACAGGCATCTAAGTTTGATACATAGCACCCACAAAACAAGGAAAAACAAAAAGGTGTGAGGCCTGGCTTGCAATCCCAGCTCCCTGGCCACAGTGCTCAGCCTAGCTTAGCCAGTGATCTCCAGGTCCTAGTGAGAGTCTGCAATGAAGAAAAGAAGTGAACCACTCCAGAGGAATACACACACACACACACACACACACACACACACACACACACACGCACACTTTTTTTTTAAAGGGAGACTTAAGCATGTCTGGTATTTCTCAGTGAATCCATCTATACAATTGTGTTAATGCTCTTGTAGGGATAACTACGAGCCTCTGGCCACATTTCATAATTTCTTCAAAAGCTATTACGAAGGAGGGCTGGAACTAGCTCAGTGGTAGAACATCTGCCCAGCAAGCACAAGACCCTAGGTCTCATTCCCATAGGAAGCTGAGGCACGATAATCTTGAGTCTAGTGGGATCTGTGTCTAAAAGCAACACTCTTCACATTCATTCTTCATGGTTCTGAAGCTGACTCACAAGCTTTGCTTAATTAGTAAGTGAACTGTATTGAAGATAGGTGCCTAGCCAAAGAGGACCCATTCATCCTAGAAAAGATAACTTTCTATGATTACAAAGCCAGTTTAACTGTAGAAAACTTGGAGGATCCCGGTCCTTGCCTCGGAGAGCAAGCTGTGGAAAGGTGAAAGTTATTTGCCATGTGTCTTTGAAAATTGGGATTTTTCAAATACTGTAACTGTGAAAAAAGAAAAATCACAACAGGCCAGATTTTCCACATGATACACAGGTTGTCATAGGTCCTGTTGCCCATAATTTTAATGTTCCTATTACAGTTGTAAATCAGCCCTCACACTGATGTCTGTGAAATAAACAACAACAAAAAATATGTAACTTTACATGGCTTCTATTTAAAATGTATTATCTTATTAATGGGTGAATGAAGACTGCCATAAAACTGTAAAACATTTTGATAACTGTATTTGATTTTACTTTGAAATGATGGGTAGCTGTGTGTGCCTGAGTGTGTATTTTTACAGGGATGCACAGTGCTCAAGGAGGCCAGAGAAGGACATTGGATCCCCCGGAGCTGGGGCTACAGTTTTGAGCCATAATGGGTGCTGGGGATTGAACTCTGGTCCTCTGAAAGAATAGTGTACATTCTACTGAGCTGTCTCTCTTGCCTCTGCTAACAGTGTAATCCATGTATTTTACACACTTACATACACCACTCAGAGTGGTTGAAAACTGGAGACAACCTGATCAGCTTTGTGGATTTTACCAACAGGAGGTCCCTGGGTCTTATATTACACCATACTCATGCAAGGAAAACTATATGAAGACACATGGGACCTTTCACCCTGTGCACTTTTGTGGCAACTTCTTCTGAAACTACAGTGATTTCAAGAAGAGGTCCCTGGGCTTTGCCAGATTGCCAAAGGGAACCGCAGCACAGGTCAGGGCAAGAGGCTTCTGGGAATGCCTCCACCTGTATCTACCTGCTCCTGGGTGCCATGTATGCAGGATTGGACTGGGGAAGGACACATATACCTGTGCCAGTGCAGACGCACGGAATACCCTGTGTACACCCAAGAGTACTCACTGGAACCTGATGGTGGCATGTTCAAGATAGTAGATGTCAAAGAGCCAGCGTAAAAAGACATCCAAACTAGAATGAAGAACAAAAGCAGACCTTCAGTTACGGTGTCCCGAGTGCCACAGCCTAGGGCTCAATTCCTCTGACTTCCTACTTTTTGTTCTCTCTCACTAATCCCCTAGTCCCAGTGACTGCTGGTTGGCCAGACCCTGACCCCTTCCTTCTTGATGCCAGGGTCATCTGTGCCCCTCACTCTTGGGCTTCCAGCTCAAGGCCACTTTCTGCAGCCGATCTTTGCCAGCTAGCTCTCTAGTGCTCTCTCTCTCTTCTCTTCTCAACCTCGCATTTCCGTTGGCTGCATTCTTCCCCCTCAGGCTATCAGTCCACTGGCAAGGATGTCTTGTCTTCTGAACTGGGGCAAAGTTCAGGCCTGACCCTTCACAGTTGGGACGATTTCTGGGGCAAGCTATGCCTGTGACAGGCAGGGGACCATCATTTGAGGAGACTTTCAGCAAACATGGGAGGCCTGCAGTATCTGAAAGGGGGTTTCACCTGTAAGCTGAGCGTGACTGAGACGGGAAGGATAACTGGGGGTGAGGTACCTGGTCAACCCCATGGAGGGCAGAATGACTACCATAAACACCAGGAAGATGTAGCATTTGTGCACCATGATCAGGTTCTGACTCGATCTACAAGGAAATGAAGAGAAACGTGTATTTATCATTGTGTAAGACAGAATAACCATTAAAGATCTGAGGTGGGTGTGGTGGTGCACATCTTTAGTCTTAGCACTGGGGAGGTGGAGGTGGATGATCTCTGTGAGTTCAAGGCTAGCCTAGTCTACAAAGTGAGTTCCAGGACAGCCAGGGCTACACAGAGAAACCCTGTCAGATAGATAGATAGATAGATAGATAGATAGATAGATAGATAGATAGATAGATAAGTAGGTAGGTAGGTAGATAGATAAGAAAGCAAGCAAAGGGAGAGGAAAGAGAGCTGGATGGACACGGAAACTGTTCTTCGGAGTTTGGCCCAACACCCTTTCCACAGAGCACTGTGAGCTGCGCTGTATCTGGGAGCAGCAGGAATGAACAATATGATCAACTAGTAATGTCTGTCCTAGGCACAGGAAGGAGACAGAAGGCACACCATACAGTCGGCATCTCTGTACCAAAACCACATTACCAATGATACTCAAAGCTGGAGAATTTCGACAATCAATATGAGCCTTGTCCTTGGCTACAGGCCAGGCCAGCAAGGATTTCTGTTAGGTGGCCCATGGTTTACCGCCTGGTAATATGGCAGAAATTTTGGATGTAGAAAATACTTTTGAGATCCATTGTAGACATTAGGCCAAAGGTCGGCCTTTTACTCAGGATATGGCTAATATATTCTACCCAGTTAGGACTGCTATAGAAGTATTAGCATTAATGAACAGAAAAAAAAAATCTCTTTAATTTGGAAACATTGGTGCTGTGTGAGCCAACTATGTCCAGATGCACGTATCATATTGAATGCCTCGACTCCTGCTATGGCCTTATCTGCTTGCCTTCTGAATCTCCAGCATCTATGCACATGGTTCTGTCCTCTCTGGTCAGGCTGGGGGCTGAGGAGGGAGCCTCAGGAGGGCTTGGTTTGGGCCCCCCCTCCCCTTAGATAGTAACCCCGAGCCTCATTTCCAAGGCCAGAGGCCAGGAGACAACCCAGGACATCTGGTCTTTGGGGATAGTTTTAAATATCAAAACCATTACTTTTTTGTCGGTTTTAACCCTTAGGCTAGATAGAAGACCCAAGTGCCTGGCAGAAAGGAAGGGAGCAGAGACTAGTGGAAAAAGAGCCAAATAGGGGAAGGAGAGGAGCACCCCCCACGCCAGCTCACCTGGTCCAGTGGGCCTCTAGGAAGGCGGAAAAGTAGACCATCAGAGGCATTATCACTGTGAAGGCCCAGAGCAGTACAGAGGGGAAGAACTGGGTCACAATCGGGCTCTGGAAGGGCAGGGGGAGGAGGAGGAGGGGCTCAGCACAGGAAGCCCTTCCCCATGGAGGCGGCCCTGGTTCTCCCCTACCCCTGCATCTCCCAGGCCAGTCAAGAGCAACCCTGCACTCCCTGAGGCTACAGAATAGGTCTCAGCTTTCTTAGGTGCCTTCCTAGCCAGAGATCCACCTAGCTGGAGGAGGTAGAGGCTCATAACCAAAGGTCAAGGAAGTCCGCAAGGGGCATCTTTGCTCAGAGGCAGCCTAAGGTTCCTTTAGTGACTTTTCCCTAAGGCCCGAGCCAGCTGTTGTGACTCACAGTTCATGACTCAGGACAACAGTGCCTGAGCTCTGATGTGAGTGTGGGGGCAGCATGGGAAGGGTCAGGAAGGAATAATGCCTCGGAGAGCAGTAGGTAGCCAGCGTGCATATGGCGTCGGCCTCTTATAGATTTTAGACAGGAAACAAAAGGGATATGGCCCTGTGTGTGTGTGTGTGTGTGTGTGTGTGTGTGTGTGGTGTTTGTGTCTCTGTATTTATGTATGTCTGTGTGTGTGTGTGTGTGTGTGTGTGTGTACATATGTGTGTGCACGTGCATGTGTTTTGCTTGGAATAGAGAAGGGATGCTATGGGTGGAGAAGCTTTCTGGCTCATTAGAACAGCATGAAGGGCTCAGGGTTTGAATAACTGAGCCAGTGCTTCCTTGAAGCTCCTCTCTAAGTGGAAAGCATCCTCTAATCTGAGAAGGTGCTTTGACAGGGCCCAGGCTACAGGCGTCAGGAGGGGAAGGAGGCAGGAGTAATGCTAAAGGTCCCTTCTGTACAAAGGCCGTGTTAGGGCTCATCTTTCTCTTCCATACCCTCTTCTCTTAACAGGAACCGAGCAAGCCTGGTGAGAACAGAGCCGTTCGTGTCTGCTGTGTCTTCCAGACCCCCAGCTGGCTTAGCCCCCATTCACTGGATTGCTCATTCTCGGTCTCACCCCAGGACCTACCCACAGCTCCTCCCCTCTCCCTTTCCTCTCTAGCCTGTCCCTGAGATGGGCAGCACCCCACATTCATCCTATTTAGAACACAGGACTCTCTGCCCTGCCTATGACACCATGCTGCCCCCGGAGGCCCCCAGGCCCGGCCTGAGCAGATGGGGTACCTGCAAGTTCTCGATGGGACGTGTGACATTGTACATGTCGATGGTGTTGATGATGATGGCTGGAGTGGTGAGAAAGAAGAAGAGGAAGAAGAGGAAGGTGTTGATCGCGATGAATCGAGTCCACCAGCTGAAACGGCGGATGGACAGGTGTTTCCTGGCAAGGAAGGGAGGAGGGGGGCACACCTAGGTCAGGTCTCAGTCCACACAGAGAGAGAGAGCGAGCAATACTTTTTCCTATATGCCAGCCGTGGGCCTGGTCCCATGTGCAGTGGTCCCTGGGCTTTCTCCTTGACACCCTTTGTAAAAGCTCAGACCATGTTTCGAAGGTTAGAGAGGCACGGCAGTGAAAACTTTTCCCCCCCGGCTGGTTCCCTTCTATGAGTGTGGGTAAGGTAGCCATGGGGTGGGCAGGTGCTGTGATGCTCAGAGCCCAGCAGGAGCTCGGTTTGGACAGTTCTGAGACAAGTCCCCATGGACTCTGTGTTGGGCACTAAAGCAGAGAGAGAGGGTCCTGTCCTGTAGCCTTCTTCAATCTCAGAGACAGAGAGGGGGGACACAGAGGAGTCTTACCAGATAATGTCTTTGGGGTGAGGGGCATGAGTGACCTTCCAGTGGTAGTTTTTGACGATGGTCGTTACTGAGGACTGCTTGGGGTGAATGCCACACAGGTTGTACTTATAGTCCTCACAGATGCTGCGGGGATGGAACAAAGAGGAGACATAGGTCTGGGGTAGAAGGGAAGCTTCAGGGTATCACATAGCAGGGTCCTGGGGCCACCACGACAGTCCCACCAGTGGGGATACTTCTTGGGGATTCTCTAAGCCTTCGTTAGGTCTCCCAGGACCTTAGGGATAGACAGCTCTTAAAGTACAGTGTCTGGGGGGAAAGTGGCCATTGGAGGCATCTAGACTATTCTAGGAAGAAGAACAGGCCACAGGGTCCTCAGCCCCCGCCCTCCCTTAGCAGCAGTCACAATGGGTGGATGAGCTCGTGCTTTGGCGATATAGGAAGGGGCTAGCTTCAGCTCATGTCAGCACCAATAATCCCGTGGCTCTGGATCTGTGCTGTGCTGAGGAGAAGAATCTCAGTTGCACAGATATCTAAATGGAAATGCCTGGCGATTCAACGGGTCAGGGGTACATGCTGGTGTGAGAGCCCAGACTTTGACCTTCTACTCACACATTCTCCTCTAATGAAGGCTCAGATATTTGCCAACTGATGATTTTTAAAAGAATGGACAATCTTGCCTTGTGTAAGGGTATTGGTTTATACAACAAACATTAATAATAATAATAATAATAATAATAATAATAATAATAATAATAATAAAATCTCTATGTCCCTTGACAATTCACTGAGTAGTGAAGAGAGCAGATATCAGTAACCAAAAAAAACTGGACATATAAGACGTTTGAGAGGCTGAGCGCGGTCATGCCTTTTATCCCAGAACTCAGGAGGCAGAGATAGGCAGATCCCTGAGTTTGAGGCCAGCCCGATCTACAGAGGAAGTTCTAGGATAGCCAGGACTACACACAGAAACTTTGTACCAAAAAGAAAAGAAAGGTAAGAGAACTAGTAGAGAAAAGAAAGAACAAAAAAGAGAGTGTGGAAGGAGAGAGAAAAAAAAGTAGTTGTTGTTTGAGGGGATAGAGAGATGGTTCAGTGATTAGGAACACTGACTGATCTTCCAGAGGGCCTGGGTTCAATTCCCAGCACCCACATGCCTGCTTAACTTTGGCCCCAAGATCTGATACCCTCTTTCTGGCCTTCTTGATCACCACCCGCACAAATGGTGTACAGACATACATGGAAGCAAAACACCCATAATAAAATAAAACAAAATCTTTTTTAAAAAAGAAGCTTGAGGGCTTTAAGTGGCTTGGAAAATTAGGTAGCATTGTTTGTAACTAAAATCTAGGCTATCTACTCTTTTGTAGGGTTGTGCGAAAGAGGGGCAATCCACATAGTACCAAAGCGTTATGAGGTTCCCAGAGGGGAGAAGAGGACCCCACCACCCTTTAGAGACCAGTTCTGGAGTTCCCATACATTTAGTTCCCATACTAAAATCCTTCTGGAACATTCTAAAGTGAATGGAATTAATTCCTTGCTGAGAATTGTTGTTGTTAAAGGTTGTTAAAACCTGGGAAGAAAGGGAAAGGCCTTATGGGGAAGCCTACAGCAGAAGGGATGAAGGGACGAAATGGCTTTCTCTCTCTGGGCTTTCCTAATTGTAGGAATGTGTAAGGATGTGTAAGGAATGAAGAAAAATGACTGTCATCCTTGCCAAGAGATCACAGGCTGTGCTGAACATTCCCAGAGAGAGCAGTTGAGGCCCACCAGCCGGGAAACATGGTACAGCCCTGTTAAGAGCAGCAACTCTAGAGCCCCCAGAAAGGAGCAGAGAGAGCAGGGTAGAACACAACAGCTGGAGAGAGGCTAGATCCCTCTTTTCCTTAAGCTGGATGAGGGTAAGAAAGTGGCGTCTAACCTTGCCCTTAGGCTGAGCTGCATTCCGAGTCTGGACTCTGGTCATCCAGTACCCACCTTTTCACTATCCTGGCATCCTGGAAGGTGACAAACATCAGGTCAAGCCTCTTCAGCGGGACACGATTGAGCTCGGCATTGAATTCGTCGGTCAGCTGCTCCTCCAGCTCACTGTAATACTGCTCTGCATCTACCTGGGGCAAGAGGAGGCCCTCAGAGCAGGAGAGGCCAGGATCAAGGAAACCTGGCTGGACCCCAGGGCTCTCTCATGAAGCAGCCCTTCACCCTGGAACAGCTACACACTGACTCTGCAATTCACCCCTTGCCCTTGAATCTGAAGACACTGAGGCACAGTATAGGTTAGTGGATGCTTCAGACCTGGGTAAACTTCAGAAAGACAAAAGAATGTGCAGTTGTGTTGGAAGCTGGAAATACTCTTCTTTTGGTCTGGCTGAAACAGAAGTCCAAGTGACCAAGACCCCTCTAGCCACGGTGGTCAGGGGACAAGGTGGATTCTGTTTGTTCAACTGTTTCTGCCCCAATGGCTTTGGAAGCCTGAGGCTTGGTTGTCTACTGCAGCCTGCCATGTCCTCTCTGGTCTATCTAGGACCAGAAGGTAGACAAGAGCAAATCTTCATGGTTGCCCTAGAGGGAGACCCAAGAAAGCTTTTAACTCCTCTTTCTATCTGTAAAGGATAAAGGGTATAGGTGAGAGGGAGTGGGGAGCTGGGTTCTGGATGACCAAGCTAGACCTGGATGGGCCCTGGGAGATTTGAACTCAGGCAAGCGACCACCTGGAGCATAGCTCCCCACCCTTTCCCTGGTCAGTTACCTCCTTGAAGCAAGTCCAGCATTTGCAGAAGCACAGACGGGAGCAGGGGTGAGTCTTGATCATCACCTTCCCGGTCTTCTTAGCCTTGGCCGTGTAGTAGAGTCTGCCCCGCATGGCATGACGCCTGTCAGTGGTGGGTGACAGCCAGGAAACGTTCTGGTCGGTGACAAACAGAGAGGGCACCATCCTTTCCCTGAACCCCCTCACCCAATGCCACCCCTGTTGACCTCACCTTTGATCATCCAAGTCAATCAGGTTCCTGACGTCATAGCAGAAATGGACTCTGGTCACCACACACCCAGGATAGGCCTCTCTGAAGTCACAAACATGGATGCTGAACCAGCCTGGTAGGGCTGGGTTGAGCGACTCCGCTCCCTGCTCGGTGTCACAATCCACAGGGATGGGAGGCTCCGCTGTCGGGGGGTTCTCGCCTCTCAGAATGGCATCCATCCTTGCCCCTAAGGCTGAGTTATCTTTGGGGTTCAAACCCTGGTCATCTGAGACTCACCACGTCCTTTATTGATCATTCAGAACAGAGTATGGACATGCCCCCCAAAACAATAAGGGTCTGGGAAGGAGCTACTTTTGAGAGACAAAGAGTAGAATCTCTGGATCCAGGGACACTACAGGGGACTGGAGACACTGTATCCAAGACAGGGATGCAGGGTCTCCCCGGGCTGAGCAGCTGAAGCCACAAGAAAAAGTTAAATGGCCCCTCTTGCCTCTCACCCATGTCTTCCAAGGGCCTCTACAACACTGTTGCAGCCTTGGCAGTCCTCTCCATTCTGAAAGGCTGATCCTGAGCTGAGGACAACACCAGGAATGTCCCTAGCCCTAGCATCCTGCGCCAGCACGCACTCCTATGAGAACCCAGCAGGGGATACTGGGGAGGGGGGATGACGTCTGACACAGCCCACCCTCCCACTTACTGGAAGTGCTTGCTGATCATCTCTGGATCCTGGATTTCAGTGGGTACATAGGTGATCATCAGTGTCCTCGTGATCTGGGGTTGGGGGAGAGAAGGCTGTGCTTCCACGTTTTATGCTAGATAAATGGATCCTCAGTGGCCCAGAAACCCACTAAGCTGCCTGCTTCTTAGAGCCTCCCTGCTAAGCGAGCTGCTTGCCAACATCCTGCAGCCCCCAGATCAGCAAACCAGGCCTTGGTTATTCTGTGCGCTCCGGCCGGGAACCCCTGCCAGACAGCTGAGGTCAGGAAGGGAGAGCCAGGGCCAAGGGGAAGGACCACACCTTCTGTCCTAGGTCATGTGTGCCCCCTTGCAGCTGATGCAGCCCCACAGTGACCTCCAGTCTCCTTGAACCTGCCTACCTTTCTCACGTTGACAGAGAAATCCTAGCATTCTAGGGGCCTGGAGCTGGGAGCAAGTGCAATGGTCTCAATCTGGGATGTTCTCTAAAGGCCCAAGTGTTTAAACACCTACCGCCACAGGAAAAGGTAAGAGGCTTTGGGAGGAGGTTGGTGAGTGGTGTTAGGTCGATGGCAATGCGGCCCTCACAGGGCACTGTGGCATGTCAACCCTCCTCTCGTCTCTATTTGTTTCCCTGCCACCCTGAGGTGAGTAACCTTCCCCTGTACCTGCTCCTACCACAGGCCCCAAAGCAATGGAGTCCACCGAGTATGCAATAAAATCAAAACAGAGACAACAAACAAAAAACTTTCCTCTTCTTAAGCTGATTCCCTCAAGAACATTGTTACAGTAATGGAAAGCTAACACAGCAAGATTGAGAAGATGCGGGGGGGGGGGGGGGGGGCGCCTTGCCCAGACTTCCTATTTGACTCTGTTGGTGGATAACATCTTCTTGATCTATCAATTTCAAGATGGCAGTCTGATAATCGACTACAAGATATGAGAACCTCGGCATCAGCCTCTGGAAACCACGAGGAAAGTTGAAGCACCTGGGTGTCCCAGCTTCTGGTCCTGGCTGGCTGACGCGCTTGGGGTGACTTCAGGGTGTGTGGATCTACACGCTGGGGCAGGCGAAAGTGAATCTGTCATAGATCCAGCAGGCTCGAAGGAGTAAGATCTTGCTCTACTAAATGACGACAGGCTAAGGATGACGTCATGGATGCTCATTCCCATGTGTGCCCTTCCGCACAGAGCTCAGAGAACTCAAAGGCCATACCCTTTTCAGGGTTCTGGCCCAAGCAGCTGCCCACTCGTATCCCCTCAGCATTGAGCTCTGCACTCCAGAGGCTATGGTCTACCTGAACATTGAGATTGCCTTGAAGGTATGTGTAGGTTAAGGGATGAAGACTTGGGCATGGGGAGATGGGCTCAATGGACTGAGGAACATTTGCTGCCCAAGAATGAGGACCTGAGTTCAAATTCCTAGTAACCCATGTAAAAAAAAGTCAGATGTGCCCAAGTTCTCCTGTAACCTCAGCACTGTGGGGAGTCAGAGACAGGACAATCATGGCGGTGAGGGGGGGGCTGGGAAGGGGCTTGCTGGCAGCCAGCCAAGCTCCAGGTTCAACGAGAGACCTTGTCTCAAAGGAATAGGGAGGAGAGTGAGAGAGTAGGACACCTGATGTTCTTGTTTGGACTCTCTGTGAGCGAGTATACATACATGTGAGCATACAGGCACACATCACACACACACACACACACACACACACACTTAAAAACAATATAATAAAAAAGAAGAGATAAAAATCCCCAAGTGCAGTCCTCAGCCACAGAGTTGGACAACGGTGAGAATCATTCCCAACTTTCACACCCCCTTGGCTGAGAAAATCCTATGGCACACATTCTAAGGCAGCTCTCAGAGTTCCTAGGGTTACAGGGGTGGAGGACAGCAGGCAGCCAGCCATGAGCAGCTACTTACCAGCCAGTATGAGGGGCTTTCATGGCTTAGCAAGTGGGATACTAGGGCAGGGGAAGTAGAGAGAGAGCATACACGGGTAGGGCAAATGGGAGCTTGCTCCTGCTGGGGTCAGGCCCTCCACCCCGTGGCACTTTTGTGAAGCTGGAGAGAGAGAGGGGCCTTTCATACACTCACCTTGAGATTCTTCTTTGGCACAAATCCCAAGCAGTGATGACCCATGAGGGCAAAGTTGATGAGGAAGTACATGAAAGCGAAGAAGCCATGCAGCCACAGGAACCTACTCCTGCCAGGAGAAGGGAACATGCTACTCATATGCGCTGCAGGCCTCTGGGAGCCTCACAGCATTGCCATACCCCTGTCACACCATCAGTACCCACAGCCAACTCTCCCACCATTATGGTATCCTCAGACTCAAACCCTCCCCCCCCCCAACGGGACTTCCAGTGGACTAAATCCAGAGTTGGACTTAGCTCTTTATTTGTATCTTCTCACCAGATCCTTCAGGGTAATTCCCTGACCAGGCCCCCCTCATTTCACCCACAGGGAAAGGAGGGCCCGGGCGGTGGCTAACCTGCCTAAGGCCACTGGGAGGGGAGCCACAGTTGCCTCTGTACATGGGGAGCCAGCCCTCACCTCACAGATACCGAGTAGGCTGTGTGAGGAGGTGCTAGGTCATACGCAGAGGGAGGAGGGCCAGGCAGTCCCACTTCCTTGGAGTTGAGGGCTGATGGCCACTGGGCTCTGTTTCCACCCTTGCCTGCAGCTCCCAGGAGGCCATCGCAAGGTTTCTGATCAGAATTACTATTTGGAAGCTTCAATGATATGGCTTGAGGAGGGCAGGCTGAGTCTATTCCTTCTGTCTCAGTGCCTGACCTACCACAGGCCTCTGCCCACCTAAATAGATGCCTGGCCACTCAAATTCTGCATTGGGGCAAGGGCAGGTTCCTTAAGGAACATTTCAGCACTGTGCGGTGTAGAATCGTGTACACAGAAGGCCCTATGCTGCTCTAAAGCATTCCACTTCTTGGGAAGGGACATGAGGCACCCCAGAATGACTGGCTCATGAGGTGCTGTAGCTACGTTCCTGCTGGCAACACTGGGGTGGACAGAGCTGGCTGGTGGAGGAGGGGAGAGGATTCTGTGGCTACATTCTGCTGCTCAGAGAGCTCTAGCATCGCTAGTCTGTTCTGAGGCCTAAGGCAGCGGGTGGAGGTGGGAGGCGGGTGGGGACGGGGTGAGATGGATACCACTCACACCCCAGGGCTACTGCTTCTGGAGTTTGCTCAGGAAGTTGGCCAAACCACTTAGTGAGCCTCAGCACAGGTAGGCAGGAGGGAGCCGAGCAGGTGTGCTGGCTCCTGGCCTGGACATGCGAAGGAACTCAGAGGATTGTGTCCTAGGGTGTTTCCCGTACTTGAGGACTGAATCTGGGCCAAGGCTTTCCCCAGATGCAGAGACAGCAGATGGCAGCAGTGAAGCCTGAACCATCATCTGGTTCCTTTGTCTTGCTGTGGCTACCAGAAGCCCAGACTGGTGGGCTGGTGATTCACCCCATTATTTGAGCTAGAACTCCATGTTGTCAAGGATGCTGCATCTTAAATATGCCCCACTCCCACCCTGCCCCAAGGCCTTCTCAGGAGCAGATACACTGAGTGTGCTGGCTAAATTTATGCCAACTTGACACAAGCTGGAGTTATCTAAGAGAAGGGAACCTCAATTGAAGAAAGGCCTTCCTAAGATACAGCTGTAAGGCATTTTGTTAATTAATGATTGATGGGGCAGGGCCCAGCCTATTGTGGGTGGTGCCACGTCCTGGGCTGTGATCCTGGGCTTTTTAAGCAAGCAGGCTCGGAAAGCCTCGGGGAGGCAAGCCAGTAAGCAGCACTCCTCCATGGCCTCTGCATCAGCTCCCTGCCTCCTGGTTTCTGCCCTGTTTGAGTTCTTGTCCTGACTTCCCTCAGCGATGGACTAAAATGTGGAAGCATATGCCAAATAAACCCTTTCTTCCCCAACTTGCTTTTTTGGGCATGATATTTCAGCACAGCAATGGTCACCCTAACTAAGACATACATTCCTCAGGAATGGCCAAGCATAGGTAGTTCCATTCATGAAAGATGGTGAAACTAAGGCATTGAAAGTCCTGCCCCATCAGGAGAATGCAGCTTCTGGTATCCCACTCATAACCTGGATTCCGCAGAAACCAGGCTTGCCTCGTCAACACAGAGCTATTCATTGGGCAACAACACATTGGCCCGTGTTTCCCCACCAGTGCCCAACCATTAGAATGGGAGTGGAGATCAGGTACCTACTCTGTGGAGACATTGACAATGGTGGTCCGACCAAAGTGGCTATTCCAGTCTGAAAGAGAGAAGAAAGGGCCAGCCTTGATCCTGGCTTCTATACTGCTGGGGAAAATGGTGGCGAACGAATTCGAGGCTCCCGAACAAATGCCAACGGTCTAGAGACGCTTGCCTACATCTGCTTTTCCTTCTGGTCCCCAGACTTGTCCCCAGCTTCCAGCAAAAGCATCGTCCTCCCGGGTGGTGCTGACTTCTGCTCTCAAATGTGAGAACAAGCATATGAGGGGAATCCCCAGAGCGTGACTGGCATGTCACGGACACCCAGCACGCTAGCTTTGAGGGAACCAGCTGGCAGCGTTGCCACCGTCAGACTGATGGCATTAGCAATGCTGGCCACAGTCCCGACGAGAAGCCTAAACTCCAGGAAATGGGACACTTGTCACATTCAAACCAAGCAGATCCCTCTGGCCACCTGTGTTAATCTGCTCAGACAGCTCCCGGCTTCACAGAACATCCAAAATTCCTGCCTTGTGCTATCATCACCACATGCTAGGGCTTAGAATGAGAATCTGGAATATTGGGGGAAAAAACCCCTGCTGCAATCCTGTGCATACTCAAAATGCTACGGTGAATGCATTCAGATCTACGTCTGGCTGAGGAGAAACAGGAAAGACCTGAGGAATGAGGTAAAACTGGCTGCTACCTGGACATGGAAAGAATCACTGGACACCAGCCTTCCCACACCTCTGTCCCTCCCACAGTTCTGAGAAAGACACAGTTGCTTTTCTCTGAGCTCCCACAGAGTATCAGGTACTTGGCATGCCTCTCCCTCCATGACTAAAACAGTGGAAGAAAGGGACTTAGAAGGTGAAATGCTTGGTTAGCTTGGGAGAGGGCATTTTTGTGGGCGTAAATGTGGGCAAAAGCTGAGGGAGCCAGGGTCTTTCTATCTCAGGAGCCAAGCTGCCCTGTTACAAATTCTGCATATCCAGAGCTGCATCCTCCAGGGTACACAGGGGGATACGCAGGGGTCAGAAGCCTCTCCAGCAAGTCACACGTCTTCCAATGACACAGGGACATTTATAGACAGTTCTAGGCTGAGCTATGAGCTTGTAGCCTCTCAGGCCCCGAATCAAACAAGGCTGTTTTGTCTCCAGTTTGCACACGGGGGACAACTTCGGTATGGTCTGCCTAAGGACACGTGACAACTGCCTTCCAGAGAGAGCGCCAAAAGCCAGATTTCTAGACCGGTGGGGACCAAGCTTTCTCCAGCTTACTAAGCTGTGAGTGGCTCAGGGCCAGCAGACTGCTGAGCGCTGCTTACCCAGAACAGTTCCAATGTAGTTAATGGGCAAAATGATGCCCAGGGAGGGGATGCAGAGAATGAGGACATAGATGATGAGGTGGTACTGGAACATGATGTAGATGCGCGCATCGTCCCCACACCTGCTGATCAGGTCCTGGTCCCTGCGAGAGACATAAACGAGAGCATTCCTCAGGCGCCAGAGTGGCCACCGCTGGGCGGGGGGGAGGGGACAACCATTCCAGGCTTTCGGTGCTGCTGGCAATGGACACAGCAAAAGCACCACTGACGATTCAGGTGTGCCCCTTCAAAAAAGTCCTCTGTTTTTCAGTGCCTTCAACTCAAAGGCAATACCTGAAACACAAGATTAACACTCCACACTGCCCGGCTGGCCCAAAGGAGGAAGTAAACAGTAGCCAAGTGTAGGGGAGGGCAAGGATGCTGGGCGCTTCCCTCCACGGAAACTGAGTGTACACACTGGCCAGACACACTGGAGAGCAGCTTGCCTCAGCTACTGAGAGCGAGGCACACTCTATGACCTAGCAATTTCACTCCTAGGCGACATCAAGCAAAGATATGACACGCTCATCAAGAGATATGGGTAAGACTCCATAGATGTCAGTGCATAGTGTGTGTGTGTGGGGGGGGGGTGCTTGTCAGCTAGCAAAGTAGGAGGTAGGGGCAGAAGGATTAGGAGTTACGGTTAACCTAAACCACATAGTGAGTTCGAGGCCAGCCTGGGTTACCTTGTCTCAAAAACAAACAGCAAGGGCTAGAGAGATGGCTCAGCAGTTAAAGAGGACTGGCTGCTCCTCCAGAGGACCCAGGCTCAATTCCCAGCACTCACAAGGCAGCTCATAACTGTCTGTAACTCCATTTCCAGGGGATCTAACACCCTCACACGGATATACATGGGGGTAAAAGACCACATAAAAATAAATCTTTTTTTTTTTAAAGCAAAAGGATAAAAGCAACAGATTCTTGTACAAGAGTTGGAAAATATGAAGGAAAACTTTCTCCTATAATCTCACCAAACCTAAGAAGATTTTTAGAGATTTTTCCTATTATGTGCATTTCTGCATGCCTTCTGCGAGGTTGTGTCTATACCACGTGTGTGCAGGTGGAAGCCAGAGGGTGTTGGGTCCTCGAAAGCTAGAGTCTGATGTTGGTGCTGGGAACCAAACCTGAGTCCTCTACCAAAACAGCAGGCGCTCTGACATTTAATTAAGCATTTTGAATAATTTCCCTTTGTTTCTTGTGCAAGTTTTTCTTGGTGTTGGTTAAGGTTTGAAGTTGGTTTATCCCCTCAGAAGTTGTTACGGAGTTTGGTGCCCACCATGAGGAATGAAGAACGTGGAAACTCAGTTATACTCTTATTGGTGGGGCCTATAGGTGAGCAGGTAAGAGTCTTAGGGTGTAAAACCCATGGTAAAAAATATCACAAGAAACACACACACACACACACACACACACACACACACACACACGTGGGTAGGTGGAGCATGAACAGCCACACACATGCAAACGTGCTCACAAACATGTGGTCTCCTTGTTAATTTTCCACACCTACCTTCTAGGAAGGCTCATTGGTTACTCTCACCTTCAAGCATTCTAGTTTGGAGAACATTCTAGAATATCCAGTGCAGGATTCAGATTTTTATTTTTCAAACATTGTGGCAAAAAGCACATCTGTGAGGTGTTCAGTATCTCAATGTAGAGACTTATTCAGGGCTCCTGATATTCCTTCTTTGAGTAGTTAACCCATGTCCTTGCCCTAGACTCGAGAACTAAGTCCCAAGAACGGGGTCTTTGAAAATTGAGGAAGAAAGCATTGGAGAACAAGGAACCTGTCTTGCTGCAGGCTTGGGGTGTCTGATCTGATCTTGTGAAAGAAAAGCAGGTCTGAACTGTGTGTCCAATGGTGGAGAGGGAATACCCAGAGACCCTCCTGACAGAGTGGAGGGCTGGGCCAGAAAAGGTTAACAAGAGTTCCTCCTGGGCCAGGGTTCCTGCCTCCAGCCCAGGGCTCCTGCCTCCTGCAGCCCAGGATCCTTCTCTGTACATTTCTTTCTATTACTCCCCAGAATGAGCTCCCATCCCTTTCTCCCTGCACAGTTCATTCTTTCCGCTTTAATTTCGACCCTTCCTTCCATTTATCTTGTAGACTTGCAGTTTCTACCGTCCTTCTCTCTTCTGACATTCCTTCCCCTTTAAACTCAAGCCAGATTCAAGTGTGTGTAGGTTACTGTAAAACAAACCAAGCGACTCCCTTAAATACTCTGTCGTCCTGTTTTCCTCCAGGGTCTCTCTAATATCTCACTTCCCTCTTCTCACCCATCTCTTGGAAAGGAAGCTCTGCACTTGAACATAGGCTTACCCTGGATGGTTAAGACCCACATCGGCTAAGGTCGACATCCTTCTCTGAAGGTTGCCAGCCACGCCTGTGTGGACTTGTGTGAACTCATACCCTAGAAGAGGCCACTTCCTCTTCCTCTCTCAGCCAGTCCTCCCTGGGACCTTTGCTGATCCTGCCCTAGGTGACCCATCTGTTCCTGTCACTTCAGCTGCAGTCTCTAAGTGCCCATCTGTCAAGTCTAAATCCTCTGCTCTGACCCATCTCCTAAGCTTCAGTGCTGTTGTTTCAACCGCTGGCTGCTCATCTCACATGCCATCATTTTACGTTCCCTTTCCCACCTTCTGCTTTCACTATTCTCCACAGAAACAAGACCTCCACATCTCCCCTTAAAGCCAGGCCATGGAGGCTGGAGAGATGGCTTAGAGGTTAAGATCACTGGCTGCTCTTCCCAGCGCCCACACGGCAGCTCAAAACTGTCTGTAACTCATGCAAGTGGTGCACAGATATACATGCAAGAAAACAACAGATATTCAATAAACGTGTCTTAAAAAAAAAAAAACAAACAGCGTTTTAAGCTGGGTATGGTGACACACGCCTCTAATCCCAGTACTTGGGAAGCAGAGGCAGGTGGATCTCTATGAGTTGGAGGTCAGCTTGATCTACATAATGAGTACCACAACATGTAGGGCTATGTAGAGAACTTGCCTCAGATAGATAGGTAGATAGGTAGGTAGATAGATAGATAGATAGATAGATAGATAGATAGACAGATAGATAGATAGATTAGAGGCCGATTTGGTGAGGTCTACATAGTGAGTTCGAGAACAGCCATGGCTACATAGCCAAGGCTATTAGAGAGAGCCTGCCTCTAGATAATTAATTAACTAAAACCTATTGACTGTTGCCCCATGATTCCCTCCCACTGTTGCCCTGTCCACTTCTCTAACCCAGGTCAAAGGCCCCTCTTACCCAGACCACCGGAACAGCCTCCTTAGCAACTCACCCTGACTATGGACTCTGCCAGCTGCTGCTCACCCCCACATCCCTGCCCGTGGGTCAAATCCCAGCAGTCTCCTATGGCAGGCGCAGTCCCAGCGGATCCCTTGGCACTATTTTCCACCTTCTCCCTTCACCATGCAGCCCGGCTTCCAGCTATTCCAGACGAGGCACCGTTTCTGCACTCTCTCTGCTCATCTCCACCCCCGACCTTGCTCACGTCGGCCCCTCCATCTGACCTGTCCTCCACAAGTTACTTCTTTCGAGATTTTTTTTTTTTATCCTTCAAATCCCAGCTCAGAAACCACACTTTGTCCAGAGCCTCCTGGTGGGAATTCCTTCTCTTTTCCTCAAATGCCCCTTTGCACGACCGGTTGCAACCACCCATTACAAAGAATCTATCAGCGAAGCTTGCTGGCCTTTGTCTCTGAGCAGACTGCAAAGGATATTGCACACAGCGACTCTGGCTTAATAATCTAACAAAGCAAAACCAGAGGAGTGAAGACATCTAAAAGACTGCCCTCTACTGGCCCACAATACAGCTCAGCATAGAGGAGCTGGCACTTGCCCCGCACCATACAGCTGCTGCTTTACTTCCTGGGGACTGTGGTGAGGGAGGGGGGAGCAGTGGAGGCCAAGGTCATACTGAGCCCCCAGTGGAGGTCACAGTTCCAGGCACAGTTCAGGCTTTTCATGACCCAGCAAGAGCTTCCTGTGCCTTCTGGGATCCCAGATGGGAAAGACAGTGTCCGGTGGCTCCTGAAGGTGCATTTCAGAAAGGCCTAACCAGGAATGGTGGGTGTGGAGACACATGGAGGCCAGGAGCCTTTGCAGAGGAGAGTAGAATAGCAGGGCCACCCAGGCTGCTAGTACTTAGTCCCTGTGATGACTGCTCTTGGTTGTCGACTTGACTACATCCGGAATTACCTAAAACCCAAATGGCTGGGCACAGCGGTAAGGAATTTTTTTTTTCTTAAATCATCTGAAGTGGGAAACCCCACTTCGAATGGTAGAGCTTTGAGGTTGGATGATCCGCCTTTAATCTGGGCCACACCTTCTGCTGGCAGTCTATATAAATGAGATGGCAGAAGGAAACTCTCTCTTTGCCTGCTTGCTCTTGCTAGCAAGTCTATTCCTTCATTGGCATTAGAGCCTACTTCTTCAGGAGTTCCAGCCTATACTGAAGACCAACTGAGACGTCCAGCCATGTGGGTTGAACAACTACTGGATTTTTGGACCTTCCCTTCATAGGTCGCCATTTTTTGATTAGCTGGACCACAGCCTGTCAGCCACACTTTATACACGGAGAGAGTCACTCTGTAAATTCTGTTCCTTTAGAGAACCCTGATGAATACAGTCTCTAAGGAGTGGTGAGGTTGCACCCTGTACAGCAGGTGTCATCTAGCAAGAAAAGACACTGTGGGCACAGGAGATGGATAATTTTCAGAGAGATCCCAGGATTATATATGACTGAGCACAGGCAAGGAAAAGCTGTGCGTGCGCGCACGCGCACGCGCACACACACACACACACACACACACACATACGTTCTGCACTTGAACATAGGCTTACCCTGGATGGTTAAGACCCACATCGGCTAAGGTCGACATCCTTCTCTGAAGGTTGCCAGCCACGCCTGTGTGGACTTGTGTGAACTCATACCCTAGAAGAGGCCACTTCCTCTTCCTCTCTCAGCCAGTCCTCCCTGGGACCTTTGCTGATCCTGCCCTAGGTGACCCATCTGTGTGTGTGTGTGTATGTATGCACAAGTGTACATGCCTGCGTGCATACATGTATATGCCTGTATGTATGAGTGTATATGGTTGCAGATATGAGAGTTCATGAGTGTACGTGCCCCTGTGTCTGATTGTATGTCCCTGTATGCATGAGTATGCATATGTGTGTCTGAAACTTTCCGCACTGAGGGTGCATCCAAGGCTCACTCTAACACATGTCTGTTCAATTGAAGTATCCAACTGGTACTGGAGAAATGAGAGAGAACATGTGTCTTGGGCTCTGGCTCTACGGAAATCCGGTGAGGTGACCAAGGACCACAAGGATCCAGGCTCAGAGATGGGACACCTGCCCTTCTGCTCCAGATATTTGATCCTTCTAGACAAATATGATGTGTGGTGATCACAGAAACCAACCAGTCGGTGCACAAAGTAGGATCGCTTTTCCTGGAGTAGAGTCCACAGGCTTGCTTTTGCACTCATGGGAATAACTATCCCGCTTTCACATGGGGTCCTTCCCCGGCGGCTAAGACAGAGGTGTCATGGTCAGAGAGCTGTGCTCAGTTCCCATTCATCAGCTACAGCCTGGAAAAGGACTCTCTGCTGATCTACACTACGTGAGGCTCGAAGCGGAATAGGGCTCATCACTCAGGCCCATTGTCCAGGGAGGGACTGCTGTTCGCCCCTTCATCCCCCCCATGCACAGCACCACCCACCAAATCCCCAACAGCGGCACTTACTTCATGGTTATGCTGTTGAAGAACCAGGAACAGAAGCCCTGGGGGAAGAGGAGAGAAACTGTGAGAAAAGCCAGCCTGGCTTACTTTGCCTGGCTGTGGGGACCCAGGCAGCAAAGGGTTAAGTGAGGGGTCTCCTTCCACAGAGGGAGCTGTCTCCCTGGAAGTGAGTGGACATCCTTGCCATTCTAATGCAGGGAATGGGGCTTGGAAGGAGGGCCAGAGGGAACCCTGGATGGATGGCTGCTGCTCCTCTCTGTCTCTTGTTGCTTCCTCCTGAGAAATCCCTATTCCCCCACACCTGTGGTCCAGTGCTGTCCATCAAATATGAGTTTGCCTTCAATGATCAGTTGGCCCCTGGGAAAATGACCCAAAAGGAGCTAATTAAAATTCTCTTAGGATGGATATGAGTGTTGGGAGAGTCTCTCTCCTTCTGTGTGCCTAAGTGCCATGGACTCTGCAGTGTCTTGATGCCACAAGCAGACAGCCTGAGAACAAAGCCAGCTCAGAGGAGAGAGGACCCTATCGGCAATGCTGGACTTCTGGTATCTAGCTGGGCCTGAAGCAGCTGTTTGTCTGAATTTCCCCAAACTTGAGCCTTAAGTGACCCTTTTGTTGTAAAACCAGTTTGAGCGAGCCTGCATCTCAGTGTCTTGCTGTGGAAGGTGCCTTTCTCTTGGATCTTGCTGTCTGGAGTTTCTAGGTAGCATGGAAAGGCAGCCTCAGCCTCAGCCTCAGCCTGGGAATGTTGTGGGGAGCCCCGAGAGGGGAGTCAGCTTGGGAAGGCTTTCTATGAGCATGGACTGGGGCCTGTGGCTTTCAGTTGCCAGGGGTGGTTGTCAGTTAAGTGCCTTTATGTCTTTAATTCTCTTAGGGTCCCAGAAGGTTTGCAAAAATTTGGGCAAAGCTGCATCTCTGGACTGGCCCCATTTTGGTTGTGTATGTCTTTTTCTGTGAACTAGGTGGGCCTACCTGACTGGCAAATCTCTAGAACCACAGGGATTGGAGAAAGGTCTTCCCTAAAAGGAAGTAGCAAGGGCAGGCAAAAGAGTCAATTGTTTCTTGGCACAAGGCCCACCTTCCAAGTTTGGGTATAAAGTGACACCTCCTCCCTCTTAAAGCTCATGGGTTGAAGGTTTGGTCCCAGATGGTGGCGCTATGAAGATGTGAGAGTGCTAAAATCATTCATGGGTCAGTCCATCGGTAGTCATAGGTGAATGGGCTGTTACAAGGTGAGGAGAAAATAGGGCAGCAGGGCACACTTTTGAAGAGTGTATCATGTCCCTCTCCTCTCCTTCTCCCCCTCCCCGTCAGTAGAGGAGTCAGCCGAGCGTAGACTGGACCCCCCCGGAATCTGACTGAGCCTGAAAAAAACCTTTTCCCCTGTAGGTTGTTAAGTTGTGACTAACACCATGTCCTTGAAAGCAACAGCCCTCAGAAAAGTAACTGAAATGCAGCCAGGGAGGAAGACAGGGAGGAAGACGCCCCCTCTCTTCTTAGCTCACCCCACAGGGAAGGGCCACCAGCCTGCAGGAGACCACTCAGCTGAGGAGACTGAGTGCCAGCACTGGCAGAGCGTAGGTTTCTCTGACCGCATCCTCCACACCCTCACTACAGAGGGGAAACAAGTGCCTGACTTGCCAGAGCACTCCAGCGGGACCGCCTGGCTGAGAGCTGTGCTGTCCTATGCGCTAACCTCCCGCACTTGACCTCCTCCTGCCGTAATGATTTCCCGTCTTAGTCTTCCCTTCTCTCTTCCTCTCTCTCTCTCTCTCTCTCTCTCTCTGTCTCTCTCTCTCTCTGTCTCTCTCTCTCTCTCTCTTTCCTTGTTTGGCTTTTAAGGCAAAGTCTTACTATAGCCCAACCTGGCTTAGAACTTCCTGGGGAATCTAGGCTGATGGTAGGCTTTTTAATTTTTAAGGAAAAAAAAATCTTTTTAGCATTGCAAAACATACACACACATAGACACAGGGCAATCTGTCTGAAAATAAGCCTGTGTGCCACAATACGAGGCAAGTGTCACCATCTTCCTTTGACCCTGAGCCTCCAAGAGCCAGATGACACCCCTGAGCCTTCATATATTGGATGGGGCATAGTGTGACCAGAGGAAGAGCTGGTCTCTTGAAGGGGTGGCCACAGTAGGAATGTGCTCCCAACTCACCACAGGCAAAAGATCTGTATTATGCTAATTGTAACATGAGACTGGGTGCTGGGATGTTGGGGTGACTGTGGGAAGCAGACACAGGTCATTCCAGACAGGGTTAGGTATGTTTAAAAAAAAAAAAGGAATGCTTTCTCCATGAGCAGAAAACAGAAGCTATGAACTTCAACTGGTTGGGGTAGGTCAGGGTCATATGGTGAGGGGACTCAGAAAAGGGTTGCTGGAGAAGGAAGGAGGAGGGGGAAATACATGGAAGGTTCTGGGATGGGAAAGAGCAACTGTGGAGACACAGGTGGGATATGGGGCAAGGGAGCTAGCTACCAAGCCGTGGAAGAAAGACATCTGTGATGGATTGGAAAAGCAGTAGGAAGATACTGAAAGCAGGAATAGGGACAGCAAGGTCTCAGTTCACAGGCATGGCTCTGGCTGCAGATGGAAGATGGATAGAATGGGAACAAGGGAGGACCTCAAGGGATTACTTGGAGTTGCAGAAGTCATCCAGGCGAGAGACTGGTGGAGGCCTGGGCAGGGCTGGTTGGGGAGGAGCAAGATTGGGAAGATAAAAGCAACACAACTTGGCAAAGGAACGGGCCATGCTCAGGTGCCTGGGTAAGGGCAAGGGGATGGCAAGAAAGGGCTTAGATCAGGGATGGGTGGAGGCTGTCGTGGGATGTTGTAAACATAGTTCCTGAATGGCATTCATGTGGAGCTGTTTTCCAGGTCACTGGAGAAAAGAGACTGGAGACCTTCAGGACTAGCAGGAAGGAAACTTTTAGTTAGAACTGTAATGATGACAGTTGAGGCTGTGAGAACAGATGCCATGACTCAGAGGAGATAGAGGGAGTGGGTTGGGGCAATCAGGGAACTATGACAGTGGAGGACTCTGCAAAGGGGTCAGAGGGATAGAAAAACAAACAAACAAACAAAAACTTCATGAAGCACGTCACAGACACAACGGATGTACCTGTTGAAGGCAGAAAGATGCTGGCAAGTGTGCCACACTTTTTTTTTGCTCTTGTGATATAACATTGTCACCTACAAACGAGTTGGGTCATACTCATAGCTACCCTGGGACACAGTGCAGCCCGAAGCCTACAGTTTGGACACGCCTTTCTTTCTGAGAGGCAGGCTAAGATGAGGACTGAGGAGAGACCACTGGGGCTTAGAGGCATGGCAGAGAGCCACGGACAGCCTTGGGGCTCTGGTGGAGGCAGGGGATGATGACACATTTGAGGAGTTTTCGGAGAGGTGAGGCAAAAGACCACCGTCTATTCAGCTGATGAGGCTGGTGGAGACAGGCATTATGGTGGTCAAGAGGAACACAGGCAGCTGCTCCGCTACCCCCCTTCTCCATCAAATCTATGCTCAGACGTCACGTTCTGCCCAAAGCCACTCCTGACCACTATTCACAGTGCTGTTCCCACCCTTCGATATCACAAGCCTTTCTTGTCCTCCCTTTTCATCACTGTCCTGTATACACCTAAGGTAGAATCTAGGGATGGCTAATACTTCCGTATTTCTGGTAGGAAAACTGAATCTAGGGAGGCTGAGGAAGCACTTGTTACTGTGTGAACCATGACGGCCTTCCCCAGGGGCAGAGGTCCCTTGGGGCCCAGACCGTTCCCACACTCACCTTGTCCCTTCGTTCCACCTCCAAGGAAATCTCTGAGGGAGAAGACTTCTCACTGTGCTCCCCATAGATCAGCGAGGTCAGGCTGCCCACCAGGAAGGGTAGCAGGGAGGTAGAAAAGGAGAGACAGGTCTCAGACGCCTGCCCTGCTCCCTCCCTGTCCCCTAGCCAAGGGACAGAAGCTGCTCTTTTGCAGAGCTGTGAGCTGCAGGCCTCAGCCTCTAAGCCGGACTCACAGCTCTGGGTCTAAACAGAACCACCCCTGCTGCCAGGTGCACAAGGAACTTTCAGAGTCCAGCTGTGGGTTTCCAAAAAGTTTAAGACACAAACATAGCTCTATGCCCAAAGATGGCTACCTTCTGCATTCCTGTCCCTTCAGCGAGGTCAGTGCAGGGCCGAAGCCAAGGGACAGGATGCCACTGGCAGATAAGGCATTCCTAGCAGCTCTGGCACCAGGCAGCGCCTCCCAAGGGAGCAGGACGCTCACCATCCTGCCTCCTTTCACCTGTCATTGTGTATCAACAGAGCCAGGCGCCCATAGTCCCACGCAGCTTTCCGGAGGAAGGAATACAGCACGACCACAAACTGCAGACCCAAAAAAGAAAAAGCAAATGGAACAGAAGACTTTGCATACACCTCCCTCAGCACCGCCCCCCCCCCCCGCTTTCCCATGGGGGATGCCCTACCCCTGAAGTCTAGAGGGTGGTCCTTCCCAATCGGATGATAGGTTTTTGTCTTGGGAGAAGATGTCCCCTTGAACTGGGCATCTCCTGACAGAGTAAACGGTCAGCTTGTTGAAATGGAGGGGCCAAAGGTGTGTTTAGAGCAATTAAACAAGAATTCTCCCATGACAGCGTCAGCAAGGGGACGGAGAAGGAAGGCCCAAAGGCGATGAGCTGGTTTATTTATTTTTTAATGGTGTAGACAGAACCCCAGAAATACTATCTGTTCCTCCAACCCCAAAGCCCTCCCACCTGGGCCACCTAGGCCTGACAATCGCTGTGGCTGGTGTCCTTTGGACAACTGAGATTCCCACCGTGTTCCGTGTCGGAGTTGCACAGCTTATCCCTGGCTGAGCCCCACCCCACCCCGCGCGCGTCTCCCATGGCACCCAAGACTTACCACCCATAAGATGATGTTGAGTACGAGCACAGTGGGGATCCCCCCAAAGGGCTGCCCCTGGAGGACGGTGCTCCGGGACTGGAAACACTCATTCACCGTCATGTTGCGAAGCTTTGGGCCCATTCCCTCTGGAGACGAAGACATCCTGGGCACACTCGGGCCCTCAGGCAGGGTCTCAGTCAGACTCGGGTACCGCTCCCCACTCTGCGAAACACAGAAAGCTTCCGGGCAGTATGGAGACATGCACTGAGGGCGTCACAGTCAACTAGGCTGGGGGACACGTGAACCCCAAGGTCCAGTTATGGGTTTGGAACTATGACATCCAGAGAGAAGAGCTGGCCCATTCAGAGGTGCCAGCCTTATACCAGGAGGTTACAACTATCTAAACCCCATGACTGTAGACAGAGTAAGCCCTAAATCCTTGAGTGATTCCTCATTTTGTACTGCTTGGTCTGAGAAAGGGAAGCCCTAAGGATGCAGAATTCCTGGTGCAGGGGATTGACCCAATAAACTCCTTGTCTAATGTTATTTAGTGTGTGTGTGTGTGTGTGTGTGTGTGTGTGTGTGTGTGTGTGTGTTTGCGTGTGTGAGCCTTGGCTGTCATTCTCAGGAATGCTTTACATCTCTTTTGAGACAGGGTTTCTCACTGGTTTAGAGCCCATCAATTAGGGTAGACTGGCTCTCCCGCACACCCCAGAGATTTCTGCCTCTCCAGCGTGGGGATTACAACCACAGGTCACTCCACCTGATGGTCTAACGTGGCTTCTGAGGGATTGAGCTTGGGGGCCTCATGCCTCTGAGGTGAATGCTTCACTGACTGATGAGGAGAGCTATCTCCCTAGCTGGCAAACTCCCTGTCTTCCTGTCTCGGAGCAGAGAAGACCAACACCCACCCATCCAGGTCCACACTCATTCAATGCCGTTGTGCATCCTGGGATGCCCTGACACAAAGCAGTCTCAGGCAGACCTTCCCCTACCCAGAGTCTCTTTGTTCTCACTCAGAAGAAGCCTCATTCATTCACTCATTCACTCCAATACATTATGACCAACTGTTTTGTGCTGTATGTGTGCTGGTTGTACCTCAATGACTGTGGTAAAATAAGAAGCCCTCCTCGTTGTACCCCAGCGGGGAGGAACAGCAGGGAGAGTGTCAGGGAACACTGCAGGCTTCTAAACAGAGACCAAGGTCTCCCAGTGTGTGGAGGGACAGACAGACTGTGGCTGGACATGGGATGGAGAGGACAGGTATGAGTGGCATGGGTCTACCTAAGTTTCAAGGGATCTTTTGGATTGGGGATGGGGGGGGAGGAACAAATAAGCAAAGAGAGGACCCTCAGAGATCCAGGCAACAACCTGGGCTGCACTGGCCACCGGAGGGTAGTGAAAAGAGGCTGGCCACTTTGGACATGGAGCCAGTAGGAGTTCCTGGCAGACTGGATGGGGAAGATGAAAGAAGGAGAAAAAGTCAGGATGACTCTGAGGTTTGTAGCTCAAGAAACTGTATAAAAAAAAAGAAAAAGAAAAGAAAAGAAAAGATGGAGTTTCTGTCATTGGCTGGAAAGATGGGGAAAGAGGAGAATGGAGTACACAGCGGTGACATCAATAGTTTGGCTGAACATGTTAAGAAGCTGTGGGTGGCCAGGCGCAGTGACGCACGCCTCTAATCCCAGGCAGAGGCAGGCAGATCTGAGCTCTGCGAGTTCGAGGCCAGCCTGGTTTACAAAGCGAGTCCAGGATAGCCAAGGCTACAAAGAGAAACAAAACAACAAAAACCAAGGAGGAGGAGGAGGAGGAACAGACAGAGGAAGAAGCTTTGGATGTGAATCCAGAGCACAGCCTGGGGTCGTCAGCATGAGACAAAAGCCACCAGCTTAAGCAGCTCTCAGAGGCGAAGAACCAGATCACTGAAGGAGGGCTACAGAGAGGGGTCAGGGGAGAAGCCAGTGACTGGGGAACAGAGGACAACTGTCTCAAGGAGAGGTGCCACAACCTAAGACAAGGCTTAGGTGGGGAACAGAGAAGAGCCTGGGAGTTGTAGGGAAGAGTGAAAAGGACAGCTCTCCACCACAGGCCAGCACTGGGGAGAAACAGCTGCTCTGAGGGGCTGCTCCTGGAGGAGGCTGAGGAGTGGGGGTGCCTATAGACTCTGTGGGTTCTGTGACACTGGACCTCAGCTCTGACAATTACCTCACGCCCAGAGAGCTTGAGTAAGGCACTTGAGGTCTCCATGCCTTGGTTTCCCCATCTGTCAAGTAAGAATGGTGACAGCAACGGACACACTTCGCAGGGCTGTTGGGAGATTTGTGAGTCCTACAGATCAATGCCTGGATCTTGGGCAGCAGCGTGTGAAGTCTGTGATAGGAGAGGCGGATGCAAAGTCTCAGGGGGAACGGAGCTGTCATCTCAGAAGCTCAGAAGGGAAGGACGGGGGTCCATGGAGAGCAGGAGCTGAGGTGCTCTGGGAACTGGGCTAACTAGCAAGAGTAGGGCTAGACCTTAGATTGCTGCTGCTCCTAACCTTGGCAGAAGCAGCTTCCTTTTGCAGTGGGCAGCAGGCAGGGAGGCCTCTTAGAACTGGCTGGATTGCCAAGACTAAGTGGCTGCCGAAGCAGTGAGCCCTACGGGAACTCTCCAGGTTCAGGGAACGTTGTAGAAGATGGGACGGAAGAAACAAGAGCCAGAGGATGCTGGGTGTGTGTGTGTGCGCTCTAAAATGCTGTCCTCTGGACATGGCATGGCCAGTGTACCCCACAACACACAGCAGCTATGGTTTCCACAATTCCAGCATAAAATCAAGCATTCCGGCCTGGCAGCTGAAGAGCTGTTGGCAATCGATGGCTGCTGGAAGAGGGGCAAGCATCTTTCCTCAAGGGTGTGGCCACTGGTAGGCTACCCATGCTGTAGCCGGCTGGGCCCGCATCTGTGCCTATGCAGGAAGCGGTTTAAAAAAGAGGAGGATATGGAGGAAGGGAAGGAAGGTTTGAAGGGGTCCCAGAGAGACTGTGAAAGGGAATCTGGAATGAATATGATCAAGATGCACTGTGTACATATGCAAAAGTATCAACGAAGAAATAAAATTACTTGCTAAAATAGTAGGAGTTAAGGACACAGTGAGATTCACCTTGAGAAAGAAAGGAAACCAGGAAAATTCACATTCCTGCCCTCTGAGTTAGTGCCCAGCTTGAGGTTGGCTTCTGTCGGAAGCTGCAGTTCCGACAATGACCACTTGGGGGAGCCCATGTCAAAGCAGAAGGTACTGGAAGGCGAAAGCACAACTCCCACCCACCCACAAACACACACACACACACACACACACACACACACACACACACACACCCCAGTCCGAGGAGACATTTCCCACCTGAGGCAGTTCTCCAAGGAGGGTCCACGTCAGAACTGAAGCCCCCGCTCAGCTACAGGTTTGCTGTGAAGGAATAGATATGGTGGAGAGATCATCTTAGGAGCCTTCTGCTTAGACAAACAGCCTGGGATCCTTTGCACCGTTCTGTTGCTTGTATTTTCATCTCTTTCTGTCTTTTATTTACGTATTCATTTTTAAAGATTTACACTTTTAATTATGGGGGGGCGTAATGTGCACATGAGTGCAGGGGCCTAAAGAAGGCATCAGACCTTCTCAAGGGGGAGTTACAGGCAGTATAAACCACCCAGAGACTTCTCTCTTTGCTAGGTCTTTTTTTTTTTTTCAAGACTGGATTTCTCTGTGTAGCCTTGGCTGCCCTGGACTCTAGTTGTAGACCAGGCTGGCCTCGAACTCACAGAGATCCGCCTGTCTCTGCCTCCCCGAGTGCTGGGATTACAGGTGAGCATCACCAAACCCAGCTTTGCTGGTGTCTTCTCTATCTCTCTCCTCTTTATTTGTTTAATCACTTTACATAAGGATTACAGCCCCCTCCCTCCTTCTCCTTCTGGCCCCACCCTCTCCCCTCATTCCCCCTCCCCTTTTTCTCAGAGAAGGGAGTTGTCTTCCCCCAACCCCCTGCCATCCTCCTCTGCCTCATGTTGCATTAGTACTAAGCTCATCCTCTTCTGCTGAGGCTGGACACGGCTTCCCAGCTAGGGGAAAGTGATCCAATAGCGGGCAACCATGACCATGTCAGTGACAGCCTCTGCTCCAACTCCTAAGGGACCCATATGAAGACTGAGCTGTCCATCAGCTCCATAACTGGGCCTAGGTCTAGTCCATGCGCGCACTTAGGTTAGTGGTTCAGTGTCTGTGAGTCCCCATGGGCCTGGGTTAGTTGACGCTGTCGGTCTTCTTGTGGTGTTCTTGTCCCCTCCAGGTCCTTCTATCCTTCCCCCAACACTTCCACAGGATCCCCACCCCCACCCCCGACTTGTGTCTCTTAAAGGGAAAATGTTTTGACTTTTTGACAGCTGAGATGTGAGGGTGCAGGAGTCAGCACCGTGAAGGGAGTAAGGGGGGAGGGAGCAGAGGGGACCACATTGACAAAGACCCATGGGGGACTCTGAATATAGCATTTTCAAGAAGTTCAAATAAACACTGGTAGCTAGGAAGTGGGGATGGACCCCTGCTTTGCCCATCAATCCACCGAGCAAGATGGATCTGGGACTGGGTTGATGGATGGGTCAGGGGTTGAGAGTCCTTGCTATTCTTCCAGAGGGCCCACACAGAAGCTCACGACCATCTGTAATTCCAGCTTCAGGGATTTGGACAGCTTCTTCTGTCAGGCTTCCATGAGTCCCAGGCCCACGTGTGGTGCACAGATAGATATACATGCAGACAAAACATTCATACGCAGAAAATGAAAACACACACACACACACACACACACACACACACACATGCACACACATGATGAATCTAAGTCATCAAACACCTACTCTTGCCAATTCCCATGCAGACCCTGGAGGTACAAACATGGCGTCCTCCTCAGGGAATCCACAACCTTTAGGCTTTGGAGAGAGGATTACTGTTGGCCTAGGGGAAAGAAGACCTTCAGCTATGAGTTCTCGGCATAAGCTTGGAGTTGGGAATGGGGGTTCCACCCAGCAATCTGGTCACTTCAGGGTTTCAGCTCCTTCTGGCTTCTGGCCTGTGGGGCAGGTGTGGGAGGAAAAGAGAGAATAGTTTATCTCTCCCACCTTGTCACCCAAGCTCTCAGGCAGCAGGCAGAGGCAGTGAGGAGGCTGTTGCCACGGAAACCTAAGCAGCACCCAGCCTCTTTCCATATACCATACCACCCTAGACCTGCATTCTTTCTTCAGTTTATAATAACCCCAAAAGGCAATGCCCTGTGGGGAAGTCTGTGGTTCTAAGCTAGCTACAGAGTGTGAGGGAGGAATGCAGAAAGCTGAAGGGTCAGATCTCTGGAGATCCAAGTGTGAGCCCTGTTAAGAATGAAGCTTGGGCTGAGCAGTGGTGACTGACTCAAGCCTTTAATCCCAGCACTCTGGGAGTCAGAGGCTGGCAGATCTCTGAGTTCCAGGCCAGCCTGGACTTACAAAGTCAGTTCCAGAACAGCCAAGGCTAAAAACCCTGTCTCAGAAAACAAAACAAAACAAAAAACAAACAACAAAACCCAAACAAGCAAACAAAAGAATGAAGCTTGAGGCCTGAGGACACTAGAGACGCAGATGGCTGGGACATATGAAGCATACTTAGAGTAGCAGGTATCAAAGAACATGACTCTCTGGACGCTAATTTCACAGCACAGGACAAAGAACTGTTCAAGGGAGCGGAGGAAATTTGTCCCTCTGAAGTCAGAACATCCAGGTAATCCTAGCAACCATCAGTGGCACCCTCACCTCTCTGAGCCTCAGATTCTACACCTGAAGATGGGCACAATGGCAGCACAACCTCACAGGGTTACTGTGACCATGAAGGACAATGCTGAGAACCACACCAGGCCCCAGGATTACCCAGGGTCACCTTCATGCCATCGGCTTATCCGAGATGATGCTGAGGGGTCCCTACTGAACCATCCTTAGCCTCTTTCCTGCCACCTATTCTATTTGGGGACAGGAACGAGGAGAGACGTGGGGAAGAGGAGGGTCCCTTAAAACTGCAGTCAGGCATTGGCAGCCATTGTCTCTTCTCTTGAACAACAACAACAACAAAAAAAAAAAATATGCCTTTGATTTGTGTGAAGGAGGGACAGGAGAAGTGATGAGAATGATGGTGATGGAGGCAGGTCCCCTCCATGGTCTCTGAGTTCGAGGCCAGCCTGGCCTATGCTGGAACTTGTTCTATAGGCTAGGCTGGCCTCGAACTCAGAGATCCATCTGCCTCTACCTCCCGAGTGCTGCAATTAAGGCAAGCACCACCACTGCCCAGATCCCATCTAGTCTCTTAATGTTCAGTTTTCTCTCCTACAGAATGTCTGCCCTGACAGGGCCCCGGTGATTGGTTATGAAGACTAGTTAAGAAGCTGGCGCACAGCTTTCGTAAACTGTGGGAGCCACAAATGTTAGTTTGTTGTCTTTGATCTCCTGTCCCAAAGACCGAGACTCCTGAATCAGGGTGAGAGGACCTGGGAGTACCAGTTTGCCAAGCAGGGTTGCTATGTGAGCCACGAGACTAGGCAGCCAGGGCCGAGTCCATCAGTAGAACTCAGAACCATGGACAGCACCAGGCAGCCAGGAAGGTTCTGTGACAGCTTCTCTTTACCAGAGCTCATGAGAGGGCCGTGATGTCCCTGGTAATAAGACTGGCAGCTGATATTTAGTGAGGATGTTCTACATGCTAAGCACGGTGCCAGGCCTTTTAACGCATTGTCTACAGTTAACACTCAGATTAGACTGAGTGTTGGATGCCGTAGGTAGCCCTCAGCCTCCGTACATGGCTCCTTCCTGTGTGTGCCTTTCTATGCTGAAGACGCTGGAAAGCTGAAAAACTACAATTCCCATACACCATTGCAGTTGAGGTTCTAGCTACAGATGGGTTCCGAGATATACTCAGGTAGACCGAGAAGCTGCAAGGGTGGAGAAGCTTGTCTTCCTTACTCTGGGGTTGTGTGCCTTGGTGAAGAGGGAAGGGACACTTTGCAACAGATTCAGTGCCAGGCTTTGCCTCCCGGGGAGATGGGGTGCAGAGAAAGGCAAGCGTAGTCACAAAGTAAGGAGCTTCCTTGTCCTAGGTCACCAGGGAGCAGATGGCAGCCTAGTGGCTCCAGGCACAGCCCTCCTGACTGGGTAAGGCATGTTTTGTCAGGCCAGTCTGGCTCTTCTGAGCACCCAGAGTCTACCACCGCAGCCATTTGGAACAGATGGAATCCCTAGTATTAAACCCCTGTTTGGATTTCATACACAGACACATTAAAAAATAAATAAATCCTGAAAATTCCTAAGAGCGTCCCTATGTCCTGCACAAAGGCTAGCTGGACTCTCTTCCGTCATTCTGTAAAGAGGAATCTTGAGCCTGAAGAGCCTGAGAGACTGGCTAGGTCAGGGAGCTAATAGCAGCGGAGTGGGGAATGAGCCCCAGGGGAAAGACTCACTCGTCAGCCCCCTCTGAATCATGCTGCTAGGAACCACACTCAAGACAAAACTGCACGGGGGGGGGGGGGAAGGCTCATGACAGAAGTTAATGGAGAAAAGGAAAACTAACTGACAATCTGTGCTGGAATCATACTCCGGGCTTGAGTGGGTGTGGCTTCAGACAGAGAAAGGGAAGGAGGCAGGGCTTGTATGGACTTTCGTCTAACCACCTTGTCCTCCTCATAAGCAGCCTAATAGCAACAGCCTAAGCATCAAGAGTCGGTGCCCCATTTCTTTTTCCTTTTTTCTTTCTTTCTTGATTCTCCCCCCCCCCCCCCCGAGACAGGGTTTCTCTGTGTAGCCTTAGCTGTCCTGGACTTGCTTTGTAGACCAAGCTGGCCTCGAACTCACAGAGATCTGCCCACCTCTGCCTCCCTGAGTGCTGGGATTAAAGGTATGCGCCACCGTGCCCGGCTTCGGTGCTCTGTTTCACAGGCAGATAAACTGAGGCTAAGTCCTAGCCCACGGTCACAAAGCTTCAGGGAAAACAGGGCCTGTGGCACAGAAAGAGATGCAGTAGCCACTCAAGTCAAGGCTAGATGCTAGAGCTGACCTCCCCACCCACCTCACTCTGGGGCCCTACAGGGGTGCCTTTCCCCGTCAGGGAGGCTCTCTCTCTTGTTCTCAGGCTCTTGTCACCCCAACCCAGGGACCAAAACCGTTCTGCCATGGTGAGCCGCCATGGCCATGCCCAAGCTGGACAGGGAAGGAGGTGAAGAAATTGTGGGATTATCACAGACGCTAGCCCTCCGGAGGCCAGACAGTGGCCGAGGGTGGCAACCTGCTTAATGTGTGTGTGTGTGTGTGTGTGTGTGTGTGTGCGCGCGCGTGAATGTATGTATGTATATCTCTATGTATATATTAAGAACAGCAGCTGGGCGATGGTGGTGCACACCCTTAATCCTACCACTCAGGAGGCAGAGGCAGGTGAGTTTGAGGCCAGCCTGGTCTACGAAGTGAGTTCCAGGATAGCCAGGGCTACAGAGAGAAACCCTGTCTTGGAAAACAAACAAACATACAGCAGGATGTACTGACGTCCTAAAAACTAGAGGGTTCTGATTTTTGTGTTTTTTTTTTTTTAATTTAAGGAATAAAGAACAACAATAACAATTATAGTACGCTCTTTCAGAGGTCTTTAAATCTTTTCTGGTTAAAAAAAAAACAAAACTAAATGAGCATGTCCTATTGTATGCAGTATTTTGAAGGGAAGCAGTTTTTCTAGGTTCAGGCATTACTGGCTTTCCTTCATCAAACCCCTTGCTGTCCCTCAGGCACTTTAACTCTGCCAGCTCTGTCAGTGTGGAAGGGTGTCTCTGTGGAGGCCCGTGGTGGCTTTGGGCAGCTTTCCACTCAGGAAGACCAAGTCTTGTCAAGCCACCATCTCTTCCCTCCACCAGGATGTCCTGTTAACACGGTTGGATGGCCCCCTGCTCTTGAGGGCCTCAGCATTCTCGGGCCCTCAGGCACTCCATCCCCATTACAAATGCCCTGTTGGGAGTCAGATAAACCCTGTACCCTTGGCTGCCCTGCTGGAGGCCCCCGTGCCCCTTCTACTCCTCCAGCGCTCACCTCACCCAGAGTTCTCCCCCATGGGGTGTTAAGAAGAACGAAGCATGTTCTTTCTCTCCCCAAGCTCATTCCTGGAGAGGCTTGAGGCAGATCTTGTTAAAAGGCAATTTACGCTCGGGAGAAGCCTGCAGCAGAGCCCACAGACAAGGGCCACTGAGCCCAGTCTGGAGCGCTGAGGAGGTTTCCTGAGGAGGGTGAGGAGGGAATTCTGTAAGGTGGTGAGGAAATTCTGTAGATGGGCATTCAGTTGCTGCCTTACTCTGGCCAACAAGTGGCTGATTTCGATGGTTCTGTCTGACACACTGGCTTCTCTTGGCTGAACTCCCCTCATTTTCATCCATTGTCTCCCAGATCCTCTCTTCAATTGTCTTACTGTGGGATCCCTTTCCTCCGGCCCCACAATCTTGGCATATCCTAGTCTCTCTGCCCAGATGTAACCCCCCCCCCAACACACACACACTACTAATTCAATTTGCCACTGACCTCAGTTCAATATTTACTTCTTGGGGGCACCCATGCCCCTACCTCATGGCACCTTGGGAGGCAGACACAATGCTGTATGCAATTGTGGGCCCCTGGGGGATGAGCTTCCTTGGGCCCAACCCTAGCCTCTGCTACCTATCAGCCCCATGACTTTGAGTAGGTTTCTTCACTGCGCTGTTTCTCCGTTTCCTTGCTTATAAAATGACGTCCCATTGCGTAGCTGTTCAGACTAAGAGAGCCGAGTGAACCACTCATGGACTACCCAGCACCTCTGGTGATGTGTGATTTGCTGTGTTGGGACCTACTCCACCTCCTGGTCACTTACGAGTTGATCTTGCACTTGACTGGCTACTCCGGGGAACAGCGGCTCCCTAACGACACAGCCTCAGCGCCTTTGTTACTTTGTTACTTTCTCTGCTGTCTGTTTGCAAATATTTGTTGAGGATGAGAAAGTCAGGAAGCACGGCAGAGGGGCTTGTTTGGCCTAGTGATGTCAAACCTAGGGCATACGGCCTGGAAGGGGACTCAAAAATACTGTCGTCTAAGCTGCTTCTCCCACAGATGCTAGCCAGTGTTGCCACAGGCTTCCCACCTCAGGCTAGGCAGCTCCTGCCTACCCCTGTCCCCTGAGGCTTGGCTGGAACCTGCCCATGGAGATTTCTGTCTTGATTTAGAGAAAGAGAAATGTGGCACACCTCCCATCTGAGGGCGGTAGAGCAAATGCATTCACAACTGGGCGAAGCTGAGCCTCCAGCACGACCCTGAGTTATCCCTGTAATTCTCGTCTCCATGGCAACAAGCCTGGACTACACTTTCAGACAGCAAGACTGGGCAGCTGCTCCATTCACCATCAACAGAGGGGTAAAGGCTCCAGGGTGTGGTTTTGTCCTCAGCCTCTGCCTCATTAGTTCTTCAGCATGAGTCCAGAGGGGGACAGTTGGGAGAGAGGATGGGCATGGAAGGGAATCACATGATGCAGAGGGATAGGGCTCCATCCTAGAGTCAGCTCCTGCTACAGAAGGATGGAGGCTGCCAGCAGAGAGGTTCCCACGGCAATCAGGTAAGCAACCAGCTAAGGTACTATTGGTGACATCCCACTCCTCTTCCTTCTGCAGCCAGGATGAGCTCCGATCATCCAGGGCTCTCCCGCCAAAGACTGACCCTAGTCTCACTCAGACTCAACCAGATGTTTACAGCTCACTGATATCCATGTAGACCTTGCCTGATCAAACACTTGATCTGTGCCACACAGAGCTAGGAACTGAGGTGCCAAGACCTCCCACAGGTAAGCACATAAGTCGGATGAGGGGAGCCTGAACCCCATAAGTAAGCTTTCGGGTTTGAGAGTAGCAGCTGTATGTTCTGGAGGGCAAAGCAGAGTGCAGACAGCACAAGGAATGCTCTATGTGCCTGCCTGGGGGCCCATTTCCTCCTGAAGAGTCCATAAGGAACTGCTGGCAGAGTGTGCCCTCGGGAGGGGGAGGTAGGTGGTCACAGAATCAGCACAAGAGACTCACTGCTCAGTTTTCTCCTTGTCACTGTTTGAATATCGTATGAGGTACACATTGAATCGCTACAGGTTCTAGAATAGCGTGTCTGGGAGTCAGTATCTCCAACAAGTCCCTGGATGGTGCCAATACCACTGGGCCATGCTTTAAAATCAGTCCTGTTAGCGCTCGGCGTGGGGGCGCACGCCTGTGATCCCAGCACTTGGGGAAGCAGAGGCAGGCAGATCTCTGTGAGTTTGAGGCCAGCCTGGTCTACAAAACAAGTCCAGGACAGTCAAAGCTGCACAGAGAAACCCTGTCTTGGAGAAAAAAAAATTGTCCTTTGGAGGCAAAGTTCATAGAAAGAGGAGGAACATCCCCCGACCCCGGCCACCCCAAAGCTGAGCCTAGACACTGGAATAAACAGCCTGGCAGAGTCAGCCTGATTCTCTCAGCCCTGCTCTCTCTCTCTCTCTCTCTCTCTCTCTCTCTCTCTCTCTTTCTCTCTCTCTCAGCTGCACAATTTCCACTCACAGAATCACCTATTCAGCCAGGCCTTGGCTCTGGAACTCAAGGAGCCTATAGTGCGGGCTTGCAGTTCCCTAAAGGGATATGGAGTAAAGGAGCTGCAAGGTGTGAGGATCGGATTCTTCCCTGGTGTCCAGACAGGAGGCCCAGAGGCTGGGCCAGCCAACGGTGGGTCCTTAAATATAGACATTTCATCTCCCATGAACTTTCGGCCTGCTATCTTCTGGGCATTCTGCACAGATTCTATAAGCACGAGAGAGGATCCCTACCATGTATGGGATGGCAGGGCAGCCACATGCCCTGAAAGGCACAAAGGCCTCCAACCATGGCACGATGTTCCAAGAGCAGACCACGGAATGCACAAACGCTGAGAGGGAGGCAGGGGAGGAAGGCAGCTGTGGGTCCAGATTGTGTTCAGGCTCCCTGGGGAGCTCAGGTCCCTAGATGGAAATATGCCACCCTCAGAAGAGGAAGGCCAGGGTGAAGCCCATCCCTGGGCTCTGGCTCCATCTGTCTAAATAGGCCAGAAGCCATGATGACTGCCTTGGGGGTGCTCTGAGAGCAGCTGCCTGCTAAAAGCAAGCTGCTCCAGCGATGGGTGGTGGAAGCCAGATGGTTGAAGATGCTGGTCTAGTTTATTTGGCCTCACGAGCCCCGAGGAGTATCAGAGAGTCAGGAACGCATGAGGGTCCGGAGACACACATGCGCAGTACCTCACATGTGCAGGACTAAGGTCTACAGACCTAGTTGATAAAGGTCAGCTCTGGAGGGACGCAGAGCCGAGCGGCTGAGGGCTAAGCTCATGAAGCCTCCAGGAATTGTGCTCACACCCACACCTTAGTTCTCCTGTTCCCATACTGTGCTGAGGGAGAGGCCACTGATGTCATCTAGAGCCAAGCTCCGGGTCAGGGGCCAGACTCCTAGCTTTGCCCTTCCTTGGCTTGAGGTTCAGGAAAACTACTCAGACTCAGAGACAGAACCAGAGGAAAATGCGCTCTGCCTAAAGCTAGAGGCATTCTAATTAAGCTCAAAGAAATACTAGCCTGGATTGCCGAAGGAAGTAGTAGCTATTTCTGAAGAAGAGAGACCCATCCTTCCGCCTGTGACAATCTGAGTAAAATAGAGTGATTTGCAACTCTCCTCCGTGTTCGTTTCCCTTCCTTTTGTCTGTCCACATTTCTCTTCTGCTTTTGGTATCCAAGTGGACCAAAGGCTTACCCTGTTTGCCCCCCCCCCGTCATGGGGACCTTTAAGCATAGACATGAGTTCATCCAGTGTTTACTGAGCCAACACCTGCTTGGAGATGGAAGAGCCCAGGCCAAGGTCTCAGCGTGTACTCGGGTGGCAGATCAGACAGTAATCTCAGGCCAAAGGCAGGACAGAACAAGGTACATGCTGAAGCTACGGCCTCGGAGACCATAGGGACAGGGAAGTCTTTTGGAAGTATTGTTTGGAAGCAGAGTTTCTACACTGATAGAAACCAGTAGAGACAGGAAAAAATGGAGGAGGGGGAAATGGAGAGTAAGTTATTAAAAATGATAATCTTGAATACAGAGGCACACAGAAAAGGTTCAGCTCAACTGAAGGCAAACTGGTCAGACCACGGAGTCCTAAGACAGCCTGGACGGCTTGTGGTTCGCAGTGTAGGTAGTGGAGAGCCACAGAAACAGTGAGGAAAAAAATATGCATTGTTCAGGCTGGGGTTATTAGCAGAGTGTCTAGATCGTTCTCCTTTCCTAATATTTTGCTTTTGATCCTTGATTTTGAGTCCTGACACCCAGCCAAGGACTCCCAAGGGAAGCCGTTTGGCTCTCAATGGTTACCCTTTTGGTAAGATCTGCACTGGCAACCCTAATTTTTAAATCATTTATTACAGTTTAAGAGCTTTTAAATTTACCTCTATTTTTCAATTACGTATAGGTGTGTCCGTCTGCATGTGTGTGCGTGTATGTCCATGGAGACCAGAGGAATCAGATCCTCTGGAGCTGGGGTTACAGACAGCTGTAAGCACCTTATATGAGTTAAGGGAACCAAACTCAGGTCCCTCTGGAAGATTCAAGTGCTCTTGACTTCTAAGCATCTCTTTAGTCCCCTGGAGGCCCAATTTAATGACCCAGCTCTGAGGTATCCTGAGACCCCTTTTCTTTCTCTGGGTTTTTGTTAATCTGTCTGTTTCCATATCATACATATTTTTCTCCTCCTAACATACTCCATCTAGAATTCACACTGCTTTGCCAAGCCTCATAGTATACTTCTGTAACCCCAGCACTTGGGAAGCCAAGGCCAGAGCAATGACACAATTTTGAGGCTATCCTGGGCTACTAGGTGAGACTCTGTCTCTAAAAGAGTAAGAACAAATAATACAAAAAATCAACAGAGTTTAAGCTGCCTGTCCAGTGCCCTGCCCTTCTCCAGCAGAGCTAAGACCTAAAAGGCCAGAACTGTGTCTAGTTTACATTCTTCTGACCCCAGCGCCGAGCCTAGCATCTATACACCAGGCACCAGCAGCCCATTGTTGAGGTGGTGAAGGAGGAATGCCTGCTTCGCTTGGTCTGCTCCCTCACCGCACCCTCGCTTCCTGAGGCTTGGCAGGGCCTGAGCCTCCCGGTGGAAAAATCTCCGAGAAAAATCAGACAGAACTGTGTCACTTCCCTCCTTGCCTCTCACCCTGCCAGGAATCTTGGAAGCTTTGAGCTGATCCTCCTTCGCCTCCATCTAATCACCACTGTCGTCTGTCATCTTGGAATGGAGCCTGTAGCCTTAGCACATTGCACCTTGGGGAAAGTGAGCGGGCTACAGGACGCACCACTGAGAATGGCTTTGACATGAAGCCGGCCCCATGCAAGGGTGCTGGCTTGCTGCCCTACTGTGACCTCCACCCTCAGCAGGGGAAGTTATTCTGTCCGTTTTACGGATGGACAAATAGAGACTTAGAGAGGCTCATGGTCGTGGAGAAGCAACACCTTTGCACTTGGAAAGGAACTTGGTTTGGAATGCAGGCCTGTCCTTCTTTACCAAGCACCAGTCTCTTCCTGGCTTGCAGCTTTTCCTCCAAGGAATGCAAGGCTAATGGCAACGGATGCTCTGTCCAGGGTGCTGATCCTGGCTACTCTCTGCCAACCTCCAGCACCTCAGAGCCAAGGACAATGACTTCATGTCTGCTGCCTAGCCTGAACTTGCAAAGAGTGTTGCAGTCCCTGTCTGCTTTGGGCAGTGGCCAGCTGACCTCTCCTCACTCTGAGGTGGACAAGGCTGGAATCTGGACCAGTCTCATGGACCCAGATGAAACCTGAGCCACCCTTACCCAGCGGCCCCTGAAGCCAACATCCAGCTTGTGTTTACATCAGGGCTATGGTTAAGAGGCACAATCTTAAAATGTAACTGCTAAAAAAAATAAAAAATAAAAAATAAAAAAATAAAAAAAGAGGCACAATCTTAATTAAACCTTCAAACTCGGGAGAGGGGCTACCAGTGGCTACACTCCCACTCCTTGGGAATTCAGTACACCCCCTTGAGGGTGAAAAATGCTGTCTCAAAAGGCATTATTGTTTCCTTATAGTGTAAAACATAGTTAAGATATATCCAGTTTCTACTTTCAAGGCCCTTAAAGGGCAGGTTAGGGCATCATCATTAAACAGGCCACAGGGAACCGTGGATGACTGTAGACTCCGGAGTAAGATGGCTACTCTGTGCTTTATGGGAGTTAATCAAGGAGCAGAGAGTGGCTCTGAGAAAGCAGGCTTCTGTGATGAGCAGAGCTAAGGTGGTACCCACTTGCTGAATGCTAGGTGCTGCTTCAGGCACTTTACAGGTATTAATCTAGTTAATCCTCAGTGACCTTAAGGTTCTACTATTTCCCCCATTTTACAGATAGTGATTGAGGTACACAGAGATGGCAAGGCTGGCAAATGGCCAGAGTGCTGAGCTCTGAACAATGTTCACAGCTGCTTTCCACAGACATCCAGAGGGGAGAAATCAGGGTCGGACAGTGAGACCTGGAGGGGGACAGAAGTCTGTGTTGTCCACATCCAAGGCCACCTGCCCTGGAGGGCTCTCCTGGGGGAAGAATAGGAAGTTGTAAGGGCTACAGGAACACTGAGCACCCTGCACAGAAAAAGAAACAGATCTAAGATGACCTTAATGGATAACAGCGACAATTGCAACATTCCTGGCCAACAGCCTGCACAGGGCAGCATTTTCTCCATGAAAGAGAGGCCGTAGACACTCTCAGAGGCAGGGGAGATCTTACCCTATTACAGCTTCCCTGCTCAGCTTCAAGGGCCGCCTTAGCCTTTTCTCTAAGATTGGAACAGTAGCGCTCTCCCTTCTGAAATGGGGGAGAAAGACTCCACTAGGCGCACACCTGGTTCCCAACACATTCTGCCTTCAGATGGGGACAAAGCAGCGTGAGCTGGTTAAGGCGGCCAGATACGGCAGAGGAGAGGAAGAGTGCCCAGGGCAGAGGCTGGGCTGAGGCCTTCAGGAAGGAGCCAGCTGAAACAGAATGCTTCCTGTGCGGTGTTGACGCAAGGACACCTGATTCCTCTGAGATACTCAGTACCAGCACTGGATTCTCTATGGATACTAAATGATGCTCAAGAAGAGGGACTGAGCTGGATTAGCTCAGTGAGATCCCTTCCAGCCCCCGCAGTCTGAAGATACTATCTGTCTTAAACCTTTCCAGACAAGTTCCCAGAGTCAGAGAGGGCTCAGAAGAGCATTGCCTGGCCCTGTCCTGAGTCTACTCCCCACCCCAGAGTATCTAGGCAAGACCCTCCACAGAGGGCCCAGCTAGGAGCTCAGCCTGGGGCATTGCCAAGGAACAGAGGACAAGTTGCCCACGGCTCTCAAGTTTCCCTCAAGCCTGAGGAGCCTGAGGCACCTGAGCCGGTGCCCTGTGCAGAGAGTTCAGGTCCTGCTGGTCCCCCCCAGTCAGGCAGTGGTTAAAGAAGTTCATGGAAGCAAGTGCTGACTTTTCCCAAGAGGTTTGTGGAAGGCCTTTCCCCAAGTGCTGACTGCACCACAGGACAACCGTACAGACACATCTCCCAAGGTTGAGGGAGGGAACTAGTGTTAGGGTTGGGGGATGTTGGGGAAGAGGCGCCTTACCTGGAGCAGCAGGTGTCGGTGAGAGTTCAGGCTGAAAGGCTATGTCCCCGGGCCTTCCTGTTCTCAACCAGTCCCTGGGAAGAGGGGAGAGTTACTTCCAAATGACCCTGCAGCGTCTCGCCAGTTCTTGACTACCAAAGCGTTTTCCTTCAAAGCTCTGTGGCATAGGGACAAGGAAACACTCTCAGGATAGGCAGGCAGGGATCCCAGTCTTCAGTAAACAGCTCCTCCCCAAACCTAAGCCAGCCAGGCCCCTCCTAGGACCAATGTGCTTTGTCTGGGGCGCTTTGGTAGGGAGAAGGGCCCCTTCAGAGGCCAATGAGTGCTTGACACATGGCCTGAGTGAGCCATGCCAGAGGTCCTGGACAAGAGGGTGGACAGAGACAGAGCACTATACTGGTGTTTCTGGCCTTTCTGGTTCTGTCCCTTGTCCCCTGGTGAACTGAAGTACCCTGCTTTCCCTCAGTGTGATGGGAACTTCAGCCTGGATGTAAAGCTAAAGCCAGCAGTGCTAAGAAGGAAGGTCATATAGGCCAGAGTCATCTGAGCAGCCCTTACTGAAAATGGACCTCTTGACCGGCCCTCCACTGGTCACTAAGAACAAGCCCAGGAAGGTACCAAGGGATCTGCATGTCCGCCTCTTTCCAAAAGGGGTACAGGAGAGGGTAGCCAAGCCCAAGGATGCATGGGTGTGTGACGCATGGGAAGTCACACACCGCATCCTCAGTTTCTCTCCTCAAAGCATCGCCAATGTCTGCGGAGACTAGCCAGCGACCCTGGGAAGCTTGTGGGACACATCTCTAGGTTTTAGCTTCCTCGTGGACAAAATGAGAGGAGGGATACTCTCTCACGGACCCTTTCAGACCTAACCCTGCCAATAAAAGGAGAGGCGGAGCCACAGAAAGGGAGCTTGAAATGGAAATATCACTTAGTGGCAGAGCCCTTGGCCAGCATGAGCAAGGGCCTGGGTCTGATCCCCAGCGTTGCCATAAAAGAAAAAGAAGGAAGCGTCGGGTGAGGTGTTTCGAATTGTTTTCTCCCTTTGCAAGTGGTTTCTTCTGAAATGTTCTTTTTAAACTCTGAAAACAACACGCTTATGGGAAAGAAAGATCCACTCAAGGTAATTACACAATGGAAATGGAGTCGGGCATGCTGCCCTTGCCTTCCCAGGGCTCTGACGCATATCTGGACATAAAGATAGTTAATAGGCCTGTTGTAGTTTTCTTTAAGTTTCCCCAAACGTGGATGAATATGCACTTATCCCTGTGTCTTCACGACCCTGCCGACCTTTGCTCTGCTCGTGAATGTAAGTCACGCATCTCTGTATCCAATATCTTCAGTTTTCTAGCGTTCCACTGAACTAGGCCTACAGGTCACATGATTCTAACCTTGTTGCTCTCTGTCTGTCTGTGTCTCTCTCTCTTTCGGTTGTCCCTTCATCCCTTTCTGTGCCTGTGTCTGGCCCTGAACTCGCTGTGTGGATCAGGCTGGCCTGGAACTAGCATCTTCCTCTTCTGGCCCCTCAAGTGCTAGGATTACAGGGGCTGCACTCATCATGCCTGGCTTGTTTTCTCTATTGATGCGAGAAGCTGCAAGGGGCATTTCTGAGGTCAGAAACCCCGAGGTTGCAGGTTGTGTAGCTCTGAGGTGCTAATAAAGATGGCCAAAGTGTCCTGCAAGAATGAGGTGGTTTGTACGGCCCAGCAGGGCAGGCAGTTGCTGAGCTTTCTGCGTCACTAACAGCACAGAACGTGGTCACCGTTCTAAAACGTGAATACGTTTTTCAACATACCCTCTTGTCAATTATTTTACCTTGAATAGGTTTTTCTGACGACGCGTTCAGGCACACCATTTGTATCCAGCTCGCTCTTGTCCCCTGTTAAACTCTACAACGTTGGCGACGTGAGTTGAAAATTCGTAACTCTCAGTTCAGAACTCTTCACTGCCACCAGAAAGATATTTCTTTCTCTCCCACCCCGTCCCATGCCCTCTCTCCTCTCTTCTCTTTCTCCCCTCTCTTCTCTCTCCTCTCTCCTGTTCTCTTGCTGTCTGTCCTCTCTTTCCTCCCTTGCTCTCTCACTGTCTCTCCTCATTCCATCCAGAAGCTCCTGAACACACACTTCTCAAGCACTTGTGAGCATTCTCCAAAACAGATTACATCATGTTTTGGGTAAAGAGTGTGGATTAACGTTGGGGATGTGCACCCCACACACATGCACAAACATGTACACACACACACACACAAATTAAAATCAAAGACATTTTCCACTTTTTGTCTAGTGCCCCTGAAGCCCTGTGCTGACTACGGTGGCATATGTTGATAATCCCGGTGCTCAGAAGGTAGAGGCAGGAGGATCTGAGGTTGCAGGCCTTCATGGGCTATGTAGTGAGTCAGCCTGGGCTACATGAAACCCTGCCTTAAAAGATCAAGAGTAGGAGCTAGAGAGGCGGCTCTGCAGTTAAAAGCACTCATTGTTCTTGCAGAGGACCTGTGGTAGTTCACAACCATCTGTAACTCAAGTCCCAAGTGTGCCCTCTTCTGACCTCCATGGATACCAGGTATGCAGTTGTGCACACAGACAAGCAGGTGAAACACTCAAATACAGCAAATAAACCAAATCTTCAAAAATTAATCAAGAGGAACCTGGGGAGTTGGCAAAGTGGTTAAGAGCACAGGCTGCTCTTCCAAAGATCCTGGGTTCAATTCCCAGCACCCACATGGTGGCTCACAACCATCTATAATGGTATCTGCTGCCCTCTTCTGATGTGCAGGTGTACATGCAGAACACCCAGACGTAAAATAGATAAAAATTTTAAACTTTAATTAAACATGAATGAATGAAGGAATAAATAAATAAATAAATAAATACATTGCTAAATAAATAAATATCTTGCAGGCCAGGCAGTGGTAGCTCACGTCTTTAATCCCAGCACTCAGGAGGCAGAGGCAAATAGATCTCTGAGTTTGAGACCAGCCTGGTCTACAGAGTGAGTTCCAGGACAGTCAGGACTACACAGAGAAGCCCTGTCTCAAAAAACCAAAAAACAAACCAAACCAAACCAAAACCAAACAACAACAAAGAAAGAAAGAAAGAAAGAAAGAAAGAAAGAAAGAAAGAAAGAAAGAAAGAAAGAAAGAAAGAAAGAAAACCAATATTGCATGATTCTATTTATTATTTAGCTTACATGTTTTGTATCAGTGTTCACGGAAGAACATTAATCTTATTTAATTTATGAATTATGAAAGTGTGCCACACACCAGCTGTCCTGTGCTGTTACCAGTGTGGCACTAGCGTCACAGAATTACCTGGAATCTTTCCTTCCCTGAGACCTGGTATGGCTGGTGCCACTTAAATAACATTGGCATTACCCAATCCTTGAAGGTGTGACCGATGCTGTCTAGGTTTGGGTTTTTTGTTTTGTTTTTTTTGAGGACTTGGTTCCTTCCATAATTATTGGTTTGTTTGGATTTCCAGCTCTTCTGAGTCAAACTGATTATTTACACTTTCCCAGAAAACTATTGTTCCAGCCAGCTTTCAAATGGATTTTGCGTGTGGCTGAACTCGGTATTCTCTGAGAATTCTATTTTCTCTGTATCAATGTCTATTACCTTATTTTAGTGCGGGACTTCACCTATTTGCCTCACCACTTCCCAACCCTCATTAGGTTAGCTAGACTTTAAAAGGTATCAAATTAGGGATGGGTGGATTGCTTGGTGACTAAGAATGTGAACTGCTCTCCCACAGAACCTGAGCTGGGTTCCCAGCATCCATTTCAGGTGATTCACAACTGCCTGTACCTCTAGTTCCAGAGAAGCTGGTATTCTTGGACTTCACATGTTTTGTATGCACCTGTACATACCCACCACACAACACATACACACACATAATTTAAAATAATAAAAATAGACAGGCAGAGGTGGTGCACACTTTTAATCCCAGCACTCGGGAGGCAGAGGCAGATGGATCTGTGTGAGTTTGAGGCCAGCCTGGTCTACAGAGCAAGTTCAAGTACAGCCAGGGCTACCCAGAAAAGTCCTGTCTCAAAACACAATAGTAGTAGTCGTAATAATAACTAAATGAATATCTTTAAGATGGATGAATGAAAGTTTCAAAGTCACAGAAAACAGTTTCTCCCGCGGCCTGTTTCCTGTGCACGTAGTCCAAAGACAGAAGTGATGAGATCACAGCATGAATGGGAAGGTGCTGGCGAAAGGGCCAGCTGATAAACACAAGCCATTCAACATACCTTTCAATGCCACCTGCCCTTCTTTATCAGTTGGCCTGGGACGCCCCGCACTTCCCTCCCCTAGCTTCCTACACTGGTTAAACCTGCCATCGCCCACCCAGCACACAGTGGTCACCCCTCCCAGGGAGGAGCTGGTGCCTCTCTTCCAAGGAGGGGAATCAATTTAAACACTAAAAAGATAAAAGAACAAAACCAACCTAATTAACAAATACTAACATCCTATAACCTTCCCTGTAGATCTTGTGTGAGTGTATGCATGCGCGTGTGCGTGCAATGGGTGAGAAGCAAAGTGTCCCTGATAAACCAGAAATCTTTCCCCTGAAGTCTCAGCTCCACTCCCCAAAGACCACCACAGGGCTGCAGTCTATAGTGTCTGTTGTTAATCTCTCTCTACTAATCATATGGTCTTGTTTTATGGTTTTATTGGCCTTATATTGTCACTAATGGTATTGTTCTGCTGTCTCCTTTTGCAACGGTTTTTAGATTTACTCATGGAGACACAGGATATATACATACTGTATATATGTGTGGGTATATCAGTCTTATCAAGGTAAAACTTACAGGAAATTAAATTCCCAGCTGTGATGGTATAAACCGGTACATCTTGGCATTTGGCAAGTGGAGGCAGAAGGATCAGGAATTCAAAGTCATCTGCCTGGTGAGTTTGAGACCTGAGCTACATGAGACCTTATCTCAAATAAAGAAAAAAAAAAATCAAAACAGAAACTTCACACGGGAGTGAATAACGGTGAATATTTGTAATCCCAGCCCTCGGGAGGCTGAGGCAGGGGGATTGCAGCAGATCAACCAGAGCTACATCGCAAGACCTTGTCTCAAAAAAAAAAAAATCAAAATACAATAAAACAATAAGATAGATAGCCCCCATTCTGCTTGTATGAACTCGCAGGCATCACAACTTCAGTTGTCCCTTCAATGTTTTGTTAGTGTCAAAGCTGCCGAGGCCAAGACCTATTTTTTCTTTTCTTTTTTTTTTTTTTTTGCATTTCAGGTGTTGCTGCCCTAGATATCCCAGACAGTGTCGGCTTCTGCACAGCCATGAGTGTCTCCAGGTCATTGCACACCCAGACGTGAAACCATCCGCCATAAGGCACAGGCAACCTCATCGCCACGCGCCCGTGTCAGAATATCCCATCCCTGGCACTCTACATTGCCATCATTACGGAATATAATTATTATTTGTCATTTCCTTCCTTCCTCCTAAGTTATCAGGGGACATATGCGCGGGCAGCACTCAGAGAACACTAGGTGTGTAAAGGGATGAGCTCACTGTCTAGCAAGAGGTTCGACGTACAAGGCTTTCAAGACCTTTTCTAGCTGAGATCCATGGAGGGCTTCATGGAGGAGGCAGCAGGTGCACTGCATTCTTAAAAGGACAGGAAAATAAACAGGTGAGAATGGAGACAGGTCTGGGGTAGTCTGGGGCATAGGTCAGAAAGTGATCTCTTCTTTCTAGACTCCAACGTCACACTTAGCTGAGTTAGGAGCGGGGGAGAAGAAAATCTGGGGGTTTGGGGCATGGTGGCACACTACCTTAATCCCAGGGCTTGGGAGACAGAGACAGGTGAGACCACTACGAGTCAGAGGGCAGTCAGTTCTTCTGGAGGAGGAGGAGGGAGAGGGAGGAGAGGAGGAAAAGGAGGAGACGGGGAAGAAAAGCTGGGGGTGTTTTGTGGAAACTTCAAGGTGGTCCATCAGTAGTCTCCTCTTCTCATGAATCGAGGGGGGGGGGTCCTCTGAGCCTGAGTGAGGGCACAGTTTGTGAGGAGCGGTTCTGACTCTGGGTCGTGCTCAGCGGAAGGCTCTAGGGCCAGTGAGAAAGGCTCAGGATAGAGATGGGTTCAAAAAGGACTCATCCAGTAAGGAGGCAGAGTCACTGGCGTGCCTGCTTTCCCCGGGGCTGTCCTGACTTTCTTTCCTAGACCTACTGGAGGGCTCTGGGCTAGGGTTCCTCCTGACCTGCCCCCTGTCTACAGGACCGGGAGGGGCTGCGGTGGGTAGGAGCAAAGTGTAGGTGTCTGCCTTCTGCACACATGGGGTGAGGCAGGAATCCTATCCTTCCCATTTCTTTTGCTCTTGTGACAAGAACTGTCCTTCATCTGCCCCAGATCTGGGCACCCTGCCCAGAATGGAGGGGAAGGGGACAGACCAGCAACCTTCATTTCCAAGTCCTTGGGTCTTCAGCAGCTTCAGCAAAGCCAGCAGCAGCACAACAGAGGTAAGCGCTGGACTTGTCTGCACGCTGGAGTCAGACCACTGTATTTCGGAGACAGACCCCTGTATGCTAGATACAGACCTCTGTATGCAGAAGACCCCTGTATGCTGGAGACAGACCCCTGTATGATGGAGTCAGACCCCTGTATGATGGAAACAGACCCTTGTATGCTGGAGTCAGAGCCCTGTATGATGGAGACAGACCCCTGTATGATGGAGACAAATCCCTGTATGATGGAGTCAGAGCCCTGTACGATAGAGTCAGACCCTTGTATGCTGGAGAGAGACACCCATGTGCTGTAGTCAGAGTGCTGTGACCACATATGCAAGCCTGTGGCTCCCACAGCCTCCCACAGCCTCTGTTTTCTCTTCTATCAAATGAATATTCAGTTGATCCACTTCTTCCCTGGAGCCTAACAAGGGTTCAGAAGTAATAACCAGGCCCATGAAACCACGGAGCAGCAAGATCTCAGGTGCTGATCCCTGGTCTAATGTCCGTGGTCTTCTCAGGCCTGACCTAATTCACACCTGGACACACATGACCCTGGCCGTGGGGGGGTGTCTCTGACCTAGTAACACTCTGTAGTATCCCCTCTCCCCTGCCACCCGCATGCCTTCTGGTTCCTGGATAACGACATTCTCCCAGACCTTCAGGGACCAGATGCTCTTCTGAAGGGAATTGTTCCATTCTAATGGTGCCTTGAGGGATTTACATGGCTGGCCAGCCATCACTGGGCACTTTGTGATACCAACAAAGCATGGCCTGCCATGCCAAATGTCCCTAGATAGTTGGTGGCTCAGAAGTAAAAAGACAAACAGATGGAGAGGAGACTTAATCACCAAATGCCACACAGTCACTTTCCTGTCCCCTCCCCACCATCTTCCCGAGGATGCTAAGCGGAATTTCCCACCACAGCAAACCGAAGCTCACCTCTTGGGAATGAGTAAGCCAGTAATGATGTGGGTGGACACCTAACCCCAAGAAACCTCCGGACACTGTGTCACATGTGACAATTCCCCCACGCCCAGGTCCTACCACACAGAGCTGGTTACCCTCACAGCTATTTTGTGCAGCATTTTGATGCTATGTCACTTGGGCATCTGAGGTGACAACAGCCCCATGTTCAACAACTCAACCACCTCCTTGATTGGCCACAGGATTGTGCTGTCCCCCAAATCGCCAAAGACCTTAAGAGTCCCTTGCTCTAGAGCCAGGGCATGGCCTGAGCCCATCATTCATCTGGCTGTGCACAATCCCGAAAAGACTCGGCCACGCTGTGAAGGCTTCTGTCTTCAGGGACACCTCCCTTGGCCAGACTACTCAGGAACGAGAAGGGGACGGCTTGGGAGCTGGCACAGCCTTTCTGGCTCTGACCCTCTCAGGATACCAGAGGCCCTGACTCGGCAGGAATGAAGGCACAGAGGCACGCCATCACTCCTCCACTTGATCCAGAAGCTCTCCTCTTGTAGGGACTCATGCAAGATAGCAGATGGAAGGGTGAGGAAAATTGTAAGCCATGATTCTGGGACACGTCGGTCCAAGTCCTGACTTTCTAAGTGGGTCTGCACTTCTGCTTCCCTGAGAGAATCACTGATGGCCAGAGGGAGCAGGAGGCTCCTCCCCCCTTGCTTCACTCTCAGCATGTCTCAGTCCCAACCTTAGGGATCCTTCCATGCAATGTCCACAAGTTGATCTCAGTGGTCCCAGGCTCTTATCTTATCTTAGCTCCCACTGTGGTCCTGCCACCTCCTGGGTGAGAAAATGGAGTCTTGAGTGTATACTCATGCTGGTGGGCGAGTAAGTTGTTCGAACTCCAGCTCTCCCATGAGAAGGGGAGGAGAGAGGACTGGGCCCCAGTCAGACAAGACAGAAAACTAAAAGCTGATCTTACTCGGATGCTCAACACTTCCCCTAGGCACTTTCATGACAGCCCTTCTCGGTGAAAGCCTGCCTGTGGCCTGGATGCCACGTGGATTCCCGTAGCCTGGACACTGCAAAGAGATCCTGACACTTGCCCAGTTATTAGCTCTATGGTTCTTCAACCAGCTGCCCCCCAGAAAGGGCCATAGTAGAGAGCCTGTAGGGTTGGTGAGAAGGTACAGATCTGTGGGGAAGTCCACTGTGCCCCCAGACAACATCATCTCTGGGTGGCATCCCTGTTAAATAGATTAAATGTTGCTCAGCTCAAGAGGATGAAAGAGAAGCCCTCAAAGGCCACAGTAAAATTGGAAGAGAGCCACTCTTAAGACTGGAAGAAAGCCTAGACTGGCCACAGAGAAAGGGGACATCTTCCATAGAGGGGATGGCCATAGTTCCTCCATCGAGGTAGGAAACAGATGGCTTCCCTGTAGGCCAGAGTCAACCAGAATAATATTTCCTTTCTGTAATAAATACTTGACTCGTTTTCAAAGCTCTCTCACCCACCTGGAGAAGTTACGTTCATGCCCAGCTGTCAGGTAGGGCAACCCAGGGCAGAGTGCCAGCAAGTAGGGGTTCTTGGTTCAGAATAGGCCCTCAGTTCTATAGGCCTGATCCTCCTTGCATGACCTGGAGGTAAGATGGGGGCCTTTTGAAACCTGACCTTTCATAGCTGGTCTGAGAATCTAGCTTCCTGGACTGTGCACAATGGTCTTTCTCCTGAAGAAGGGCCCCAGTGGAGACAGTAGGTGGGGGGTCCTCCTCTCTGGCACTATATTGCCACCCCACAAGCAGCTGTCTCCAATACAGTCTTCTGGAGAGTCCATCCTTCCCTACAGGTCACCCCCAGAGAATTCCTATAACCAACTAGCAGTCCAGGGATTCCCCTCTCTGGAGCCCTGCTTCAAGGACTCTGGACCAGAGGGTATGTCTGGAAAGCAGCCAGGTCCACAGGAACACCTTTCATTTGGCATAGGGGTTTGGTCAGAACCTCCTGTCCTGTTGGGCTCTCAGATGGACAGCAGGTCCCCTTGTCTATAGTTCATAACTATGTTCATGCTCATAGCTGCTCCTACAGCTACACAGGCTGGAGAGATGTCTGTCTTTGGCTCTGATGGGTCCACAGGACAGTGTACCCCTGTGGGGACATGCTGGAAAGGTATAATCAAGTGATTTCCACTCCCTCCTTCAAGCTACTTCCTTACCAAGTAACTAGCAAACATTCCTCGAAGGAGGAGAACATGATGGCTCTGCTCATATCAGCTCCTACCTGTCAGGGGACATTCACACCCTCAAGTCCCAGGGCTGGGGGAGGGGGTTGGGAGAGAGAGAAGCAAGAAGGCCTCTTCAGTCTGTTCCGAGATGTACAGAGGAAAGATGCTGAGCAGCCCACCATACCCTCTGTGCCTCTGTGCACAAGGACAAGAACAGAACGGATTCTGGTTCTAAAATACCACATCTTGCCCCTGCCTCAGTGACCTTCCAAGAAATAGACCTCGGCCCCAAGAAGAAGGAGGACAAGATGTCTTGAGAAGTTCCACTAGGATGGGGAGCAGATCAGAGTCCGCTTTATGTGGGGGAACCAATCAGAGAGGACAAGAATTAGAATGGAAGCTAAGGGAAGACATCCCCATGATACACGCCACCACCCTTCTGGAGCAAGTACCACAACCATCTCCTTGTTCCCCTCAGCACCCTCTCCCTCCCTTGGAACTTTCCTTGGGCCCGATAAAGGCCGGCACACGGCACTTCCTCTGCCACTAAAAACCATCTCTCCCTACTTTCCTGAAGCCACAGAACCAACCCATCACCCCTTCAACACCTCAGGTGAGCAGTTCCCTCCTATCTGATTCAACCCCTGCGGATGTCCACACCCCTGGCTCCCCTTTGGGACGTGGAAAGGGAGACACTGGGTGCGGATACAGCCCAGAGGGTCTTAGGGATCTAGAGAACAAGACTAGCCCCCTGTACCTCCATGGGTGGGGAGGGGGTGTTTAAATTATGCCCAGGAGGCCAGCTCTGTGGCCCTACCACGTGACTTCTGTTAGGTCAAACAACCCCCTGGACCTCAGTTTCCCCAGGATCTTCATCCAAACTCAAAGTTTCTTTCTTTCAAGTTGAGATTGGAGGCAGATGCTGTCTCTGAAAATATACACAGAAGGGTGGCATCCTTCGCCCCCTGGACGCTGCAGCCCGCCTTGAAACTCAGAACCGGACCCGCACACAACCCATCAGTGACGCTTTGGTTACAGAAACGGTGGAGCAGAGAGCCTCCTCCCAGCCCAGCCCAGTGCGTGGGCAGCAGAGCCCTGGGGAGTCCCTGGATGGATGGGGCGGGGGTGCTCTGAGAGGAACTCCAACCTACTCAGACAAGAGGCAGGGACCCCCAGGCAAGCCTCCCGCCCACCTCCATCCTGGCATCCCATGAAGGCAGCTCTCCTAAGCCAAGGCCCTTCCTAGTGGGCGGCTAATCCCACCCTTCCTTAGGTACATGCCGAGGGACAGCCAATGTGCTCCGCATGTGGCGCAGTCTCCCTCACTCCCATCCCTTAAGTCCAGTCCCAGGTCGCCGATAGCTCTCAAGCGAGCCATCGTTCCCCGCCCCCTCCCTGGTCCAGGACCCGGATTCTCATCCCTTCTCCCGGCATCGACAGTCCCCAGGCTTACCGCATCTGCGCCCTCACGGCCACTACCAGCCCCAAGCGAGGAGCTGGCTGCCAGGATCAGCGGCGGACACCACTCTGCCTGAGAGGAGACTGCCGGCGGGCCCTCCTTTTTCGCGGCCTGGTAAAGCCTGGCAAGGGACTATCAGCAAATTCCCCTCTGCATCACCGCAGGAGCGGCATCCCGGCTCCTCCCAGTAGGAGTCAACCGTGGCCCCGCCCAGCGCTGAACTGACCTGTCGGGGAACCCGGGCTAGATTATCAGAAGCAGAGACCGAGGCTCTGCCCTGGGAATCCTGTAGCTCCCAGAAACCATGGTCATCGCGAATGCACAAGGCTGCCGCTCCCTGGCTGCGGTTTGCAGCGACTGAGGCTCTCTGGGCAGCTGCCTTGCCCACCCACCCTCTCCCACGCCTCAAACTCTCCTCTGAGGCCTCCTAGCCCAGCTAGCCAGAAGCAAGGAAAGACATTCAGTCTCACTAAGATAGTGCTCTGCCACACCCAAGGACCACATCCGGGCAAGGCTCAGTTCCGATTCCTTGTTCAGCAGAAGAAAGATCTGTATGTAAACCACAACCCCACCCAGGAGGCCCACAGGAGTGGGACAAGCCCGGTCCATTTTGCCAGGACCACACTCCTCAAGTGTCTCAAGTTTCACCAAGACCTTCCTACCCTCAAAGCTAGAGAGACTGGCTTTGAATTGGGGGGCTGACGCCACGTTTGCCCCTGTTGCCCCAAGACCACCATACAAAGCAAGGGCTAGAGGGAACAGCATCTCTCCCTCTGTCTCTGGGTCAGGGCCTGGGCGCACTTATTTAATAAACGTTTCATTATGGAGGGTTCTCAGTACAGTAGCTAATGAGATAGGAGCCACTGCTGAATAATATTTTATAATATTTTATAATGGTGAGGTGTCGTCAGAGAGCCGTTAACATATAAAAAGGCCTTGGAGAAAGGAAGCAGTGTGAGGTGGGGTCGGGAGACCCTGGAGGAGGGGGCAGAGGGTAACTGTGACTTCCTGGGTTTTCCTAGCCAGCAGCGGTAGCACCCTTGCCGACCCGTGCTAGGTCTCCCCATGCCTTGTCCCTGCTCCCCTCTCCCCACCACCGCCCTCCACCCTCCGGCTGGTCCAACCTAGCCACCCCGCAAGGTCTCAAGGCTAAGTCACCAGATGGGCTCTGTCAAGGTGAACCCCCCTGTGTGTGTCCCCCCTCATCTGCCTACTCCTCCATTCATCCGTTTACTCACGGCACGGGAAGGCTTTCGACCATCCATGACTCTCCTGGGTCCTGAGTTCCAGCCCCGAATCTGCTGTCACCGCGTGATACTGTCCTCAATAAGCCGGATCATTGTTTTTCCCTCTACAGAGGGACTGGGCTTCTCACGAAGAGCTAATGGATGTGGAGACAAACCAGATAAAAGAAAAGTCTTGTTTAAGAATTCTCAGGCTAGGCGTGGTGGCGCGCACCTCTGATCCTAGCATTTGGGAAGCAGAGACGGGGATCTCTGGGACTGTGTGGCTAGCCTGGTCTACATAGTGAGTTCCAGGACAGCCACAGCTATATAGAAAGACCCTGTCTCAAAAAAACAAAACAAAACAAAACAAAAAAAAACCAACCAAACAAAAAAACCTTCAGTGCCAGTCCCAGCTAGACCACCTGAACCTCTGACCTCTGACCACCTGACCTCTCTGAGACTCATTGTTTGCACATGTGCAGTGGGGTAAAAAAATAAACCTTAAGGGCTGGTCATGAGGATTAATCGTATGCCTTGAGAACGGTGACTGCTGCTGTTGTTAAGGTGGGAAACAGCAGAAAACTGACAAGAGCAAATGTTCTCTTCTCGGCTCCCTCATCATAGAACCTGCTACTGCTAGGCCATACCCAAGCCCCAAAGCCCATGGCCGAGTGACCAGCTAATAAACGCGTAGCCTATCACACATAGGGGATCATGCCCACACAAATGCCAGGCAGACACAATGGAAGAAGACATGGCTCGGTATCCCAGCCATGCAAATGCCAGCCATCCAGGTGAGGGTAAGGCTGTAGAAGGTTCTCGGTGAAGACGCAGCCTGGCGTTTACAGGCATGTGTACTAAAGATACCTATGCCGTCACTCACGTGGATCAGAGTGTACTTTGGACCTGCGCTGTCATCTCTGAACCACTGTGAATGCTGTTGTCTTCATGACTGCGTTGTTAAAATCCAGTGGGTTTATTTTGTCACATTATTTCTACAGTACTCTGTCTGCATGTACACCTGCACGCCAGAAGAGGGCACCAGATCTCACTATAAATGGTTGGGAGCCACCCACGTGGTTGCTGGGAATTGAACTCAGGACCTCTGGAAGAGCAAGCAGTGCTCTTAACCCCTGAGCCATCTCTTCGGCTCAATTCAGTGTTTAAAAAAGAAAAAAAAGAAAAAAATTTCCAGTATTTTGCAGGGATCACAATCGAGGGTAAATTAAGAGCCAAAGGACTCTGAGTAGCACAGAGGAGACTGCCTGGCTAAGTAGGCTGCTCTTCCTGCATGAGAGCACCTGGTCTCTTCCAGTGGAGCCCACCACCATTTACTCCCCATTAAGGTTTTAATGTCAAAGGTCTTCCACAGGCTTATGTGCTGGAACACTTGGTTGGTCAGAAGCTGGTGGCACTGGCTGGGGACCTTGTGGGACTTTTGGAACAGCGCCTGGTGAGCAGAAGTGATTTGCTGGAAAGGGTGGGCCTGGAAATTGCTTGCCATTTCTGCTTCGGCCCGAGTTCTCTCCTCCACCATCCACCAAGATGTGAACTAACTATGTGGCTTCACACACACACACACACACACACACACACACACACACACCAACCGGTGCCGGCCACAGACAGAGGCTTTCTAGACACCATGCCTTCCCTGCCAGGATAGATATTCTCTGCAGCCGTGAGCCAAAATGAATCCTTCCTTTAAAAGCGGTTTGTGTCAGGTATGCCCCTGCAGCAAGGAGAGGAAGTGGCTGAACACATGGCCACACTGTTTCAGCAGACGAGGGAGGAGTGGCTGCTAGGAACCAGAGCATGTCCTTCCCTTCCCTCTCCCTTGTCACGGCAGACCTCCGAAGCCTGTACACCCTGTACTCCCGGCAACTGTGCCAGAGACCACGCCTCCTAGCCGCCACCCCACGAGTCAGGTGCAGCTCCAGACTAAATCCATGGCCAGCGGGATGACAGCAAAAATTATCCTTGAAATGGAGCAGCCTGCTCCCACTTCCTCTCTCCCCTTGGTGAAGACTGAAAGAGACAGAGCGAGAGGTGGTGCTGGGACATCTTTGGTGCTGCTGGGATGATGGGTTGTGTTTGTTTGTTTGTTTGTTTGTTTGTTTGTTTGTTTTCTCTTGTCTATGAAAGAGGGGAAAAAAAAAGACCCTGGAAAGTCATCTTCCCTGGGTCTCCAGTTTGACCAGGTAAACTACTAAGTAAGTGGGCCTGGTATTCAACCCCAGGGTGGAGGAGCAGCTGGAGTAGAGGAAAGAGAACAGCTTAACGAAAAGAAAGAATGGGGCCAGCAAGACGGCTCAGTGGGTGAAGGCGATTGCTAAGGAAGCCTGAAGGCTTGAGCACCATTCCTAGAATCCATGTAAAGATAGAACTACTCCTCAGAGTTGTCCTCTGACCTCTGCATGGTCATAGCACACCCCTCTCAGTCATAAATGGATTTTCCAAAAGGTGAGGGAGAGGGGTTGGGGTAGCAGATAAAAAGTTGCTGGTAGCTAGACAGGGGCTGGAACTGACAAAGGCCCTCAGAGATGTGTCATTCACAGCCTCATTCCAGGGGGCTGGCGGGGCAGGGCTGTATTGTTGCCACTGGAAATGGCAACACTGTCTGCCTCCCTGTGACCAGGCTAAATCAATAGCCGAGTATTTTCTTTTAAACAGAGAGCGACAATATCTCTGGGAAGTGATCTCAGTTAAGAGAACCTCACAAAAAGCTTTATGTTAGAGAGGTTCAAGAGATACCTCAGCAAACATCACCCAAAGCCACGCCTTTCCTTGAGGAACACAAAACAGATGTGTTTGAATCACCACCATTTGCACTAACCTTCACAAGCTGAGAAGTATTTTTTATGTCCAGTTTCTAGAAAATTGCCTTGCTTACTAAGTCCCAGTTGATTTGGAACCTTAGCCTCTGAAAATGATGTTCCCAGCCAAAGGAGAACTGCAGGAGCACCACCAGACTGTCCAGGGACCCTTGTTGACCCCTGCAACTGACCCCTGATGTCTGGAAACCATTGCATCTGCAACACACATCTGGGCTCCCAAAGATCTACGAACACAAAGACCTTCATTGTAGGGGTGTGTGTGATTGCCAGAATCAGGCACAACCAAACTGGACCAAAGTGCTTGGTGACGCTCAGAATGAAAAAGGTGAAAGAGCCACAAAAGCAGGCAAGCAAAACGGTGACTGCACATTTTTCATGGGGTTATACCGACGGTTTTAGGCTCAGAGGTGGGGGAGCCTTACAGCTCAATACCTCACGGCTAGACGGCTAGGCAGGGACCTAGCGACAGGAGTCAGACTGCAGATCCTACAGGACCCAGAATTTGAACTGTTGATGCTGACAGGGATAATATTTTCAAGTTGGAGTCAAGACAACATTTATATCCGAAGGGAAAGTCCAGTTATCCAGGGTATCCTGTTCTCATTAGCCAAATGAAGATTCGGTAAAAGAGTGGGTTCCCGTCAACAGCTCAGGCTTTTTTTCTCATGTTCTAACTCATCTTGCCAGGGGAAGGGAATTTGGTTTCCTGAGTAGGTAAGAGAGTCATACACCGCCTTCTGTCTAATCAGATGTGGGGCTGTATATCCATAGAGAGCTGAAGGCCTGGGGCCTAGGTCTACCCATACGGCCTGATGTCCTTTGGGAATGGCATGTCCCAGGCTAAGGACCAAAGTGGAAGACCCTGAGAATCACTCGGCTCTTTCTCATGGGGGAACCCAGACATCTCTTCCTGGGGCAGCCCTGAACTCCATCCCTCGATAATTTTCTATGGTCCCCACTCACCAAGGCCACATCTATTGAGCACTCTTAGCCAAGCAGCTGCCTCTCTGACCAGTCCTTCTGTCTGGGAAGAAGGGACATTGAAGACAGCCACCCACAGCCACTACCAACGATCAATATTGGTAACTCCAGGTGGATGAGGTCAGAGGCAGATGCTGGTGACATCACAAAGGACATACACAGATTTCTTGGAACTCTGGGGAATCTAGGCAGATAGGGCCCTCCATATGGAATGAAGCCAGCCCGCCTACCATTGGGCAGGTCTGGGGGTGAGTGCTCAGACTCCTCCCAACTCCACCTTGACCCTAGCCAACTGTGGGATGCTGCCACTAAAGAATATGCAGGTCTGAGGGCGTGCTGATACTTTATTTTATTGGCCTTCGCCGCAAGCCCGTCCTCTGTGGAGCAGAAATACGGCTTTTTCCTGGATCCCCTCTCCGTGACTTGACACCAACTCAGTCATATTTGTTCACTGAGGGATAGATATCTGTTTCGTACTGAACCTTTTCTTTATTCTATAACCTTGTGAAATAGAATACAGACAGAGAAGCATACCTAAAACCCAGATGAACACTAGACTGAATGAAAAGCCAACACTGATAACCAGTTCCCGAGTCAAACAACAGAGCATTCACTGCCAAGAGTCTCCCTGTGTGCTCTTCCAGCCTCATCCCTTCCTCTCCAGCCCTCTTCCCCCTCCCCCAAGTCACAGTTCCAGATTGGCTTTTCTGGAGGTCCCGCCTTGCTTTGCTTTATAGTTGGAGCAGCTGACTATTCATCCTTTGTCCGAGTGGTTTGCCTTTTGAAGTATATATTAATGCAGTCAGACCACACACACACACACACACACACACACACACACACACACACACGCATACATCTATGATATGGTACACATTTTTAGTTTATTTAATGTCCCATTAGTGGGGACAATACAGTGGAAACGATGCTACTCTAATTATGTTAAAAAGTACTCTGGCCATGGTTGGTGTATGTTTAGTTATTTCTGATTTCTTTTTATCCGTGTCTTAGTCTTTTGCTGAGTCATTTGCATCCTCAGCAGCAACGGATGAGAGTTCCCATTGCTTCACACCTTCATCAGCATTTGATGGTGTCAGTGCTCTGCATTTGGGAGACGTCAGTAGACGTGTCTTCCTGGCAAGAAGTAGGAATTTACTGCTGCTTTCATTTATGTTGGAGAACCTAATGTTGGAGAACTTTCCACATTCTTACTTGGTATTTGTATTATGTTGATGTATTTATTTTTTTGTATTTTGTTAATGTGTCTTTTGCTCCTTTTAATTGGCTTCTTGATTTTTTTATTTTATTTTAAGGTTTTTAAGGCTTCTCTATATATTTTGGATAACAGTACTTTATTAGACGTGGCTTTTACAAATATGTCTCTCATTCTGTGGCTTGTCTTATCCTTTTGACATTGTCCTATAGAGCAGAAGTTTTAAATTTTAATGAAGTCCAGCTAGCCAATCAATTATTTCTTCTATGGATTATGTCTTTAGTGTTTTACCTAAAATGTCATCATCATACCCAAGACCATCTTAGCTTCCCTTGTGCTGCCTTGTGGGAGTTGTATAGTTTTGTATTTTGCACTTAGGTTTAGGATATATTTTGAATCTTTGTGTGTGTGTGTGTGTGTGTGTGTGTGTGTAAAGAGTGAAGTCTATGCTTTGGTTCATTCTTTCACTATTGCGGATGGTCAGTTGCTCCAGCACAATGTATTCATAACTATCTTTGCTCCATTTCGCTGCTTTTGTTTCTTTGTGTGTTGTGTAAATGAAACTGATTCCTATAGGCTCAGATGTCTGAATACTTGATCCTTCATTGTGAAACCGTTTGGGAAGGAGTAGTGGGCGTGGCCTGGTTGGAAAAGGTGTGCCACAGAATACCCAGAATAAGCCTCCCACAACACCCAGTGTGCTTTCTGTTTCCTATTTGGAGATCAAGCTGTGATCTTGGCTGCTGTTCCAACCTCCTGTTGCCATGCTTTCACTCTGCCATCCTAGATGCTAACCCTCTGTAACCATAAGCCTGATTAAGCCTGCTTTTGTATGTTGCCTTGGTCATGCTGTCTTATCACAGATCTAAGAAGCAGTACACATCATGGGTAGAGGTGTGGCTGAAGTCAGCGTTTGTTCCATGGAAACATGATTTTCTACATAGACAATCATATCATCTAGGGACAGAGATAGTTTTATTTCTCTCTTTCCAATCGGCATAATGTCATTTCTTTGCCCACGCTGCACTAAGATTTCCAGTATCAAAAAGCTGTGGCGAGAGTTTTAATTATTTTTCTTAGTCTTGTGAGAAAGCTTCAAGTATCTTACTGTTAAGTTTGGTATTAGCTATGCATTTATTGGAGACTTTACTTACAAATTTAGGATGTCCCCTCTGTTCCTGGTTTGCCAGGAATCTTCATTTTTCCATTTTAAAGGAATTTTTTTTTTCAAGATAAGGTTTCCTTGTGTAGTCCTGGTTGTCCTGTGCTTGCTTTGTAGACCTGGCTGGCCTCGAACTCACAGAGCTCTACCTGCTTCTGCTTGCTGAGTGCTATGATTAAAGGTGTATGCCACCAATCACCCAGCATCATTTTTAAAGGTTTTAATTTTTTGGGGGGGAGGGTCAGAGAACAGCTTCTGAGGATCCTTTAGATGTTCAAATTCAGGTCACCAAGCTTGGCATCAGGCAACCCCACCTGCTGAGCCACCTCAAAGGCACATGCCAGGAGTTCTTAATCCTGAGTGAACACTGGGTTTCGCTAACTGCTTTGTCAGTTCTGCTACAGTCTGGATCTTGAACGCCCCTGAATGTCTACATGTGAAAGCGAGGCTCTCGGGCCGGCTATTAGGAAGTGGTAGGACCACTGGTGGGTGAGGCCTAGCGGAGGCAAGTTAGGTCCTCCCCTGAAGGGGATGTTAGAAGCCTCACCCTTCCTCTTCACTAGGTTTCACTGCTGCCATGAGGTGAGCAGCTCACTCTACTCTGTGAACTCCCCTGTACTGCTTCACCACAGGCCCGAAAGCAATGGGACTAACCAACCGTGGGCTGAAAACCCTAAGCCAAAATGATCTCATGTTTTTTGTTAGCTGAAACATTGGTTACTATGGTGGAAAGCAAATGGACTTGTACTGACATGGACGACATTTATCGTATTCTTCGTATTGATTTTAATTTTTTAATCTTTATTCTGTTCATGGGTGTTCTGACTGCATGTACGTCTGTACACCACATGTATTCAAAGGCCAAAACAACATTGTATCCCCTAGGACTGGAGTTACAGGTGGTTGTGAGCAGCCAGGTGGGTGCTGAGCATCGAACTTGGGTCCTCTGGAAGAGCCACTGAACCAGACCGTTAGCTGTTTTTTGTTTTTGTTTTTTGAACGTTGAAGCACTCTTAAAAACCTGAGAAAGTTTCCTCTTTGATGTATGTATGATTCTTTTATGAAATATTTGAATTTTGACATCTATAGCCTTAAGCTTTATTAGTATCTTTGTCTGGGTTTAGTATCAGTGAAATGGTACTCCTACAGAAAAAGCTAGGAAGTTTTCTTAAGCCTCTCCATTCTGGAACAGTTAATGAAGAAGTCATCGAATTTCTTCCTTTCATGTTTGGTGAGTTCACTGGTGAATCCATCTGGTCCTGGTGTCTTCTGGTTGGGAAGGAAATTGCTTGTTGCTTTAAAATCTCCGGCAGATATAGGACTTTCCAGATGGTCTATTTCTTCTGGTGAGAATTTTGGCAGGGCTGCATCTTTGATGGCATGGGCTTGTTTCATGCAGGCTCTCAAGTTTGTGGGCATAAAGTTGTCCATGATATCTGTACCTGTTTATTATCTTCTCACTGTATGAAGGATGCGCTCCGCTTAGATATTTAATTTTCCTATCTTTTTAATTTCTGTTTCCTCTCTCCATCTTTCTCCCTCCCTCTCTAGACCAGAGACTTACCAACTTAAGCAGTATATGTAACTTTTTATTGGGGTAAAACATATATAATGTAAATTTTATTCTGAATGGGATTTAGTTTGGGACCTCCCACTGTTGTGATACACCCCTTTCATCCTCCTTTATTTTGTATTTTATGTGTATGAATGTTTCGCCTACGTTATGTGTGCCATGTATGTGCAGTGCCTGTAGAAGCCACAAGAGGGCATTGGATCCCTTGCAACTGGAGTTTTAGATGGCTGTGAGCCACCACATGTGTGCTGGGACTAGAACCCAGGTCCTCTGGAGGAGCTGAGCCATCTATCCAGCCTCCCTTTACTTCTTAGAAGTTTTCATTCAATATATTTATTGATGTTTTTCTCTCCAGTTTCTCCCAGATTCTCTCAGCTTCCTACCGACCCAAACAATTCACTCACACACACACACACAGACACACACACAAACCCACCAAAAACAAAGCAAAACAAAAACAAAATCAAAATAAGCAAGCAAAAGAGCAGTAAGACGATACATTTGTTCCTATGGAGGTGGGTGTGTGTGCCATGTCACACACGTGGTGGCCAGAAGACAACTTCCAAGTGTTGCCTCTTTCCTTCTGCCGTGTGAGTCCCTAGGATCAAATTCAGGTTTGGCAGCAAGTGCCTTTACCCACTGAGCCGTCTCCCTGGCCCCAAGCTCATCCTGTTCTGGAGGGAAAAGAGAGGTTGAGACAGGGAGGGTAGCTCAGGTTAGCCGAGAACTCATTAGGTAGCCCAGGTTGGCCTCAGACTACCATGTGCTAGGCTTATAAACATGTCACCATACCCAGATGCTTTTTCTTTCCCTTTTTTTAAGTTTAAATTTATTTATTTACTTTACATCCCAATCATAGCCCTCTCCCTCCTCTCCTCCCGGTCTCACCCTCCCTCCTCCTCCCTTCTATCCTCCCTCCCCTATTCCTCAAAAAAAGCCCTCACCAACAACAACCCACCACAGCACAAGCACATCCTCAGTCACATGAGGACTGAGCGCATCCTCTTCCTCTGTGACCTGGCAAGGCAGCTCCGAAAGGGGCAACAGAGTCCTTGTCAAAGACAGCCCCTGCTCCCCTCATTACGGAACCCACATGAAGACCAAGCTGCCCATCGGGTGCATATGCATGGGGCCTCCATACCCAGATTCTTAACCTCTTGTAAGTGACATAGTTTTTAAGTTCCTAACATTCCAGAGCCAACCCAGTCATCCACCTGTGTCTCTCTTCCTCTTGTGAAACTGAAACTCTGTGTTACTGCTTTTAAACAAAATCCCAAACATTCAGTCTTGCCAAGACCCAAGGGCCAGATGCTGAGGTGAAAGCCTGCTATCTCAGAGAGGCAGAGAAAGCACCCAGCTGACCTTCCTCTCAGCTGGTGTCCCAGAAGAAAAAAGACCCTTCTCCTCCACGCTGCCTTTAAACCCTTCAAACTCCATGTCTTCTTTCCTGTGTTTTCTTATGTTCACTTTCTGTCAGCTGGTTGTTTGCTCTGCCTCTGACCTATGATTGGATTTATTTAGCTCTTTTTTTTTTTTTTTTTTTTTTTCCAGAAAGCTCTTGTATTAAAGGTGTATTCTTGGGCTGATCCACACCCCAACAAGGAACTGGTTTTTTCCATTTCACAATCTTGGGGTTCATAGTGTAATCAAATATCCTGTAACGCTATGCCCATTAGGCAGTAACTCCTTATTGTCCTCCCCCCTTCACCTCTGAAAAACAGGACTACACTTCCTGTATGGCATTCTGACTGCTTTTAACTTTTCAAAAATCTATTTTTCTTTCACATGCATTGGTGTTTTGCCTGCATGTCTGTATGTATGAGGGTGTTGGATCCCCTAGAACTGGAGTTACAGACAGCTGTGAGCTGTCATGTGGATGCTAGGAATTGAACCCGGGTCCTCTGGATAAAATGTAAGTGCTCTTGACCTCTGAACCATCTCTTCGGCCCCCTCCTTTTACATTTTTTAAACTATTATTTTTTATTTATTTTATTTTTATTTTATTTAAAGTTTTATTTTATTTTAATTTTATGCCTGTGTGTTTACCACAGTACCTGCGGAGGCCTGAAGATGGCAGTGGATCCCCTGGGACTGGATTTACGAATGGCTGTGTGTGGTCAGCCATGTGGGTACTAGGAACCATGAAGGTCCTCTGCAAGAGCAACCAACACTCTTAACCTCTGAGATATCTCCTCAGCCCCCAGACTAACTTCTTCACCTCAGCAGACACAGATGGTGGTTTTTTTGTTGTTGTTTTATGTTTTTTTACTATTGTGACTGGCTTATTACACTTAACATAATGACCCAAGCACGCTGCTCCAGCACAGTTCCCACCGGAGTTTTTGCCCTCGTGACTGCAATTCTCTGTATCTACCTCCCTGTCTTCCTATCCGGGGCAGCGAGGTAGTGGCTTGCCCTGTGACCTCACTCCTCTTTCAGATCTAAGATGGGTCACTGCTCTGCCAGTTAATTTGGTTTTTACTTGCAAGGACAGCGTGGCCTAGTCTATGCTTCCCACTTGCCCGCTGGAAGTCCTGGTATCTTTTGGGAAGGTATCTCTTTAGGTCTTCCATCCATTTTTTTTTTTTTCCTGCTGAGTTGTCCTTTCCTTGTTGATTAGAAGCATGTGTTTTTATCACTTTTAGATGCTGTGGTTATGTGACTCGCCTTTTCATTATCTTTACGGCTATCTAGGATGAACCAGTTCTTGAATGTTGACTGTAGTAAGATGTGTTTGTTCCCTTTTTTGAAGGTATTCTTTGCATCACCATTAAGGAATGTTTCCAAACCAGACATGGCGGCATGTGCCTTTAATCCCAGCATTTGGGAGGCAGAGGCAGGTGAATCTCTATGAATTTGAGGTCAGCCTGGTCTACATAGCGAGTTCCAGGTAGCCAGACCTACATCATAAGACCCGTCTTAAGACCCTGTCCCAACCCCCCACCTCCCAAAAAAATAGTGCATGGCCACCAAGGCTGATCATTTAATTTTGATCTCTGGAACCCACAGGGAGTAGAGAACTGATTCCCATGAGTTGACCTTTGACCTTCATTTTTGTTTGTTTGTTTGTTTGTTTTTGCAGAACATGTACAGTCCTCCTTCCCCCTTACACGCAACATACTTTTTTTTTTTATTAAAAAAAAAAAAAGAAATATTTTGCTTTTCTTGGAGCAGAGTATCGTTAAAGATACTCTCCCTCATGGTCTCCCAAAAGCTGTGAGTTTCTTGTTGCTGCTTTGGTTGATTTTTATAGGGTTTCTGTGGTAATGGTGACTTTTGTGGAGGAGGCGCAGGGCATAGGTTTGAGTCCCTGGTTGCTTTTATTCAGTCAGAAATCCACCTGGCGAGACATCTTTGAGAATGGCTCAGGAGCTGCTCCAAAGGTCTGCTCCTAGCTGGTTGTGGTAACGAACACCAAGGAGGATATACTGAAGGGGCGGAGGCAAGGAGGACCGCAAAAATCTATTCTTTCACAAAAAGTGCCAGGTAAAGCGGTAGAGCCAACCTTTGTGGAGCCACAGACGCGGGCACCAGCAGGGCGGGGGGTGGGGGGAGGCTTACTCAAACAAAGCAAGCGCGGCCAAGAGAACAAGCTGACACTCAGTCTTTGGTGCGGCCGGAGCCCGTCCCAACCCATGCCCAGTTAGGTGATAGCACGTCCTGGATCAGCCCTGAAAAGAGCAGAAATGACCACATTTTGTTTTTCGTGGTTGTTCGACCTCTTCGGTCCAGGAAGACTATTTTCCTTGCTGCTGTGGGGGTGGGTGAGGGGGTGCTGTGGGGTGGGAGGGCAGTAAACACGTGTCAGTGGGGCTCGGGGTGGGAGTGGGGCAGAGACCTACATGAAACGTCTTTGAGCGTTCTCCACGTTATTTTTGCAAAGGAGTCCTTCACGGACCCTGCAGCTTGTGATTGTAATTCGGTTCGCCAGCCTGGCTGACGGGGCTCTGGGGTCTGTCTTTCCTCCCCTGGTGCTGGGGTTAGACCACACACCACCTCACCCTGCTCCCCCACCCCCCATGCTTGGCAGCAACCACTGAGCTTTTTTCCTCACCACGCCATCTTCCCAAACTCTTCATCCCACGTTCCTCTCTTTCCGGTAGTATCTCACTTTGTAGCCAGGCCGGCTGTGAACTCCTCATTCTCCCACCTCACAGCCCGTCATGTGCTGGGAAAGATTCTTCATCTCTCCTGCCTGGGAACTGTCCCGGGACTGAGGCTCTCAGGAGGCTGAGGCAGGAAGATGAATATTTTGAGCCCAACCTGGACTACATACATAGCATGTACCTATCTCAAGGACAGCAAATGGAGTGCTTTGAGAAATAGAGGGGTTTAAAAATTATTCATTATCTTATGTATAAGATATATATATATATAATGAAAGTAACCGATTCCTCGGGTAAACATTTTCAACGCTTTCATAAAATGTTCTCGTATAGTGGTGTCATAATATTAAACCAGTCCTGTTTCTCCTTTTTTTGTTTCTGTTACAAAGAATGCAATATTGAAATTTCTTCCGTATTAACGTTTTCTGCTATTCCTTCAACATAATGATATTTCAATAATCTTGTGACTCTCAGGGTAATATATGTGGTTTTTTTTTTTAAACCTTTATATCTGAGGCCATTGGGACTAGCAGATGGCTGATTAATTTTTTAAATATAGTACAATAAAGACTCATTAGAGAAGAATTTTATAAACTGATCTGGAGAATAAAGAGAGGAATAAAAAAATCTGTGCTCTTTTTGTCCATTTTTACGTGTGTGTGTGTGTGTGTATGTGTGTGTGCTATATAAGTTCAGGTACCCAGGGAGACCAGAAGAGGGCTTCAGATCTCCCTGAGCTGGAGTTATAGGCAGTTGTGAGCCACCAGGCATGGGTACTGGGGCACAAAGTCAGGTCCTCTGAAAGGGCAGTACAAGCTCTTAACTGCTGAGCCATCTCCCCAGACCCCATGTCTGCACTGCTTTGTTTGAACACTGAATACAATATGCAACAATCATTTCACCTATAAAAAACAAACCACCATTGACAAGTTTTTCCCCCATCATGGCTACTGCCTGAGAATTTGTGCTGTGAAGCAGGACCTGGGCATATGAAGATAGTTTTGGTGCATCTCTCTGGGCACACCAGCCCCACAGGAAACACACAATTTGAAAGCAATACCAAGAAAACATTTTTTTCCTCCTCTTCACTGGGCTCTTATATGTTGTCCCAAATGTTTAAGAAAATCTTAATAATCACTGGCTTATCATTAAGCCAACAGGACAGAGATTTCTGTGGCCATAAACAACAATACAACATGTAGCTTAAAAATTAGTCCAGAAAAAGCATTAAGCAAACCTACAACAACTAGAACAAGTGAGGTAGAGACTCTGGAGGGGACAGTTGCTAAGTTACAATATTAAAACGTCTAGCTTACAACTACAACAAATAAAAATATGAAATAAGAAAACATGACCCATAAAAAAGACACCAATAAATAGAAACTGCCTTTGAGATAGTGTGGACATTGACCTTACTTTAAAAAGGTTTGTTTGGATTAGGGGCTGGAGAGATGGCTCAGAGGTTAAGAGCACTGCTTGCTCTTCCTAGAGGTCTTGAGTTCAATTCTCAGTAACCACATGGTGTCTCACAACCATCTATGATGAGATCTGGTGCCATCTTCTGGCGCTCAGCTGTACATGCAGGCAGAATACTGTACACATAATAAAATTTTTTTTAAAAAGTCTTGGACTATTTTAAAAATCATTCTGTGTATGTCTAATGGTCCCCCTGAAGTCTCGGACAGTTCTTATGTTCCCATTTCTGATGGCAATGAAGTCTCTGAACTAGAGCCTCATTCTAGAATTCCCCTTACATTGTGTCAAAGGTGTAATGTTGTCTTTTGGCCTCTGTCATCTCCAAATAGAAGTCAGAAGTTTGATTATCAGGGCTCCAGAGATGGCTCAGTGGCCTTGCAGAGGACCTGGGTTCTATTTCCAGCACCTGCATGGTGGCTCCCAACCGCTGTAACTCCGTTCCAAGGAACTTGACTCCAGTGGGCACCATGCATGCACATGGTGCACACACATACATGCAGGAAAAACACTCGTGTGTGTGTGTGTGTGTCCAAATTTATTTAAAATTTTGATTATCTTCTTCCCTCATATATCTTTCTCCCGAAGTCACACCAATTTTTTCTTTATACCACTGTTTCTTTAGTCATTTGAACATCATGTGCTTTGGGCTTTTCATTGGGCTTTGTATTCATTCACATTTGGGGATCTGGAGTTATGTTCTTTCATCAAATTGGGGAAAAAAATCAACCATTATTTTCCCATTACATCCCTTTTCTCCAAGAGTTTCATAATGTATGGGTTATTCCAGGGGACACTGGCTATACAAACTTTTATTTTACAGCTTTTCTGCCTCTGCAGAATCTGAAAGCCCTTCCCCAAAGAGTCAAATCTCTGTAAAACATACCTCCCCCCTTTTTTTCATTTTGGGACTTATCTATACATTTGAGAAACAAAGACAGTTAGCACTCTGACTATTAAAAGTTGTTAATACACTGCTTGGAACATGACAATCTGCCCAGGCTGGCTTGGAGATTTTCTTCCTGTCTAGTGCCCTTGAAACCACAAGAACTACCAGCCTGAGAACAGGCTGTCATGCTTTGGCAAAACATCCTCTTGAAACTACAAGCCCATTAAAAGTTGGTGTGGGGTTGATGAGGGAAAATGATTATAAAAGATAATTCTGTTCCGTCACTGTTTATCTAACTAAACTTATGGCCAAGAGGAAGTTAAAACACGTGTCTGGGGACAAAATGATATGATCTATGTTTAGATACATGCATCTATCCCTACCTACTATGTTCTGTATAAATAAAAAAGTATAGATTGGAGAGATGGCTCAGAGATTAAGAGCACTGCTTTCTCTTCCAGAGGTCCTGAGTTCAATTTCCAGCAACCGCATGGTGGCTCACAACCATCTATAATGAAATCTGGTGCCCTCTCCTGGCTTTCAGGTGTACATGCAAACAGAACATTGTATAAATAATAAAACAAATATTTTTTTTGAAGCGCTCTGACTGCCGTTCAGTCAGGCTGCAAAACTATCACCTCCCCATCCCTGTGCCTGACTCATTTCTCCCTCCGCTCTCATGCATCCACTCTTCTTCAGGCCTTGTCCTCACCCTGGGCTGAACCCCAGAAAGTTAACACATATTTTAAAAAGTACAGGAAGTCCTGCTATATCTCCAACGTTAGAGTTTCTGAACGCAAAAATGGAAGAGCTGACATAAGATATTTGGGCTCTGGAAAGCAGCTGAGAGTCGCCCATGCTAGAATGAGCAGGCTGCAGGCTGTCAGCTGCGGATGCCCAGAGGCCATTATTTAGTCCAGCACCTCTGACCTAGGCTGGCCAGACACGCTTACCACACATCAGCCCTGGCCTTATTTCTGGGATGTTATCAGTGTGCAGGAGAGCATGACTGATGACTAAGTGCCTTTATACTGCGGAAAGACTATTCTTGCTTTATTTCTCCCCTTTGGCACGGCAATACTTAATATTCTCAGCTCGCTACTTCATAACTGTAATTTTGCTACTGTTATGAATAGCGATGTAAATATCTGTGTTTTCTGATGGTCTCAGGAAACTCCCGGGAAAGAGTCATTTGGCCACAAAGGGGCTGTGACCCACAGGTTGAGAACCTATACAATAGGGCGATATCAGTATTTCACTGGGAGGTGTTTTTGAAGCAGGGCCTTACTCTGTTAGCCCAGGCTGATCTCCAACTCCTGGCTCAGTTTCCCACATGCTGGGATCATAGGTGTGAGCCACCATGCCAGGAGTAGGAGATATGTTACTATAGTTCTCCTTTTTTTGTTTTTTGTTTTTTTTTTTTTTCCTGTATGTCTCCATCAAGGGACACATGACTGCTGTCCCCAAAGATTAGGAGGCTGAAGTGCAGTCATAGGTTGGAGGTCACACCACCAAGATGTAACCCAGCTAAGCTGGCAGCCCAGATTCCTCTCTGTACGTGAAAGAGGGATGGATGCCTGAAGGATAACCAGCACACAGCAAGAAACAATAAATCATGATTGCTTTAAGCCTTTGGATTTAGGGAGGTTTTCACAAATTAGTGCACACCTGAAACATATGTTGGAAAATTAGATTACAAAAAAAAATATTTTGACATGAACATCTTTAGTGTATTAAGGGAAAAATAGAGGCTCATGTGCATGCACCCATACAGATATTTTAAAATAGTAAAAATAAATCTTTTAGCCAGGTGGTGGTGGTTGCCGTGCCTGTAAGCCTAGCTAGCACTCAGGAGGCAGAGGCAGGCAGATCTCTGAGTTTGAGGCCAGCCTGGTCTACAGAGTGAATTTCACGACAGCCAGGGCTGCACAGAGAAACCCTGCCTCGAAAAAAGCCAAAATAAATAAATGATTTTTTAAAAATCACCACGTTATTGGAATCTAGCCCATTCCTCTGTAGAGAGCAAGGGTTTGGGGAGCAGATGCTGTTGCCTGGGAGTTGATAACTAGAGTCCACAATGGATGGCTCCCTCTGAAGAGAGGTTGGACTCTCTACGGACTGCGGCTTCTCGTGGGACATCGGTGGACCAGAACCAGCCCTGCTGCTCTCCAGGTCCCCAGAACCCCTCCTATTCTGCCCATGGCAGATTAGAACCCACAGAACCAGCACTCAGACAAAGCCATGCCTGGGGGGACCCACTATAAAGACAAGTGAATGTCCCATCGTTCAAAAACTCTGGATTTTAAGAAAGCCAACAGAAGGCCATTCTGGGCGTAGGAGCCCCATGCACCTTCGTAGGCCACTGCCCTGCCCTTGGAGCCACCTTAAATATAAGCCTTAAAATATAAACCTCTCTAGGCCTTTTTGGAAAGAGGAGTTGGCTGCTCAAGAGAGGGTCTGCTTAGCAAAGAAGAGCAACAAGCCTGTAGCCCAGAGAAACAGGACAGACAAGAATGGAGAGAGGTCCTGGTCAGGCCAGGGGCAATGGATGGGGCCTTGTTCTGTGCTCTGCCCGGCTAGAGTACAGGCATTTCTGTGGATCCAGTAAAGGTCACTGGGGAGGAAGTCAGTGGAGCTGAGCGGGTATTGGGAAAAGTATAGCCAGAGTCTTCCTCTTCCCCGATTCCCTCATGAAAACTCAGCCACACAGCCCACCTGGGAACTTCCCGGGGAGCAAGACCTGCCCTACACCCCTACAGCTGTCAACCCCAGCCTCATCCTACCCCAACCTCCCATGCTAAAAACGGGAGGATGAAGATGGAGAGACAGCAGCCCTTCCTAGCCTTGCCTGATTTCAGCATGTCAAGGAGGAAGCCTATAATTGCTTGTGATAATTGGCATTCTAATTGGACTAGGCTAATCTGGATTTTTAATAACTGGAGATGGCCAGAAAGCTGGTAAATCTTTGGGGAGGATTGCTCGTGGACAGAAGAGAGGATTTTAAAAAATGTAGTTGGAGGCTATGATTATAGACAAAGCGACAAGGGTCCCTGCTTACATCAGCTGCCGGGCTTTTCGATAATCAGGCCCTGTGAATGGAAATACCTTTAAAAGAATGTATGTGGGTCTGTCTCTAATAGCAGCTGGATGTTAAGATTTTGTACTGACAAAAAGCGGCTCTGTTGAGAGGAAACAGAACATCCACCCTGCAGCAGCTCCTGTCTGTGGACCAGCCTGGCTCAGCCTGCACCCTCCCCCCCATCCCTGAAGCACAAGGCCAGTCTCATGAACACCTGCCTGCCGGATCCCGCTTCACAGTCAGGACTCTGGGGAAATGGGAGGGGGTGACATTCCGTTCAGATCTGCCCATTGTCCTGGGAACCTCCTGGCCCTGTGTCCCTCTGAGGTAATCTCAGGGGCAGGATTGGAAACAGAGAAGACTGGTGGGAACGGGTGAGGACAGAGGGAAGGGAAGATGCAGTGTAGGGGGGGTCAGCAGCGGCCTGCATCTGTGGGGACAAAACTGCTGTCTGCTGAGAGGGGTTCCTTTGCTTTGAGCTAGAAGTGAGGTGGAGTGTGTGTGTGTGGGGGGGTATCTGTGTTTGTGTGTATGTGCATGTATGTGTCTGTGTCTGTGCATGTGTGTCTGTGTGTCTGAGAGTGTCTGTGTGTTTGTATGTGTGTGTGTCTGTGTCTGAGTGTGTGTGTGTGTATTCATGTGTCTGTGTCTGTGTGTATTCATGTGTGTGTGTGTGTGTGTGTGTGTGTGTAGCATACACTCATTCACTCTCCCTTTCAAAGCAGGCCTGGCTCCCTTCCTTGGATGTTCAGTGGGAATGACTCAGCAAGAGAGCCAGCCTGCTTCCCACTCACCCCAGGCCCCCTCATCTCCTCCCTGCTGCACCCACACTGGCTGGCACAGGGGCCTGGATCTCTCACCCTTTTCACTGGGGCCAAGAACTCAGAGGCTGTGCCTCCTGCCACCTCCCCCTTGGTGGCCTTGAGGAGGGAGTGGTCCTCTGAGACCCTGGCTCCTTGCAGATGCCTGTTCACACTGGACTTACTCGCCGTGACCTCGGTGGATCGTGTGTTCATGACTCTTACCCACACATTTAGTAAGGGACAGAGTTGCTGGCCCAGCACTCATTCATACCAGGTCATGACAGGTGTGCACAACCATGTGGCCTCAAGGCTCGGGGCTGGGACACTGTCTCAAGGGCCACAGGAAGCAGACAACCTGTTCTCTGCAAACAACCTGTGCTCATCTGGAAGAACATACTACATTACAAAGATGACAGTGCAGCTGGATGGCGGGGCACAGCGCAGGCTTTCACTACGCAGGACTCCAGCGCATGCAAAGACAGATCAGTCACACAGAACAGCAGCGTGCAAAGAAGCAGGGTGCCGATGCCCTGTGAGGGTTGGGCAGGTGCTTGCTTATAGCAGCTCTAGAGACTTTCGTTCTGCTGACCAGTCCTCACCGCTCCGTGTACCAGACCGCACATTCTGAAAGCAAGAAGCCCTGGCTACTGTTTAAAAATCGGGATTCAGTCTGTGAGAGAAGACGCCATGACTGCCTGACCTGGGAGCTCAGAGTCCTAGCCTAGCCAGAGAAGGGCACTGCTTCGCTGAGTTCTATGCTCCCCTGTGCTGGGATCCTACCCTGAGTGGCACACAGGCTAGGCAAGTGCTCTGCCGGTGAGCCGAATCCTCAGTCACCCCATCCCCCTTTGAGCCTGGGTCTCACTGAGTCATCCCCCGCCACCCCAGATGACCCTTGGACTCTCATCTTGAGTAGCTGTGGGATTACAGGCCTGTATCACCAGGCCTGGGTTTTTGCAGAATTTGAACTAAGGCGTGCGTAGACATGGAGAGACGTGTGTCTGTAGATGTTGGTGAGAGTGTGTTTGTGTGTGAAATCCCACCAACAGTCCCACCATTGTGGATAAAACATGAAAGCATTGTGGGCCTTAGAGTTAGAAGTTCAATTCCTGGAACCCCACGCCTCAGGCTTCACCTGTCAAACAGGCCCTAGGGTGCCAGAGGCGTGGGGCTGGGCCTTGGGGCACATGAAAACTTATCTTTGAAAACCAGTCACTACTGGGATCACCCCTTTATACTCTAAGGGGCCGAAGGGTTCCAAGTCACCCTTACAGGAAGGAGCCACCAGCAGGGACTTAAATACTCTGAAAAAAAAAAAAATGGGCAAAGGACCAGGTGGGGCTGGAATCTCTTCACCAAGAGAGCTGTCGTGAGCAAGAAGGTGGCGTGTGGCAGGTCAGGACGTTTCGACTGACAGCATCATAGAAACCTTACCAAGACTCAGCTTACCAAGGCAAGCAGAGTCCCGGCTCTCTGCTGTGGCCGTCACGGCACCCCTGCCCATTGCAGGGACTGGGGCTGGATTTCAGATGAGAGAGAGAGAGTGATGAGAGGGGCATCCACACTGAGATGGAGATGCCACTCATGGGCTGATCCAGGGACAAGACCGTAGGCTGCTTAGCCTGGGGTTCCAGATTATGAAACACTGGCCATGGTGACAATGGCCGCACATCACTTCTATGCAGAGTGTAATATAATTCCTGCCCCGCAACGTTTTAATTATCAGGTTCTTGTTCTGGCGATTTACACCCAGGGACCTCCATAAGCAGGAGGTGGCGCCTCATCAGCAAAATGTCACCCATTCAAAGCCACTGTCCCATTCCCTGGGAGTCAGGCGTAGAGTTTTTCGATAGGTTTAGGAGTAAAGACTCATTTCCCCCCCTACCCCCCCGCCAACCATTGCTGTGTCTAGCTCTGGTTATATGACCAAATTTATTCCAATCAGGGGCAACCACGTGGAAATGTCATGATCTGATAAGGAGTACCCTACCGAGAGGAGCCAGCCCTGGCCCCTCCTTCTTGTGAGCGCCTAGTGGACCATGAGTTGGAAGCTATGAAAAAAAGGATGGCAGTTGCTGCATAAATATTTGCAGACTGACTGTCTGATGGAGCGACCTGGGAAGCTTGGACTAGCGACAAGAGGGCTGAACTATGCTCTAGGTCTAGAGCAGTGGCAGAGGCACCTGATGACTGAGGGGAAATGGGGTGGGCTGGCACAGACAAAGCTGATGCCTCCCGCCAAACAGCATATCCTCCTAGGGTCAGCTGAGTGACTTTGTCCAGGGGTGGGAGTGGGGGGCTCTTCATAGCTAGTGATAGCTGGCATAGCCTTTGCTCCTCACAACCCAAAACCCAGGGAGTGTGCTGCATTCTGCTCAGAAGAGGATTGCCAAGGTCCAGGTCTCAGAAGCCACTTGCCCAGGGTCACTCACTAGGAAATGTAGGAGCTAAGCCTTGAACTAAGGCTTCTGTCCTTCTGGGGATCAAAAGCTGCAATGAGGACAATCTGGCTTTTCAGCGCACTCTCCTCTTCCAAACTCTCAGCCCAGCACTGAGGCTGAGGGGGTTGGGGGTGAGGAGGCTGGGAAGAGGGATGGAAAGGCTGTCAGACAATCAAGTGTGGAGGATTGGTAGACAAATTGTCCAGCTCTGCCCACAACCCCAAAAGTATATTTGCTTGCACACACACACACACACACACACACACACACACACACACACACACACACGAGAGAGAGAGAGAGAGAGAGAGAGAGAGAGAGAGAGAGAGAGAAAGGAGGTACCCTTTAACTGAAGACGCTTTACCGCCATCTACTGGGAGAGTCTGGCATAGTACTCATAAAATGCCCCCTAGAATCACGAATCATGAAGCAGGGCCCCAGGACAGCCCTATTTAGGCACCTTTTCAGGCCACTGCCGCTAGGGGTGTCTGCTCCCTTCTTTCCTGTGTGTGTCCTGGGCTCACAAAGAGAGTCAAGAGCAGTCTGTTCCCCCCTAGTTTCTTCACCTGTAGAGATCTTTCTCCCGGCAGCAGCAGGCACCTGCCCAGATCCTTTGCTGTAGCTTGTTGGTGCACTCTTGGGGTTTTCTTACACCTTGGTGGTTCCTTCATCGGGAGGGCCGTCTTCGTTGGCAGCTTGAGACTTAAGTGAAGAAACATAACATCCCTTGCCTCCAAGGCTGGATTGTTGATGTTCAGGGCGGTGAGAATCCACAGCCAACACTTGACCTGCCCCTGAAACTGTTATGCCTGAGTCACAGAGTATGCTGCTGAGTCTCCTGGGAGACCAGCTACAATGTATTTTCTTTCCCAGACAACCAATGAGCTCTGGATACTGTGTGAACGTGCAGTGATGACGAGCTGCAGGCTCAGTTGCAGGCTCAACAGAAGGGGCCTTCCTTCTCTCCTGTTTAGTCCTGGCTGAAAGCTGATACAGACTGGGAGCTGCTGCGCTGCGGGTCCTTGTATCTTCAGGAAGGCTGCTCTGTTGGAGTCATGGAAACCGAGAATGGCAGCAGCTTTCACTTACCAGCAAGGGAAAGCTTGCTGACAGCCTCTTGGCCAAGACCCTGGAAACCCTATTAGGGCTCAGACAGGGCCACCCAACCCTCTGAGATTCTGTTCATTTGTGAAATGAGGTCATCATATTTACCTTGTACCATTGCCCAAGGATTAAGAGGTGGCCGAATGATCTGAATACTGCATACAAACACTGGAAATAACGGTAAACACAAAATACGCACAGCTGCAGTACCAGCTATGGGGCCTAGGAGGCCCCAGCAGCTGGCTGAAAGAGTCTCTTCATCATTGGATTGCCTCCCAAGCACCAGGAGGTGAACACAGAGGTCTCTAGAGCCAAGCCCCTCCTCTGTCTCACTCCTCTGTAGGGGGAGCGTGCGGAGGGAGAAGCTAGGACGCTTTCTGCAGGGCGGTTGGACGGCGAGGTTTGTTTTTTTTTTTTTTCTGACCCAGCCGCTTCCTTTCTAGGAAGTCAGCCAAGTAAACAGTCATAAGCTTCCTGGTGCTGTTTGTGCTGGGACAGTCATCACAATGTTGCTAATAATAGGGCGACGTTAGGAATAACCCGAAGTTAGACATGTACTACCCATTCTGAGTGGAAGCCACATGGTCGAGCGCTAAGGCCAGTATTCAGCTGGGGCTCGGGCGACATCCTCACTGGTGTGGCCATCCACGCTTCACAGCTTAACGTGACAGTCCCGCCTTCCCAGCCTCAGCACTAGCTACACGGCTCTAGCTCTGTGGACCATGCCCGTTTGTGTCACGACGCTGATTGCTTCTGTTGACTGCCGCTGGTAAAGCACAGCACCTCACTTTTTCTGATCAGTTCCTTTCTTCGTATTCTGTATGTTCCGGGTAACACTCGCTAGTCCCATATTGAGCTAAATATGATGTGTCGTAGAGTCACAGACATCATCTGTGGGCCTATGAAGTCATGAAGCCCAGCTTAGCTTCGTGAATTAAAAACGAGGTTCTAAAGAGATAGCTCAGTGGTTAAGAGCGCTGGCTGCTCTTCCACAGGACCTGGGTTTGATTCCCAGCACCCGCGTGACAACTCACACCCTTGTGTAACTCCATTTCCAGGGGGATCTGATGCCCTCTTCTGGCCTCCACGGGAACTGCAAGCACACATACATGCAGTCAAACACCCATACATATTAAATAAAATTAATTTTAAAAACTGAATTTTAAATGAAGAAGAATTATAAATGAGGCTTTTAAAGAAAGCCTTATGGCCTAAATAGAATAAAGCAATTAAATTTTGAATTATTTTTGAAAGCTGCTTTGTTTAATGTTGTGAAACAATTCTACAAGGATGGAACGCTGATAAAATCTAATGTCTACTATTCTGCTTTATATTGTTAATTTTTCATCATTGCCCCATATCAGGTATCTAGAAGTATCTAGCTTGCCTCTAGCATGTTTCCTGGATGTTCGTGTTCACTGTCAATAGCTTTCCTTTGGTATTTAAGCTCTCAGAGTTTTTAATCATTTCTGCATGTAAAAGGAATCATGAGAGGCCACACCCAGGAAAATGCTGTGATGATCTAACAATAGAAGATGTATATTCACACCTTCCATGACTAATGAAATCTCAACAGATTGGAAGGAGTCATTTGTTACAAGCCGATCTAGGTTACCTATATTTGAAAGTTATGTTTTGATCCTTTGTTTGCTTGTTTTTCAAGACAGGGTTTTTCTGTATAGTCTTGGCTGTCCTGGACTCTTTGTAGACCAGGCTGGCCTCACAGTAATTCACAGTAAGTTACCCCAAAAGACAATTTTAATTATATAGACAGAATTTTCCTGTATTAAAAATGAGTAACTCCATTTCAGATACCTTGAGAACAAGGGTAGAAGTGGAGGAGATAAAAACGTTACTTGAAAAAGCCATTGCGGTACTTACTGCAATTATGACCATCAGAGTAAACCCCTCTCTACTGTCAACTGAAATCTTTCAATTCCTGGCAACTACATAGTGGCTCATGACCATCTATAGTGACATCTGGTGCCCTCTTCTGGTGCACTGGCACACATGCAGGCAGAACATTGTATACATAAAAAGTTAAATAAATCTTTTTTTAAAAAAAAAAAGGTTTGAAAAATAGCTGTACAAGAAAAATTAGCTATGATAATACAAAGTCTTGAGAGAAAAGAGACACAGGAACTAAGAGAACAGAAAATGCTTAATTGTGAATCTATGATACCTTATGAAATTGAGGATCAAGAAAGACAGCCCCTTTATAACGGGTAAGAAGCCTAGCTCAGTGGCATGGATCTGGGCACAGAATGAGAGTGCCTAAATGTCTAGTTTATGTGTGTATTCATGAGATTCTGATTGTACCTTGATACACAAAAAGGGGAGAGTAAGATTAGCTAAAGGACACCGGATTGTAAACCGGGCATGATGACACACTCCTTTAATCCCAGCACTCAAAGAGGCAGAGGCAGGCAGATCACTGTGAGTTCAAGGCCAGTCTGGTCTACAGAGTGAGTCCATGGCAGCCAAAGCTACACAGAAAAAAACCCTGTCTCCAGATAGATAGATAGATAGATAGATAGATAGATAGATAGATAGGAGAAGCTTCCAAATGAAAGGCAGGACTCAAGGAAGAAATGAAAAAAAGCAGATTCCCCTGGATGGAGACAGTTTAACAAACAGCTAAAGAGGCACAGATAGTCCATCATACTGGCAGACTGGAAAACCTTGATGCTGGAAATGGACTGTTACTGAAGGACAGATGATCAGGATTGAAGTTATAAAAGATCAATCATATCAATGGCTGGGTGTACCTTCATAAGGACGTTTGGACTATTAAGTTTGTGGGACTGGTAACTATTTCTATTGTAAAAGCTAAACTGTGTACAAATTTTAGCTTAAACAGAAAAGGGGAAGTTGTAGTAGAATTTTAATTTAGAACACGGCTGTTCTGGCCAGAGATCAAGTCCAGAGACCTTCTAGGTCTGTGTGATCAGGCCACAATACAAACACGCCTTTAATCCAGGAGACAGAGGCAAGCAGATCTGAGTTCAAGGCCAGCCTGGTATAGAGCAAGTTTCAGGTAAAGAAAAGCTTAGGTCCAGGCCAAACAATGAGGGTAAAGTCAGTTTGCAGAAGGGAGCACTTCTATTTGAAAGTGATGTCTAATTGAGCGGCAGAGAAGGAAAGGAATCAGAGGAAGAGTTGACAGGCTGCAATATGCCCAGCTCTCACCAGAAAAGAAAGGGGGAAGCTACTTTAAGGGCAAGGCAGAGTGAGAAAAGGCAGTCTTTCCCAGACAGTGGTAGAGAGACAGTTGCCAGAGAACGAACACAGGTGAAGACGGAAAGAGCCAGAGAATGAGAAAAAGCCAGGAGATAAGAGCAGATCCCTGGAGTTAGTTAGAGGCCACGCAGAGTCATTCAGAGGCTGAGAGAAAAGCCAGATTTGTATAAGTCAGCTGGAAGGAGAGTCTGAGCCAGAGCAGCTGAGTTGAACCAGCTGGCTTTGAGTTCAGTAAGACAAGAAATGGTGAGCTTGTTCAGCAGTAAGTCTCAGAGGCTGCAAACGTTCTAGGCCTAGATTAGACTGTATGGAGGCTGGAAGCTCCCAGCGCTAGGCCTAGTTAGCAGGAGGCAGTAAGTCTGAGACAACAATTGAAGCAGGCGAATAAAAGTTCCTTTTACATATGGCGAACTCACAGCAATCCACCTGCCTCTGCCTCCCTGAGTGCTGGGTTCAAAGGTGTGCGCCACCACACCAGGCTTTCATGTTTATTTTTAATTGTGGGTGGTAGGAGCCTGTGTGCAGATGCATGCAAGAGCCAGAGACATGGGTTCTCCCTGGAGCTGGAATTACGGGTGTTTGTGGGTGCTGGGGACTGAATCTGGGTCTTCTGCAAGAGCAGTAAGTGCTCTTAACTGCTGGTCCATCTCTTCGTCTCCTTGAGCATTTTTAATGGTAATTATGATTGACACACCATATATGTGTGGAAGTTGTCAACAGGCATTACATGCAAAGGTGTGAAAAACAGTCACAGGATCGCAGGATCATTGGCTTGCCAAGTCCAGGGAAGTAAAATCCGTGGAACCTTTCAGAGACCAAGCCTAGGTGGAGGAAGTGGGTCACTTAGGCATAGATCTTAGGGATATACCTCTGACTGATTCCGGCCTGAGAGTCTCTCTCTCTCTCTCTCTCTCTCTCTCTCTCTCTCTCTCTCTCTCTCCTCTCCTCCACTCTTCTCATCCCTCTTTCTCCTCTTTCTCCTTTCTCTCTCTTCCCCCACCTCCTCTCTCTCCTCCACCTTCCCCCTCTCTCTCCACTCTCTCTCCTGCTCACTCACTCTCCCTCTCTTCTTCTCTCCATCCTAATCATCATCAATAAGCACCTCACATTCTTGCCGTCACAGCTAGAAACTGTTCTCATCGCCATGTCTTCTCCTCCCTGATAGACTGTTCCGTCAAGCCGGGAGTCAAAATGAACCCTTCTTCTTTTAAGCTGTGACAAGAAAGGCACATCTATACATCTGTGTGCCCCTCCCCTCCAGAAAAAGAATACGCGCAAGATGGGAACGACAGGCTTCACTATTCTGCATCATGAGACAACAGAAGCGATGGAGCAATGAGATGGAAAGAGTCTGGGTCTGGCCTTGTCGTAGAGTCAGCACCTATCCTAGCCTGGCTCCATTAAACCCCCGCATTCACTTAATCACTGTTTTCCTGCGATGGAACCAGTGATAATTTCAGCAGTAGCTAGCTAACACGCTGTGTAGCCCCTCTGCCGCATGCTCTGCACAGGCGTATCTATGTGTCGGCCCCCGTGAAATCATACCTGTCACAAAGCCCCCCCTGCCTTTCAGATCAGGAAGCTGGGGGGCAGGGAGCTTGACAGGTGCTGTTGGTTGAATCAGGGCTCTCAGACTCTGTGTGCTGCAGGTTCACTCCTCCCAGGCATCGGGGTTGAGAGGTTATTAGGCCACCTCAGTGGCCTTTTTCTTTTTTGTAAAATGTGTAGATTAATGGATCAGCGGCCTAATACGAAAGTGGCCAAAGACAAAGGAGAGTGCTGCCTGACACACCTACTCAGGCTCACCATGAGACATACTTCACTGTAGCCCAGTGTAGCAAGAAGCCCTCCCAGACAGCAAGCGTCATGTTCTGGAGCGTTTCAGCCTCCGCCATGAGCTAAACAGGCCTTTATCCTTTACAAATCAGGCACAGGTATGTTGTTATAGCAACAACAACCACAAAATGGACGAAGACAACCGACTTTCGTTCAGCCTGTACCAGTGGTGCACAGAGCTCAACTTGAGTGCCAACATTCAGTCCTATCATTTTCTTTGATCCCTCTCCTCTCTTGCCTCCCTCTTCATCCTCCGGTCCACATACATGTCTGCTCCCTGCTGCGGGCATGCTCTGGACGCTGGTCACTCACTCACCCATCCCACCTCTCATCTCCAAGAAGACGCTTAACTTCCTGCCTTGTTTCCCTGGGAAAGGATGCTCTATTCATGCTAGAGCATACGAGGCCATCGTCAGCACAGGGTATTACCTCTCCATAAGAAAAGAAGTTATTTGTTTCCACGTCATGTGAAGACTGGCGGGTGAGAGGCGCGGGGTCACGTGCTGTGAAGCCCAGGCTTTGGAATCAAGGGACCTGGATTTCACGCCTGCTGCCGGTTAAGCGTCCCAACTTTAGTGAATCTCTGAGCCTCTCTGAGCTCCTCTATAAAGCTGGTGGGGTCTGGCTTGCTTTAGGCAGGGCTGTGGTAAGGATCAAGTGACAAAAGGCTCCTGACCCCACTGGCCTGGCACAAAATAGGAAGCAGGATATCGGTGCCTTTGTTTGGGTTCTGTTTACTCACTGCTTTCTCAAGCCTGAATTTTTTTTAACTGTTTTTCATCTCATGCGTGTGAGTGTTTTGCCTACATGTATGTGCACACGTAGCATGTCTGATGCCGGTGCCAGAGAGGGCACCAGATCCCCTGGAACTGGAATTAAGGAGGTTATATATTGTGGGTACCGAGAATCTGAGTCCTCTGTAAGAGCATCAAAACCTCTCTACCACTGAGCCATCTCGCTAGCCCCTTGAGCCCGATTTTTAAAAGTCAGACATTGAGGTACAGTTAGTTTATCATTTATTTATAATTGTACTTATTTTTAATTCATTCAAATATTTATTGAGCTCCTCCCCCACCCCAAGGCAGACTCTGTGTTTGGGTATAGGCTACAAAAGTGCTGTTAATTAAGGCCCTGCCATCGAGATTATTGATCGAAAGAGGCAATTAACAAAGATAAAGCAGCTGGTACTGGTATGGGGACCCCCTGCCTCTGCTCACAGGGCTCAGAATGCAGAGGCAGGTGGATCTCTGTGAATCTCCATAGCGAATCTCATCAAAACTTCACCTACTGAGACTCTGTCTCGGGGGGGGGGGGGCTAAAAAAAGACACAACATATGAAAGATACCCACAGTGAGAGCCCCGAAGCAGACAGGATTGCGTGGACAGCAAGCTAGAGGCTGCGTCAGTTAGAAGGGAAGGCCTTCCTGACATGACTTCTTTGCTGCTTAAAACCCATGAAGGTGGCTAGAGGTGTGGCTTGATTGGTAGAGTGCTTGCCTAGTGTGCCTGGCGTGCCCAGTGTGCAGGAGGTTCCAGCATCACCTATACCAGGCATGGTGGCACACACCTATAACCCCAGTACTCAGAAGGCAGGAAGATCAGGGGTACAAAGTCGTCTTCAGCCACAGCAAGTCTAAAGCTACATTAGATTCTGTCTCAAAATGAATAATAAACAGATAATAAAGGTGAACGAATTAATCTCTTGATAATTAAGCTCACGTTTCATGGGGGGTGTAATTGGAGGCTGGCAGAGGCAAAGGAACTCGCCCAAGTTTGGACAACAAGTGAGTAAGAATAAAGCGATTTGGTCCAGGTCAGTGAACACCAAATGCTTGTGCTTTTATCGACAGACCATACTGCCTCTCTCCTGGGCCCTGGCTTCTCTGCTGGGACAGAAGAGTGAGGTGGGAGGGGTCATAGAGACTCGAGGTGTGTGCTGCCTGCTGCTCTATGGCCACAAGGATGCATCCAAGCTGCCTCTGAAGAGCCAAGGGCACTGCAGTGACCTCATTGCTCCAGCCTTCCCTCCCTCCCCTTCCAAGTGAGATGTCAGCCTTCCACCTCATTCCTTCCCATCCTGGACACCTGGCACGGGAGGGCTCTCAGCGGAGGCCAGAGACTTCCCCCTGTGCCTCCAGAACATCCTCCATCATGAAGACATAGGCTGTGGGGTGCCAGAAAAGCAGAGTCTCACTGCCCCCCATCTCTGCTCCCCGGCCTCTCCTTGTCCCTTTTCTCTGCCCTGCCTTCTGCCTCCCTCTTCTCCCTCACCCTGTACTCCCCCACCTCCTGCATGCTCTAAGATGAAAAGGCCAATTAATCCGCTACCACCCCCACCTCCGAGCTGAGCTGCTTTCTGCACCCTGGCTATCAGCATCCCTGCCAGGGCTGCCTATGCGGTCCCAGAAAAGCGTGGCTAATTGGGGAAAGATTTCATTCATCCTTCTGAGGCCTGAGCACAGCCATGAGGGCTCCTCCAAGCTAGGCGACGACTTGTCACCCCAAGACATCCTATCATCAGAGAGGGCCGTGGGGTTACCTGTCATCCAGGCCTGTTTCTACCTTGACATTGATGCTCATCTGTGTCGGTCACAGCCACCTTCTCTAGTAGCACAAACAGTGGAGCAGCTGAGAGCACCAGGAAGTGTGTGCCCTGATAGTGTCCACTCCTACACGAGTGGCCAATGTGTATTGCGCACCCACCACACCTGGGATAGGCACTGGGGACACAGGGTTGGCTTCAATAGTCCACCTACTGCTCTCAGGGAGGTGGCATGCTAGTAAAGAGGGGTAAGCAGTAAACAGATAATATCTATGATCAGGTGGTGTCCAGAGCTACCGGGGATACATATCTCAGAGTAGGTGGGGCCTGGGTGAAAGTGTGGGCCTAATTCTGAGGGCCTGTGGCCCACCTGCTTTCCGTATGCAAAAGTCCTGCTCCAGAAAAGGCGGGTATTGGTGAATCATATCGAGGGAGGTTCATTTATTGGCTGGCTTATTTTGTTTTTGTTTGAGACAGACACAACCCAGGTTGGCGCCGAACCGGATATGCAGCAGAGAATGGATGGTCGTGATGTCTTGACTCTCCTACCACCAGTTCCCAAGTCCTGAGATCTTGGGAATGTACCACCGTGCCCAGCTTTTCAAATCACATTTTAAATATGACACAGGCGGGGCTGACGGGTTAGCCTGCGGCCAATCTAGGAACTTTGGTTTTTCTCAGAAGAAAAATGGGTTTAATACTGCTTTCCCTCCCAGCTAGCTTACAGGGCTACTGAGAGACTCTCGGAATGAGATTTTAATTTTGTGAAGCTACTCTCTTATTGCATCAAAGTAACACAGTGGCTGTGAAAATGAAGGCGGTGCTGGCAAAGTGAAGCAGCACCTCTAGGTAGATAGTCTGTAATAATCCAATTCCAACTTGTTCCGATGACGGAGACGAAGATCACATTAAGATGGTTTCCAGATCCTTTCGGGCAGGGATGGCATCTTCTCATTAAGCCCTTCTCATTGAGGCCCGGAAGCACTTCGTGGTTGCTCACGGCTGTGGTTAGTTGTCAGCTGTCGAGGGCATCCCGCCGGGAGACACCTATCACTGTCTTAATTTCGGACTAACCTCCAGACCCCAGCCTCCATTTTCCACGGTCTACCTGTGCTAAAAGCATGACTATGAAGCATTACCCCGCCAGCCCTCGTCACCTCAACTCCGTGCACCCCTCTCAACATGTGGGGAGCCTGATGGACATTGTGTGTGTTGGGGGAGGGGGCCGTCTGTCACCCCAAGGAGAAGCGCCTACTCACCTCACCTCACGGGGTTTCTTCCTCTGGATACTGTGTTTACTCTGTGGTAAAACAGGAATGATTGCCACTTCGGAAGGGAATTTATCTCATTCAAATAACACCACTAAATTGAAAGATGTACAGCACACATCTCCAGGAGAGTGCTCAGCAGAAATCAGGTGCTTGTCTGATTCCCTGCCCCCTGGGGAACCCCGGCAGGTGCCATCACAGCTCAGCTATGAGACCAGATGACAAGGGCGATGGGGAATGCGCTTTAGAAACTATTTTCTGACACCGTCTGTGGAGAAGGAGAACGAGGCTACTGCCAGGGTAGTGGCGGCAGGATGGAAGGTCTATGACAAATGTGTCCTCGCCAAACATTTCAAAACCTCAAATACAGAGTCGTTGTTTTCTTTCCAGAGAGACCAGTATGGGTGCATCAACCAGAGTGTTTACCCTGGTCTACTCCAGGAAAATCAGAGACACCCCCTCCCCCTCAGTATTTCTTAGACAGGGCCGGAGTTCTCAGGGTTTGTTTGTTTGTTTAGAATAGAGGAGACAGAGAAAGAGCCTAGAAGAAAGCAAGGAGGCAGACAGGGGAGAGAAGAGTGCTGCAGGGTCCCTCTGGGCCATCGGAAGCGTGGATGTTGTTCTCCTCTTATGGATGCCAACACAGAGGGCAGAGAGGTTAAATCACCTGTTCAAGTCCGCGTGGCTGGGAAGTGACCCCTGAAGTATGATCTTCTCAACCCGAGGCCAGAATCAAAGTGAACTTTCCGGTTAACCTTCCTCTGGAGTTTCGTCAGGGGTGCTGGGCTGTTCTCTCTCCCTCTGTTCCTTAAAAGGTCCTCAGAATCAGGAATCTGAGGCCTAGAGCTTCAGCTCTAATGCCCTGTTCTCTTCATAAATTTGGTTTCTAAATAAATAATCATCCTGTCCATTCCAGTCTGAACCTCTCCTCCCTCCTAGATGGCTGCTCCCTCCCCCCACTGACATCTTCCCCCGTTAGCCTACCTCCCTTTTCACACACACGCACTCGAACACACATACATGCCACACACTCACCTTCCCCGAACACACCCATATGCAAAATAAAATTAGAAACATGCCCCAACTCTCAAGGTATTTAAGGAATGAAGATTTTTTTTTTTTTCAATCAGTATGGCTCAGGCTGAGCCCTTTGGGCCCCCTGTGTGAGAGGCTGGCAGAGCTTGTGAGGAGGGCCAGGCAGCTCGTGACTCAAGACCTCTCGGGCTTCCTCGCGTCTGTCCTTGCGTCTGTCCTGGCGGTTCTCAGAAGCTGGTGTGCAGCACCTCCCTCTCATATATACGATTCTTTTAGAACAACATGAAAAGGTTTCCTGGCCCCTTTTTTATTTTTATGTATGCTGATAAAATACAGGGAAAACAGTGTCTGATGATTCAAAAATAGAGGCTAAACCGATCGGCATATGGCCTCCACTTCAAAGGATTGCTCGTTTTAATCAACCGGTTGAGATGGCGGTGAGCTCTTGTTATGTCTGCTCGCACACAGGGGAGTGGAGAAGGCAGCGATGGGAGCCGTGACAGCTTGGGAAACTGAGGCTAGTAAAGGCGTTGATGTCATTGCAATGTTTCATTGTCTTAAACTCCTGCATGCATGGGGGCACAGAGAGAGAGAGACAGAGACAGACAGACAGACACAGAGGTTTACCATACACTAGTGTCACATGTGTCAGCTTCGTGTCACATGTGTCAGCTTCGTGTCTCATGGCACACGCGTGAGAGCAGTGTGAAAAGGAGATGGGGCAGGAGGAGTTTCAGATCCCGGCTCTGTATCTGGACAAACCTCTCCTCATCCTCCTCTCCCAAATCAAAGCTGCCCCTGGATCCCAGGTGATGCTGAAGTGGGCAGAGGCTGAGAACAGGAGCATTGTGCGAGAACCAGGTTCAAACCCAGGCCCCACCACTCCCTTGCTGCACGACTTTGGGCGTGTGACTCGGGGTCACCTTCTTGCCCCTAGAATGGGGCTCAGCTAGCTTCAGGGACCATACTGGAAGGTTCATGCCTCTGTTGTGCGGGGTTCAGCAGAGTGCCTGTCACTGAGGAAAGGGCCCGTCTGTAGTGTTCATGATGATGATCTAAGACTCCAACAGCCCTCATTCCCTTTACACCTCCTGTCGCCCAGTCCTCCATTCTACAGAACACGCTGGGACGTAGGCTCCCCCAGTAAATGGTGATGTTTGGATATCCACAGCCAGTTAGGTTGGTCCCCACCCCTCAGTTCACAGCCCTTCCGAGATAATGCCGATCTTCCTGGGTAAACTGAGCTCTCAACATCCCGCACCCCGACCCCCTAACCCCCAACCTACACTTAAGGTTTCCTTGGTCCTAGCCAATAGCGGGGAGGGGTCACAAACAGGAAGAGGGAAGGAAGGGAGGTCAGGGTACGGCTGAAGCTTCTGCACCAGGGCTGAATCCCCATCTCCCAGCTGGATTCAGGGTTGCAGTGAGGCAGGGCGCCACAATCCGCCAGGAGGGGAGGGGGGAGAAGGGCGGTGGTGTGGGGGGGCAAGTCCTCAGTGCTGAGCCAGTGGCCAGAGCACCGCCCCCAGGAGCGGAGGGAGGGAGGGGTGGCGGGGCTGGGGGTGGGGGTTGCCCAGCTGCCATCCCCGCCGCCTCCTGGCCCCCACTCTCTGGCGCCCCAAGTAGGAGGGCGGCAGCTGCCCGCTCCCTCCTCCCCACACCCCCGCTACCTGCCCAGTCCCCGAAGCGAAGCGTGAGGAGGCTGAGAGCCAGTCGGGCGAGCCCACAACTTTGCAGCCTCAGGGAAGACCAGGGCTGGTGTCCGGGGCTCCTCCTGTCGCGACCGGAGCTCGGTGAGTTCGTTCCCCAGCCCTCTGCGGCCGCTCCAGGGGGGGCGGCTGCCCGGGTATCCGGGAGTCAGTGGCGGAGGAACCGGCGGGTGCCCGCGCTGCCTGGGTCCGCAGGGCTCCGGTGCCGCCCTCGGAGGCCGGTGAGGCGGGCGCCGGTGCTGAGCGGACAGCTCCCCAGGCGCACGGCCGCCGGCGGCCACTCTGCGCTGGTGGTGGCTCGGGGGCGGGCGGCGGGGGGGGGACGCAGGGCCCCGGCTGCGGCCGCCCACCCGGCGCCCCGCACTCCCCCAGCCCCTGTCCTTCGCCTTCCCAGAGCCGCGGCGCATCTGGAGGTTGCTCCCGCGCCCCCCTGGCGACTGGCGCCGGGAAGACAGTTGCTTCCCCAGCCCGGTACCTAAGGGCTCCGTGGAGTGGGCAGCGCCCCCGTGGCCTCCGCGGATGCATGGCTGGGTGGGTGGGTGGGGGAGCTGATCCCCCAGCGATCACCCCCAGGCTTGCCCTGAACTGTGGCCCAGCGGTGCAGAGAGGCCGCAGGTCCCCAGAGCGGTAGGCACAGTCACCTGAGAAGGTTTCAAGGTGACCAATGTCTCAATCCAGACGGGACAGCCTGCACCCCAGGCCCCGTGGCATTCACCCATCCTGGGCGCATCCTCTTCTCCACAACTTTTCTCGTGCCTCCTTCTGGCCGATTACTTAGACCACTGTGAAGTTCTTCTCGACACACTGAACCTATTTCCCGGGGGTGGGGTGGGGTCCGGAGTTGGGCAGGGCCCCGGACTGTAGGAGTTGGGGCCGCGTTTGGCCCTGTGTTGGGGACCACCCCAGGCAAAGCTACCAAGCATCCACTGGTCCTCCCAGGACGGGCTTCTTGGCATCGAAAGGGTTTCGGCGCCTTGGGGATTGTTTGGGCTTCTCCCGCCAGGAAAGAGAAAGGCGGGTGCGAATGGGGGATTTCAATTTCCTTGCCTCAAAGGAAAACACTCCCTCAAAGATTTTATAGAAATAAGCAGGGCAACCAGAGGCTGGAAAATGAACTGCTCACGATCCAGTGGCAAAGGTACTCTGGCTACACACACCTCCACCCTACCCAGCGCCTGAACACGAGTGACTCTGTCCACTGTTTTAATTGATTTTTTTTTTTTTTTTTAAGGAAAAGCCAGGTGGCAGAGGGTAGGTATACACACACATACCCAGGCAACACACAAATATCAAGTACCTAGGCGAATGTACATCATGGTCCAGAGCACAGCTACTTGCAGAGAACCTTGGGTACCCTGTGAAGTGGCACAGAATAGTGCCCAAGATAGGAATGGGGGGAGGGGTGGGATCAGGATTTCCAAGAGTCAACCGGTTTTCTCCACTCCCACTTGCATCCTTCTTTTCCTCCAAGGGAAGCCTCGGCCAGAGATCCCAAAAGTGGGTTGTATCCACTACTGTGGTACTGTAGGAGTTCTGCCCCTCGGCTCATAAGCCTCACCCCTCTCCCTCAGATACAATCACTCCAAACTGCAGACAGGTCCTTCCCTTCTTGGGTCTTACCTCTGTGACTCCAAGGCCATAGGGACTTTTCCGGAGTAGATCTGGCCAGCTGCGGTCTCTGGGTCACTAACCTGCTTGGTCCCAAATTCGGGAACCCGGAAAGGATGATCCAATGGGTCAGGGTTTGGGAGAGTTGTGTACAGCCGCTCCGAACCTTCAACCAGGGAGACGAAGGCCGGGACCCTGGACAATCCTGTAAGGCTCCCTCTCTCCTTGCGCCCCTTAGGAATGTAATCGAGGATGCTGGCCCTGCGGCTGCTCAACGTGGTGGCCCCCGCCTACTTCCTTTGCATTTCCCTGGTGACCTTCGCGCTGCAGCTCTTCCTCTTCCTGCCCAGCATGCGTGAGGACCCCACAGCCACCCCGCTCTTCTCGCCTGCTGTGCTTCACGGGGCGCTCTTCCTGTTCCTCTCAGCCAATGCCCTGGGCAATTACGTCCTGGTCATCCAGAATTCCCCAGACGACCTGGGTGCCTGCCAGGGAACCTCCTCCCAGAGATCTCAGTGCCCACCACCCAGCACCCACTTCTGCCGAGTGTGCTCCCGAGTCACGCTGAGGCACGACCACCACTGTTTCTTCACCGGCAACTGCATCGGCGGCAGAAACATGCGCAACTTCATCCTGTTCTGCCTCTACACCTCGCTGGCCTGCCTTTACTCCATGGTGGCCGGCGTGGCCTACATCTCAGCTGTCCTTTCCATCTCCTTCGCCCACCCCCTGGCCTTCCTCACGCTCCTGCCCACTTCAATCAGCCAGTTCTTCTCCGGTGAGTGGGCCTTGGCAGGCAGGTTCCGAAAACAAGACCCCCCGGCCCAAGCCCAAGCTTTTCAAATAAAAACACAGGGATACCCAGCTCAAGCTGTCAGATAAACAATTGTTTCGGTATGATGATGTCCCGGTACTGCAGGAGGTCTAATAAGAGAGCAGATTGTAATCTATCAGTGATTCCGATGAACTGGGCAGGCTCTCTTTTGCCTGACATCCCAGCCTCCGCATCTTTTCCTACTGTAAGCTACCCATAAAATAATGGTACCCAAGCTCTACACTTCTGAGGCCGGGCACATTCCTTCAGAGCTCATGCTACGTTTCTCCACTGGCCTGAACCTCAGGCCTGCTCACCCATTCCTTCAGGTGCCCTTACCAAATAACCACATCGAGGGTACACTTGGCTTCAGGCTGTTGCTGGGCAGGAGGCTAACTTCCAACCTCCCTCCCACTAAGTGTGACTCCACCAAACTCTCCTCAGCCGGCAGGTGGCTCAGAGCCAACCCGCTGGCTACAAGTCCACACTCCAGAGATCCAGCCTGGTGTGTGATCTGACCTTCTGGAAGGTTCTGACACCTGCTAGAGCCAGGCACACAAGCCCACACCCTGGAGCTCGCAGAAGCACCACGGTGAGGGCTGTATTTTGAACAGTATGTTTCAAAGAACATTCCATGGCACCTGGCCCTGGGAGGCCCTGCTACTGGTGGCAGTCCCGTTTTATCTGGCCCTGGCATTGGTCCCTACTTCGTTCCCTTCTACTCTTTTTTTTTTTCATCTTGACTTTTGATTTTGACCAATTTGAGTTCTACAGTTAGTAATGTGCACACAAAGGTATGTATGTGCCTGGTGTTCGTAGGTCCATTTCTCAGATAAAAAGGAAAAAAGAAAAAAAAAAAAAAAAGCCCAAACACAAAACCGAGTCTTAGCTGAGACTAGATGACCTGCCTATATCTTATTTCCTTAGACTATCTGTCTCTGACTTGTATCCAGGTGCTTAAACCACAATTCAGTGTTCTTCCTTACTGTCCATATTTTTAAACTCAGTAACTTGACCTCTCAGGGTCAGAAAAAGACAGCTACTTCTACAGAGAGCCTGCCTGTCCTGACACCTGGCCTAGACTGCACTGGGCTAGGCATGCAAGAAAAAAAATTTTTTTTCTGTACCCTAGGGGAACCCTCATTTTAGCCTTTGTTGAATCTATAGCTCAGCTATTCCCAGACATAGAAGTATTGTGCCATTTGGCAGTAGGAACACAGAGACTCGGGGAGGACCAGCCATGGGAAATGCCTAGAGAGCTGGTGGCTAAGCTGGGCCCAGAACTTGGAGCTCTGAGGCCTTCTGGATCTTGGTGCTGGCATAGGAGGCTGCCAAGACTGAAATAAGCAGGATGGGGGAGGGTAGGTGGGTGGGCTGGGGGTGGAGTGTGAGAGCAGGCAGGTGGAGCGATAGAGAGAGCCAGAGAACCTGATTGCACATCCTTTTCCAAGTAGTCTCACCAACCATAAAAATGGGTGGTTCCAGAAGGAGGACCTTGAAATGGTTTGATTTAAGTCTGGGCGTGAGGCCTGTCCATATGTGCTAGGTTTTGGAAATACGGAAGAAAGGGAGCCTCTCGCTTTGATCTGACGGGAGAGAAAAGCCAGCCCATGCCTACCTCAGGGCCCAGAACAGGCGTCTGTTCTGGCTTTAGAATGAGTCTCACCATCGTTCACCATTCCCGCTAGAAAAAAGGAATTTGAGGCTCCTCATCACCAGATCCATCCCATCTTCCTCTTTTGCTGACCCTTCACACCCTTCCCTGGCCTTCTTCATGTACATACACTCTCCTGTTCAGCTTCCTCCTTTGAGATTCTTCTTCCCTGGTTCCCTTTACAAACGGTCCAGAGCATACCCTCTCGGCTGCTCAGGAGAGCCTGTGGGCAGGAGGCTATACCAAGGCAGTTACTTAATTCAGAAATCACCCCTGCCGCTGGCACTTGAGATGACTAGAAATGGGACCCTGAATGGGACCCTGAAAGCCTCCCACCTTTATGTGGGGGAGGGGTCTTCTAAAATGCTACTGGCCACTGACTCCAAACCCTTAGGAAATGTCAAAGGTAAGAGGAGGGTAGGGATCGGTTGAGGAATTTTGAAAAGGTTTTCCTTCTTTTGGCTTTGTGTCGCCTCTGTAAGCCTCATTCTTATGTAGAGAATGGAGATGACACCATTTGACAGGTACTATGGCATTCACATTAGCATCTGTTGGTAGATGCCACTAGAAGACCCCAGGAGGAGGAAAGGGAGGGCTAGAATTTATTGAATACCTATTTTGTATCCCACTAGACATGTCTCATTGCATCCAGTCCTTAGGGCAAATCTGGGACATGGGTATTATGGGATTTTGTTTTGGTTTGTTTTTTGTTTGGTTGGTTGCTTGTTTTGTTTTGTTTTTTAAGGCTGGGGAGTCAGTGGCTCAGCCAGGTCAAGCTGCTTCTGAGCCATGCAGCTTTGGATTCTGGATTCATTTTTTTTCTACTCTGACACCCTGCCTGTCTGGTCTTGCTTCATGCCGAATGGGCCTCTTTGGGAGGAAGGGAGCTGCCTGTACCCAGATGTATTACAGAATGTGCTGGGGGATGGTTTGGCACAGGTGTTAGAGATGGTTGTGGTGGAAGAGCGAGGAGAGAGAAAATTAGATGATGTAATCTTTCAGGTCCCTTAAGAAAGTTTTGTGATTTTTCTGAACGAGAAACTATTCCTATATAGTTTAAAGGCACTGAAGCAGCCAGGTAACTTCAAACACTCTGAAAGAAAGAAAGAAAGAAAAAGCAGGTCCCCAGAATAGCCTTTTGTAACTGCTGCATGGAGCCAACAAAAGGCCAAAAGGTCTTTGCCTCATGCCTTGATTTAGAAACCTGTGGGGAATGGCTTCCATCTGCCTGACTTGTTCCTGGAGCTGAGTTGCAGGGCAGGCCTGAGCCTGACAGCTCTGAAACTCTCACATCCTAGCTTGAGGGCTAGCGTGCACATCAGTACTCTTCAAACTGGAAGGGCACCATGTCCCCAGGAGTCTCTGTTCTGCACATGGCTGCCCAAGCTAATTTGTACTGACAAGGAAAAAGTGGGTCAGGGGATGGCCCGGCCCCACTTGAGTCTGTCTCTTTGCTACCCTTGACAATGGCGGAGGGGCTTCACTGAATGCCAGCTGGAACGAGATTTCTGTCCTCCAGGCAACTGGGCCTCCTTGTCTCTAACTTTGCAGAGAAAATCCTGCTACTCAAGCTCCTAGGGTTGAAGGAAATAGGCTTCCAGTGATCAAGCCGGCAGATCGATTCATCTTGGCTGCTGAGTCCATCACGGATCAGACTGACAGGTGTTAACGCTCACTTCTAGAGAGTCTGGGAAGAAGTAGGCTGGGGCAAGGAAATGCTAGAGGAAGGGAAGACCGTGGAGATTTGTGTGGATAGACTAGGTTGTAAATCGACATCCCTGCAAGCAGGCACCCAAGCCTCCCCGGAGAAGGTGGTGTTGGGTTGCCAGCTGAGAGCCGAGAGAGGCCCCTACATTCTATCCTCTGCCCACTGCTCTGGCTGCCAGGCATGCCAAGGTAGATGCGTTCACTACAGCCACCGAAGCTGCAGCCCAGACTCCAAGCCCTGGAAAGGTGGGGAAAGGCCTGAGGGTCTGAGGATTTAAACTTGAACCATTTGGAGATGTAGGTTCCTCCTCTGAGCCATGACATCCAACACTGACTGTAAACCACAACGATGGTGACTCCAAACACCTGCAATCGTGCAAACTTATGATGCATGAGTGTAGCCATATTGCTGATGAGCAACCTAGAAGGCAGACGGGTTAAGAAACCTATGCAAGTCCACACAGCTGGGAGCGTCACACCTAGCATGGAACAATCTCTCCAGCTCAAACCCGGAGGACACTCGAGGTCTCTTACTAAGTGGACCTTTAAAAACAGCCACAAGAAGTGTGAGGTTTCAGAGGGTGTAGAGGAGGTACTGTCCCGTGGCAGGGTGCTGCACTGATGGGCCTTAGGGGCCTCTTGGAGTCTTAGTCCACTGACTTGACTGGCAGGACTGTTCTGGCTGAGTGTTGCAGCGTCTCCTTCTCTTGTTAACATTAATGACTGAATTGTTCTCTAAGCCGGGCTCTGTGTGCTGCCCTTGAGGCTGAGCTCGTGACTTGTTCCCATGACTAGGTCCTGTTCTCCATCATGCTGTCACTTCCCCACCTCCTCCCAGACAGTGCTCCCAGCCTCACAGGGAGAACTGGCTGCAGTCTAGACAGCTGCCCAGGTGCCAGCTCCCTCCTTAGGTTCCTAAGCTCGTTCCTTTTTCCTCCTATAACCCCTCCCACACCCCGTTTCCAATCCAGAAAGCGAAGCGTTCCCTAAATGTGCAGAGTCTAGGCTGTGCCCAGCTCTGTTCGCTGAGCTCATTTAGCGTGTTCTCCACCTCCCCAGGCCCCCGGTTCACCCCCTCTCTCCTCAGGAGCCATCAGCACTAAGAAAAACTTAGGGCAGGGAACTCAGCCACGGTCTCCCAGGCTGCAGAGCTGAGGCTGCTACAAATCACAACTTCTAACTCGTGAGCCTCTCTCCCTGCCTCGCAGCGGAAAGCGCCCGAGCGCGGAGCTCCTGGGTACGTGGCCTGGGTGTAAAGCGGTCTGGTGTTTCCCCTCCCCCACAGGAGCTGTCCTCGGTTCTGATATGTTCGTCATCCTCATGCTCTACCTCTGGTTTGCTATCGGCCTGGCCTGCGCGGGTTTCTGCTGCCACCAGCTGCTGTTGATTCTCCGGGGGCAGGCCCGCTACCAGGTTCGAAAGGGGGTGGCAGTGAGAGCCCGGCCCTGGCGCAAGAACTTACAGGAGGTCTTCGGAAAGAGGTGGCTGCTGGGCTTGCTGGTCCCCATGTTCAATGTCGGCACTGAGAGTTCCAAGCAGCAGGACAAATAGATGGCAAACACTTCTGTCTCAGTTCCTCCCGAACCTAGGACCACAGCATAAGCCCACCCTTGTCCCTATCTGTGACACACCATACTCTGTCCTAGGAAGGACCTCATATCCACCCCAGGTCTTCAACCCTCAGAGGATATGTTAACAGATGCCTCCTGACATGGAGGGGAAATGGCCACCTGGGCATCACTAGGCTGCTCTCAGGCCAGCCAGGTAGGTAGTTGCTAAATCTTTAGGGTTTTTCTGCTTCGAGTTTTCTTCTGCAAAGCCCTGCCCCTGCCCCCTGCCTGGCCCGTCCACTCTCATGTCTCAGGTCATAGCTGCTTTTGCTAAAGCCCTTCTCTTCGTTTTGATAGTGGAGACTGTTCTTGCTGCTGGCGGGAGACTCCCCAGGATATGGAGGCTGGTTAATGGTACAGTTTCCATGCATGAGCGGCAGTCAAGGAAGCTCTGCCAACTGCTAGTGAAAATGGGAAGGGTGGGGATGCACCCTCATCCCCTGGAGGGAGAGTCAGTGTGTGTGTGAGGGGAAGCACAGGCACTCGCTGCTCAGCCCATGTACAAGACCCTTTCCCCAGACACACCATCACTGACCTGGTGTTTTGTTAATGCTGTCCCCTGCCTGTCCCAGCTGGCCAGCCCAGCCCAGCCCGAGAGTTAGCTGGATACTTCTCCTCCCTGGGAGTCCTCTGGCCTCTCTCTCTTTGGCCTCCAGCCTCTAGATTTTTGCTGGATATTGGGAAGGGAAGATGGGAGAGAGAAAAGGGAGTTACTCACCCTTAAGTAATAATGGAAGTGTGTTTCTATATAGCCTTATATAATCGTGTGTGTGTGTGTGTGTGTGTGTGTGTGTGTGTGTGTAAGAGGGAGTGGAGGTGAGGAGTGTTGTTATGAGGAAGAGTGAGAATTGGAAGGGAAAGAGGGAGGGGCAAATGTATTGACTGTTTTGCAGCCGAAGCCATCCAGTGTTTGAATACAAACTGGAGTGAGTGCTAGCCGCTGGAGGTATTTTAACAGGAACTAGGCAGTTATCTACCAGAGTGCTATGGAAGAGATTTTTGGACTGGTTTGTTCTAGATGAACTTAGAGATCCCTTTCCACTCCTTGATTACAGTGTCATTTCTGATACTGCTGGGCCCAGGGGCAAGATCTTTAGAGTCACCTGAGAGTTACCTGCCTTCATGGGGCAGAGGTTAGAAGGAGCATGGGTTAGGGTCTAACAATCATAACACAGGCTTTCTGCACCCCAATCCAGCCCCTCAGGAGACTTCCTGATGTTAGCAGTGGCTGAGAGAGGCTAGCAGTGGAGGCAGGGAGGTATAACTGTAGTGAGGGTCAGGTCAGGGCAGTCGTAGGGAGAGAAAAGCCTGGAGGTCACGTTCAGCCCTGAGGAGTTTGTGGGAATGACAGAATATTGAAGTGCAATGTCCAGTCCATCCTGACTAGCTCTAGATGGGGGCACTGCCTTGTGTTTTGAGACCCAGAGAAACAGAACAGACCTCTGGGGCATATGAAGGAGTGGGAGCCACATTTAAAAAAAAAAAAAGCCCTCTCCTGACTTAGTTCCAAGGCCAATCCAACATCTATAAGTAGCTGGCCACAGTGACCAGAAGCCATTGATCCATAAGACCCTGGATTCTTGAACAGAGCTTGGGAGGATGTTATGCAGGCCCTACTTTGGTGCCCTCCAGAGGGCTAACATAGTAATGGCTCTTCTGCTCACACTTCTCCCTCCAACATTCATTCTTTTGGGCCTCCATTTGGTCATCCTCCATTCGTTCATCCGGCCTATATTTATCAAGCACCAACTGTGGGCTGAATCTTGGTCATGAGCCATCCAGATGCATACCTTCAAGGGTAGATGACTCCTATAGTTCTACTCTGCTATCTTGGCAGTCACTGAAGCCAGCCCCTTGGAGGGGAAAAGATGCAGCAGGGCAGAAGGGAAGCCTAGGCTTCCTCGGTGGAAAAGCCGTTAAGGGTATCTTTATTCACAATTCTGGGCACCCCGTTAGCGGCATGAAGAAACAAGGGTGGGGCGATGTCTGGACAGCTCAGGCCTTGGAGCTCTCTTGGCCCTAGAGTTCAAACTTGAAAGCCAGCCCTGCATTGTCCAGGCTCAGTACCATGGAGTCCAACATCCCAGAGGGAAAAGGGAGAACTTCTGGTGGCCAGCCCTTAAACACTTGTCAAGGAGGAGTGGCTGTGGGGAGGTTGCCAGGTGTGGTATTTGAGTAGCACTTGTGCCCATGGCCCTCTGTTGTTCATGAAGAATATCAATAAAACATGTGGTTTTCAACTGTCTTTGACTTGTCTGTCTGGTTGGCGGCAGTGCTTCGGGAACAGTGTGTGTGCTGCTGCTTTATAGTGATTAAGAAGCCTTCTGTTCCAGTGGGTAAGTGACTATAGCAAGATTCCCTGAACAGTGGACTTCTGGTACCGGGGGCTCCTCCCTAGAGACCCCAGGTTCACCGAACAATCTGACACCAATCCGGGACTTGCTTCCACCTGCTCTCACTCCCCCCACACACCCACCTATGTCCATTGTGACTGGTCAGGGCCATGTGGTGGTAGTGGGACTCTCAGCCCTTCTGGGTAGTAGGTCTTTAGCACTGCGGTCTGTGGCCCGCAGAGACCATCAACGAGAGATGTCATCTGAGAATGTTTCCTCTTCCTCTTTCCCTTTGGTAAAGAAGGGTAGGTGAGGAAGAGGATGGAAGGCCATCTGCTTCTTATCTCAGCAAGCAGCCTGACCGGAGGAAAAGCCTCCTGATATCTTCCAGCCTTAGGGGCAGCTGGGAGGATGCTAGCAACCTCTGAGTGTGAGCCTCCCAAGCATCCTAAAGCTAAGCAGGCCTGGACAGATGGAGCACAAAGGGCAAATGCTGGTTCTGTGTGACCTTTCAAAGCCCCGGCCACCACGTAGCCAGCACACCAAACCCTTGCTAGATCAGACATCCCCTTGTCAGCATGTTCTAAAGAGCATGGCCTGTCCATCCATAGGCCAACACTGCAAGTGCCCTTTTCAGCCCTGCATCCTTGATCTTAGCCAGGGTGAGGCACGTAGTCACTGCTCAACAATTACTACTGAATGCTTGCTTCTCCGATGCCATGCTCTGCATACTGCAGGCTCAGAAACCTCTAACGTTGTGAAGTTTTTGCTCTGGGAGAGGCTCCTAGGAGTGCTCAGAGAGGCATAGAGTGTATATCCAGATGTCAGGAAGTGGATGGGGTTTCCATTTGTGCAGGCATAGGTAGATGGGTGAGATCTTGGCAGCTTGAGAGGGAGACGGGCTGTAGGTAGGAGAACATGTCTGGAGCCTTGGAGCGCAGGGGCCATCCCAGTGAGAGGGAGTGAAAGCTCTGTGAGCAGGAAAGACTTTGAACACCAAGCTTCCGTTATCTGTGATGAGTTTGAGGGACAACAGGGAGCCACTGACATTCCTGAGTGGCAGGATCAGTACTAGACTGCAAAGAAGAAAAAAAAAAAAAAAAAAAAAGCAGAGTCTTGGAAGATAGGAACAGGGAGAAATGAGGTGGTATGTCCATATTATTTGGGCGAAGGTAGAATTGTGGGCTGGGGAAGAGACACTTCTCAGACACACGGCCTGACAGAAAGAGGACTCAAGATGGCCTGCAGTTTGAGACAGGGTAAATCAGGTAACTTCAAAGGACAGGTTGGCAGAGACACTGGGACAGGAGGGTCAAGATGCTGAGGATCTGGGCCGCAGGAGCGCCTTGCCTTTATCATTGACCTATTGAGCAGTTGGCAATGTTATAGTCAACTAGCCACTCTGCCACCTTGGTGGGGGAAGGAATTGAGGATTGGGGGCATCTGCAGGCCATATTTCAGCAGCTCAACTCTTGATCCCCAAAGCTGGGTAAAGGCCATGTGCCTATTGCAGAAAGAAATCATGGGCCCTCTGGCCTTCAGCCAGTAATGGAGGGAGGCACCTGTCTCTTGCCCTCAGTGCTGAAGTATCCCCCTCCTGACAGGGTGCATTCTCTGTTTTGACTCATGTCCTAGAGCTGGTCAAGCAAGGTATAAGCAGCCTCACTCTTAGGTCTAAGAACACACAAACTCTGGGAAGAAAGCAAACTTGAGGAACCTTGAACTTGTGACCCCTTTGCTGCAGCAAGTTTTCAGGGAATAATTTCATTCCCTAGGACCTCCATTGTCTTCACCATTGTCTGTGCATTTGCCTGCTCCTCCTCTTTGTGCCCTATGTCCTCCAAGTGGTCCTGCCTTGGGCCAGGTACACTCACAGGGATACTTGAGCTGTGCCCTCCAGGGTAAAAAAAATAAAAATAAAAACAAAAACCGGGGTGGGTGAGATGGCTCAGTGATTAAGAGCACATGGTGCTCTTCCAGAGGACCCGAGTTCAAGTCCCAGCACCCACATGAGGTCGTTCTCACAACCACCTGTGACTGCAGCTCCCGATGCCTCTGGCCTCTTCAGGAACGTGCACTCCTGTGCACAGATACACAGAGACACACCAACACACACATACAGACACACTCGCACAACTGAAATCAATTTAAAAACACTTTTAAAGAAGAAAGAATGTGCAGGGACGGATGATCCAACTGCTCGAGTGAGGAGCCTAGATCCTTGCAGTCCTGTGAGCCTGCTGTGTGGGGCAGGAGGTGCCTGGGAACAGCTTTCCCTCCTCCTACCCTCCATACACTTATCGTACACAATGCCGGCCCAGCTACTCCACTCATTCCTCCGGCATTCGCTGATGCTGACTCTGTGCCAGGCACAATGCCAAGAACCAGAAAAGCAAAGATGAATGAGCCTTCGGGGAGCTCACAGCAAAGAAGACAAGTTGCAGGCGGTTGTGATTCAGCAGTAGGAGCAGGCTGATGGGAGGACGGGGGACTACAGAAACCTGGAGGACGCGGATGGGCTGGGAGGCTTCCCAGAGGAGGCAGCCTGTAGATCAGGCAGGATCCATAGGAAGAGGCCAGGCAGGCAAGAGGGGCTCGGGGGTAGGAATGGAGGAAGGAAGGGTGTGCGGAGATGGAGGTTCCTGCGATCTCCAGGAATTGCGAGTCAGGGTTTGAAAGTTACGGGCTGTGGGGATTTGTCATGCAGCCACAGTTAGGGATCCCCTCCTTTGGGCCATGCTCCCCAAGGACCCTGACTCATCTCTGACAATTATTTCCCCCTTTGGTGAAACCATGCCTTGCCTCAGCTCATGGCGTCCTTTGGGTGAGGGAAGGTGTCAACTGATGTCTGAAAATGGCCTCCAGATTGGAAACCATTTCTGAGAGAGTCTGTCCAATGCTGCTGACAAAGTCACCTATGGGGCAGACAGTTTCTGTGTCCAGCACCTCCCTTATCCTGCCTGGCCAGGCATTCCCTGTGGCTATTGATGTCCGATGACCTGGTGGTCCCTTAAAGTCCTCCTCTCACTCTGTCTGCGCCTCAGTCCTCTGTAGAGCTTCACCTCCTCTGAACCAGAACTTGTCTGCCTAAATTTCCACAGCTGTCTATTGTGGCTATTGCTTCATCCAATGGGTTTGTCTCCTGCCTGCACTTTACACCCTCAGAAGGCAGGAATGGAGAGGGTGGGGTCCTTTGCCCCAACTCCATGCCTAAAAAAATTTTAATAGGATTAATAATGCCTGGCATTAGCTGAGCACCCCCCGTCTGTCTGGCCCTTGTCGCTTATACACTTCACCTGTATTAATTAATTCCCCATGGTCCCGTTGTGAAGTCAGCTCTGTTATAACCGTATTTTCCAAGTAAAAAAAAAAAAGATTGGGCATGGGGTCACCGAGAAGTTGCTAATTTGCCAAAGCCTCACAAGAGCCTAACTTCAGAGCCATACAGCCTGCTCCAGAGTTCCACCTTTCCTCCAAGTGCTGGCCTCTGCGTTGTGAATTATCGTCAACTTTAAGCAAATCCTCTGCTGAAAGAACAAGAAGCCAACTTTTCCCTCGATCTCTTGGGCTCATTCCTCCAGTGTACTGATGGGTCAGAGGAAGTAGTGTGGTGTGGGAAGGAACCCTCATGATGGCTCTCTGGGGGTGAAAGTAGCTGGGCACAGTGACCACTTTGCACCGGGGAAAAGCAGCTTTCTAGGCTCTGGGATGACACCCGTCTAGGGAAAGGCCAGAGCTCCTTCCGGCTGCACCCTTACAGAGACCAGGCACGGTCAAAGGGACAGCGTGATTCCAGCTTCTGGAGACTCCGGTAGAGGAAGCATGGAGGGGACCAGGGAGAGCAGGCTGCAAGAGAAGGCCGCTCTACACAAGCTCATCTGTGGTGCTGGAAAAGAGGCCTCCCGCAGAACCTTGGCCTGCTGCGAGTATGGTTCACTCCAGGCTGAGGACAGCGAAGGTGCGAAGTTCTGCAGGAGGGCCCCCCCCCCCCCCCCGCCCCGCACTACCCCAGACTGGAACCCCAGCGAAGCAGAGAGGAGCTGGGCTCAGCATTTCGAGGCCTTCAGTACAAAAGGCAGTCCCGCGTGCAAGCCCTCCCTGTCCTGTCAGGAAGGACCCTCTCTGGCCTGCTTGCGACACCTTTGCCCCTCGCCTTTAGTATCTCCCAGCAAAATTCCAGGCGGCATTTGCCACTAAACATCTTGAAATGAGATGCTTCCTCCGGTAGGGAGCTAGAGGAGAGGTGGGCCAGAGGCTGGTAGGGGAGCCTCTTGGAGGGGAGGGGAGGGGAGGGGAGGGGAGGGGAGGGGAGGGGAGGGGAGGGGAGGGGAGGGGAGGGGAGGGGAGGGGAGGGGAGGGGAGGGGAGGGGAGGGGAGGGGAGGGGAGGGCCGTGGGAGGGGCCCTGCCGGAGGACATCTCCCAGTATCTGCCACAAGATAGCTGGGCAAAGTGGCCTCACAGGTCCTCAGCCAGCCTGTGCCCCTCTCCCGCCGAGATCACCACACCGTGTGGCTAGTGAATCTGAATCATTGGGATGACCCCTAAAGAGGCAAGCATGACGCACTTCGCCACAGACTGCTGCCCCCCACCCCTGCCTGTCGTTCCCCACCCCCCACCCCCAGAGACCTGTGAGTTTAGGATCCCCAAAGTCCAAGCTTCCGGAAAGCTGAATTCTAACCCTATCTGCGCTGTGGAAATGCTACAGGACCTGAGCTACTCTGCCCAGTCGCAAACCTTCCACCTGGCGTGTTGTGGTGCGGACAGTGGGTACAACAGCAGGACTCGAACCTACGAGGAGAAGCAGTGCGGTGCATATTGTTTGGGAACCGGAAGGACTGGAGGTGAAGTAACCTGAATTTGATTTTGATGGATAGGATCTGCAGAGGTAGCATGAGCAAGAAGAAGCTGTTCTCGCGCTTAGTCCAAGACTGTAGAGATTGCTCACGGGGTCCAGGAACAAGAGAGCACGGCGGTGGCAGGGGGAGGCCAGCCCTGGGCGGCGAGGCACCTCCGAGGAGCCCGCCGAGGCTGAGAGATCCCTCGCCAGCGCCGCGTAATTAATCCGCAACAGCAGGGGAGAGAAAGCGGCGGCTCGCGGAGAAAGGAGTTAATTAGCAGCGCGTTCGGGAGAGACAATTAAATTACAGGAGACAACAGCACGCGTGCAAGACCCCAGAGCCCCCTCTGCCAGTCGCTAGGTGGTATTTCCGCCTAGCCATCCGCCGCGCTGGGCAGGCGGGCGCCGCGGTACCCAGGTCTGCCGGGAGGCGGCGCTGCAGCCCGCCGAGCCCGTGGGGACCATCCGCGCAGGACCCACCCAGAGCCACAGAGCCTGTGCCGGCTTCTTGTCTCGCCAACCCACAGAGGGCTTTGGCCGGGAAAGACAGAGGCCTGGGGCTGACCCGAGACCCGTCTCTGCATTGGTCAGGGGAGAGACAGCCTGTCAGGGAAGGCGGGGACCCGGCAGCCTGGTGGGGCACCCGGGCTATGCACCCGCGGGTTCCTGATAGAGCGCAACTCCTCGCTCTTCAGCCTGTAGCCTCCCTTCCTCACTGCCTCTCGGTCGGTGGCTTTATTTAATAGTGACCTTTCTTGCTCTAGCCGAATCCCGAATCCCGGGGCTGGTGAATGCTTGGCTTAGGGAAGTTCACCCAGGCATGACACAGACCTATACAGTGTAAATTTTTGTTGTTGTTGTTGTTATTTTTGTTTGTTTGTTTCGAGACAGGGTTTCTCTGTGTAGCCTCGCCTGTCCTGCACTCGCTTTGTAGATCAGGCTAGCCTCGAACTCACAAATATCCGCCTGCCTCTCTCTCCCGGTGTGCTGGGAAGTGTTTGTTCTGAAGAAGAAACATGGGCTCAGAGAGGCTGAGGAAACACACAGGTTGACATCCACATTCATTAGCCTCTGAGCCCTTCCTCAGCCTCTGTCTAGCCTGTTTTGAGCGTACAGCCTCACATAGGTGCTAATTAAATAAGGGCTCTGGGAGGAATGGCAGGTTTGTTTCCTTGTTTGTCAAAGAAGCGTAATTACTGAGAGGGATGTGAGGATTGCATGAGATGGTGTGTGTGTGTGTGTGTGTGTGTGTGTGTGTGTGTGTGTGTGTGTAAGATCCCTGGCAGTGCACTTGGACCAGCAAACGCTGGTGTCCCTGACCCTTGACAGTTTAGGGAAACCCTGGGGATCTTATTAAAACGCAGCAGGGCCTGCAACTCTGCATTTCCCACAAGCTGCTTCTGCTCACACTGCCCTGTGGAGGGCTGGTCCCCACCTCCCACTTGGTCTGCAGTCATCCAGAGGAGTGTCAGAAATTACTGATGGGTGTGGAACAGGGTGCCCTTCCTCCCAGAGAGGCTGATAAAACTGGTCTGGGTGTGACCTGGCATCATTTTTTTTAAGAGGTCCCCAAAGAGTATTGGTCTGAAGCGGAGCCTAGAGCTCAGTGGGGGTGTATCTGAGGGGGTAGGTGTGAGCAGAAGGGGGTTATCATGGGTGTGAAGGACAGACTGTGCTGAGGGCTTGGAGGCTGAGTCACCGGAGAGGTGGGGCCAGCTTTGAGATGAAGGGTCTGAGCAAAGGTGCGGCTGACAACCTTGGCCCTGATCCTTAGTTCCCACCTGGCCTGCACGGTTATAAAGAGGGGTGAGGCCCGGGGCAGGCTGGGAAGCGAAGGGCCCTTTGGCAGGTATTCTCCAGGATATGCCCTGAGAAGGGCTGCATTCTGGGTGTCTGGGCCCAGTGCCAGAGGCAGGCAGCGAGCTGGCCGATTTGCTGACTAACTGACTGTAAGTACAAAGCAAAAGGCTGGTCCTGGACTGAGGCCAGAGCAGCCCTTCCAGCCCTCATTTTCTTAACTGGCACTGTTCACCTACAGTGATCACGGCTGTTGAACACTCAACACGTGGGGTCACACTGGACTCCTTTACATTAAGGCCCGACCATCTTTTATCATTGATGGGAACAACCCAACAAACAAGGCCCATTAGGGTTCTGCAATTAGCTAGGCTCCTAGAGACACCAAATTCCCTCCTGCCATCATTCATGCTCTTTCTGTGACTCAAGCAGTATTCCAGCCTGTCACGGTGACACACACCTGTCATCCAATCCTCAGGAGGCCGAGGCAGGAGGATTGGAGAGAACTCGAGGCCAGAGTGGGCTACAGAGAGAAACTGTGTCTCAAAAAACAAAAACAAAAACAAAAAAAATCAATTCTGAGGCCGCTGAGTCACAATTTGGGTAAAGGCACAGATACCAAAGCCTAATGAGCTGAGTTTGATCTCCCAGACCGATCTTATGGAAGAAAAAAAGCAACTCCTAAAAGTCGCCCCCCAGCCCAGCCTCCACACATGCACACAGACAGACAGACACACACACACACACAGACACACACAAAAATAATGTTTTTTTTTAATCAAAATTAAGGTGGGCATGATATCATATGCCTTTAATCCCTGTGCTTAGGAGGCAGAGTTCATTTTCCCTGTGAGTTATCTGCGTGCCTCAGCCTCTCCAGAGTGCTAGGATTATAGGTGTGCACCACCATGCCTGGCTGAGAACCTGTCTTAAGCAAAACAAAAAACAAAATCCAAAATCAATGGGGCTAGAGAGATGGCTCAGAGGTTAAAAGCACTAGCTGCTCTTCCAGAGGTCCTGAGTTCAATTCCCAACACCCACATCGTGGTTCACAACCATCTGTAATGAGGTCTGGTGCCCTCTTCTGGTGTGCAGGTGTACATGCAGGCAGAACACTATACATAATAAATAAAATCTTAAAATAAAAAAAAAGCAGGGTGTGTGTGGCACAAATCTTTAATCCTAGCATTTGGGAGACAGAAGCAGGAGAATCTGAGTTCAAGGCCAGCCTGGTCAATTTACAGGGCTAGTTCCAGGATAGCCAGGGCTACACACAGAGGAAAACCACTAAAGTGTTTTGAAAAACCACTAAAGAAAGGAAGAAGGAAAATCAAACGTTATTCCCTGGTATGTTTGTTGGCGCTTCAGCCTCTGCCTGTGCTTAAATTTCCACCTGCCTTGAGCTCCCTCTCCAGGCCTTGCAGACCTCCTAGAGCTCTAGTCTGAACAGCCTCAGAAACCAGGCACCAATCTCACATCACTGTCTTCCTCACAGGCTCCTGGCTTGGGTGTCAGGGCTCCAAAGATGGGTCAGCAGCGCCACATGAGAATAAGGAAACCGGGATGTATAGGTGCCCTTGCTGAGCTGTTCGGGAACTCAGGAGAGAAGAGTGTTACCCAACAAGATTCTGCCTGTTACAGCACTTCCTTCCTGGTCTCAGGGTAGTAGCTCCAGCCCTCATCGCAGGGTGTTCTTACCCCAAGGTTATCGAAGCGCTGATCTTTGAAATAAAGAGGCAAGTAGGAGGCATCACTTCTCCAGGCTTTACACACCCAACTTTGGTGTTGAAGGCCAATTGAGACCAAAACCATCAAAGTTCTGATAGTCGCTGTCACCCTCCTCTGTTTCAGTCATTATCCTGGTTAGTTTTTTTATTGCAAACTTGACATAACCAGTTGTCACCTCCGTGGAAGAATTGTCTCCATCAGGTTGGCCTGTGGTCATGTATGTGAGAGATTCTTGTAGGCACAGCCCACTATGCATGATGGGTCTGGGCTGTATGAGAAAGGGAAGCCGAGCCAGTGGCATTCTTTGGTTTCTATTTCCCTTCCTTCTTGAGTTCCTGTCCTGACTTATCTCAATGATGGATTGAGACCTGGAAGTGGGGGCCAAATAAACCGGTTCCTCTCCTATGTTGCTTTTGGGCATGATGCATATCACAGCAACAGAAAGCTAGAACAGTCATCCTTTTATACCATACACCTAGGTCAGCGCCTGGAACACAAACCCTATTGGCAATTTAAGGAATCTGTTGGCCTGAAATAGCAATGGCACTGCTTCGGTCACGTAAGGCTGAGAAATCATTAAAACTTTCAGAAATGAGGATTATCAAGAGTTCAGAACACACACACACATGCGTGCGCGCACTGTTTTATTTCGGGGTCTTTGTTGATGTTGAGACGGAGTCAAAGGTAGCACAGGTTAGCCTTGAACTCCTGGTTCTCTTGTCCCCACCTCCTAAGTAGGAGGATTACAGTCGTGGAGCAATGTAGCACCATTCTTGGTACTAGCTCAGAACTAGTACGTTAAAATATGACTTACCCCAGACAAGCTTTCCCAGGGCTTCCCAGTAGAGAACACCTTATTCCCAGTATTTAAGTTCAAGCCCAGGGCCTTGCAAATGTGAAGCAAGCAACTGAGACCTCCTTTCCTTTGAATTAAACCAACAGCAACAGTAAAAAACAAAGCAGAGTCGGGTCCCGCTCTGCTCTTCCTAATTCTCATGTAGTTAGCAGGCCAAGGAGGCCCATCCTGCTTATAAGCAGAAATGGCAACATCACTGTGACCCGACCCGCCTGGGCTAATCGGCAGTGCTGATTAGTGGGCTTCACGGCACAGCTGAAGCCTCTTGAAAGACCCACAAACCAGTCCAAGGCTGAAATGCTTCTACTCTTCCTTGGCTTGAGCATCTGCTGGGAAGGCCTTTGAAGGAGGCTTCCGCCCTGGGTTGCCCTGACCTAGCCGCCTGCAGAAGGGCCATGTCTCCTGCTGTGTTGTCAGGCTGAGTGCCTGGGCTGGTTGGTTGGTGTGTCTGTTGGTTGTGGTGTCTGTTGCCCTTCCAGTTTGCTAAGAAAGAGAGGCCAGGAGCCCTGCTTAAAACCAGAGGGCAGCAGAATGAAACATCACAGGAGGCCCCGAGGCCTGAGGGCCAGGCTTCCCTGAACATTAAAGATGGCGGAGTCTGTAAGACTGCTGTGTATGTATGTCACCTTCCTGCTTCTCCTCTTCCCCTAACTTTGAAGTAAACAAGCCCAGGGATTTTACCCCAAAATACGATACCCCAGGGGCTGAGGGGGTAAGTGGGCCAGAGTGTTTGCTCTACAAGCATGAGAACCCCAGTTTGAATCCTAAACACTTTTATAAAAGGTCATGATAGCTGGTGCCTGAACCCCAGCACTAGAGAAGCAGAAAAGACAGATCCTCTAGGCTTGCTCACCAGTGATCCTTGCCAAACCCATAAGATTCTCATTCTGTTAGAGACCCTGTGTTAAGGCTGAGGGCAACAGAGGAAGACTTCCAGTGTGATCCTGCTGTAGCTTCCTCACTTGCACACCTGTGTGCAACCAGTGCGCGTACACACACACACACACACACACACACACACACACACCCTTGGATGCTGGTTAAATTAAAGGCTCTTGGCTGAGAACAGGCACAGTAAGTAGAGGCTTTGTTCCATTGTTCCTTTATCTGTTGAAAGCCCAGAGTTGTCAGAGGCCCCTTCCCCCAAGGATTCGCTAAGTTCATATTCTAGGAAAGGAGGCTGGGGAATGTCACATTTTGCTAGGGGCTGCATTCTTCTTAAATGTCATTACCCCTGGACTTGCTTGCATCTTTCCTCTCTCTCCCACACCCTGTCTATACAGGAGGGCAGAGACACCTGTGCCTAGCTAGGTCACCTACTGAGCCAGCGCTCTTCTGAGATTCCCCCATTAATAAACTGAATGGCCTTTCTCCTCCCGGTCTCCTCTTCAGTTCATTCCAGTGAACCTTCAGAGTCACCAAGGGAAGCTCTCCTCTGGCCCCTCCAGGGCCAGTTTGTTCATTTTTGGAGAAGTGAATGGAGATGGTCACTTTAATACAGTTCTCTGTGGAGACATGGCTTACCACCAGTAAGTCAGAGCATGCCTCGATTTTTCAGGGCTTCTGATTTTCCACTATTACCCCCCCTCCAGATAAAGGGTGCCAGGTGCTTACATGTGCTTACCTGGTGGGCAAAGCTTAGGGACTGCCTATTCCCAGAGAACAGGCTATAGCGCTGCTCTAACGAGGACCTTTATCAGGATGAAGGAGCATTCTTCCAAGACCACTGCAGTTTCTGAGATTAAAAACTGTAGGAAAACTAAAGCATCTATTTTTACTCCGAGGCGCTCAGGCCACTCCTGAAAGCCTTGCAGAGAACACAGGCATTCATCCTGACAGAGGCCCTCAGAAGAGCCAGCCTCAGATTCCCACTTTTTTTTTTTAAACCCCCCCCCCTTGTCTGCTACCAGCTTCCACCCACTTCCTGTGTTCACTCGGTATGCCATGGGCTTTTCTCACTTTCTTGCTCATCTGCAGCTGCTGAAATTTGCGGCAGGGATCATGCAGGCTTTTTTCAAGCAATTCTCTAATGTCTTGCATAACCAGTCCTCAGAAATACCGGGAAGCCACGTGTTCTAAGAATGAGAAGGGATTCTGAGAGAAGCCAAAGTAGTCACGTGTGGAGCCACAGAACTCGTCCTTCCAGGAAGCCAGGCAGAATCACCAGTCTGAGTTGCCATTTGCTCTCTTGGGGTTAACTATAACTATACGTTTTGGTAGCAGAGTCTTAATTAGCCCCCAAGCAAGTGACAGCCTTTCTGAGGCTGAATTCCATCACAGGGTTTGCATGCACGAAGGCTGCCTTGCTCTGCAATTTTTAAAGCTTAAAGATAACATCCTTCCACTCTGCGGTCTCAGGGTGTCCCAGCCCGTTCTCAGCGGAAATGCCAGAGAGGAAAAGCTGCAAGAGCCGGGATACACAGGTGCTTCTCTCTCAGCCATTCTGGCTGTGCTGTGTTTCGAAGGCAACAGCCCTCTTCTCATCTCATCCCTTTTCGAGCAGACAAAAGGCGACACCCGAAGGCAGGGACCAGAATAAAGACCTCACAAAGCACCACAGCATCTGTGGAGCCCCAACTCCTGACAGCGAAAATGTTCGCTCAGTCCACAGCTCCTGACAACACACAGAGAAACATCATCTCTGATTGTGGAAAGAGAAATCTAGAAGAAAAATAAAAAACCAACCGACACGCTCTAAAAATATATATATTTTTTAAAGTTTACACTTTTCAGATCCAGTGTAAGGACTGTTTGCAGATAACCGACCACAAAGATCACAACTTAATCCCCAAATGCTGCCCTTATTTTTAGCTAATAAGAATTTGCTTGAAGCCAGGCAGTGGCGGTGCCTTTCATCCCAACACTCGGAAGACAGAGGCAGGCAGATCTCTGAGTTTGAGGCCAGCCTGGTCTACAAATTCCAGGACTGCCAGGGCTACACAGAGAAACCCTGTCTTGAAAAAAACAAACAAACAAACAAACAAACAAACAAGAATTTGAACTGGGGAAATGGCTGAGTGGGTCACAGTGCTTCTGCACAACATGGGGACGTACCTGAGTTCAGGTCTCCAGCGCCCACGTAAAAAGCCACCTGTAGCCACTTGCACCTGTAACTCCAGCACCAGGGGAGGGTGGAGGCAGGATTACTGTCGGCCTCCAGCCTAGCCAGAGACATGCAGCTCCCGGTTCAGTAAGTGACCCGGTCTCAAGGGAATAAGGCAGACAGAGGACGACACCTGAGCACGCATCTGCAAACATGTACACGAAATGTGTATGGTGTATACCTTGTGCTTACAAGTAATTCCTTGTTTGAAGGGCTGGGGATAGAGCTCAATATGGCAGAGTGCTTGTCTAATATGTGAGGCCCTAGGTTCAATCTTCAGATAGATAGATACATAGACAGACAGACAGACAGATAGATAAATGGATGGATGGATGGATGGATGGATGGATGGATGGATGGATGGGTGGGTGGATGGATGGGTGGGTGGATGGATGGGTGGATGGATGGAATGGATGATGGATGGATAGATAGATGGATGGGTGCATGCGTGGGTGGGTGGATAAGTAGAGAGATGTCTCAACTTGGCAAACGGGAGCAAGAGGGCCATAAATTCAAGATCAGTCTGGGCTATATAGCAAGATATTGCCTCAAAAGAAAAAAAAAATCTGAATGCAGTGTTTTGTTGCTGTTGAGACAGAGCCTTGCTGTGTATTGTGTAGCCCTGGCTGTCCTGGAACGCTCTATTTACCAGGCTGGTCTCAAATTCACAAAGATCCACTTGCCCCTGCTTTCCTGAGTGCTGGGATTACAGGCCACCACACCCAGCTGAAGGCAGTCTTTGCAATCAGGTCCTTAGGAGAAGGCAAAGGAGCAGACCGGCAGCACGAGTGTCCAGAGTCTCATACCAGAAGGAAGCTCAGACTGGCTACCAATACAAAGTCACCTCACTGGAGCACAGGCAACCACTTTCTAAGGCCCTCAGATTACTTCTTTTTAGTCTGCTGGCTTTATTTAGGCAGCTGCAGACCTTTTCTAAAAAAACCATAATAGATGAATTTTTTTTAAAAAAAAACAACTTTTAAAATCACATTTCATTTACTTGTGTGTGTTTGGGGCAGGAGTGGACATGGCCTGGTATACATGAGGGGATCAGAAACCAACTTTCAGAGGCCACGTCTCTCCTATCATGAGGCTCAGTGATTAGCCACTGAGCAGTCTTGCTGACCCAAAGCTCCAGATCTCAAAAGAGGTAATGCTGGGAAGAGCCTTGGGGACAACTAGTTCTTTATTATTTGGCTGAGAGGCCAAGCGACTTAGCCAGAGTCACCGGTTAATAGTAGGGGTGGAGGGGACTTCAGCCAGTGCCATGCCTGAGGCTCTAGGTTCAATTTCCAGCACCACGGAAAAACAAAAATGAAATAGAAATGACATGCCAATGCCAGGCTTTAGCTCTTTCGTACCAGGCTTCCAAGACGTGGCTTAAACAGGTATGTTCACAAGCAGGCAGTCCTGAAGCCTGGCTGCATCCCAGGTGAGGAGACACAGATCAAGGACAGGGCTCTCCCCCAGCCTCACAGGCTCGCCCTTCTGTGCTCTCTTACTTTTCTAGATGCCACTGTGGGAGAAGGACAGCCTCCCCAGTTCAGAAGGGCCTTCTTGAGCTATCTTTAACTATTTTAAATTCATGTTAGTGGCCTTCCAGCCGTATTGTAAAGTCAGCGAGACCACTCTGTGGGTCAGAAATAACTCCACAGGACTTCACGCTGCCAACCCTGCAGGTCGCTTCTTCATGACAGCAAGCTTGTTACACTCCCAGCATCAAACCTGCCAGGAAGCAGTTCACAGCTAGAAGGGGAAGCAGGAAGACATCTCCCTGCAGGGTGCACAGAGGAAGGCTGAGACATACTTGCAAAGGAGAACTCAGTTGTAGAAAGAACTTCAGTTAATGCAGCTTCACTTCATCCCAGTGTACAACCATAGCCATTTTGTCATTTGAAAGTTCTCTCTGATACGCCGGGTGGAGGAAGCCACTCCAGGTAGTCGGCTAAATAGGCCAGTATTTGAGTTTCTCACATTGTGTTTTATGAGTATCATGGCACAGAAGCAGAGAAAAAAAAAAAGTGAGGAATTCAGTAGTGGGGTAATACTTTTGGGAGGGCATGCACTGGAGTAAAAGCAGGTCCTCTTCCTCCTCCTCCTCCCGCATTAAACCGCGAGCATGGCAGACTGCTCAGGCTCCCTGTACACGACACTGGAAGTCTGAAGAGTCTCCAGTATTCATCCACTTCTACCTCCCAAACAACACAAAACCATGTTTGAAACGTCTATCGATCCACAAGTATTCTAGATTTCTTTTAGTGCTTTTTGAGGAAGTGGGTAGGAGGGTAGTGATGGTGGGGTAGAGCCCAGGGCCTCACACACGCTAGGTGAGCACTCTACACGCCCAGGCCTTAAGAGATTTTAAGCAGTTACAAAACAAATACACCAAATAGTTTTCAAGTAAGTGACTTTTATTTTTTTTTCTCTGACATTTCACAGTCAATTTCTACATAACTTCACACTTTCTTAAAAGAATTCACATTTGGTAAATAGTCTCTACCCTAAGGAGGATGTGACTGAAAAGCCACTTCAGAATATGTGCAAGAGTAACTTGTCTGCTGAAGGAATCATACCAGAGAAGAAGAGTCAGACAATACTATAATCAATAAAAACAGTGCAGTAAATTACAAATGACGTTAAATTCTATAACCAGTTCAGTCAGGAACCTTTCCAAATGTATTTCAATACTGCCAATAAACCTGACAAAGATTCTGCGATGGGCTGATCTGAGCTAAACCTGACTTCTCACCCTGGGAAAACAACGGCCCTGCACAATGCTTCAAAAGGACTTAGAGCATGCACCACGAAGGCCACTGCTACTTACAGCCTTGGGCAACCAATGCAGATCCTCCACGTCCACTCGGGCTTCCTCCAAGCGCTGGTCTGGCCTCTGACCTCAAAGAAGCGCTCCTTCTAAGATCTAGCTTCTCTGCTGCAGTTCATCTGCTTCCAGCCCCACCAGGAACAGAATGCTATGCTAACAGTCTAGAGACTCACAGCTGTCCTCTAAAATCACAGAGGAGCAGTGACGGGGGCACTGACTCTCCCCGCCACTCAGCAGTGAGGGTCTACGGTGGCTCTCATCATCTTTTATGAGGACTGGAAGGAAAATGAAAGCCCAAATCTAGGAGGAAGAGTCCAAGAGGCTTACAGCCCACAGGGGGCTTTTTCCAGTGGAGGACATTTGGTCTCAGCAAGTGCTTCCAGACTTCTGACACTCGGTCAGACTCATGGCTGGTACCCAGGCTGTTCTGAACGCACCTGTCTCTACAGCTTTCTTGCCAAATATTCTGACAAAAGGATGCTTCCTAGTGGAGTGGCTACAATACCATACAGATTCAGGGGAAGCATACCATAAGGAGCTGAGTCTGCCCAGAGACACTGGCTCTGATTTTGGAAGCTCTTTCAGAAAGCAAACAACAGGTAATAATTCTGTGTTGATCAGAGAATAGAGTGATTTTACCAAGTTGATTATTTTTAAACCGGTCAGATCTAAATATCTTTATGAACACAGTAGAGTCAACCTGAGTCTGATAATTTTTAAACTATGTTAGAATTACAACCAACTACCTAATAAATGTGATCCTTAATCTGGACCTAGTAAAGCCCTAAGAGCATTCTCTCTGCAGAAAAGATGACACTGGTCATAAAAACAAAGTTAATTTGAGAAGAACAAAGATTTCCAGGAGGATGAAAATTTTAACCAAGGATACAGGCCTTTGGATCTTTACTGTTTAGACACTTAGCTCCCAGCACAGGGAAGCTGAGGAGAACGTGCCATATGGAAGCTCCTCACACGTTCCATCCTAAGACCAGGGACATCACACTTCGGCTCTGCTGACTGCTCCACGCTGGCCCCATCACTACAGGGCATTACCAGATGTGAAAATGGGGAGGTATCCTTTCTGACTTTTGTGGCCTTGGGGCTTTACTTAACTCAAAATCTATAAGCACAATCATTTCCTCCCTCATAGAAACAGCTGGGTGAAGCTCAGACAAGAGACAGCAGAGGGTGACTGACACCAGATCCTGAGGACCCACTGAAGCCATCTCAAGCTTCTCATTGTTCTGTTGATGCTAATGATAGCTTGTTTTGTAATTTTATGTCTGTTTATTTATCGTGTGTGTGTGTGTGTGTGTGTGTGTGTGTGTGTGTGTGTGTACGTATGCACAAGTGTGATGAACAATTTGCAGTAGTTGGTTCTCCTCCTATCATGTGGGTTCAGGGGATCAAATTCAGGTCACCTGGCTTGGCAGCAAGCACCTTTACTCACTGAGCCATCTGCAGCCCCATTTCAAGCTTTTTAGATATAAGACAGGTTATGCTATTTCAAGCATGAGTTAACAACACCTTCAAGCTAGTGACCAAAAATGCTGGCTTCTTTGACCCTTTAATCAAAAAAGTAATTTATCAATGGAACTAAATCCATTCTGTATTTGAAAAATCTGAAACATTTGCCTACTCGTGTTAAGTGAGATCTGGTGTGTGGTAACATGAGTCAGATGGCTCTGCCCTTTCTCCTTTAACTTTCAAGTGAAAGGAACAAAGCCTTATGTGGTTAAATGCTTGTGCCCAGGCACCTGTGCCCAAAGCATTTTAGGTTTCACCCAATAAGCACAATGCCTGGTAGAAAGCAAACATGTCCTCTTCTTTCCCTCTGTGACTAAGATGCTTGAGGGAGGCCCATGAAGGGATCCTCAGGTCACCTTCTCCTTGGTTTGACAAGTGCCATTCTGGACACTCCACCATGTCACTGATCCTGGAGAGTGAGGAGGATGGGAGGTGACAGCTGGAAGAGACTCGTACACTCATCTCTCCTATGTCCCAAGAGCCAGCTAAATGCCTGCAGGTTAAAAAAAAAGGACTCACAGATACTTCCACTTGGAGAGCCTCAGAGGAACTTAAATACACTTAACCTGTGCATCAACCACAGATTAGACAGCAGCCAGGGACTGCACGTGGCTTTGTGAGTTTAGAAAGAAAAGCTCTTAAATAGGCTGTGGAAAACAAGTGTAGGTAGAAATAGCAAAAAAGGTAAAAGGACCACTCAAAGGACTGAAAAATGCCTGTGCTATATGTCTGGGGGATCAGACAATGTGTCTAGGTCACTGCCTGAATGGCTGGACCCAGATGTTAGTGATGCCTGCAACTTGGCCCACGCCTGAGGAGCCCTGCTCTTGGTGGCCTCTATAAACATCTGGGTTTGCTCCTTCAGCTGGTCTAGTTCCACCTGAGTTGCTTGGTTCTGACGAATCAACTCCTTGGTTTTCAAGGTGATTTCCAGCAAACCGGACTTGTGGAGCACCACTAAGGTATTCTGAAAGCGCCTGCTTTTGTTCTGCCGCTGCTCCGAGAAGATGTCTGGGCTGCGGCAGAGGTGCTCTGCGGCCCACAACGGTGAACTGTAACTGGCTGACAGTGGTGAAAGAGGGGAGCTGCTCTCTAAGCCATGCAGGGTGCTGTCTGAGGCACACACAGGACTGGCAGGTGAGGCAAAGGTCAGACTGGGAGCTTTAGCCACATGACTGCTGGACACAGGCTGAAGAGTCTGTGGACTTCCACCAGCCCCCAGGGAGGGCACTCCTTGCAGAGCTGAGTCCTCCGTGAGCTTGGAGCTGGGTGGGGCTGGAGTAGAAGGACTGGATAGCACAGGGCCAGTCTTGGCCGGCTCGCTGGAAGACAGGCCTGGCCCCAGTCTCTCTGTGCAGAGTTTCTTCGGTACCCCACTTGTTCCTCTTTCTTCTGAGCTGAGGGAGAAGCCCCTTTTGCCTGGGTGGGGGGCTATTTTGGTATAAGAATTTAGAATGGGCAAGTAGTTTCTGGAATCTGACTTTTTCTCAGCAGTATGGCATGGGCTGACAGGAGATGGCACAGGTGGATGAAGGACAAAGAGTTGTGGTTGTGCCGAGATCACTTCAAAGGAGGGCTGGACAGTCCATGACTGGAGCTGGGAGGAGCTGCTGCCCTGCAGACAAAGAAAAGGAGCAGCTGCATTCAGAATGGACGAGCGCAGCTTCCATTTCACCCAAGGCAAAGAAGGCGGATGCTCAGCTACAGCTGTTTCGGGTGCCATGCCTCCCTCAAGCACAGGGGAGCCCTTGTTGAGAATGGGAAGGAAGCAACCTAAAATCCACTTACATCTGTATCATGCTTTAAAACAAGAGAGCCAAAACCAAAAGCAAACACAATCATTTTTTCCAAGGGAAAACTTGAGAAAGTATCTAGGGGTTTATTTTTGTCTGTCTCTATTTGTTGTGTATGTGTGTGTCTAAGAGTATTATGAATTTCAGCATGAGTGTGTGTACATGTGAACCAGGTGCCCTCAGGTCAGAAGGTGTAGGAGGGTACTTGCTTAACACAAAACACATACTCTCTCTCTCTCTCTCTCTCTCTCTCTCTCTCTCTCTCTCTCAAAGAGTTTTTGCACATGGGAAGCTCAGAAACTTTCATCTGCAAAGACTTTGGGTTCCACTGGTCCTCCTCACCTGCTTGACCAGCACATTCTTCATGATGACCATAGGGGACAGCGCAGGGAAGGCACTGCTTGCAGCTTTGGGGTTTTGTCTCAGCCTGTCTTCTCTGCTCCAGCCCAAGGTGCTCAGCATGTCCTCTGACTCCATCTGCTCTGCGGAGCTCAAACATTCTGAGCTCCCATCTGATGGGGAGAAAAACAGTCAGTTCACTTGGGCTCTTGGCTAACGGCTCATAATCCAGCTCCTAAGCAGCCATGGAGTGCTTAAAATAGAAAGGAGCACCCTTCATAGGTGTCCCTGTGAGTTTTCTGAGGCTGGAAATTTCTCTGGATGTTCAATAACTATCTCTCCTGCTCCACAAGTTTAACTACTCTGCCTGACTTTATTCAAAACTTATATAAAGCCTGCACCAATCAGGGTTCACACGAGAGCGATCATCACCAGATCACCTGAGAAATGAGATGCAGACGGCAAAATTCTTTATTATTGATTATTTTAACAGGTTTTGTTATATTTTGTATGGGGGCTGTGCATGCCACACTACAGTGTGGGGTCAGAGGACAACCTGTGGGAGTCAGCCATGGTGACAAGTGATTTTACGTCTGAGCCATTTCACCAGTGCTAGGCCATTACCTTTTTCTTTTTTAATATTTTATTTACTTTATGTGAAGTGGTGCTTTACCTATATGTATGTCTATGTGAGGGTGTTGGATTCCCTCAAACTGGAGTTGCAGGCAGTTGCAAACGGCCATATGGGTGCTAGGTAGGAATTGAACCTGGGTCCTCTGGAAGAGCACTCAAGTGCTCTTATCTACTGAGCCATCTCTCCAGCCCCTGGATCATTACTTTTAAAATCTGTTGTTGAGAAGTGGACAGAAAGCATGACCCCACACAGAATTAAGATCCTTAGAGGCTCTGGAAACCACAAGATACAATTAAAGTATAAAGCTAATTAAAACTTGTGTCCATGTTAAAATGAGAACAGCTCTGTCCTGAATTCTCGTCTGTGAATGGCTAGTGTGAACTGTTAGCAGACTCTGCACTCATGAAGGAGACAAAGCTCCATCCACACCACAGAAGGATCATCTAGATCAAGTCAGTCTCTCAGAACGTCTGTGAGTGGTTAACTGACGTGGGAAGACTCCACTCTAGGCAGGACCACCCCCTGGGCAGGGATCCTCAACTATATAAAAAGAAGGAAGTGAGCTGAGCACCAGCATCCATTGCTCTCTGCTTCTTGGCTGTGGGTATAAGCAAGTAAGAAACCGCTCCTAACTTCCCTGCCGCAGTGAGCTGAGACAACCCTTTTCACTCAAGTTGCTTTTGTCAGCGTATTATCACAGTGACAGGGAGGGACACTTAAGACAGTGGTCAAAGCTGAAGCTAAACTGTTCCTCTGTTGCTCCCTGCCACGTGTTGGGCAGCTACTTTGCTGAAGTCCAGAGCACATGAGAGCTTACTGGGAGGCCTGCACATCAGGGAACAAAAGGGTGCTGTTATGGCTTGCATTTGAAGTGTCTCCCACAGGCCCGTATTCTGAATGCTTGATCCCTAACATGTGGCTCTATTTTGACAGCTATAGAGCTTTTAGGACTGAGCTGGCAGATGGAGATGGCTGGGAGAAGGCCTTTGCAGTTTCTGCCAGGCTCTGGCTCTGGCCTGCTTTCTCTGCTCCTGGTCTACTGCTGCACATTTCTACCTCCACAGACAGAGCTGCTCCACTGTACCTTCCACCTCAAAGGACCGACACCATCTGAAACAACTAGCAACATAAACCTTTCTGTCATAAATTTTGGTTATGGTAGTGGGAAATAGTACAGATGTTCTCCTTATGCAAGTTCCATATAAAAGGAACGCAGCCAGGTGCTTGTGAGAATAACCCAGAGACCGCTGTACCTTGCTGAAGTGTCTGGGACTTCTCTAAATGCTCACCAACATGAAGCTCAGTTGACAGAGCTTTCCTGGCATGAACGCAGCCCTGGATTCCATCTCTAGCACCACATAAGGTAGATCTGGTGGCATATACCTATAAAGACAGCACTCAAAAGGTGGAGGCAGTAGGATCACAAGTCCAGAGTCATCTTTGACTACATAGTGAGTGTGATATGAGAGAAAGAGAGATTGCAGGACAGAGCAGATGTGGGGCGCATATCTATAATTCCATCACTTGGGATGCTGAGCCAGAAAGATCACAAGTTCAAGGCTAGCCTCAGCTACACAGAATGACCCAGTCTCAAAAAACAAACAAGGGCTGGATTGATAGATCAGGGGTTAAGAGTACTTATTGCTCTTCCAGGAACCCACACAGGGTGGCTCACAACCACCTGTAATTCCAGCTTCAGAGAATTCAATGCTCTCTTTAAAAAAAAAAAAAAAAAAAAAAAAAAAAAAAAAAAAAAACAAAGCCCCATAAGTATCTCAGAAAAACCTGGATGACGAAAGACTGAACTGTAAATGTGTTTAAATAAATGCAGCCATCAACAATTGTATTTTTTTGTAGCTTGGCAAAAACAGTCAAAAAGACATTTGCCAACAGAGGCATAATTCAGAATGTCCAGTGACACTTCTCAAAAAGCTGTTGGAGTCCTCCCCTTGATCAAACGGTTAACCCAAATGTATACTTCTGGTTAAGAACTACTGGACTAGAAACAAGTCTAACTCCTGGTCTTTGGAGCGGAAATGCAGTCTACAGATACAGAAACCGGGTGTCCTTGGAGAAAGAGTCACTGTGAGTCTCTGGTTGAAAAGGCACAAGATGAGCCTAGACATTCTGTTGTCCCAGAAAGGAAGAGGTACTCAAACACTGAGGGAGAAGGTGTCAAGTGAGACAATGGCAAAATTGATTCATTGGCCAAATTTGAGACAGTGGAAGTACCAGAAATACGATGTCAATGAAACAAACTGAATTACGAAAGAATTCCATAAATCCAGGGTGATACTCAAAAAGGGAACAGAGGAAGGAAACTGTTTCTTCACAAAGAGGTTTGGTGGATGTGCAACATAACAGCATTAGAACATCATAACTTTTCAATCACTAAGTGGCAACCAGTTCAAGCAAACATCATCACTGGATGCTAAAACACTGGCCAAGAGTGTGCTGGAAGGCAGGGATAGTGGTACCAGCCTACAATCCCAGCCCTTAGGAGGCTGAAAATTCACGCTGTAGCCCAGCAGGTCTTGACCTTGTAATTCACCTGCTTCAGCCTCCCCAGAATTTAGGATTCTAAACATGTGGCACCAGATTTAACTAACAGGTTATCTTTACAATAAATAAATCTGGTACATGGTACCTTTTAACCAGGTGATCAGAGTTATCATCAAGAATGAGATTAGGGCTGGAAATGACTCAGTGGTTAAGAGCACTTACAGAAGGCCCAGGTTCAATTCCAGTCCCCACATCAGGTGACTCACAACCTCCTGTAACTCCAGTTCCAGCGAATCTGGTGCCCTCTGCTGGCCCCACAGGCACAAGTAGTGCACAAACTCATGAAGAGACATGTACATACATACATACATACATACATATCTTAAAACAAAGCAAAGCAAAACAAACAAATACAGAATAAGACAATAAGACGAACCTAACCATTTCCTGTGTTCTGCAATGGAAAGTGCACAACATCAACAGGGCAGTGCTCTAACAACTCCAGAAGTGGGGAAATTATCAGAAAACCAGAATGTGGGACGCTTTATTATAGAGTCCTGTCTGGTTCAAAGATGTCCATGTCACTTCCAGGCTCAGTGACACACACCTTTAATCCCAGCACTCTGGGAGGCAGAGGCAGGCAGATCTCTGTGAGTTCCAGGCCAGCTTGGTCTACAAAGCGAATTTTAGGCCAGCCAGGGCTACACAGAGAAACCCTGTCTCAAGAAACCAAAAACCAGTCCCTACCCCCCACCCCAAAGATGTCAATGTCACAAAGAAAAGGGAAAGAAAAGATGAGAAGGCTATTCTGAATTAAATAAGATTTAAAAGGCAGGCTAGCTTCACGCAATGCACACTGCTCAATCCTGGATCTAAAACAAAAGACAATGACAAATAGCTATAAGGACATTACTGGGACAATGGGGAAATTCAAATAGACTGTAGTTAGAAAGAATTCTGTAAGGGTTAACTTTCTTGGGTATAATAATGGTTTTATAATTATATAGAGGAATATCCTTGTTTCTGGAATTTATACTAAAGATCTAGAGATGAAATGCTAATTGTTTGAAGTTTACTTTTCAAATAGTTAAGCCCATGTATGTAGGAAAGGGATAGAAATAGGGCAAAAATAATAATGTCCAGTAGATCTGAAAGAAAGTATCTTTCTTGTGGGGGGACTCATTCACTTTTCCTTAGATTTGAAATTTCTCAAAATAATTTTGGGAAAATAATTAAAATAGAAACCACCATCCATCCAAATTTGCAAATTTTACCAAAGTGCTTCTCAGCCTTTCAGCTAAGATCAAGTACAAATTTCATCATATCCAAGGTAACTGCAATAACTCAGGCAGTGACCAGTTCCTCGGAACCTGCCCCAATAGTGACCAGTACATTCACTGGAGCCACCTTCTGAAACAGCAATAAGGGTGGCTGTTTTTAGTATCATTGTGTCTGAACAGTACTGTACTTACTAAAACAACTGGCCCGACAAAGTTAAAGACTTTAGAAGAAGGAGCTAAATGCCAATGGTCCTGGGAGTTACAAACGGAAGGACTACAGGTGAAGTATGTTTTCTTCTTTAACTCCCCAAGCATCTAAACCTTTACAATGAGCATGTATTACCTTTTTGCTCTAGAAACAGATGAAAAGCAAGTGTGATAATGAATGAGGAAAAAGCCCTCGGTGTTTTCCATTCCTTTGGCCTTGTTTTACAGACGCCACTTCACAGGCCCTTCCCCAGCCTCAGTACCAGAATCTCAAGAGGGCCTAGGACTCTAAATCCTCAATAGATACTTCACGGAGCTTCAGGATGAGGCAAGCCTGGGAAGCAACGACATTCAGAGAAGGGAATCCCAAAGTGCTGCAGGCTGGCTCACCCTTCCCTGGACTGTCCTGGCCCTGGGCAGGACACTAATTCCTCTATTCTAATCCTTTGGTCAGTGCTGTTCCTCTCTGAGTAACAGTCTATTTATAATTTAGCTTCTCATTCAGCATGCCTATGAGATGAAAGCACGCTAGTCTAAGAAGGTGAGAGTCCTAGATTTCCTAACAGCAGCATTTCCCATTATAAATTAGTAAATCAGTAACACAGGTGGATTGTCTCTGGAGCCCAGGGAAGAGCTGGAGATAGATCTATACCTGAGTATAAACCTTCTCTAGAAAAAGCTCCACTCTCAGGAGAGTGAGCCCTAATGCCCTGGCATCAACCTGAGGATCTCCTGAAACAATAATGTTGGCATTAGTTCATTATTTCAGGTAGTTCAAGCTACCACCCTCAGCCCTAGAAACAAAAGAACTTCAGCCCAAAACTTAAGAGGCTCACGGGGATGCAGCCAACCCCTTTGGGGCAGGGCACAGGATAGCAAACAGTGAAAGTTACTCTCCTATCACTTGTTTTTTAAAGATTTGTTTTTTGAGACCACGTGTAATGGTGCATCTATCACATGTGGTCTCAAAAACTCCTGGCACTTGGGAGGTAGAGGCCAACCTGGTCTACATAGTATCCAGGATAGGCAGGACTATAGAGACCCTGACTCAAAAGAAAAAAAAAGGTAATAATAAAATAATAATAATAAATCAAATATTTGGTTTTTGAGGTTTGGTTAGTGGTTTTTATTTTTTGAGACAGAGCCTCATCATGTACCCCTGACTGGCCTGGAATCCACTCTGTAGACCAGGCTGGCTTCAAACTCACAAAGATCCACTTGACTCCGCCTCCCAAGTTCTGAGGTTAAAGGCATGTGCCACCATGCCCAGTTCAAAGATTTATTTTCTTTTGTGTATGTGTGTGTGCTTGCTTGCATGTCTGTCTGTATATCCACACACCATGTACATGCAAGAGCCCTCAGAGACCAGGAGAGGGGGTCAGATCTCCTGGAACTAGACTTACAAGTGGCTATGAACCACCTGATATGGGTGTTGAACACTGAGTCCATGTCCCCTGCGAAAACAGCAAGTGCTCTTAGCTGCTGAGCTATCTCTCCAGCTCCTGTCTTACTTTCTTATCTCTAACAGAGTTTATCGTTGGGCCAGGTGGCTCCTGGTCCAAACATAAAATGCACAGTTATTAAGAAAAACTGTTAGAAGGAGGGGACTCTTTTAAGTATAGCAAAATTACTTTCTAATCAAGTGTTATCTTAGCAAATGATGGTCCTTACCACATAAAGATGGTTCAGCCACTGAGAGACCACATGAGATGATGACTATCTCATATAGCCCAAGTAGGTAAGAGGTTCTGTCTTCTGGCTTTATGAACGTACATCCCAGTGTTCACACAAGGGTGAACATCACAGAGGGACCAGTGTCTCGTTACATAGTACATGACTGCATTATTTTATTTCTTTTTTAAAGATTGACTATTACTTTAACTGACCTTCACATTGTTACATGGCAATAAGAGACAGTTGCATTTTTCTTTTTCGCTGCCATTAAAAAGGAGTGAACATAACAGAACTCTGAGTATTTTAAAGACACTTGTCTTTGAGACAGGATCTCATATGATTCATTCTGGCCTTGAACTCTAAGGATGACATGGACTTCTGTTCCTCCTGTTCCTGTCTTCCAGTGCTGGGATTACAGGCGTGTGCCAGCACGCCCAGCTTTATGAAGTGCTGGGCATCCAACCCAGGGCTTCCTGCATACACTCTACAACTGAACTATGTTTCCAGTCCACGTTTAAATTTTTTTTTTCTAGTAGCTACAGCTTGAAATGTAGGACCAATAGTCTAAGTCCAAAAAGGACATCAAATGATTGTTTCAGAACTAACCCCATGGTTCTGTGATGGATATCTGCCATAAGATACAGGAATTACCACCACCACCACCACCACCACCACCCTGGTTTTCAGAATTACTCTTCAGAGCTCATACAGTTATTTATCCTACATTTGAAAGCTTCTTCTTGTTCTTACACTAATGAGGGAGAAAGATTCTGGTGCAAATCTTTCAGTAAAAGGCAGAATAAGATATGTTAACCTGAAAAGCCAGAGTCCTTGTCTGAGTCAGCAGCCAGCACACCAAGAGGTCGGGCCGCTTTTTTCATCTCTGTGCCTCGGCCTGGCTTGGCGGAGAGTCTTCTGGGGCTCTCTCTGGATGGGACTTTCCTCTCCATGTCTCAGGGGGTTGGAAGCTGGATTGAAGGCAGTCTTTGCATATGGATTGCTCTATGAAAAACAACAATTACATAAGAAGTCATTACCTGGAGAGGGAACCAGGTGAGCCCAGTGGTGAGGAAAGGGCAAAGAACTCCAGCCTCGCCCACTTCAGCTACACCTTCTTTGGTCGCAGCTGACCAAGCTTCAAGTTTACTAAACAGAATGGTTTCCACCCAAAAGGAGGCTCACCATCCCCTTGCTACCCTCTGATGCCATTGTGAATTCAAGGCACACAACCCATTCAGTGAAAGCTTTGTGAGCTGTAACAAAGGGACATTTGATTAGGCTTTTTGGAATGGGTAACCAAATAAACTCTCCCTCCTCCCTGAGGAGAGGAGAGGTAACATCAACCAGCAAGGCGGGCTTTCCCAATAGACACCTGTGGCTTGTGACCTAGTGCCACCTCCCACAGTACGGGGGTTTCTCAAAGAAGCTTCTCACTGAGCAGAGTATGACCAATGTCACACATACATACATCACACATACATTCATATGCATGCTACTTCAAAAGACTTTTTTACATTTATTCACTTTTGAGTGTATGTATACCATGTACGTGTATGAGCACACACGTACCGTGATGCATGTGTAGAGGTCAGAGGACAACTCACCGGAGGTGGCTGTATGCTTCCACTTCGTGGCTCTTGACAACAAACCCCAGTTGACAAGCACCTTTACCTGCTATCTCACAGGCCCCATATGCCACTTTCGTTAAACCATTTATTTTTATTTTACGTGCACTGGTGTTTTGCCTATCTGTATGTCTGTGTGAGGGTGCTGAATCCCCTAGAACTGGAGTTACAGAGAGCTGTGAGCTGCCAGTATGGATACCAGGAATTGAGCCCAGGTCTTCTGGAAGAACAGCCAATGCTCTTAACCACTGAGCCATCTCTCTATCTCCCTACATGCCACTTTTTTACTTAAAAAAAAAAAAGTACAAAACAAAACAAAACAAAACAAAAAAACCGCCAAACTTTTATAGGCTTAAAGGTATAGCTCAGTGGAAGAATAACTTGGTATATTTAAGGCCTGTGTTTGATCCTCAGCATTACCACAAAAAAAGCAAAGACTTTTACATACAAGTACCATATTTTAAAAGTGTTTAAGGGCAGTGGGCTGGAAGGGCACTCAGCAGTTAGCACTTGCCAATCTCCCAGAGAACCTGTGTTTGATTCCCAGCACCCACCTGGTAGCTAACAATTCCAGCCCTAGGGCATTACTAGGCACACAAGTGGTACACAGAAATTCCTGCAAACAATACACCCACACACATAAAATAAATACAATTTTTTAAAACGTGTTTATATTGCATAAAGGTTTGTAACATTTGTTGCTGTCAGTGTTATTCTTGAGTTTCACAATATCCTCCTCCTCAGTTGTGATCCCATCCCAAAGGTGAGGTGCAGATACATACATACATACATACATTACATTACATACATTACATTCAGTCATTTAGAAACATGTCCTTAAAAAATGTATCAAGTGTTCCCTGTAAATTGGGCATTGTGCTAGACTGAAGGTAGAGAGTAAATAGAATAATATGTGTTTGTATCCTTCCTGGAACTTGTGATCTAGGGAGAGAGGAACAGATTATTAGCCAAGTAGTCATACAACTGATGATTACTTTCACAGAGCTGTGAAGGAGTGAGGCTAATCGTCTTAGGCACCAGGAAAGCTCTGTGTGGCTGGAATCTGGAGAATAGGGCCTCAGCAGGCATTAGTGAAGTCAAAGGCTATAGGTGGGCTGGGCGGTGTGTTCCAGGCCCATGTGAAGGTTAAAGGGAGGAAGAACTTGGTATACTCACAATTAAAATGAGCAAGGAGGCCAAAGCAGAATGCCATGCACAGGCAATTGGGGTGGGGGAAGAGATGGGAGATTAGACATACAGGGCAGACAGGCAGGGCCTTGAACTCATGCATGCTGGAAAGACTGTGGGTATTAACCAGAGAGCAGTGGAAGCTGCAGCTCAGCAGGCAAAGTCAGACAGAGCTCTGTGAGTTTGAGGCCAACCTGGTCTATCTAGTGAGTTTTAGGCCAGCCAGGGCTACCTAGCTAGATCTTATCTTAAAACAAATAAAAACATGGGACACTTCAGGGATAAAGAAAAACAGGGTGTCACCAAGGAAAACAATAATAATGAAACTGGGTAGGTGTAAGCAAAACCCAGAGGTTCTTTAATTCACAGTCTATTCATGACTCCATGCAGCTGTCCTGAGTGAAAACACGCTCCTCAGCCAAGCAGTACTGTCCCTGAAATACCCTGACATGCCACACCTGAACATTTCTGCTAGGTCAGGACCTCGTGAGAAACACTAGAGCAAAGAGTCATGGTACAATGGAACAGGAGACCCATGATTCCATGGGCTCTTGAGCAACCCCTTGCTCACATGCTTATCGACAACTGCAGTGGACTAAAGGGGCATAACCTGATCAAAATGGGAGTAAATTCTAAACACAGTTCCAAGTAAAAGTCATTTTGTCCCAAGTCTGACTCAAATATTTAAGGTCTGTCAGCTTCATCCAGTTCACGTCAAATCACTCTTCCACCAGTCACATGCTTAACCCTCTAAACACAATGATAAACAATGACACCGTCATATCTTATGGAGCACTCTGCAAACGCAATGTCTCTTTGCTTGACAGCTACAATGTTTGAGAGCCTGGGCAATCCTTTTTAAAAAGCAGACAGAAATGTTAAGCTGCATCCCTAATTAAAGCAGGATCCTTTGTATGAAATCCAACAAATGTACATCGTGTAATTTTCCTAAAATAATACTGTTCGAAAGTGAATAGAGCCGTCTTTAAAATGAAACTAGATGTGGCTTCCGGATGGCATTCAAACTAATGCAGGTCTGCCCCAGGCTGTTGATCCAAATTAGAAGGGCAGGGCATGTCAGTTTCAACTAAGAATCTGAGAAAACTTCACAATATCTTACTAAACAGAATATTTTGCAGACATTTTAGAGAAAGCATCCCAATTAAGTCCTCTATCATCCTTGTGACATGACTATAAAATGACTGTCAGTGGAGCAACAGAAAAACATACAGAAATTTACTCTGTCACACAGGAAATTTATAGGATAATGTTGACTGCAGAAGCAAAATACTAAAACTCTGACAAATCAATAAATTCTAAAATTTTAGATCCTGGGGAACTGGTGGCAATTGGGAAATAGAACAAAGCCCCCCACAATTGGCTTTAGAATGGTAAAGTGTCTATTTTGAATGCAAAAATGATTAAAACTTTGAAAGCCTGTGTTCTTGATAAAGTTCCTTTCAAGCAGGAAAAAAGTGTTAATGTTCAGGCCGAGAGGGCCCATGTGGGAAGGGGCGGAGAGCTATAGCCACCTCTCCTCTCTCAGAGGGAGTGGACTCAGGCACACAGTACAGCAGAAGGCAGAAAGGCAGAGAGGTGGTCATTCCCACCAGCACCTCTTAAACCCAGGACTAAGTAAATGGCAAAACCTGAAAACTTAAGAAATCACCAGGGTTTTATTTTCCCTCCTCAGTATTGTTTTACAATGAAGACAGACACAAGCATTTGGAAATAGGTTATACAGTGTTCACCTGCCGCCTCATCTCTCTGCTTCCTAAAGGGTGGGAAGCCACTAACATGACTTTTTCACATCTCAGATCCCTGCACTTCACTTCCTCTGCATGATGACTGACTGATGCTCCCAAACCGGCAGAGCCTCGTATGTATAAACACGTAAGACACGATCCCAGAGGTTCTCGAGGTGGGCAGTATAGAGTAAACCTCATAATGGGAAGGTAGTCGACGCCTGGGCTCCTATAAACCGGTGCAGGAGAACACTCTCCAAGTGCTCAAAGGCACGCCGTGCTTACTTCTGTTTTTCCCTTCTTACACCCAAGTCATTATTCCTTTCTAGAATGAGCCTTTCACAGGAGTTGCCTAAAACCATGAAAAAAACACAGATATTTACATTGTGACTCATAACAGTAGCAAAATTACAGTTATGAAGTAGCAACAAAGTAATTTTATGGCTGGGGGTCAGCACAACATGAGGAACTGTATTGAAGGGTCCAGGCATTAGGAAGGTTGAAAACCACTGCCCTAGAACCTTGGAGTCATTGGTTCTGTTTCTATTTTGTTTTCATCTTTGTAACAGACTTGTGGAGTACTCAGAAGAATAATAAATTCTAACAAACCTCAGCCCCCCAGTCTCTAACAACCCAAGCGGTTCAGTAGTCAACAAAGCACCCGAAACAACTTGAAGGTCAAGAGTGCATTTTCACACACTGTGATCACCAGTAGATCTAAATATCAGATGTAGTCTGATATACCCCTTATTCTAAGAGGAAACCGTAAGGACAAATACACAACCAAATTAAAAGCTGGCATGACCCACAGTATCTGAGTTTTGAGTCTGGAATGAAAAGGCAATCAAAGGGTTACGAGGAAAGTAAACGCGGCTTTCAGCACTCTCCTTTTATAGCTACTTGGCAACGTTTCCTGAGAGCTCACGTTCCCTTTAAATATGTCACGTGTATGACATGCGTGCACAGAGAGGTGTGAGGTGAAAGCACAAGCAAAGGCTTACACACAATAAAGTGATAAGGCCGTAGAAAGTAAAGAGTTTATCAGCCATAAAACCATGAGAAATCCCAGTTAGAATTACAAATATTTTACTAGGCTTTCTCTGAAGTCGTTTTCTTTTGATCTGCATTTTCAGAAATCCCATTCTGGAAGAACGTGTATTTTAGTGGTGGAAAAATTTGCACCTACCTACGTGCCTATTATTCATACTCTCCTTCACACTCCTTCCCATTCTCGAAACTGGCTGAAAAACTCATGTCAAAGACCCTGCCCTGTTCCATACAGTTTCCCACGTCTCTCTCTCCACCCTCACCTCTCAAAGGGAGCCAGGTGATTAGAGGCCGTTCTCAGACCGCTTCGAAAAGGGGGCTCACAGTAACAGTGCCCACCTCCCCATTCGCACCAGCCCACATGCCATCTGCGCCAGGCAGCACGCACTCCCTCCAGGCATCAAGTAGTCTGCCAACTCAGCAGGGCAGAACTGGGCAGACCCCAGGACTACACTGTGACTGGCATGCCATCAGTCTCCAGGGCAAATGCCCAGGCAATTCCTACTGCCAGGACTTGGGCAATAAACAGAGAGCTTGGCTCCTGCCTGGGTCCTGGGTCCAGATCAAAACTGCTCTACCCACCCACTAACCACTGACTTCTTACTTGGCACTATCAACCTTCTTCCTCACATCCCTATCCTTGGCATCATGCCTGGCTAGCTGACCATCCAGGAGAAATAACCAGCAAAGTAGGGGACCACAGACCTCTGGAATAAACAGTGCACCTGTGTCTGGGGCATAGCTCCTAAATGAAGGTCCTGGACACTCTCACTCGATAAAAGCAGCCCATTCCCAAACCCCTCTGCTTACAGCCCGGCAGGCCTTAAGGGAGCCATGGTATCCAGAACCAGGCCAAGGCACACATGCCCTAAGGGACTCACACCACTTGCCCCTCACACAACCCCCCTCCTTACACACCGTCTCTGCCTCACTCCAGATTCCCTTTCCCACGCGGGCCCGACCCTGATAGCAAACCAAATAAATGGAAGCCAGGAACGGCGCGTCTGTCTGCTCCCAATATTTGGCGCCCCCCGTTCTCCCAAAGTCCTGGTTCTCCCTTGGGCCCATTTCGCTCTTCTTCCTCTTCCACCTGCTCCCAGCTGCTTTCCCGGTGCTCCCAGCCCCAACCTCTAAGTGTCGCCCCCATCCCGGTCCCCACCCGTGCCTGGAGACAAGCTCGCGAGCCCTGCCTTTCTCACCTAGGGCCAGGGTCGCCTCTCCACGACCAGCCCGGCGGCTCAGCTGGCGCATGCGCGAGCCGGGCCCCAAGACTCCATGACAACCTGGTATTCGCCGGGTCTCCAGCTATCACCAACGCCTCCCTCCCATTTCTCCTCCCCCCGCCTCCGCGACAGCTTTCGCCAGCCACGTGACCCGGCTCCCGCGGACCCGGCACCATAGAGGCTGCTGCTGTGCTCCTAGAAGGGCAAGTGGAAACCCGTCCCCTTCACCCGCTCTAGCCGGAAGGCCTGCGGGGCACCGAGGCGAGAGCGACGCTCTCTCCCCAGCGGCGGTCCTCTCTATGGTTGGCGCTTGCGGCTTCGCCGCCATTTTGTCGGGCTCCCTGTGTTACTGTGCTGTCGATGGCGAGTTCCCGCTGCCTGGTTTGGAAGGCAGGGGTAGCGGGTTTTGCCACACGGCAGGAGTCGGGGTTCGTTTGGGGACGTCTCTCGCGGCGGGCCCCCTCGACGCCCTCAGGGGTGGGGACCGGAACTGGACGCGCCCGGCCTGTGGCCGCTGCGACGCCCAGCGTGGGAGGCCTGGCGCGGGCTGGCAGCCGGGCGCAGTGTCCCTGCGGCTCGCTCACGTTTTTGCCACGCCTTGTCGCCTGGTGTGTTTCCCATCAATCTCTCCGACCGTGCACGGGTACCAGACGCAATGAGTATTCTAGTGGCGTGATTTCATGCCGTCTGACGTTTGGCTCGCTTTGCCGCGTGCAGCGGGAGGTGTCCGGTGTTCTAGCCCAGGTCCCGCGCCTGGCCTTAGGAGGTTGCCCCTCGACCACGCTGAAGGGAGGGGGAGGCGCAGAGTGGGCGTAGTTCGGAAGGGGAATGCTTCACAACTAAAAACGAGAATTTGAACGAGCTTAGATTGCCGACAGTTGGAAGCGTGTCCTGGGCTGCCCTTCCTTGTCAGTCCAGTCTGATAGTCCGTGAAGAGGTGTTCAATTTTTGTACAATGGGGACATTACGTTTCAGCTGCATTAGCGGCGTTGCAAGAGCTCAGTGGCCACATGCAGCCGACGGCCGCTTTTTTGGACCACGAAGATTATCGCATGTTCTTGACACTGCAGAAAGTTAAATTGCGCTTCGCGGATCTAGGTGGCGAATGGTCCTGCAGTGGTTAATCCAAGCAATTTAAAGGCCATAGTTAATCACATTATTCATCCAAACACAGATAATGCTACCGTATTAGTAAGAATACTTATTAGCATAAGCCCTCCCAACAAGTAAGAGTTGAATGCCTACTCAGTGTAAGGCTATTGTTTGGGAGATAGAGGAAATGAAAACAATGGTTAACCATTATCAAATGATCAAGAGACTGTAGCTTTAAATGCATTTTCTTAGGACGCCACCTCAACAATTGTACAACATAGGTGCTATTTTCCTTCGTTTATAAATGAGAGAACTGAAGTTTGTGCCCATGACACAGCTAAACCTAAGGTCTTTAACGAGCAAGATGTACTGCCCCTGACTAAAATAAGCTTTCCTTTTCAGCACCCTAAAGATCAAACACATGAAATTAAAATGGTCTAATAACCAATGTGAGAGAATGTAAGTGCCAGAAAAATGAACAAATCAATAAAAGCAAAGGAGAAAAAAATTATTCAGCTTGAGTCATTGTTGGAAGAAAAAAAAACAAAACAGGTAAAGCTTTAAGCACAGATAAAAGTCGGATTTACAGTAATGGAGATGGGATAATGCATACAGGCAGAAAAGAAATGAAATATACAGAACCATGAGAGAATGTCTTTGGCCTGAACTTCAAAGCGGGGACAATAAGTTAGATTCCCCTTGCATATGAACAAACAGCCATGCTGTATCAACTGCTTTGAATTTCTAAATAAAATCAGTGGTGTTTGTGGATAGGCATAATATTACGGTTATTTTACTTTATGATTCTATATGAAGAAGTCCATGAAAGTGGATAATATTGCTAGTTAGCAAAATCATTATATTTTGTTTCTTCCTTTCTTCCTAAGGTTGTAAATTGGCCTCTGTACGGATAGTTTCCTGTACCTGAGGCCTGTAGACATTGTTCTCATACTCTTGCTTGGACCAAGGTCCCCAGGTGAAGAATGAATTTTGTAACACTTCTGGCTTTCAGGTTTTAGCAATTTGAATCCTTCCCTAATACCGCTGGAGACTTAGTTTGCCAACACCATGACCAGCAGGGGGAGACATGCTACCTTAAATGGTGCATTAGGATTTGGGAATCAATTTCCCCTTGTAAGCAGAGCTGCGTCAGAAACAGCAACGCCTTCCAGGCGACTTCAATAAACTATCACCTATCCATATGAGGATTTGGCATTTTAGTCCCATGTAAGGTAGCATGAAGAGTTAGCCATGTATGTATGTATGTGTGTGTGCATATATATTTTTGAATTTTGGTAATTTATAGGTAGGGTCTTTCTATGTAGTCCTGGATGGCTTGATACTCTGTAACCCAGGCTGGCCTCACCTCACACTTGCAGTGGTTCTCCTGCCTCTGCCTTCTGGAATGTTGGAATTGCACACCTGAGCTACTAGACCTGGTATAACTTCAAATATTTATAAATACTGATCATTTTGTCCAGGGTTGGTGATGCACTCCTGTAATCCTAGCAACTTGAGAGGCTGAGGCAGAAGCTGACTTGAGCAGAGGAGTTCAAAGCTACCACAGAGGTGGGGGCTGGGGAAAGGACTCCGTGGGAGAGTGCTTGCCCAGCATGCACAGGCCCTAGATGGATTTTAGTGCTTAAAAATTAAAAAAAAATAAAAAATACATGAACTTGAATCAGTTTTCTATTTTTTGGTTTTTTGAGACACAGTTTCTCTGTGTAGCTCTGGCTGTCCTGGAACTACCTCTGTAGATCAGGTTGGCCTCAATGTCCACCTGCCCCTGCCTCCTAAGTGCCTGGGATTAAAGGCATGCACCACCACTGCCCAGCATAAACTTAAATATTATTATTATTATTATTATTATTATTATTATTATTATTATTATTATTATTTTGGTTTTTTGAGACAGGGTTTCTCTGTGTAGCCTTGGTTGTCCTGGACTCGCTTTGTAGACCAGGCTGGCCTCAAACTCACAGAGCTCCACCTGCCTCTGCCCCACAGAGTGCTGGGATTACAGGTGTGCACCACTGTCTTTGGAGGGGCGACCCTATCGCGATAGCAATAGCCCTCTTGCTTTTGCATCGAGTTGTGGTCTATGAGAGTTCCTGGAAAGGGCGTGATCATGAGCTCCTGAGCAGTGAGACTCCAGGTTTTACTCTCTCAGTATCATTTTATAATTTTAGAGAGGGCATTCTGACACCCTTTATTTTTAGGATAGGATATGATTTTACAATTTAAAAATTGGATAATTTCAAGCTGGGCATGGAGGCGCACACCTCTGATCCTTGCGCCCAGGAGGCAGAGGCAGGTGGATCTCTCAGTATAACCAAAGGAACTTACAGAAGAAATCATTTAACTGGGGCTTCCTTAGAGTTTCAGAGGGCTAGTCCATGACCTTCATGGTGGGGAGCATGGCAGCATGGTGCTGGGGCAACATGGGTGCTGGAGCTACATCCTCACCTGCAGGCAGGCAGAGGGTGAGACTGACTAAGCCTGGTGTGAGCTTCTGAAACCTCAAGCCCAACCTCAGTGACACGCCTTCTCCAATAAGGCCACACCTCCTAATCCTTCCTAAACAGGTCCGCCAAGTGGGAATCAAATCTATAAGCCTATGGAGGCCATTCTCAGTCAAACTACCACAAGAGAGATGGAGACAAGTGCAACTCTGGGGCTTCTGGCCAGCTGGCCTAGCATTAGCCTGTTAGTCCCAGCTCTCAGGGAGAGAATTTGTCCAAAAGTTGAGGCGAATGGCTCCTGAGGATCAACACTCAAGGTTGTCCTCTGGTTTTCATTTGCACACACATATATGCACATGCATGCCTCTCATGCTTGCACATCACGCACACACATACATAGACATACACAAACAAAAAGGACTAGGATATTGAAATTGGTTTTAAAAAAATTAACTTTATTTACAGTTTGCCTCAGTGGTACTCCTAGTTTCTCTCTACTTCCTCTGTAGCAGCATTACAAGTCTATAGGAGGAAACAAGTCAGGAACTATGCAAATGTGAAGCTGTCAGAGCTCTGTGAAAGGTCTTCCTGGGAGGCAAGTTCCTCCAGGGGTGGGTGCCAGGATTTCAGGCCCCCACCCCCAACCACCATGGGATTCCTGGGGGAATTTTAATTATCTGGAGTCCATTGTTTCAATAACCTGATAGCCAAAGGGTATAAGTGTCTCTCTTTTGACTCTCTCCTCTCCTGCCACAGCTGTGATAGTACCAGAGCAGGCTGGATTATTAGGTGTCCCATGTTAGGGTAGAGTCTTGCTCATTAAGACCACCTGGATGGTTTACCTCAGTCCAGAACTTTCTTCTCTGTGGCTGATCGCCTAATCTCAGAGTCCAAGATCACAAACAGAAGGTTGAAAAACAAGCAGTTTCCAAAGACTCAAATATGATGGGCTGAATGGCTTTTTTTTTTTTTTTTTTTTTTTGAGAGGGGGCAACCTTTTGAAAATTTGAATGAAAAGCCAGTCCTCTTAATTTAAATTCAAATTCTTTTTTCCTTGCTTAACTTGGGATTTGAGACGTGATGAAGCATTCATCCTCCAATGGTTTATCACACTTTCAACCTATTTTGAAGACAATGATGGTGTCAAAGACCTATAGTGGAATGGACTCTTTACAAGGCCACTCATTTGTCTACAAAATCATCCTTCTCGGAAATCATACGCAAACAAAGGAATTATTAAGATGTCTTTTCTATGGGTGTAAAAAGTGTAGTCTGCTCACCCAGAACTTGGATCTCTTTGTGGTTTTCAGTGTCCCTTTTAAGACTTAAAAAGCTGCTTTCATCTAGGAAAGCCTCGTCGCAGCCGGAGCCAGGGGACAGGATCTGGAGCCCTCATTGAAGTGACAGCCATGCTCACGCAGAATTGCGGGGCTTTTGGTCTTCTGCTTTGTGGTCAGGGATAACAGGATCACCCACAGGATCTGTCCACAGGGCAAATCCAGGAAAACTTACTGCAATGTCATGCACTAATAGTTTAACAAAATTCCCCCTGCAGCAACTTGTGACAGGGCATGGGGATTTTCTCCCGTGTCATCACACTTCGGGAGGGCTGATTGTGCCATCCAGGTGCAGGTGCTCTTAGCTGTCCTTTACCTGTTGTCTCCTCATGTCACATACTGCCAGGAAAGCAGATGACAGGCTCATCTCTGTAACACGGGGAATTACCAAGTGGTTGCCTAGCAACTCCCATAGAGCAATCAACATGGTCTCTGTTGTGGAATGTAGAGTGCTTGGCTTTCCTCTCAAGAACATTTGCATATTTCTCTTGGGTCTCTGGGAAAAAAAAAAATAGGTATGTCTCCCCAGCTCTGAAGCTATTCAAATGGTCTTTTGTCTTTCTCTTCCCCGACATTCATTCTACAGTTCATTATCACAATAAATGACAATTATTTACTCGGGTTATTAATACAGCAAATGCTTCAATTCAATTCAGTAAGTGCTATATTCCAGATAGCACTCTGGACACTGTAAGGAATTATAAGGATGAACAAGTGTGGCCCCTGTTCTCAGCCAACTTGAAATTTAATGTAGATTGGTGGGGAGTACAGCTCAGTGGTAGAGCACTTACCAAGCACATACAAAACCCAGGGCGTGGTTCCTAGCCTGGGGAAAAAAAAATAATGAATATAATTGCTTAAGTCTTTGATATGTGTAGAAATTACTTGGTTGCACGTGTGAAACAACTGTGTATATTTGAAATAAAGGTATTTTTATTTAGGATAATTTCTTTGTGTTTGGTCAAAGGATTTTTTTTTTATGTTTATAGATTTCTGCCTTTCTAGCTTACAGATGCAATCAGTTCAGAAAGCTGTAATCAGTTCAAAATCACTTTTAAGACCCAGCTCCTATTGGAATCTAAATAATTAGCAGCTCTTAAAAGACTCTTGTAGGAATGTGTCACTGCTGATGTCTGATAGGATGGTGCAGCCCAGCTCGAGCCTGTACTGCAATCTTTCCGCATAATTGCTGCCTTGGTGTTCTCAGCCTGCACCTCTGTTTTACACATTCCAGTTTAAAGAAGCTTCTTCTTTACCTTTCTTTGTCTGCTTTGGAGAAATGTGACTGCCTCTCTCCAGCTAAGGAAGGTCTTTGATCCTTCCTAACTCAGATTAGCAGAGAAGGATGGAGGACAGGTTGTTATGTCCTCATCGTCCTCATCAACAAGGTGTAAACCATTGACATAAGTGAATCCATGGAGTGGATAGCAGGACCCATGCCCCTTGTCCACTCAGAGGGGTCCAGAAATCTGCCATGAATGAGTTGAGGACCCTAAATGTGTACATTAGTACCACACTCAGAAGACAGTCTGGGCCAAAGAAATTAAAAAAAAAAAAAAAAGTGACCCATATTGTATTCGGGTGCTTTTCTAGAAAATATAATGGTGAGGGTTTGCAAAGCAAGCCTACAGCCTGCCGATGTGAAGATAACTGACCGCTCAGTATCAAAGGAATAAAAAGACCTTGAAATGGGAGAGAGACTGAGGGGTTAAGAGCACTGACTGCTCTTGCAGAGGATATGGATTGACTTCCCAGCACCCACCTCTCTCCCCCTCTCCTCTCTCCCTCCCTCCTTCCCTCCTTCTCTCTCTCTCTCTCTCTCTCTCTCTCTCTCTCTCTCAAAAACAAACAAAGCCAGCGGTAATGGCTCTTGCTGCCTAGATTCTAGACTGACAACCTGAGTGAGCTCCAGCCCCGGAACTGATCCCTGGAACATACATCAGAAAGCAGAAAATCAAATCCCCAAAGTGGTCCTCAGCTCCACACATAGGCTACGGCTTGTTCTTGCCCGTCCCGCCCCAACACAAATACATGAAATTTAAAAAAAAAAAAATTAAGCGGACCTGAAGCAAAGCTTCTGTTGCTCTTTGATGCCGGCAAATCCTTCATTGCTTTAATCTATACCGTGTATCCAGGATTTGACCAGCGTATCTTCTTCAGACTTGAGGTGAAACAGCAAAAACTTTCACCTCAGGAGCCTTTATCCACCTGTATCTGATTCATTTTCCCTAACACAGAGCAAAAACCTATTTTCTCTCCATTGAGAAACCCAATGCTTGCAGTGCTGGAGAGCAAAGCCAGGGCTTTCAGCATGCTACCCGACCATCTACACCCTTGCCCTTTTTGGTTCCAGTGTTAGGGATTGAACCCAGAGCCTTCTTTGCAGCCTTGTGCAAGCTACAAGTCTGTACTTTAACAGCATTTCTCACGGTATCATTGGTAAGGCCAAAATTTTATTGTGAACCACATAGAGAAGAAAAAGGCTTCACCGCCGTGTGGCTACCACACTCTATCCTGGTCTGCATGTCACCAGCCTCTACTGACAGTCTGAAGATGCCCTTTGTCATCTTCCTTAGTTGTTTCCAGAACACCCCCATGGGCTCATGAGTAAACCAACTTTGTTTTTCTATTTTAGTCACTCCACTGACGGCCTGATGTTTACGAGTCCCTTAAGGGGATGCCTCTGTAAGAGTGTCACTCTGCTGGGAACAAATATTCTCTCCCTTCTCTGCTAAGATCACCATAGGCGAGCAAGTTGTCAAAGTGGAAGGCAGTGTGTCCTTCCTTCCTTCCTTCCTTCCTTCCTTCCTTCCTTCCTTTCTTTCTTTCTTTTCTTTTTTTTTTTCTTTCCTTTCCTTCTCTTTTCTTTCTTCCTTTCTTTTTTAATAGTGGCACTTTATTTGTTTGTTTGCATGGAGATAGCAGAGTCTCTCTAAGTAGTCCAAGCTGGCCTGGAACTCACAGAGATTCTGCTGCCTCTGACTCCCGGATGCTGGGATTAAAAGAATGCACCACCGTGCCAAGTGTGTACTTTCCTAACTGGTTGGACTTGGTGACTTGGACATGCCTTTAATCCCAGCTCTCGGAAGACAGACAGGAGGGTCTCTGTGAATTCATGGCCAGGCTACTCTGAGTACTGAGTTCCAGGCCAGTCACAACAACTACAAAAGAAATAAACAAAGAGAAATTGCTTGTGATTTTACTTGCTCCAGATTTTACATGATTACCTCTCTCTCTCCTCCTCCCTCGTTCTCTCTCTCTCTCTCTCTTTCTTTCGTTGCTTTTCCAGAGAACCTGAAGAACTTGAATCAGGTTCCCAGTACCCATATGATGGCTCAAAAATAAAGGTTAAACATCCAGGTCCTCCCCTGTAATCCCAGCACCCAGGGAGGCAGGGGCAGGTGGATATCACTCTGTGAGTTTGAGGCCAGCCTGGTCTACAAAGCAAGTCCAGGACAACCAAGGCCACATAGAGAAACCTTGTCTCAAAACAACAACAACAACAAAAAGGTTAATTTTTTTTTTAACTTAAAGATGATGTTAAGTGTCAGGCATTGAAGTGATATCCCAGAATTCAAGAGGATAAGAAATTCGAGGCCAGCCTTGACTACATGAGGCATCATCTAACTGCAACAACCTACATGAAGTATACCACCCCACTCTTTTTATTTATTTATTTATTTTTGAAACAGAGTTTCTCTGTGTAGCCTTGGCTATTCTAGACTCATTGTAGATCAGGCTGGCTTCAAACTTACAGCGTTCTGCCTGCCTCTGCCTCTGCCTCTGCCTCTGCCTCTGCCTCTGCCTCTGCCTCTGCCTCTGCCTCTGCCTCTGCCTCTGCCTCTGTGCTGGGACCACAGGAGTACACTGCCATGCTTGGCTACTACCTCTCTTTTTAAAGTTTGCTCTCGGAAGCTGGGCTTCATGAAGCTCCGTTGGTAGAGTACTTGCTGGGCATGTCTTAAGCTCTTGGTTGGATCCCCAGCACCAGCTTAACATGGGATGTGATGGCCCCTATAATCCTAACACATGGGAGGGGGAGAGGGGAGGACCAGAAGAGAAAAAGAATCCTCAACTACAAAGTGACTTCAAGGCCAACCTAGAATACAAGAAACCCCGCCTCAAAACAGTATTTTAAAATAGTGATGAAAGTTTAAAGCAAAGATGTTTTTAGTAGACATTAGTGTAGGAAGGTGCCAGTTCATGGGAACCTTGTAAGGTGCTTCCATATGAGAACTAGCAATGGCTGTGCTCCAAGTTTCATGCCCCCTTGTACTTACTATTCTTGTGCTATGAGACTTTTCTCCCTAGAAATAGCCACTCCCACCCCGCAAAAGAAGCCAACACAAAACAAACTATTTTTATCCAGAAAACACAAAAGACAAAGATAGAAATGTGATTGCTCTGAAAATAAATGTCAATGTGTGATGGACCAAGAAACCCAGTGTGGTAGACAGAACTCAGGGTGTGGCATCAAAGATGTCAGGCGCCAGCAGAAGACCAGCCCTGCTGCCTACGAGCCTGGTTCCTTCTGTGACTGTTTTCCATCACTGCAGCAAAAGGCTTGAAACAAAGAGAGGAAAGGTGTGGTGGGACACGACTATAGTTCTTATATAAAACAAAGAAACAAACAAAGCCAGTCGTAATGGCACATGCTTTTAATCCCAGCACCCAGGAGGCAGAGGCAGGTGGATCTCTGTGAGTTAAAGGCCTGTATGGTCCTACATAGAGAGACTCTGTCTCAAATAAATAAATAAATAAATAATAAATTTTAAAAAAATCCAGCCCTCAGCATAAGTTCAGAAGCAAGAGACAAGAGAGGCAAGCTCCCCTTCCTGAAAGTTTTCCTGACTTCCGAATATGTGATGTGACATGTACAGGCATGCGCACACACTATACACACAAAAGTGAGTTCATGAAATAAAACAACAGGGCCTGGAGAGACGGCTCAGCAGTCAGGAGCCTGATGCTCTTGCAAAGGATCCAGTTTTGGTTAACAGCACCCATACCATAGCCAGCACCACACAGCCTCACTCTTCCACACCACTTTTCATTCTTTTCTTGTTCTTCTTGATCTTGACAGGTTTGGCATCCTTCTCCCAGGCTGTGAGCAGAAAGTCTTTGACTTCCTCAGTTTTCCAAGGCATGGCTATCGGCACTGGATGATGGCACCCGCACATCTCCAAGAACCAAAGAGAATGGGAAAAGCCCATGCCACTTTCGATCTTGGAATCATTGCTGTGGGTCCTCTGATATTATCATCCTTCATACCAAGAACTTAGTTGATATAACATTTTTTTTTATGATATAACATTTTTTAGCTAATATTCCACTGACAGTCTTGGGGGTCCTCCCCTCAAGCTGCAGACATTCTTTAAGTTTTGTTCTGGGACCTTCTTGATCCTTCTGGGACCAAAAGGATCTGACATGTTCAGGAAGTGCTAAAGAGCAAAACCACTCAAGCCCATACAGAGAGAGCTTCCCTCTGTGCCCAAAGCCCACTAACTGTTGGCATAAACATTAACTTTAGCAACCAAAGAACTCAGCCTGCATTATTAAATGGTCATGACTCCAGCATTAAAAAATATTTCATTAGAAACTTGGCTGCCAAACCTAGCAGCAAAGGCAGCCCTAGCCTATATCATTCTCTAGACTTGATAAAAAAACCAAGTGCTGTGGTACACGCCTGTAATCCCAGCACTGGGGAGGCAGAGGCAGGCACTCTGTGAGTTTCAGGACAGCCTGGCCTACAAAGTGAGTCCAGGACAGCCAAGGCTACCCAGAAAAATCCTGTCTCAAAAAAACAAAAAAGAAAAAAAGAACTTTTGAGTAGTAGATGGATTGGCACCTTTCTTTCCTCTGAGTACTGGTTTTGAGAAAAAGATTTTGAGGATACAAAATCTCATCCCTGAGGTCTGGAGAGATGGCTCAGAGGTTAAGAGTGCTGCTTGCTCTTCCATAGGTCCTGAGTTCAATTCCCAGCAACCACATGGTGGCTCACAACCATCTATCGTGAGATTGGGTGCTCTATTCTGGCCTGCTGGCATACATCCAGGCAGAAATCTGTATAAATAAATCTTTAAAAAACAAAAGAAAACAACAACAAAACAATATCTGGTCCCATCATCTGCCACTTCCCATTCAGAACTCTCTGTCCCTTTGCTATTGCTTTTTTTTTTTTTTTTAATAGGGTCTTATTTACCACTACAAGGCTGAGGATGGCTCTGAATGCCTCATCCGCTTACTCCTACCTCCCAAGTGCTGGACCACAATAAATAGTTTTTATTTTGTTTTTGCACTATGGACTGAACCCAGGGTCCTACAAGTGTGCTTCCATTGAGCCATATAGCCCCGGTTCCTTTTGCCTTTTTGTGTAGAGCTTGTCCCTGACCACCTGGCAGCCTCTTGCTCACCCATTCACATGTTCTCTGCTGGCTTTGTTTTTGGTTTTCCTGGCTGGGTGGGGAAAACCAGTATGATCTCCCACATGTGCCCAGACTGGCCATGTGGGCTCTCACACTCTCCTGCTGACACCACCCCCCCCACACACACACACTCCAGGTCCCTCTCTCTCATTGTCTTCATCTTGTACTTGACACATGAGGGAGTCTCCACTTGCAAAGCACAGCCTGTCCTCTGGCTCATGCCAGCACGGGAAATGCTCGGGGCATAGCCAATGAAGTGTGTGATTGGGAAGGACTTCCCACAGAATATCTGAAGGACATGGTGGCCCCAGGTGGAGGACATGATTCTGAACGGACTAGAACATGGGGCTCTTTAGCCATGAAAATGGACCAGACTATGACTCAAGAGCCATGTGAACTGTCTGGAAAATAAGGCAAAGACCACTCTACACTAGGGGAAAGAAACTAGAAAGTAGCTTTTACTTCAAACCTGAAGTGCTTTGGTGCCACAGTTACCTGTTTAATGTCCCCCTTTCAGCATTAGCTTTGGACAAAAAGAGTCTCTGCGACTAGAAACACAGAGACCCTCTAGGAAAAGAATGCAAAACACCACTTTCACAGGAAATACAGTTACCAGGATGTAGACAAAGCCTCGGTAACCATCAGATCATGTTACAACACGGTTTCCGAGAAGGCTGAGATGGGACATTGGCATGGTGCTGCTAAAGGAATACCAACACATGCAATGATATTTAGCTAACAAGGGGATGTGTTGCTACTATTTTCGCTGTGGCAGTTATGAGGTGATTAAGAGACACTTTCTGGGTTGAAATAGAAAGAAAGTGCCTGGCCATTCGAAAGATTCTTCTTATGCATTCATTGTATAATAGACAAATAAATATATGTACTGTTCGGTTCTTTTCTACCAAGCATAGATCCTAATGGATAAAGTGCTGCTCCTCACAAGGATCTGTGCATTTTACATGTTAATTTTAAATTCGTTTATTTACACAAAGCAAGAGACTTTTTCACCAAGGGCCTTCCAAAAAGCAAAACAAAACAAAACAAAAAGTCCTGGGACTTGGCACACCGTAAGATTGACCTCTGAGGACCACTGTCTGGCCCACGGTGCTGCAGCTTCAAAGAGAGCAGAGTAAGGAGAAAAGCTGGATTTTCAGAACGGATAAAACACAGTAATTTAGTGGCTTTGAAAAGCCTTTCTCAGCCGAGGAACTCATTCCAAGTTGGCAGAAGTCTCTGTTCCATGTGGTCATTCAGAAAACCAGGTTTTGTTTTGTTTTGTTTTTACATCTTCTTCTAGTATATATTTCACTGGCACACTCAGAGCTGGATCTCAGGCAAATCCTTGTTCTGATTCAAGGAGAAGAAAAGCAGTAGGGATAAGATAAGCCACTGACTTAAGACACAGGCATTGCCGCCTCTTCTTCTCACAGAGAGTAATGAAGTTCCGTGGCCACAGCTCTGGCAAGGAGGCCAGAGATCATGAGCCTGGATCAGGCAACCACTGACCCAATTATTGGTTAAAAGTACTGGCTGCTCTTCCAGAGGACCTGGGTTCAATTCCACAACCCACAACCCACAACCATCTGTACCTGTGGCTCCAGAGGATCTGTTCTTCTTTTGGTCTCTGCAGGTACCAGGTGTGAATGCGGTGCAGACCTCCAAGCAGACAAAACACCCACGTACATTAAAAAAAAAATTTAATTTTTGTTTTTGTTTTTTCAGACAGGGTTTCTCTGTGTAGCCTTGGCTGTACTGGACTCACTTTATAGACTAGACTGATCTCGAACTCACAAAGACCTGCCTGCCTCTGAGTGCTGGGATTACAGCACCAATGGAAAAGGAAACTATCAGACAGAGTCCTCTGTGGGGACACATCTGAATTAAGGTTCTTTGTTGCTGATTTATCACAGAGACACCTAAGAGAGAATTTGTGCAATACGTCATATGTGAAGGTGGCTTTGGTCTGTGCTGGCATAGACCTTACACAGCTATGGAGTGAGGTCTTCATTACAATGTCAGCTCTCACCCTGATCCATTTCAGAGGAAACTGTTTGTTATGAAGACAGTAGTCGCTGCTTCTTATCTTTTGTCATCCTGAATCTTTCACTCGCCTCCTAAAAGCTATACCTGACTTTCCTTTTAGAACCTCCTGGATGCCCTATAGGCAGAGCTAATCCCATTCTCAGGTCCAGAAGAGGCTATGGAACTAGTTAGGCCAATTAGACCATCACTTTCCCTGGCCAGGGTGTTTTGTTTGGGTTAGACTATGGTAAAATTAGCCAAACGTGTGCCAGGAGAACTTCACTGGGCAGCAAGAAGAAGAAAAGGCGTTTCTTCTGTTCTCCTCCTCAAGTTTTTCTTTTGTTTTGTTTTTCAAGACAGGGTTTCAGCTTCTCTGTGTATCCCTGGATCTCCTGGAGAGACCACTTTATCAACCTGTAGACCAGGTTGGACTCAAACTCACAGAGACCCACCTGCCTTTGCCTCCTGAGTGCTGGCATCAAAGGTGTGCATGACCACTGTCTGGTTCAAGTTTCAAATGAGCAGAGTTAGGCCTGGATTGCGTGCAATCATCCATCCATTCTGGGAGACGGATGGAGAAGACTGGTCAACAGATAAACACAAGTTCTGGACATGACATTTGAGTCATTGGATCAATTTCTGCCTCAGCCAGAGCAATGTCCAACCCCCTGTCATCTGACTTCCCACTTTTAAGTCTTTAGAGCTGAACGTTGTTTCTTTCTTTCTTTCTTTCTTTCTTTCTTTCTTTCTTTCTTTCTTTCTTCCTTGTTTGTTTAGGATAGGGCCTTCCATTTTTTAAGCTGGCCTTATACGCTTCATGGCTGAGGCTGGCCTTGAATTCCCAAATGCTGAGGTTGCAGGTTTGCCCCATCATTCCTGGATTAGGGATGAATTTTCTACCATTTGCTACAACTAAACGAGCAGTATGTAGGGGGTTTTAATCCTGCAACATGACTACTTTGGCTGGAATACAGACACTCCCTTAGCACACACCTTTAATCCCTAACAATGAAGTAAAGTTAGTTTGCAAAAGGAAGCACCCATATTTGAAAGTGACATCTAATTGAGAGTCAGACAAAGATCTGAATCAGAGTGATGAATCAGAGAAAGATCTGACAGAATAGGATATGCCCAATTTTTATAAGAGCAGAGAGGAAAGAGAAGGGATATAAGAGAGAACAGGACAGAGGGAAAAGGAGGAGGCAGTTTTACTGGGGCATTTGTACAGAGACAAGTTACAGAGATAAAACAAACTAGATACGGTGAAGACAGAAATGAGAAGGAGCCAGACTAGAACAGATTGCTAGAGTTAGTTTGAGGCAAAGCAGAACAATTCAGTCAAGAAGCCAGTTTGAATCAGTCAGCTCGGAGAGGCGTTTGAGCCAGAAGAGCTGAGTTGAACCAGCCAGCCAGAGTTCAAAAAGAGCTAGAAATGGTGAGCTTATTCAGCAGTAAGTCTCAGAGGCTGAAAACATTCTAGGCTTAGATTAGATTGTACAGAAGTTAGAAGCTTCCAGGACTAGGCCTAGGCTAGCAAGTGATGCCTCAGAGGTGACAATTACATCTGCAGAATAAAAATTACTTTCACAGCAGTAACTGACTCAAGGGCTTTCTAGGCTTAGCCTTTATTTTGCATGAACTTCAACTTCCCTTGGGAATGTGTGGTCCAGCTTTACTCTGGATCTCCTTAGCTATTTGATCACTGAACAGGGACTACTACTTGCCCTGGTACCCAAACAGATTACTGGGCCCTAAGGGGGCATGTGGAAGTGTCTAGAGGTAGTACTGAGTCTGTGGGAAAGAGCTACTACTGAGGATTTATGAACAGAGGCCAGGGATACGAGTAAGCATACAACATACAGCACAGCCCCTTCAACAAAGAATTATATCTAATCCAAAATGTTTAGCACCATGCATCTTGGTCTCTTCAGGCTACCATAGCAAAATACCTTAAACTACATAATTTGTAAACAACAAAAACACCTTTAATCCCAGCACTCGGGAGGCAGAGGCAGGTGGATCCCTAAGTTCAAGGCCAGCCTGGTCTTCAGAGAGACCTGTCTCTCTTATAAAGAAATCACAAACAACAAAAATAATTGCTCACCATTCTGCAGGCTGAGAAGAATCAAGGCACCAGCAAATTTTTGTATGCCACGACCTCATTTCTCGTATCTGATATCTTCTGCAGGTCTTCAAATGCAGATGGGACCAGCATGTTTAAGGGTCTAAATCCCATTCATCGGGTCAGAACCCTGATGCTCTAAGCACTTTTCAAAGGACCTACCTCTTGATACCGTGACGTTGCTGGGTTAGCTTTCCACATCTGACTTTGGGAGAAGCACCAGTTGTCAGACCATATTGCAGATTCCACATAACCTATCCACTCCAGAGATGCTCCTCAGACAAACATGTCCAGGAGACTAAGGCCCCTAGAAAGCCCACCCTGCTATTCTCCTGTGCTTATCAGGCCAAGACAACTGACAGCCACTTGTTCACAATTAAAGAGTTATTACTGAGCTGTTGCCTGGGGCAGGATAGTGACTCTTCTGACTGCCAGGACCCAGGGGAACTAAAACAAAAGGGAGGGAGGTGGTGCTCTGATGGCAAAGATTCCTGAAGCTCTTAGGAGGTTGAAAGGGTGGTAGGAGCCCTCTCCTGCATGCATGGCTTACTGTCCTTGTCCGTATGATTAACTGACACTCTGCTGAAACAAATAGGAGATTCAGAATCCCTGCTCTGCACTGGGAAGCAGGGGTCCCAGAAGCGCCACAAAGGCAGAGCAATCATACACATAAAGTAAAAAAAATATGTATTTTTTTTGCCCAGGTGTGATAGTACATGCCTTTAATCCCAGCACTCTGGAGGCAGAAGCAGGTAGATCACTGTGAGTTTGAGGCCAGCCTGGTCTACAGAGTGAGTTCCAGGACAGCCAGGGCTACACAGAGAAACCCTGTCTCAAAAAACAAACACAAAATATATTTTTAAAATAAAAAATTATATACACACATATATACATGTTTGTTTATCTGTGTGTGTGTGTATGAGTGTGTGTGTGTGTGTGTGTGTGTGTGTGTGTGTGTAGGACAGTCTGTGTGTATGTGTACATTTGTATGCATAGAGGCCAGAGGACAACCTCCATATCACTCCTCAGGGGGCATCTACCTTGTTTTTTGAGACAGAGTCTCCCACTGGGACCTAGAGCTGACTGATTAGCTCAGCTGTCTGGCTATCGGACCCCAGGGAGGCCCTGATCTCTCCTCCTCCATCCCTGAGATTTTAAGCACATACTCAGCTTTGGTTTTTCCCACCCGGTTCTGGGGCTCCAACTCTGGTCCTTCCACTTGGCAAGACAAGACTGAGCTGTCTCCCCAGCCCTGCGTCTCTTTTGTTTGCTGTCTTGCTTGGTCAGTTTGGTTTGTTTTTCAGAAGGAGGCTCGTCTAAGCCAGGCTAGCCTGGAACTGACTGTGTATGTTATTAAAAGAAGTGAGGCTCAGTCAACCGATCTTCTATGCAAGAGGTTTATTAGATGGGTATGGAGGGAAGGGGGGAGCAGAACATGATGGGAGAGAGAGAAAGAAAGGGGAATGGGGAACGAGAGAGAGAAAGAGAGAGAGAGAGAGAGACCATGTGTTGGGGCTCATCCCTTTAAGGGGCAAGGCAGCCGTGCCTTCCAAGTGTGGCCACGTGACCGGCGACACATGATGACGTCATAAGTTGCTGGGTAACCTGGAGCAGGTTGTGTTCCAAAATACTGACAGTGTAGACAAGGATGACCTTTACTGCTTGCTCTTCTTGCTTCCCCCACCGCCTGGGGGTTAGGATTGCCAAGTACTATTACATCCAGTGCATGTGACCGTGGGGATCAAACATGGGATTTTTAGCATACTAGGCAGGCATCCTTTAAGGACCGGAGTCAGTCCCCAGCTTGGTGCAAGGACAGTGAGAGGGGAGGACTAGGGGCCAGCCAATTGCTCTTCAATAGCTAGACTTTTAAAGGACTCCTCAGTCACAGCTCTATTACCCTGGAGACATTTTCATTAGAAGAACTGTCCCCACGGTCCCTCCTGCCTTCCCTCCCCCATCTAGTTGACTTGCTCAAAGCTTTCCAGAAAAAAAAAAAAAAAGCTTTTGTTCCCAGGCAGAGGAGCTGTTTGTCCTCAAGCCAGGGCCCAGCCTCTCCCACTCCGGGGGTGAAGTCAGGCCAAGGCTGGGTGAAGAGTTCGCAGGGTGTGGGCGTTCTGCTCTGGAACAAGGAGTCCTCTTGTTGCTGTTGCTTTTTGTGTCTTTTCCAGACAGATAGGAAGTTTAAAAAAAAAATAGTAAACATTCTTCAGTTCTAGACAAGGGCTGAGAAAGGATCAGGAACCTCACTTGGAGGAGCTGCCTTTAGGGACAACCGGGAGGAAATGTGAGACTCAGGTTCATTTTGACAACGCCTGAGGCTCCGTGAAAAGAGCCCCACCCCTACCCCCAAGGCCTGAGACGTGACCCAATGCAACCCCATTGTTTCAGCTCTCCCAGTCCATGTGACCGGCAGGGGAAGGGCTTAGAGCACCTTAGGTATGCTCCTTTCAGGTCAAAAAATCCACTGCCCCTCAGGGAGTTAAAGCATTCAGTCAAAGACAGAACGCTAGGCTTTCATCTTCCTCCAGAGAGGAACCTTCTTCTGCCCCTGTTGAGGTAGAGAGTTTGGGACCCTGGTCTTTAGGGATGCGGGCGTGAAAAGCTTTGTCAGTCTCTCATCTGAATTTGCTAGTGGCTTTCAGGGTATAAGTGATGGAGGAGGAGGAAAAGCAGCTAGGGGAATGGAGGAAACTGGGCTGCCCTCCCTGGCTGTGGCAGATAATGAAATGTCTTTTTTAGGAGACCCCTGGCCTCTGCAGAGGGCCTTCTCTGTGCTTCTCCCCTGAGCATCCTTTATTTACACCTCCATACATGTCAATACTCTGGAACTGCTTCTTAGGCCCATGTAAACCTAGCATCCCTTCCTACCTCTTCCTACTGAGACCCCCTGGCTCCTCCAGGATGCCATCGGAAGAGCCTGAAAAGATACCACAGTAGCTGGCTCATCTGTGCTCTGCAGGAAGTCTGTGGGAAGCACTCACAGGGCCAGTCCCAATGAGGCCCTTCTCCAGGAAGAGGCCATGGAACTCTCAGCTCTGAATGGCTCTGTGGATGAGGGTCCACAAAGTCCTTGGGAGTAGAGCTTTCAGAAAAGTCTTCACCTTTCCTTTCTTGCTTTTCTTTCTCTCTTTCTTTCTTGTTCGTTTATTTTGTTCTGTTGGTTTTTTTTGAGACAGAGTTTCTCTGTGTAACCCTGGCTGTCCTGGAACTCACTCTGTACACCAGGCTGGCATTGAACTCGGAGAGATTGTTATGCCCAGATCTTAAGGTCCCCAAAGACCACCAGGAACATGTATGAAAGAGCAAAGAGCTTTATTTGGGCTTAAGTTCAGTCTCTCCACTGTCACCAACGCAGTGGATCAGAGAGGAGAGACTCGAGCAGCTACATGGCAGGTTTTTTTATTTGGGGTTTGAGCAAGAACCTGGAACTCCCAGCTTAGCAGTTACAGGATTGGGTGACATTCAGCAAGGGCAACTTGGTACAGAGTGATTGGCTAACCAACATAACTAACACTGAGTGAGCCATCTACAGACCTCAGGAATGGTAGGAATGTTGCGTGCCATGAATGTTCAGTACTACAAGGTTGGTGTGCTGCTCAGCACAGATGCCCCACCCTGAGATAAGATCCTGTTCTTGTGGTTACCTCCAGGCTATACCTTGGGTAGGGAGTTTAATGGTTCTCTTATTCCTGAAATTGGTGACCTATGGCCTAGTTCCTGGGACTGATGATTTTTTGGGGGGTGAGGGGGTCAGGCCTGGTCCATTCAAGATCCTCCTGCTTCTGCCTCCCAAGCCCTGGGATTAGAAAGTGTGTGTCCCAACTGCTCAGCCCTTTCTTGCTTTTCTACTGCTGTGGTAAAACATCATGACCGAGGCTACTTGAAGGGGAAGTTTCTGGTTTCTTTGAAGACTCAGTTTTATCATGTGATGTTTTGCCAGCGGCTAGCTTGTGAGAGGGCAGGTGATGTTTTGCTGTGAGTTCGAGGGGTGTGACTTTGGCCAGCTAAGAACATCTTCCGTGGGTGGACTCTGAGAAGAGATATAGAAGCCCCCTACACAGTGACACAGTCATTTTTGGGCTAGACATTGTTACGCTGATCTTCATGTTTTGACACTTGAACTTCAAAGAGAGAGACTTTACAGAGAACTTCTCAGAGCAATCCAAGTTAGGGGCTTTTGCTAACTTGTCCTGCTGATTCTTGTTACTGCTTGGTGTTGGCTTTTGGACTGGACTGCTGGTATCCTGACAACTGAGTTTGGTAATCCCCTAAAGACCCATTAACCCTAACCAGCAGGAAGTAGATAAAACAGATCTGCAGCCCCTTTCCCTACTAATCTCCTATCTAAGATAGGGGTGGGGGTGGAAGGAGGTAATGATGTTAAGAACCCCAAATAAAGTAGATTTGGTGAAAAATCTAAGGCGCCAGCAACTTATAAATGAAAGTGTTAATCTGGGTTCTGTAGAGTTAGAGTCCCTGGCCACCATGATAAGGAGCGCGGCCTCAGGCTGACAGGCATAGTGCAGGAGCAATAGCTAAAAGCTCACATCTTAAAACACAACCAACCATGGGGCAGAGAAAGAGGGAGCTACCTGGGAATGGCACCAGATTTACAAAACCTTAAGGCCTCCCTCCCACCAGCACCCCTTCTCCAACAAGGCCACTCCTCCTAGTCTATCTCAAACAGGCCTACTACCTGGAGACCAAGTATTCAAATATATGAACCTGTGGGGGCCATTCTCATCCGAACAATCACAGCTCCCATTCTCCACACTCCAGTATTTGATGTTTCATGTTCCTAGTGTTTCTGTTCTGTTTTGTTTTGAGACAGGGTCTCCCCATCCAGCCCTCGACAGCCTGAAACTATATAGTCCAGGCTGACCTTAAACTCACTCCCAGAGATCTGCGTGCCTCTGCCTCTCAAGAACCAGGATTAAAGATGCTCACCACCATGCTGCTTCTTCCTTCCTTCCTTCCTTCCTTCCTTCCTTTCTTTTGTCTTTTAATTACATTTGTGTGCGTGTGTGCGTGTGTGTGTGTGTGTGTATGTGTTGGGGGAAAAGGTGTGCGCTGTGATGAACAAGCATGTGGTGCTCCTAGGACTACATGGAGGAGGAGTCAGTTCTCTCCTAGGTTGCAGGTCCTGAGGAACAAACTCAGGTCATCAGGCTTGGAAGCAGGAATCTTTACCTGTTGAGCCATCTCACTGCACACCTACCTTTTATGTGTGCATGTGTACATATGAGCCTGTGTGTGTCTGTGTTCGTGTGCACAAGGGTGGATGCTGGAGGTCAACCTTGGGTTTCATCTGCAAAAAGAGTTTCTACCTTGTTTGTAGAGACAGAGTCTTCCAATGGGGCTGGGGCTCACCAGTTAGGTCAAGCTGCTTGTTGGGCAAGCTCTAGATGCCTCCACAGCCCCAGTACTGGGATAACAAAGCATGCCGTCCTTGCTTTTTGTTTGTTTGTCTTTGTTTTGTTTTCTTCTGGAAATCAAATTCAGATCCTCCTGCTTGCTGACTGAGCTATCTCCCCAGCTTCTCACTTTATGCTTTTGAGACAGGGTCAGTCTTTTGCTGGACAGTGAGCCCCAGTGATCCATCCACTCAGAACTGTCCCACACCTAGCTTTTTCACATGGGCTCATGGGGACTGAGCTTGGTCCTCGTATTTGTATGGGAAGTACTTTATAAACTAAGCTATCTCTCCAGCTCTCCTCTTCATATTCTTGATAGTTTAAAGTCCCCATGCACTGTGTGCTGGCCAATGACTGGAGTCCTTATTAGGAGAGAGACACACAAAAGAAAAGAAAAAGAAAGGAAAGGAAAGGAAAGGAAAGGAAAGGAAAGGAAAGGAAAGGAAAGGAAAGGAAAGGAAAGAAAAGAAAAGAAAAGAATAGAAAAAAGAAAAGAAAAGGAGAAGTCCATGTACAAGTTGGGGCAGAGACAGGAGTCACACAGCCACAAAGGGACATCTGGGCTACCAGAAACTTAAGGAAGCAAGGAAGCTTCCCTCCTTCATTCTGGCCATACTGAGGGCTTAACTTTCAAACTCGGACTTCCAGAAGAGTGAGATGGCATATTTCTGTTCGTTTACCTCTTGCTCATGGTACTTTGATCTGACCACGCTAGGAATGTACAGTCATAGAGACAGTGGTTTCCTCCTCACTTGCTCTTCAGTCGCTCCTTCTGGGGGAGCAAGCTTCCATGTCATGAGCCACTTGAGCAGCCCTGGGGCTCTGGACTCCTGCCTTGGCCAGCACCAGCATGTCACTGTGAGTAGCCTACTCAGAAGAAGGTCTTCCAAACCTAGACAAGCGTTCCGCTGACTGAAACCCAAGCTGACATTTTCACTGCAGCCTCAGCGAGTACCCTGAGCTAAAACATCCAGGAAGCCGTTCCCTGGGTCCTGACTGACAGAAACTGTGAGATAATAAACAATTATTACTGCATTTAAATCTTGTGCTGTTCTTTGTTGTATTTTAGACAGGGTCTCACCGTAGCTCTGGCTGGCCTAGAATTCCCTGTGTAGACCAGGCTGGCCTTGAACTCACAGAGGTCTGCCTGCCTTTGCTTTCCAAGTGCATGCCTGGCTTTAACTGCAATTAAATCTTAAGGTGACCTGTTAATATGTAAGCAATCTGTGACACAGATATAGAATACTAAAGCTTGTGACACTGGGGCCTCAGTCCAACCTTTATCATCTTTTTTTGTTTTTGTTTTTTGTTTTCTGACATACGGTTTCTCTGTGTAGCCCTGGCTGTCCTGGACTCACTTTATAGACTAGGCTGGCCTCAGAACTCAGAGATCCACCTGCCTCTGCCTCCCTGAGTGCTGGGATTAAAGGTGTGCACCACCATGCTTTGCTGAGTTGTTTCTTCTTAAAATGTGTGTGTGTGTAAGAGAGAGAAACAGAGAGAGAGAACAGCATTTTGCCTGCATGTACCTCTATGCCACCTGTGTGCAGTGCTCCCAGAGGCCAGAAGAGGGCAGAAGATCCCCTGGGATTGGAGTTACAGAGGGTTTGTAGTCAACATGTCGGTGCTGGGAATTGATCCCAGGTCCTCGGGAAGAGTAGCCAGTGCTTTTAAAAGTTGAGCCTTGTCTCCAGCCCCCACTCTCCTACATTGTTTCTTATTTGGTATTTGGTCAGAACAACTAGAAAAGTAACTAAGAGTATAGATTCCATAGATCACATGCTATCTTAGAGACTAGGCAACGTACTCTCGACCCGTGGCCATCATGGCTCGCAGATAGAGATGGGTAAGAAAACTGCATTGGCCTTTGTGGAGACAGGAAGAAAATACTAGGGCACCAGAAGAAGATGCTTATTATCACATGACCTCAAAGAGGCAGGAAGAAAACCAAGCTGCAACTTGGATCCAGAAACCACGCTTCCAGTCTTAACTTTGTACTTCCTGGAGTCCACAGAGGATGGTTCATAGTACCAGGGTCTCTCCAGACACCTTTAGGCTGCTGGGATACTGCTCTTTGGGTAGTGGTCTCTTTATGGAAATACAAGACTCAAAATACATAAATCTTGCTTCTGCTTTGCCGACTGGGCTAAACGACACCTTTGGAGATTTCCGGAACTAGGAACTCAGCAACTCCTGAAGCTCACAAGCCTCATCTCCAGCAGGCTGGCACTCGTTGCTCTCCAAGCCCTAACCTCCTTCCTGTCGAAGCAGCGCTTTTCAAGGAGCTTGGATGAGAGTTTGTGGCCTTTTGAAATCTATCAGGTGGCTCCTCCCCGGGTGGAATTGTGCAAGTTGCAGATAAACAATGCCAGCACTTGATGAATGCCACTCAGCAGCATGAGCCTTCTTTAGCCTTCTCAGCACCCTCAAAAGCTCAGGGCGTCTGGTGGACAAGAAATCGAGGCTCAGGAATAAGCCCCAGGTCACATGGCTAATAATAGTGAGTTAAGGAGCTGGGACCCCAAGCCTGGCCTATCTTTCATGTACCTACCTTCATGGCCAAAGAGACCACTGGGGAATTCAAACCAGTGTACCAGGAAGCGGGACTAGCATGGACATGGGATGCAGGGGTTGAGAGCGAAGACAGAAATAAAGCATCAAATGGTATTTTTAAAAATAAAAAAAAAAAACCAGGTGTGGTGGTACATGTCCTTAATCCCAGCACACAGTTGGCAGAGGCAGGCAGATCTCTGTGAGTTTGAGGCCAGCCTGGTCTACAAAGCGAGTCCAGGACAGCCAGGGCTACACGGAAAAACCCTGTCTCAGAAAAACAACACACACACACACACACACACTCATAGGTGGCAGTGCAAATCTGTAACCCCAGATGGACTGGGAAGATGGAGGCAGGAGACTCGGAATTCAAGGTTACCCTTTTTGGCTATTTAGTGAGTTCCAGGCCAACCCAGGCTACCTGAAACCTAGTCTCAAGGGAAAAATAAATAAATTAATTAATTAATAATAAATAAATAAATAACAAAAGAAAAGGAAGAATAAAATGGGTCAGTGGTTAAGGGCACTGGCTGCTCTTCCTGAGGACCCAGGTTCAATTCTCAAGGCCCACATGGTAGCTCACAACCATCTCTAACTCCAATCCCAAAAGATCCAACTCCTTCTGGCCTCTGTCAGTAAGCAGGTACGGGGTGTGCAGACACACACAGACAAAGCACCTGTACACATTAAGGAAGTCCTATTTTTAAGGAAAAAAAAAAAAAGAGGGATGGAGAGACGGGAAGGAAGGAGAAAAAAGAGAGGGAAGAAGGGAGGGATGGAGGGAGGAAAAGAGGGAGGAAAGGAGAAAGGGATGAAAAAGAAAAGGAAAGGAAGGAAGTCGGGCCATCTGGGTAGGTGTGGTGGCCAGCGCCTGTCACTCCAGCCCACAGGAGGCTGAGGCATGAAGGCCAGCCTGAGTTGCCCGGTAAGACTGTCTGACTCCGAATAAAACAAAGAAGAAAATGGAGTCTGATGCCAGGCTGCTCAGGTTTGAAAGCCGGTTTCCCCTCCCAGACTCTGCTCACATTCTGCATCTGAAGATTGAGGACATGAATAGATACCTCCCTGGGCTATTAGGAACATGAAATGAGGTGATGCCTGCGAGATTCGTGGCAAGAGTAAACAGTCTGCTGAATTTTTATTAACGCTGTGGTTACCGTTACCGCCCCTTTGCTGAACCGACCCTTCTATCAGGCTGGTATTTGAGAATTTAAATAGAACAGGTGTCTAGCTGAAGGCTGGCGGCAGGGAGAGCTGGCTGGGAGATTGTCTTCTGATTTGGGATTTTATTTGCCATCTCCAAGACAGCTCCCCACCTAAGATGATGAGTGTGATTAATTTCAATCAGCTCCTGTCCCCTTAATGAAGGAAGCTGGCTGTCACCCTGAGGCTTCTGCGCAAGCTGATGCAGTTCCTCGCTGTGTCCACGTGATGTCGCTATCGATCACGCTTTGATTCCGCCAGCCACACCAGGTTACACTGGGTCATGGGACTCTACCACCAGACTCCCAGCAGAGCAGAAAGGCAGCTGGGCATTCTTCAGCCACGCCCTTTCAAGCTTGTCTTTATACTACACCGGGTGGGCGGAAGGGCTGGGCCTGGGGAGGAGTGGCGGGGAGGATCTGCTGCTCCTTTTCTCGACTCCTAGCTTTTCGGGAAAATGTAGGTCTGCTACCTCCTAGCTGCCTCTGTAAACCAGCTCTGCATTGATGGTGGGGAATGACGGCCTCCCTTTCTCTGCCAGAGTTGCTCCTTAATGCCTTGGGAAGGTGTACTGAGACAAAAAAGCAGACCAAGACAGGCCCCGGACGCATGCCCAGTAGATACTCAGGAATCGAGGTGCTCAGGAGAACAGGTTCCCGTGTTTTCCCTCCCTTCCTTGAAGCCTTCCAGAAGGGACCAAGCAGGGCTGTGTCCTCCGGCATTGCTTTTCCTCCCACAGCGGAGAATTGCGATTGCAATCCTGCCACTCTTCATTTTGCCAAAACGGGACCAATTTCCACGTCAGCCGTGGAGAAGGGGTCCCACACTGTGCCATGCGCCCCTGGGCCCCAGGTTGGCACCAGCAAAGAACCATAGAGTGGGTCCCGGGCTCCTTGTCCTCTGAAGCCAGCATCACCCACGGAAACAAACAATAAGGTAGAAAGCCCATCTAGGTCAGCAAGGCTTGACAGAGGGAGGAAGGGAGGGAAGTGGGAAGGGAGGAGGCCACAGTCTTTTCTCCATCCACTACTCAGCAAGGGGGCTTCTGGGAGTAGCAGGGCCCCTCCCCTCAACCCAGTTGTCAAAGTGACAGAGGGAGAAGTGGGGAACATTCAGGAGTGCTGTAATGATTGACATATATATGCATATTTTTTTTTTGAGAGCGGTTGGGTTGGGGATGAGCACAGGAGAAAGTACAATGAGTCTGGAGTCGATTTATTTTTATTGCTCTTCAAAATCATGCAAATAATTGATATTCATTGAAAAAAAAAACAGGAAACACAGATAAGCCAAGAGAAAACAATGAAAATCATCTGTTAACACCTTGGCAGATACCCATTCTCACAGATAATCTTTTTCTTTCATTAATAAAATATCTTACTGTTATACTGCCTTATAACCTTGTTTATGTGTGTGTGTGTGTGTGTGTGTGTGTGTGTGTACAGGATGAGGCCAGAGGTCAACTTCAGATATCCTGAGAAACGCCATCCATCCATCTTGTTTTGTTTGTTTGTTTGAGACAGGGTTTCTCTGTGTAGCCCCGGCTGTCCTGGACTTGCTTTGTAGACCAGGCTGGCCTCGAACTCACAGAGATCTGCCTGCCTCTGTTTCCTGGCCCACACTGATTACTTTGAGGCAAGGTTCCTCTCTGGGACCTGGAGCTCACCAGCTACCCGAGGACGGCCAGCCAGCAAGCACCAGAGATGCGCCTCCCTCCAGGCCTTTCGCTGCGGAGCTGGGGATGGCAGATGCAGGTGCTCACGTCTGCATCCCAAGCACTTTACCACTAGAGCCATCTGACCAGGCAGCCCCTGACCTGCTGTATTTTTTTTTTTTTAACATGTGAGTGTTTTCCTGCACATGTATACATAGGCCTGGTGTCCACAGAAGCCACAAGGACTGGAATGACAGGTGACTGTGAGCCTCCATGTAGGTGCTGGGAACCAAACCCAGGTCCTCCTCAAGAGCAGCAAGTGCTCCTAACCACCGAGCCATCTCTTTATCCTTAACCCTGTTTTGTTTGTCTGTTGTTTGTTTGGCTTGTTTGTTTGTTTTAAGGAAGTATCGGCTATTTTTAATTATTTATTTATTGTATACAGGGTTCTACATGCATGCCTCCACACCAGAAGGGGGCACCAGATCTCACTATAGATGGTTGGGATCCACCATGTCGGTGCTGGGAACTGAACCTAGGACCTCTGGAAGAGCAGCCAGTGCTCTTAACCTCTGAGCCATCTTTCCAGCCCCAGCTATTATTTTTATTGTTACTTATTCCTTTTTTAAACTTGCTTTATTTTTGATGGAATAAGATATAAAACATCTTTTGAGGACAACAGATAAAAATGCTTGACATGGCACTCTTGTCTGATAGTTAATCATTCACACCATGAGCCAGACATGGTGGCTTATGTTTGTAGTTCCAGCTACCAGGAAAAAGGGTTGTTTGAATCAGGGAGACCAGGTCAAGACATAAATGTTCCCTGCTTGTTGTTGTGTGTTTTGTTTTTGGTTTTGAGACAGGGTCTTAATGGTGGCTGGGGAGATGGCTCAACCATTAGGAAAATGTGCTGCTCTTCCGGAGGACTCCGGAAGGGTGTCCTCTGTTGAGACCCTGTGTCTCTGTGTAGCAGGCTGGCCTTGAACTCAGAGATCCAGCTGCTTCTGTAATGCCAAGATTACAGGTGTATCCTGCTTGCTGTGCTGGTTTTGCTCTGCCGAGGATTGAACCCAGAGCTTTCATGCATGCTAGGCAAGAACCCTACAGATCAGCTACGTTTCTGTCGATGAAAGGCCTTGTCATAATGAAAACAGTAATTCACCCCACGGTTCTCTGCTCAGCAGTGGAGTTTTCCCGAGCTCCTGTATGGAGGCTTGGGAGAGACTGTGGGAACCCAAATTTACAACTCCCTTCATCCACTGGACTCTTGTACCAAGTACAGACCTGACTGGCGTGTGTGTGTGTGTGTGTGTGTGTGTGTGTGTGTGTAAGGCTAATGCAGGCTTACCTGGAAATTCTACTGGCTGGTCACGGGAGAGAAACGGCTCCACCCAGTGATGAGCTCCGGGATCAGACAGCATGCTGGTTTTGTCACCTACCAGCTGGGACAACTGAACAAATGACCCAGCCTCATATTATATGTGTAAAGCTAATGAGACCTACTAATCATGCTGGCGTCTGTGTAAAGATCCGGTGAGGGAACCTACAGAGGATGGAGCATGTGGCTGCCGGCTGCCTTTGCGCTCATAGTGGCGATGGCTCCCCGTTAGCCCTGCTGCTGGGTTCAGGCCATGGCCACGGCTCTGCCACTCCCCACCACATCCCTCTCTTCTCATTTCCGGCTTTCATCCTTTCTCTTCCCTCTCCACTCCCCTCTTCCTTCTCCCCTGCTGGGCCATTATGGAGCTAGGGAGAAGCAGATTGCCCCAAACCACACAGAAAGCAGGGAGCCCCTCTACAGTATAGCCTATCATGCCTCAGAAGGAAAAACAAAAAACCGGCTGCCCCTGGCCCAGAGAAGCAGGCTCTGCCCAAGGGTTCCTGTGTCCTGACACTGAGCAGGCCAGATAAGCACCTGATTGTTCAGGAATGTCAGGGAAGGCAGGGGGCGGGGTGTGTATGTGTGTGTGTATCAGTCCTGGGTTTGTCTAGGGGAGGAAACTAGGAAAAGCCATTGGTCTGGGACTAGGGGAAGAGTGTTTGCTAACCTCTGGTTACAAAGACAGCCAGGACCCGGGAACCAGGCCTTACCCTAGCAGCCGGGGCCTGCTCAAGAGAAGAGGTGCTCCTCCAAGGTCAGATGGGCTACACTTCTGGGGGGGTGGGCTGGAGGTGGTGAGCAAGGGTGAGGTGTAGCTGCCTGTATTCTTTTTAACGTCTCCAGAAAGATCAGCACGGGGCTCCCATTACCAGCCATCTTGAGCTCAGGATGCGATTTTTTTTTCTCTCTCTTCTCATACAATTTAATCTACTCCCTGGATGGCCTCCAGCATGTGAGCCACTGACTCTCAGCGGTCTTTACAATCGATTTCCTGGAAACAGCTGCCCGGCCAGCAGTCACGAGGGAGATGAGTGTTAGTGGGACTCGTGTGGCTGAGGCTGAGCGTGCAGGGCAGCCCTAAGCCACCTTCCCATATCATGGCAGTGTCCGCCCGGAGGGGTGCGCACGCATCTTCTGCCCATCAGCTTCACCCAAGCAAACAGCGATCAGAAAACTATTCACCTACGTGCAGAGGGGCCTGGGCAGTGAGCTCCCTGGGGGGTTGTCTGTGTGCTCACCATGGAAGACACCTCCACTGTCCGTCAGGCAGGGTTCCTGCATTCTGAGAGTGGTGGGTGATGGCCCCTGGAATTGGGCAGACGTGCCATTTACTACAAAAGCTGGCTCCCACTCCCGGAGCGAGAGCAGAGGAGGAGGGGAAGCTACTGAACCAGCTGTCAGTGCGATACCCACGCAAGGACTATTATGCAGAAAGCTAAAAAAAAAAAAAAAAAAAGCAAGGATGCTTTCCCCCAAGAGGAAGTCCAGCTTGGACTGTTCCAGACAAACCACTGCAGAGCTGTATGGTCAGCCATTTGTGCAACATCACGGAGGAACAAAGATCTTGACCTCACACATATGTGTACCTATGTATGTTACATATGTAAACCCCTGGGAAGTCTGGTGTGATACAAACACACTGTTTACACAGGTTACAGCTGGGGAAAGTGATGACACTGGTCAGAAACAGGACTGAAAGGAACTGCATTGCTCTTTCTCACCATTCGTTTGCTTGTTCATTTTGAAACAGATCTCACTCTGTATGTGGCCCTGGCCGGCTTCCAACTCATGGTGATTCCCCCTGCCTCGGATTCCTGGGTACTGGGATTACAGGTTTGAGGCACTAGCTCACTTTTTTTTCCTCTCCACGTTTATGTTCCAAAAAACAAAGAGCCAACAAAGCTGGAGCGCCACGCCTCCTGTTTGTTCTCTGATTGCTTCCCCGGGCCTGTGCTTCTCGGAAGACAGCTGTCTCCCAGGTCCACGGGTTTCCACTAAGCAAGGAGAAACCATGGGCGAGATGGCTGGATGTCACCTGAACTGATACCAAAAGGCCCCTGCCACACCCCCATGGTACCCCAGAGCCATCCTGGACTTCTGCTCCAGGTCCAGTAGTGCCTGTGTAGAGGCAGCCAACAGAGAAGGGGAGCTCCTCACTGGGGGTCCACAGAAGGCACTGGAGAGAGAGAGAGAGAGAGAGCCCAACAAGGCAGGGCTATATTGATGTCAAACCCAGCTTCTTTTTCTGGTCCCCACTCCCACTGATCCCCAGAAGGGTGGGAAAGGGTAAGAATAGCGTTCTTCCTGCCTCCATGTCGGTTGCTGGCTCATTGCCAGGCCTAAGCTAGAGCCAGCACTCAGGCCTCTGGCTGGTACCAAGTCTGCCTCTAATGGGGTCAGGCCACAACAGTCCCCAACACTAGGCCAAGACCCTTAAACTATTTATCTTGCCTGGCACAGCATTCCTTAGCTTGCCCTGCCACGCTGGGCACAGGGGCTATTGCCCACCAGGGTTCTCTGTTCTACGAGAGAAGTCCCTCTGTCCTGGAGTCCTGTGTGGCTGCCAGGGCTAAGATGGCCCAATTCTAATTTCCTCCTTCCTTGTCCTAGAAAGGAAGAGGGACAGGTCATGGGCCTATTTTGTGCCAAGAGTCCATTTAGGTTCTGGTCACACTCTCATTCACAACTGCTGCCCATGTCACCCTATACACGAGGTCACAAATAGGGATGGGGTAAGAGGGCCAGATAGCCAACAAATATACCAGTCTGTACTCAGACCCCCAGAGGAACACATGTCACCATACCCGGTGACAGTCTCCTTGCTGGCAAGCTTCGGGAAAGCCTGTGGTAGAGGGATTGTGCCAGGCAGGGCAAGGAAAGGCCAGGGAACAAGCTGGCCTCCAGGATTTCCTGAGGGAGTTTGTCACCCTAGCTGCCTTCAGGCTCCTCCTGCCCTTTGTCATCAATGTTTCTCAACTAGTGCTGGCCCGCAGGCTGTGGCCCTCCCCTTGGATTCATTACTCTCATTTCTGGGATCACCCTCCCCAGCCAGATGACAAGACCCCTTCAGACCACGGAAGCCCCATGGTAGCAATCTGCAAAGTCTCATGGTTAGTGCAGCTTGAGCCCTGTCTCTGCCACCCCTGGCCAAGTGGCCTTGAACACCTCTCTGAGTATCTGTGTCAGGTTCCCTGCCACTTCCATAATCAGAGACTCTCCTTGACCGTTGTCAGCATGCTGGGTGTGTCTGCTGCTGTTGCCTTTTCCTCCATTCTTTGAGAAGAATGGATTATTCTGTAGGCACACAGCTAGGAGGAGATCAGAGTGGACTAGATAGGAGGATAGCTCTTCTCAGAGCTGGGTGAGAGAAGACCAAATTCATATAACAGTGGGGATGATGGCGGATAGGGGGAGTAATGGGGCCAAGTCTTGTCTTCCTTGATTTAATTAGCTATCTTTTAAAAAGTTATTTATTGATGTATATGAGCACCCTATTTGCATGTATGCCTGCATGACAGATGAGAGCATCAGACAGAAGAGGGTATCAGATCCCACTAGAGATGGTTGTGAGCCACCATGTGGTTGCTAGGAATTGAACTCAGGACCTCTGGAGGAGCAGCCAGGGCTCATAACCACTGAGCCACATCTCTCTACCCCTCCAGGTCGTTTCAAATGCTCCATTTTCTCTTCTTCACTTATCTCCAGCATCTATATCCTACGGTGTCCATTGTCCCATTTTCTATCAGGTCCAGGGCTGTCAGCTCTGTCCTACAGAAAGTCCAGGACAGAGCAGGGGCAGCTGGGGCAGAGAGAGAAAGGATGCCTGAGAAGCAGGAGGGTCAGAAGTTAGAGGTCAGAGGACTATCTCGGTTCCAGGTCATCTACGAGGCTAGTCAGTGATATGCTAGACCTTGTCTTTAAAATAATAATAATAACAATAATGAAAATGAAGGCACTCAGAATCCTCATTCTTGGCCCTCCAAACACTTCTCTGGAACACCTGTACCTGTCTCATCTCCATGTCTTAATGTGCTGCCAGCCAAGATGATCAATTCACACGATCGACAGAATGACCTGAAGGAGGAGGGGGGACATGTGAAAACAGTTGCTCTGAGAGCACACACAAAGGGGCCTCACACAATGTCTAGCCATAGTATGTGTCCCATAAATGCTATTAGACTTGGGGCCTTGAGGGCTGTTTAGTTGTCACCAACAATTCTAGGCAGCAGGGGTGACCACACCCAGTCTGAAAGGCTGAGCCTGGAGACAGGGGCCAGCCTCGCTCTTCAAGCTCCTGGCTTCAGCTACTCACAGCAGCACCAATGGCTCTTCTCTGCAGAATGCTGCTGCCTGCCTTCCGCTGGCCTTGGTCTGTTACAAGCACAACCCTTTCAGGAGGCGGGGAGAGGCCACCTCAGAGGTCCCGTGCCCAGCAAGTGATCGCTATCAGAGAGCCAATTGGCTCCTCAGATCCTCTGCAGACTGTAGAGGATGAGGACGAGGTTAGAGCTGTCTTGGGCATCCTTTCTGGGCGCCAGGAAAGAAACGTCCCCAGCAACTGAGAAAACTGTTACATGGGACTGGAGGCCTCTAGGCCTTTGGTAGCCACTCCCTCCCTCTTCCTCACCTCATTCTGAAATTTTAACTAGGTGACCTGCTGGTCCTCCGGGATCCCCTCTGGCCAAGCTCTCTGCTTGAAAGAAGATGATTCAGGGCAGAACTGCCTCCCACACCCACAGGCTAGTCCTTGTCCAGGTCATCTCAGGCCACTCTGTCCTCACATACCTGCAGGCTTGTGGTAAGGCACCCCAGCAGGGACGAGAGAAGCTACAAGGGTCTCTAGAGGGATACCGTCCCTCTGGATGCCTTCTGGCCCTTCCTGTTCCTCTCTCCCCAGGAGAGACCCGGAGTGGTGCTGGAGTCAATCAGGCCAAAGCAGGAGGCCTTTGTGCAAGCCTGCGGTTTTCAGTAGGTCTGGGATGGCGCCGCCTGAGAGTTTGCATTTCTTCTTTGATACAGGGTCTCATGTAGCCCAGGCTGGCCTGAGACCCTAGTTTCTCCTGCCTCCACCTCCTGAATATTGTGGTAACAAGAATCTGATGCCATACCACATACAAATTCGTGAAAATGTGAAATTGGTCTCGACCTCCCCTGAGGTATATGGTCTGTCTCATGTCTCCCCAGTCCCTAGTTCTGTGCCTGGTACACAGTTGGTATGCAACAAATAGTTGCCGTATGAACGAATGAATGACTGAATGAATGACTTTGACAAGAACTGTCCTCAGGAGATGGGCTCAAGGAGAGCAATGGAGGCCACGGAAGCAATGGTTCCACCTCCTTGGGTTAATACTAGGTGTTTGGCCTTGGGTTGGTTCCTTAACCTCTCTCTGTGTCACCTGCTCACCTGCAAACCAGGAGTCACATCTGTGAATAATCTGTAAGATTACATAAGGCTCAAATGAGCTAATCTGTCTAGACTGCTTATGCTTGTGCCTGTCATACACCCAACACCCTCTAAGGTGATGTCATTGTTATCAAAGTGCCCGACTGTGAGTCCTCTCACACTTTTTTATTCATTTATTTAAATTTGGGTTCCCCCACCCCCCTCAATTTCATCAGTCTTTATCCAGAAACTAGGTTTTTGGAGAATTCTCTCTAGCAGTCTTAAGTAGGACCTGGAAGGGAAGTCTTAACTGGAGAGGGGAGTGGCCCAGAATTTATGCCAGGGGGTGGATGATGGTGGCAAAAGCACTGGGGTGAGGGGCATCCGGGTAAGGCACAAGGTGCCACAACTCCAGCTGTGACACCCTAGAGAGCTGAGCTGATGCTTCAGGCCAGTGCTTGCTGCCCCCAGTCAAGGCTTTCAGAGCTGACTCACCGCCAGGAGGGGAGCTGATTAGCATGCAGGGCAGGTACCATGAGGAAAGCTGTCTCCACGCAACCGGCTTTTGATGCGTTTCTCTGATTAATGTGGCAGAGAGAACATTTCGGCTTTTTTTTTTTTTCCTGAATGGTCGCCACGTGGAGCCGGAGTCATTAGCATTGCGTCTCCCATTGCCGCATGACCCTGCTGACCACCCTAAGTAGATAAAAAAGAATGTGGCTGAGGCAGCCGGGATGCTCAGAAAACCTACTTGGCGGCTTAGCAGCCACGGGAGCCTTTCATGCAAAAGGTTTCCGGGCGGCCCCACCCTTCCATCATCTCCCATTCCCAGAAAGCATCCCTTAAATTTCTGCTTTGGAGTCTGCTGCCTTTTGGGGATGGGGAGGGAGGGATGGAACCGGTCTGGTTCTTGGGGGTGGGGCCCAGGTGGGGCTCCAGAGCGGCATGTGACTGCTGCTGGAGGGAACAATAGGATGGCTTGTCATCTGGAGTGGAAGAGCCCGTTAGGAATCTAGCTGGAAGTGGAGGAGACAGTTAGGAAGCAGTTGCCATAATCCAGGGGCAGAGGCTGTAGCAGTGAGTTATCGCTGCATATTCTGGGATGTAGTTCCTCCCCACCCTGGAGGAGGGTTTGTTTGTACTCTAGAGAGCACAAAGGCTGATGCTGATGAGGGAACCTGAGACAGCCAGGGAGGACTTCGTGGTGATGGTGGGAGGACCTCCTGTTTTGTCCTAGGCTCTGTGGCTCACATCCCCTCACTATTATAGACTATTGTTCAAGGACCCTCCCACAAAGTACTACTGTCCTTCAGGTCTCCATTTCACATTCCAGCTCTACGGGGGCGTGGGGGGGATGAAGGGCAGGACTCGATTGGAGGAACAAGACAGTGGAGCCAGCTTTGGATCTCAGACGGCTCTCTTCAGCACGTGTCCCCACCCCGGTGCATCTGCCAGCTCCCCCAGCCCAGCTCTCAGCATCCTGCCCCGGAGCAGAATCTTCTATCCTGCCCCGGAGCAGAATCTTCTATCCTGCCCTACAGCCTCTCCTCGCCAGGAAAGCTGCTCTCTGAATTCTGCCGGGGCTGGAAAGGGATAAGCAAAAGCGCTAATTGTGGAGCCGGCAGGAGAAGCTGGGAGGCGGCAGCCGAGAGGAAAAAAAAATCATCTTGTGATGCACCAATTACTGATCAGCTGGGACATAATTGTAGGGCTGCCATGCCGGCTGCTGGAGGTACCAGGCCTCCCTCTCGTTAATCAACGGTAATCCAGAATTACGACCTTTAATGATCTGCAAAGGCACTTACGCACACACGCACACATGCTCTCCCATGGACACAAGTAATTGATAATCAACCATGTAATTGGAGGCAATAATTCTGTCCGGGCCAGATGACAGGCTCCACCCTGCCAGCAGAATAGAACCCAAGTCACAGGCGGCGGCCCAAGCCACCGGTGGCAGTTTTTTGGGGGAGGAAGGAAGCCGCTTATCCAGCAGGTTTCCTCCAATCTTCTTGAGGCAATAAAAGTATGGCAATTTTTTTCATCTTCTGTTATTTTTAAAAATTTGCCCGTAACTATGTATAACACATCAAATTGAAAATACCATTGCAAGAGCTTTGCAGTGGTGGCACACGCCTTGGTAATCCCAGCACTCAGAAGGCAGAGGCAGGCGGCTCCCTGAGTTCAAGGCCTTCTACAGCATCTACGGAGTTCCAGGACATCTGGCGTTACACAGAGAAACCCTGTCTCAAAAAAACCAAACAAACAAAGATGCAAGGCTGTGCAACCGTAAAGACAGGAGTTCCACTCCCCAGAACCCACATAAAACCAGACCTGTAGTGTGTGTTTGTAATTCCAGCACTCCTAACAAGAGGAAAACAGAGACTACTGCATTGAAGCTGAAACTAGCCTGGCCATGGATTGCACATGAGTGTGTGTGTGTGTGTGTGTGTGTGTGAGAGAGATACACAAATATAAATAAATAATAAATAAATAAGACGAGTTCTTTAAAACTGCAGCCAGGCATGGTGGCACAGGGTTGTAATTTCACCATTCAGAAGGCAGAAATAGAAGGTTGAATGAAATGGCCCCCAACAGCCTTATGGGGAGTGGCAATGTTAGGAGGTGTGGCTATGTTAGGAGGTGTGGCTTTGCTGAAGTGGGTGTGGCCTTGTAGGAAGAAGTGTGTCACTTGGGGCGGGCTTTGAAGTCTCAGATGCTTAAGTCAGGCCCAGTGTGGCAGTTCCTTCCTTCTGCCTGCCCATCCTTGTGTAGAACTCTCAGCTCCTTCTCCAGCACCATGTCTGCCTGTCTGCCGCCATGCTTCCCACCATGACCATAATGGATTAAACTGCTAAACCTGTAAGACAGCCCCAATTAAACGCATGGTGTCTCTTCACAGCAATAGAAACCCTAAGACAGATCTCAGGATGGAGGTCATCCTCGGATGCATAGGGAGCCCTTGCTCAAAAGAAAGCATTTCCAGGAGTGGTGGTGCATGCCTTCAATCCCAGCACTCGGGAGGCAGAGACAGTCAGCTCTCTGGATCCCTAGATATCTGATCTCAATTGAATCAGGTACATAATGTTTTCCCTGGAGTGTCCCCATCTTATCCCCTCTAGTTTACTCCATTAGCATCTGTAGCCCCCAGTCTGTCCCTATTTTCATGTTGTGCAGCTATTTAAAATGTTCCCCTCTTGGAGGGAGGGGATGCTCACAAAACCTGTAGCAAAGTACAAGAACTCGCAACAAAGTTACACGAATCCTGAGGCCCCTCCCTGAGGCTCCAGTAAACAATTGCTCGGGCAAGAGGACTCTTTGGTGGAGGTGCCTACAAGTTGTACCACAAGCTTCCAGAGACATAGCTCTTTCATGAGTCCTTGCCCAGGCTCCAGTGGGCCTTCCGGTAATACAACTGCCTGAATCATCTTGAAAGTAATCTTAACCCGTTCCCTCAGTTCGCCAAGCTAAACTTGCCTTGAATCATTTCTTTGGTCTGTCTTCAGGGCCACATCTGAAGTAAACAAACATTTGCACGCATCTCCCCAGGGAAAAGCATGCAACACCTTTATTTTGAGAATCTCTTGCTTCGTTTACCTGTAGTTCTGACCTGCGTAGGAATTACCAGGCCTTTGCTAAAATACAACATCTGGGTCAGGAGGTAGAGGTGGAAATCTGCATTCCTCCAGGCATTGCTGGGTGACAGTGACAGAAATGGCGACTGGGGTATGTTGCAGAATATTTGATCACACCATGAGCACAGGGATTGTGTTGTTTACTGGAAAAACCTGTTTCTAGTTGTGGTGTGGCTCAGCCCTAGCACACACCCTTAACCCCAAGAGCATTCTGCTTGAATTAAATAAAATTAACCATAGGTCAAGAGGTGGAACAAGCAACCAGTTGTCAGGGAGTGAACACCACAGAGAGAGGAAGCCAAGAGAACACATAGAGAGATGCACAGGAAGTAGAAAAGAGAGACATTCAGTTTGACGGTTTTTTTATTTTTGTTTTTTGTGTTTTTTTGAGATGTGGGGAAGGAGAATGCCTTTTGGGACGTTGGCTGAGGAGGAAGGTCAGCTGTGTGCGTTCTCTGCCTCTCTGAGCTAGCAGGCTTTCGCCCTAGCATCTGGTTCCCGAGTCTTTATTGGTAAAATCAAATGGTTGAGATTTTGTTTAAAAACAAACAGACATCAGAGGTATCTGGTCCTCCCTACAAAGCCTAAGCATATGTAGACCGCAACATGAGAATGTCCTGTTTATCAGACTCTTGTTCTGGGGAAAGTCTGGGGACAGTGTGGGGACTGGCAGAGACATGGGACAGATAGTCTCTGAGAAGCTGGCAACATGGCTGCTGTTCCCAGAGAAGTCAGGTTGCTGCAGGTTCCTAAGAGCAAGACACACTCAGGGGAACTCAGGAGATGGAAATCCAGAAAGTTGGGAAACAGCAGAGCTTGTCCTCTTGGAGAAAGACCAGGCAGCAGGGAATGGGGCAGGATGGGTCACTGGTCAGGAAGACCAGGGAGGACAAAACCTGGCATGTGCCTGGTGATGGGGGCTTTGAAGGCTTCAGCCAGACGAGGGCTGGGCAGAGGACATTTTTAAAAAAGCTGGCAATGAGGGTGCTAGTTACTCTGTTACATGGCCACAAGCACGTTCTGCTGTTCCAGAAACGCATGCTGTTCTACCTGTCGAGAGGCAAACTCCATTTTCCCAGCTCCCACATCTGGGCTGAACCCCTGGTTTACTTTTGGCTGGTGAATGACACTGGACCAGCCCCAGGGAACCTTCCACAGTCCTTCTGGGAAGCTAGAGTCAGGGAAGAAACGCATCTGGCCTAAGAGGCATGCAGGAAGCCTTGGGGTGTCAGGCCTACAAGAGCACCTTCCCACCTCTTCCTTCCCACTCCAGCCACCCATTTAGACCGTGTGGAGCAGGAGAATCCGGAGCTGAGCCCTGCCCAAGTTCCCCTCACCCACAAAATTATGAGAAACACCAAGTTTCTGTCTTTGGGGTGGGGTGGGGGAGGGTGCTGGCACTTTCATATCAACTTGACATAAGCTAAAGTTATTTGAGAGGAGGGAACCTCAACTAAGCCTCCATAATATCCAGCTGTAAGGCATTTTTTTAAATTAGTGATTGATGGGGAAGGCCCAGCCCATTGTGGGTGGTGCCATCCCTGGGCTGGTGGTCCTGGGTTCCGTAAGAAAGCAAGCTGAGCAAGCCAGGGGAAACAAACTGGTAAACAGCACCTATCATGGCCTCTGCACCAGCTCCTTCCTCCAGGCTCCTGCCCTGTTTGAGTTCTTGTCCTGACTCACCATGAGGCCTAGGGCTTCTAGCCTATAGGTAAGGTTGAATAAGAGTCTAGGCCCAATGCTCTCCAACCCCACCTTTTGTCACTGTTTTTACTTTACATTTATTTATGGTCTGTGATGTGTACGTGAGTACATGTATGTACACCTAGTATGTGTTCGACAATTAGAAGACAGTTTGCAGGAGTCAGTTAGATTCTTCCACCATGTGGTTCCCAGAGACCAAATTCAGGCTTTCAGGCTTGACAATAATCATCTTTATCCACTGAGCCGTCTCACCAGCTCCGACCTTAGGCTGAGAATCTCTGGTCATTAGCCAAGGTGTTTGGAGAAGTTAAAAACAAAATCACTCTTATTTTTATGTGTCTGTATATGTCAGAGTGTCACATGCACACAGGCGCTCACCGAGGCCAGAAGGGGCTCCTGCAGCTGAAGTTCCAAGTACTCAGGAGAAACCGGGTGGTGGTGCATGCCTGTAATCCCAGCACTTGGGGAAGAAGAGGCAGGCGGATCTCTGTGAGTTCGAGGCCATCCTGGTCTACAAAGCGAGTCCAGGACAGCCGAGGCTACACAGAGAAACCCTGTCTCAAAAAAACAAAACAAAACAAAACAAAGACCAAGTACTCAGGAGTTTACACACAGGAGGAACAGAAGTTCAGGGTCATCTCCAGCTACATAGAGTTTGAGGCCAGCCTGGACTACATGAGACGCTGCTCTAGGAAAGAAAAGGGAAAAATAAAAAGCTGAAGAGATGGGCCACAGGTTAAAACTTCTTGCTGCTCTTCTACAGGACCTGAATTTGGTTCTCAGCACACACTTCATGTGGCTCACAACCATCTGCAGGTCCAGATCCAGGGCATCCCACACCCTCTTCTGGCCGTTATAAGCACCTGAGCACACACAGAAATTTAATAATAAATGAAAAAAAAAAGAAATAAAAAAAAAATCATTCCAAATACCTGTGCCAGGCCTGTCTGTTCAAGGCTGTGTTCTGAGCAGTTTCTGTCCAATGAATGAGCGTTCGGCCTGTTATTAACTCTAGAACTACCTAGCTCCCCAGACCGGGTTCTACCTGCTTGCTCTCCGAGCTGCATTCCTCTCAGCGCCTGGCCTGGGGGCGAGGGTGGGTGAAACTGCTGGGTGTTCTGTGGCACCTATTTACCCCGCTGCAAACCAAGAGATGGGACTTTCGCTCCCAGCCAGTAGGGGGCGCGAGCGCATTGTGTTCTAGAGACCCTCCCGGAGCCTTTCCAAGCTCTTGGGGTGGGACCTATTTTTTTTTTTTTTTTTTTTTTCCAAGCGGTAGACAGGAGGCCCTGCCCAAGGCTCTTGAACCCGCTAGCTCGCCGAACATCCAAGATACTGATCATACGGATTTTACAGCTACTACATACCATTTTATAAAACCTGCTCGGGGCCAACCTTTAATTCCCCCCCCCACCCCGCTCCCTCCACCAGGCCCGCCGGCCTTTTTCTACAGAAGGAGACCTGGGCCAGGGTCCTGGCTGCCAACCATGATTCTCAGAGGAAAGGCTCCTGCCCAGTCATGCCCTGGCGGTGCCTGCATCCTCCCGGTTTGTTACCATCCCCAAACTCCTCAGGTGTTCGTTAAACCTGGAGCAGGCCTGCCAGGTCCTTGTTGCCACCCACCTAGGGACTCCCGAGGGCACTTCCTGCTGGAGTTAATTCTAGCCCTGTGGTCCCCATTAGGGGCGTGTCCCGGGTGCCGGGGAGGTGAGGGTCTGCCAGAGGGGGAAGTGAAGGGCTTGGCATTCTCACACCGGACCTAGCTAGTCCAGGTCCTCCACGTTTGACTCGGAGGGGAAGAAACCTGTCAAGAGGAGGCGGCTTGCCTAAGGCTATTGTACTACAGACACAGAGCCAAGGCTGGTACTAGGCGTTCTTGGAAGTCTTTATTTCTTTGGGCCTCAGCAGATCATGTTCTGGACGGATGGGGAAGTAGTTCCTCCTACACCCTTACTCCCACCATGCCTTGCCCTGCCTGCCTCGAGCCAAACTCCACCGCCAGCTCAGAACCTTTTTCCCCAGAGTTAGTCACTGGCTCTCTGGAACTGCTTCCTAGCTCTCCTACTCCCTCTCTGTCAACCGCCTCATCTTCAGCTGACTCCAGAGCCGAGGGAGAGGCATGGCATGCCAGACACCAAGATTCGAACCTAGCCATGCCTCAGTTTCCCCTCTAGCCTACACCAGAGATTTGTGGCACTGTCACGGCACTATCGCCCCACGTTAAAAGGCAACAGACTCCCCTTCCCACTTCTTTCCTTGATATTTGGACTTTTTTGAGGTGAAGTTCAGAGAGAAGCTTACAGACCATTGGAGGGCCTTTTGATTCTGATCTTGCTCTTCATGGCTGTCTTGCCGCCCTCCGGTGGCTAACAGGAGCATGGCATCTCGAATGAAAGACTGTCGCCTCCGCTTGGTGGGAAGAATTGATGAGTGTCCGTCACTGTGGGAAACCCACGGGACAGGAACCTGGGACAGATTTCTAAGGTGCTATGGTCTTTGAAAAGGGAGCCTCAGAGGCCCCTCTTCCCGGTTCCCTCCTGGCTTATGCAAAGAACCCCCTTTAGGGTTCTTTGGTTCCACAGCGTCCTCTAGAAGGGGCCCATTCCCTGCCGCCATGGCTGTACCACAAGGCTGTGCAGGCACGGCATGCTCACAGTTGAAGATGCTGAGCTCCCAGAACTGAGAAGTGGAGACTGTGAGGCTGGCCGTGGTCAGCCAGCCAAAGGTTGAGCTGGACACACACCACCCCCAAAGGAGGCCTCATCCCACAGTGGTGTGCAGGAGAGTCGGGGCTCAGTGGGGCTGAGTCAAGTTTCTGCCTCTCATACTGTTCGGTCAGCTTCCAAATCCCACCACATCACATCCCCACCCCCTTCATCCTGTGGTAGGCCTTCCGTGCCCCAGGGTGAACAGGGACCACCCAGCTTCGAAGGTGGGTGCCAGCAATTAGAAAGGACTGTGCCTGGGATGTTTAACTACGACCAGGGTTTTTTGTTTTGTTTAAAAAAAAGGCACAAAAAGGAGGCTCATTTTCTCAGCCCACCAAGCTACACTGGGGCGCCGCCCCTTGAGTTTGAACTTGATGTTTTTCTGCATTTGGTACCTTTGAACTGCTCAGACTCCTTTCTCGCCATCTGTCATGATCTTTGGTCACTTGGCACCAGGTCCTTAGATCTGTTGGGTTGGGAGGCTCTGACAGTCATAGCAACATAGGTACTACTGGACTGAGATGGGAGGGGGACCTTCAGGGAACAATAAGGAACTGACAGTCTGAGGGAAGCAGACCAGGAATAAGGTCGGTTGCCCCAGGACAGGGTAATTTAGCTTCTGGACTGGGAAACAGGGTCTAAGGTACATTCCTTCTATTTCGTCCTGTTCACTGTGTTTCCTTAATGCTTTTGAGTTGCTGCCCTTTTCATAGCAAGATGTCTGGTGTGGTATCTGCTGTTAGGTCTCAAAGAAACCCAGAACAAGTTCTGCTGGGTACCTGTGGCTCCTCTCAGCACCTCTCACCCAGCCCCCTACTCTGAACCTCTCCAGGGAAAGGGTTGCCATTCCCTTTCCCCACCTCCTCTTTCCCATATAAACTCAGCCATTTTGGCTACAGGCCTCTTGGCCTCCGGGTTCTCTGCTTCCTCCACCTCTCTCATCCTCCCCCACTACCTTTACTCCTCTCATAGCCCAGTTCAGTCTGGACTCTTCCAGATGCATCTGGCTGCGCTCTCTCTCATATCTATAATAAAACCTTCTCTTCAGCCACACCTGGGAGTAGTCATGTCCTCATTTTCATTCACCAGCCTCCAACAGGAAGACAATTGTACTTCTCCTGGTTTTGTTTGACTTTGGTTTGAGACAGGGTCTTCTGTAGTCCTGGCTGGCTTTGAACTCCACGATGCTTTTGATCTTCCTGGTCCTCCTGAGTACTGAACTACAGTGTACCAGCATGCCTGGTTTACGCAGTGCTGGTGCTCAAAGTTGGCGTCCATCATGATGGGTAGGTCAAGGCAGCAGCAGTCTGAGGCAGCTTGGTCACATTGTGTCTTTGCAGCCAGGAAGCAGGAAGTCTAATAAATGCTTCCTAGAAATTAAACCTTCCTGGAAATACTCCCATAGACACAGCCAGATATACATTTCCATGGTGATTCTAAATCTATCAAGCTGATATGAATATTAACCATCAGACGGTGACCAAAAGTGTCTGCCACGTGGGTACAGAAAAAGGCTATGTTAAGATTTGAACCCCAGTACAGCTCTTTCTGCTGCGCTCTTTTATAAACGGGGTGTGGTGGTGCACATCTGTAAGTCCAGCAACTTAGAATGTAGAAGCAGGAGGATCACTCATTCAAAGTTAGGCTTGGTCTTATAGCAAACTTGAGGCCAGTCTGGAACACATGAGACTCTGAAAACAAAAGATGACAGTTACCTTCTGGCCCCCTGTGATGGTGCATGCTTTTAATCCAGCAAAGGCAGACGGATTTCTGTGAGTGTGGGGCCTGCCTGGTCTACATAGTAAGCCCTAGTAAAGCCAGGAAGATATAGATCCTATCTCAAATGAAGAAGAAGAAGAAGAAGAACAGGGAGAAGAAGAAGAAGAAGAAGAAGAAGAAGAAGAAGAAGAAGAAGAAGAAGAAGAAGGAGAAGAAGAAGAAGGAGAAGAAGAAAAAAGAGAAAGAAAATGAAAAAAGGTTTTTTTCGAAAAAAAAAAAAAACCTTTTGATTTATTTACTTGTGTGGTATTTTTTGAGGGCCTTTTAGGTAGACTTGGTGATAGAATGGTGTGCCCCAGCCTTGAACTTCAACAAGTCCCCAGTGAGGGAGAATGTCTGATGTACCTGGGTTGCCACTGAAGTGCAAAGCCAGGAAATGCTGGAAAGCAGCTGCACCAGAAAAGGCTAAACAGCTGAGTTTTGAAGGATGTTTCGAAGTCTGCTCAAAGAACTGAAAGGGGGAAAATATCCTCCCAGGCAGAGAAAAGCCAGGGACAGGCAAGGAACATGAAAGTTTACATTGTGCTCAAGGAACAAAGAGGAATTTAATATAGTCAGAAAGCAGTGAGGTCAGGAGGAGGCGGGGGGGTGGGGGGGACAGAGAGAGCTGCAGCAGGCTTCCCAGGAGCCACATCTGAAGATGTTTTCTTTGTCCTGTGGAGCAGCTGGAAGATTGCTAAGCAGGCAGGTGAGTGACCTGCAATGGATGGTTTGGGGGACACTGTATTAAACCCCAGTGACCGGGAGCGGTTCAACCGGAAAGGAGGCTCTGCCGAGGTCAGATACAAAGGTGAAAGGACAGGAAGGCATCTACACCAGGTCCCACTGAACTCAGAGCCACCACAGCTACCTGTGCGGGGTCACAGGAAGACTTCCGAGGCACTAGCCAAAGATGATGAGTGGCCCCATCAGTACGCCGGAGCTCAAACATCTACTCAGTGCTTACCGTATCCTAGTCCTCTCTACCAGATGGAAGCTCATCTTTATTTAATTCTTACAGTGAAGTTGTAACCAAGCTTTAGGCTAGTTACAGGAAATGGCCACTATTCCATGCGTTCCGCATATGAAATCAGCTGAGAACACCCGGCGGTGCAGAAGCTTGGTGTGAATCACGTGTCTCCGTGAATCGGGACCCAAGCTGCAGTCAGTCTGCAGAGCTAACTCTGAATCCCAACTTTGCTTACCACCTACCAGTTGTGTGTTCTGAGATGACTTCCCTAATCCTTGAGTTTCAGGCTTCTCACCTATGAGACAGAGAGAACCGAACGTTTGGTCAGGCAGCGGTGGCGCACACCTTCGATCCCAGCACTGGGGAGGCAGTGGCCATCGGTGCTCTGTTAAGTTTAAGGTCAGCCTGGCCTACAGAGTGAGTTTCAGGACAGCCAGGGTAACCCTATCTTGAAAACCAAACCAAACCAAACCAACCAACCAGCCAAACAAACCAAAAAGAACCTTGATAGTTGCTGGCTGATAAGCAACGGTTAAGCCAAAATGAGCAGACAAAGGGAAGTTGCCTCAAAGGAACCTGGTTCTTCCTTCCCCTCCTGACCCACCTCGGTCTTCACATGGGGCCCTCTGACGATTTCTGTCTTTTTGCCCGTGAGGTAGGAGGCATGGTGCACGCTCCTTGGAACTAGGACCCACTTTTCTTCTGTCTTTAAACGGGCCCTGCCACTTTGGGGCCTGCTGAGTGCACCCACTGATATGGTTTAGTGTGGTGCCTTCTGGCTTGGGCTACAAGTTTCTAAGCTGTTTGTGCCCAAGACTGTATCTCTGCCCCACCTGGCTCTGTGATGGCTTGGAGTTAGCAGTTCCCTCCACACTCCACACCTGAAGTGACAACCCACAGTTCTGTCTGTGACTCCAGAAGAGGCAAGCCATGTAAACTCCATGTTTGTCTCAGGCCTTTAGGATGCTCTCAGGTCCTTCTAGCACCATCTGCCCTCTTACAGGACCTGGCTGCCCCTCTTGCAGGCACTTAATTTAAAAAAAAAAAAAAAAAAAAAAGTCTAGCCCCCGACCCAGACAGGCTCAAAACACTAATGTTGTTTTTCCATTTTCCTGTAAACTTCTATAGCTGCAGCCTGGAAAGCATCCAAAAGTTTCCCCGAACTAAAGATAACAACAACAACAATATATTTTTTTAAACATTTAGAGAGCTGAAGGAAGAGAGACCCTAAGGCAAATGTCCCTGTTGATTACGTCTCAGCCAAACAGAGTCCGTCGGACCTTAGGGACAGCAAAGGGAGGGAGCTCCCAGGTCGATTTAAACATCCAAGTTGCTTTCTTAAAAGACGTTTCAAAACAGTCTTTCTCCCTGAGGTCATTTCTTTTTTATTTTATTTTTTTCCCAAAAAAGAAAAAAAAAATCTACCCAGAAGGCAGAAGCTTCCCCTTTCCCTCCCCCATCTGGAAAGTTTTCTCAGCCGAGGCCCCAGCACATTCCTGAGTTCTGGCTCAGGGAAGGACTTTCCCAACCTTCCAACATTCCCTGCCCTCGCTCACCCTGCTGACCTACCAAGAGTTCTGCTTGCTCCACCCCAAGCAGCTGCATTCCAGCTGTGGAGTTCTTAGGAAACTGCCAGGAATCCTGGGGCTGTAAGGTAAATGAGGAATGCGCCTCTTGACAGCTGAGGGCCTGCCGGAAGTCTGGAAACCCGGAAGCCCAGGAGCGGACTATGGCCCAGTGGGGAAACAGCTAGGATTCTAGGAGGTCTTACAGAGATTAAAAGCCATAGCCAGCCTGACTCTCCCCATACCCCCACCCCCCGCCCAACACACACACAATATGTAGAGGACAATCCAAAAAGTGAAATTCAAATATTTCTTTGGAAAGAACTATTTCATGAATTTCCACTTATTCATGAGCTCTGAGATCTTTTTTAAAGTTGTACTAATCGTGTGGGTGTGGGTGGGTAGGTATGTGTGTGTGTGAGTACATATTTAAAGGCCAAAAGAGATTATCATCCTTTAGACCATTGTGAGCCATTCAGGGTGCTGAAACTCAGGTCCTTTAGTCCTCAAGGACTACCGAACATCTCTCCAGCTCAAGCTCTGGGCTTTTTGATTAAAAGCACAGCATCTTGCGTGAAGCAAGTCTTTGGGACTGGGGAACCCGGCATGCCTGTAGCCCTGGGTTCAATCCTCAACATAACAGAATGCAAACAACAACAACAACAAAATAAGTCTATGAAATAACACAGTAAACAGAACCTTAACTTGGGGGTTTGCCCCTTCAGGACTCAGGGGTGCAAATTTGGAATTTGGGGTCTGAAAGGCTGACGCAGGAACCTGGGCTTCAGAGGGAGATCCTGTCTCAAAAACAGCAGATGGTAAAAGTGGTCTTGCTAGTTGCTAGAGTAAGTGAGAAGTGGAAGGTTAATTGAAAGTGAGACTCCACGATGCAGCTTCTGTGATGGGGTGGGGCCCTGCGGTAATACAGCTGTTTTGGGGTCACCCAATGCTCCTGTACGTCATCTTATACCCATTCCCTCTAAGTATGCCAAATAAATCCATCGCTCTACACACACACACACACACACACACACACACACACACACCTCTAATTCGCCAAGGGCTCTGGATTACCCTTGGGAGGTGACAATGGCTCTGCTAGAGGCAGAAAATGGAGTGACAGTCTCCTTGTAGACTCCCTGCCCTCCCTGCCTGTGGATTCAGATGAGGAAGAGATCCGGGAGGCAGACCAGAGTCCTTTAACTATGTAGATGTTGGCCAGACAGGACAGAGCTGAGCAAATGGCACTTTAGGCAGCTGAGGTCCTCAGCGGCTGTCAGCACAACTGTCACTGAGCTCCCCTGGTTGTGGTGTCAGGGCAGGGGGTGCTGGACTCTGATAGGATCGTCTGGGGCTGCAGGGTGGATCCTCAGGTTAATAGAAGTTACTTCATTCCTTGGCTTCAGAACAGTGGGGGTGGCTGGCTGCCTGGCTCCATGCTGGCTGACTTGTCTGGGTTTTGAGAGTCTGTGCCTTTTCACTAGGAGCGCTGGCCACCCAGACAGATAGCAACAATATCCGTGGGTATGATTTGGTAATCCAACCTCACCTACAGCCACGCTATCCTGAATGTGTTCCATCTTAGCAGGGTTGAGACTAATCAGGACAAGACCCCACTCTCCAGAGTGAGAAGGCTTCTGCATTCTGCCATCAACTCCAGGATCTGAAAATGAGTAGGGAGAAGACGTCACCTCTGTACCAGGAGACGTAAGACCAGATAGCTATAGAGTGAAATGTGTCTTTTCTTATTCCCTCCTGCTGTCTCTCCCACTTCAAATGCTCCAAATATGCCTACCTCTGCTCTCCCTTTGCCCCGCTCCACTGCTCTAACCACCCACTTCCCATACTGGTCCTTTCAAAAATACAGTCTACAGGGTTACCCCTGGAAGTTGTACTTGTCCCCATCCCTGACAAGGCCCCCTGAGCCCTTGAGACCCCAGAAGGAAAGCACCAGGAAACCCTAAAACATTCCCCCTCCTTCTAAACAATGGCTTCCAGGGTCTGTGCCAGACACAAAACCCCCAAAATAGCCTCCTTGTCCTCTTGTGCAATATCCAGGAATTTGGTGAAACTCATCATTTTTCAGGTTACCGATAATGCAAGTTGGGAAAGTGAAACAGGAAGGAACACAGGCTGAGAAAGCTTTTATCCAGCCAGAGTCTCTCTCCAGATGCAAGATAGGTTGTTTTTTTTTTTTTTTTTTTTTCCCCAGCAGTCCTTTGGTAGGGTTAAAATTAGCTGGCAGCATTCTGGTCACATGGCTGACAACAAAACAAAAGAGAATTGTTCCCCCGCGCTCCTGAACTAGCCCCACAGACCGTCCTAATCCATGGATTTCTGGGAATCTGGCTCCCCCCTGGTATGAGAGAGGCCACACCGCAGGCTGCCCTCTGGGATCACTCTTGCTGTAGCAGAAACACAGACAGTGTCAAGGAGGCGGGTTTTGCTAGGTTGGTTTTTGTTTTTTTGTTTGTTTGTTTGTTTGTTTTGAATGCTGGAACTTACCTTGTCTGGAAAGGCACTCTAGGGCTCCAAATTGGCATTTATCATTCTTGTCCCAGATGCCAGCAAAGGTCATGAGGATTTTAGAAGGGTAACATAGAAGGGTGAACATGGCACCCACCCTTTGCCTTTTGGGACACCTGGCTGCGGCCGTCAGGATGATAACATAAAATGAACATGCTCAAACTGTAAGTGACAAGGACTTCAAATAGATCTTTTATCTCTGGACCCTGATGATAGGACATACCAGGATCTGCTTCCAGTTTAAAACCATCACCAGCAGCCCTGAGTTAAAAATACAGCCTCTGATTCACGCACAGTCAGGAAACATGGCTGTGCTCAGTACAGAAACACGTCCGTCAACCTGGGAAAGGAATCACCGCCACGAATATGCTCTTAGCTTGCCAAAGCTTAGCAGCTGCAGGAGCCAAAAGCCCAGCTGCCTGGACCGTCTGGGAAAAGGGGGATTCTGAATCACCTGATTTCTGCCTCAGCTTTAGTGTATTTCTAAGCCAGAACCATCTTGAGATGTCTGGAGGGCCAGTTATGCTCCTTAAGATTGTGTTTAAACACTAGCCCTTCAATTCTGGATCTGCTAGCAAGGTGAGGCAGATGGCCTTTATTGATTATTTATTTGGAAGGGGGGGGTATTTAGGAATCGGAAAATTCCATTGGCCCTCACCGAAACAGCAAAGGCAGTCACGGACACCCAGAGAGAGCGTCAGGTTCAAAGTCACTGCAGGTAAGCCCTACCAATGGGGACAAAGTCTAGTCTCTTGCCTGTGTGGGCTTCCATGACAGTATACATGCAGGAAGAGGTACCTAGGCTGGTCCCGCTTCTGCAGTGTTCTTCCCATGCTTGAAACCAAAAAGCTCTCCGAGTTGTCTCCTCAACTTGAAACCTCATTATACATACAGACCTAAGCACAGCGTTCCCATGTGCCTCCTCAGGGCCTAGCACGTAAAGTCCTCTTTAATGAACATACACCGTTTCCCCCCCAAGAGGAATAGCCTCAAGGTGTTACAAGTACATAAAGGTCTGAAAGCCGAAACCCTGGGTAAGCAGTTCACTGGAATATATTTAGCAGAAAATATTGAAAACCGCAGAGAAAAATACGTCCCCTTTTCTGGGATGCTAAGGAAGGTTTATGTCTAGGAAGCCTTCAGGAAATAGTGAGGGAAAGAGAAATACCGCTCACCTCTTCCACCCCAGTGTAAATAAATCACTAGCCCTCTTTGGTTTCCATAGGCCTTGGCTGGGGGATTTAATTTTTTTCCCCATTAAACAGGCCACCCGGAGAGTTGGCATTACAGACCTGAAAATACACCAGATCTTGAACACATTGTTTTGTTTCTGTACACTGAATCAGGCTGTGTTTCAAATGGCAGCTTGTGCAAGATGGGGGGTTGGGGGCGCGCGATGATTATCCGGGGCTAATGCACCCTCACACGAAGTCACCTGAAACTGCAGCACAAATGACAGATCTGTTTCACCTTGACTCACCCGATGTCTCCTCTCTGACAGGAATCTGTCCTCTATCTTTGTTGCCCCAAGCTGATGTCATGTTCTAAGGGACTGGGTTTTTTTTGCTAAGTGGCAACAAGATACCTTCGGAAGAACCCAGATTGCCTGCAGTGTGGGGCGGGGACCCGAGGAACAAGGCAAGGACAGGCAACTGCTCTCCCTAAGATGGAGGCTGCCTGATGTGACTGGCTAAAATAGCTGGCATGCTTGCAGTTTTAGGTTGCCAGCTAAATATTATTAAAAAGATAAAATACACGCAAACTGTGCAGAATGTAGGGCTGCTGTGTTTACATCCGGGTTTTGATGACTCAAAGCCTTATACTTGGGCTTGCTGAAAAAGCTCTATTTAAAACACAGCTTTCCGAAAAGCGTCCAGGGAGCAGAAGGACTTGGGGGTGGGGGTGGGGTGGGTAAAAGGATGGTAACCCACCCAAAAAAATGCTTTTCAGCTCTGTGCTCCTGGCAAGCACTTAGGGCGCGGGGGAAATACGTAAAGGGTTAACCTCCTCGGCCGTTTGCAAGCCAGAGCCGGTAGGGTTAACCTTTTTCCAGAACATTTATTTCACCATCTCACTGACTAGAGAGGGAGGAGGGGCTGGCGGGCGGGCGGGTGGAGGGAGGGAGAGCCTGCCGCGTTGAGAGGCTGCGGATCACAAGGCCATTCTGATAGCCTCCTGTCCCCATGGCAACTGCAACGGCATTTATCAGTTCCTTCTGCGCACAGGCACCGCAAATCTGCATTGCACATGGCAGGCTTCCAGCATTTCAAATGAAAGAGCACTTTGAACGGCTGCCAAGTTTGGAAGGAGCAGAACTGTCAGGGCTGCTTAAAGCTGGCAGTTTATACTGGGGAGGTTTTCACTTCCCAGAATCCTCCGGGCTTGGCGAGCTGCCAAGTACTTAGCGGAAGCTAAAAAGTAACTCGCTCCCTCCCCTCTTCTTTCTCCCCCTGCTCGCGCTCCCCCCTCCACACCATTCACCGCAGTGCTCTCAAAATTTTCCACATGTCCTGTGTCACCAGTGCAGACTGTACAATAAGAACCAGAACACCGGCTGCCCACGAATCGGGCTTTTCTCAATAATGGAAGCTTTAGGGTGGGTTCAGATGCCGACTGAGGGTTCCCGCTGTACCTGCCATAACCCCATAACCACTAGATGAGGACGCATGGTGTATATGTGTCTTTCAACCTTAAAAAAAAAAGTACGTTAATAAAAATAAAAAGCCGCTTCAGACCTAGGGACACCCTAAATCCTGGGTGGGGTAGAGAGTTGGGGCTGGAGGGGAGCTGGGTGGACGTCGGATGGCTTGGAGCGGCACGGGGTGTGGGGAGTCTTGCAAGCGCATAAATACAAAATGTCCACATCCAGCTTTTCGAAGCTGTGGGGAAGAGGGTTGTTACTGAGAGCTGAACTGTTTCTGGCGCTTTCTTGGATCTCTCAGATGTCATGATGAAAGCTCACAAGCCAGAGATGGGGAGAGAATTTGGAGATGGTTTTTCAATGGAAAGTTTACCAGATAACTTCTGACCAGGCACCACCCAAGAGCACCCAGAGTACCCGGGCTTCTACTGGCAGAAAGTGGGAACTGGCACAATTTTTCACTGTGCTAATTTTTTTTTTTCTTTACATGAAAATCTACACCGAGATCAAGGGCTTGGGCTTTATTTCCTGCACAAATAGAACAAAAATCGTCTGCCGCTTAGGCGGTTGGATAGAGTTCAGGAAAACTATGTCTGGCATTAATTCCAAAGTGGAGGTTTTGGTTCAAGTGAGGCCCATTAATTTCAGTAAACTGTTTTCACTAGTCCAGACCCTGCTGCGAGAAGACTATTTATTACCTTTTGCTAACCTGATGTCTGCTGAGTTGCAAAGCAAAGGGGAGGGGGGGATGTGGGGTGGAGATATCTCTATCTTGGATCAGATAGGTTTGCACCTTCCCTTTGGGGGTCATGTTTAATAGACAGTTTCCTATCCCTTGCTTTTCATAATCAGGGCTCTTTTTTTTTTTTTTAATCCATCTTGTAATGAATTACAGAAAAACAAAACTGATGGAGAGGAACCTAGTGAGAGCAAACAGTCGTCCCTTACCGGGTTTAGAAAGGCACCTCCCAGCCACGGGGATGTTTTTTGTGCCTGTCCCCTGTTCCAGGCTGCAGGTCCAGGGCAAAGCCCTGACATGATTCACCCTGACGTTTGGGTCTAAATCCACCAAGACAGTCAATTTTGGCATTCGTTCTCCCTTAGGAATTTTACTAGCTGCCGTTAGAAAAGCACATAAATTACTCCCCCTCTCTCTTTTTTCCATGCCTTCTCCTTCATCCCCCAGCACCCCCTCCCCAGTCCATCTTGATGTCATTTCAAAGAGAAGGATGAAAAGAAGGAAAAGAAGGGACTTGTCAGGCAGTCCAGTTTGTGTCTTACCAAGCCCCAACACACACACACACACACACACAAACACACCAGCTGAGAATGTTAGTAAGAATTAAAAGCAAGTCAGTACTACTTAAGCATCAAATTTGAAGAGTTGAAAGAGGAAGGGTAGACTTGGAGAAAGAGAGAGAGAGGCTGGGGTGGGGGTGGGGGAGAGGGAGTGGGAATGAAATACAATTCGGGCCTTTAAGCTGAGAAGGAAAGAGGTGTCGGTAGCCCCATTTGGTCTGCTTGTCAAATGTCAAATGTCAAATTCATTGGTCTTTCCTTTTTAACTACTCCCCCTCTCGCTGCCCCGCCCCAACAGTCAAGTTTTGTGAGGTTCCCAAGTGTGATTAATCTTTGGCAGAGGCCAGAAACAGGAGTAGGCTTCTTGGCTGCCCGTCCTGATAAACAATCTGTTCTTGGGAAGAGAAGGTGAAGGGGGCTGCGGGAGGTAATCTGCGGGCCTGGGAGTGGGAACAGGAGTAAGGGGAGGGGGAACCACCGCGAGGCCCGCCCTCCTGGAGAAATGCAAGTGCCCCTCCTCCCGGATTCCTGGTTTAGGGGTAGGTCAGGTTTCCTGCCCTTAAGAATGTGAGTAGACAGTGGATCCTTTCTTGCTGCCAGTCCCTAATGTCCAGGGCACGTCACTGGGCCGCTGAGGACTCAAAAGGAGAATGAAGGCCATGCGCCACAACCTTCCGGACCCTCTGCAAAGCTGTTCTCAAAGGCGTTACAGCCCATCCCCCAGCGAGAACCTGCTTGCGATGAAGGGAAACCGAGGCAGTGGCAGAGAAAGCCGGGTTGGGGCGGCCACTGCCGAGCTTATTATAAAGCATAACGGGGGGGGGGGGGGGACCAGACTGTGGGCAAAACAAAAGGAGAGATTATTTGGCGGAGTCGGAGGTCCTTGGGATCGAAACTCCGGAGGCAAGAAAGCTGGCTGTGGATTTTGCAGCAGGGATATTGTGTGAGCAACCAGGCAGAAATTGGCAATATGTAAAAGTGGGAAGGGGGAGAGAGTGGGCGGAAAGGCAAATCAGCGCCTAGAAGGCTGCGCACGGCTGGGAAATGTCACCAGAGAGAGCGCCGTGGCACCGAATAAAAGATGAATGATGGGCTACCTTTTGGAAAATGAATGTAAAAATAATAACAAGGTGAGAATTCCGCCTCTTCGCTGAAAAGCAGATCTATTCCTCACTATTAGCCTTCCAGCCCCAACATACAGGCAGTTCTGGTCTGCCCTGCATCCAAGAAGCCAGGGCCAGGCTCGATTTCCTTTGGATTTAATTACATGAAAATGCTGAACAAAAAACCTGTAATTACACCCTTAGTCCCTGCCACTCAGGCCCTGCACACTTCCTGCCTAGTTTTGTTTTTTAAAGACGGGTCATTGCCTCTTTCCAATTTGGCCAAAACAAAAAAAAGCAAAAGCACCAAAAAAATCTTTTAACAGCTTTGAGTCCTCATGGTCACCCCCCCCCCCCCCCCCGACACACACACACACAGACAGAGAGAGGCCCAGAGAGACAACAGTAACTGCGGAGGGAAAGTCCTTGTTTCTAGGAGAGCCCAGAAGGAAAGGCCTAACTGTGCTATTGTCTTGCTCTGGCTCCTAGGCCAAGAGGCGGTCCTTGCTTATTTTGTCTGTCACGCAAGAGGTGCTAGGCTGGTCACCCAGAAGAAGCCTTCCAAGGACAAGACAAAGAGGGTGGACAGGGAATAGCATCAGGCCTGGCTTTCCTCTTTCACCTGCAAGAGATCTGGATCACCGCTGGCCTTTTTACAGACCCTTCAGGCCTCGGCATTACAGACAGGTTCTCACAGGGAGGCTGTGGAGGAAGAACATGATTTCAGACGGACATATGACAGGTGGGAAACCAAAGCCCAAGAGAATAAACAGATTGCTTCGAGTCAGTCATGTTGCTGCAGGGAGGCCTGCACAGGCACTGCTGCCTCTTTCGGTTTTGGGGGCTAGTGCATCAGGAAACTAGGACAGCTAGGAGAAAATGAAGGCTTCTCCATTCTGGGCTTTAGATTCCCAGCACTGAGACAGAAAGTGCTCAGGATCAGGCTTGACAGGTACACGTCTCTTGGTCCACAGCCATTGTGGGAGTTGAGACAGAAGGACCACAAGTTCAAAACCTGTCTGGGCTACAGAATGAGTTCAGGACCAGCCCCGACAACTTTTAAGGACTCATCGTGAATATGAAAAAGGAAGAGGCTGGAGAGACAAGTCAGCATTTAGGAACCCTGGCTGTTCTTCTGGAGGACTCAGGTTCCATTCCCAGCACTCACATGGAAGCTCATAGCTGTCTGTAATTCCAGTTCCAGAGGATCCAATACTCTCACAGGTACACATGCAGGCAGGACACTAAGGTACATGTAATAAAAAATAAATATTGGAAAAAACAAACAAACAAACAAGAAAGGGCTGGAGGCTAGGCAGTAGTGGTGCACACCTTTGATTCCAGCAGAGGCAAGGAGCATCTCTGTGAGTTCGAGGCCAGTCTGGGCTACAAAGGGAGTTCCAGACCAACCAAGGCTACACAGAGAAACCCTATCTCAAAAAAAAAAAAAAAAAAAGAAAGAAAGAAAGAAGAAAAAGAAAAGAAAGAAAGAAGAAAGGGCTGGAGATGTAGCTCAGAGATTGGGCATCCGCTCATGCTCTAGACCCTAGGTTCTGTACTTGGCTAGGGAAGTAAGTGCTCTCTAGGTAAATTGTTGAATAAATGAATGAAGGGCAGGAGGCAAACATGCTGAAACCCTCCAGGCCATGGGGCGGCCAAATTTCAGCACACTTAGGTTAAGAACAAAGGGGTGATACATACATTCATGATGTAACCTTCAGGTCTGGAAAGAGGCCCTTTCCACGATGTGTTTTCCAACCCATGTTCCTTATTTTCCTCCTTCCCCTACATGGTTCACTGAGCCCTTCCTCATCCTTTTTTCCTTTTAGTGCTGGGGATCCAACTCAAGGACTCACATGTGCAATCAGCTACATATATTAAAAAAAAAAAAAAAGATTTATTTATTATTTATGCAGTATTCTGCCTAAATGTACACCTGCAGGCCAGAAGGGGACACCAGATCTAGATGGTTGTGAGCCTCGTGGCTGCTGGGAATTGAACTCAGGATGTTTGGAAGACCGGCCAGTGCTCTTGACCTCTGAGCCATCTCTCCAGCCCTCAGCTACATTCTTTAGTCCCAGATGCCTACATTTTAAACCTCTTGAGGGCTGCCGGAGGGCCTCTTCAGCCTGTCAGTGAGGTCCAGTACTTCAGATTTTCCTCCATCACCTCTGCCTGAGGCCAGGGCATAGAAAACCAAACAAGTGAGAGAAAGGTGTCTGGGGATTGCCAGGAAACAGTGGCTACCCAGTTTTGTCCAAAGCTCAATAGTGGTTTTATTTTTAACTCCAAAACAACTGGTGCCAGTTTATACACAACCCTGCAGCCTACTGGGTACATTAACCTGTAAGTCCTGTGGGCAGGAAGTTTTTCAGATTCTCAGACGAATCTGGAACCCCTAAAGGGCCTGTTTTTGTTTATTTTAGACTACCTTTGGCCCAGCCTCCCTCACCTGTGCAAAAGGCAGATGAAAGTAACCCGCTCCTCACCAGCTTGTGTAGGGATCGGTAAGATACCGTCTGGGAATGCACTTTGGAGCCCTTGACAAATGTCGGTTATTGCTAATAATCTCTCACATTTTATTAAACATATTACAATACATATTGTCATCCACACAGACCAAGGAAGCAGGCAAAGGAAGTGGAGTAATTATTCCAGTTTTACTCAGAACATGAAGTGCAAATGATTGGCTCAAGGTCAGCCAAGTCCAAGGTGAACAGGATAATGTAAATATGTACCAAATACCTGCCCCCTCTCTCCCCTTCTCCCTCTCTCTGTTTGTCTCTCTGTGTCTCCCTCTCTCTATCCGCCCCCGCCTTGTCTTGGCCCAGAACCTATTCAAGGTAAGCAATGATTGCCGCCCAGTACCAGCCTTGACCACCTGGGAGGGGCTTTCCTGATGGGTGACCACACTTTCTGGCTGTCCAAGCGGAAAAATGCGATGGGGGGGGGGCACTGGGTCTCGAAGGCTTGACTAGTGGAAATCCCCTGATGATTGTAGCCTGGTGGGAACCCCCCTTTAAGGCCCAGGCTCACCAATGAAGTGGAGGGCCCGGGGTAGGCACACCTGTGGTCTTCACACCACTGACCACTGCGACGAGGGCCCTGCCTACTCCAAGCCTTCCCCACTCGCAAGCTCCCTTGTTGGGGTTTGAGTATTTGTCCCAACTGAATAGCACTCTTGTCTTGCTCTTCCACCCCTTTTTTCCTCTAGGCCTTTTCCCTGGACAGCTCATTCCAGGCTTTTTTTTTTTTTTTTTTTAAGTAAAAACAAACCAGCTTTTGCTGAGGGCAGCTCTGGGCTCCCCCATGTCCTGGCAGGCTGGCAAGAAGAGGATGCTGGGAGGCAGGAACTAGGCTCTGCTACCCCCACTCCCGCGCGCCTTTCTTCCCCTCCTTGATCTCCGCCCCTCCAGGAAGAAAACAGTCAGAGACCAGATCGGGTTTTTTTTGTTGGTTTTTTTTTTCAGCTACCGTGCCAACCCAACCACTGTGCCCGCCCTCCCTTGCCTTCTCCCCAATTTCGCTCTGAGTGCCCGCCTTGCCCATTCGCCCGAGGCTGGGCAGGTCTTGGCGGGCGGTGCAGGCTCAGCTCCCCAGGGCTTCTGGGCGAATCACGTTGTTCCTGGGATTTCATGCTCTAGTGGCTCTTGTGTAACCCTATGCCCTGGCCTAACTCAATACTTTTTATTTTTTTTAATACCAGGATTAATCCTTTAGGGAAAGGCAAATACTTCCGCCCTGGATCAGACTGGGGAGTAAATGTGTAAATCACACAGCAGCCTCCAGGCCCCACCGGCCCTTTGCGCGGGTCTGCAAGGCTCAGTAACCGGTGGCCCTCTTGGGGTTCCTGGCGCAAGGCGATCCCTGGCCTAGGCAAGGCCAAAGGAGGGCCCAACCCACACGTTTGTTTTCATCTACTCTGAAGCAGCTCTCAGGCCAAAGAAGCGAGCCACGCTTACTGCCCAGCTTGTGTGTTACCAAAAAAGGCTTTTCTCTCTGCGGAGCGCTTGGCGGCGCGCGTTGCAGCGGGGTGACGCGAGGTTCAGCCTCGAGAGCCAGCAGACCAAGAGCACCCCTGCCCCCGCCCCATTTTGGTTCCAAGCTGTGGGGACTGTTGAGGGCAGGCGGGAGTCGCCAGGATGCACAGAAGTGCTTAAGAAGCTAGCTGGCAACCCTTCATCCCCCTAACACTGGGCTATGTTGCTCGGCCGAGGCCAAGTGGAAAGCTGACCTTTTGCTCCAGTTTAGAACAGTGTTTCTCGGGAGGACGCTATCTCAGATGGCAAGCTGAGAAAGTTAGCTGTTAAGATGGAACTTTGCTTTGTGGGGTTGGGGTTAGTTAGCACTTTGAATCTTGCTCTACTAGTCTCTGCAGCCGGTGCACCTCAGAACCTAGCACCAGAGTGTCTGTGTCTCTGCTCCCCCACTTCTCACCTCCCTTGAGATCACAGCACTGCCCCGGGATCAGAGGAATGTATCTCCAAACATTGGCGTTCTCACCTCCCCAGTCGCTGATGCTTCCCCAAGCAGGGCCCACTGAGACAAGCAGTTAAGAAGTAATTTATCACCAAGAACGATGGCGATTCTTTTCGGGAGCATATGATTTTTAAATAAAAGGATTATGAGACTGTGGGCTGTAATGGGATTCTGTTTAAACGCATGATGTCTAGCTCACTATGGTCAGAGGTACCTTGTTTTGGTGTGTGTGTCTTCAGTAAACGACAGAGACAAGGAGGTGGAGGCATATGTCCGTACACCAAATGGACCATTGTGACATGGAACTCAAACGTGCTTTCTCCAGCCGCCTGGCTGGAAGGTTGTGGCTACAAAAGGTTGAGCGCTATTAAAGAGAAGGACAGATAACGTAAAGAAATGGGTCCTCAAACCAAGCCAAAGTTCAGGAGTCCCCAGCTGGCAGGGATTGCTGAGCCCTGTGTTTTGGCTCACTCAAGGGTAGCTGTGGCATGAGGAAGGCTGAAGTATAAGGGTGAGGAATACTCCCCGACAGGCTCTGTGCAGAGGACACTGCTCCAAGCCAGCCAGGCAAAGCTTATTGCCCCGGAGCACACAGTGAGCTCACTGTTTTTGCAGAAACAGAAACTGGGTTGCTCTGAGATGAAAGGCAGGCTCCCTACGGGGCTCTTCTTCCTCCCTCTCTCCTTATCCTTCCAAGCTCTACTTTCCTTTGCACTCGGAACCCAGAATGAAGATCTTCATGCCTGAGAAATGCTGAATAGCTTCTGGAGATCAAATGTCAAAATAAAAGTATTTCTTGTTGCTTCAACTGACTGTAATAGTAAACATAAACAGTGATCACCAGGCCTAATGCCTTTCCATTCTTTCATAGGCTAGCCAGTGACAATGTCAACATCATTATTGATACTAGCTAGCATTCAGTTTCCTGTGAATGCAACAATGTGGTCTTCATCCTGCATGGTGCATTTATGCTTCAGCCCGCTGCAGTAACACCTTCACAGCTTCTCTCTGTAAAATAATTCAGCAGCACAGTCTGGAAGGGGATTCTAGAGGCTCATTATGAGTGTGCATTTGCATAGCACTTTATATACAAGGCTGTATGTAACAAAAAATGAAATGTTAATGGAAAATCTTAGCACCCTACCCCATCTCTGGGAACCTTAGCTTTTGTGCACCACCACCTCTCAAATCAAGTTTACTGGATTTAGGTCCCAGGCCTGCTGCAGCGGCTGTGGACAAGTAACTTCAACGTCCTTATTTTCCTAGTCTGTAAAATGGAATAGAATCTACGTTGTAGAAAACATTAAAAGGTCAGTACTGTAAATACCGCTTCACGTGAGGTATCTGCACGGTAATGAAAATAATCCTAAAGAGCCATTTCCCCAGCACCTAGTCTTTACCTGTCTCAGTCACCTGTCACGGAGCCATGACACAAGCTGCAGCCTCCAACAACCCATCAGGCTGGGAGAAATCCTTCCATTTTGCAGAAGGAAAATATTATATAAAGAGAACTAGCTCAGTAGTAGTCGTAGTGAAGAAATCCCAACCCTGTAGGCCAAACCCAGCCTTATCAAATCACCTCCCCTCCACCAGCCTTCCACAGGGATTATCTTAATTTACATAAGAAAAAGCAAACCCAATAAATAGAAGAACCAGCTGAACTGCTTGAGCCAGAGCTAAGACCAACTCTGTTTTTACAATGAGCAATAATGATGAGCAGTGATCTTAAAAGGGAGAAATCATGACCTCGCAGAGCACACTGGGGCAGCGTGGAATTAAATCACAGCACGCAGAAGGAACTTTGAAAACTGTCTTGTGCTTTATTTATTTATGGTTCTAAGGCTAGAGCTCGGAGCCTTCGTCATCCTGAACAAGTGCTCCCTCGCTGAGCAATCAGTATTAAACGCTGCCCTCCCCCCCCTTTGAAACCTAGAAAAACCACTCACCTGTTTAGCCAATTCCTCACTCCCCTTCCCTGCCCTCAAATGCAGCTGTATTCACTCAGTTGACTGTTTTCCTTAAAGGCCTCCGAGTGCTCATAGTTTCTTTAGACATTCAGCCAAAATATTTGATAGACTTCGGCCAGGGGGAGGGGCGGCTCATTCAGCGCCACCCTCGCAATTCCGATTCGATTCCTAGGCTGGGTCGCAAAAGCAAATCTAAAAGGCAATTTCTGAGGATCGGAGAAGAGCTCATTCTGCAGGTGTCTGGGCACCAGGGGTGGCAAGGAATGCAACATTAATGGGGCACGGAGCTCTCATCACAGATGAAATAGGTAATACCCGTATATGAAATTCAAAGTGAAACTCGTCAAACAGGGCATTTAATTTTACTGCCTGGGGTTTGGTGGGGGTGGGGAACGGGAATCGGAAACAACACTCGTGGCTCTTAAAAGCCCGGCAGGAAAAGGAAAGGTCATCGCCTGTTTCATCCCGCCTCCCGCCCTCCTCCCCCTTCGTGTTCCCTCTCCCCCCCCCCAGCCCTGGACTTGCAGCCTTAGCTCGCCAGGCCTCAGCTGTGGTACACACACGGCCGAGCCGGGGGGAGGGGAGGGGAGGGCGGAGGCGCGGAGGAGGGGCCGACAGGGAGGAATCTGGGCATCCTGCCGCGCATGCGCCTTTTTCGAGCAACAAGTGGGCTCCACAGACAGAGGAAGTGTAAAGGGGGGGGTTGGGGGGACTGGTGCAGAGCATGGCGGTGACGTCAGCGCTCCGCCCGGGCGGCATCCCGCGCGGCCAAGCCGGGGACAGCGCGAGCTGCAGCCCGAGCAGGAGCGCTGAGACGCGCCTCCGGAACGTAGAGTAACAATCACAACCCCACATTCCAGGCGAGCGCGAGCGGGAAGGGATGCGACCCGGGTGGAGGCGCCGAGCGAGCGCCCGGCAGCCAACGTGAGCGCCGCCAGCCTGTGTGGCCGGGGAGAGCTGGCCAGGCCAGGGGGCGGTGGGAGCCTGCGTGCGTGCGCTCCTCTCTCTCCTTTGCTCTCGTTTTGTCCTGGAAACGGTGGCCGCGGCTGATCCCTCCGGCGTGCAAACCCAGGCGCCGCCGGCGCAAAGGCCGTCGCTGCGGAGGGGAAACGCTCCTCTTTGGCAGCCACCTCCTCCCTTGGCCCTCGCGGGGAATCGGCGGCTTCAGCAAGATCCGGACCTAGGCACCGGGTGGCACAACCTTCTAAACCCTCTCCCCGGGGCGCCTGGCGTAGAGAAGACTCAGATCGTAGGGGGGGACCCCCCCTTCGCGCTTCCACACTTCAATCACTCCGGGGAGGGGGCCAAGAGGCCACTGGCGGCCGGCCCCGGACACCCGAGCCCCCTCCCCCCAGGCCCGGAGCTTCCAGCCCTGATCCGTCGCACCAGGAAGAAGGCTCCCGGTGCTCCTCTCCGGACCAGGCAGCCGCAGTAGGAGGTGGGGGCGAGAAGCGTGCAGAACCCGCTGGGCGCCCGGGCGGTGGAGCCCCGCGGAGAGGCGCCGCGCCGGCAGTGGAGACTCGCGCTCCCTCCAGCTCCCGGGGCAGAACTTTCTCGCCCCCCCGCCCCCCTCCCCCGCAGCCGGACTCCTTCTCCAGCCAGCTCGTCCTCCCGGAGGAGAAGGCGCCGCGGAGACAGCCCGGGCGGGGGCCTACCTTCCCCGAGGCTGGCATCATGTCGGCGGCGCAGGTGTCCTCGTCCCGGAGACAGTCTTGCTACCTGTGCGACCTGCCTCGCATGCCCTGGGCCATGATCTGGGACTTCTCCGAGCCCGTCTGCCGTGGTTGCGTCAATTACGAAGGCGCCGACCGCATAGAGTTCGTGATCGAGACGGCACGCCAGCTGAAACGGGCGCACGGTTGCTTCCAAGACGGCCGCTCCCCCGGGCCACCGCCGCCAGTTGGGGTCAAGACGGTGGCCTTGTCCGCCAAGGAGGCGGCGGCCGCGGCTGCCGCCGCGCAGCAGCAGCAGCAACAGCAGCAGCAGCAACAACAGCAGCAGCAGCAGCTCAACCACGTCGATGGTTCCACCAAGCCTGCAGTGTTGGCCGCCCCGTCCGGCCTGGAGCGCTACGGCCTGAGCGCAGCGGCCGCCGCCGCCGCCGCCGCCGCGGTTGAACAACGCAGCCGGTTCGAGTACCCGCCTCCCCCGGTGAGTCTGGGGAGCAGCAGCCACGCCGCCCGGCTGCCCAACGGCCTGGGAGGTCCCAACGGCTTCCCCAAACCCACACCGGAGGAGGGCCCCCCGGAGTTGAACCGCCAGAGCCCCAACTCCTCCTCAGCGGCAACATCGGTGGCTTCTCGGCGTGGAACACACAGTGGGCTGGTCACCGGGCTGCCCAACCCGGGTGGTGGCGGGGGACCCCAGCTCACCGTGCCCCCCAACCTTTTGCCGCAGACCCTGCTTAACGGCCCGGCCAGCGCCGCGGTGCTGCCCCCGCCCCCGCCCCACGGGTTAGGGGGAAGCCGAGGGCCCCCGACCCCAGCGCCTCCCGGGGCTCCTGGGGGGCCCGCCTGTCTCGGGGGTGCCCCGGGCGTGTCGGCCACTGTATCGTCGGCTCCGTCATCGACCTCGTCGACGGTGGCAGAGGTGGGCGTGGGTGCCGGTGGCAAGAGGCCCGGTTCGGTGTCCAGCACGGACCAGGAGCGTGAGCTGAAGGAGAAGCAGCGCAACGCCGAGGCCTTGGCCGAGCTGAGCGAGAGCCTGCGCAACCGCGCGGAGGAGTGGGCCAACAAGCCCAAGATGGTCCGCGACACGCTGCTCACGCTGGCTGGCTGCACGCCCTACGAGGTGCGCTTCAAGAAAGACCACTCGCTGCTGGGGCGCGTCTTCGCCTTCGACGCCGTCTCTAAGCCCGGCATGGACTACGAGCTGAAGCTGTTCATTGAGTATCCCACGGGCTCTGGCAACGTGTACTCCAGCGCGTCCGGGGTGGCCAAACAGATGTACCAGGATTGCATGAAGGACTTTGGCCGGGGTCTGTCTTCTGGCTTCAAGTACCTGGAGTATGAGAAGAAGCATGGCTCGGGCGACTGGCGCCTGCTTGGGGACCTGCTGCCCGAGGCTGTGCGCTTCTTCAAGGAGGGCGTGCCCGGAGCGGACATGCTGCCCCAGCCCTACCTTGATGCCAGCTGTCCCATGCTACCCACGGCGCTGGTGAGCCTCAGCCGCGCCCCCAGCGCACCTCCAGGAACTGGAGCCTTGCCTCCCGCGGCGCCCACGGGCCGGGGCGCAGCGTCCAGCCTGCGCAAAAGGAAGGCATCCCCTGAGCCCCCGGACTCGGCTGAAGGCGCGCTGAAGCTCGGCGAGGAGCAGCAGAGGCAGCAGTGGATGGCGAACCAGAGCGAGGCGCTGAAGCTCACTATGTCCGCAGGGGGCTTTGCGGCTCCGGGACACGCAGCAGGGGGACCGCCCCCGCCCCCTCCACCCCTGGGACCTCATTCCAATCGGACCACCCCGCCGGAGTCAGCCCCCCAGAACGGTCCGTCCCCCATGGCTGCGCTCATGTCCGTGGCAGACACTCTGGGCACGGCGCATTCGCCCAAGGACGGCAGTTCGGTGCACTCTACCACCGCATCTGCCAGGCGAAACAGCAGCAGCCCGGTGTCGCCCGCCTCCGTGCCGGGGCAACGTCGCCTGGCATCACGCAATGGGGACCTGAATTTACAGGTGGCGCCCCCGCCGCCTAGCGCCCACCCGGGCATGGACCAAGTGCACCCCCAAAACATTCCGGATTCCCCTATGGCCAACAGCGGACCTCTCTGCTGTACCATTTGCCACGAACGTTTGGAGGACACGCATTTCGTTCAGTGTCCGTCCGTCCCTAGCCACAAATTTTGTTTCCCTTGTTCTAGAGAGAGTATCAAAGCCCAGGGGGCCACAGGTGAGGTGTATTGCCCCAGCGGAGAGAAATGCCCCCTAGTCGGGTCTAATGTACCTTGGGCCTTCATGCAGGGCGAAATTGCAACTATCTTAGCTGGGGATGTTAAAGTGAAAAAAGAGAGAGACCCTTGAACCGAAGGGCAGTGACCTCCTTTGCCCTAGACCACCACCTCTCCAGGCTAGAGGGCCCTTCCCCCACCTGCCTCCACCTTCCCTTCCCACCAAGATGTAGAATTGTGAATATAACTGCAAAAAGTTAGTCTTATGTATAGACATTATTTTCGTCGTATGTTTCTATATTTTGAAACAGGTATGTAACTTCTTCATTTGAAGGATAAGCTGGTTTGTGTTAAGCAGTATAGTATTGATTGGGTCATTCGCATCATACTCGTTAGCCTTTATTTGGTGGCAGAATGTTTGCCTAGGTACAGAATTAATAGCCCTTAGCGACGACTGCTGCCGGTGTGTATTTTTGTAAATGTTATGCACTCTGAAAGGAAAAACACACAAGAGATTTTTGTTGTTTTTGTTTGTTTGTTTGTTTTGCCAAGGCCAGTGTTGCTGCCTAAAAAAAAAAAAAGAAAAAAAAGAAAAAAAAATACTGATACTATAAAATGGTGAAAGCTTCTTTTCAAACAGCCCCAAGTGTTGAAGTCTTCACTTAATTTTGTTCTGTTCTGTTTCGTTTTCCTGTTTTTGTTTGCAAAATGGTAAGGGGGGAGGGGCGTTGGGAGGGGATGGGTGTTTTTGTTGCAAGTTTGTGAGGGGGGGAAATGTTTTGGTTTGTTTCTACTGACCTGAATGTGTTGGATCTTCACGTGTCGTTTTGTTTTGGCTTTATTGATGCACGGATGCTTTTGAACAGTAGAGCGAAAACGCTAGACATGGAGAACTTGCTCTGTTTGTCCTTTATACGTTTCTGTAGCTAACAGAACACTGTAATGTGCCTTGGAGCTTAGTAACTTGTAATAAATTCAATTGATATTAATTCTGCCCTGAGTCAGCAAGTTTGTCTTTCTAGGGTTGAAGCTACAGGACTCCAATTAAGGGGACAACTGCTCACCTCCTACCTGCAGTCAGGAGTCCTGGTTCCTTTGAAGGCCGCCTCACAGCCCCCTGGGTACCAGACTGTTTACATTTACCTCCCCTGTAATCTACAGTTGCTGACTAAGCAATTTGTGTTTACTCTTCAGCCATCTCTACCCGCCCCCCATATGGGACCCAGCTGCAAAGAGCATTGTCAGGAATGCTCTCTGGTATCTTTCCCTGGGGCGACGAGTATATTATATGCTGGTACCCAATGCAGCTGAGACTTAACAAGTGAGAGCAGAGGGAAATTTAGAATAAAAGGAAAAAAAAAAGGATATTCTGCCCATACGCACAAGGCAAAATGTACTGTCATTGCACACCTAAAAGGTGTCTAGCTGGGCTCTGCTTGAGTGTAGATGAAACTGTCATCAGCCAGCTTCCCGCATCTCCTGACGTGTATGCTAGCCTTAACTGTTACAGTTTGTAATTAGCCATGGTGGACTCTATTCCTCTGGAACTATAAGCTAAGACAAACCCTTTCTTAAAAATCTAAAAAAAAAAAAAGAAAGAAAGTGCCTAGCTGGGAGTTGGGGCAGAAGGGCGTGAGCATCTGGGAGGCAAATGCATGTTGATTGCAAAGCAGTTTTCACCTCATTCATTATAACCTACCCTTTAATGAGTGTTTCTTAAGTCAGGATGCAGCTGATCAGAGCAGACTTGGGGGCATGGAGGTGGAAGGAAAAGGCAAAGGCCGCTTAGGCACCAAAATGGAATCCATTTTGCTGGCAAAGAAACTCGGCTATTGATCAACTTTGTTGTGGGCATTTGTGAAGTCCTGGTGGGTGGGGGAGTAGAGACTGAACCGTCTGGAGCTCAGAATCCCCAGCGGACAAGCCAGTGAGCTTTTCATCTAGCTAGAACAAGGCCAACAGCCCTGGTTTGAGCCTTGTCCTTTCCCGGAGGCAACAGAAAAAAAAAACAAAAACAAAAACAAAAACGGGAGAAAGGAAGGAAAACACAACAGTGGTGATCTGATCTGAAATTAACCCCTGGCCACTCCCCATTCCCAGGTTGATCGAACTGACCAGACAGATTGCTCATGGTGGAGGGAATGATCCCCCTACCTGACTGGGTTCTAAAGATGGGGAGGTGGGAATGGGTGCAGGCAAGTGTTGTGGGAAACAAATCACAGGTCCCGTATGGAGGCTTGATGGCGTCAGGATTAGCTGTTAATGATGAAACAGAAAACCTTTGGGTTTCTGTTCCTTGTGTTGCCAGCAGACTGAAGTGGAAACCAGAACCCAGGGTGGCTGTGTGGGTGTGTGTACTTGGGAAGGGGGCTCCGTGGTGCTGTCGCTGGGCCTGCAGCATGATACGGGAGGTGCCTGGCTCACCTCTAAGAATCTCCCTGCATATAAATAGATGTTCATTCTTGTCAGCTTCCTGCGAATGTGTCCTTGCATTTTCATCTGTTGCCAAGCGTATTGGTGCTTATGAGTCATGAGACCTATTTTCATCCTCAGGGGTAATTAACTTTGGGGGGGGGTAGGGAGGGTGATAATGCATGGTAGACTGTAAAAAGAGTTAATTCTAAAACCCATCCTGGCCCCGGTGACCAACGACATAAAGGTCTGGGCAGGCTTTTCTTACAGACTCGTTAATTAAAAAAAACCTAAGCAGATTTCGCCTGGAAGATTCTTCAAGGTGCTCCCAACCCCCCACAGCAAATGCCATGCTTTTGAAAAAAAAACAGGTGAGCCTTAGGCAGGGAGAAAGGCCCACACATCTGTTTGGATATGAGGAGTGCCCTGTCTGGGTGTGAATGCTGTGCGTAGCGTCTGCTCTGTTACCTACCTGTGCACACACAGGCTCCCGCCTGCCTGCCACTGTCTCTTCATTGCTTTGGTATTATGTTCAGGAACTTTCAGGATTACAAGGCCCTTGATTACAAGTACATACAGGCAAGCGGGCCTGTCATTAACAGCTGAGAACAGTGCTTTCTCCCCCTGTTGTGCTGGGTGCTATTATTAGGAGAAGCAGCAGCTGTAGTAGTGAGGCATCTAGCAAGACCTGCCCGGTTTGGTTTCACTTAAGGAAGCCTGACTTGAGAGAGAGAGAGAGAGAGAGAGAGAGAGAGAGAGAGAGAGAGAGAGAACTGAACTGGAGCAAGCACCCAGAGGTCAGGGCAGAACTCTGGCTGCAAGTGAATTCACAGCATAACTGGTGTGGCTAATTTAAGTTTGCCGTAGCCACGGGCCACTTGTTCAATGGCGGCTATCTTGGGGGTGGGGGTGGGGGAGTGATAAGACCCTTCTCTTTGCTGGGCTTCTTTAGCACCTAGTGTGGTTGGTTCTCAGGTAGATTCTCCCTTCCCTGAACTGGTCCACACGGCACACCTGGGAAGCATTTTCCTTCTCTGGCCCCAAGGATGAGCATGCTATTTCAGAAACTCGTGGCCAAGTGTCTAGCTGATGGAGTCTAAGCTCCTTTTATCCCCTGTTACTTGGGAGACAGTTTCCCATCCATCTCACTTTGCTCTCAAAACCATAGATAGTGGCCATCACTTTACAGTCTATATTGTATTATTTCTATGCCTCACCTGGGGGTCTAATACAATCTTAATGATTCTTTAAGCAAAGTTTGGATGGAACAGGGAGAATTTGACAACTTTTGGAAGAATGGACTGGTGGGTGCCATTTGCGATCAACGAAGGCATACACCATGATGACCTATCTGAAGGAGGGCTCATGATTTCAAACCATTAATGTTAAAATTCCAGAGATTCCAGGTCCATTCTCCCATGTATCCAGGGACTGCTGATAACATGAGTACCAAGATTCACTATTTGAACATTTGAGACCACCTCAAGTAGCCCCGGCTAACCTGGAACTCACTCCGTAGCCAATGCTGGCTTTGAACTTCTGACCCTCCTCTTCCTGACTCTGCCTCTGGGTTGCTCGGTGGGGGGGGGGGGGGTGTGTTATAGGAATGAGCCTCTAGGGCCAGCTTTCTGAAACTCACTTTTGTTTCCACCTAAACGTCTTCAAGAACAGAAAGTTGGACATGAGAATGACCCTTAACATCTAGTGAAAAGGTTTCTTTATTTGGTAGTATGGGTGGTGGAACCCTAGGGCTTTACCAATGCTAATCCTGTGCTCTACCCTGGAGCTATATTCTTAGCCTCCTTTTTACTTTTTATTTTGAGACAGGATCTCACTGTTTTCTAGGATGACCCAAACTTTTCTTTTTATCCCCTGGGACAGGTTTTCTCTGTGTAGTCTTGGCTGTCCTGGAGCTTGCTCGTAGACCAGGCTGGCTTCAAACACACAGATATCCACCAGCCTCAGCACTCCCAAGTGCTGGGATTAAAGGTGTGCACCACAGGGGGGTGGAGAGATAGCTCAGTGGATAAGAGCACTGTCTGCTTCTCCTAGAGGTCCTGAGTTCAGTTCCCAGCAACTACAAGGTGGCTTACAACCACCTGATGCCCTCTTCAGATAGAACAGATAGAACTCTCATATATAAAATAAATAAAGTCTAAAGTCGTATATATAGATACAGATATAGATGGTGTACACCACCACTGCCCGGCTTGAAACTTTTGGTTTTTAGACAGGGTCTCACTATGTAACCCCAGCTGGCTTGGAATTTGCTATGTAGACTAGATTGGTCTTGAACTCAGAAGGATCAGCCTGCCTCTGCCTCCTGAGTTCTGGGATTAAACAGGTGCATCATCATGTCCAGCATGACTGTATGTATAAAGTGGTTTAGAAACATCTACAGCTGATCTATGAAACTTGAGTTTAGAACTCAGGCCAATGCATTATCCAGCTTAGAAACACGAGGACCTCAAGGTACAAGTGATAAAACTTTCCTGTGGTCACACAAAGACAGAGTCCTATTTGGAAACAGTAGATGCTGAAAACAAAACCAAACAACCAAACAAAAACCCTCAAAAGATAACTTGGTATAACTACAGCTGTCTATGAAAAGGAACAATGGTGAGGTTGGTGGGCAAAGGAAGAGTAAGTCCCCAGGGAATGGGGCACATTGTCTTTATTAACTCCTGGAAGATGGCAACCAGCATTCAGTCCCATTGTGTGGCTTTTGGTCATACCTTAGCAATGTTTCTAGGTTTTTGACCATGAATGTCAGGCAGGCTTGAATTGTAAAGTCTTTTCTTAACCTTTTCTCTCTGGACTGACACACCTCCTCCCCATTTTCTAATTGGAAACTTCTGGAGGTTTGAAGACAGACAAACAATGGACCGACCACAAAGCCAACTGGGAACATCCATCTGGATGCTGAAGGAAGAAAGAGGTGGAGAGAGGAACACAGGGGACTCTCATTCTCTCGAGCTTGGGGGTTCTCTGTTCTCCCCTATCGCCCTCTTTGCCTGGCTGATTCTCCCACTGCCGAGAGGGAACTGAAAGAGTCAGTGACAAACCAGGTGTGGGGTAGAGAGAAGCACGCTGAGTGGCCAGCCTAAGAGGAGGATGTGTCCTGTACTAAGAGCAGCTGAACGCAGAGAGACTGAATACTCAAGTTCGGTGCCTAGATCCTGCCCTCTTCCCAAACTCAAGGTTGCTCTGCACAGAGTACCTCTTACTTCTGACCTCCCGGGCCTGGAAAACCAAGACTCAGAGCATGAGCCCCACCCATGCCCATTGTCCTCTTCTCCGGTTTCAGTGTGAGCCAACTTCAGGAAGACTGGAAGTGACTACTGTCCCAGCAAGGTTCAATCGGGAGTCTCCCTCCATTGCCTCCTACTCCCAACTTAGAGAATGAGCCCACTTTGGTGTCCACTTTGATGGAACGGAGAGATGGGCAGGGAGCAGATGCTACGTCTCAATTCTAAAGGCTATTGCTCCTTTGAGGAGCAGCAGCCCCACCGACCGCCACGTTCCCCGGCATATTCACTTGGGTTAGTAGGAAACTTGCTTGCTTATTCTCGGGCTTTTGTTTGGACATTCTGCCTCTTTAGCGGGCCCCGGAAAGGCATCCACAGGTAAGACAGTGTATATTCTGTTGGTGCTAGGAAAGCTGACCTTTCTACAAGAGCTGTGGGTTGTGGGCCTTTAGTTTAGACACTACCAGAGAGAAGTGTCTCAGCCTCCCAACCACCCTTGTGGTTCTGGTTGGACTCTACCCACTTCAGGCCTTGGTTTTGTGGCAGTGAATCCTTTTTCGTCTTAATATAATCGTACACCTGCTTGAAAGGCCACTTGAGACTGGACATGGTAGCACACGCCTGTAATCCCAGAATCTGGGAAGTAGAGACAGGAAGATCAGAAGTTCAAGGTCCCCCTTTGCTATATAGCATTTTAGTAGCCAGCTACAGCTAGCTATAAGAGACCCTGGAGAGCGGGGTGGGTAGGTATATAGTTGTTAGTAAAATGCTTGCCTAGCATGAACGAGGCCCTGGGTTCCTGAATAAAGCCGCCTATGTGGTGGTGAGCCCTGTAAGCTAAGCATTTAGGAGGTAGAGGAAGATTAGAAGTTCAAGGTCATCTTTGAACTCTAATCTAACTCTGGAAATTGAAAAACTTCTTGGACTACCTAAAACCTAGCCTCAAAAAAATGAAGTAGAAAGTGTTGTTGTTCCTTTAAAGAAAGGGAAAAGGAAGGAAGCTCCCTTGCCTTAATTGTTGGCAGATTATAGTCCAAGCCCATCTACTATCTCTTGGTTCCAAGAGTGGGGTTTTGGGATTGTTTGTTGTTTGTTTTTTTGTTTTTTCAAGACAGGGTTTCTTTACAGCCCTGGCTATCCTGGAATTTGCTCTGTAGACCAGTCTGGTCTCAAACTCAGAGATCTGCCTGCCCTGGGATCAAAGGCCTGCGCCACCACCTAGCTGAGTGTTCTAATTTTTAAGAATGCATTACAGGACGGCTCAGTGGTTAAGAGTACTTTTTGCTCTTCCAGAAGACCCGAATCCTTTTCCTAGCACCTACACAGTGACTTACACTCATCCCTAACTCAAATTCTAGAAAATCTGACACCTTCTTCTGATGCCCCCCAGGCATATACATGATGCACATACAAAGGCAAAACACACAAATAACGCCAGGTACGGTGGCAAACGACTTTAATCCCATCACCCTGGATATGGAGGCAGCAAATCTCGCCTGAGCCCATCCCACTCAAGTGCTAACTCGGAGAGACCCTGTCTCAAACAAACAAACAAAATTTACTACTCTTATTTATCTAAAACTACTTTTAAAAATTAAGAGTATTAGAGCCAGGTACAGTGGAGCACACCTATAATTTCAGCATTCGGGGAGGCAGAGGCAAGCAGATCTCTATGAGTTCAAGGCCAACCTGGTCTACAAAGTGAGTCAAGACTACACAGAAAAACCTTGTCTTGAAAAAGAAAAAAACAAACAAACAAACAAAAAAACAGTAATAATAATAATAATAATAATTTCTCAGGAAGCAGAAGCATGCAGATCTCTGTGGGTTCAAAGTCAGCCTGGTCTACTAGTGAGTTCGAGGTCAGCCAGGACTACACAGAAAGACCCTGTCTCAAAAGACTGAGAGACTGTCCTGTGTGTGAGCTGTCATCAGTACTAGTTGCTCAAAGGAGCTGAGATCTATACTATAGCTCTCCTGGGCCTTAGTATACACCAGAGACAAGGAGAACAGTATAGGATAAGGACCTGGAACTGGGTCACAGAGACACTTCTGAATCTGGGCTGTCCCCATCCCCATGGCAAGGGTTAGCTTCTATTCCTTATGAAGTCCTGGGCATGGCTGTGTGTGCCTGAATGTGTGTGTGTGTGTGTGTGTGTGTTTATATACATCTATGCACCTGTGTGTACGTGCGTGTCTTTGGCTCACATCCAGTACACTTACACATCATTTGCAAGTTGTGTGTTCCAGATCCTTAAGCTAGCCTCTATACAGTAGCTCAAGTATCCTTTGGAAGGAATGGCCAGGAACAGGGCCGACCAAATATCTCTTGCGATGTTCCAGAACCTTTCTCCTCCCACTATTCAGCAGCTAGCAGAATTGTACTATAGGGGACAGCCTGAGGAGCTTGGCTGAAAGGAAAGAGAGAGGAAAGGCCAGGGGTGGAGGTTAGCGGTAGAGAGCTTGCCTCTACTGATCTGTGAGGTTGGAAGTGGCTAGTATTCTCCTTTGACAGAAAAACAGCCCTAGTGGGTCCTGTCATCGCCTCTGCTTCCCAGAGCCTACCCTCACTCCTTTCTGACACCCTCCTCCAGCCGATGCTCACACAACAGAACACCTGGTTGTGAGAGCAAGCACCTGATGGTTCAGGCCCAGAACAACTCAGGCTCTAGCAGTCTGGCTACGGCTGAGAACAGGTTCAGGTGGCTGGTGGTGCCTGAAGCGCTGATAGCCAGCGCCCTGGGAGAGTCAGCTGTGGAATGCTGGCCATGTGGACCTGAAGGAATTAACTCAGTGCCCCTGGGTCTCAGCCCAGACTGTCATGTGACCACCTCCCACAAGCTCCCCTACCCCGAAATTCTTGTCTTCCTGGAGTCCTCGGCCTGGAACACTATTGGTCTTGGATCAGAGTTGATGGCAGCTGATCACTCCTTGGGGAGTTGCCAGGCTCATTCCCGGTGAGGTTGGGGTGAGGTTTTGGAAATAGAGTTACAGGGGGACAGAGGCAGGTGTCTGAGAACATGTCCAAAGTAGATGAAGGGGGTTGATAGACAGTTAAAAAAGAAGCAGCAGAAAGAGTCCACCTCTTCAGCTGGGGTTAACCCGCTTGTCCAGGCCCCCTGCCAGGAAGCAGCTTCTTTGGTTCCAGGCCGGTCCTGGCCAGCTGGGCCTCCAGACCACCTCTGTGGTCTGTGTCTGTGGAAAGAGGCCTGAGTGAGACAAAGCCAGCCCCAGGGCAGGAAGCCAGTACCAACCACTCCTGGACAGCCTCGGGGATCAGCCCCTAGTCTTGTGACTTCCACCTGTCCTCAGACTCTACCCATCCTGTGCAGGCAGAAGTAAGGGTGAGAATGTTTCTGCACACCTCTGGCTTCTGCCTCTAGCCATCTGGGGCAAGAGGGCTGTGCAGGCAGCCTCCACCTTCTCCTTTGTTCTGTATGGTCCCTTGTCACTGGGAACCAGCATAGTCAGGACCTGTGGTTTCAAAGTCCCTTCAATTCCTGTCCCACCTTCTGCTGAGGTCTTTTCCCAGGCTCTCTCTTTCCACGCTGCAGTTGATGGCCTGGAACAGGGCTGGGCTCCCTTGAGATGGCAGAGGTGGGCCTCTGAGCAGACGGTGAACAGTGCTCAACCCTGACAGTTGCTTCTGGATGAAATGTTGCTCTAGTCCCCTCCCTCCCTTCCTTTCTTCCAACCTTCGTCAAGGAGCCATCTTGCATCCAACAAATACCTGTTGGTTGGTGTCTGAATTCAAATTCTGGCTCTGCTGTCAGCCCTGGGGCAAGCTACAGATATCTTTGGGTCCTTAGTTGGGAGAATAAAGTAAAGTTGGGGTTCATTGCCAGTCTAGGAATCAGCAGCAATGGTTAGCCATGACTTTGTTTATGTTTGTGTGTGTGTTGGGGGGTGGGAGTAAGGGTGGGAGGTCAGCAATAGGAGATTACTCAGTGGTTTAGAGCCCTTTCTGCTCTTGCAGAGGAAAGGGTTTAGTTTTCAAGTACCAGGAATGGTGGCTCACAGCCCATCTGCAACTCCAGGTCCAGGGGTTCTGATGCCCCCTTCTGGCCTCTTTAAGCACTGCAAGCATGTGGTACACATACTTAGAGGCAGGCAAAATATTCATATACATAAATAAAAATAAATAAAGGGAAGCTAGAGTGATGGTGCACACCTTTAATCCCAGCACTCTGGAGAGAGAGAGAGAGAGAGACAGGTGGATTTTTTTTTTCTTTTAGTTTGAGGCTAGCTTGGTCTACATAGTTCCTTCCAGGGTAGCCAAAATTACATAGGGAGACTCTGACTCAAACAAAAACAAAAAGAAAAACAAACAAAAACAAAAAGAAAGAAAGGCAGACAGAAAGGAAGAAAGAAAAAAGAAAGATGTTAGCATGTGGTATAGTACAAGCCTTTAGTCTCAGGACTCAGGAGGCAGAGGTAAGCAGCCCTGGTCTACACAGCAAGCTCCAGGCCAGCCAGGGCCGCATTGTGAGACCCTGACTCAACACAACCAAACAAATAGATAATTTCATTGAAAATCAGCGATCAGGTAGTGGAGCCAGGGGGAGGAAGACGGGGGAAGAAGGCCCTCCTCTCCCTCTCGCTGTATCATTGCCCTGTCTGATGCCAGTCTCAGTGGGCCAACGCTGTCACCACAGACTTTCAGGGAATTCGGGTTCCACATGTGACCTGGAAGAGCAAAGGGAGGAAGAGGCATGAGGCCCTGTGCACTCTGGAGAGGGTTGACTCCCTAATCCGTTCTCTCTGACCCCAGAAGCCAAGCCCACTTGACTTGGTCTGGGCTACATGGTTTCTCAAGCGAGGAGCAGTCTGGGAACACTAAGTTCCAGGAAGAACTGGCTTCGTGGGTGTGGGTTCCGTGGTCACACACCCACATCCGAATGGACAGTTTAAAGTTTTGATGACTTTTTTTTTCTTACGGTAGGCAAGTGCCCTACCAGTAAGCCCTGTCCCCAGCCATCTTTTATGCCTTGAACATTTTGTATTACTCTATATTTCGGAGACAGAGTCTCACTATGTAGCCCAGGCTGGCCTCAAACTCATAGTCCTCCTGCCCCAGCCTCCAGGCTGCTAGAATTATAGACATGCCCCACTATGCCTGGTCCAGCTTTGTTTTTATTGTCTTTTTAAAAAATATATTTTAAATATGTATTTATTTTATAAGCTGGGCATGGTGGTGCCTACCTGTAATCCCAGCACTCAGGGAGGCAGAGGCAGGGGGCTCTCTGTCAGTTCGAGGCCAGCCTGATCTACAAAGTGAATCCAGGATAGCCAAGGCTACACAGAAAAACCCTGTCTCAAAAAAAACAAACATATCTGTATGTATATCCTTCATATAGGATCTCTAGCTGACCTATAGGGCTGATGTTAACCTCCCTATGAAACTGAGGATAACCCTGAATTTCTAATTACCTTTCCCTACCTCCTTGGAGCTGGGATTATAAAATGCCCCACTTCACCCTGTTTATGTGGTGCTAGGGCTGGAGCCTCAAGCCTCATTCATGCCAGGTGCTCACTTTGCCAGCTGATCCATTCACTGTTTCTCAGCTTTCCTTCCTAAGAGCCCAGCCCCTCCCTCCCCAGAAGGTCCCTGTCCAGGGTAGTGGAGGCAGACCACATGCTTCTTTTCTCTTGGCACTTCCTGTCCTCACCTCTATTCTAAGCTTTGACTTTCCCAGGATGGATGAAGGCCCCCAGAATCCTGATAGCCCAGAGGTCTTGGTGCCCATTCCGCTCTGCGTTTCAAGGGCAAATTCAAAGCAGAAACCCCTGGACCTTAAAGTAAACACCCTGAGGTGGGCCAGCCAGGCACTGACCTCTCAGCACGGCTGCGCCCTTGCTATTTTTGAAGCACTAACAGCTCCACCAGTTCCCAGCACCCACATCAGGTGGCTCACAACTGCCTGTAACTTCAGCTCCCAGGGAACCCACACCTCTGGCCTCTGAGGTCACCTGCACTCATGTGCACACAGCCACGCACACAGGCACACACACACACACACACACACACACACAATTAAAAATAATTATCTAATTAAAAAAACAAATCAAAAGGCTCTGGTAACTCTTTTCTGCCAGTACCATACATCTATGCTTGCTCCACCTCCTGAGTAGCCTGGCCTTGTCTGCCCTCTCTCTAGTGCCAGAGGCTGGCCTGAAATACCAGGGCATTGGGCCACTCGGCCCATGATACAAGGAGGCCCTGGGCCAATCAGCCTCTGCTGGGGAGATTACGTCAGAAAAGCCCAGAAGGTTCGGTGGATTGCACTCCACCCAACAAGAACAGCCAGTGCCAGCCAAGTGTGTGTGTGTGTGAGGGGAGGAGGCAGGAGTTGTCCTAGCCCTCCATCTGGCAAGGCCAAGCCTGCTGCCCTTTACCCGCTGGCCAGCCTCCCCCCCCCCCGCCCCTGCTCTGCCTCACCAAGCACTGCCCAGCTACTTACTCTTTAGGTGGGGGAGGGAAGCAAAAAGGCTGCCACAAACTGGCTCTTCCAGATCCTGCCTGTAAACTCAGGTTAAAAATAAAACCACGTGTCCAGGAAGGAGAGGGGAGGGTGGAGGCGGAGAGCCCGCTTGAGGCTAGAACAAGCAGGAAGAACAGGCCTCCCGGGGCATGGTGGTAGTGGACCCCAGAGGAAGAAGGCAGATGGGACCATCCTGGAGAAGTCCAGCAGGAGACACCTCTCAGCGTGCTTCAACGGATCTGTGAGAAAGCCACTCAAGAAAGCGTGACCTTGTCTGAAAGGTCACTGTCAGGAGCAGTCGCACTTGGATTGGAGCCTTCTTGGCTTTTTTCCCTCGGGCCTCCTCCTGGTGTGGTTTCCTGCTGTGGTATCCTCCCCTGTAATGATCCCCACCAGGGTGGAACATCCCTCCAGTCCCTCTGTCCTTGCTAGCTTCCATGGAGAGGCTCCAGCTCTCTGGGTAATCAGCACTGAGTACCATGCATCCATCCATAACAGGCCAAAGGCAGGAGGGTAGATGTTATCTGGGGGGAAAAACACCACCCACCCTTGAGGAGAAGGGAAGGAATGTGTGTGCCGAGCATTCCCCCTCATGCTGGTTGCAGCTCACCCAGGCTGCTAACCTCAGGGCAGTCCTCACTAAGAACATCTGGCCTGAGAAACACACGCAAGGTTGAAACCATCCTTGAACTGAAAGCCGTTGAGCAAAGACTGGGACCCTCCTCCTGCCCAGCTCTGGGGTCATTTAATCCTCACAAAAATCTCATAAATATATATAGGATGTTTCTCTGTATATATATCCTGTCCTGGACTCGCTTTGTAGACCAGGCTGGCCTGGAACTTACAGAGATCCACCTGCCTCTACCTTCCCGAGTGCTGGGATTACATGTGTGCGACACCGAGCCCAGCTTTAAAAAAAAATATTTCAAAAATGTATATTTATTAAATTTAATTATGTGTAAGTGTGTGGCTGGTGCCTGTGGAGGCCAGGGGTGTCAGATCCCTTGAAGCTGGAGTTACAAATAGTTGTGAGCCACTCTGTGGGTGCTAGGAATTAAATTCTGTTCCTCTGGAAGAACAGCCAGTGCTCTTAACCACAGAGCCATCTCTTCAGGCCCCTCTTTTTTTTCTTTTGTAATGTGGCCATGAAACCTAGGGAATCATGCCTACCAAGCCCAACCTCAAATTCAATTAGGAACACAGGGCTTTCTACCCAATAGCCTAGGCTCTTAATCGTTGCACAGACTAGAACCCAGACTCATCTGCCAGGTCTCATCTGATGACTTCTCATCTCTGTTGTCCAGCCATCTCCAGAGTCCTTCCTCTGTCCCTCATCCTCTTGGCCATCAGTCTTGGGTAGGAGGTTCAGGTAGAACTGTCTAGCTTCCTGGGGAGGGCAAGGCTGTGGTTGGGGTCACCTGCAAGCCGGGACGGATGGGAGGGGTCTCAACAAAAACAGCTGACGGGGAGAAGGCTGAGTGGGGGATTGTGTGCACCTGTCCTCCTCTGGGTGACTGACCTGGCCCCTTCTTGCACCGTTTAAAATTTGAATTTTATCACCACTGCACCCGGAACTAGCTTGCGTGCCTCCTCCCTAGGCAAATGCTCCCAGAAAAGATTGTGAGGTAGAGGTGGGTTGGGGTGGTGGTGGAATGTGGTGAATGGAACAAGGTTCAGATTTCCTCTGCACTGATGACCTTGGGTAAGTCTCTCTCGCTGGAGTTTCTTCTCAGTCAAGTAGGAAGAGCAGTGACTCCTTTGAAGCTTTGTGAAGGGACCAAATGGGGCAACTAGTGGATCGGTCTAGATCAGAATGCTCTCCACAGGTATGAACTGGGAAAACCCATGCTGTTGTCATCATTGTCATCTCCTCCCCCCCCCCCCCCCAGAGTTTCTCTGTGTAGCTCTGGCTGTACTGGAACTCACTTTGTAGACCATCCTGGTCTCGAACTCACAGAGATTAACTTGCCTTTGCCTCGTGACTGCTGGGATTGTAGGCATGGGCCACCATGCCCTGCTTTCTGTTTTTTGAGACAGAGTTTCTCTCTAGCTCCGGCTGTCCTAGAGCTCATTCTGTAGATCAGGCTGGCTTCGAACTCACAGAGATCTGCCTGCCTCTGCGCTCCAGGAGTGCTGGGATCAAAGGTGTACACTACTACCTCACCCAACCCTGCTGTTATCTTCTTAAAGGAAAAACCTATCAGCTTCACACAGTGAGTGTCCAGTGCCTGACTGTACTCATGTGCACATCCCTACCCACACAGACACCCACCGAGCCATACACATAAATAAAAATAAAACTTATAAAAAAGAAAGAAAAAGAATCAATAGAGTTAGTGACAGTGAAGCTGGGGTAGAGATGGCTGAGACCCACAAGGAAATACAGGGCTGTTCCAGTTGCCTCCTGGGTTTAGGTTTGCTTTACTGTGCTGGCCCTGTGCCTGCAAGAGGGAGCCGGGGTTATCCTTTGCCTGAGGGTTCACTGCATTCATGTCCCTCCCCTCGGGCAGAGCCTGGAGTAGCCAGGAGCTAACTAGCTAGCAGACACCCAGTTCTTTTACCCTGGGGTCCTCAAAGGAGAAGGGACTCCCTTCCACCCTGGAAGACCTTTGATCCAGTCAGCATGGGAGACTGAGGGGAGTCAGAGCTGAGAAGCCTGCACCTAATACAGCCAGGGGTCCATGCTGGGTAGAGAGGGACCCCTCAACCCTCAGCAGTGCGCACAGACAAGACAAATGGCTTGGGCGAAATCCCAGTCTGGTTGTGACTGGTCATCAAAACCTAGAACTGTCCTTGCCAGACAGGAATGTCCAGCCCCCTGAGCAGAAGAAGCTTACCCCGGGGTTACAGGAGAGGAATGAGGAAATACAACCAGGCTCAGGGTCACACTGCAGGGACTGTCCTTGAGCTGCTAGGCCATCGTGGTTAATTATCATTTATTCAGCATCCAGAAAATGGCCATCAATAAGCCCAAATCCCTACTCAATGTCATGCTCAACTCTAGTGAGGGAGTAAAAGTCTAGAAATATGCAACTTGGTAATGGGTGGGGAGGTGAGTGAGGGGAGGAAGCTGCTTCAGTCTGTCCAGTTTGGCCTGGGGTTTTGACAAGTGAGTAGGAGCTCACTGAGCAGGAACAGGAAAATTCCAGGGCTAGATTATCTAACTGGCTGAAGACAAGGAACTGCCCCTGCACAAAATTTATGAGTGTTGGGAGGGGCTCTAAGGTGACGAACAGCATGACTCAGAAACGAGGCCATTCTGGACCTGATGATATGAAAATTTGGCTTCTGCCCTACTGGTCAGATGTCCAGCTTTTCCTTCAGCTGGATGGGAAGAAAACCTGACCCAAATCACATTTCTGTCTCTGACTGAGTCATCCAGTGTCTTGGTAGCTGGGAACCCCTGAGGGGGAGGGTGGACACAGTCCACAGCCTGAGTGCCTCGTCCACCCCCACTCCTGACAGCAGAAAGGCCATCTCCAACCTTCTGGGCCTGCATCCCCTTATAGGGCACCTTCATTCCTTTCCCCAGTTGGAGGTGCCTAACCAAGGCCAGGACCTACCATTATCTGTACTTCTGTCTTGGTTCAAACCCGGGCCCCTTCACAGTCACCCGGGTCCCGACCTTACCCCGACATGCTGATCACACCTGTAGCGCTTTTAGGGTCTCTCGGGTCAGGCCCTCTGAATGGCTGAGTCCATCAGGCTAGCTGGCACAGCTATGGAGGCTAACCTACACAATCCCAGTTCACCATTCCTGCAGTGGAGTGGGGTCATGGATGGTCGGTACCCTAGCTTTGTCACCGTCGCAGCCCTCTCAGCCTTCCTCAGTACCTTCCTGCTCCCTGTAGCAAGGCAGAAACCACTGGAAGAAGCAAGGACATTTCAATGCCCCTGCCTCAGGCCTGAACTCAGTGTGGATGCTATTGGCTGGTTTTGGATCAGACAGGGGTTAAGGCAGAGGCTCATGTCAGGTGTGACTGCACAGGGCAGGAGAGGGAGCTAATCTGGGGTCCTGGAGTTGACTTGGTGACTTCGTTTTGGTCTTCTACAGGGAAATCTCAGTGAATCTGTACATTGTGTCTGCACTGTCCCAAGCCTTCATTAATTCATCAATGCACAGGCAGGTCTGGGACTCCCATGTGTGATAGCACTCGGGGAGGCAAAGGCAAGTGGATCTCTGTAAGTTCGAGGCCAGCCTGATCTACAAAGCCTGTCCAGGACAGTCAAGGCTACAGAGAGAAACCCTGTCTTGAAAACAAAACAAAACAAAATAAAACAAAACAAAAGATAGAGTCTCTGTATGTATATCCTTGGCTGTCCTGGAAATTGCTATGTAGGCCAGCCTGGCCTCGAACTCACCTGCTTCTTCCTTCTGAGTGCTGGGGTTAAAGGTGTACAACACCACCAAAACACCACCTTTAATCTCAGTACTAGGTGGCAGAGGCAGGTGGATCTCTGTGAGCCTAAGGCCAGCCTGGACTACGTAGCAAATTCCAAGACAGCCAAGGCTACACAGAGAGATCCTGTCTTTCTGTTTTTTGTTAAATGTATAAGCCTATGCTAACATGATTTTCCTGTCCTCTGGCATAAGTTCATGCACACAGATGACTGTGACTGTGCAGGTAGAAGTGATTGGCAGTCCTCCGTAGGGCTAGGCTGTGGTCAGGTGGGCTGCTTTCTCATCAAGCAAGGCCTCTGTGAACCCAGGGACTGAGGACAGGGGAAGCAGACCACTTAGAGTGTCTGATGTGCCCCAGTGCTGGGATGCTACCACATGACACCAAGCTGTGGAGGCAGGAGGGGTCAGCCACCCGGACCTGCTCAGGGCCATCCAGCTGTTCCTGCTCACAGCTGACAGCGGCTTCTGTGGCCTGCCATGTCTGTGCCTGTGTAGCCCAGGGACACCTGTCTTTCCCTGCCAAGTGCCACAAAGTAGTCTCCCCCGTGGAAGGGATGGTCTCAGGGTTCTTGCAGGCAAAGCGAGAGATGAATGTGAGCTGACATCTCCCCCAGCAACTGGCAAAGGGCTGACGTGTACAGCCGAGGACCAGCCTGGGAAATAATGTGCCAGGAGCTTCATTGATGGAGCAAAAAAACCGGAGAGAAGGATGGGGGGTGGAGGGGAGGAAGGACAGGGCTGTGGGGGGAGTGTCTTGAGGAGGAAGCAAAGCAGGAGGAGGCGACTGAACAGAACAACTTGCATCTGGGGCTGGATGTAGAAGGATGTGTGAGAACGTGTCTGGGAAGGATGTGTGGTGGGAGAGGGGTGTGTGTGTGTGTGCCTCCTGCGTGTGTGTGTGTCCTGCATGCACACATACACACGGACAGATGTACAGAGAGACCAGACAGACAGACAGACAGACAGACAGAGGAAGGTCGGGAAGGGATCAAATGGAGGGTATCCTTTGCTTTGCTTCCTCTGCTCTGGCAAGCCTGGCAGAGTGCCGTGAGGAGCCTGCAGCGAGGAGGAAGAAGACTACCTTTCTGAGTTCCCCTTTCCTTTGTGTGAGATTTTTCCTGTGAAAACCCAAGTCTGGAGCTATAAATAATCCAGGCACAGCTGCGGGATCCTGGAGACTGATGGAGTGTGCTGATGGCAGGCAGCCTCGGCTTGGGGGACAGGTTGCCTCTAAAAACCAAGAAACAAGGCTTTTAAAGGTTTAAAGGCTTCCCTTCACCTCTGTGCTCTCTCAGCCCCAGCTGGCTCCCACACACTTGGGCTTCTCTGACCCACAGAACCTTGGTGGCAGCTGATGGGAGACCCTCAGTGATCAGACCCCACCCTCGGCTTGGGCAGACTGAACTGGTCTAGAAAGTATGGCACAGTGGCTGGGGTGGCAGGCTGGTCAGGGAGTCCAGGGGCAGAGGGAATAGTACAGGAAGATGAGCGTCCTGCCCAGGGGCCCATTTTACTCAACTGCTTCAATGAGGGGCATGGTTGTTCCTGGCAAGCCTGCAGGTGGCTAAGAGTCCATAGTCTTAAGGCTGGGACATGGGCCGATAATGTCCTCGTTCCTGTTCTCATCTCCATGCTGCGCCTTTTTCCAGGTCTCATAGGGGACCGTCAAGCGGGCTCCATGTGAGACTTTGGGTGGGCCTGGGGAATGTCCCTTCCTGGAAGAGAACCCACATCTGGCTTTTGGGATGAGGACCTATATAAGCATCTCCCCAGTGAGCAACTCTAGGCTGTCTTCAGTCTTGCTTTAAGGGCAGAGAGCAGGCAGAGTCGAGGTCTTCTAGAGCTCTGGTCCAGTCTTGAAAAATCAATGGGCTCTGGAGAAAGAGAAGAAGGAGATGAAGATAAAGAGGTATCTCCTCTCTGTAGCACCCTTTCTCCAGGCCTGTGCCTCACTCCCTCACCCACACGTTTCCTATAGCACTCAGGCTTTGCTCTCTTTCTCTCTGTGGCCCTGTGACTGTATGTATTCAGGCCTTGGTCAGCTTTCACTGGCAGCCGAACCTTCAGCCTTCTATTTTTTTGTACAGGAAAGGATCACCTTTCTGGTGACTTCCCAGGAAAGAGCCCCCCCCTTCCCTGTTCCTATCTCCTGATCCGTCCAGCTCTAGCCTTTTCCTTGGACTAAGGACCTCCAAGACCCTACTCCCAGATTCCAGACCTATTGGCCCTAGGGGACTTTCTAATTGGCTGAGGCTAGGTCATGTACTCCCATCCTGGTTGCTGGCAGATACAAGGCTCAACATTCCCAGCCTTTGTTTCTAGAGGGAAAAGCAAGCCATATTTCCATAAATATCACCGAGGAAAGGAAATTCCTACCCTTGACCCCAAACAACAGAGAGACATTCTGGGCATCACTTCCCTCTGCTCCTCCCAGGCTCTATTTCTCCCATTCTGAGGGCCAGGGCTCTACTTGCATGGGCTGCACCAGCTCAACACACACACACACACACACACACACACACACACACACACGCAAAAGCCTTTCAGATCTTTCGGCTCCCGCTCAGGGAGTACCACTGCCAGAGAATGGGGAGAAGAGACCCTGGGGAGAATTCATTCTCCTCGTCCCCTGGAACTGGAGTGAGGAACAATCGTGAGGCGCCACATGGGTGTTGAGAACTGAACCTGGGTCCTCTGCAAGAGCAGTAAATGCTCTTGACCTCTTAGCCATTGCTTTACCCTACCTGTTCTGGCTCTGGCCCTCTCTAGCTGCCAGTCACACACACCCCCCTTCCAGGTGCCCTAAGGCTACCTATGTTCGTTTCCTTCTAGTCCCTTCTTGACAGTCACCTCCAGAGCCTCCTCCAAAGTAACACTTCTTTCCTGCAGGGATCAGGAAGCAACAGATTCCTGGCAACAGCACGGTGTAACAGGTGCTCGAGGCACAGGTGGCACAATGGGAGGGGGTTAGGCGAGTATGGGGGTATAGGACTTTGGAACCAGGCTTCTATAGGTCTGAATCCTTAACCCAGCTTCTTTCTACCTTTGTGACTGTTGAAGTTCTTTAGCTAGGCTGAGCCTTTGTTCTCTTGGGGAAATTAAGATTAATCCTTGGATTATGGAGATGTCAGTCAATCAGTACTTTTCCTGCAAACATGAAAAGCGCTTAGTTCCACCTCCAGAACCCGAGTGAAACTAAACAAAACAAAAACCTTGCATGTTGTGACGATGCTTGAAATGTCAGTGTTAGGGAGGCAGAGGCAGAGATAGGGATGGGGGGGGGCTTGCTGGCTAGTCAGCCTAGCAAACTCGGGGAGCTCCAGGCCAGTGACAGAAAAAAAGGAAAGAGGGCTGGAGAAATGGCTCAGAGGTTAAGAGCACTGGCTGCTCTCCCAAAAGTCCTGAGTTCAATTCCCAGCAACCACATACATGGTGGCTCATAACCATCTATAGTGAGATCCGATGCCCTCTTCTGGTGTGCAGGTGTACATGCAGGCAGAACATTATATACATAATAAATAAATAAATAAATAAATCTTAAAAAAAAAAAAAAAACAGTTGTGGTGGTACACACCTTTAGTCCCAGCACTCAGGGAGGCAGAGGCAGGCGGATCACTATGAGTTCGAGGTCAGCCTGGTCTACAAAGGAAGTCCAGGACACTGAAGGCTACACAGAGAAACCTGACTCAGAAAAACCGACGAAACAAAACAAAAAATAATAAAATGAAATACGAAAGAATGGTACCTCAGCTGAGAAAGAACATCCCAAAGTTGTTCTCTGGCTCTCATATACATGCTTGCACGCGTACAAGCGACACACACACACACACACGCTCACCAACTCACCAAAACCATGAATCTGGTAAGGTTTGTTTTGGTGAATCTGTGAATCACAGTCTGTCAAGCAGCTGGCATTAAAAGACCATGAGGCACTATGGGGATAGGGCTGCCCAGTGGACAGGGACAGGGATGCCCATTATCCAGCACCTGTGAGAAAGATGGGTACAATGACACTTCTGCGAACCCAGTTCTGGGAGGGCTCCAACAGGTGGGCCCTGACACACTAGCCCAGCTGAAATAGGGAGCTCCAGGTTCAATGACAGACCCTGTCTCAAAAAAAAAAAATGCAGAGGGGCTGAAGAGATGGCTTAGTGGTTAACTCAGTGAAAGGCACTCACTGCTCTTCCGGAGGACCCAAAGTCTACTCCCAGCACCGGCACGATGGCTCACAACCATCTATAACTACAGCCTCAGGGGATCCAATGCCCTTTTCTGGCCTGGGAGGGTACCAGGCATGTCCATGGTACACAGATACACATGGAGGCAAAACATCTATACACATAACAAAAAAATAATTTTTAAAAGAAGTTGTTTTTGTTTTGTTTTGTTTTTCAATACAGGGTTTCTCTGTGTAGCTTTGGCTGTCCTGGACTTGCTTTGTAGACCAGGCTGGTCTACTCAAATTCATGGAGATCCTCCTGCCTCTGACTCCCAGAGTGCTGGGATTACAGACCTGTGTCACCGTACCCAGCTCAAAATTTTTTAGAGTTAAAAGAAATAATAATAAGGGAGAGAGGCATAGAGGAAGATTCCTGATATTGACCTCCGGCTTCAACATATACACATAGGGTCACATGCAACACACACACACACACACACACACACACTTCTGTATATATACACATACCACATAGATGCACATAAAATAGAACAGAGTAAGTGCAACCAGTGACGGCAGAAAGGACCCTCCACCTGAAAACAGCTCTTGGTGCCGACTTCTTGGAGCATGTACAGAGGGTTCTACACCCTCTTTTGGCCTGGAGGTGAGGGGTACATCCATGTGGGCTGGTGGTTTTTGTCCTGGGCAGTCTTAGTGGATGCTCACTGCAGATACCACTTTTCTTATCTCTTGGCCCCCTAAGAAGGATGCTGCTGGAGACAGAAAGACCAGGATCTCCTTTCACTGAGCATCCATTTCCATCAGCATCGCCTGAGTCATCCAGCCACCTCCCCTGGGTCAGCACCTCCTTCTCAGCCGAGTGGATGCCCTCAAGCCCTTTCCTTTAATCAGCAGTCTGGCTTCAGCACCAGCCAGGTTGTTTAAGGTCTCCTTTCCTGGGAACTTCTCCAACCCTTTCAAGCCCTCAGAGGCCCGGGCTGTTGTTCCCTGCCATCACAAATCCACACAACGCACGCACGCGCACATGCGCTCATGCATTGTATGCGCTGTCTCCGCAGAAGGAAACTCATCGCTAAGCTTCATGTCACCCCACTCCCCAAAAAATATTTTCCCATCCTGGCTCACGAAGCCTGACAACATTCCAGCACCATGCAGCCCGGCTGGTCAAAGGTATAAAGGTAGGCGAGAGATCAAGCCACCTGCACTTTGCGGTGGATGCTGGGGCTCTGATGGTCTTCACGGGGCCTCCTGGTTACTGGGGTAACAGAGAAGCCTTCCCCAAAGCAAGCCTGTGGTCCTTTGCCCATAGCTGCAACTCAGTGGTCCAGGGCTTGCCCAGCATGTGTGAGGAAGCGAACTCACAGACATCCACCTGCCTCTGGGAGCGCTGGGATTAAAGGAGGGTGCCACCACCACCCGGCCATTTTGATAGTCTAGGTTTTCCCAACACGCCAAGTCAGCTTGTCCTCTGCCTGATACTGCAGGTGAGACCCTGAAAGGAAGCCTCTGCCGCCCCTCCCTTCCCGTGAGTCCTACGGCTTCCGAGCCCTGGAAAATCAGGAGTGCAGGAGCTGATGACAGCTACGGATGGGGGTGGGTGGCTAGGCTGGCAGGGGAGGAGCTACAGAGCAGGACCGCCGCTCCCCCAGCCTACCGAACAAAGGCTTAAATGCAGTCTCTCCGAGAACTGACCTGCTCAGTGAAACAGGCTTTCTGGAATCTTCTCTCTCCTCTGACCAAGTCGGAAGCAGGTTTGTGGATACCAATTCCCCTCGTAAACTTCCTAACCTCTTTTTTTCCAGTCAAGCCCTTGGTAGTCCCTGCTTCCTTCTATAAAACAGGAAGCGCACAGAAGAGTGTGGCCCTTACCTGTGTATGTACTGCTGTGAACGCATATATGTGAACGCATACATATGTACGTGTGTATATACGTTTATACGTGTGCAAAAATAAGCATCGCTGGTACAGTGGACACACTCAGACATGTATGACACTTGCATGCCTGCCTGAGTATGCATGGGATGTAGATGTACAAACTGTCCTAGGAGTACTTATAAGTGTAGTCTGGAGACATGACACACGCATACACATGTATGTGTACAAACATGCATGCAGCTTTGCAACTCCAGCACCATTATCTTTGCAGAAGAGAAGCTGCTTAGCTGGAGTGTTTACGCCAACCAAAGCTATGAAACACACAGCCGGCCCTGCTGCTGCCTCTTGCTCCTTTTGATCTGCCCCCCACCCAGCAGCCAGGGCAAGCTTTTAACGGTGGAGAACAGGCTGAGCATGGGGGTGCACACCTTTAATCCCAGCATTTGAGAGGCAGAGGCAGGCAGATCTTTGAGTTCAAGGCCAGCCTGATCGATAGAGCAAGTTTCAGAACAGCCAGGGTTAACACATAAAAACAAAACAACAACAACAAAAAACCCTGAAGATCAGAGTACGACGTTGCTAGACTGCAGCCCTCTATGGCTTCCCTCTGCATTTGTAATAAGTCAGACTTTTTCACACGCCCTTCAGGATTCCAGTGTTTGAGACTTGGTTTCTTCATCTCCTCCTCACCTTTTGGGTGCCCTTGTCTCAGCCACACTGCCAAGAGTCAATACCCATCATTCTTGTTCTTAGACTCCTTTAATGATGACTGCTATCATCATTCCTGCTCCTGGAGTCAGCCCAACATAATGATGATGTTATTAATGAGCCCTTATCTGGCCCCCAAATCTCAATCTATGTGCATGCATGTGTGTGTGTGTGTGCGTGTGTTTTGAAACAGGGTCTCCTGGTCTCTCTCCATAGTTCAGGCTGGTTTCAAACGCTTTGCAATCTTGCTGCCTCTGCTTTTTCAGTACTAGAATCATGGCATGCACTGCCTTGGCTTCTGGCCTCCCATTTAAATTGGCAGCTCTGTCCCCTCTCCACATCACCTCTCTCAGTCTCCCCAGGACTACAGCTGACTGTTGGACCAAAGCAGACAGTGCTTAGGGCTTCAGAGGAAGCAGACTGTGAAAAGAAAGGGATGCTGGGCTGGGTGGGGTGAGTCATCAGACTACAGTGCCCATCTGACAAGGTTACTGCCAATCCACTGGGGCATCAAGAGCAAAGACTGCCTGTCGGCAGAGTCTTGAATTGGACAAGGTGGCTAGACAATATATCCCACAGTCTGGGACAGCAGGAGCTAAAACTGTCAACTCAGAAGCTAAGGTTGTTCCAGAGAATGAGCCATAGCTAGGAGGAGCTAGTTATAAAAAAAAATAAAAAAATCTGACAGAGAGCTGATATCCAAAAATATGCAACGAACTCTTAAGTCTCAACCAGGTGCTGTAATCCTAGACATTTTAGGACTGAGGCCTAAGGATTAGGAATTCAACGTAGGAATTGGACTTCATCCTGGGCTTTAGGAGATTCTGTCCCCAAACACCAGAAACCAGCCAGGCATGGTGGTGCAAGCTTTGAATCCCAGCTCTCAGGAGGCAGAGTCAGGCAGCTTTCTGTGAGTTCAAGGCCAGCCTGATCTACAAAGCCAGGGCTGTTGCACAGAGGAACCCTGTCTCGAAAAACCAAAAATACATAAAAAGATAGAATAAACACACTCTTAGCACCTAGTGCAACAAGCACGCTCCTTGCTATTTGCCCCCTCACAAGTAAAACACCTTCAGGGGAAGATGGTGTAAGTTGCTATTGCAGCACTTGGGAAATGGAGGCAGAAGAAGCAGGAGTTTGTCGTTCTTAGCTACATACAAAGCTGGGACCAGCTGGGCTACATGAGACTTTATGTCAAAAACAGAACGGCATACTCAAATCTACAAAAATGTGCACATAGATGTTTATAGCATAATCGACAGAACTCGGAAACAACCAAGATGTCCTTCTGTATGCAAATGGGTAAATAAATCGTGGTAAAGCCAGACAATAAAGTATTATTCAGTGCCAAAGAGAAATGAGCTATCAAGTCAAGAAAAAGACAGGAAACAAACTTAAATTCGTGTTACTAAATAAAAGAAGCCAGTCTGGAACACTGACATGCTGCACAGAGCCAACTATATGACATCCTGGAGAAGGCAAACCTGTGGAGACAGCAAAAAGATGGATGGCCAGTGCCGGGAGACAGAGAGAGATGGATAGATACGGCTGTTCTCTAGTGTAGACAGTTGGTGAGCTCTTGGTTCAGGGGGAGACCGTGTTTCAGAAGATAAGGAGGTGAGTGGAGAGCAGCGTTTGAAGACAGCTGATATCGACCTCCACCTCCACACACATGAGCACATGCACGCAAACACACGTGTGCACACACAGACACATATTACACACGGAGATAGAGAGACACACAGAGAGAGGTATCAGTGGCCACCAGGGATTGGGGATTTGGAGGGATATGGGTTGTGGCTAGGCAGAACTCAGAGGATTTTGAGGGCCATGAAGCTATTTTGTAGAATGCTACAGTGGAGAAGACAGGCCATAATGCATTTAGGGAAACCCACAGCGTGCACACCCTCAGGTGAAGCCTAACGTAAATAACGGGGTCTGAGCAGTGACAACTGTGTTTGGATAGTCTTATCAGCTGTAACAAGCACAGGCTCCTGGCAGGGGATGTTGGCACAGGTGGAGGCAAGGGGCACGTGGGAAACTCCTGTACTTCCCGCTCAGTTCTGCTGTGAACCTAAACTGCCGGCAGCTTATTAAAAAGAATAAAAGAAAAGCTGGGTGTAGTGGTCTGTACCTTTTCAATGGCCAAAGTGACACAGTAGACCCTGGTTTTTGTTGTTTTTTGTTGAGTCAGGGTTTTTCTGTGTAGCCTTGGCTGTCTTAGACTCGCTTTGTAGACCGGGCTGGCCTCCAACTCACAGAGATCTGCCTGCTTCTGCCTCCCTGAGCACTGGGATTAAAGTCATGGGCCACCACTGCCCAGGCTGGACCCTGTTTTAAAAATAAAGGGAAGTGAGAGCAGTTGGGGAGGGAAGAAGGGAGGGAGGAGAAGAATCCAGACACTCTCCATGGGATCCATTCTCATTCTTCCTTGAGCTCCACCCTGTCCCCAGCTTCCTGTCAGCTTGCTGCTCTAGAATGAATTTCATAAGCAAACAAGAGCTGAAAGCCCTGTCCTGAGATAAACATGTACCCTGACACCCACCTGAGGTTTCTAGTCCCAGACTGGGAGAAGAAAATCCTGGAGAACTCATTACCACCCCTCTAGCCACGCTCCATCTGGCCTCCTTTGGAGTCGGACAGTATTGAGAAGAAAAAACATCTTCCCTCTCTGCATGGGGATGGGGTGGTCATGTGGAACAGACTTAAGGGAAGCCCACTGACTGTGCTTGCCCAACTTCTGTTTCCCGGGCCTTTGATTAAGACTCATAGAGGCATGAAGCTCTGAAAAGAGCAAGCCATTTCCCCACAGCCAGAAATAGAACAAAATAAAATCAATGCTAAGTCACAAGTAATCGTGAGGAAGTCCTTCAGAACGTTAAATTATTCCCGGTGAGCTTGCTGAGGGCTTTATTTTTTTTTAAAGTTTATTTTATTTTATTTGTGTGAATGTTGGGTATGTATTTATGTATGTATGTATGTATGTACGTGGGCTGCACGCAAACCTGGTGTGGGACCCTCTGGAACTGGAGCTGCAGATGGTTGTGGATCAGCGTGTGGGTGCTGGGAACTGAACCTGGGTCCTCTGCAAGAGCAACGGCTGCTCTTGTCCCCTGGGCCATCTCTCCAGCCCCTCTTTCTGTTCTTTGTAAAGACACAGTAGGAACTTCTCAGGTGTGATTCCCTCCCTTGAGGGCTGCCTTTGCGTGGGTGAAGTACTCCACATGCCCCTGTCATCTGTTGTGAATTCTCACTCATGGCTGGTTTTCCTGCCCTTTGCTGGGGCTGTAACAGGATGGCCCCAGAGCTGACCTTAAAGACCTGAAGGGCCTGTCTGTGAATGAAGGGTCACTCACAGTGTCAAGTTCCTTGTTGCTGAGGTGTGGGGGGGGGCTTGCTTCATACTCCAGGGCACACCATTCAGGCTCATCAGAAATGAGTTGAGCTGGGCCAGGGGGGCTAGGGGAGTCCAGCACAGCTGGACTGGGGAGCAGCTCACGGGAGTTCAGCTCTGAAAACCAAACTTGGATAGAACCAGTAACCACCAGGTTCCGTGTATAGGCAACAAACCAAATTGGGCTAGAGGGGGATGTTGACAGCATGTCCTCTGGTGGCTCAGGAATCTTCTGATCTGGGGTTCTCCCAGAGACTAGAACACAGTAGCTAAGCATCCATTCAGGTGCTGACCACCGCTTCCCATTAGTGACGGAGAGTCGGATCTGCATTAGAAACAGCAGACAAAATCATACAGACATGGAGAGTGTGGCTGAGTCTGCTAACTGGGTCAGTAATTGAAGGTGTGGTCCACCTTGGTTCCCGGGGGGGGGGGGGCCTTTGTATTCCTGCCATCATATGACACTTCCTGGTGCTGAAGGAAAAGGTGAGAAGCCTGCAGGCATTGATGGCATGCCTGCATCTTTCATCTTATTTTGTGCAGTGCATTGTTGGTAAGCAGCTGGTGTGAATGAATAAATTGATGAGTGACTGACTCCTTGAGTCCCAGTCTTTGTTCTTTCCTGGTTTTCAGCTCCTTTGGCTTGTTGAGGGCTGAAAGCTGGAACCTCGGACCTTCCTGGCAGAAAAGACTCCCTGGGCAAAACTGATGAGAACTCCTCGAGTGAGAGGTGAGGAGAGAGCCAAGGCCCCCTCCGGGCATCTGCCCACCTAGAGACCCATCCCTCACCCAGCACAGTAGCCTCTCCTGGAAAACGTGTGTAGTGGCAGGAGATCCACCGTAAAACAAATGTATGAACTCTGCATACAGCAATTCAGAAGATCCTGTTGTGCTGGCCTCCTTCATCCCCAAGCTGTCCTGTTCCCATAGCAACTGGCCTGCCTCCAAACCGGAGCTTACTAAGGGCATCCCAATTAACTCCTTCTGATGTAGCAGGGCCCTTTGTCCACAGGGTCCCCCAAATGCTTCTAACAGCGATGTCTAGTCTAAGGCAGACACATGGTGACAGGGTGAGTATCAAGGGCCTGGGTCAAATCCTTGGGAATCACCTGTGCAAACTTGAACGAATATTCCAGGAAGCCTTATGGACATAGGTGGGAGAGGGCACCTGTTCATATTGTGCCACAAGAGAGGGAAGAGAGTGCACAGCGAGGTTTGGGGGGTACTCAGCTTGCAAATAGTTCCAGTCACTGGGGGCCAGGAGTATGCAGTCCACTGCTACTGTGCTGGCCCTGAGCAGCAAGGGAGGGGCTACCACAGGTGCACAGAGCCGGGATGCACACGGAGAAGCGGAAACCCACAGCCACTGAGACAGAACCAAGCCTGCAGGCTTCTCAGGGAGCCTCACCAAACAGCCCACTGATTCCATCTCCGATGGAGTCACCTCCAAGCTCGCAGGACTCCGGACTTCCAAACAGAGTTGTTGAATGAAAAACTAAGACAAGTCTGGGAAGTTGATGGAGAGGCAGGGACCAGGAGAGAGAAGGTCTGGGAAGGGAGGGAGAAGGTGGTGAGATTGGGGCTGGATTAGCTGGAATCATGTGGCAGGCTGTGTGATATGAGGTCACTGCTGTCACCGCCAAGTGTTATCTTCTGAAATCATGCAGAAAGACCCCTGGGGGAAGGGACAAGACAGAATTCACGGCCCCTGGTTTTGGAAGGCCAACAACAATTCCCAGGGATGAGGCAATGATAGAGCCATTGTCTCCTGTCCTGATTAGAGGGCCTGACGTTTTCCTCTCCTGTGAGCACTTCGATCCAAACCCTGGAATGTCCCACAAACCTCACTGTCTTGGTTCCAGGCTTTCTTTTCTCTCTCCTCACTTTCCTCTGTACTTCTCTGCCCTAGACACTCGGCTCTCCTTCTGCTGTTTTTGAATGAATCTCCCTTCTTGTCACAGCTCTGCACACTCAGGACAGAAGTCTCTTCCTGAGACACTCCTGTACCCTTCCCGCTTCACTTATTTCATCCACTGTGAGACACACTTACCAAAAAGCCAAACTTTTCATTTTGAAACAATCTCCCTTTTATTTTTTTTCATTTGGGTGGTACTAGAGATCAAACCCAGGGCCTGGCATGGGCTGACATGTCAACTCTCTGAAGTAACCTCAGACAGTCAGGGATATGGCTCAATCGGCACAGCACTAGTCAAACATGTACGGGGCCCTGGAGTCGATTCCCAGCACCACATAGGCCAAGGGAGAAGACAAAAATGGTTGAGGTAGGAGGATCAGAAAGTCAAGGCCATCCTTGGCTAGACAGTGAGTGGGTTCACAGTCAGCTTGAGTTACATGAGTTACAGGAGACCTGTGGGGGTGGGAGGAGGAGAAAAGAGGGAGAGGTGGAGGGAGAAAGGAAGGGGAAGAGGAAGAGAGGTGGGCTGGAGAGGTAGCTTAGAGGTTAAGAGTACTAGTTGATCTCGCAGAGAGGACCTAGGTTCTGTTCCCAGGATCTACCTTCTGGGATCAACATCCTAGGTGTTATTTTAGCACCCCTAACTCCAATTCTAGGGGATTCAATGCCTTGACACCTCTGCTGGCCAGGTGTGGTGGTGCACATCTTTGATCCCAGCGCTAGGGAGGCAAAGGCAGAGGGATCCCTGTTAGTTCCAGGCCAGACTATTCTACGTAGAGAGTTCCAGGCTAGCTAGACCTACACAATGAGACCTTGTCTCAAAAGAACCTCAAATAAACCAATCAGACAAACAGAAAAAGGCATCTGTGGCCACTGGGCATGTGTGTGGTGTAGATGCATAGTGCAGACAAAACACTCAGACAGGTACAATAAAATAAACCTTTTAAAACAATATAAAGAAAAGAGAAAAAGAGACGGGGAGGGAGAGGTAGGGTCTCAGACTACATAAAAGTTGTAAATTATATTAAAAATAATCCCCAGTTCCCTCCCGTCCGGTTCTCCAGACATTAGCTTGTACTGAAATTGTGTTTGTGCAGGTGTACTGAGTCCTAGAACTTGATGGTGGTACGATCTCCCCTCAGCTCTGTCTTCAAGAACCTCACCCCCCGCTAGCTTGAACTTGGCAACAGCCAGGAGTATTTACAGCGTAGAATTAGCTTTAGGACTCCCCCCTCCCCCCGGAGGTTTGGATGTTCCGCAGTTTTCAGAATGCAACCATCTATTCATCTCTTTTTAAATAATTTCTCTCTGTACATGTGGGGGTGTGTGTGTGTGCACATATTCGTTTATCTCCCTGATCTGTTGAGAGTAAGCCCACCCCCAAGTCATTTTACTCTTAAATACTTCCATATGTATTTTTCAAAAATAAAGACATCCTCTTTTTATAATACCACAATGCATCTATTAAAATCAGAAAATAAGCATGATCACAGTTCTGTCTCCAGATGCACAGACCTTTTCCAAATGTTGTCAACTCTCCTACTTATACCCTTCATAGGAGAAAAAAAAATTGCTCTAGTCCCATTTCCTTTTGTGTCCCTGTCTCTCTAGCTTCCCTTAGTACTATTTAGCATTTCTTCCATGACCTTGACATTTCCTGCAGAGGACAGATCACTGATTCTCTGGAATGCACCTCAGGTCTCCTCTGCCTGTGCTTCCCTCATGATCAGATTCAGGTTCTACATTTTGGAGGAGCAGCAAAAGCATAGAAATTCTGTCATGGCTGGCTCAGTGAACTCCATTCAGAGGCCACAGTGCTGATCTACCCCACGGCAGGTTTCAGAATTTGGATCTTTTGATACTTGCTGGTTCTCTCCATTTTTAAAGACTCATTCCCCCATCACTTTGTAGTCACCCCCTTTCTTGTGTGGGGATGCTTTGGAGCTGAAATTACCTTGCTTCCTATCACTCACTTCTGGGTGTGGATCTTTTATACAAAATGCCTGGGACACAAAGTGTTTTAAACGTCGGAGTTTTTAGGATTTGGGGATATTCCCATAAACTTTACCAGTTGGGCACCTGTTGTATGACTTTCCCTGAAGAGACCTGTACAAACATCTCATCGGAACAGGTGAGGTCACTAGGGACAGACCAAAGAACCTGCCACCCAGGTGGAGCATAGTGAGCCACAGAGTTTGTTGAGGTCACCTGCAGAAGTGTGGGTGACTCAGGTGGCTGCATCAGGGAAGATACAGACATAGCGTGTGAGTTTTCTCTCTCAAGGGATGTGTCACAGCACCAAGGAGGCTCCTCTCCCTGAAGCAAAGGTTTACAGATAACTTTACCTGCTGGAGGGGCCTTGTGAGTCTTACAGCTTTTCTTTTAAGTCCTCCGTCCCTTTCATATGAGTCCCGGGAGCCTTCACACCTTCCTCCCTTAGATCTAGTCTATGATGTTTCAAAATCCAAAAGTTTTTGAACACTGACATGACATGCCTTTCGTCTCAGCCCTCAAGAGGCAGAGGCAAGCAGATCTCTGCAACTTGAAGGCCAGCCTGGTCTCCAGAGTGAGTTCCAAACCAGCCTGAACCTCACAGTGAGACCCTGTCTCACTCACTTTTCTACTGTTATGAAGAAAGATCTCCGTGGGAGTTTCAGATGGTGAGACTATGACCATCAGGGTGGGGAGCATGGCAAGAGGCAGGCAGGCGTGGCCTCGGAGCAGTAGTTGAGAGTGAGAGAGCCAGGAGGTGAAAGAGTGAGCATGAGAGAAGGTGGAGGGAGGAGAAAGGAGAGAGAGAGAGAGAGAGAGAGAGAGAGAGAGAGAGAAAAAAAAACTACCTGGCCAGAGTCTTCTGAAACACAAAACCTCACCCCTAAATACACACCTCTTCCAACAAGCACTTGTGAGCTTTTGGGGTGAGGGGTGGGGGACCCTGCTCATTTCATCCAAACCATTAATTACAAAATGCTTCAAACAAGAACAAAAGATACCCTTCTGATCTTGGGTGGAGCATTTTAGATTTCGGGTTTTCCGGTTAGGGCGTTCAGCCTGCAGTTGTGGCATCCTCGGATGGATTTCATCTGTAACGGTATCACGGTCTTTGTCAGTTGTTGATTTTTAAATTCCTTTTCAACTTCTACATCCACTCTGTTGGTTTTGTGACTGTCTTATTCTGTAGCCCAGGTTGGCCTAAACCTCACTCTGTCTCCACTGTGGCCTTAAATTCTCGGCAATCCTTCTGCCTCAGCTTCTCAAGAGGGCAAACAGGCAGGAGCCATTTCACCATGTCGACATTCGCTCTTTAGCCTTCTGCCTTAAGAAAGAATGTTCATGTTTTCAGCAGCAAACCATGCAGTAGAAGAAAACCTGAAACTCACACAAACTGTCCTGACTGCCACTTAAGTGCCGTGGTTTGTATGTTCTAGTGCAAGCACATGGACCCATGCATGAGTGCACACACACAATAAATACAGGTAATAAAATTTGTTTTAAAGGAAGAGTGGGGTACGGCATGGTGCCTCACACCTTTAATCCCAGCGTTTAGGAGGCAGAGGCAGACAGATTTCTGTAAGTTTGAGGCCAACCTGGTCTACGTAGTGAGTTTCAGAACAGCCAGGGCTACACAGTGAGATCTTGTCTTAAGAGAAAAAGAAAGCTGTGCTGGGGGGGGACCAAGGTCTCTGGGGGCGGGGGTTTAGAGGGGTGGTCCATCTCTGAGCTGCAAACCCTCCCACTGCCCCTTTGTTTTGTTTAGTGTTTATTTGTTTGTTTTTGAGACAGTCTCACTCAGCCAAGGCTGGTCTACAACTCATCTTGTAGCAGAAGATGCCCACAAACTTCTGATCCTGTTGCCTCTACTTTCCAGTGCTGGGACACAGTGCTAGCTCAGGATTCTTTTCTTTTCTTTTCTTTTCTTTTCTTTTCTTTTCTTTTCTTTTCTTTTCTTTTCTTTTCTTTTCTTTTCTTTTCTTTTCTCTTCTCTTCTCTTCTCTTCTCTTCTCTTCTCTTCTCTTCTCTTCTCTTTTCTTTCTTTCTTTCTTTCTTTCTTTCTTTCTTTCTTCCCTCCCTCCTTCCCTTCCTCCCTCCCTCCTTTCCTCCCTCCCTCTCTCCTTCCCTCCCTTCCTCCCTCCCTCCTTCCCTCCTTCCTTCCTTGGCTTTTCGAAGCTGGGATTTTCCATGTAGCCCTTGCTGTTCTGGAGCTTTCTCTGTAGACCAGGCTGGCCTCGAAGTCCCAAAATCCACCTGCCTCTGCCTCCCTAGTGCTATTGGATTAAAGGGGTGCACTACTGCCTGGCCCACGTTTTCGTTTTGTTTTATTTTTTGAGACAGGATTTCTCTGCATAGCCCTGGCTGTCCTGGAAACACTTAGTAGACTGGGCTAGACTTGAACTCACAAAGATAAACCTGCCTCTGCCTCCCCCAAGTGCTGGGATTACAGGCGTGCGCCACCACACCAGGTTTGGCCCAGGGTTTCTACAGTAGGTTTTTGTAGCTAGCTTGCTCGGGTCCAGGTGGGTTTCTCTTGAGTTTCATCATATTCTCATCTTTGCTATTTTATGTCTTTCTTTGTTTGAAATGTCTGTGAAGCAGAAGGAAGTCTAAAGGGGCTTTCTGTAAAGCACACAGCAACGTTTCCACAGTCAGAGACCGCTGTTGTGGATAATTGGCTGAGGTTTTCTTCTTCCGTTATCCAAAATAAAACTTGGAGGCTGGAGGAGTGGCCAGTCAGCAAAGCGTGTGCCTAGAATGCACAAGGGCCTGCTTTTGATCCCCAACACGCAAAACTAATAAAAAGTATAACAATAATGTAGATAATGGGTAGGATTTGAGACCTAATAATCACTCTTAATTATTCTTGGAACAAAGCTCACGCAGGGGTAGGAGAAAGGACTCAAAGGTTAAGAGCACTTTCTGTCCTTCCAAAGGACCTGAATTTGGTGTCCAGCACCCAGATCTAGTGCCTCAACAACTGTCCACACCTCCAGTGTCTGGAGACCCAAGGCCGTCTTCTTCTGGTCTCTGCAGAACCCCAACACACTCGTGCGGCATACATCCGCACATCCACACATGTACCCTAAGAAACAAAATGGTTTGGGGCTGGAGAGACGGCTCAGAGGTTTAGAGAACTGGTTACTCTTCCAGAGGACCGGAGTTCAATTCCCAGCCCCCAAACGTCAGCTCACAATGGTAACTCCTGTTCCACATGATCCAACACCCTCATTTATACATACGTGCAGGCAAAACACCGATGCACATAAAATTTAAAAATAAGAAGCTAATAAAAAAAGAATCAATCCTGTCTCAAAAAACAAAACAAACACCCCCTGCCCCCCAGGACTGAGAAAGAAGAAAATAAGCAAAACTTGAGGTCACAGCACTATGACCAGTGCTTTTCCTTCCCCATACCCCCCAGAATCGATAACACAGATTTGGGGGCCCCCTCTTTGTTCTTATCTGCCTACGTGCCCCATAAGGCACACCTCTATCTATCTTGACTTCATACCTGCATCCTCAACTCCCAGCACAGGCAGGCCTTCAGTAATGATTTATGGAAAAACCACTGAATTAATCTTCAGGACAAGCCAGCAAGAAAAGACAGCTCTCCCAGCTTTACAGACAAGGAAACCCAACCTCCAAGAGCAGGGGGTTTGTTTGCCATTGCTCTACCAGTAAGTGGTGGGCTCCATGGAGTCAGATTCATCAGATGGTCAGATGCCAGCGTCCTTGCGCCGCGCTTCAGCGTAGGGAACAGGTTTCGTGGTCCCTGAAGGAGTGTCTACATTCTTAGAAACTAGGGCAGCACAAATATGACGTGGGAGAGGGCACAGAACAGGGCTGGTGTTGAAAAACCAGCTCCCAGGTGAGGCCAACCACTCAGTTCATTCTTTGTCACTGTCACAGAACCACCTGGCAGCCGGGCTACCTCAGGGGAGGATGAGGCTAAGACCGGCAGCCGCCAGCAAAGTGGCTTAGCTCAGCAGTGTTAGGGTTTCTATGGCTGTGAAGAGACACCATGGCAACTCTCATAAGGAAGACATCTAATTGGGGCTGGCTTACCAGTTTATAGGTTTAGTCCATTATCAAGTTGGCAGGAAACATGGCGGCACGCAGGCTGACAGGGTGCTGGAAAGGTAGGTGAGACTTCCAGCAGCAGCTAGAATGACACTGGGGCAGCCACCGGAGGAGCGGGGAGGGGCAGGGCAAAACGCAGCCCAGCAGGAAGGGGTTGACCCCAGTCTAGGGGTCAGTACCTCTGTCCTGCCTGCCCCACTGCCAGCCTTACGAGAACCTCGAAGGTAGAGAGGCTGCGGGTGACTCCAAAATGCTTCCAGGCACCCAGGGGTTGCAGGTATGATGAAAACCAGGGACATTGTTTAGCCTGCTCTCCCGAGGGCCAAAATCCCTGGCAAGGTCCTCAAGTACCCAGGCCAGACCATTCCAATATGCTTCTTAAGGGTGGCTTAAAAAACAAAAACAAAAACAAACAAACAAACAACCCTGCCTCCTGCTGAGGACACACAAAGGCAGCTTCAAAGAGTTTAAATCCATGCCTGCTTGCAACCCGAAGGACCTGCAGATGAGGAAGCACAGATGTGCATTTACCCTCAGACCTGTGAGCATGCACAAGCCACACCACACCTGCAGCAGCTGTGTACCTTATATACACCCGAGAGTGTGCACGCGTGCACACACGCACGCACACACACACATACACACACACACTGGGGGTGGTTTAAAAAGTAAGATTTTCTTCTATGCACGAATGTTACTGTTACGTGATGGTTTTTTTTCTGTTTGTGTGGTTGGTTGTTGCCATCCATGCTGAGGGGGCTTCCTCTACTGCCCTAATTTTTTTCTAATCTCCGAGCCTGGAGCTCTTTGACTGAGCTGATCACTGCAATCCTCCGGCCTTCCCCTCCCCAGTTCTGGGATTACAGTTGTTTGCTGCCCTGCCTGGCTCTGCTGTGGGTGCTGGGGAGTAGAACTCAAGACCTCAGACTCGCAAGGTAAAGACTTCACTAATGGAGCCACCTCCCCAGTCCCTTGTTGGCTTTTAATCATTGTTTACTCTTTGCTGTCCTTAAAATTGAGGCAGTTCTGATTCCCAAGTGCTGAATTACAGGCACCAGCTACCAGGCCCAGTTGCTTTGTTTGTTTGTTTGTTTGTTTAGGGGTTAAAAATATGAATGCTGGCTAATGCCCGTATCTCAGCCTCTCTGGATGTAGAGGTTAATTAGATCAAAAGTTCAAGGTCAACCTCTTACCTGGTGAGTTCAAAGTCAGTCTAAACTACACATGTTGACGAGGGATGGGGTGTCTTGGCAATTTTCTCTTCATGCCCTGCTTTTAGACTCTTAAGAATGTAGGAGGCTGAGGCAGGAGGATTACTAGTTTGAAACCAACCTCATACAAAAGCAAAACACAAACTTGGCCTATACAATATTATCTATACAATATTATTCTGCCACAAGCTCCCTGCCTCGGTATCTACCTTGTGCCTGGTAGTAAGCCAGTCACTTCATTCCTGAGGCTGCAAGTAAGGTTTCCCAAGCCCCACATCTGTTTCTGGGGATGCTTGGTCCTCTGCAGTTCCAGGGTTCCAGACAAATCTCTTCCTAAAGTAGAGCACAGCACTCTAAGGGCACATTGTCCTTCGGAAAGGATTCTACCCTGCATTCCTCCGAAGCACTCAGGAGCCCAGGACTTCACAATGGTAAGTACACCAACTCTTGATATTTCCCCCATTGTGGATGGAGAATGTAAACAGAGCTTAAAGAAAGTGTAAATAGTGTTTAAGCAAAATGTTATCCTTGGTGGAGGGATTGGCTTCCTGTTTTCCCAGGTGAGATAAAGTGGGGAGGCGGGGGGAGTGATTTCTGGCCAACAAAATGCAAACATTACAAAGGAAAGAAAGAAAGAGAGAGGGAGAGAGAAAGGGGAAGGAAGGAGGGAGGGAGGAAGACGACCCTTTGGGATAGGATGGGAGGTTTAAAATTAAGAGTAAGGAAGTTTCTCCTGTGCTGAGGACTGAGTAAGACACCTTAAGCTGAAGTCTCTTATAAATCCAGTTCAAGGATCACTCTCACATGAGTTTTGTTCAGTCTGGAAGCTTCCCTGGTCTCCTACAGCACATGACACCTTGATCACCCTCAGTTTCCACCAGGTCCTCCTCAGCTACAGTGTCCTCTCTGCTGTCCCTTCCATCCTGACTACCTCTGTACGTCCTGGACTTTACAGTAGTGTAGGGTCCCACAGACACCTAGAACTCAGCTTGTGCTAGATCTCTCTCCTTTCCTTCTCTACTTTTAACTTTTCCTGCCTGGAACTAAGGGGTCCTAACATGCATGCAGAACTCAAGGGCCACTCTTGCCTTCTTTGTGCCAACTTCCACATCCAAAGCCCCCATGTTCTAAATCTCTCCTGTCCATCTCCTTCCCAATGTGGCTCCCGGCTTTCCTGCACAGCTATGTCTTTTCATCGCCCTCAGGATGAAATCAAATACCTTCTCAAGCCCTTTTCAGTCTGGTTCCCTCCTGCCTTTGGTGGTCTCTGTAGGCTCCAGCCAGCATCACAAAAATGGCTCCACTCACGGGCTGATGACCCTAGGCTTGGAACAACTATTTCTTTCTGTGCCTGGCTAATGACTGACGCCAACTCACCCACCTGGCCTGGGTCCATCCAGTGCAGGTGGTCTCTCCTGTGAGAACCCTCCCTGTAGGCTTCTCTGGTGCTACATGTTCAACTAGAAAGCTTTTGTCCTCTGGCCCTAGTCACCTGATTGTATCTCTGTTCCAGGCTTCAAGAAGTTCTGAACGTGCAGGACCTGGCCTGTATTGCTAGCATTGCTTATCTACAGCGGGAACAGAGAGTTTGAGGAAGCCTGACAAATCCAAGCACTTGGCAAGTGCAGATGGAAGGATCAGAAGTTCAAGTTTAGCGTGGGCTGCCTGAGACATTGTCCTTAATAATAAAGGGCTTAGGATACACAGCTAGTTTAGTTGGTAGACTGCTTGCCTCATATGTAGGTGTAGGAAGTCCTGGGCTCTGTATAAGCTTGGTCAATCCTAGCATGGAGGGAGTGAAGGCAGAAGAACCAGGAGTTCAAGGCCATCCTTGGCCTCATGGGGAGTTTGAGGCTAGCCTGGACTACAAGAGACTTTTTTTTTAAAGATTTATTTATTTATCACTTATACAATATCCTGTCTGCATGCCAGAAGAAGGCACCAGACCTCATTATAGATGGTTGTGAGCCACCATGTGGGTGCTGGGAATTGAACTCAGGTTAAGAGCAGCCAGTGCTCTTAACTTTTGAGCCATCTCTCCAGCCCGAGACTCTTATTTTAAAAATTAATAGTAAGCTGAGCATAGCGGTGCACACCTCTGATCCCATTACTCTGGAGGCAGAGGCAGGCAGATCTCTGAGTCTGAGGCCAGCCTGGTCTACCGAGCAAGCTCCAGTACAGCCAGGGCTACAGAGTGAGACTCCATTTTTGAAACAAACAAACAAAAAAAAATGAATAATAAACTGTTTGGCTCTAACCTCCATGCCACACGGTGGCACTTGTAAACACACACACACACACACACACACACACACACACACAAATTAAATGTTTTGGGTTTTGTCTGTGTAGCGAGCCTAGGCTCGCTTTGTAGACCAGGCTGGTCTGGAACTCCCTGAGATCTGCCTGCCGCTGTCTCTCTGAGAGCTGGGATTACAAGGTGCACCCCAACGCCGGCGAAACTATTTGTTTTTAAGAATTGGAGAGATGGCTCAGTGGTAGGAGCACTTGTTGAGCTTGCAGAAGACCAAGGTTCAGTTCTCTGCACCCACCTTACAGCCATCAGTAACTCTAGTTTCCAGGGGATCAGACCCCCCCCTTCTGGCCTCCAAAGGCACTGGACACATATACACAAATACAAGCAAAACACTCACACATTTAAAAAACAAAACCAAAACAAAACAAAACAAAAAAACAAACCAAAAAAACAAACATCTAAAAACACTGTTAAAAAAAAAAAAAACAACTCCAAAATTTAACGAAAATAAGAAAATGTGTGATGAACATTTTAGTGGTTGTTGCAGGGACTTGACTTTACTATCTGGGCAACCCAGGGCTTCAGCAACCACCACCCCTCGGTTGGGCCGCCCTAGCGTGCCACAGAGAATCGAGAGTGCCCAGAAAGTGAAAGTGACGTGAAGGTGAGAGTACTAGGCTAAGTCTACGGAGGCGGGCTGGACCCGGCAGGAGTTCACCCAGCCCAGCCAAGCGCGGCCCTGGGGTAGCTCACGTCGCGCTGGGACAGGCGGGGGCGAATGGGCGGGGAGGAGAGTCTGGCGGAAAAGAGAGCGAACGGCTTCTGTAATTAGTCATCCCCCACCCCCACCCGGAGGGTGAGAGTTTTCTGCGGAGGTGGGTAGAACAGATTTGCAGAAAGGCAAACAGGAGCTAACCGCGGCTGGGGCCACGTCGGGGCTTCAGACCCGGTGGCGGTAGCAGAGCTTTCTAGTTTTTTGGGTTTTTTTTTTTTTTTTTTTTTTTTCTATCCCGCCTCACTACATTCGAGGTTGGGCCAAATAGTTGAAAGTGGGAGGAGCAAAACGAACGGCAAGGGTTTCCTGAGGCCTCCCCGTGCCCTCCGTGTAGTCTCCTGAGACCACGGCTGAGGACAGGGTGGTGTGTTCTTAGACAATACACCAGGTAAAAGGCTCGCGCCATGCAGGCTGTTAGCCATGCCGGGAGATGGAGGCATGAGCAAAAGTTCAAGACCAGAATCTGCTACTTAAGGCATTTGAGGCCACCCTGGGCTAGAAGAGACTGTAAGTAAATATGATGACAAAAACTGTTTTCCCTTAGATTTAAAACAACACAAAACCTGCCTTTCCTTCCTGCTAATGGGGGAGGCAGAGGAAGTGGTGCACATTAGGTGTGAAAGGGAAGGAAATGATGGCCACGTGCTTCCAGTAGACACCCCTGGGGCTGCTCTAGCCCAAAGTTAGGACAAAGCATCAAAGGCACAATGGCTCAAAGCAGGGCAGTGGTGGCACACACCTTTAGTCCCAGCATTCATGAGGCAAAGGCAGGTGGATCTTTGAGCTTGAAACCAGCCTGGTGTACAGGGTGAGTTCTAGGACAGCCAGGACTGTACAGAGAAGCCCTGCCTAGAAAACCATCACGCTCCCTCCCCAAAACAACAACAACAAAAACATGATTCAGAGTCAAGTGTGGCTGACTGCGCCCTTAATCAATCCCAGCACTTGGGAGGCAGAGGCAGGCAGATCTTTTGTGAGTTTGGGGCCAGCCTGGTCTACATAGTGAGACCCAGCCTCAACACGATTAACACTAAAACCCACGTCACATTTCACCCTGTTAGATGTCAGGCGCTTGGATGAGGTTAACCATACATGTATGTACTACGCTGGAAATCTTCAAAACAGCGTGCGTGACTAAGGTTTTCCTGTGGTTTGTTTGGTCTTGTTGGGAGTGGAACACAAGGCCTTGTGAATGTTAGGAGAGCAATGCTCTAGACCTGGGTGCTATGTATGACTCAGTCCCATTCTGTAGCCCAGTCTGGCCCCAGCTCCTGATGAGCAAACCGTGAGGATTAGAGGTGTGTGCCACTATGCTCAGTTTACGTCTTTTATTTTGCTTTATTTTTTGAGCTGGAGATTAAACTCGAGTGCCTCACTTTTACTAAAGCCAACGCTTCACTACTGATCGATAGTCCTGCCCTTATTTCTCTTTTAACTAAAAATTCTGAGCGAGGATTGGACAGACGCAGTCAAAAGCACTCACTGCTCTTCCTGAGAACCCAGGCTGAGTTCCCGGTACCTACGTTGAGCTACTCATTACCCCTGTAACTCCAGTTCTAAGGGATCCCAGGGCCTCTTTGATCAGCTTCATGCACAGGCAGGCAGGCACACATCCACATAAATAAAAACATTAAGAAATTCTGAGTGACCCATTAAGTCATTCCGTGACTCATGGATGAATCTTAACTTACTGGTGGATGAAACACTCCTCAGGAGGCCCTGGCTCTGATACAGTTGGACCTCAGTTTCCCTGCTGGATTCTTTTCTTTTACTCCTCATTCTATACAGCAGACACGGGACCCACAGTCTTCCATCTGCTTCAGGCACCTGCCAGGGAGCCTCTAGAGACTGAGCTAAGACAGCTAAGACTGAGCTAATATTCCCATCTGACAGACTCACAGGGTTTTAGGAACAGAATATTCAACTGAAGCGACTTAATAAGGAATTAAACAACTTGGGTTTGGTAGTACGTGCTTGGAGTCCAGCAGTTGGGAGGCTGAGACAGGCAGAGCTCTGTGAATTTGAGGCCAGCCTGGTCTAAAGAGCAAGTTCCAGGACAGCAAAAGCTACATAGAGAGCCCCTGTCTCAAACACAGGAGTCGATAATTTAACTGTTAGTCCTTGAGTAGATGGTTCCAGAGTTGGTAAGCACTCACATGGCCTTCTGTGTTTATTTTTCTGTTGTCACTGCCAACCCTTGCTTTTTTTTTTTTTTTTTTTTTTTGCTTTGGTGGCAGTGTGACCAGAATCTGTGACAGGGTGTCTTCTGGGTAGCAGGAGAAAGGAAGGGTGGAGTTGAGGTTTTTGTTGGCTGAGTGATTTAAGTGAGTCACTCACTGAGTGGCTGGCCCCTTTCACCCATGTAAGGACAGGCTGTAGCCACCCACTAGCTGCCCAGTTGTGTCTGGACAGAAATGGGCATGTCTGCTCTGCAGCGGCCCCACCCATGCTGGGACAACCCTGTGAGTCAGGGAGGCCAGAGATCTACCCTGGCATCTTTTCATTAGCCTCGGGCCTCAAAGCAGAACTGAACCCTAGCCCACCTGTCAATCCAAGCCCATGCAGAACAGAGTACCCAGCATGCTAACTAGCCTCGCATAGGATTGTGGAGGCAGGAAGGGGTAAGAGGTTACAAAGCAAACTCTTTGGTGTTCCCTTTCACTTTTGTATTCCTCAGTGCTCTCATCCCTAAGGACCAAGACTCCTTCAGCTGGTTCTGATGTGGGCCTGCTATCTGTCTGTTTCCCCAGGGAAAGTTAGGAGTTTGGGGTGGTGGGAGGGTTGCTCCTTGTGTCTAAGTCAAGGGTAACTAACACCTAAGAGTACAGGCTGAGACTGGATTCAGGCACAGTGTGTGAGCTGTCAAGAACCTGGGACCACAGCCTCCATCATTTTGGAGATATGGAAACCCTGTCTCGGAGAGGGGTGGTGACCAAGGCCACATAGCTCCTCAGCGGTAGACCCAGGAGTGGGGGACTGCTGGTTTTCAAGCTGTCACTGGTTTCCCTTGCCTGGATCTCTGGTTTGCCTTCTAATTTCTTCCAACCCTGAAATCACTATCGGTAGCCCAGATGGGAGTGGTGCCCAGCCTCCCCCCGACCCCAGCTCTTTGCCTTTGACCTGCTCATTTTCCCAGCCGCCATAGACAGCGCTAAATCGGATCACCTCTATTCCCTGTCATGCAAGCAGCTCTGCCCAGCTGCCTCCGTTCCCAGCAGCCAGGGAGAGGCGCTCCACTCTGTAACTGTGCTTTTGTGCTTGGGTGCCGGGCCTGGCTGTCTGCCGGACACATCTCATAATTTGGTGTACCCAGACCCTTAAGAAATTAGGAGGCACCCTGTGCCGGATAGGTTACACCAGACTCACGGGGAGATGCCATTACCACAAGCCCTGTGAAGGTAGCCTGTTTAAGGTCACCGCTGGCAAGTGCCGGGTTAGGACTTAAAGAAACCCGGCTCCGCTTGCTCCCTGAGCCTGTACTTTTAGCCCCAGAAGCCCCGTGGCTTAGTGTTCTGAAGGCAGAAGGAGCTGCAAAAGCAAGCTAGGGGCAACAGAGAAGGAAGATGTGCTCCTGGCCCCAAGAGTCACTTGTGAGTCAAGGTGAAGTCTGAGGGGTAGGTATTTAAAGAAGCGCGCAGACTTATCAAATCACACCGATGACACCACAGATTCACACATCAAGCAGAGGCTGACACACATGCACAAACCCTAACACCACACTAATGGAAACAAAGAGCTACAGCCGTACAAAAAGTACACAAAAGACACACCCGGAAGTACACATCTGTCTGTGACTGACACCACACTACAGCCAAACCCAGACACACTGGGACACACACATTCCTGGAGGGAAAGGAAGAGCCGCACTGCCTCATTTCCTGGCCTGCACTCCAAAGGAGAGGGAAAAGCCTTCCCTAGAAGTGCTGAGTCAGCAGCGAGTGACAAATGAGCCTGGGGCGGTAGGGCGCGAGCACTTAACATGCGGAGCGCGTGCGTGCCAGCGCCAGTCCCGACCAGCTCGAGGGGGCAGGGAGGCTCGGCGCCCCCTCGCCCGCCCGAGGGAGGAAGTGGCTGGTTTTGACTTTGCAAAGTCGTGGACTTTGCAACCCAAGGTCACTCAGCAGGCGCCGCCAGCTAGTTTCCTGCTGGGAGGTGGGATGAGCTCTGGCTGGCTCCGAGGCTGTAGGCGAAGGGAAGGGCCAGAGCAGGTGTAGGAAGAGAGCTGGGAGTTGTCCTCCCCAGCGTGGGGCGGTTGTGGAGAGGACCCTAATTAGGTGCTTGTGGTAGGGATGACCTAGAGGGCTCTCCATCCAAGTATAGGTGGGGCTTGGGATCCTTCCTAAAGCCTGCCACCCTGGAAACTAGGACTAAGGCACGTGGCAGCATGCCTGGCCTGGCTCATCTTCCTCCTTGCCCCTTCATTTATTCTTCCTGGAGCAGCCAGCAGGGCCTTTTCAAAACATCAATCATGTCATTTCCTCTACCCCTGCACTTGGAATGAATTCAGCCGCTCAGAGTGGGCAGCTGGAAGGAAGGCTTCTGGAGTGCCAGGCTGCAGAATATTGCACTAAAGCCCCGCTTCTGCTAGCGCCCTCCATTGCTTTAGCCACGGCTTCTCCTCCGTATTCTGCCCAGCATGAATGACACTTCCCAAGCAAGACTTCCTCTGGCTATTTTCCTAAAGAGGCCCTGTTTGCAAAGCCATTGTCTATGGCATTGCTGAACACCCCCCCCCCTTTTCTGATGGTTTGTTTTTATTGTTGTTTGTTTGTTTTTAAAATAAGAGTCTCAGGCTGTAACTGAGCCTGGCCTTGACCTTCTGATCTTCCTGCTTGTGTGCTAAGATTTCAGACAACTATCACAACTGGCACGTTATTTTGTTTCCATGAAAGAGCACTCACCATTGTGTGAATTAATTTAAAAAAAAATCACAACTCTTTCGTTGTTGTTTTCTTTTGTGCTGGAGTTAAAGGTGAACAGGCTGGCTTGGGACTCAGGGTCCTCTGGTTCCTGAGTGCTGGGGCTTACAGGTGTGTTGTCTCCACAGCCCACGCTCTGGATTTTCATTTTTACCTTACCTGTTTCTCTTTTGTAGTTCTATCTGTTCCCCTCAATAAAAAGTCTGGATAGCAAAGACGTTGGATATTTTGTTTGGCTGTAAGGTGTCCCCATCACCAGGGTAGGGTCTGAGACCAACAGTGTATTAGTCACTTTACACACGTGTATACAAAAAGAACAGCCTGTAAGGGAATGCAGACCTTGAGTTCACGAGGAAAAGAGATGGCTTGTGTGTGTGTGTGTGGGGGGGGGCATAGCTCTGGGATACCAACCGCAGCAGGAAAACAGACCCAGCCGGACCTGATGAAAATACTACGCCAAGTTATTTGTGAAGGACACAAAAGCTGGGTGCGGTTAACTTGGGAAGCTGAGAGAAGACTGCCATGCATTTGAGGCTAGCCTGGGCTACAGAGTAAAAGTCTTTGTCTCAAACAAAATGGAAAAAGAGAGCACAACCCCTGGAAGGGTTACTGATGACCTTCAGGGGCACCTTTCTTTGCCCATCTCTCCAGGACTCTCTGGGACTTGGTAGGGAATCCAGCAAAGGCCGTGGAAACTGCTGAGACAGAGGGCACACCTCTTTATCTGTTATGCTTCCACTCCAAGTAGGCCAGGCATGCCTCCGTTTCCCTCTCGGTGCACAGGCATTGATCAGGGCTCTGCTATTCAGAGGTGGAGCTCCTGGGGAATCTGGCAAGACAGAGAACAGAAAGAATTTTTATCTTGGCTCTCTGGCTTCCTTGGACTCTGAGCCTGGAGGCTTTTGTTTTTTAATTCCTGTCTTCTTTTGTGCTGCTCCAGTAAGATAATTACGGGGATGGTGCTTTGAAACTCACTCGTCGCTGGCAGGAGGGATAGAAAGGTGGCATCCTTTGTGCCTGGGCTGAAATTCACTCTTGTGGACGTGATGTTCAGAGGCTGTGTGCTCCCCTTTCTCCCCAACCCCAGGAGGCCCCCTGGAAACCTCACCTCCTCTCTGTGAACTGAGCCTACAGTCTCTGTGGTAGCAGATCCTGCTTCAGTGAGGAACAGTGAAGGAGGCCCCGGGGAGGAAGCAGCCCTGGAGGAAAATACAGCCTGCTGGAGAGGCAGAGACTCACCATACATAGCCCTGGCCCCCAGCTGCCTTACCACAGGTTTGCTCCGTGGTCAGAGCTCCTTCCTCCACAGCACACACACACACACACACACACACACACACACACACTGTTCACAAGTTTCTGTCCTGACTCAGCTTCTCCATGTGGGTCCCTAGCAGCTAGAGATCCACCCTCAGGGGTCACAATGCTGCCTGCACCAAAACATGCCTCTGGGGGACTAGGACAGGAATTTCCAGGGTCGCCACAGGCTCGTGGAGTGGGGGTGGGTGGAGGAAAGTGAAAGGAGGGAGAAAGATGGATGTGGCGTTAGCCAACCTCTAGCACCACCCAGCCACAAGGACAGCCAGGCCTGCTGGTAGGTGGCAGCGGTGGTGGTAAGGCTCAGCGTCATTGAGCCCTACTTTCCCTCTTTGGCCAGGCTTTCCTGAGCCTTGGTTGTTGATTTTTAAGTTTTGAGGCAGGGTCACTCATGCATTAGTGCACACTCTGTTACAGAGGACCCAAGTTGGAGTTCTAGCATCAGGCAGCTCACAACTGCCAGTCACTGACTCCAGCTTCAAGGTATCTCGCGCCGATGGTGTCTGTAAACATGGCATGCATACCTACACACAGATGAACAGACACATATTTTTAAAAGTACTAAATATATAAATATATATATATATTTTAATTGGGGCTTCTTGAGAGATGGCTCAGCAGTTAAGATCATGTATTGCTCTCACAGAGAACCTGAGTTCAGTTCTCAGCACCCACATGGTAGCTCACAATTGACTGTAACCGCACTTCTCGGGATCTAATATCCTCTTTGGCCTCCAGGGGCTCCTGTAAGCATATGGTACATATTAAATCATGCTGGCAAATACATGTACACATAAAACAAATGCACAAGGAAATATTTTAAAATCCCTGTCCTCCTGGAGCTTCTATTCTAGGAAAGACAGTCAAAACCCAAAATGTGTGAGATAGTGTATCAGTATAAGCCCAATGGAGAAAATAAACCAGGGAAGAAAGGTAGAGGGTCCCAGAGCAAGATGGCTGACAGCTTTGACAGGGTCTAGGCTGACATTCACAGAATCATTGATTGGGGTTGACCAGATGGCCCAGTGGGTCAAGACGAGTTCTGGCAACCTGGCAACCTGAATTGGATCCCTGGGACCCACGTGTCATCCTTTGACCTCCATATACAGACATTGGTGTATACAAATGAAGACATTAATAAATTTGATTGTAAACAATTAAAAAAGAACCCAGAGGTGGGTGGTGGGGTATGCGTTTCCAGCACTTGGAAGGCAGAGGCATGTGGGTCTCTCTAAATTCAAGGTTAGCCTGGTCAACAGAGCCAGGACAACCAAGACTACACAGAGAAACCCTGTCTCTAAAAACAACAACAAAAACAAAACAAAACAACAACAAAAATCACCGGTCTGCCCATGGATGGTTAACTGCTGATGGATGCCTGCCACCACCATGAAGATGATGAAGCTAAGGCTGTGGGAGTTGTGGGAGTAGTACAGGTTCAGAGGACTGGGAAGAGATGGAGACACTGGAGTCTCAGCTCAGATTCTGCCTGAGATTTGTAACCACAGCATGCTATTGGAGAGAGAGGGGTGGGGAAGAGGCAAAAGGAAATAAGAGGGCGGATGGCGAGCTTTGCAATGGTGGCCATCTGTTTTCCAAGCTGAAAATCAGGACACGCTCTGAAAGGATTTTCCTGTTGCTAGAATTGAAAGCTGCCGTCTGGGAGAGGCGGTTTGGATGTTTGCCTGAAGGGTGGTATTTTTGAGACATTCCAGTGGCTTGTGGGGCCCATGAGACGGTCCAAGGGTAGGGCATTGCCATGGGAACCACGGCCCGGCCAACAGGGCCAGGATCCTGGTAGAGGGCCACATGGTCAAGACATTTCATTGGTTGTGAACCTAACACATCAAGGGTCAGAAAGATAAGGCTGAGTCACTGAACAACCTACCCTGGAGGGACATGGAAGGATGGGTGTGACCCATGCCAGCCCATGGTCTGGGCCAATCAACACAGTGGTCTGGTGGGCTCCAGGAAGTACCCCCAGACAGGTCTGCAGGCTTTGTGAGGAGAGAGTCAGGCTTTCTTGAGTCTCCCCTGCATAGCTCTCTGTTCCTCTGCCTTGTGTAGTGGGTATAGATAGTGGCTGTCTCCGGTTATGCCTGGAGCTGAGGCAGAAACTATTTGGCTTGGGCACGGCAGCTCCTGAAAGAGTAAGGCTGTTGGCTGTTTCCCCTCTACCCGGTAGGAGACTGACAGTATGCCAGGATGGTGGGCTGGGCAGAAAAACTGGAGGGCTTGGGAAACACATGACCCAGTCACCCAGGGCAGTGGCAGGTTCCCAGCCAAGCCCTGCTTGTGGACCGGGGCTTTGTCAGCAACAAAAGAACAATACCCTTCCCGAAAGGCCAGGCACCATGAAAGTACAAGTTCCCCCCACCCCTCCACTGGCCAACACTGTGCATCCAAATGTCCTGGTCCTCCAGGCCTTCCATACTGCCCCTGTGGTCATTCGAGCTGTCAGGTGCCCTCAGGACGTCAGGCTTCCTGCTTGGTAACACCTTCCTGGTAAACTCAACACCACCTTGAATTTCACTTTAATAAAAACATTGCTTTTAAAGAAGGAAAAGCAGGGTTGGGAGTGTTGGTGGAGTGCTTACCCAGCATGCCGGAAGCCCTTGGGTTCAGTCCCCAGCCTAAGCCCGGTGTGGTGATATGTCTGTATTCCCAGCATTCAGAACCTGCAGGCAGGAAGGTCAGAAGTTCAGGGTTATCCTAAGCTACAAACTGAATTTGAGGCAGCCTGGGAAACATAAAACCCTGCCAAGAAATACAATAAATAAAACCTTTTCAAAAAGGGAAAGAGGCAGAAGACATCCGTCTCCCCACGCTTTGATTTCCATGGACTGAGCTTTCTCCCTCAGGCCTTGGCCACAGCAGAGCCAAGGAGAGCTGGAATCCAGCCCAGCTTTTACCAATAATCACCACGTGACCTTAAGCTTCCTCTCTGGGCCTCCTTGCCTTCATTTGTAAATGGAGGGGTTCAGACTAGACTGTTTCTCAGGTTTAATCCTGACCTCTAAACGATTGTGTTCATTGATCTTTTCTTTTCTGCTGCTTCATTCAGACGCCGCACTTCCACTTCCTGACTTAGTATTTTTTTTTTTAATGTGTTTGTTTACAGTGTATCTTACTCCACTTTGCTTCCTTGCTCCCTGAGGGCAGGAGATTTTGCTTGTTTTAGTCACTGCTAGATTCCTGCCATCTGCAGGGAAAGGAAAAAAAAAAGGGATGTGAGTTTGTGTCTGTGTTCTGGAAGGAAGCTGAGGCTGCACACTCTAGAGTCCAGAAGGGGACGTCAATGAAAGCATCCTTTCTAGTTGTACACAAGCTAAGAACTCAGCCGTGAAGTAACTGGGGTGGAGCTGGAGCCGAGGGGTCAGACCGGGTTTCCCAGAACGGTTGCTCGTCCAGAAAGCAGCCACGCCCACCTGGCCCAGCTGGGAAGCCAGTGAAGACTCGGTACGCCCACTCAGACTTCCTTTTCCTCCAGCCCCTGCTTTCCGCTGGCGGGGCAATAAGGAGGGACTTGGATCTGAAGCGGGGTGGGGCTCGTTCAGCCCAGCACCCGATAAACACGTTTGCTGGGTACTGGCCCTGTGCCAATGTGTACACTGCTGACCAGCATGTGATCTGCCCACCAGACTGCCCTACATGACCTGACACGGTATTAGGAACACTCTCTCCCTCCCCGGAGCTGCTCTAACTCTGTCTAGATCCAATCTGGGGCAGCAAGTCTGGTTGGTAAAAATTACAGCGAGGATGGAAATAGAGCAAGATTGAAGGAAGGGTGGAGGACACGGCGTAGCCCTTGAGTACAGGCTTGAAGTTTAGGATCTGAAATCTGCTCCATCATTTCCTTGCTGGGCAGTCTTGGGCCTGCTTCTTGATGTCTCTGGTCCTCTGTTTCATCCTCTATAAAAATGGGGGTGGGGATCAAGGGGATGTGGAAGTTCTGTGAGGATTTAAAGAGCGTCTGTGCACCAGGCTTAGCACAGAGCCTGGACACACCGGGAATGCTCTGTTATTATAATTAGAGACCAGAGGCCACCCCCTTCCCTATTCTCACTCCTCAGGGATCTCCACCCCCTCTCCAGCTCCATTTAATTCTGAGTGTTTTAGGTCATTCTATGGCTGGCGGTCTGCCAAGGCTCTGACAAAGACAGGAGTTCCTGCTCATTCATCCTAATGCAAGTTCCTGCGTTTATGATAATAGGGGAAATGCATGAAAGGGCTCACTGCCTGTGGAGGGGAAATCGGCTTAGAATTGAAAACCGAGCCCTTCCTAGGCTCAGCTCTCCCCTCCCAGCGCTTTGGCCCGGGCGACAGAAGGGAGGGTGGCTGGGAGGGGCCGAGAGGGGAAAAGGGACGTTATGGCAGAACTCACTGAAGGGGACCGAAGGGCAGGGAGGGGGTCGGGGAAGAAGGCCCCGTTCGCCCCGTGAATGGATTTCAGGGTGGCTGAGGAAGCCTGCCAAAAAGGCGGAGTGAAAAGGCCAGACCCTGTGAGGCGCTGCACCAGCGGTTTCCATGGCGACCCCAGCTGCCTGTGTCCCGGTGGCTGGCTGGCTCCATGGCGGGGCCTCGTCTGCCACCACATGGTTACTCAGCTTGAAAAAGAGGCGAAGAAAATCTGAAAGGTTGTCTAGGTCCAGCCAGTACTACTGTGCTAAGGGCCTCACCCGCACGGGGGCGGGGGCGGAATCCTCAAGCCGGTTGACTTGACGCAAGTACTTATGGTCTAGCAGGGAGTTACTAGGACAAGGGATCCGGCAAACGGGGACACCATCTTGGACACTTATTGACCACAGAAGGGAAATAATAGGAGCATGGTGTGTGTGTGTTGCACATTTGGTGGAATACTTGCCAATGTTGAATAGGGCCCTGGGTTCAATCCCCTGCATAGAGTTAGTGCATTTGTGAGGTTCAAGGTCATCTTTAGCTACACACCACCTTAGCAAGCAGATATTAAAACATTTAAAAGGACACTTTTAAAGGCGTATGTGTGTAGGTACCTTTGTAGGTCGGAGATGTCAGGTCTCTTGGAGCTGGGGTTACGGCAGTTGTGAGCTACCTCATGAAAATACTAACTTGGGTCCTCTGGAAAAACATCTGTCTTTCTAGCCTCAGCAGATAGATATTTAACACAGAGAAACAAGGCTGGGGAGATGCCTCAGTGAGTAAGGGCGCCTACCACCAAGATTGAGGACCCGAGCTGATTCTTCAGGACCTATGTGGTGGGTGGGAGGAGAGAACTGACTCCTGAAGGCTGTTCTGCCTTTGGTATACACAATCACAAAGTAATTTAAATAAAGTGTAACTGGGGTGGGGTGGAGAGATGGCTGTTCTTCCAGAAGACCTGGGTTTTACTCTCAGCACCCACAGCTCCAGCCCCAGGGGATGTGATGCCCTCTTCTGGCTCTGCAGGCAACACACACACACACACACACACACACACACACGGTATACCCACATGGACGCTAACAAAACATCTATGCACATAGAAAAGTAAAAATAAAGGTTAAAGCATTAAGCATAAAATGAACAATTGGGAAGAGAGTGAAACTGTCAGGATTCATCTCATTTGTCACCCAAGGAATCCCAGCTGCTGCTCTCTTTCATGCAGTGAGCCCCTCCCTCCAGAGGCTGAGCACAGGGCAGGCGCTCTCTGAGCACAGGGTCTCCTGTATAGAGGGATAAAGCTCCCTGGTTCTTTTTAACATTATTATTTTTATTTTTTATGTGGTGCCTTGTTAGAATCCCCTGGACCATTCCCATCCTCCTTTGCATAGAGCCTATTTAGCGAAGAAAGGGGGTGGGGCAGGAGTTCCATTTGTTTCCAGACCTGCCCTGTGTTCATGAGCCTCAGATGACCCTGGTTTCTTCCTGTAGTAAACCTCTTAACTCAAATCGTCTTCCAGAGAGGCACACTTTGGCACACACCTGTAGACCCAGCTTCGGAAGAGCCGAGGCAGGAAGATTGCCTGAAGACATGGGGCATTCAGGAGCCGAGGCAGGAAGATTGCCTGAAGACATGGGGCGTTCAAGACCAGTGTGGGAAATTTATGGAGACCTGGATTCTGGGAAATTAAAAAGAGAGATCTGGAGGTAGATAGCTGAGTGGTAGAGCACGCAAAAGTCTAGGGATCAAGATCCAGAATCCACACTTAGTTCTGCAGCACCCTCAGTGCCACCTGTGTGTTGCTCGGTTGCTTATAGATAGGTGGGTGCAGGAGATGGGAGTGAAGGCCTGGAAAACAGGAGCTTCTCATCACCAGTTTCAGTTCTAGAACAGTCCTAGGGAAATAAGGACCAGTGAACCATCTGAATCAGCCAGGTTTTCTTTGCTGTGTTTGTTTGTTTGTCTTGTTTTGTTTTTTGAGAGAGGTGCTTCTCTGTGTAGTCTTCGCTGTCCTGGACTCACTTTGTAGACCAGGCTGGCCTTGAACTCACAGAAATCCACCTGCCTCTTGCCTCCTTGAGTGTTGGGATTACAGGCAGGCACCACTGCAGCCAGCCCAGCCAGTTTTTCTTAAATGCATATCCCCTCTAACGGAACCTTAGGGCGTTTTAACATCCACCTCTTTGTGTTCAAGGTGACCTGTATTTGAAAGCCCTCTGGGGCCTGGGCAAGGGTGCTTCTTTTCACCCAGCGGGCCCTCCCTGGTGCCCACAAATTCCAGGCCCCATTAGGATGCCGAAGGTCCAGTCAGAAGTTGGACAACAGGGTTCCTGTGCTCCTATGGGTATTTTATAGTCAGGCAGCCAAACCGCTGCATAAATGAATGAGTCGAGTGAGTGGCTGGAATATAAAAAGACCTGGCAGGCTGGGCATGGTAGCTCATGCCTGTCATCTCAGCCCTTGGGAGATGGAGACAAGCAGACCAGGACTTCAGGGCAATCCTTATCTAGTGTGCATGGCATGAAACCCCATCTTCTTCAAAAAATACACATATCTTAAAGTACAATCCAAAAAGTATTTAGGGTAGTTAAAGAAAATATTTTGTTGTTGTCTTGGTTTTTTCGAGACAGGATTTTTCTGTGTAGTCCTGGCTGTCCTGGAACTCACTCTACAGACCAGGCTGGCCTCAAACTCAGAGCTCCGCTTGCTTTTGCCTCCCAAGTGCTGGGATTAAAGGCATGTACCACCAACCCTGGCTTGAGAAGATCTTTTTCAGAAGGTAGCAACTGGGCTGAAGAGATAGCTCAACTGTTAGAGGCTTACTATAAACAAGAGAAGCTGGGTGGTGGCGGCAAACGCCTCTAATCCCAGGACTGTTACACAGAGAAACCCTGTCTCAAACCAAAGAGGGGGAGGCAGTCTAGAGGAGGTGAAGATTGTCATGCATATCTAGTAAAAAGTTTTTTTTTTGTTGTTTTTTTTTTCCTTTCCAGGGAAAGGGAATGTCTTAGTTAGAGTTTCTATTGCTGTGAAGAGACACCACGGCAGTGGCAACTTTTTTTTTTTTTTTTTGAGGGGGGGTTTTGGAGATGAGGTTTCTGTGTGTTGCAGCAACTCTTTTATTTTATTTTATTGGCTTTTTGAGACAGGGTTTCTCTTTGTAGTCTTGGCTGTCCTGGATTCATTTTGTAGACCAGGATGGCCTCGAACTCACAGAGATCCACCTGCCTCTGCTTCCTCCAGTGCTGGGGATTACGGGAGTGTGTTTAGGAGCTGAGAGTTCTACATCTTAATCCACAGGCAGCAGGAAGAGAATGTCGCATTGGGCATGGCTTCAGCGCCTGAGACCTCAAAGCCCACCCCTTAGTGGCCCACCTCCTCTAAGAAAGCCACAGCTCCTCCGGCGAGGCCATACTTTCTAATAGTGCCACTCCCTGGTGGCCAAGCATTCAAACACGAGCATCTATGGGGGCTTTCCTATTCAAACCGCCACAGGGAGCCACCAGTGCAAAGGTCCTGGGGCAAGAAGAAAGTGGCATGTTCTTGGAGGGCAGGTAGTCTTCCAAGGGATATTGGGCAGGGCCAAATGTTGAAGGCCTTTTTGGCCCAAGGAGTAGAGTTTGGTTTTTGAGGTAAAAGCATTGTATAACCATTGTAAAGTTTTCCAAGGGACCAACAGGATTCGGCAATGCTCTGCCTTCTAAAGGCAGAAAGGGCAGGGGTGAGGTGGACTGCAAGATCTTTGGAAGTAGAGAGCAGGTAGGGGAGGTGAAAGGTGGGGAATTTATATAGTGGGGGGGGGAGTTGGAGAAGAACAGAGACCAGGAGAGGATGGTTCTGGGGGGACAGGTTGTGGGCTGCGGCAGGGAAGGAAGAGCTTGAGTCATAGACTTTAGGTATCAGGCCGAAGGGTCCCAGCACGCATGATAGACAATACAGTATCCATACTGTCAAGAAAAGCCCCCCCCCAACTCAACATAGAGCCTACAAGGACAGAGCTGTGAGTCCCATGTGAATGGTGCTGTGTACCGGTATCTTGTGACAGGAGACACAGCACTTAACAGGCCAAGCAGCGAGACGTGTTTTCTGGTTGTTTTGTGTGGAGCTTTTGCTCTTACTTTGTTTTCATGAGACATGATCTCAGGTGGCCCATGTTGGCCTTAAGTTTGATCAGTATGTAGCACAGGCTGGCCTTGAATTCCCATTCCCCCTGTCTCTACCTTCTAAGTGCTGAGCTTTCAGGCATGTGCTGCCATGTTTGACATGTTTTGAAGGTGCTCCCTGGAAAGCAACTCAGGGCCTTTTCTCCCTGCTCCCGCTGGGGCAGCCTCTGATGACTTTGGCTCTTGCCTTGCAGCTTGAAGTTTTGGTTTCCACAGCTGAAACATCTGCATTTGGTAAGAATGAAGTGAAAAGATGAATGGACAGGATCAGCCTAGCACATAGTAATCTGACCCATAGTAGGTGTTTTTAAAATCATCACATGGACTAACACCGTGCTCCAATTTGTGGTTCTTTCTCCCAAGTTTTGAGGTTACTGGGTTCTGGTTTATCACAGTATAATAGGTGCATGATGAAGTGAAATTTTTTTTTTCTTGTAACTTTCTTTTTCCTCCAATTTCCCCACATAATAGCAAAATCACTTACTGATGGTGTGAGAGCATAGAGTTATTTCTAAGGAGAGCTCATCTTTTATGGCTTTGGGTACCCAAAGTACCTTTGCTGATAGGACCAAAAATTTGCATTTTGTGATATCGTTAAGAGAATGTAGGTCGGAGGTTAAGACTCAGTCAGGCAGAGTGGAGGAGGCAGCCTAGCTGAGATGGGCCTTCTACCTTCCTCAGCTGAGAGTGGAGGGAGGAGGAGATTCTCTCAGCAGATGCAGTCCAGGCTTCCCAGATTGGAGGTCCAGCTGAGAGCTGGGAGAGAGGAGGAGACTCGCAGGGGCCCTGAGGGGAGGAAGAAGGCGGAGGCTGCCAGCCTGCCAGCTGACCCTGTTATTTTTAGCTCTGGAATGTGCCTCCTGAGCCCCCTTCCCTTCTGTTTATCTTGCTTTGGAGTCCTGATTCCCTGTGGCAAGTTTGAATCAGGGGAGGGAGTGAGGACCTGAGGGTGTCGTATGGGGAAAGATAGGAGAGACAAGAAACCATCTGAGTTGGTCCTCCCTTCCTCCCTCCTTTCCTCTCTCTCTTCATCACCAATTCAGAGCTGGGTTGCCTCCCCCCCTTCCTTTTACCTTCCTCTTTATTTCTGGAGACAGACATTCAGAATCCTCCTGCCTCAGCCCCCAGAATAGTAGACCTATACACAACACCAGGCTCCTCTCCTTCCCTTCTGTTTTTCAGTTGATAAAATGGAGACAGTCTAGTTGTGCTGTCAACCACCAGAACAATCCCATCACTATGCTCAGCCAGGCTCCCCTGCCCCCCCCCCCGGCCCCCCGTAACCCTTTCAGCACCTCCCCTGGTCAGGACACACTGTGGCCCTCTTGAAGAGCAGCAGGAACCGCTAGATTGAACCCAGTCGGCTTGGAACCTTCCCTTTCCTCCGTGACGTTGAGCCCAACACAGGAGATGTGGAATAGGGAACCCTCTTGACGTTGAGACGCTGTTCAGTAAGTACCAGGAAGTTCAGCCACTAGGATCAGTCACATGACAATGGCGCCCAAGGGTCCTAAGGGCCTGAGTCTCCAGGGGTCTTTGTAGGTCACTAGAAAGAAGCCACACCCTTCTCAGAGGGTTGACTTACTCAATGCCAGACCTGGGAAGGCTCTACTCTGGGATGAGGGACTATCTTTCACTGCTTTTCTTCCCATCCCCCTCCAGAAAATCTGCACTAGTGCTAAAAGTGAGGGGTTTTGTTGGGGACAGTTACCTCCTGTCCCCGATCATGCACTGAGATCTCAAGGGCGCAGATGCCATGCTGGTGGAGGGTAGTACTAATCTGATGAGGAATTTTTCGGGGAGACATGCTGCCTCTTCCTGCCCTCCACTTCAAGCTGGCTGAGCACTAGAATAGATGGTCAGCACATACCTCGATTGTCCTGCTGTTGAGGGGACAATAGGAGGATTCTGGCTGCTGATGTGGCCAGTGTATCAGTCCAGAGCTGGACACATACTCCAGACCTAGAAATGACCCCAAGGGCCCTGTGTGCTGTGGAGTGCACATGCCCAGTCCAGATGTGGTAGAGGAGAGGGGTGGGGAACGCCATCAGGATAACCTCCTGCCCCTGGGCATAGGGCCAGGGTCACTTAGAAGGAGAAAAGGTGACAGCTGCCACATCCCAGGAAAGGCACTGACCTTTAGAACGGGAGACAGAAATAGCCCAGGGTGAGAGGCGGGTGGAGGGACGGACATGCTCCTATGTGGGAGAAAGGTCCAGGCTGTCAGGGCAGGCCCAGCATTTGGCAGGGAAGAGCCACCTCAGCAGCACTTGTGCCAGGCCCCCTGCCGGCTAGGCCACATGCCACTTCCTCAGTTTCCAGCATCCACTCTGCAGGAGAGTTTTGTCTTTGTTTTACAGCTGAGGAAGCCGAGTCTGAGAGGGAAGGCCAAACCTAGAGGAGCAGAGGTGCACTGATCCAGACCTACCCACCGGGTCTGACCTAGCCCTTTGTTCAATGGCTCCTGCCTTCCTGGAGTCCTCCGGGGACCCAATATGGGATGAATGAAAATGTGCTCCAGCCTGGCCTGACTTTCCTTAAGGTCTGGAGGCCCTGAAAGGCCACGTTCAAAACACTGTGGTTTACCAGATGGACCAAAGTTTTTCACTGGAGCTTTGGTACCAATTTTCCTTCTTCCCTTGTTCAGGAAAGAGAGAGAACCAGGAGTTCTCCACCCCACCCCACCCCATACTTGAGTGTGCCAAGCTCCTTGCTAGGCTGAGCCCTAGAGACCCTTCTCCAGAGGCTGTGGCAAGGACACACCACACTGGGGGAATGGCCCTAGCTCAGGCTGATGTCTGGATAGTGCGAGTAACAGGCTCAAAATAACCCATGAGGATGGGCTGGCTGGCTCCTTCCCTCCCCTGCGGCTCCCAGCCTCAGCAGCTCCAGCTGTTTCTGCTTATCTGAAGCCAGGGAGGCTGGTTGCCTGGATACCAGTGCTGCTGATTAGCAGTTCGGTCCTTCAGTGGCAGACAGAGATGCTGCATCCCCAGCCAACTAGGCGTGGCGTATCTTCCCCCACAGCTCTGGCTCTAGGAAGGTTTGGAAACTGGGTTGGGGGTGCTCTCTGCCAGTCGACATCTCTGAGGAGCACTTTGCAGTGGAGAAGCTGAACCCTTACCTTTTGCTGCTGCTGTGACCTTAGTCACGTTATCCCTTTTTTTTTTTTTTTAAGTTTGATTGATTAGTTGGTTGATTTTGAGGTAGGGTCTCATGTAGCCCAGGCTGGTCTTGAACTGACTATATAGCTGCAGAGCCTCTTGTCTCCACTCTGCAGGTGCTAGGGTTAAAGGCACTTGCCACCATTCTTGGCTGGTTATTTTGACATCTCTTAGTTTTTTTTTTTGTTGTTGTTGTTGTTGTTGTTGTTGTTTCCCAGAAGGGAGATGAAGTGCTTTTAACCCAAAGAGCTATTACAAAGATTGGGTGACTGAATGAGCACAGAGAGGTGACTGCCTCAGCCAAATTAGGGCCTATCTGGAGCCTTTTGTATGTGTGTGCAACAGAAAAGCTAAGGGAGGCTGCCCAGTAGGGAACTTTGGAGCCAGTCTCCTGGCTCCCACTGTCTCCAGGGAAGGGACTATAGCATGACACATGCCTGGGAGCTTAGGACTAAGTTGCTGGTGGGCACAGTGAGGGATGGGCTGAGAAAAACCAGAGAGACAGAAGACCGCTCATCCCTGGAGGAGGCAAAAGGAGGACAAGATTGGCACCCATTCTCATGAAAGTTCCTGTCGGTCGCCCGTTTCCTTACCAAGGGATTGGGTGGCGCTGTTGGGCTGCAAGTAGACAACCAGGGCATGGGGAGAACAGGATCCAGCCGGCCAGCTGTTCAAGGTGGCCTGTCACCAGCCCTGGGGCAGGGACAAAAGACAAGGCTGATGGAGTAGAAATGTGACCCAGAGTGGGGGTGGTGGCCTCCAGGCAGAGGCAGATGGATCCCTGAGTTTGAGGCCAGCCTGGTCTACAGAGAGAGAGTTCCAGGACAATTAAGGCTACACAGAGAAACCCTGTCTCAAAACAACAACAAAAACAGAAAGAAAGAAAGATGGCTCAGAGGGCTAAGCCTTCTGAAATGCTCTCAGGGTCTAGTGGTCCTTCCGTGTTTCAAGACAAACGAGGCAAGACCACAGGGATAAGGAGGCCTGGGGAGCTGGGGTTGGCTGACTTTACTTGGTGAAATGAATGTTTCCAACTCATTGCTTAGCCCTCTAGAGCCCCTGTCCAGTGTGCCAGGCTGGTGGAGTAGGCAGAGCAACAGGACAAGAAGCAACAGATGAGCCCAGGACTATGAGGAGCCCAAGGTGTGTAAGGTCCTTCTTCTTGATCCTCTTCATTAAAGGAAAGCGAAGAAAAGGCTGGGGGCGGGGTGGGCGACACTGGGTATCATTCACCAGAGCCTCTCTACCTTTTCACTCTCTGAAGAGGGTGGTGAGATGAGCCTTTGCCTGTTGGTAGCAGAGAGGAAGCCATGAATAATGCAGGCAGGAGCAATGCTTCTAGAAAATGGTTACCATTTCATCAGAGCAGTGAACGTGCCTCGAATGCACGATGGAGGGATGCTGGGCTACAACAGCAGGGAGAGCTGGGGCTGCCTTGGGACACCAGGCTGAGGGGGTTGATGTCTCGGCTCCTCCTCTGTAGGACATCTGCAACAGCCCCACCCAACAGTCAGCTGGGCAGAATTGCCCTGGGCAGGACTTACATGCTAAGACAACAGCATCCGAAGGAGATGTATTTCCTCAAGGAAATGAAGGAGGCTTCCAGGGATGGGTGTCTGTCAGAGCAAGACATGAATGGATGGACGGAAGGACTCTTAGCACCTTGGGACTTCTGTGTTGGGGAAAACCAAGGGGTGAGGGGAGCAAGGATTGCTTAATAGTCTAAAGAACAAAACAAAACAAAACAGGGCAGGTATAGTGTTGCATGTCGATGACCTCTGCACTTGAGAAGTAGAAGCAGGAGAACTAGGAACTCAAGGCTATCCTGGGCTACATATCTAACTGAAGGCCAGCCTGGGCTATGTAAGATACTACCTGTAAGAAAAAAAAAATCTTAAAGTAGGGATTAGATTGTGCCTGGTTAAGAAAGAGCACCACCTCCTGATAGAGCTGCTTTGCCCCCAAGAGGCAAGAATGGTGCTCATGACAAAGCTCTCAAAATGGCATGCCTGTATACCTCCTTTGACTGCCGTGGAAATCCATCAAGGACTAACCCCACCTAACACACACACACACACACACACACACACACACACACACAGTTTCTTTGTTTAGCTCCCTGGTTGTCATGAAACTCACTCTGTAGACCAGCCTGGCCTCAGACTCAGAGATCCACCTGTCCCGTTGTGTGATTAAAGGTGAGAATCCCACCACCACCACCACCCAGCTCCACGGAAGGACCTTAGTAAGACACGAGCAATTCTGAGGATAAACCAACTGTGATGCTGTCATAACATTGCTGTGGCACATCAAGAAACCTGGTAAGTCTTAGCTTCCAGACCCTATGGTCCCATTGCGATTTGGGAATAAGGATGCAGGACATGTTCCGAGCCATTGGAATAGCAAGAGGCTGGTGGCGTACAGGCTATGTAGGAGCAGAAGGCCTGAGAGGCCTTCAGAAAATACAAGCAATCATTCTTGATGACGTGTTGGAGGACACGGCAGAAAAAGGAACATCAAAAGAAGCCCCCAGGTTTCTGATTCGGGTGCTGGGTGGAGGATGAGTTCCACGTGGGAGGAGGGCTGGAGCCCCTGAAGCAGGTGATGGTGTTGCCAAGCTGGACCCCACAAGTGTGGACAGACAGGTGGTCCTGCCTTCAAGACCACCAAAAAAGATAAGAAAAAAGAAAAAAAATGGTGAAGAATGGATTATGCAAAGTTCTTCCAGCTGGGCCCTTAGCTGTGGGTAGCTGTCCTATTAGCTGTGGCTTCTGAACCACCCTGAGCCCAGGCTATTTGAAATCTTTTTTTCTTTGCTTGCACGTGAGCCTCTGTTCTGGGCGGCTGCTGCTGCATGAACACCTTCCCATAGGAATGCCCAGGAGAGAGACTTTCTCCTCCCACCCCACCCCCCTCCGCTGCCAGCAAGGAGCCCTGAGGGGTAAGCACATTTGGGTGCTCCTAGCAAACTCCCACGGGGTGCCCCGGGGTATTGCCCCGGGGAGGTGAGATGGCACAGGTTGAGCGCAAACTCTCAGGGGGCTGGGCCGGGCTGCTTTCCCGTGGTACCCAGGTCATGGCAACACCTCAAGACAGCGCGTGCACAAACTTAGTCCAATCGGAGAAGCAAAGAACAGCTCGGAGAGGCAGCCTAAGCTAAGGAAAAGGAGAGAAAGCAGAGATGGGGTGAGAGCAAGAGAAGGCTGAGGAAGCCGAGAGGGCAGGAGAAATGTCAAAACAGTGAGTGGTAGGGTCTAGAGGAGGCCACTCTGGCATCTGGCAGGAGGCAGAGGGTCCCAGGGACTGGGGGAAGACAGGCCGGTGCCAAGTCCAGTAGGAAGTAGAGGAATTCAGGTCAAAAGACTGCCTGAGGGTCCTGTAGATAAGCATCACTTATCCACATATGCTTCATTGTTTGCTGTCCTGACCGTGCTCTAGGGAGGCCTCTAGATGAGATGCACAGAAGGAACACAGCCCAGCTGGTTCTGGGGTAGCTCCCCAGAGTGGGTGGGAGGCAAAGGCAGGACGGGACTCCCAGAAAATGGCCTCCTGACTCAGTCTGGAAGGCTGTGCGGTCAGGGACAGTATCCTGGAGATGGTGGGCCCTAGGGAGGAGCCACAGTGGTCCATGTGAGGATGGGACAGGAACGGAAGAGTCTTAAGAAAAGCAGCTGTACAAAGGCTGAGAGACAGGAGAGAAGAGAGGGCTTGCTGAGAGCTCTGCTGGCCTTGACAGGGTTTGGCAGCCGTGTGCACGCACCTGTGTGTGTCACTGTGTGCCCCGCAAGTGTGCATGTATCTGTGAGTGTGCCTGAGCGCGCGTGCATACATGAGTATGTGAATTTGTATATCCCTGCATGCGTGTGCACCTGGGTACCCAGCGCAACTTGGTGAGTAGTGAGACAGTGCTGTTTGTAGTCTGGTGTGCTCTGTGCCTCTGGTGACGTGCCTGCAGCAGGGTTCACTTGAACAGTACACAGTGGGGTATGTGTTTGGACGGTGAAGCTGGCAAACAGCTGGCTAAGAAGCCAGCCAGGAGGTGGTGGTTGCTGCATGCCTGTAATCCCTGCCCTGGAGAGGCAGAGGCTGGCAGAGCTCTGAGTTCCAGGGCAGCCTGGTCTATTCTAGGGTAGTCAGAGCTGCACAGAGAAACCCTGTCTCAAAAGAAGGAGGAGGAGGAGGAGGAGGAGGAGGAAGAGGAGGAGGAGGAGGAGGAGGAGGAGGAGGAGGAGGAGGAGGAGGAGGAGGTGGTCTAGGACATTGCTCCTTGGCAGAGTGCAGGCCGAGAGTATTCCTAAGACCCTGTGATCAATCCCTAGTAGCGTGGTGGGGGTAGTTGGGGGAGGGGGGCAAGCAAGCAAAGCAAACATGAGGAACAGACGGTTTCATGGGTCAAAAATGCTCCTGTCCACTTGGAACGCAGAATAATGGTCTTTATTTGGAAACAAAAGTCTTTGCAGGTGAAATTAGGTTAAGCTGAGGTCACAGTGGATAGGAGTGGACCCTAGTACAAAAATGGGTGTCCTCCTACAAACAAGGAAATCTCTGATACAAAAACAACGATGGAAGGCCACAGAAACAGGATGGCAGGGGTTTGGGGTAATGCTTCTGTAAATCAAGCAAAGGCCCAGGGCTGCTGGCAGGCATCAGAAGGAGGGAGGAAGAGGGAAAAGGAAGGCTTCCTCTCTAGATCCTGCAAGTTGAGTGTGGCCCTTCCAGCGCTTTGCCGTCAGACTTGCAGCTTCCAGAGCCTAAGCACCTGTTCAAGCCACCCAGCGTGTGTGACAGTTAGTTCCGGCAGCCTTAGGAATCCATCTCACCCTCCCCACTTCAAAGGAGGCCAGTCTTGCAGAGTAGGCCGAGGGCAGGCCTAACTCAGTCAGGTTACTACCTAAAACCAGGAAGGGTTAAGGAGGGCGCACGGCCTCTGCAGGAGGCAGGTGAGCTGATGAAGCAGGCTCCTGAGAACAGCACGCTGACAGTGATCGTGGACGGCCTTGACAGGAAGAGGGAGGAGTCTGAGGAGCTATGGCAGATGAGCTCAGACAGGAAGGACATGTTCAAAGCTGATGGAAGGGCACAGAAGCAAGGGCAAGAATAAAGGAGCAAGGGAGAAAGCCAGAATAGAGCTGGTGTGGTGTGCAGCGTACCGCAGGAAGCCGAGCAGGGGCTGAGAGCAAAGCAGGATTTGGAAGGTGGGGGAGGTGGAGCTCCGAGGAGTTTTTTTTAAGTATCGCTAGAACCAGGCAGAACTGCTGAGGGTGTCATGGATTTATTTAGACCCCGCAGATGTCAGATATACACTTATTGATGTTCTATGTAGAGGCGACGGGGCAGACATTGCCTTTTTTTTTTTAATTGAAAATTTAAAAAATATTTTACGTGTATGAATGTTTTGCCTGCATGCATGTGTGTGTGCTGCATGCCTGTATGGTGCCTGCAGAAGCCAGAAGAAGGCATTGGATTGCGTGGAACTGCAGTTAGCAGATGGTTTGAGCTTTCATGCAAGTGCTTAGAATTGAACCCAGATCCTCTGCAAGATGAGCCAGTGCTCTTGATGACTGAGCCTTCTCTCCAGCCCCACCCGTTGTTTCTTCAATAAAAAGGATAGCACAGTTTTGGCAGGAAAGAATTGAGGCCCAAGATTTGGGGACAGAAGATAGATGGTGGTGAGCTTTCTGTCATAGGCAGTATTCAAACAGAGGCTGGAGTCGCCTCTCATCAGAGCTGATGTGGAAGACAGTAGCAGAGGCAGAGAGGCAGGTGGATCGTTGTGAGTGGGAGGCCAGCCTCGTCTACAGAGTGAGTTCCAGCACAGCCGGGGCTACACAGAGAAATCCTGTCTTGAAACAAACAAGCAAACAAAAAACGAACAAGGAGGAGGAGGAGGAGGAGGAGGAGGAGGAGGAGGAGGAGGAGGAGGAGGAGAAGGAGACCTGTTCTGTGACATCACAAGTGGACACAACACACTCCTTATTGCCAGAATGTCTAGCACTTAGTTCTACTCCACTGTAAGGGAGGCAAACTTGGTGCCTACTTGGAGGTATTCTTTTAGAAGACTTATTTATTTATTTTTGTTCGTTTGAGCCTGGGTGTGCATCGTTATGCTTGGCTAAGTTTTTGTTTTGTTTTCAAGACAGGGTTTCTCTGTTTTAGCTCTGGCTGTCCTAGAACTCACTTTGTAGAGCAGGCTGGCCTCCAACTCACAGAGATCCACCTGCCTCTGCCTCCCAAGTGCTGGCTTTAGAGACCTGCACCCCCCCCCCCCCAGTATTTGCGTTTAATGGATGTGTTCTCTCTTGAACACTCTCTCCCTTTGAGAGAGAGTTCATGTAGCCCAGGCTAGCCTCAAAGTTACGGTGTAGCCAATGGAAGATGATCTTGGACTCCGGATCTTCCAGGCTCTGCTTCCTAAGAGCTGGGATTACAAGTGTGCATGGCTTGTAACACTAAACTTAGGCTTCACGTGTGTGAAGCAAACACAACCAACCATGCTCTGTGTACATCCTCAGTCCATCAGCTACATATCGTTAACAGATACCAAACACACTTCTCCTAACACACATCTTCCCCTCCTCTCCTGGGTCTCCCTGACCCTAACCTTCAGCCCATCACTGTCTATTCTGGTGTCCTCAAGGCTGAAGAACCTAGAAAAAGCCAGGCAGCTCTTATGCCGCTGACAGAAGGGTTTTGTCCCAGGTTTTCCTCTCCCTCCTGGGCGTTTCTTTGTTCTCTGTGTTTGTCCCTCTACCAGCAGAGTTGACAGGATTCACCAGCTGGGATGAGCCTGGGCTGGCCCTTGCCTGTCTTGCAATCTGTCTGTTGGCATAAGAAAGACCCTTTGGCTCCAAGGCTCTAGGATAGCGATTGATTGGCTCCTCCCAGTAGCTGCCCCCCCCCACCCCCCATTTCCCCTGTGTCTGGGTCACGGCTCTGTGGTGTTGGCTGCAGGTGGGGAGGAGGGGGACAGGAAACCAAGAAGCTTACCCTTGGCTAAGGACAAGGATCTGCATGATGTCTGCTTTGACCTTGAGAATGCTCCGCCTGTCCTGCCTGGCGGGAGAGGAGTTGGAATGTTCCCCTCTGGCACTGTCTGTCCGGAGGCAGCTTCCAGACACTGCGTCTTCTTTGAATGAGTCAAATTCCCATCTGAGGCCTAGGAGACAGACAGGGTGAATGGGAGATGGAAATGAAGGTGCCTAACTTCAGGGGATGCTGAGGGAATAAGAGGAGGGTGGCTTGTTTGGGCTACATGCCTGAGTCCACGGACCCCTGACGCTGCTGTCAACCTTAATATAGGGCCTAACTTAGCCTCATCACTCCTGGCCCACCCTTACCTGGGGACAGCATTTCTCTCCTGCCTAGATTCAAGAGCGTAGGCTGCTCTGTCACTCCAATTGCTTTGTGACCATTGGGGATTTACTTTATCTCTCTGGACCTCAGCATGTGACAATGCAGGTTAATCAAATAGTTCTGCTGCTCGAGTAGCATTTAATGAAGAAAACTGAAGCTTGCTTGACTCCAGCCTCTTCCAAATCTTTCCTTTTCCTTGAAGATCAAAGGAGTGAGCTTGTGTCTTATGCTTTTTGTTGTTTGAGACAGAGTCTGGGCTGGCCTCACATTTGTTAAGCACCTGAGGATTATTTTGAACTTCTGATTCTCCAGTCTCTACCTCTGTAATCTACTAGGATTACAGGTATGGTCCTAGGGCTTGGTAGTTGAAAGGCAAGCATTCCCAACTGAACTACATTTTCTGACACACCAAGTATGTATGTATGTATGTATGTATTTATTTATGTATGTATGTATCTGGTCTACATAGGAGCTAATTCAAGGCCAGCCAGGGAGATATAGTGAGACCCTGTCTCAAACAAAACAACAATAACCAAAAAAACCCAAATCAATGACTGTGAGTGTTTCAGGGCTGGCCCCTGTCCCCTCTCTCCCTGTTCGCTCTCCTGCAGACAGTGCGGTTCGCTGATGAGCAGGCAGAGGTCTTCCTTTCAGCCGACAATGAGAGGCACAGGAGACATTCATGAGCAGTTGCTGCCCGTGCTCTGAGTGTGCCCGACCCTCTCTCCCGAGCTGCCGCCACCCATTTTCTCCCGAGAAGGAATGCTGCTTTTTCTTGCCTATGCCCCCGCATTGGCAAGAAAGGCACAGAGCATCATTGGCAAGGTTCCAGGGCCCACACCTGGTTTGGCTTTATTCTTGGAACTGGACGGCATGCCTAGCGGAGGAAGGATATTTATTACTGAGCTCTTTTTGTCTGGGGGACTCCAGGCTGTTTATGTCCACCTGCCTGTCCTTATGGAGTCTAGAAAGCTTATGGAGAAGCAGCCCCTGGTTACAGAGAAACAGTGAGGAGGCAGGGACTGGCTCTCTCCTGTGGTGCCTGGAGCTTCTTAGGGTCCTTTTTTTTTTTTTTTTTGCACCCCAAGTGCTGTGAAGAAGGAGGGGGTGGTGAGGCGGCGGCGAAGGAAGGAAGGAGAACGTGAGAAGAGAGAACCATCCTAGTTTCTATAGCAACCACACATGTGAGCCAGCTGCTGTCACCATGGAAACAAGGGGAGCCTGCTCAGAGCCTGCACTGACTGTCTCAGGGGAGACACAATTTTGAAAAAAAAAAAAAAAAAAAAGCTAACAACAACAGAAACCCAAACCTTTGATAAAAATAAAGAAAAAAGAAATAAATAATGAAAACCGCCACCCCTCTCCAGGCCTTGCTGGCACTGTTGCATGGGGTGACAAAGGAGAGGAGGGGGGAGGCTGTTTGAGGGGGAGGTGTGGGCAGGAGCAGTTGCTGCTGTAGAGGGAGATTTGTTGAGTCAGTATTTCAGAGCTGTTGGGGGGGAGCTTTGAGATCACCCCTGTTGATGGATGGGGGAGGGTGGGTGTGGGAGGGAGGCTGGAAGGGAGTCAGTGGCTCATGCCAGGCCCCAGGACAGAAATGCATGCAGGGAAACTGGTATCCCTGCTTTGGGTCAGGGAAGATCCATCAAGACCAGGTTTTCTGCATCACAGGGCCCTTTACCCCATGGCGGGGACCCACCAGACAGGTGAGCTGAGCACCACGAGGGTCACTCTGGGCATCACCCTGCCCTGTCATCTTCATGTGGTTTTTTTTTTGTTTGTTTGTTTGTTTGTTCACAAAACACTTGCCCAAGCATCATGGCAGATGTGCTTATCCCTTCTGCAAAGATGAAGATTGGGGACTGAGAGGCTGCCCCCCCGGATACTCCCAGCCTCTGTGGAAGAGCCTGAAAGTACCAGGGTGGGAATGGGGAAGCCTGCCAGGGCTATAACAGTGGTGCAGTGGAAGATCAGGGACATGCTTGGGGACCCAGCTCTGGCTGCCTCTTTGTCCCTGCGGTCTTCCATTCGCACTTGGGGTTTTGTGTGTCTTCCCCAAGAGCCCCAGAGGTGAGGGACAGCAGGGGCAGACCGATGGTTTCACTGCCCTCAGCTTGCACGAGCATTGTGCCTCCTGTCACTGACCTTCACCTCCTCATCTATCCCTAGCTTCTAAGGTGCTACCACGTGGCTGAGTTGCCATGGAAACTGTGGAGTTCCATTTGAAAGCACTGCTCAGTGTAATCTGAGATGGCCGGACAGTGTGTGTGTGTGTGTGTGTGTGTGTGTGTGTGTGACTGGCTGACTGGAGGGGTGGGGTGTCTCAGGGAGCATCCACACCTGTTAAATTCTCCCTGTTCACCTCTTTCGGACAGGAGTAACTGTCTGGGATCTCTTTGCCCTTGGGTCTTTTAGGGTACCATCTCCTGTGGTCCTGCCGAAGGGACCTTTGATGGCCAGGTGGTGTCACCTGACAGGTCTGTCCTGGCCCTTTAGAGAAGGACCTGTTACTTCCATTGCATAGCTCAAGTAGCAAAAAAAAAAAAAAAAAAAAAAATCAGAATGAAGGAGGGGTAGGAGGGTAGGAGGGGATTTGGGGATTATTTGTGCAGAAAGGATATCACACCAGAGACTCAGAGCTCCAGAGATGGGAACTTGTAAGCTATCTTCTTTCCTCCTTATCACCCCAGCAAAAATTCTGGTCATGACCGTTCTTGGCCATGAGGCCCACAGAAGACTAGAAAACTGGGCATGGCTTAAGCTGAGGAATAAGCTTGCAATGGCCTCAACTAGAGCAGCCCTCCTACCCCCAGGCTCCTGGGTGACCCTGTGCAAGTCAGGTTAGGATCCATTTTTGGTCATGCCACAGGACAGAGTGAAATCATTGGCCACCTCCTGCCCTTCTCCCTCACCTCTGGGGCTTCTTCATAAACCCCTAAGTGGAGCCCCAGGACAAAGAAACAGCTAGAGTTGAGTCCCAAGACCTGCCCTTGGTTTTCCACAGTTTCTGCCATTGCCACAGCCACACAAGCAACAGCAGAGCCACTAAGAATTTTGTTTCTTCACTTTGCTGTGTGACTTGGTGCTAATTGCCTGACCTTTCCAAGCTTCAACTGCTTCTCCCCTGAGGTAATAATAAAGGGAAAGTGCCCCCTAGAGTGCCTGGGGAATTCAAAGACAGTGTATTCAAAGTGATAAGCACACCACCTGTGTCAACCAAAAAACACATGCTCGAAGTGATTTCCGTCTCCCAAGACTCCTAACAAGCTCCAAGTCTTCCTAAAAGCCTCCCACTTTCCCAGGGAGGGGGTGTGTATGCTAGGAGCTGCCTCCCACCAGGTAGTAAAAATGTCCCATACCTTTGTTTGCTCAACCTCACCACAGCCCTCTTTTATGTCCCCATTCTACAGATGTGGATGCTGAGGAACAAGGATTATTTACGTTCAGGATCAAGACTGATTCAGGCTTAGCTGGCTGAGTTCTGTTTCTGCATGACACGTGCTTCACCCATGGTGACAATCCCTTTCCTGGCCGGTTCCCTTCAGTTCAAGGTTGTTGAGGCTAAGAATTTTTTTTTTTTAAACAACCTGTTTATTTTTATTTTGTGTGTGTTGGTGTTTTTGCCTGTATGTGTCTGTGTGAGAGTATCAGATCCCCCGGAACTGGAGTTACAGAAAGCTATAAACTGCCACGTGGGTGCTGGGAATTGAACCCAGGGCCTCTGGAGACAGCCATCTCTCTCTAGTCCCAAGGCTAAGGATTTCCTTTTTGTCCTCTTCTTGCCTTGGTTCCCTGCGCTGGGAGGAGGAGGACAGGGAGGAGGTGGCAGTTAGTTCCTTCCCTAGTGGCAGGGAGGGCTAGGGACTCAGCTGTGACCTGGCTCCTCCGGGAATTCAGATAGCAGGTGCTAGGGGCCAGGCAGGTGTCTGTGGGAGGCAGGTGACCTGGCACCGGAATCTCGGGAGGTGAGGAGGTGGGGTTCCAGGTGGCGGTCAGGGTCGGCTGACTTTCCACTACCCATTGACCTCGGTCTCTACACGGAACAAACTAGGACCAACAAGGGCTGGGTGCATGGTCTCGACCTGGTTTTGTGCATCTGGGGACTTCAGGTATCTTGTGTAGGTGAGGGGAGAGAAGAGAGACAAAAGGAGAGAGTAAAAAGGTTGGGGAGGGAAGGAGGAGGCAGCTATAAGGAGAGGGGTGGGGGTGGAGGAGGACACAGAGGAAGGGGGGGAAGGAGAGAAGGAGGGAAGGCAGCCAAGTGTGATTGTGAGCTTTGAGAAGAAAGGATGAGAAAGCAAGAAATCTGCTTGAGGGGAAGTATGGGGCGGGGCAAGTTTGACTGGAGAGTGAGAGGGAGAAGGGTGAAAGAAAGAAAGGGAGTATGGTAGAGAGGGCTAGAGAGCTGGGGACAAGAATGAGAAAAGACGGGGAGAAAGGCTGGACAGAACAGCTACACTTTCTCTTTCACCACGTGAAGTCAAAGTGTCAAGAGCCAGCGAGGTGTCCTGGCCCACCAGCAGACAAGCCCCTTCTGGTTTAGCAGTTTCTATCGGGATGGGTGTGTGGGTGTGGGTCTGTGTGTGGCTGTACCACCTTCCTGAAGCCCCCCTCCTGATGACTATCTTCCCTGCCCCTCCTCTCTGTTTTTCTTGGCTGGTACCTGCCCTTAGAGTTCTCCCTGGCCTCTGTTGGAGGAGACAGCCTTTTAAAAACCTTCCAAACAGGGAGCAGCCATCACAGAGTGGAGGAGAGGAGTGGGGGTGTGGATGTCTGTCCCCTAAGGGGTCCCCCTCTTCCCATCTCTGAGGCCTGGAGCCTTTGGGAACCAGCTACCCCTGAGTGAAGAAGAACTCCTGATGTGAGAGCCTCAAGGCAGCTCTAACATGTCAGTGGATTCCATTGAGCAGAGGGGAAAAGAGCTAAAGAGGTTTGGCTATTTGCCCAAGCTCTCCCATCTAGGGGGAGAAACCCAAGGGCTTCTGAATCCTTCCCAGGGAGAAAGGTCATGGTCATTCTGGGGTTTGGACCCAGGGCAGGGATGAGGCAGGAGAATGCGGGATTGGCTAATGATCGGTCTGTCTGCTGTGTCTCAGTTTCCCCTTCCAACATCCCTATGTCTATAGGAAAGTTCAGGATGAAGAGAAGCTGACCAAGGAAGCCCAGACATAGCTTAAGGTCCAGAGTAGACAGTGGTTCCCTTGCAAAGACAGAGGGACATTGGTTTTCCCTCCGGCACTGCACCACTGCCTGAGAAGGCTAGGTGGATGGTAATAGGGGCGTTTGAGAACAAATCCTTTCAAAATGTACCCATGCAAGCACGGACCATTCTTATCTCTAGAACCATCTTCCACAACACACACAGTATACCCGTGTTCACTTTTCAGCCTGTGCTTTTCGGCTGGTGGGAGACCGAGATCACATAGCTGGCAGTCGGGAGGGCAGGTACCGCCTGGATGCGCAGGCAGAGAGATGTCACTCCTGCCCTCAGGGCACCTTGCGGGCTCTCGGGAGGGAGAATAGCACCCCTTGGCACCACCATGTTCAGGCCGCCAGGCTCCCAGCAATACCTGGAGGTGTCTCTGCAGACCCTGCAGGTGCCGTGGCTTGCTGCAGCCCTGCCTGGGAGCCAGCCTGTGCCCCTCTCTAGCCTGCCGGTCTCCTGCCCCGCTCCCACCCCTGACCCTCCAATCAAGGTTCTGATTAGAGTATGGGAAAGGGCTTTCCTCTCCAGATGGCAGTTCCCCTTCCCTAGGGACCAGTGATGCAGCAGCTTGGTAGCCATGGTGATGGTCCTCCCTTTGGGCTTCCTCTGGTCAGGAAGGTTGGGGGAAATGTGCTGCGTGCACCCACATGTCTGTGTCCACTTCCAGATTCAGGTAAAGCGGGCTCGTGGCTTGGCATAGCACCCTCCTCCAGCGGCAGCTGCCTCCTCCCCAGTCCAGCCCAGTGCTGTCCTAGAAGCAGAGAAGACCAAAAGACAGACAGAGGGACACCGAACAGAAGCTGTCCCAGAAGAAAAATTGGAGGAGGGGGGTGGAGATGAGGCCGGTCCACACGGTCCCGGAAAAACAGAGGCAGGGGGTGCAGTAAGGAACTGGGGGAAGAAGGGAGCCAGGATTCAGGACCAGCTCAGAAGCCAAGGCCAGCGAATCCGGGCAAGAGGAAGGGAGGGCTGGGCTCCTTATTCCTGCCATCCCCAGGGGGGTCTCCTGCTGCGCTTCCCCCGGCCGAGAGAAGGCCCCTCTGCTCTTCCAACATGATCAGTAATTTCCGGCAGACATTTGAGGTCTCTGACATCTGCATAATATAGGCCAGTCTCTTAGCAACGGGGAACAGCTGTCTGGCATTTCCAAGATTAAACTGTAACTTTACACGGTCCCTGCCAAGGGGAGGGGGTGGGGGATAAACACTGCCTCCTGGCATTTCCAAACTCATTTAGCTTTTATTCATTTCCTGCCTCCAGTAAAGAGGCCAGGGATTTGGGCTGGGCCAGGCTGTTACTGGCCTTGCTGACGACAGCCTTCAGCAGGGCTGCCGAGCAGCCTATGGCTCCTCCCTTAGATCTGTTTGAGGACAGGGGGATAAGGGATATCACTAGTCCTTTGTTTTGTTTGTGTAGGTCTCGTGGACCAGCCACACCAAGGGTAGGTGGAGCCGGGGGAGAAAGGCAAGGGCTGCCGGTCCAAGTCTGCTGGATCCTGGTTTCATTTCAACTAGCACCTGGGCTTGTAGCTTTGCACTGACCTTGGGCCCCGTGCCTCCCCTGTCTGCATTTTCATCTCTCCATCTGTAAAAGAGGGCTCTGCCACTCCTGAGCATGCTGTCAAGGTGAACTTGATGCTCTCAGGCAATGATGTCATGGTGAATCTTCTGATCTGTTCCTTTGGTCACCCTCCCCTCCCATGTTAGCAACCTCAGGCTCGGCTGTGGGAGCCTGGTGACACTGGCTACCCCCATCCCCCAAGCCATCACCTTGAACGCCGGTTCCCAGTAGCCCTGGGCAATGACCCTTTGCCCTGATAGATGGAAGCAGAGCAACACCCCCCTCCCTGGGCCCTGGGCTGCTGGCAGGAGCTGTCCTCATTCCCTGGCCTGCTTGGGCCTGGCAGCTCCTGTGTCCAACCTCTCTACGCTTGCCATTTGGCTCCTGCTCCAGAGCTCGTGTTTTGGTTCTGCAGCAAGAAGGAAAAATAAAAGGGCGGGTGTGGGGTGGGACTGGAGGAGGAAGGAGAAAGAGGAGGAGGGGAAGCCCTCTGGCCGCCTGTGCTGGCCAGTTCCAGGAATGTGTTCTCGGCCACCAGTGCCAAAGCAGTGACCCAGGCTCGGCAGCCAGGCCAGGCTAGGCCTGGAGACCTTCCCGGGAGAAGGGAGAGGCCAGACCAGGGGGCTGAGTCGCTCCTCCCCCACGGGCCCTCTGCTGACTCATCCCTGCTCCAGCTGGCAGAGCCTTTTCTGGGGATGGCTGTTGCTAAGATTCCTGGGAGATGAATGATTGCTTCTCCCCGGAGCTTTGTGAAAACATGTTTGTAGACTGCACGCAAACACACACACACATGCACTCCGTGGGCTTGCGCGCCAGGCCCCAGGCCCGGCCTTCTGCACACGTGTGTCTGTACAGGGAGTGCCCAAACGCTGTTTACCGACCCCGCTGCCTTCCCGGGATTTGTTTGCTGATCTGTGAGTGTGCCCGGTGGTGTGCGGACTAGATTATCTTTACTCCGCCCCGAAAGGGCTGAAGGAGGCCAGGCCTTCCTGGCAGTGGCCTCAGCGGCTGGTGCCTGAGCCTGCTTTAATCTGAAGGCGATTGGGATTGTCTTGAGACATTCTTGGCCTCTGTCCCTTCTCCCCTCCCTCCGTTCCTCATTTCCTTCATCCTGCTGCAATGATCTAATCCCTTCTCTTGACTCCTGCCAGTTTTTTTTTTTTTAAAGTCTGGTCTGGTGTTTCAAGGCCTCCCTGGGAGTTGAGTTCTTGGGGAGCTTGCCTTGTCTGGACCTAATTTGCCAAGGGCGCTCCAGGGGAGCCCCAAAAGCTCTGTTTCCCCAGAAAAGAGGTCACTGCTTCAAGGACTCGGGTGTGGAAAGTTCTGGGCTCTGCTGCTGACACAAGTTGAGAAATGTTTGTTCCTCCTCTGTGCTGGGCTTCGGCCCTGGTTCTGGATCTGTCTGAAGCTCCTCTCTAGCGCTGTATACGCAGGCAAGCAGTGTGTGACCTTAGTCACGCTGGCCTCGATGCCTGGATTTCCTCACATATTGAACTTGGATTACCTGAGTCTTCCAAGGTTTGAATTGGACTTGGCATCTGTCTAAGCACCAAACACACATTTTTTTTTTGTTTGTTTTTTGTTTTTTTGTGCGTGTGTTGAAATCTTATTCATTTATATATTTTTTATTCATTTATTGTTTTGGGGTCACTATGTAGCTCTAGTTGTCCTGGAATTCACCATATAGACCAGGCTGGACTAGAACTGACAGCGATCAGTCTGCCTCTTCCTCTCTCTTCAGTGCTGGGATTAATAATGTATGACACTGGCCTTTAATCTCCCCGAACTCAGGAGGCAGAGGCAGGTGGGTCTCTGTTAGTAAGAGGCCTGCATGGTCTACAGAGTGAGTTCCAGGCCAGCTAAATCTACACAAAGAAACCCTGTCTCAAACAAAACCAAACGAACAAACAAAAAAAGGTGTGTGATACCATGCCTGGCTTCAGCTCTTTATAACTTTTTTTCTTTTATTAAAAGAATGGATCAGGGTGCTGGAGAAATGGCTCAGAGGATAAGAGCACTGATTGCTCTTCCCAAAAGTCCTGAGTTCAATTCCCAGCAACCACATGGTGGCTCACAACCATCTAAACATGAAATCTGGTTCCCTCTTCTGGCGTGCAGGTGTACATGCTAACACACATTGCATAAATAATAAATAAATAAATAAATCTTTTTTTTTTTTTTTTAAAAAAAAAGAATGGATCAGGAGAGAGGGCCCAGCAAGTAAAAGCACTTGCTGATGCTCTTGTGAAAAGAGCAGGTTTGGCTTTCAGCACCCCTTTGTCTCCTCATCACAATTTCTAATTCCAGTTCCAGGGAATCTGATGCCCTCTTCTGGCCTCTGGGGCACGAGGCATACATGTGGTACACACACACACACATACACACACAGGCACACACTCGAGCAAAGCAATAATACACGTAAAATAAAAATGTGTATTTTGTGGGTCCTGCCACAGGTCCCAAAAGGCGTCGAGGGATAACCTTTTGCCATTCTAGCAAGAGCATAGCCCACATTTATTCTGCCTCTTTTCTCCCACCCTCCTTTCCCCTCTCCAGATCCGCCAGGCTTGTTTGGCTTCTTTAAATGGACTCACTCCAGGGCCAGATCCCGAGGGCACCCTCTACCGTGGAGCCACAAATGTTGCTAGGGAAGGCTCCCTACCTGTCTGCCCTCGAGGGGGGAGCTGTGGCCAGCCTGGAATCAGCAGGCACCTTCAAGCCATCAGTCACAAGAGAGGATCTGTGTGGAGGGTTCTTATCCTAAGAGGAAAACAAGGCTGGCTCCACCATTTCTGCTTGTCTGAACGTGCGATGACATGGGCAGCTGGGGTGGGGGTGGGGACTTTGGAAAGTAAGAGTGAAGCAGATGAGAAAAACAGTTAAGTGTAACAAACGGGGTGCTGTTTTTGCTTGTCAACAGTCAGCACCTAATGGCTGGAGCTGTGTTATGATAGAACTACCAGTTAGGCAAGTGGCAGAGGAATATACAGTCCGGTGTCCTGAGGACACCACTGTCCCCAGTCAGGGTCATCAGCCTGCTGCCCAAAGTGCCCATTCAGCCTCTTGCCTTAGCCCTAGGACAAAGCAGGGCATGGAGCAACCTGCCTGCAGCTCTTGCTTCAGCCTGCAGGGGGCGAGAGCTGCATGTTAGCATTCTGCTGAGCTTGGGAATCTGTCAAAGTCACAGCCTAGAGCTGGAAGGCTTCAAGGAGCCAAGTGTGACTAGAGACCCAAGCACTAAGGGACCCTAGCAGGGGATGAAGTGGGTGTACTGGGGTCTGCTGGTGAGGATGCAAACAGAGAACAATCAAAACAATACATATTATAGAGAGCTTTGTGATATCCCTCTGCTCATCCTTTGGACAGGTGAGGGAGGTAGATCTGGAGAGAGTTTTCCAGATGGGGAAACTGAGGCATAGAGGCATTGGGAAGCATACAGCAAATACTAGGTCCTGGATTCCAATTGGAGAAGGTGTTTGGGAGGCAGTGGCAGTGGCGGTGGAGGCTGCCCACGCCTTTAATCCCAGCACTCAGGAGGCAGAGGCAGGGGTATCTCTGTGAGTTCAGGGCCAGCCTGCTCTCCAGCTCTAGTGAGTTCCATCACAGCCAGCGCTACACAGAAAACAGAGAAACCTTTCTGTCTAAAGAAAACAAAACAAACACAAAAAAACAATTGGCAAAGGTAGGAGCCAGCTCCTGGACCTCAAGCATGTCCCCCATGACCTCTGCTGGTCACCCACAGGAGAAGTCACCCCTTACCCACAGCTACCACAGGAGAGGAAAAATCCCTGATCTCTGTCTGCTTCTTTCCTTTTCCTTCCTCTCCTTCTGTGGGTAACCTCTCTGTCTGTCTAGACAGGATCAATGTAGTCTGGGTTGGCCTTGAACCTCCCGAGAGCTGGGATTGCAGGCATGAGTCACCTTGGCTGGCTGATAGATATTGCAGTGCCTTCAGTGTTCTGCCCCTGACGTTTGGACGCCTCACCTACCAGCTGAGGCAAGCCTCGTAACCAATTTCACTAAGTTGTTTGCTCACCAGATGCTTACAGGGTCAATTCCTTGAACCCTATCTCCTCCCCTTCTGCAGAACAGGCCTCACAAGCCCTCAGTCCCTCCCTTGGCTGTTCTGACATGCAGCAATTCTGAAATATTGCTTCCTTCCCAGTCTTTCAAGCACAACGTTACAGATGTTATGGATGAGCCTGGTCATGCACACGCATGCATACACGCATACACACACGCACACATACACGCACGCACGGCCCAAAATCTTGAAGAGTCACGAAGCTATATACCGGTAACTTGGGCAGGACTTTTGGAAGTCTTGGTTTTTAGTTGTGTGCGGGTATGTGTGTGCTTCCTGTGGGCTAGAGCAAAACCTTAGGCGTCATTGTCAGTGGCTGTCTACACTGCCTTTTTTTGAGATAGGACCTCTCACTGGTGTAGCGTTCTCCAAGTAGGCTACGTTGGCCGGCCAGCAAGCCCCAGGGATGCACAGGTCTCCCTCTGCCTCCCCGCCTCTGGATTACAAGTGTCAGCTGCCACGCAAGGCCTTTTTGCTCCTCATGGGTTCGAGAGACCGAGAGACCGAACTGAGGTCCTTCAGCGTTCAGCAAGTCTGCTGTTTCCCCAGCCTGACTCCGATACGTCTGTTGCCATCTTTCACGGTAGAGAGTATTTACAATCTGGACCCGTGCCCTTGGCCTTCTCGCCCTCCCTCCCTGTAACTACGAGGGGCACACCCGGTATTCCTTTTCTCATGTCGCTGTCTCACCGCACAGGAGGGAAGGGAGAGAGACTTGGGGCCTACTGCCTTCTGGGTGACAGGCCCTCACAAGCCAGCAATGGCGTGTGACTGAGCCTCAGCCTTGCCTGGCGTTGAGCCTGCCTTGCTTGGGGGTTAGGGCCGGGCTTTCCTGACTGTGGCTGATGATTAGGCCACACAGCCCTCTCACAGATTTGTGGGGTAGGTTGCGGGGGAACGCCTAGACAGGGCCCCAGAACCTTTCCTGAGCTACCAGAGAGAGAGGGAAGGAGCCTCCAGTCCCACCAGGGTGCTTTCTGAGCTGAGAAGGTGTACTTCCATTGTCTTCAGGCCGGTAGACGATAGTATGCCTTTTCTCAGTGTGCATCTGCTGGCCTTGAAGCCAGGGGACAGGACCACTGCTCTGCACAACCAAGTCTCCTGCCTCATGGTCCTGTCCTGAGAATGGATGTGGGGGGGGGGAGAATACACACACACACACACACACACACACACACACACACACACACACACAAATCACCTTCCTCTTGCCATCCCATACCGCCACCCAGTGGAAAGTATATGTTATAACAAGAAGGCTTCCAAAGCCGGTATCTAGGGGAGCCATTGGCTGGGTCTCTCCCAGAGCCCTGGTGGCTGTAGCTCAGTCTGCTCCCCTGGGGCCTAAAATCTATCATTTCCCTCTGAGCCAAGAGTCCCCGTCTCTGAAAATACTGAAGCAAGATGAGTCTGGCAAAGATTCAAGGCTTTGTTAGACAAGGATTTCTTCAGTGGGGGGTGATGGGAGATGGCTGTTCAGGCCCTGAAGGCACAGTCCTTGGCCACTGGGGTTGGTTGAGGTCGCTAGAATGTCTGACAGGGCCTGGGCTTGGTAGTGAGCCTCACTTTCAGCACTCGGAGATGTGTGAAAACAAAGCAGTTTCTGCTGCCCTCCTCAGTCAGGGTCACACGAGAATCCCTGCACCCCTAGCCTTGATTCACACCCTTCCCTAGGGATGAGTCAGTTGACTTCTGGGGAGCGGTGCCAGCAAGTTTTCAGAGCACAAAGCCAACTGGAAGCATTCGAGCAGCCTGTCACCCACCTTCTGTTTTTCACGACACGGATGAGACAAGTCCTCACAGTTACCAAATATATGCATCACCTCTCCAGAGAGGACATGGAGACATGGTGACAGTCTGGGCTAATCTAGGAGCACTGGCATGCTAAGTCTAAGCTGGGCCCATCCCTTCTGGTGTTCAGGTGAGGGTAGGCAGTCTCTCTGATGTCTTTGTCTGCTTTCTTACTCCTGCAGGGACTGTGTGACTTTGCTTCCTTAGCAGGTCTGTGCCTCGTTTTCCCACCTGTAGAAAGGTTATGTCAAAGGGTTGTATGGAACGATTCAATGTGCCGAGACAAGGAAAGCGCTCAAACAATGCCTTTTCCCGGTCACAGCTGATCTGTATTGGCTGAAAATTGCTCCCCCACCCTCACAGAGAGGAGCGCCTGGAGGGGATCCTTTCATCAGCGCATATGTGTCAACTTGGGCGGCCATGACAGAAATATTTTAAACTGGGTTGTTGAAAGGAGGCACTTAATTTTTGGAGGCTGGGAGTCTGAGATCCAGGACGGCATCCTTCCTGACTCACAGAAGGCCATTTCCTTCCTTCCTTTATTTTTTTTTTTTGGTTTCTCTGTGTAGCCCTGGCTGTCCCGTAGACCAGGGTGACCTTGAATTCACAGAGATCCACCTGCCTCTGCCTCCCTTAGTGCTGGGACTTATGGGTGTGCGCCTCTGTGCCCAGTTTAGATGGCCTTTTTCTACTGTGTGCCTGTATGGCTTTTCTTCCTGCGTGCATGTGCAGGGGCTGGAGAGGGGCTGATGCCATCTCTTCTTTCTTTGGATGCCATTGCTTTTCTTGTGTTAGGGAGGTCCCTGTCTTAGGACTTCATCCAACCTTAATTCCCTCTCAGAGGCCTTGCCTTCAAGTACAACCACATTGTGGGTTGGTTTAGGGCTTCAACACAGGAATCCTGGGCTGGGGGGGCCTCTAGGTCAGACGGTAGGATGTTTGCTGAGCGTGCAGGAAGCCTTGGGTTTGATGTGCACCATCACAAAATCTATCACCACCTAAAGCAGGCACGGTGGTGCACACCTGCAACCCCAGTGCTGGAGGTAAAAGGATCAGAAACTCAAGGTCGTCCTCAGTTAGATAAGGAGCTGGAGGCCAGCCTGAGATACAGGAGACTATCTTAAAAACAAAACAAGGGCCAGCAAGATAGTGCCAGGGGCAAGAGCATTGGCAGTCGAGCCAGACAACCTGAATTCTGCATCCTTGGAGCCCACGTGGTGGAGGAGAACCAACTTCTGCAGGTTGTCATCACACATATGCGTGCGCGCGCGCGTGCGCGTGTGCGCACAGACACTCACACACAGAGTCCCTGGCTGTCCTGGACACTCTTTGTAGAGCAGGCTGGCCTTGAACTCACAGAGATCCGCCTGCCTCTGCCTTCCCGAGTGCTGGGATTACAGGCGTGTGCCACCTCGACCGGCTTGGTGTGGAGAATTTTAAGTGTCTACCAAAGGTATATGATCCTTCTATTCACTGGAGATGTGACTTTGAAAAGGATACTGGGATCCAGGATCCTTCCTCTCCGTTTTTTTTTTTTTTTTGTCTTGGCCACGAGGACCTCCATGATGGGATGCCATAGGCCCAAAAGCAACCAGTCATGAGCTAAAATCATTTTTTAAAAAGATTACATTTGTTTTTATGTTCTGTGGATGTGTGTTTGCCTGCATGTATGTTAGTGTACCATGTATGTATGTGCTCAAAAGAACCCAGCAGGGATCCTCAGCAACAGGGGTTACAGACAGTTGTGAACCCCTGCGTGGTTCTCTGCAAGAGTTAAGTGCTCTTAACTGCTGAGCCATCTCTCCAGCCCAGACTGAATCTTTTATCTAAAGTTGATTCCCTGAGGCCTTTTGGTACAACAACGGGAAGCTGACTAAGAGGCCAAGGGAAGACTTTACTGTTAATTGTCTCCATTCAAAACTATGTCCCTTAATGAATCACTTAACAGAAGGAGGTCCTCTGGGAGGGTGGGGGGTGGGAAGGGTGGGTAGCCTGGGCCACCTTCACTTTTGGGAAGGGGGAGGGATACCGTGACTGACTGGAGAAAGGGCACGGGCAGGCTGCTGGGCAGCCACACTCTTCTCCTAGAAGCTTGCCTGGAAGATCCCGTCTGGAAGTCAGAACTTGAAGCAGGAACCCAGTCCATCCCACTGGATTGACAAAAACAAGAGGACTGAGGCCAAGGCCACACTAGGAGTCATCCTCCATCCTCCTGCAGAGGCATGACATCATTCCTGGCTCCGTCTCTAATTATTCTAATCAAGAGCCAAGTGCAGTGAGTGGTCAAAGGGTTGTCTGAGAACTCCCTTCCCCAGAGCAGCTCAGCAGCCAGCCGCGGAGGCCGGGAGGGGATTGCAGCGCGCTCCCTCTTGTCTGCGTTAGGAGCCACCCCCACCCGATCCTCCTCGGCCCACTGAGGCCAAGGAGACTGCAAAATGGCTGGCAGGCTCTGGAGATCAGCAAGCAGATGGTGGGTCTCTAGGTGAGGTCTGTGTGAGCCTGCAAGGGTCTGAGAGGCTTACTCATGTCCTGGGGCTTGCAGAGGGTTTTCAGAGCCTGCTGGGTTTGACGCGCACGGACGCCTCAACCCAGACCTTCCTAGGAAGGGCGTAGCATCCTGCCTGCCTGCTCAGCACCCCCGCCCCCCGTCTCATCCTACTCCTCCCCAAAATGTGCTCCATCTTAGCACGCTTCCGGGGAACTTAACCTGACTGGGAATGGTGAGGTAATGAAGAAAAGACAGGCAAACAGAGACACGGACACACACAAAAGCGCGGATTGGGTGAACTGGGATCTCTAATGGCGAAACTGTAGCATCGCGGAAGCTCAGCATGTTTATCGTTCAGAGTTGGATGAGGAGGCGGGGTTATGCAAAGAGCTGAACAGGGAGGCGGGGTTGTGACAATAATGTGGGGGCGGGGCGTACGGTATACAGCGAAATCAGGAGATGGGTTTAGCTGTTCTAGGTAGGAGCGTTTTCTGTGGAGAGCAATCTTCAGGCTGCAAATAGCTCAGGGGAGAGGGCTACAGTGGACATTTTCTGCATACAGTTAACACTTGTACTCAGTTCCCCAGGGAGGTTTTTCCATTTCCCTCTGACCTCATCCTGGGCGGGGTTGGGGTTGGATGGTTTTGCCACTTTCCCAGGGTCTGCGATCATGGAGTCCTTGACTTGGCCACGCCCATGTCAACAACACACATTCATCCTGGACTTCACTCAAGGCCTGCTCTGCTCCTACAATACCAAGCTTGTTCTTGGGGCAAAAACACAGACTGAAAAAAAGATCTGCTTACTCCTGCTCTCGCAGAACACCCTGCGTGCTGAGACCTTCATTTACCTTTAGGAATCAGACCTGTTTTGTAGTATTCATTTTTAAGTACATAGAAAGCTCCATCTTTGTTCAACTGCTTTAGAAGGTTGTCTGTTGTCTGGCAGTGTTGTCACGCGCCTTTAATCCCAGCCCTTGGGAAGCAGAGGCACGTGGATCTCTGAGTTTGAGGTCAGCCTGGTCTACAGAGTGAGTTCCAGGACAGCCAGGGCTGCCCTAGGCGTCTACCTCGCATAAGCAGTGACCTTCAGGTCAGAGAGGCAGGAAGTACTGTCCCGCCACGGTCCCCGGGACAGGCTTGGACACTGGGGCTGGCAAGGGTTCGGCTGCCGCCTGCCTGGACACAGAGACACAGCCAGGACTCTCCAATAGTGTTTTTAACGGAGTCAAATCCACGTGGTTTGTATATTTTCCTTTAATCTTGGGCCTTTTGTTTCTCTTTCTGAGAACATAACTTGAAACACTACAGAACCAATAATCCTACAGAGTGTATCCCCAAACCTGTACAGTTTTACATACATTCATATACATTTTATACACATTCACAATGTACTTTTGCTGCCTTTGCAACACATTGCTGCACAATTGTAAATAACTTATGTATTGTAACATCACTTTCAGTTATGTGTAAATAAATAAATAAATTAATTAATTAAAATGCAAAATAAAAACCCAAAAATGTTTTTCTATAAAGAAATGTCAGCAGGGCCTGTAAATAAACTGCAGTTTATCTAGCCTGTCCACTGACATTTTTTTTTTTACCCCCCTCTTGACCTTGTTTTATCCTGTTGATAAACAGCTGTGTGATAGCACACTTTCTGAGCCCCTCTTGGCAGGGCAGTCTGGTGCCCCTACACCCTTGGTCACTGCTTTGAAGATCCTTGCACTGGTGAATGATGTAGCTCATGGCACAGTGCCTAGGCTATGTCTTCTCAGCGCGCCTCTTCAATACCTTCCCAGCATTCTTTTGCTGGCTTGGGAGTTCATCTTGGCTGCTCTGGTGGCCCCAAGCTCTCTGCGTGACCGTCATCTTTAGTACACAAGTTTTGTTTTGCTCAGTTCCCAGCAGCAGATCAGCCTTGAGAGCTGGTCTCAGATCCTGGCCAGCATCTGATGGGGACTGGACTGATGTGCAAGACAGCTTCCGTGGCTGGGTTCGGGATTTGGCTTAGTTCTCTGAGAGCAGATCCCACAGGGCAGGCTGTTGTGAATTCACTGGTAGGAGTGCCACACTACCCGCCTCTAACAAGGTCGTCTGCTCGGGTCCCCAGCACATGCTGAGCCCCGGCTTCCCCCTTGATCATCAAAGAGGTGGCTCTTCAGGATAGCAGCCGTGATCCAGGGGCCTCTTACACTGCCACACAACTTCCCAGAGGTCGGCCTGTGTGGAGATCTGAGCCTGGCTGCTGAGACCAATGAAGGGGCGCTCAGGTCACAGCCAGGCCTCCTACTCCGTCCAGCCGTTGGTGTGGCCACACAGCCCCCGCTGCCACTAGTCCCAGGCCTGTGCCCTGAGTGACTAAAGGCTGCTCTCAGCTGGGCGGCACACCCCGGGTGACTGCAAACCAAATACAGGTAGGGTCTCCAAACACCTGTGTCCATGGCCTCATGCAGCCTCCCACAATCATTTGCTCTCAAGAACCTCCATTCTCTTGAGGGAAGAAGGTGACAGAGGTCCCATCTCATGTATTTGATTGTCTACTCCATGCATAGGGTTCTGAGATGGAAAGGAATCGTCACTTCTTATCCTATAGAGACATGGCAACAGGTGAAAGGGAGACTCGGGGTTGGAGATGGGCCTCGAAGTACCGAGTATCTAGTGGGAGAAATATCCATCATCTCTTGATGCGGTTTCAGTGTGTCCCCCAAATTATATTAAATTAAATTTTAAAAAATTAGATAATGTGGTAGCTTGAAGAGGAATGGCCCCCATTGATTCATGTGTTTGAATGCTTGGCTATACAAAGGTATGGCCTTGTTGGAGGAAGTGTGTCACTGTGGGGGCGGGCTTTGAGATCTTATATGCTCAAGCTATGCCCAGTATAGCTCACAGTGTCCCCTTCTGCTTCCTTTGGGTCAAGATGTCGAAATCTCAGCTTCTTATCCAGCACCGTGTCTGCCTGGACACTGCCATATTTCCCACCATGATGATCATGGACTAAACCTCTGAAACGGTAAGTCAGCCCTATTAAATGTTTTCCTTTATAAAGAGTTGTCTTGGTCATGGCATCTCTCCACAGCAATAAAACCTTAAGTAAGACAGAGAGTCTCAAGTATGAAGCTCAGGCTAGCCTGTAAGTCACTGTCTGTCTGTCTGTCTGTCTACACACAGGGTGGCCTTGAACTTGAGATCTTTCTGCCTCAGCCTCTGGAGTACTGAGATTGCTGGTGTGAACTACCACACCTAACCTGCCTTGGGAACAGTGTGGAGAAGTGGGGCCTAAGAAGAGGTGATGATGATGAGGAGGAGGAGGAGGAGGGATCAAGGCTATGACACTTGGGACAGGTTAGTTATCAAAGCAAACTCTACCCCCTCTTGTCCCCTCCCATGTTATGCCCCTATAATCAGGCTTACTGTTTTAGACTTCCTGGCCTCCAGAACTGTTCTTTATAAACAACGTAGTTTCAGGTATTTTGTTATAGCAGTGAAGAATGTGCTGAAACTCCCTGCAAATCCAAATCCAGTGAAGACTCAAAAGCTGGAGAACTGGCCTAGTGGCTAAGAACAGTCGCTGTTCTCCGAGAGGACCAAGTTTGGTTCCTAGCACCCACGTCAGGTGGCTCATAACCCTCAAAACACTCTGGCTCCAGGGGATCTGATGCCTCTGCTGTGCGTGAGCACCTGTTCTTGTGCACATACCACACTGACATGCACACACCTACACTGATTAAAAAGTAAATCATTAAATTTAATTGATTCTGCTTACTTCTATTTTATTAGATTATGTAAATCTAATTCACTTAAAATTATTTAGGACCAAGTGCTAGACACTGTTAAAGGAAAAATTGTCTTCTGTTTTCCTGTCTTGTCCAGGGAAGTGCTATACTCCTTTGGGTGTATATTTTCCTCAAACCCTCCTTCCTTCCTTCCTTCCTTCCTTCCTCTCTTCCTTCCTTCCTCTCTTCCTTCCTTCCTCTCTTCCTTCCTTCCTTCCTTCCTTCCTTCCTTCCTTCCTTCCTTCCTTCCTTCCTTTCCTCCCTCCCTCCCTCCCTCCTTTCTTCCTTTCTTCCTTTCTTCCTTTTTTCCTTCCTCCCTTCTTTTCCATCTTAGTCTGTTAAAATTAACTGTATTAGAAGCAAACATGTGTATGGAGAGCTGGGTGTGGTCACACAACCTTTAGTCCCAGCACTCCGGAGGCAAAGGCAACTGAGTCTCTAAGTTCGAGGCCAGCCTGGTCTACACAGTGAGTGCCAGGACAGCCAGGGATACACAGTGAGAAACATTGCTTTTCTGTCTCAAAACAAAACAAAACAAAACAAAACAAAACCCCCCCAAATCGATAGAAAGCAATGGTGTTTGGAGTGCGGCAACCAGGGCTCTCATGGAAACCAGCCATGCACACAGTGACTCTGTTTCTCAGAGCTCATCTCTACCAGGTTCCACAAACATCTGTAAGAGCCTTTGTTGTGCATTCGTAGTGCTCCCAGGATCACTGTTTTAACCCTACCATTCCCTTTTCACTCTAACATCCATTTACCGTTAAATCTGTGGCTTTCCCCCAAGGATCCCCCTTTTTTCCCTGGACTCTGAGCTAGCTCCTGTCTCATTTATCTTCCCCTTTTCCCCTTTTCAGGCTCTCATATAGCCCCGGCTAGCCTCCAACTTCCTGGATAGTCTGTAGCTTGGCTATAGACTCCTAATCCTTCTGTCTTCCTTTCTGAGCACTCGGATTAGAGGAGGGTACCACCATGCCTGCCTTCCTCAGTTTCCCTCTAAGCCAGAAGGTAGGTTTGTCAGCACTGCCACTGCCTGGCCTTTCACTGAGAGAGAGGGCAGGAGAGCTGGCTGGGATGGAGGACTGTGCTGTCACATCTGGCTTAGCCACAGACTGCCTGGGTGACCTTGACTGACTCACTCACGGAACACTGAGTCATGTCACTCGTCAGTTTGCTCATTCATTGAGAAACAAAGAAGAAGGAGTCAAGGCTTCGAGTGTGCCTCGCCATCCATCTTTCATTGCCAAGGGCATACGGTGCTGAGTCCCCCTGGGAACTCCTTTCTGCCATACTCAACTCTCCCTTCAGGGCCACCCATAGTGTTGGGGTCTGCTGCTCTGTCCTTTTGGAAACAGGGTCTCACGGATTCCAGGCTGTCCTTGAACTAGTCCTGGAGCTGATGCCTCCGCCTCCTGTTCTTTCTGCTTTCACCTCCCTCCCGGGGGTGCAGGGTTGTATCACCACACCTGGCCTTCGACATGCATCTTTGACGAGCTCTCTTTCACTGTCCCCTCTTAGTCATCATGACTACGTCGTGCTTTGTTGTGCAACTGCCGTGGCGACAGTCTTTACCTGGGAAAGTGGACTCAGGACCAAGGCCATCCAGCCCTGGCAGCCGCTCCTGTGAATGGGAAGTGTGGGTGCATACTCTGCTGCCGTTGTTCCTGCTCCATGCTTTGGACCCCAAATCCCTGCATACCCCAGGGAGCCGGGCAGATGGGGAGGGACAGGAGGAAGCAGTAAGGACAAAGGAGAAGGACCTTGTTTAGCCTGTCCCTAAGTCCAGCAGCTGATATGTGAAAATTCTGGGGTCTTTCCAACAGATTTCCTGTTTTGCTCAGTCGGGCCCCGAGTTGATTTCTATCACTCACCACCGATGAAGCCCTGAAGAATTTGGAATGAGCAGGTTGGAGCCAAGAACAAAGTGTTGGCGCTTGGCATATAGTGTAAGGTGCATTCCAGAGCCAAATATGGTAAACTCTGATTGCCCAGAGGTCACCGGCGTAACCCACGCGTCCATACAGAGCACCATGGAAACCCCCAGGAGGAGAAAGGGGGCTTATCTTTGTTCCCCTCTGAAGGGAGGAGAACAGGAGGTGTAGAGATAAGTTGGAATATCAAAGACAAATGCAGAGTGAAGTATGGGGTATGGCCAGGAACCAGAACACCAGGAAGCAGAAACCAAAGAAGCTTCTGTCTCTTGTGGGGCCTGGTGGGGCACCAAAGTGCTGGGCAGAGTAAGTGGGCGAGTAGGACAAACCAGGTAGTTAATCAGATTAGTGAGTGAAAGCAAACTGCACCCTCCAGGTTCGGGAAACTGCTGCCTCTGACATCTGCACTTAGGAAGTCTTGTTCTACCTGGGCTGGCCTACCCTGGTCTTCTCTCTGGAACATGGGGGAGGTCCCTTTAAAAGCTCTCCTTCCTCACAAGTCAGTCTGTTACAGTTAGATGCATAGACGCAATACTATGTATAAAAGGGCTGGTTCAATGGCTCATCTGGTCAAGGTGCTTTAGATATGTGGGACCCGTCTAGTGGAAAGTGAGACCCGACTCCTCAAAATTGTTCTCTGGCCTCCACAGACTCAAATGCACACCCACACCCACACACAGACCCACAGACAGAGAGACAGAGACTAAATAAATAAATACATTAATTTAAAACATTTGTATACAGCTGTGACTATTTGCCCAGCGGTCTTCAGGAAAGAAGGTTGGCCTTCATGGGGAGCTGGCCAGAGCCTGCCAAGAGCAGCTTATCTGTGTTTCCCAGAGCCTTGGCATTCCTCTTCCGTGGTCAGCTTGGCTAGCTCACCCTCAGTCAAGAGCCTCTTTGCACCTTAGTGATCTGGTCTCGCCATTTTAACTCTGGCATTCAGGCTAACCACGCCATTTGTTTTAACCATTATGCTTACTACTGTCCCGGCGAAGGGTCCGGTCTGTGTGGACATCCTTCTGTAGGCCTACCACCACCGTCACTGATACCCCCAGGGCCCAGTTAAGGACACTGAGCCGTAATTAGACCAAGTCAGGATCGCCAAGTGTGTAGATTGGTACTTGTAAGTAACCTCCAGTGCCAACTTCTAAACTCTTTACTGTTGTTGTAGAACCAGTCTGTATTAGTTACTTTTCTATTGCCGTTAATAAAAACACCACGGCCAAGGCAACCTACAGGAGGAGGAGTTTATTTGGGTCTATGGTTCCCAAGGGATATGAATCCATCCTGATGGGGAAGCATGGTGGCAAGTGTCAGGAGTGGTGGCTGAGAGCTCACACCTCCAAAAAGAGGCCTGAAGCAGAGAGAGCAAACTCGAAGTCAGGAAAAGAGTCCAAAGACTCAAATCCTGCCCTCTCTGAGCTGCTTTCTCCAGAAGCCTCCCCAGACAAAGCCGCCAACTGGGGGGGACCAAGCGTCCATAAACCCGAACCTGTGGAGACACTTCTTATTTAAACTACCCCACAGTCCTAGCAAAGTTCAACTAAGCAGCCTCAAGGCCTGCAACAGAGGAGGTGGGCGTGGATGCGGATGGTTCCAGAAGAATGGCTTGAACAACATCTAGAACTGACGTGCCTCAGGAGGCTTCTCGGCCATGATGGCACTCAAGGCCACCAAGCGCTCTGTTCTAGGAACTGTCCTTGGCTCTGCAGGGCATTTGACAGCATCCCTGGCTTCCACACACTGAATGCCGGTAGCACGGCTCCCTTATGTCACTAAAACAAAAACAAAAACAAAAAAACTGTCTTCAGACATTGCCACATGTCCCACGGGGTAGTGCGTGTGTGTGTTGGGGGGTGGGGAACAGAATCACCCCAGAGAACCAGGCATAGTAGCCCAGCACTTGAGAGTGCAAGGCAGGAGAACCAGGGCTACATAATGAGGCCTTGACTCAAAACAAAACAAGACAAAAACAACAAAGGCAACAACAGTGGTCCGAAAGTGGGCTGAGGGGCAGCTGGGTTGGTGGAGTCGCTTGCCTAGCATGCATGAAGACCCACACAGCATAAACGGCATGAGATGCACACCTGTATTTCCAGGGCTTGGGAGGTAGAGGCAGGCGGATCAGAAATTCAAGGTGGGTCTCAGCTATTATTGGACGTTTGAGGCTAAGCCTGGATTGTAAGAGATTAGCTTAAAAAAATAAATAAACAAAAGAAACAAATAAAAATGAAAAGAACCAGAAATCAAGCCAGCTACGACCTCTGCACTTGCAAGTCCACAACTGTGAGTTTGAGGCTACTCTGTGAGGAAACTCCCCCTCTTCAAAAAAAAAAAAAAAATGTATAACCAGAGAGCTGCCATCTTGGAAGCTGGGAATGTCGTGGCTGGGTTGAAATGAAATCAGAAACACTGTTGAGTTTAAGTTGCAGCGGGCAGGGAGGGTCTTCAATCTTTTCCATCTGACACAGTTTTAAAGGCGGGGTCTCCCTCTGTAACCTTGAGAAGATCCTTTTGCCCTCAGCCCCCTGGGTGCTGGCTTTCCATCTGGCACAGATCTATTTTTGTTTTCTCTTGTGTTTTTGAGAGAGTCTCGTACATCTCAGGCTGACCTCATACTCACTATGAAGTCAAGGACTCCTGATCTTCCTGCTTCTACCCCCTGAGTGCTGAAACGATACAACAGGATTACCAGACTGGGCTCTGCGTCTGTGGAGATGGCACCCAGGACTCTAGAAAAGGCCAGGCTAGAACTGTAACTCAAATCGTGGGAACTTGTTCAAAGACAAGGCTTCCAGGTCCCTTTGGGCCTACATACAAGTCCAGCCTGAGACATAGGCTTGGGGGCACCCCTGGGTTACAGGAATGTAGGAGCAAGGCTGGGGTTGGAGTGGGCAAAGATGGCTGTGATGGAAGGAGGTAGGGTTCGGTGAGCCAGTCTTGGTGACCCTCCTTCGAGCCCTTGCCCTTCACCGTGAGAAAGCTGCAGCTTGTCCAAGGTCCTGTGACTGGTTAAGCACCAAAGCTGGAATCTGCCTTTTCCTGGAGACCTCATATAGATGGCTGAGGAAGTCTTGCCTGGGGGTAGGTTCCTGTTTAGCTGTTGACACCATGTAACATTTCTGGGCCTGTTTCCCCTAAATCTAGCCGGGGTGTGTCATGTCCTCCCTGACCCCTTCTAATGTCAGGCAGGCCCCAGACCTATTCCCAAGTGTGAGGACTAAGAGCTCAAGCATACCCATTTCTTCTGAGCTCTGGGAAAATTTGCGTTTGAATGGGGTGGGGAATAACAGGCCATCTTGGAGATGCCAAGGGAGGAGTCTAAGGCCAGGTTCCCAGCTTTCTGGACAGAGAAAGAGTGGGTGCTGTCTGAGGCCCTGGCTGCTGTCTGGCGGGCCCTTGCCAGGGAGGGCGGGCTTTGCTGTCCAGTTTCCCAGACCCTGCCAGGATCCAGGCTGGACTGGAGACAGGTCTGGGGGTTGTCTCCACTGTCTTCACCCCAGCACACACAGGGTGGGGTCTCCCTCCTAGGGTCCCCCTCCCCCTCTTTGGTGGAGAGAGCCTGGATCCTTCCCAGGCCTGTTCTCCTCCCACCGTCTCATCTTCCCCAGTACTGACTGACCCTGGACCAGCTGTGAATGCAGGGGACACATCTGGAAGGTAGATCCGAGGTGGCTGCCTGCCTTGGCAGCCGGCTTGAGCTAGGAGGAACAAGGCAAGCAGGCCCCAGCAGCAAGTTGGAGGAGTTTCTGAATTACCCACTGGCTGGAGACCAGAGGCCAGAGCACTCCTGGGCCGGCGCTGCTGGCTGGGACTCTAAAGAGCCTCCTGGCTCCAGGCCTCACCACCATTTCCTCTCTCCTCCCTGTGGTGTCCCCACCAGGCTCCCTGCTCTGCAGGCTCCTTCCAGAGCCACAGCCAGCTCATGGGGCTTGTTGGCTGTATACGCACTCTACCCACACAGTAGATAGAGGAGGCCTCCCAGGACCCCAGGGCAAGCTGCTGGTCCTCTGCTTTCTGCCACCTGTGAGGCCAGTCCTAGACTCCACCTCTTTTCCCTGGGAGACATGCATTCCATCCGTCAAGCTCAGGAGAGACCTGGCCACACAGCCTACCATTCCCAGAAATGCTGGATGACAGTGCATGGTTGGGACAGTGGTAAAGGAGGTTGGCTGTTACCATATTCTCCCATCAGGGCTGGGGATTTGGCTCAGTTGATAGAGTGCCTAGCATGCAAAGAAGCCCTGGGTTAGCTCTTCATCACAAAAAGTGGATGTTTCAATCCCCTTACTCTGCACTTAGGTGGTGGAGAATCACATCCGCCTGAGCTACATGAGATCGTATCTTATTTATTATGTACACAGGTCTGCCTGCTTGTATGCCTGGGGGCCAGAAGAGGGCACCAGATCTCATTTTAGATGGTCATGAACCACCATGCGGTTGCTGGGAGTTGAACTTGGGACCTCTGGAAGAACAACCAGTACTCTTAACCTTTGGGCCTTTAATCCAAGCACTCTGGGAGGCAGACGCAGGAGAATCACTGTGAGTTCGAGGCCAGCCTGTTCTACAAAGCAAGGTCAGGGCAACCAAGGCTACACAGAGAAACCCTATCTCGAAACAACAAACAAACAAACAAACAAACAAACAGGTACTACCCCAGACATGATGGATTGTATAATTTTTAAGGCCATTTGTTTTAAAATTAAAATGTTTCACAGCTGGGCATTGTTGTACAGACCTTTAATCCTAGCTCATGGGAGAGAGAGGCAGGATCTCTGAGTCTGAGTCCAGCCTGGTCTACAGAGCTAGTTCCAGGACAGCCAGGACTACACAGGGATGTTTCAAATAAAGAAAAAAAAAAGTGTTTAAGATAGTAACAACAGAGCATGAAACTCATTGTGGGGCCTTGTGGGGCCTTGTGGGGCTTGTGAACCCTTTAAAAAAGTCCCCAGACAACCCTGGCCCTCCCCTGTGCCCTCCACCTTTCCTAGATGGGCCCCAAGAGCTTGGTATAGAGCCTGGACATCCCACTGTTCTCCCTCACTTCCAGCACATCTTCAGTGGAAGGTTTTACATTCCCGTGAACACCAGGGAAACTGAGGCAAGGAAACAGGAAGCCCCCATAGGCTTTCTGATCCCTTATATTCCCCCTCATTCCAGTTGGCCAGAGGAGAAACTGACTCTGCTGGGCATGGTCTCTGGGCTCATGGGCCCTCGGCTGCTGACAGGTGCCAGTCAGGGCTCTTGGCTGGGGTCTGGTGAAGGTAAAGTCCAGGCCGGTCTACTGTTACCCAAAGAGCCATTTCCCCTGAGTGAAGCCAGGGACCCCGTTGACAATGTCAGACCGGACATCTGTACACGGCCCGGCTGGTACTTCCTTCTTGCTGCCAACTGCACAATAGCTGGCTGCTACGACCAGGTACAGTGGCTGTTTTTGGAGCTGTGTGGTCTCCTGAGCCATGGAGAAGGCAGGGACCTTCCCTGGGCTTGTGCCCTGTAGGTAGGTGGGCCAACACTTGCCTCTGACAGGCCGCTCTGGCCACAGCCAGCTCCAAGACCCGCTCTCAGGGCCCGTTCCAGTCTTGCCAGCCTGTCATTTGCACCTCTACTTTCCCATTAGGGGGTGCTTAGTCAGGGGCCCAGGAATCACCACAGTGAGATTCTGATTAACCAGCGAATGGCTTGTCCACACAGCTGCTACCTGGCTCCTGGACTGTGTCTTCTATGTAGGCCCTCATGAGGGGAATGCTTGGTGATCACTCATGTAACACACGCCTCTTTAGGTCTTTACATTTCATGTTACTGAGGAGAGTGGCCGTGTGAATTCACTCGTTATCTGTGTGCGCTACTCAAGGCTGGACCCGGTTGGCGGTACACAGGGCGCCTGGCACTCCACAAGACTTCCATATATAAGAGAAGAATCCAACATAAGCCAACTGGTGCCAAGCTCACGAACCAACCGCTATGTGGTGTTTTTCTCACCAGCACCTCAGTGTCTCCCCCATCCCCATCCTGAGAATGTTCCTTGGGTTAGATTGATTCATTGCCTCCTAAACCCTGTAACACAGGGGGTCTTGGGCAGCTGGGGAAGGATGCTGTCAGGGAAGGTGTCAAAGGTTCTACCTTTTCTGGAAGAGATTCTTGAATTCTTAGCAACCAGCCCCGCCCATGGAAGTCAAGTCCTCAGGGTGCGGGGTTGGGGATGGGCTGGGGTGTCTGCTTTTACAGTTTAATTTAAAAAAATCTTTTGTGTGTATGGGTGTGCCTAAATGAAGGCGTGTCCGCAGAGGTTAGAAAAGGAGGTTGGCTGGATCACCTGGAACCGGAGCTACAGACGGCTGTGAGCCACCGTGTGGAACAGAACCTGGCTCTTCTGGAAGAGCAGCCAGTGCCTGTAACCAGGAAGCCAGCTTTCCAGCCCTTGTTCTGACAGTTTCGTTGGAGCTTCAGCTGCTGGGTTATCCCACCTGTCATCCTGAGCAGCTGAGGGCATTCCCCTGAGGCGCGCCGGTCTGCAGCCACTCTCCGGAAAACCCACAGCGAGGTGGCAGAGAGCATAAGCGACTGGGAAGAAGGGCCAGTCCTTTGAATGTATGCATCACATTCCCCGAGTCCTGTGAGTCCTCTCGAGTGGTCCCGGGCACGGAGCTCGCTCGGGAAGCATGGCCCTAACTCAAGGTCTCCAAGTCCACTGGTGAGGATGATGTCACTAGACTGTGAACACACAGGGTGTTCATACCCAAAGAGAGCATGGTGTATGTGCGTTCTGTATTTCCTGGCATGTTTTTGGCTACAGGTAACAGAGAAGGGAACTCAAAGTAGCCCAGATATATTTATTGGCTCACTTCATAAGAAGGGCTTGGGATAGGGTTGCCTAGCAACCCAGTGGCGCCATCAAAGGCTCTGCAGAGATGGCTGTCTTTCTGCCCCACCGTCCTTAGTATGGTTGGTTGACACCACGTGAAATGGATGCTATGGCTCCATTCTCACACAACCATGGCAAGTTAGAGAGGAACGCAGGCAATCCTCCAGCACCTCTTCCTTTTATCAGAGGTCCCTGGCACACTTCCCTTTGCATCCCATCCGGTTAACTGGGTTGCGTAAGGATGGCCAGCTTCGAGTGAAATCGGGCGTTCTGGCTAATTTTTGTCAGTCGGGCAGAAGCTAGAGTCACCTGGGAAGAGAGGACCTCAGGTGAGGAATTGGGCCTTATCACACGGGCCCATGGGCATGTCTGTGTGGGGCATTTTCTCCGTCAGCGATTGATATGGGAGGGCCCAGCTCACTGTGGGTGGTGCCACCCTGGGCAGGTGGTCCTGGGTGGTGTAAGAGAGCAGCTGAACAAGCCATGGGCGGGAGAGGGAGGAGGAGGGGGCATTTTTGCACACCAACAGAGAGATAAACTAGGACCCCTGGGGACCGGGTGCCATTCTGTCTCAGTAGAGGACAGGAGGAGGGCCACTGCATGGGAAGTTACCTGCCCTGTGTCCCTTTTAGTGGTGGGTCTCAACCGTGGCACAACCAACATCGCCCCTAATTATTGTGAACATTTATTTTTAATTTTCTATGTGTGTGTGTGTTTACGGTGAGATATATTTGTTGGTTGCCACAAATAGATGGCTTTTGCTTTGACTGACTCCATTAGGCTGTGTGTTTTGGTCAGAGAACCGAGGCCATTCAATATTCAGAGTTATTTTGGAAAGCTGGGTATCGGTTCCTGCCATTTTGTTTGCAGTTGCTCACTCCTGGGCAGGACCGTTCCCTCACCTCTCTTACTTAGCAGCGGTCTAGAATGGTTTATTCTTTTGTTTGTTTGTTTTGAGAGAGGGTTTCTCTGTGTAGCCCTAGGTGTCCTGGTCTATAGACCAGGCTGGCCTTGAACTTGCAGAGATCCACCTGCCTCCCGAGTGCTGGGATTGAAGGCGTTGCGCCACCACTGTTCAGCTGGTTTATATTTTTCCGTGGGTGAGGAGTCTTCTCTGAATTTCAGACTGCATCCTGGGCCATCCTTTCCTTTAGACCCTGCCAGGTATCTTATGGTGAAGAGTAGGGAGTAAAGATCATCGCCCCCATGGATCACTTACACTGATTAAATACTATCTGAGTCATTTGGAGGAGCAAGGGAAATGATCTGTTTATTTTCTATTGCCGTAACCACATATTTGATGACAGGAATGCATCAAGAGAAGAGGGTAGCCAGGCACGGTGGTGCACACCTCTAACCCCAACACATGGAGGCTGGTCTTAGGTGCTCGGATGCTTGCACCTGGGCAGGACCCTTGCAGTTCTCCCAGCCCAAACAGAAGAGCTTCTCCCCAAGGTGGCCACAGGACTCCCTCATTGCCTCAATCCTTTGGTCAAATGCCACCTTTCACCTGCTTAATTGTAGCCCTTAGCAATCCCCACTCCCATCCCCAGCTCTGTTTTCATTCTTCTTTTCTGGTCCTATTTTTCCCTAGATCACATCTGACTTACTGTATGGTTTATTACATGATCTGTTGTCAGTTTACTCTTGTAAGAGTGCAAACTCCGTTTAAGAGAGTTTTTTTTTGTTTTGTTTTGTTTTGTTTTGTTTTTTCCTTAAGATTTATGTTAAACAAGGCATGGTGGTGCCCACCTTTAATCCCAGCACTCAGGAGGCAGGGGCAGGTGGATCTCTCTGGGTATTTGAGGGAAGCCTGGTCCACAGGAAGTTCCGGGAAAGCTATATTGCATAGTGAGTCTCTCAAGCAAACACACACAAGCAAAAATAAATAAATAAATAAATAAATAAATAAATAAATATCTTTGTGTGTGTGTGTGTGTGTGTGTGTGTGTGTGTATGCATGTTTGTGAGTGCTGGCAGAGGCCAGAAGAGGTTGTTGGACCAGGCACTTTGGGCTGTCCAGTGTCGGGACCTGTGCCCTTGGCCTCTTGGCCTCTGACCCAATGACCTTTATCCCCAGTCTTCCTATTAGCACCTCCTAGGTGCTGGGATTGCTACTGTGTATCCCCATGCACAGTGTGTGTGGTGCTCAGGATCAAACCCAGTACCCTGGGCAAGCAAGCCAGGCATCTTCCAGCTGAGTTCTACCCCAGCCTCCTCCTCTGCTTAAAAAAAAAAAAAAAAAAAAAAAAAAAAATATATATATATATATATATATATGTATATGTATGAAAGTTTTACCTGCATATATGTGCATGCACCATATGTCTGCCTGCTGCCTGCAGAGGCTTTTCAGTCCCCTGGAACTGGAGTTATAGACAGTGTAAGCCAGTAGGTGGGCACTGGAAGCCAAAGCTGGGCCCTCTTCAAGAGCAGCCAGTGCTCTTAACTGCTGAGCCGTCTCTTCTGCTCCTTCTTCCTCTTTTGAAGAATTTACGTTCTAAAATTTCCCCCAATAATCTGAAAAAGGGGTTACTGCTGTCTCACAGCGTATTTGGGGAAGACATTTTGAGGCTATTATCCTAAGCCTGAAATGACAGGTAAGTGTGGGGCAGGAAGTGGGGATGGAGAAGCCCTTGGACCCATTCAAAAGACGGGTCAGTCTGGCAACCTCCCTGTGTGTCAGAGGAAGGGACAACGTGTCACGCTTGCTTGTGGAGTGCCTCCAACGGGCTGCTCCACAGACAATGAAAGAGATGGCTGTTGCCAATATGTTCCGTCTCTAGAGAGAAACCCTGGAGCCCTTCCGGCTCCTGACTGGGCACTCACTGCGTGCTCTTAAGGCAGACTGGCTTTGCCCCATACTCCCTTTCCTGCAGCTGGACACTCGTTGCTGGGATTGGGGACCCTCACCATAGCAGGGTGTGTGTGTGTGTCTCCCAAAGAAGCCCCTACCAAGGCTCCAGGAACTGTCAGCTTTCGCAATTTCTCAGTGGTTACAATCTCCCCTCCCCAACTCTCAGTAAACATTTAGTCTATCCCCTGACGTTGTCTGTATTTTCAAAATGCAGTGGTGCACGCCTGTAATCCCAGCACTTGGGAAGGCAGAGGCAGCAGGATCTCTGTGAGTTCAAGGCCAGCCTGGTCTACAAGTCCAGGACAGCCAGGGTACACAGAGAAACCCTGTCTTAAAAAAATAAAAAAAAAGGGGGGGCTGGAGAGATGGCCCAGTGGTTAAGAGCACTGTCCTACTCTTCCAGAGGTCCTGAGTTCAATTCCCAGAAACCATATGGTGGCTCACAACCATGGATAATGTGATCTGATACCCTCTTCTAGCATGCAAGTGTACATGCTGATAGACCACTCACATATAAATAAAATAAAATAATAAAATAAAATAAAATAAAATGGGCTGGAGAGATGGCTCAGAGGTTAAGAGCATTGGTTGCTCTTCCAAAGGTCCTGAGTTCAATTCCCAGCAACCACATGATGGCTCACAACCATCTAGAATGAGATCTGGTGCCCTCTTCTGGCGTGCAGGCATACATGCAGATAGAGCACTCATACATAAAATAAATAAATCCTAAAAAAATAAAAATGCTGTTGCCCTCAAGTTGCCCAGGCTCAGGCCCCACCGAACCTGAACTATCCCGGAGAAGCGGTCTCCAGGTAGGTTGAGGATCTGGCCTTGGCTGTTAGTATGCTGTGTGCAGTTGTTGCTGGCAAAGACATGGCTACTTTCTGTTCCTTTTCTTTTCTTCTCTCTCTCCTTTCCCCCCTCCCTTCTTCCTTCCTTCCTTCTCTCCCTCTTTTTCTTCCTCTCTCCCTTACCTCCCTCCCTTCCTCCCTCTCCGGGGTGTCCCCCACCCTCCCACCTCTCTCACTTTCTCTCTCGGATAGCTAAAAGGAAATCCGATTTTCCTGAGTCAGCGGTGTTAGTGTGTGTGTGTGTGTGTGTGTGTGTGTGTGTGTGTGTGTGTGGCGCGCGTGTGTTGTGTTTTCTTTTCCCTGCCTCAGATTACCAGGTCTCAGAGAACTGGGAAAAATTTAGCCCAGATAAAGGACTCTTAAGGTCGGAGCGCCACCTGCTGGGCAAAGTGTAACCCGGAGAGGCGGCATCTCAGCAGGACTCTCACTCTCACGGACGCCCCCTGATGGTGGGTTCCCCTGGGCTTCAGGCTCTGACCGCTTCTGCTTGAGTATGGACCGCAGGACAAATTCAGACGCGAGCAAGCATTTGTTTGCATTCGCGTTTCTCGCTTAACTTGAGCTAACTCCGACGGATCCACTTTGGTTCTCATTGACCCTGCTCACCCTGGACCCTCCCTGAACCAAGACTCCTTTGGTTTAAGGGCTCAACCCTCCTCAGGACTGCTACTTAAGATGCCAGCTGCGGGTTGGATACCTAGGATGCCTGCATCTCTGGCAGGCCACATAGGATCTTGAGGGTCCTGTTTCCCCTCATTGTGTGTGCTACACCGACAATTACAGTTTCCTCATAAAGGCTGCAGGCTTGGGGCGAGGGATGGCTTGTTAGGTAAATGTACTTGCCACACAAGGCTGGAAACCTGAATTTGGATCCTGATAGCCCATGTGAAAGCCAGACAGGGTAGCCTGTGTCTGTCATTGTACCCCTCCCATGGTAAGGGAGGACACAGGAAGCTCATCTACCAGCTATCCAGAAGTACTCAGGCTATGGGTGGGCCTGGTGGTGCATGCCTTTAATCCCAGCTCTCAGGGAGGCAGAGGCAGGCAACTCTCTGTGAGTTCAAGGCCAGCCTGCTCTACAGAGTGAGTTCTAGGACAGCCAAGGCTACTCAGAGAAACCCTGTCTCAAAAAAAAAAAAAAAAAAACCAACCGACCAACCAACCAACTAACCAGAAAATAGAAGTGCTCAGCCAACCAGCAAACAGGAAAGATTCTACACCAAACATGGTGTAGTTGAGGACCCACACTTGAGGTTATCTACAGGCCCATTGTGACAGACCCCCCCAAACATGAACACACGCAAACATACGCACACATACACAAACTAAGCTAAAAAAAAAATCAAGCAGGCTCATAAAGAAGACACTCCAGAAAAGGCAAAGGAAGGTGAAATTAGAGGAGGATCCAAGGGCTGATGCTTCGCTCCTTCCCAGTGGAGTCTGGACACCTCCCTCTTCCCCAGTGACTTGTTCAAGCACCAAGAACTTCAAGAACCAGGGTTTTATAGAGCTTCATGAGGTGGCATGTCAGACAGAAGGAGGCCAGAGGACTAAACTCCACCTCCATGCCACCCCTCAGGGAGGGAGACCCCTGTGGCTGAACAGGAAGGCCCAGTTCTAGCTGCTTTCTGGTGATGGCTCCCATCCCAAAGCCCTCTGAGGGTCTGATGAATCACCATTAGCATAACAAAGGCATTTCTTCTCAGGAAATTCCAAGGGTTTTGACACTCTTGCCCAAGAACTGGGGGAAAGACACTTATTATTTTAAAGCTGGGGAACGAGGGAGGGCTTTCTCCTGTCTCCTGGCCTGGCCCCAATATGTCTTTTTTTTCTTCCTACTGTCTTTGCACATATTTGTGTAAGTAGGAATGAGTGTCCCGGGCATCTTGAAAACATAGCAGCCAGCCAGTTCAAAAGCCATGGCAAGACAAATCCTCCTACCGGTCTTTTTATGGTGGCTCAAGTCCATGAGCCTAATCCTCAGGCGGCTAAGATAGGGGGATTGCAGAGAGAGAGAGAGAGAGAGAGAGAGAGAGAGAGAGAGAGAGCCTCTGAATAGCATACTGCTATTCTCGCCTATGGGGCAGGCTGGGCTGGGAGCCAGCTCCCACAGCTGCTGGCCTTCCTCTCCCCCTGGAATGTGACGCTGGTTTCCTGAGAGCCTTTCCTTCATTTTGGTTCAAGGCTGCTGGTCAGAAGCCAGGGTCTTAGGACACGGGCTAGCTTTGCCAGCCATTGTTTGCTTCTGTCTAAAACAAAAACAAATACCAAGCCCCTACTTGGCAGGGCAGGCTTGGTCTCCTGAGGACACCGTAGCTGCCACCGGGACACACTTCAGAGGCCATGGCCTGTACAAACACCTTCACCCAGTCCCAACCAGCATCATGACCACCCTGGCACTGAGAAACAGCCTGGCTTTGTGTTGGCTCGCTAGGACGGAAGCTCAGGGAGCTGGGGTCTGTGCCTTTCCCGGGATTTAGGGTGGGGCTTCCCTCGGTCCATTTGTGCTGATGTCCTGCTCTGTTGGTCTATACCCCCGGCACTGGCCCACCACGGGAACCAGCACTGCAGCTCCGACCTCCAGTCCTCCCCCTCCCCCCACGCTTTGTTTTCGTTTTTCAAAACAGGGTTTCTTTGTGTAACAGTTCTGGCTGGCGAGATGGCCTGTAACTCATAGAGATCAGCCTGCCTCTGCCTCCTGAGTGCTGGGATTAAAGGCATGCTGGGATGAAGGCCCTGCCATTCATTAAACCATGGGCTGTTTGCATACCAGCCTTAAGCCCAGGGCCTGAGGTGGAAACTCCTCCACAGCATTTTTAAGACTCAGTATTTTCCTTTGTGTAGAGATAGCCTTGCCTGTGCCCTTTGGGTCCTATAGCTACCAGTACACTCTCTCAGGAGTGGAATAACACTGTGTTGAGGTTGAGGGAGGTGTTAGCTCTCTACAGGTAAGAGGGTGAAGGTTCTTGGTAAATTATAAGCTACTTATAAGGCCTGAAAATAAGAAAGGGTTTTATATGCATTATTTCATTAACTCTTCCCAGGTCTCTACAGAAGGAAGGGTACTATTGTCATCCCCATTTATAGATAAGGAAACTGAGGCCAGAAACATGAACCCACTGCTCAAGGTCACAGAGAGGATAAACTGATAAAACGAGGTAGATTCAAACTGAGAATTGTGTAATGCCAGATTTTACATGCGTCGACCAAGGTACGGCTCTAACACAGAGGTGTTCATCCAGCTTCCTGCCACTTTAGTTGCTTGTGTGTGTGTGGGGGGGGGGGCGGGGGGAAGGGCAGGATAGGGCTCAGCCATTAAGAGCACTGACTCTTCTTTCGGAGGACCTGGGTTAAATCCCCAACACTCACAAGGCAGCTCACAACTGTCTGTAATTCCTGTTCCGGTGGATGCGATGTAAAATAAAGAAATAGTTTCCCCAGTTGGGTAGCTGAACCACATGGGGATTCTTAGAAGCCTGGGAGCCTGGGGTGGGGATAGGCAGGACTCATCAACCTTCTCAGTAAGAAGTGGAGTACGGAGCGTGGAGCCGCCTTTGTCTGCCTCGCACAAGCCATTGAGCCTTAACAATTTTCCACTTTGATGTCTGTAGAGCGTTTACATTGCCCCCTGGTGGCAGGAAGGTGCAAGGCGGCCTCGGAGGGACAGGGAAGGGTCAGGGTTGAAACAACATTGCTGGGACCTCGAATCTCAGTATTCTTCTTTGATCGCGGACAGGAAGCCGAACTTCTGACTGGGAGCTGAATTTAACGGCGCTCATTCTACAGTCGCGAGAGGATGCAGAGCTGGTTCTCAAAGCCCAGCTGGAGTATGGAAGGAGGGGTAAACCCAGACTGCAGCTTCCTAGGATGCCTCTAGGCTGTCTCTCACCTTGGTCGCCTCTGCCACTCCAGCAGGGCTTTCCTGCTTACGAGTAGAGGTGGGGTTGCCGCTGTCCCCTCCTCCCCCTCCAGGCTCCTGCCGGCTTGCTGGGTGCCTGCCGTCCCAGTGATGTTTCCTGCCGCCTAGCGGGCTGGCTGGATAGGGGCCTGGCTGTGTAACTGCCCAGGTGCCAGCTTTTCTTCCTGACTACGGAAGTGCATGGTAGCCCTTAGTAACCCCGACCGACACAGAGAACGCAGGGCCTCGGAGGAAGGTCTACGCAGGGTTGGACTGCTGGATCCCTAGGGCTTTTAAGGCTGGGTTCCAGGGGCTGGCTGGAGGAAGTGCACGTAAGATTCCAAGTTCAGGGATCTCTAAAGAGCTCAGTGAAGGTTCTCCTGAGTACTTTTGGAGCTGACCTGACACCTAGTGGCTAAAAATGGGAATGACGCCACCTTTGGGAGTTGATAAGTCCTTTTATGGGGTGGGGGTGGGGGGGAGACTCTTGGGACACTGAGGGGAAGGTTTGGGTTTGGCGGTGTGTCCCTCTCTTGCGTAAGGTGGGGTGTCAGGGTCAAAGGGTAACTCAGAGGACCGGAGGTGGTGATAGGGTAATAACCATTGCTTTCTTTTCAATTTCATACAGAGATGAAGAGAAAGAAACTGAAAGTTTCAACTGATTCATAGCCGCTCTGATCTTCAATTATTATCATCTTTACACATTTGGATGCCCCTTTAGCCATGCAATCCTTATGGCTCCCCTAGACCCCATCAGTTAATGGATGCTCCGTCAGAGGCAGATCCGACAGCCACAGAACACCCCATTAACGTTCACTGCTCTGCTGCTTCTCCACCATCCTTGCTCTGACCCGAGCTCCTAGGCTACCATCCAGCTAACGGAAACTCAGCTCAGCTCAGACTGTGGCACTGGCCACGGGGAAGCGGTCACCAGGGTTGGCCTGTCAGCCATCTGCCTGTCTGGTTATCATGTGCAGAGCCCTCGACTGTCTGCCCTGACAGCTCCACAGTGGTCACCCCTCAGCACGCCGAGGCCTCTGACAATCTGCCATTCTTTTTCCTTTTTTCTCCCCCACCCCCCGACTCTTTTGGTTTGGGTTCATGTATGTTGGTGCAGGTCTGTGTGTGCCACGAAACTCTCAAATCCTGAGCCATCTTTCTGGCCCTTTTCTTTTTTTCTTTTCTTTTTTCTTTTTGAGACTGGCTTGGGATTCACTATGTAGCCTAAGCCAACCTCAAACTTAGAGCGATAAACTTTTCTGTCTTGGCCTCCAGAGAGCTGGGATTGCTGGGATGAGCAGTCACACCTAGCTCTGTCAGCCTCCTTTCTTAAGAGGTAAAAAAAAAATTATATTATGTGTGTTTGCTCGTGTGTGTGTGTGTGTGTGTGTGTATGTGTGTGTATGTGCATGTATGCATGCCATGGCATGCATATACAGGTTAGAGGCCAACATACACGACTTTTTTCCTTTTATCACAGATTCCAGGATTGAGTTCAGGTGAACAGGCTTGGGCTTGTGCAGCACGTACCTTTCTTTGCTGCCTGGGCTGCCTCGATGGCCCTCTCAAGGAATTTAAAAATGCAACACAATTTGATGAGCTCAGGAAAAGGCTGGGTTTTATTTTTGCTGTGTTCCATTAGCCAGGTGAGACCACTGAGGCTCCAAGGTCACATGACCAGGTTGTGCTGGGCCTGACTGTATGCCAAGTCTCTTGGTTCTTACCCTAGGTGCCTTCCATGTGGCCCCACAAGACTTCTTTCTCAAGGACCCTTGTTTCCTCAGTGTATCTTCTTACCATTGCCTCCCGTCCCCTTGACTCAATTTATGATGCCCCATGACTACTGCTTTTGTGCCTTAAGTGGGTCCTTGTAGGCTCTTTTCCTTCTGTCTAGCGATCCTACATTCCCTGCTAGTCCTTGTGGTTATAAATTAGAACTCCTAGGCTGTATCCCCTGATGGTCACTAAACCCCAAGTGTTTCCCCGACCTAAGGGAACACCCATCAGCAGCACAGGGATGCTCTTGATCAAGTCGGGTTTTATCTGGTCACACTTCACTCTGGCCGCACCGTCACTGATCCATCCGACCTTCGGTTTGATCTCCCCATCATCACCACAACTCGTCGGGACTTGTCTTGTTGGAGCTTCTCTTCAGACCTGCCTGGCTGTTGTGACTTCCAGGCTTTTAAGGAACTGGTTCGAAAGGCAAAGGGACCAGGATGAGTGACAGTCTGCGGAGATGCTGAGGGGCCTGCTGTGCGAGCGCGTGAGGACACCAGTTTAGATCCCCGAGACATGCATTAAAAACCAGTGTGGTGGTTCCCCGGGGCCGGAGCCGGGGTGGGAAGCCACTGGCCGGCCCATCCAGCCAATCAGTGAGCTCTAGTTTCAATGAGACAGTGTTTCAAAAAATAAGGTGGAGTGCAGGAGATGAAAATGCCAACCCTCTGTATTCAGCATGCAGACACATAAACACACAAAGGCATTGAGATGGCTCAGCACCTAGAATGACCCTTGCCAGAAGCCAGACAACCTGATTTTGATCCCCAGAACGCATGTCATGGGCGTGGTGAACTTACTTCCACAAGTTGTCCTTCATAACAGAAACATGGCGCTGCTCAACTGAGGCCTCCCTTGGGCCCCTGCATACCGCTCCCCTCCCCCACGTCCTCCTCCTCTCACCTTGGAGGCATGGACATTGTCTCTTTGTCGTGTGGGCAGGAGTTCTTCAGACGTAGGTCCCAGTGTCTTGCTCAGGTCTTGCTATCTAAGCGAACTGAGGGTGAGAAGGAGGGTGAACCTTGGGGCCTGGCCATGGGATCTGGGATGAGGCATCTGTGCACTGTGGGTCATATACTCTTTCTCACCAACATAGATGGGGTGGTCCCTCGGTTGTGCTCTGTGGCAGGAGGGGGAAGGGCTGAGAGCCGTGCTCACCTGAAGTTTACCATACCCTTCTTCTCATCCAGCTTCTTTATCAGCTCTCTGACCTGGTACCGGTTGATTGCGGACCTTGTTTTGCTGAGGTGGTGGATGTGATGAATTATGCAGCCATTTTTTCCTTCATCCCCAGTGACCCCATGATGTCTCACTCCTCTTGCGATCAATGGATGCTGGAAGCTGAGGGCTAAGAGGTGGCTACATCTACCACAGGGAAAGTACTGGAGGAGGCCTCATCCTGCCTCCAGACAACCGTTTTTTTTTTTTTTGTTTTGGTTTTGGTTTTTAGAGACCCGGTTTCTCTGCGTTGTGAAGGATGTTCTTGCTCTTAGCTGCTTAGTCTTGGCCAGGCCTCTCGCCCTGTGGGCCTGGGAACTAAGCATTCATCCATGCTCAGGCCCGAGAAACCTGGACCCAAATGATCCCTTCATGCATACATGTCAGGGGACCTCTAGGACCCCCACTCCATTCACTTCATTGCTAAGAGGGAAGGTGGGAAGGTAGGTCTCAAGGCAGGACGTGGGAGGGCTGAGGACATGGCCTTTTCTCTCACTCTCGTCTTCCTAGGAGCCAAATGCAATGGGAGAAAGGCCTCTGAGATGAACGGGTGCATCTGGGCTAAGGAATGGCGTTGGGCCGAGGAGTGGCAGCGGGCCGAGGAGTGACAGTGGGCCATGTGACAAAGATTTGAGCAGGGAGTTAAGAGAGGTGTTGAGCTTCCCTCTGCGTCTAGATAAATGAGGGCAGTGCCCTCAAGCAATCCTTAGAGAACAGTAGGAAATGCTTTCATATATCTGCCTGTCCACCTACCACCCTACACTATCCAGAGTGTTTGGGTATCACACCTTTGTGATGACTTTCCTGAGGTCGTTCACAGACATTGCCGATGCTCCTGTTGTATTCAAGCTCTTTAGGAACTCTGCAGTTGTCATGTTCTGTTGTTGTGCATAGCTCTGAGAGAAGCAGGAGATGCAAAGAGCAAACAGTTGGCTTTATTATGGCTATCATATCTCTCTGCTTGTCTCCCAAAGAAGGCCAAACTCCTGGACCCAGAAATGCCTGGGGAACAGAAGGCAACTCCTGATTGAGTTATCTATGCTTTTTAGAGCAAGTACCAAGTGCAGCCAGAGGAGTTATGGTTTCTGTCTCTGTCCACTTCCCGGCAACCTCACCCCAACCCAACAGAGGGTCCACTCATTTCCTCCATTCCCTGACTTCGCAGGGTACTAAGGCTGCTAGGCTGCCCCGTTCTCACATGCGTGCGGACTAATGGTGGCCGGGATCTAAGTCTGTCATTTGGGTTGGAAATGGCCTCTGTTAACAGTTGGGCAGGCGGTGCTCTGTGGGTGGGGGTGGGGCTTCTCTCAGCTGAGAGGTCACGCAGCTAAACCACACTTCTGCTGTAGGGTTGGTTGGACAGGCTCTCGGCACTCCCAGGGTTCTCACAGTTCCCCACAATTGTACACATTGAGAAGGTCTTTGCCAGGGAATCTAAAAAGTGGCATTTCTATTTCTATCCTCTCATGTCACTCCCAATAGTCCTGGGTGGATTCTCATCACTTCCGAGGCTCAGCAGTTCTCATGGCTTCCTAGGCCAGATGAAATCAAACCCCAATGCAACGTCTGAAATTTGACCCAGTGTTTCCGGCCAGCTTTGCCTTTCAAGCTTCTTTATGAGTCTGCAGTCCCAGGGTTCCTCAGCTGGACTCGCATGGTTCTGCTCCCAGGTCCCCTGTAGCTGCCTGCACTTGCTCTGTGTGTCTAGGAATTTCTCTGAGCACCTCACACCTGTTAAGTAATTTGTAGTCTGTACCCATTTTACAGGTGAAAATACTGAGGCACAAAAGGCCTTAGTGATTGCTTTTGTGGGCACATGAGTAAAAGGCAAGTCTCAGGTAGCGGGCTCCATCCTGTGCCTTCACCTTCTACTTTTATCACATCTCAGCTCTTCCCTCCTTTGGGGTAAGAAGCAGCATTCAGGAACCCAATATGTGAGGTAATATTCCAATATTCCAAGAGATCTCTATTGCAAGGAACCTTATTAGAAAGGATCACATGGAACCAGGTAGTGGTGGTGCACACTTTTAATGCCAGCACTCGGGAGGCAGAGGCAGGCCTGGTCTACAGAGTAGTCCAGGACAGCCAAGGCTACACAGAGAAACCTTATCTCAAAAACAAAACAAAACAAAACAAAACAAACAACAACAACCCCCTCCCAGAACAAAACAGAAGGAGAAGGAGAGGGAGGAGGAGATGATGATGAAGAAGAAGAAGAAGAAGAAGAAGAAGAAGAAGAAGAAGAAGAAGAAGAAGAAGAAGAAGAAGAAGAAGAAAGAGGGCATCACATAGACACTGAGAGAGAGCCAGTGCTGGGTGGTTTATTTTTGAGCCACGAAGCAGCTTCCTCCAGGACTCTCTGAGACTCTAAGAGGGAGGCAGGGCTCACCTGGATCAGCTTCAAGGGGTTGGTCCACAGCGAGACGCTTTTTTGGGTGGCTAAGCCGTACACTCCTTTGTATAGGACCTCCAGCTGGGGGTGAATGGCACAGACCCCATCCAGCATCTTCACAAACTGCTCTGATACCATGATGTTCTGCAGCAGGGGGAGAGAGAACACAGTGGAGGCGCCGCCATTGGGCTGCTGACTGCAGTACCCATCCCTCTCTGCCACCCCAGGTTGGGGCGCTTCAGTCCTGTCTGGTTTGCTCTGCTCCTGAACCGGCATGGTTGGTGTTTTCTAGCTTGTGACTGACTTGTAAGTTTCCCAGGTTTAAAAAATAAACATATTTGTTACATGTATTCTATTCTTTATAAATATGCATATGATCATTACATATTCTATATTTACATATAAAATATATACAAGATAGGTTCTTACTCTGTACCTTGGACCGGCCTTGAACTCACTATGGAGCATGGGCATATGAACTCATGGTTATCCTTCTGCTTTAGCCTCCTGAGTGCTGGGATTGTAGGTGTGTGTCAATATGCCCAGGTCTCCTAGAGGTTTCTCATTAGATGTTTTCATAACGTTCAAATGGCTTGTTTGTCACATGCTATCAACTCAGCTTTGTCTGAGGTGGTAACTGTAAGCACCCACATTTGCCGGACGGGGCACAGTGATAGAGATCAGAGACTGGTCTATAAACAGACATCCTGACATGTCCACACCTACGTGGATGCTGTTCCTGGTACCCAGGATCCCCGGTGCTGACCATCCTGCTATGGCTCACAGCAAACTTGAAACGTTGCTTTCGGAAGAAGTCAGAGCTGGCTTCTAGGCCATGGAGAATATGTGTCCTTTGGAAGAGTGATCTAGCCCTGCTCTCTGTTGGATAGGCAACCCTTGCCTTCTTAGGATGTGGCAGTGAATACCCTTTGCCTTTTCAAAGGACTGAACTCATGCTTCAGGGCTGAAGATTTTGCAGAGACTCTGGTCCTAGGAGTGTCTAAAAAACAGGGATTCCAGGTCCATTCAGAGTTACGGCACCATCGTTGCCAGGAGGGTAGGACATCTGGTACAGGGTGGTAGTATGAGGAGTGAGGGGACCATTCATGGGTGGAGCCTGGTGGAAGGAGATTGGGTTATTGGAGGTCACTGCCCTCACAGGAACAGGTGTCGTGTTCAGGTGACCTGTTAGTTCAAGGAGTTGTCAGGCCAGGCGGTGGTGGTACACCCCTTTAATCCCAGCACTCAGGAGGCAGAGGCAGGCAGAGCTCTCAGTTTGAGGTCAGCCTGGCTCTACGGAGCAAATTTGAAGATAGCCAGTTCTACACAGAAAAACCCTGTTTCAAAAAAGGAGGAGGAGAGAGAGAAAGAGGAGAAGGACTTGTCAGCACATAAGACTGAGTCTCTGGGTTCCTGTCTCTCCCTGCACTGTGCTTTCCTTCCCATATGCAAGGTCGCTATGATGCCAGCTGCTGGAGAGTAAGGTGATCAAGAGGGTCCTCACCAGAACTGGTGCCATGCTACTGGGTCATTCGGCCTCTGGAAGTGTGAACTAAATAGCAACCCTTTCTTTGTAACATACTGGCTCCAGTAGCTTCATCACAGTGTCAGAAAAGGGACTGACTGGCTGACTCTGTCCATTGGCTCTGGTAGGCTTGTTAATGGCGGTTACATGGCTCACGGACCCCTGTGCCATCTAAGCCCTAAGTGGTGCATGTCTAAGGTTCCCTCAAGTGTACCAGGCTTCACAGCTGCCAGGTTCAGGTGTGCAAATGGCTGTGAAACCTAAATGTGGCTAAAACTCTGGAGCAGTGTGGGTGGAGGCCGAGGGGGGTGGTGCTTTGTATCCCAGTGCAGTAGAGAGCTGAGGAGAAAGATTTCGGAGCAGAAAGAGTAGGGAGGGGTAGGTGAAGGAACATTGGGAATGAAGAGCAGCAAGCAGTGTCATCAAGGAGAGAGGCATTTAGTTTCGGATATTCAAAATATCACGACTCAGCTCGTTGCAAGCATTAGGGTAATCTCACAAAAGATCAGTGTGAAGCGTTAGGGAAAGAAAGGGGTTCTCACTGCCTTCACAGAACGAGAGAAGGAGACAGGGCCCTGGCTTACTCCTAAGTATTTCTCATTTGCTATGGGTCCTGGGCAAATGACCTAATGGCTGTGCTTCAGATTCCTTGTAGGTAAAGTGGGAAATGAGGAAGTTTGTGACTCCACCCACAGGATGGTTAATTTTAAATGGGCCACAGCCTGAGACTCACGGGGGAGGAGGGTTTGAAGGGATCACCCATAGGGGCAACTCTGAGCACAACGGGCCACAGGTCACGAAACAAAAGCGCATTTATGAGGTGGCTCCTCAAAATCCTGGAGTGCAGGCTGGGTATGTGGCCCACGCCTTTCATCCCAGCGTTCTGGGAGGCAGAGGCAGGCAGATCTCTGTGAGCTTGATGTCATCCTGGTCTACATAGCAAGTTTCAGCCCAGACAGAGTTGAGCACTTTTTTTGGGGGGTGGGGATGGGGGTGGAATTCTGGAACATTCTGAGACCCAGTCTGTTTATTACTGAATTTGGTAGTATGCAAATTCTGTCTTCCACCTCTTTCCTTATTGACACCCTTCGGTGCTCATTTCCTGGACTCCCAGGATCAAGTAAACCATTTTGAACTGTGGTGATATTGGCTGAAGGGCTATTCCCATCGCTTAGCCTCTGGTGTCTTGTGTGTGAGGGTCTGTACGGGACACAGCTGGTGGCACAGTAACTGGCTTTCGCTGGGTGCAAGTGACTGGCATGTGATCACTTACAGAAATGTCAAGCTCTTCCATCCTTGATTTGGGGTTCTTCTTGATGGCCGTGATAAGAAAAACTGCGCCTTCCATATTTATAGGGTTCAGGAAAAGCTGTGGGAGAAGGGCAGAGCAGGAGGAGGCTGAGATGGGGGCGGGAGAGGCTGTGCTAGAGCGCAACTTCACTTTCTCCATCAAACTGCAGCCTCTGTCACCCACCTAGACTTCTGTATCCATTCCTGCCCATCTGTCTGCCCACACATGCTTCCATCTTTCCGCACACTACTCAGCACTCACCTATCTGCTCATTTATCCACCCACCCATAATCCATAAACCCATCCCTTTCTCCTTCTCTCACCAACCCATTCATGTACTCACTAATCTACCTCACCTTCCATTCCTCAACTCATACATCCACTAATTACTCTTTCTCCCTATCCGTCCATTTAGCCACCCACCCAACTCATCAGGCTCATCATCCATCCAGTCACCCATCCATCCGTCCAGTCATCCATCCATCCACTCATCCTTCAATCCATCAATCCATCCACCCATCCACTCATCCAGTCATGTTTGATGACAGTAGTGACAGAGAGACACACTGTAGAAACGAAGAAAGGAGGGCCCAGCACAGGTAGGGGGCCCTTGAGGGAAACCATGCTGGGATGAGGGGGGATTAATTATATCTCAAGGGGGAGCAGGAGCAGAGAGGGGGAAAAGATTCACCAAAGAAGAAAAGAGCAGGCAAGGGTGAAGGCGTGCTGGAGGGAGGACCACGGTTGTTGGGCATTCCATTCCATTAACTGGAGCAGAGCCAGGAAAGGTGACAGGGTGGACCTTGTGGGCTTAGGTTATTATTGCAAGGGTGATGAGAGCCACTTAAGCATGGATGGAAACTTAGGAAGAGGGAGCATGTGATCAGCCAGTCTTGGGTTTGACTCGCTGGCTTCTTTGTACCTGTCACCGTGGAGAAGCTGCCCCAAGGGTCCAACCTAATAATTGAGCCACAGCATTCAGAAAGGTGCCCAGTGCAATATGGAGAAGTCTAGGAGTGGCGGCTGCTGCCATTGAAGGCCTTTCCTGGTGGTTGTACCGGAAGGGAGGCCACGGGTTTTATTGAGCGTTTACTATGTGCCAGTGTCCCAGGTTCTGACATCCTTCAGTGAGGAAAATCCTGAGCTTGGCATCCAGCCAAGACTCGTGAGACTCGTGTCCTAGGGAAATTTCTTAGTTTCCCAAGACTGGGGGCAGAAAGGGAATGGGTGTGGAGAGCAGCAGATACTTCTTGTGCGACTCTCCTTTTCTATTTTTTCTTTCATTTAAGACATTAAAAATGATCTCTGTGTGTGTATATGTGTGTGTGTGTGTGTGTGTGTGTGTGTGCGTGTGTGTATGCATGCGTGTGTGTATGCATGCGTGTGTACATGCTTGGTGTGCATGGGGAGGTCAGAGGACAATTTGTAGGAGTCTTTTTTTTTTTTTTTTTTTCTTTCCAGCATATGGTTCTGGGGATTGAACTCAGCGTTAGGCCTGGCAGGGAGTGCCTTTACCTCCTGAGCCATCTCTCCAGCCTGACTTCTTAGTCAAAGAACCTTTAGAGGGGTCTGAAGAGATGGCTCAGAGGTTAAGAGCACTGCTTGCTCTTCCAGAGGTCCTGAGTTAACCACATGGTGGCTAACGACCATCTATAATGAGATCTGGTGCCCTCTTCTGGTGTTCAGGTGTACATGAAGACAGAACATTGTATACATAATAAGTAACTCTTATAAAAAAAAAAAAACTTTTAGAAAGGTTCAAGTTCTTACAATAATCCTTGGTTCCACTGGACCTGGAGGCTGAGTTACTCACAGGCTGGGCAGCCTCTCTGAGTTTAGTGGTCCAATTCCGTTCTGGCTGGAACTTCTAGTTTTTCTTGGTCCTACATGGTTGGTCTGGTTCTATTGGCCATAACCCTCTGCAAGAATCTGTCTTCTTCTTGTCCCCTTAACAGCACCTCAGACAGCAGACTCATCTTTGGTTTTCTCATGTCCAGTCCTCCATCATCAAGAAGGATCTCAATACCTGTCATGCCTCCATCATTCCATTGGTCACAGGGGCAAGTTAGACAGTCAGATACAAGTGGCCACTCTGTTCATAGGTATGTGGTCGAAATGAGTTACTTAGCCTCAGCTTTCCCATCTGGATAGTGGAGTTGGCAGAGATAACTGGCCACATTAGCTAATGGCTGATGAATTATTGCATCATCTGATACAGAGTGTGTCTTGAAAAGAGCCCAGGGAGAGGACTCAGGAACATAAGTCTTGCATCTGTTTTCAAACCACCCAACAGGCCTGCGTCATAAATAGTTTCTACAAGTAAACTAATTTACAATGAAATGTTAATTCATCCATCCATCTACTTAGTACAAATTCACTGTACATCCGGCACCATGCTAGACATGAGACATATGATCATGGCTAGTGACCACTGAACATCCTTATTCTTAGGAAGCGTTCACATTCAAATGAGAGCATAGTTAGGAATCTCAGCAGGTTCTGCAGGGAGGGGAGGGAGTGTTCTGGAAGCAGCCCCTGAGTTTAGGAGGTCAAAGGCCATTATGGACCTTTGTGTACCAGCCTCTTCAATGGAGCAGGCATGAAGGCAGGTGCTAAGAAGGGGATGAGGTGACCAGAGGCCAGGGAGAGTCATGGAGAGAAGGGGTGAGCTGAGGCTGCAGAGGACTGGGCTGGAAGGCAAGAAACCACCAGGATCTAGGATTAGTATCCCCATAGCATAATAAAGCCTGTGTGAAGAAAATGCCAAGGGAGACCCAGAGGACATTTTTAGAAGCACACATGTCACCAGCCCTGGGTCTATAGCACAGGCACAAACATGTACACGCTAAAATACTAGATGTGTGTGTGTGTGTGTGTGCACTGTAGTATCCAGTCCAGTTTTATCATATAGTTCTATCTACAGATGGATTTACATACGCACAAATATATGTACACGCACACACACAGGCGAACACACATGGCACACAGACAGACAGACAGACACACGAAGGCAGCACCAGTTCAGTGTGTCTACCTTTAGCACTTGGAGGGTCTCATTGTTCTCCAGTCCCTTGCTGATTCGGGAGGCCCCTTCATTGCTGATACTGTTGCCATTGAGATCTATGTGGACCAGACAGCTGTTGAGTCTGAGGACATCCCCCAGGGCCAGAGCACCTTCATTCCCAAAGCCATTCATGGAGACGTTCAGTTTCTTCAGGGTCACGTTAGTCTCCATGGGAGGGGAACAGCACCAGCATCAAGGCCTACCCAGAAAAATGCCCAGAGCCTCCACCCTCACCCCCACCCTCATCCTAACTGATCTAAACCCCAACCCTTATCATCACTCCCACCCCAACCCCACCCTTATTATCACTCTCCACAACTCTTACTTTAACCCATCCCAGCCTAGCCTAGCCCCCCTTACTCTCACCCTCACCCTCCTTCTCCCCGCTAACCCACAGATCAGATATTATATGTATCTGATATATATATATATATATATATATATATATATATAGTAGAGACATATCTATGTAATCATTCCTGTCCCCTCCAGGTGGGCTCATGCTCAACTCCTCTTGAGCATGAGCATTCATTCCTTTGGGAATCTCTCTGCCCTTCAGCTGAACTATCCTTTGAAAGAATCCCTAAAGATGGTACAGAGGCTTCAGCAGGGAGGATTTCTAAAGTAATAGTGCATATCCAGAAATCACTGAAGAAACCCAACAAGTCCAAAGACACTGTGAGCTCTGTACACTCAAATCCCCGGTGACCACAAGGAAACAGTTCTGTGACTTACCCGGAGACCATTGCACAGGGCCACAGATCCCCGAGTGTGGAATTGATTCCAGCTCAGGTCCAGTGACTGGAGCCCTACATTGAGGGCTGGGAGGGACAGAGAGTCAGTGAGCATTCCCCACGTCGCCGAAACCCAGACTTAGACCTGCAGCATTGGAGATGGGCAAGCTAGAACATTTTAAGAAAAACTGATCCTAAAGACAAGGTCTCACTATGTAGCCTTGGCTGTCCTGGAACTCGCAGAGATCCATCTGTGCCATCCAAGTGCTGGAATGAAAGTTGTGTGCCACCGCGCCTGGCCAGGTGACAATTTTCAGTTAGTTACAGGATTGAAAGGTGATCCCTAATTCTAGGGAAGACACAATAAAACAGCCCTACTCTTCTACTACCAAGGGCAAGTGGCACAGTCTGCCTGGTAAAACACAGATGTTCTCCCCTGAAGAGGTATATACTCTGAGACACCACCTAAGAAAACAGCATAGGATGTGGAAGGCTCCGTTCTTAAAGACACGTACCCTGATGTCACAAATACAGTGAAGTTTGTCTTAAGTGGCCGTCTGGGACCCTGGGACTCAGTTGGTAAGAATGTTTGCCTAGTATGCACGAGGCCTTGGGTTTGGCCCTTGGCATCACATAAACTGGGCATGGCATCGTATTGTAATCTTAGCACTTAGAAGATAAGAGTCAGGAGAATCAGAAAGTCAAGGTCATCCTCAGATACATAGCAACTTCTAGAGCAAGTTTGGGTTATGTAAGACTGTTTCAGAGAGGGAGACAGAGACAGAAACACACAGAGAGAGAGCCTGTGGATACAATTAGCTAAAGATGGATAGGACTCAGGACACAAGTATCTGAAGTCAGGTGGTAGGTTTGCACAGCAAACACACTTTTAACGTTCACATGTGTTTTAGACAGGGTCTCAGTATACAGCCATTGCTGGCTATGCAATCGTGGCAGTCTTCCTGTCTCTGCCTCCTGAGTGCTGGGATTATAGATGTGTACCACCGTGCCCGGCTCACACACACGAATGGTTGTGAGCCACTATGTGGGTTCTGGGAGTTGAGCTTGGATCCTCAGCAAGAGCAAATGTTCCTAACCGCCGAGCTTGCTCTCTAGCCCTGATTCATGGTTTCCTAGTCTCGGTCTCCCAAGCAGGTGGGACTACAGGCCCACACCACTGTGCCTGTGGATCTACAAAAGTCAGACCTTTTTTTTTTTTTGGACAGAGTCTGTAACCTTGAGGTTGGCTTGGGACTCACTGGGTAAATCAAGCTTTAATCTTTTGAGGCTCCACTGGGGCATTTTCACTCCCTTCTTGCTTGCTTATCTTTTAAAGTTGTCCCTGGTTGCTAGTAGTGGTAGCATATGCCTTTAATCCCTGAATTTGAGAGGTGGAGGCAGGAAGATGGGGAGTTTGAGGGGGGAATCTTGTCTCAACAGACAAACAACAACTACACTTGGAATTAACGCTATAGAGTGGGGTGACGGTAGCTCACCAGCCTGAGCTACAGAGCAAGTTTCAGGACATCCAGGGCTACATAGAAAGACCCTGTCTCAAAAAAGCAAAATCAAAACATTTCCCAAAAGATCATCTTTGTCATCTTTTATCATGTATATGTTTTTAATACATTTCTATAAAATATGTGAATTATTTTAGGTACAGTTTATGCCACTAGTATGACATGTGGCAATTCCCGTCTACCCAATGCCAGCTGGCTGCTTTTTCAAAGAGATTCTTTTTATTTATTCATTTTTTTGAAGATTTATTTATTTATGTATATGAGCGCTCTATTTGCATGTATGCCTGCATGACAGAAGAGGGCATCAGATCCCACTGTAGATGGTTGTGAGCCACCATGTGGTTGCTGGGAATTGAACTCAGGACCTCTGGAAGAACAGCCAGTGCTCTTAACCACTGAGCCCTCTTTCCAGCCCCTTTACTTATTTGCTTTTTATGAATGCAATATTTAATTTTTAATTAGATTTATTCATTTCTGTTTTATGTGTACATGTTTTGCATGCATGCATGTATGTGTACCACATGCCTGCTCGGTGCCCGGGGAGGTCAGAAGAGGGCATCAGATGCCCCTAGAAGTGGAATTACAGACAGTTGTTAACCACCATGTGGGTGCTGGGAATCCAACCTGGGTCCTCGGTAAGAGCAACAAGTGTTCTTAACTGCTGAGCCATCTCTCCAGCCCTGGGATGTTCTGACTTTTCTCTTATTCATGTGTTTGTGTGTGTTTCTGTGTGAGTATATGCCATATGTGCTGCTTCCCAAGGAGGCCTGCAAGATGGGATGGATGGTCCAGGCTTATGAGCTGCCTGGTTCAGGTGCCGGGAATGGAGCCCTGGTCCTCTCCAGGAGCAGCAAGCATTCTTAACTGCTGAGCCATCTCTCCAGCCCTCGTGCACACTGCTTCTCACACCCAGGTGTTTGCTTTGCTCTAATATTTTGACCATGATTTGCACCACTTTTATAACTGGAGCATTCAGGACACATACTCCTTTGATCCAAACATGTGGAAGGTTGAAGCAGAAGGACCTCAAGTTCAAGGCCAGCCTGGGATACAGAAATAGTGAGACACTATTTAAAACAAACAAACAAACAAACAATCAAACCAACAAACTGAAAAGTGAAAAACGCAACCTCAGCAGCAACAACTAAAAGAAAAACATCAAAAGAAAAACCATCAAAGCAAACTCTACAAAGAAAACATTCAAGGGTAAGTTGAAAAGGAAGGGACAAGGGCTGGGGAGATGGCTCAGTGGTTAAGAGCACTGAATGATCTTGCAGAGGACTCGGGTTCAGGTCCTGGCACCCATGTGGTGGTTCACAACTGTCTGTAACTCCAGTTCCAGGAAATCTAACATTCCCCCTGGCCTCCATAGGCATCCGACACACTTTTTCTACATGTACATACATGTAGGCAAAAACATGCTTATATAAAATATAAGCTTTATAAAAATAAGTTTGTGAATACATTCTTTAAAAGGGAGAGCCAGCTCTAAGTGGTCCCCTCCCCAGGCCCTCCTCCAAGCTCCTCCCTCTCTCCTTGACTATACCCCTTCCCTCCATGAAGACATACCCAGCATCTGTCCTAGGTACTCCCCTCCAGTATCAGAGAACTTGTTGTGACTGAGGTTCAGTGACCTAATCCGGTAATTGGACTAGAGGAAGAAATTGTAGAGAGAGAGGTTATTTTCATCCACTTATTCAACTTGAGATGGGATATCACTGTGTGGTACAGACTGGCTTTGAACTCTCCGTCCTTCTTCTTCAGCCTCCTTAGTTCTGGGATCACAAACATGGACCACCATTCCCATGCAAGAGGCTGTTTTCGTCTTTGAGCACAAATCTTTCTGTTAACCTTGGGGCAGAATGATAGAGGCCCCCTAGGTACCTGAAACTGGGGTGGGCTAGGGTTCTTCGCAAATGATTTCCTATCCCTTTCTTTTCTTTCTTTTTTTTTTTTTTTGTTTTCTTTTTACATTTCACTATTAATGGTTACTGGGCGAATTATTGCTCCTCTGAAATCTCATGACTTGCTGAAGCTTTTGTAGGGACCAAACATCCATTAGTTGTCCAAACTGTGTAGCGGCTTTGCCCAGAGAATCCCCCAGGCCACCTAGACTACCCAAGGGACATTTCAACGCACTCCTTACCGACAGGGCTTGGCATAAGAGAGCAGCAGACTCATCCTTGAAGTTGTTTCCTGTCGGGAGGGTGCTTCATTAGCAACTCACTCCAGACCATGCCCTCTTGCCCTCCAATAACTGCCATGTCCTTTGACGGAACACACACACACACACACACACACACACGCGATGAAGTGCTTAAAGCGAATAGGAGAAGGGTATCGCTCATCTCCTTCCTATCTGACATCAAATATGAGTTTCTGTAGTGTGTTAAGGGCGCCTAACATTCAGACTGGAGAGATGGCTCAGCAGTTTAACTCTAGGTCCAGGGGATCCACTGACCTCTTCTGTCCTCCATGGGCATTAGGCACACAAGTGGTGCACAGACACACATGCAGGCAGAACACCCACAGACAAATAAAAATTAAAAAAAAATAAAGGAAGTGAAAACAAATGACTAACAATCATGTAGAAACCCCATCTAACAACCGACATCTCATAGAAGAGGAAATAAACGAAGAACAGACATTGAAAAGATGTTCTATCTAAACAATAACATGAACTACTAGCCCATTCAAACATGCCCCCAAGTTCTAGGCTCTTTACGTAATTTACTTAGTCTGCAGAATCACTGTGTAAGCTGAATTGTGTACTCGTTCATAGTTTACACATGAGAAGAATGAGGTTGGATGGGATTCAGACCTATGCACTGGGACTTGGACACCTACACATTTAACCATTTAACAAACCTCTTGGTTAGTCCCCTTCCGTAGAAGAATAGGGAGAGAGCCACTGGTGGGAGCGTCCTCTCCTCCCCTTTCCATGGGCTCACCTGAAAGTTTCAGTTTCCAGAGTGCAGAGTTATTTTCCTGGAGGAAGTCTGAGATGATCTTAGCTCCCTCCAAACCAAGGTCATTGTTAGACACATTCTGAGAGGTAAGAACACACAGACACAGGAAAGAATCACACAGAACGGCTCTCGAAAACCAAGGCTGGGGGTGCTGGTCAGAAGATGACTTAAGGCTGAGGGGAGAGGCTTAGGAGTAAGGTAATGCAAAGGACAGAGAGAAGAAAGACAAGAGAGCTTGCTCCCAGTCTGGCTTCTCTAATGTCTCTCACAAGATCTTGTGTTTGTTTTTGTTTTTGTTTATTGTTTTTGTTTTCTCCAATACTGTCTTTAATGGCAACCCATTCCTTCAGTTCAGCCCTGGTACTTCACATAAGCATGTCAGTTGTTTGTTTTGAAACTTAAGGCAGATTCATTTGGAGGATTTGAAAATGAGATACCTCACCAGATCCCTGTTTTCCAAAAGGGTGGAGGGGGTGGGGGGTGGGGAGCTCACTTCTGTTAGCAAGGGTAACTAAATCATTCCATTCGGGGACTTGAAAAGTACAGCCAGAAAAGACTCTTCAGGTTTTCCTACAGCCACAAAGTACCATGCCTGATGCATGGTCCTCCCCTGAGAAGTCATGTCGAGAGAGGAGGACCCCACAGACTGGTCAGAGATAGCCCAAAGATGAAGGCCTGGGGTGGGAGTGGGGAGCTCTGGTTTGGCTTGAGCCAGGTGTGCCAGGAGGAGCTGGGGGAGGAGGGCGTCCTACCAGCTCTTGCAGGTAGTAATTCTCATGCAGCATCTCCATCAGACTCAAGATGCCCTCGTTCATGATGCAGTTGTCCTCCAGTTCCAGTTTGAGGATTGTCGTGTTGGACTGTGGCCATCATAACCGGAGGGGAAGACAGATAGGGAAGTGGTTAGTGACTAGGTTGGTCCTCCGCCCACTCTGGTCCACCGTTTGGCTTCTCTCTAGAACATCCCAGCCGTGTGAGAAGATGCTGTGTTGGGGGCCTGGTCCCCAGTGTGGCAATGCTTAAGAGTTGGAGAGAGCGCGCCACCTCTAAGAGGTGGCTCTGTCGGTAATGTGCTTGCCAGGCAAGCCTGAGGACCTGAGTCAGATCCTCCGCACCAACATCCTGTACTGGCTCACGCCTGTGGTCCTAGCCTGGTGGATCTAGACTGGAGGATCCCTGAGGCCAGCCAGTTTAGCTGAATCAGTGAACTTCCTCCTGAATAAGATGGAGAGCAATGTAGGAAGACATCTGATATCAATGTACACACACACAGTTATGCCTTGAGGTCATACCAGAGCAGAGATGACTCCAGCCCTTGAACTCAGTAAGCTAAATAAACTTTCTTTTTTCTTTTTGGGTTTTTGAGACAGAGTTTCTTGGTACAGCCCTGGCTGTCCTGGAACTGGCTCTGTAAACCAGGCTGGCCTGGGACTCTAACAGATCACCTGCCTCTGGCTCCTGAGTGCTGGGATTCAAAGTGTACGCCACCAACACCCAGCTAAATGTCTTTGTGACATCACCAAGCCTCGGGTATTGTCGTACTGGGTAAGGACTACTAGAAAGGACATAGGAATGTAGACTAGGATCTGAAGGAGTGCAGAGGGCGAGGATAGCAGTGCAGGGGACGTGCCAACCCTTTAAGCTTTGCAGATCCATGTTTTCTCCCAGTGGCTTTTGACAGGTGGGGCTGTTTCTCCCATGAACAAGAACGGTGCATCGCAGAGCTTTGAACATTGCCATGTGTTTTATAGCACGGTAGACACCAAAGCCCAGAGTTACCTTCTCTACCTGTCATCCTCTTAGACTTGATGTCTATCGTGCTACAAAACACGTGGCAAACCCCACCTTCTTGCCACCTGTCTCATGGGTCAAACTAGCTGTTCCCACTGCCCCATGCCCACAGCTTGTTCCTTAGGTGCTTGTGATGTATCTCTCCTTTAAAATAAAGGACATTTTAAGGATTTCTTCTCAGTCCTCCCCCCCATTTGTTTTGTTCTTTCTATGGACAACTGAAATATTACTGGTTTTTATTTTGAGGTTAGGTCTCATATAGCCTCACTAGTAGGACAAATAGACCTTTAAGTCCTGCAGCCTCTGCCTCAGCCTCCTAAGTGCTAGGATTACTGGTCTGTGCCATCATATCCAGTGTTACTATTAATTAAAAAAAAGTGTGTGTGTTTGGGGGGGTTTCTCTGTGTAGCCTTGACTGTCCTGGGACTCGCTCTATAGACCAGGCTGGCCTCGAACTCAGAGATTCACTTGCCTCTGAGTGCTGGGATTAAAGGTGTGTGCCACCATGGCCTGGTGTGTATTTGTGTGTGTGCTCTTGTGTGTACAGCATGAGGAAGCTAGAGGTTGACATCAAAGAATCTCTATTGTTTCCCCTCCCCTCTTCTTTGAGACATGATCTCATTGGCTGGCTTGGCACTTACTATAGAGACAAGGCTGGCCTTAAATTCATAGAGCTCTGCCTACCTCTTGCCTTCCAAACACTGGGATTAAAGGAGTTCACTAGCACGCAAAGCCACCACCTTATTCTTGACATAGGCTCCCACAGAATCCAGAGCTCACTGGCTGGCTAGACTTGGGGGGCCCATCTAGTGAGATCCAGGGATCAGCAGGTCTCCGCTCCACCTGGATCAGGGTTACAAAGGTACACCACCAAGCCTGGCTTTTATGTGAGTGTTGGGGATCTGAGCTGCGTTCCCCAGGCTTGTGCAGCAGGCACTTCAGCAACTGAGCCACCTCGCCATTACTTGTTTTTAAATGCCTCCTCCTAAGAACACCTGCCCATTTACTTTGCTGAGCTTCTTTCAAATCAAACTTTCTCTTCACCCTCCTAAGTGAACAAGTCAGGGAGGAACTTACAGACAGTTGTCAAAGTCTCCATGATGTTGCCAGTTTTATGTGTGATCAATGATACAAATCTGTGAGGAAATCAAGGTCAGGTCCTTGTGTTTGATCATGGCAAGCCAAGAGATGATGCTATTCATGTGGGAAAATGTGATTTCCTCTGCAATGGGATGTCTAAAAATGATTATGTGAAACATGCACATTGAATGGAGTGGCTCTGCGCATGGCTGAGGTTGGCTTTGGAAAGGAGACCCTGGCCTACGTTTGGTAATTGCAGTAACTCTTGGACCTGGTTTTAGCCCATACATTTTCTAGGAAGCAGGATGATACCTCACTTCCCAACTAGGAAAGGCCGCAGTCTTCAAAGCAAGCCTCTTCCATGAGCTAACAGGGAAAACATTAGCCAATGAGAGAGAAAGGCCTGGGGTCAGTTGCTCTTTAGACCTTGAAGAGGGTGCCCTCTGAACCTCAAACCAGCCTCCCTGTTAATCCTCTTCCGTCAGGTTTGCTGTGTTCTGCTGGCCAGCATGCTCACCACCAGAGTAATAGCAATGGCCTTGGTACCCCTGGGGCCCAGCCCGTGGTGGTTTAGGTTCATGCAGGATTCTTCCATGTTCCGGATGAAGTAGGAGGCAGGCACTACGCCCACCAGTTTGCAGGCCTCCAGGTACAGTTCCTTCTGTCCGATGGCGAAGAATTTCTCTGTGTCTGTACAGAAGGCCAGAACGAAGTAAAGTTTTCTTCTGGTCTGCCTTGGCTCCCCTCTAGACCCAGGGGGACATGCTCTTCTGCCTGGATCTTTCTCTGCCTGGGATTTGCCCTTGTGGGTATGTGCCCTAGAACCCAGCTCTTCTAGTTGTGGGAGGTGATGTGTATACAGGAGAGTGTCACCGAATGTCGGGGTCACAAGAAACTGGCCACAGTAAAAGGTTTCTGAAGGTGTGATGATCACAAAATTAATTTACCATCACTCATGTGCTGAATCCAGTGTGTTTCTGTCTATGCTTGAGACAACAGAGAAGGGCAGAGTAGTATAGGCCAGAGCTGTTGACTTTTGATGGTTGAAGGAATCTCTATTTCAATTTCAGTTTCACTAGCACAGTTTTTTGTTTTGTTTTGTTTTGTTTTTCAAGATCAGGTTTCTCTGTGTAACCCTGGCTGTCCTGGAACTCACTCTGTAGACCAGGCTGGCCTTGAACTCACAGAGATCCACCTGCTTCCCAAATGCTGGACTAAAGGTATGTGCCACCACAACCTGGCTTAGTGATGTCTTTTTTATTACTATTATTATTTAACTTATATGTATAGGTGTTTTGCCTACGTGTATGTCTGTGTACTATGTGTGTGCTGGCGTTCATAGAGGCTAGAAGAGAGGGTGTTGGATCCTTTTCTATTAGAGTTACAGATGGTTGTAAGCCACCATGTGGATGCTAGGAACTGAACCTGGGTACCCTGGAAGAGCGATCCACACTCTTAACCACAGAGCCATCTCTCCAGCCCCAGCTAGGATTGTTAGAGCATAAGGCGTGGTTGGTGGTACAGCTCAGCAGTAGAGTTAGGTCATGGTTATGTGCATCCTTGGCTTGATTCCCCAGCACCACAAATAAAGCTTGAGGCATGAATAAAGCTTTGCCAAAGATTTAGAGAAGCACCTGCTTAAACAGAAGCTGATATATAGAGATATATATCCATATATCTATATATATAATTTTAAAGAGACACTTGTTTCCCTCCCTTTGGCAAGCAGATTAATTAAACAATAAACCCCAAGAAATTAGAATTCCCCAGGAGTCTCATACAGGGAGCAGGAAAAGGTTGAAGCTTGGTACCAGCTGGAGTAGGAGCTTTCTCCTGGAAAGAGAGTTCACATTGTTCTGATAGTCAGACCACCTTAAGGGAGAGAGGAGCAGAGACATTGATGATGAGCTGGACCACGCCTGGCCTTGGGTTGCCTAAGCTATGCATATCTCTTGCACTCTATTTAACTCCATATCTTATGCCAAGATCCTGAAAATGGACTTGGCAGGAGTGGGCCATTGGATTTCAGTATTTATTCCTCTTCATTATGTGGCCACATTGAGTAAATCTCATTTTTCTGCTTTTCACTGCTAATTGTGTCTTTAATTGACCTGTTGTGGGTGGGTGACTGAGCCCAGATGTTAAGGTTGTCAGGGTTGGGGCAATCAACAACCAGCGAACTGATCCAAAAAACTCCAATGACAAATGTAGGCACAATTCCACATGGTTGATCAGCATTAACAGAACAAAGAACCCATCTCTCTATTGCAAACCCTTGGACTCCTTGTTCCTTAGACTTCAGACCAGCCTGGCCTACAAGCAATGGGCATTAAGCCTACCTGGGTGAGGGGGAATAAGATGGAACTAGGGGCCTCAGGCAAAACATCCAGTGTTGCTCTTGTCATTTCCTCCAATTATGTGAAAAAGAGGCATTGAAAGCAAAATTATCAGCAGCCTTGAAAAACAAGAAAGAGAGCCACAGTATGTCTTGGGAATAGTGATATGTTAGGGTTTCTATTGCTGTGAAGAGATGCTATGACCATGGCAACTCTTTTGAAGAAAAACATTTAGTTGGGGCTGCTTTACACTTCAGAGGTTTAGTTCAATATTGTAATGATGGGAAGCATGGCAGCATGTAGGCAGAAATGGTGCTGGAGAAGAAGCTGCGAGTTCTACATCCGGATCAGCAGGCAGCAGGAAGAGAAGACACAATGGGCCTGGCTTGAGCATCTGAGATGTCAAAGCCTGCCCCCAGTGACACACTTCCTCTAACAAGGCCACACCTACTCCAACAAGGCCACACCTCCTAATAGTGCCACTCCTGATGGGCCAAGGGAGGCCATTTTTATTCAAGCCACCGCAAGTGGGGAAGAGGTCTGAGTAGGAGAGGGAATTTGCATGTTGACTGGTGGGAAGGTCTTATAAGCTGATATTGTGGATAAGGTTCACATTGCCCTTCTACCCCCTTTCTGTGGCCTGGGATCGCTGCCTGCCACCCATATTCAAGAATACACAAGAGGGTAGGGAAAATGATGCATTGGCATTATCTCAGCACTTGGGGATGGGAGGAATCAAGATTGCAAGGTCATCCTTGGCAATGTAGTGAGTTCAAGGCCACTCTGGACTACATGAAACCCTTTCTCAATAAAACAGAACCAACAAGAAAAGAAGGATGACTTAGGCTAGCCTACGCTTGCAAAGCTGGAGGCTGCTCCCATCCAGTAGGACCAGCATCATTCTCCCCTTGCTTTACGAAGGAATGTTTTTTGTTTTGTTTTTTTTTTTTTTGGCACCTCTTGCCTCAGGGATAACAAGAAGAAAGGGAAGCTGAAAGTGCTGAAAGTGGTGTTTGCAAGGGTAACTGGGCGTGTGCTTGATTTGTTGAGACAAAACATGTGACTCTGAAGCAGGAGAAACAAATTGACCAGAGTCAGTTAGATGCTCTAGGGCACGACATGGACTACTGACTGCCAAAGACAGGTCAAATGTGGTATCAGCTAACACAGCTGTGGCCAGCTGTTGGTGGCTCTGGGTGATTTTCACTATCTTTAAGCTTCTGTTTTCTTTCTAGAAAGGATGCAAAATAATAATAATAATAATAATCTGCCTTCTGGGACGCTGGAGAAATCATGTAAGGGTCAAGTGTGGGGCAGGGTGACGGTGGGCTGGTGAGGTAGCTCAGAGGTTAAAAGCACATACTGCCCTTCCAGGGAACCTCAGCTGAATTGCCAGAAACCATGTCAAGAGGCTTGCAACTTGCTTGTAACTCCAGCTCCAAGGGGGAAATCTCATGCCTCTGGCCCCTGAAAGCACCTGGATTCTCTCTCTCACACTTTAAAAGAAAAACCACATAGGAGAGATTTAAAGACCAGAAACTTTTGTGTGTTGGTTTGGATCTTAACCACAGCCTAATGTGGGGCCTTCTCGAAAGAGCCTGGGTCTGCTGTCCCCAGCCAGCCAGGAAGACAAGGTCACTAGCACTGAGCATAGCCTTCCTGCTCCCTTGCAGTAGGACAGAGGGGAACATTCTGGTGGAACCCAATCTCTCCAGTTTCTGAGAAAGCCGCTTGGCCACCCCCCCCCAGATGTCACCTCACCTTCAATTTCCAGGTCAGTTTCTGAGTCCTCTCTGGTGGGTTTCTCTTTCTCAACATTTGAAGTGGCTTCAGCCTCGCAGTAGAGGGTGTCATCGCTGTTCTGAAGGGCCAGTGCGGGGTCTCTCTCATCTGGAAGAAAACCCCCGTCCCATTCTGGGAACTAAACCTGTAGCCCATTGGGCGACACCTACCACTGACTCCCCTTCTTCTCTGCCTCCCAGGTCCTGCCTGCAGCCTCTGTCCCATAGTCTCACACTGCAGTCCTGCCAGGGAAATCCCCTTCTAGGAGACCTGGTGAAGTCCTGAGTCCCTTGTCAGCTGGCTGCTCCAGCTGCCTTCCCTGATCTGCCTACTTTTGGTGGGGTCCTGGCTCACACTTTCCCCTCATCCTTCGCACGGAAGGGTTTAGGGGTCTGCTGTCGATTCCGTTACTCCTCTGGTTTAAAGGATGTGTCCCAAGGCTTGGACTTCTTTCAGGTGGTGAAGGGCAGAACAGGTGGGGGGGACTGGGAAGGGAACCAAAGGAAAACAGACAGGGATCTGTTCCAGGGAGTAAAGAAGACAGTCCGATCTCGACGAAGTTGGCGTAGCTCCTCTTCCCAGGGCTCTGCACTGATCCTGGGTGGTGAAGGAGAGGCTTGAAGACGTCTCCTGAGCTGAATGAAGTTCATTGCCACGATTGCGCATGCTTGTCTTCACTGGGTGGGGCTCGGCTGAGAGCAGCGGTTCCCCGTTCACACTGGTCCCTGCACTTGCTTGATATTGTTTGTTCAACAGGCCACTGAGTGGTGGCCTCCTGAAAGCCACACACACGATTCAGAGGCGAATCCTCCAGCTTCAGCCGGCCTCAGTGGTTTAGAAAGCCATGTTTATGCTTCCCAACGGCGTAGCAGGAAGCAGATAGGCCCAGCCTACCCCCTTTCTCTCTTCCTTCCTTCCATCCTTCCTTCCTTCCTCCCCCCACCCCCGGTGGTTTTATTTATTTTTATTGTTTGAGGATTTCACACATGTATGTATAACCAGCCTATTTTTTGAATAGGCTAACATTATGTGCCCCCTCCCTCACAATTCAGATCGTAGGATGGTGGGCTTCCTAATGATCCCAACCAAGTAGGTGTATGCTTTAGTTTTTGCTCACAGAGTCAGGTCCCAATATTTACTCCCAAGTGTCTGTGACAAGTTTCCATGTGACATGGAATCTGAAGAGCAGTGGCTCAGTGGTCAGGAAGCAAGAAGCTGCTGTGCCCAGCACAGCTCTGGGCTCTGACTAAAGGGGTGAATTTCTGAGTTTCAGTTTCTTTACCCACCAAACACTGAAAGAAATAAAGAGTCTGGGCATGGTGGTGCACGTGTTTAATCCCAGCACTCAGGAGGCAGAAGCAGGTGGATCTCTATGAGAGTTTGAGGCCAGCCTGGTCCTCAGAGTGAGTCCAGGACAGCCAGGGATACACAGAGAAACCTGGTCTCAAAAAACCAAAAGAGGAGGAGGAAGAGGAGGAAAGGAAAGAAAACAAAAAAAAAAAAAAAAAAAAAAAAGAAAAGAAAAAAAAGAGAGAAAAGGAAGGAAAAAAGAGAGAAAGTAAGAATGAAATGTGCACCTGTCTGTTCTCTCTCTCTCTCTCTCTCTCTCTCTCTCTCTGTGTGTGTGTGTGTCTGTGTGTGTGTTTGCAGTGCCTGTCGAGGCCAGAAGAGGGTGTCCTGTGGAATTGAAGATACAGGTTATTGTGAGTGTCTGGGAGCTGCACTAAAGTCCGCTGGAAGAGCAAAAAGCTCTAAGTGCTGATCTATCTCTCCAGCCCCTGGAATAGTTTCAGAATTCAACTCAACTTGGGGCGGGGGGAGGCTAGCAATTTAACAACTGCCAGCCAGTTCATGTGGTGTCAACATTCCCAAACATAGCTGATTTCTAACTCTCAATGTGATGTCAACCAGCCTACAGAATGAAAATTCAGATTGGCTAGAGCTTATAAGAGCCAAGTCTAGCATCGCTTCTCACTGACTGGTTTCTAAACCCTATGTCTAATGTAACATACCATATCCATTGCAGAGACTCAGGTAGAGATAGAGAGAGCTTGGAGTCTACCTTGTCACTGGACACTACTCTGGGAAGGGTGAGAGATGGGAGGCCTTTTCACCTTTGGTCTCGAAATCAAGAGGCTCATCATCATCATCATCATCATCCATGCTGCCAAGACTCTCTTGGGGGCTGGTGACAGCTTCTTGTCCCCTGGTGGTTGCTTTTCTAAGATGCACACTTGTCCATTCAGCTCTGTTTCATACTATTTGCAAGGGAACCTGTAGCTGTTTTCTTTTTCCCTAGCAAGCTTGGAAGAGAGCCAGCTTTGGTGGGAATCTGGCATGCATAGATTTGGTACCAATTTTGTCTGGATGAGGCAGCTAGGCCTGGGGCTCATTGGGGGCAAAGGTAGAGCTCTATTCCCCAGACCTTGATGAAAAAGGATGGCCACCCACTTATGACTTTGTGACCTAGGAGCCACTCTCCTTTTATCTTCAACATTCCATGATCTCACGCAGTCATTGTGATCCATGAGGGTGGACTTGGCAACGGCAGGCCTCCCACCCTTTTGGGGGCTCTGGTTGGTCATCTTTTCTCATATGTTCACTGGGTCTAAGCCCAGACTTGGCTGTGAGTGCTTGGGTGCTGTAGGGAGGCCTCTTAGTGACAGCCTATTTCCTTCTGAGTTAGCATCAGACCCAAGGCGCTCAGTCAGGTGACCGTGAAGTGCTGCCACCATGTTTTTCTCTCAAGGTGGCTGCGCTTCAGGTACAAAGTATTTCAGTGATGGGTGAAGTGGGTTTCTTCTACCCAGTTCTTCCCTTTTCTTGAACCCTTGGGAGAGCATCCTCGACCTTGGAGCAGGAGAACAAAAAGCAAAGCACCACAAACATATGCTTCATCGCCACAATTCGTTGCTGCCACAGCATTGTTCAAGCCAGACTCCTAGGCTGTTTAACTTGAGGCCAGCATCCCCACGCTCAGCCGTGTTCACATGTGGAGCTGAAGCTCACTTGCAGTGTGGTGTCGAGAGAACCTGAGGGCCTGTCCGTTGCTCCTTAATTAAGGCTTCAGGGCATCAGCGGTCAGGTCAGTGGCTGGAAGACTTGGGGGAGGGGGAGGGAAAAGGGAAAAGTCCCCTTTCGGTCATTCACAAGATGAAGATCTAGAAATCTGGCTTGGGAAATTATAGTCGCGCGCGCGCGCGCGCGTGTGTGTGTGTGTGTGTGTGTGTATAGGCACGAAGATGCCTCAGGAGTCAGATTTCTCCTCCCGTCTTGTTTGTGAGGTAAAGTATCCCGTTTCTGTGCTGTACACTATGTTGTACTCCAGGATGGCTGGTCTAGGAGTCCTCTCTCCACGTCTCAGCTCCACACAGGAGTGCTGGGCTTACAGGTGCACGCCACCACACCCGCATTTTTTACATAGGTTCTGCAGGTTGAACTCAGCTTATCCAGCTTAACGGTGCACGAGCTGGAGAGTCGTTTGCGCATGTGCATGTTTGATTGTTTCAGCACAGTCACGGAAAGGACTCCTCTCTGTCTAAGTCTTCTCATCATTTTCACTCATTGTGGAGATTGTGTCCTATTTGTTTTGTGTCATAGCCAAACCAGGCCTGGTGGCACTTGCCTGTAATCCCAACACCCAGGGGGCAGAGCTGGGAGGGTCACAAGTTCAAAGCCAGCTTGGACTAGAGGGTTTCAAACAAAACCAAACATCATAAAGAGAATGCGGTACTGTACCATTTGATTAAAGCACCATGCTTTAAAATGACTAGTTTGTGAGACAGACCCCTGCAATGCTGGTTGGGGGGGCTGTCTGAGGACACCTGGGAGATGAACTGATGCTGCAGCTAATTCAAATAGTGGGGTGCTATGATTTGGGCTTGGGATAAATCAAAGAGGATTGTCTTCTGGGGGCACAGTTTGGATGTCAAATACTAAGAGAATGATAATTGGACCATCAAGGTGACTCAGTGGTAAGAGGCTCTTGCCACTGAGTCTGACACACCTAAATTGGGTCCCTGGGACCCAACATGGTAGGAGGAGAGAATGGAACCCTGGAAGCTATCCTGATCCCCAGGTGTGTGATGTGGCACTATCCTCACCACAAAAAAATAGCATCAGGTTTTAAAAAGAAGAAAAGGGGCGGGGAGTTGGAGAGAGGACTCATTGGCCAAGAGCACTGATTACTTTTCCAGAGGACCCAAGTTTTACCCCAGCACCCACACGGAGGCTCACAGGGATTTGACACTCTCTTTTGACTACTGTCGGCACCAGGCACACACATGGTGCACAGACATACGTGCAGGCAGAACACTCATATCCATCTTTAAAAGGAAGAAGAATGCATCTTTAAAAGGAAGAGGAAAAGAGGATAACTCTCTCTTTTCTTTCTCTGTTTCTTTGTGGGGTGTGTACGCATGAGTGCGTGTGCCCTTATATCTGCGAGCAGAGGACAGAGTGGAGGATTTCAGGAGTCTTCCTCTATTGCTCTCTATTTTATTTAATCTCATGTTCTTACGTGTTATGAGTGTTTTTGACCGCATGTATGTCTGTTCACTGCTTGCATGCCTGGCTATGGCAGGCGTGAAAAAACTAGAAGAGGGCAATGGATTTCCTGGAATTGGAGTTACAGATTGCTGCCTTACGGAGGCTGGGAAGGGAACCTGGGTCTTTTGAAAAAGCACTCACTGCTCTTTACTACTGAGCAATCTTTCTAGACCCCACTTTTTCATTCATTTTTTTTTCTTTTTGAGACGGGGTCTTTCAATGAGTCTAAAGCTTGATGGTTTGCTTGCTTGCTTTGGGGATAGATTGGCTGGCCAGCAAGCTCCCAGGGTTGGCCTCCCAACCCTGGGGTTACAGGCATGCATGACCACGCCCGGTTTTCATATCGGTGTTAGGGATTAGAACTCAGTTCCTCTTGCTTTTACAGTAAGTACTTGTGATGGCGATTCATGGCTGTCAACCTGACTACGTCTGGAATAGCCACAACAGGTACTAAAACCACGAGTCACTGGGGATACCTATGAGGGATCTGTAATTCTAGATGTGGCCAAGCTGACAACCAAGAATAGCTGTCACAGTACTATTATCCACTGAGACATCCCCCAAAACCCAGCTTCCTTCCTTATTACCAGTATTTCTGCTCACCAGAGAGGTTAAAAGCAGAGAGAGTCCTTTGTGTCATTTATACTGAACTTGGAACTCACGGACTACTTCTTGTCTTTAGTGAACAATGTTGGAGTTACAGGGGTGCATTGCTACGTTGGGCTTTTTATGTGGGGTGCTGGGGATCCAACCTCAAGCCATCATGCTTGCCCACTAAATGACCCCCCTAGGCCTAGGATTTTTTGATAGTTGTAAATGATAAGATTTCAAATATGGGGTGTGTGTGTGTGTCGAATTACTTGTCTCATTGCTGTGACAAAATGCCTGGTAAAAAGCAACTAAGGCTGGAAGGGGTTTATTTTAACTCACAGTCCATTGCAGCAGGGAAGGCATTTGGCAAGAGTGGGAGGAGGCTGGTCATGTTGTACCTGCAGCCAGGAAGCAGAGAGAGGTCAGGATGTGTAGGCTGCCCGTAAAACCTCAAGGCCAGCCTCCAGTGACCCACTTCCTGCAGTTAGGACCCATCTCTTGTAGGCACCATATCCTTCTAGGTTGGTGACACCAGCTGGGAACAAAGTGCAAACAAAGAGGCAGAATGGAGACGTTTCCAACTCAAACCACATTCATTTACGGAGCACCCTGGGCCTGGGCAGGATAAGAGGGCGAAGCTCACGGAGTATGCAGTGAACTGAAGGGTACAGGTGACTAACGGACAGTGACCATATTTCGTCCAGTGTGGAAGAGTGACACAGGGGCGAATAGGAGGGACTTCAGGTCTGTACTAGGAGCAGTGTTGTATGTGTGTGGGTGATGGATATCTGAGGGACTTGAAAAGATGTCTAGGTTTCCAGTCAAAGATCCTCTAGACAGTAAGACCGGTAAGTGGACTGAGGGTGGGAGGAATATTTGAGGAGGACAAAGATAAGCATTTGCAAAGTGATCATAGCATATTGAGGTTGGGGTATGATTCACATAGGGGTAGGAAGTGTTGAGAAAGGGCTGGGAAGGTGAGCAGGCCTATCAGGCTGTGCCAAGCAGTCAGACTTGCACCCTGACATCCATGCAGCTTTGCAGAAAGGTTTTAAGCATCAGAATAATCTAGTGGGTCTTGCACTGTGGAAAGCATGCTCTGGCTGCACTACGGAGCATGGATTAAAGCTAAGAGGGGGACCTGGGCAGTGGTGGAACACATCTTTAATCCCAGCACTCGGGAGGCAGAGGCAGGCGGATCTCTGTGAGTTCAAGGCCAGCCTGGTCTACAGAGTGAGTTCCAGGATAGCCAAGGCTACGCAGAGAAACCCTGTCTCAAAAGACAAACCAAACCAAACCAAAACAACCTCCCTAAAACTAGGAGGGGGATCAACACCAGTTAGGAGTAGATAAAAGATGAAAAGGAGATGCAAAGGAGATCAAACAAAAACAAGCAAAAGGGAAGAGATTATGTAGAAGAGCAGGGTAAATGGATGTGTTATTCAGAAAAAAGGCAAAGAAACTGATGCAGTGGGGTTTGTGGGACAGGATGCAATGAGTGTATTTTGGGTGTGTTGAGTCTGTGAGTTATCCCTGGGACATCCATTGAAGAAGACAGCAGGCACAAGGATTTGTCTGTGGTCCAGGAAAAGAACTTGAGTAAAGCAAAACAAACAAACAGACAAACAAAAATGGACATTCAGGGTGTGGATGTAGCTAAGTTGGTAGAGTTCTTGGCTATCATGCATAAGTCTCTGGGTTTGAGCCCCAGCAATGCACAGAGCTGGGTATGGTGGCTCATGCCAGTAATCTCAGCACTCAGGAGGTGGAGGCAGGAGATCCAGAAGTTCAAGGCCACCTTAGGCTACATAGTGAGTTCAAGACCAGCCTTGGATATACAAGACCTTGTAACAAAAATGAATGAATGAATAGATGGATGAATAAATGAATGAATAACTGAATACCTCTTCCCAGCGAAAACCCTTCACAAGTATGAGAGCTGTCATTTATCAATGGTGTTTGAAGCCATTAAAGTGGTATAAATTTCTCTAAGGAAAGACTGTGAGGTGGGAACAGAGGAACACAAGTGAAGGCAGGAGGACAGAATGGCCACAGAGATAGAAGGAAAACAAACATGTCACACAAAAATAAGATGGGAAAGCAAGTGAAATTAGAGACTAGCCAGGAACCACTAAGGCCTGGAATTCATCTTTTCTACAGCTCTCCAGTGTCCTCACAAAGGCAGAGTGAACATTAGTGAGGATGGCTCAGTGGAGTAATGGAAGCTCTATTTTTGAGAAATGCGTGTGAATGCGAGGTAAAGAAGGTTAGACAGCGGATCTTTGAAGACGGTTGGCTATGAAGTTTAGATGAGTAGGCAGAGAGGGGTGTAAGTGTCATGATGTAGGAATTACTGACCATGCCTAAGGACTGATGTGAGGAGTCAGTGGGACAGGCGTAGGGCCACCATCCCTGGGAGGAGGATGGGGGGCTCTGAGCTGGGTTGAAGAGCCTGGATCCTGGATTGGGAGACAAGGGGAAAAGGTGGTCCCGGATCTTGTGGTAATAGCATGGAGCAGAGGGTTCATTCTTGGCAGCTCTTGCACTTTCCTGGGGATCTGGGGAGCTGGGGAACTGGTCTCCCAAGAGCTAAGGAAAGGGACAGGGTAAGAAGTCAGAGGACAGATGTGAGATGCTGAAGAACATTGAATGTGAGAAATGTCTAATGAAAACACGGTTTCATGACTCAGTGACTCAGAGTGAATGAATGCACTGACTAACACTAATTTGGATCATTTGGGGAATAGCTAATCATTAATTCTGAGATGCTGGAGGATACACGAGGCTCGGAGAAGCAATGTTTTTAGGAGTTATCAGAAAAGTCGAAGAGACAATGCTTTTTGCCTCTCCTATCGGAGAGGCTGTGTGAGCTCTCTAGACCTGTGCAGGTTCAATATGGAAGCCACTCTTTGTAGCTCTTCAGCCCTTGGAATGTGGCTACTTCAAATTGAGATGTGATGCCTACATAACAGACACACTAGACTTCAGAGACTAAGTTCAAAAATCAATGTTAGGAGAAAGAAAACAACCCCCATTAAAAAATATAAGTGGTGGGTTAACACTTTTTATCTGTAGGGTTTAATTAAAGATTATTTAAACTAATTTCACTTGCCTTATTTACATATGTTTTCCTTTTTGTGTGTGTGCTGCTTAGGATTAAATACAAGGTCTTATGCATGCCAGAAAACTGACCTACCACTGAGCTATAACCAAGCCCCCATTTCTACTTTTGATATGTGATATATGACAGCAATATCCTATAATGCTTTGGGAGTATTTGGACAACTCCAACCAACAACACGAAGAAAGCGTCTTCTATCTGGTATTGGTGTTTTTCTTGACTCTATGGCTCTCTCGGAGGAGCATTGTCAGCCCCGATGGAAAATTTTTATTTAACTTATATATGGAATCTTGGCAACCCAGTGTTGTGGTGTGGAGAGCAGGGCCTGTATTTTATCCAGGGATTATGGAAGAAGACCCAACATTCACAACGACAGATTGCCTTTGTCCAAGTTTAAAAATCGTAGTAGATGCTTGGCATTCACAAAACCCCAAGTTTGATCTCTAACAGTGAATACTGGGAGTGATGGTGCAAATCTGTAATCCCATTACTGGGGAGATGGAGGCAGGAGAATCTGAAGTTCAAAGTCATCCTTGGATGAATTCTTGGAGCAAGTTTAAGGTCATTCTGGGATACATAAGACCCTATTTGAAAAGAAAGAAGAAAGAAGAAGAAAACATTGTGGGCCAACCCTGGCTCTGTGTGGTGAAGGAAACTGAGGCTCCCTGGTGAGGAAATGGTAGAGCGAGCTTCTGAATTCAGGTCATCAAACACTAAAGCTTGTGTGAGTCTTTGCTCATCCTTCACTTTCTAAATAAAGTAGCTAATTGTAAGTCAGGAAACAAAGAGAGGAGCCAGGCTTCACTGGCTCCAGGAGAAACGTCTGAAAGAATGTGGCATCAGTAAGCCCATCATGTGTCACCTCAATTCCTGTCCTGAGCAGTCCAGGTGAGGTGAGGCTAGCTCCTTCAGCAGAAGCTTCCTGTCTCAAAACAACTTGATGAAAGCTGGGCATGCTGACAACGCCTTTCAATCCCAGCACTTAGAGGCAGAGGCATGATGTTCCCTGAGTTCTAGGCCAGTCTTGCCTACAGAGTGCATTCTAGGACAGCCAGGGCTACACACACGCGCACACACACACACACAAAACCATACACACAACAAAATACCAACTTGATGAGTGTCTAAGGGCCTCAGACCTGTGAAGCAGAACTCTGGAGGAGAGCCTAGATGTCTGTATTTTAAAGACATTTTCAAGGAAATGGAATGACCATTGCTTTGCAAAATGTTATGCATGGTCCTTTATTTAAGATCTGATTTGGAACATGGACATCCAGACAGATCTTGGGAGAAAGTGGAGGGTAAAGGGATGAGTGCTGCTGAGATCACAGGAAGGCCACGTCACTGACTCTCTCTCTCTCTTCCTCCTTTCAGCCCTCCAGTGTTATGATGTATCCAGCTGGCCCAGGATCTGGTGATTCCCCAGAGGGCTTCCCTGAACAGCCACGGCTCCAGCCTCAGATTGGAAACGGTGCAGATCAGACATTGGGTACTGGAACTAGGTGTACTGTGTAGCCCTTCCCTCTTTAGATCACAGCTGGGGCAGAAGACTGAGGGTAGTAGACAGGGGAACAGAAATTCAAGATCTTTGGTTAGCACAGGCTTGATGGAGGAACTGGCCTTTATTTAAGCCACACACACCTTATTCAATCATAAGTCTATGTGACTGTCTATCTTATTTATTTTATTTTATCTAATCATTTATTTTGAGACAAGGTCTCACTATGTAGCCCCGGTTAACCTGGAACTCAGAGAGATTCTCCTGCCTCTGCCTCCAAAGTTCTAGGACTAAAGGTGTGGTGTACCATGCCTAGATTTAGTTTTCTCTTGCTGTGGTAAAACACCATGACCAAGGCGCTTTACAGAAGGAAGGGTTTCTTTGAAGCTTACAGTCCCAGAGAGATAAGAGTCCACCACAGCAGGGCAGATGCAGAAAGCATGTGATAGAATGGAAGCGGAAAGCTCAGGGCTCACATCTCAAACTGCAAGCAAGCACCAAAGAGAACAAACTGCGAACAGTATGAGTCTTTCAAAACCTCAAAGCCAGCCCCAGTGACATACTTTCTCCAACAAGGCCACGCATCCTAACCCACCCCAAACAGCCACCAACTGGGGACCACGCATTCAAATGGTGGAGGCTGAAGGGGCTCATCTTAAACCACCACACCGATTTATTTACGTTAGCCACTGTAGAGGTACAGGGTAAACACACGGCCAGTCAGACTTGGTTCCTGGTATCCATGAGGAGTCCTTTCCTTCCAATGGGCCACACCATTTTTACCTCATGACAAACATGCCACCCACCATTCAGTCTTGGTCCCTGTTCTTGTAAAGTCCTCCCTCTCCCCTCCCTCCATTTCTCCCTCCCTTCCAATGGGACACACCTTTTCTCCATAACCCATCTGGAACAGGTGGACGGAGTAAAAATCGGTTGTGCGTGAAGCAAGGGAGGACTCCATTTGTGACCTAGGATCTGAGCTGGGGAAAACAGCAAAGGCCAGAAGAGGTGTGGGAATGAGGAGAGGAGCTTGTTTCCTGTCCTCTTGGCTCTGAAAGGCTAGTTACAGAAGTTATGCTCAGCTGTAGCCTTTGTGAAAAATTCCAGTAATTTGTGTTAGAGATGAGGAAAGGGTCAAAAAGGGCATATGATGTTCCTGGGGTAGACTCTTAAATAGTAGGTCTCTTAATGATACTTTAGAGCATCCTATGAGCTATCTATCTATCTATCCATCCATCCATCCATCCATCCATCCATCCATCCATCCATCCATCCATCCATCCATCCATCTATCTAAAAGAACCTGTAAAGTTAACATACAGAATAATGGGTTTCATGCTAGGCTGTTGCATTACCGTGGAAGCCCGTCCCTTCCCAAACCCCCAACCCCCAACCCCTTGCTCCCAATAAAGTTGTTGTTGAAGAACTATTCTGGGGCGGGGCCTAGGCGCTGTGGAGGCGGAGCCCGGGGGGCTCGCGGCAGAGCTTGGGCAGCGTGGAGGCGGAGCCTGGGCGGCGTGGGGGAGGAGCGTGGGTGGCGCGGGGCGGGGCAGGACAGAGCGAGACCGCTGTGCGGCGGTGTGGAGGGGCGGCGGCGCGGGCGGGCGGCCGGCCATGATCGCGTCGTGCCTGTGTTACCTGCTGCTGCCGGTCGCGCGCCTCTTCCGCTCCCTCTCAGGTACCGGCCTCGCGTCCCGATGGGCTGCCCCTATTGGGCTCCACGGGACCTAGGGCGGAGCGCCGGGCCTCCGGACCGCGGTCCTCGGCTGGTGGCAAAGTGTGAGGCGGCCCTTGACCCCGCTCCGCGGGCCGCCCTGGCCCCACGAGGCTCTCGGGCTGGCCGACGACTCTCGTGGGCAGCCCCTCCTCACGCTGTGGCCTGGTGACGTCGGGCCACGGTTAACGTGGACCCAGGGCTGGGGAAGGGGGCGTCCTCCTTGGCTGTGGCGGTGGTCCTGGGGCAGGCTGAGACACTCCCGGGGGTCGGGAGCGGTGGCCACCCCGGACAGGCGAGGACCGGACTTCTCAGCGGGTAGAGTCGGAGAGAGGGCTGTGCCTTTAGGCGGGTGGGCTCCTTTCACACAGGGTTCTCGCTGCGGCCTGTCATCCGCCGACCTCTTTCGGCCGACTCTAGTTGAAGAACACAAACTTAGGCTCGGAAGCCAGAAGCGTTTAAGCCTCAGTTATGAAGCAAGGGTTGAGAGAGGGATGTGAGAGGCTGGGTCCCTTAGTGAAGGGAGTAGTTGTTAACTTCTGCACAGTTTTGCCTTCTCTCTGCTTTTGAAATTCACAGGCTTTCACACGACCCCAGTTTTTCTTTGAGGGCCCACAGAATTCCCAGACTTTCCTCCTGCAGTACCAAGAAGGGTTTTCTTAGAAAGAAGACGCCCAGCTGCGTCCAGTGCTTCCCCCCCCAACCCCGGGGCTGCACTATGTGGGCGATGGGAAACTATATATTTTTTTTTATTTTTATTTTTTATTTTAGGCATATTAGTGCTCTAAGAGGGCAGTAGAGGGTATAGATGGTTGTGAGCCACCATGCGGTTGCTGGAAATTGAACTCAGGACCTCTGGAAGAGCAGACAGTGCTCTTAACCTCTGAGCCATCTCTCCAGCCCGGGAAACTATATTTTTATATCAAACATTAATTTTTTTTTTCTAACAGTATTGCCTCTAGACTGCTAGCTTTAACAGAGCAGGGTCGTGTCCATTTGTGCACCGTATCTTTTGCTAACATATGGTTTGCTGACTGTCATGGGTCTCCAGAGGATTCAGGAAGGCTTTGGGTGTCCATACATCCCAGGAATGGGAAGTCCTACAGAAGTCACTGTTTTCAGAGAACCCGGCATATTCCTTGAATTATGTGGTTATCTGGTATTCACAATGGTAGTCTTAGTATCAGCTCACAGGTTTTCCAGTTAGTAGAATTCTAGAGATTTTAGAGGATCCTTCCTTCTACACGTTATAATGTGACAGTTATATTAATGTTGTGTATTTGGTATTTTTTTAAAAAGTTTTGCTTAGTAAAGCATTTTTCCTCTTGAAGAACAATCTCCAACGATATTATCTGCTAAATTTGAAAGTGAGGGGCTTTATGCCTGTCAACCATGTTTTATACGCGCGTATGCATGCGTGCGTGTGTGTTCGTGTTTCGAGGGGCAGATAATTAGCAAGTTCTTGACAAAAAATCACAGCAACCCAGCCTGTAGGTTGAGAGCATTCTTGAAATTTTAGGACAGACCATTTATTGTGACTCTGTCCTGGGCATTGGAGGATGCCCTGCCCCTTGAACCAGTAGCACTGTCACAGTTGCAGTCCCTCTGAAGCTCTGGACATTGCTGTTCCCTAAGAGCAAAATCTGCCCCCCCCCCCACCTCATTGAAGAACACTGATTTAACTTTTTAAAAGATTTATTATTCTCTGTGTGCACAAAATGTGTGTACGTGGTGGTGGTGATAGGGACTTGCCATGGCATGTGTGGAAGTCAGCGGACAGCTTTGAGGATTTGGTTCCTTCACCTTTTTAACAAGTGCCTTTACTTGCTGAGCCATCTTGCTGGCTAAGAGGTACCACTGATTTAGAGAGACATAAACTCATATAGTTCACAAATTGCCAATGAAACGAGTGTCTCTGATTGTGGGCCATCATTGTATGCATGTCAGATGTCCTGGGATGTAAATAGGTGCTGTGGTGTATGTGCATGTGTGTGTTGAGAGAGGAGTTCCTTGCTGTCATCAAAACATCATTTTGAAGTGCTCATTTTAGAGTTCTCTGCCTGCTTTATTGCCTGTTGGCTGTCATCCGTGGCTGCTATAGCCTAGATGACACCTGTCTTAGAACTGGCAGTTGCTGGTACATTCTAATCTGCAGCTTCTGGTGTGTTATGGGGTGAGAAAGTGGACAGTGAGGTTTGTGAAATGTTTGGCTGGGATAAATAGCTCTGGAAAGAGTCCCCGGGGTTTTGTGATAAAGTAAATTGATCTTGAGGTGGTAGTATTATGATTTTTTTTTTTGGAATGCTTTCATAGAGTAGAGAGTTTATAGAGTTAGAAAAACTCTTGGGGTAATCTAGTTTCAGCTTCTCTTGTTCTCATCTTAAGGTTAAGAGTAAGCTGGTCTGGAGAGTCAGTTTTATTAATTTCATTACAAGGCTATAATTCCTGGTATTATTTCTTGGCCAAGTGTTAGTTCTAATGTAATGTTGTTTTCAGGACTCAAGAGTTGATGTTCAAATTAGTGTTTTCAGGGCTGGAGAAATGGCTTAGTGGTTAAGAGTACTGACTGTTTTTCTAGGAAACCCAGGTTTGGTTGATTTCCTGCCCCCACATGGTGGCTTCCAACAGTCTGTAACTACAGGCTCAGGGGATCCAACACCCTTCCCTGACCCCTGTAGGCACCAGGCACACACACCATACACAGACATACAGGTAGACAGATAAAATAAATTAAAAATTTATACATAAAATAAAACACATGAAATAAATTAAAAATTAAAAGTAGTATTTACCTCCAGGAAAAGAGATGAGGTTATATGTACCTATCTGCGTTCTTTCATTCTTGCATTGAGAGTCATCAGGTCCCTCCCTTGCAGACTGGTTAATACCTGTAAAACAATTAAAACAGTACGTGGCACATTGCAAGCAGTGCTATGAGATGCTCCAGGCATTAAGTTGGGAAGGCTGTGTTAGCACAATGATGAAAAAGGTGGATACAATCTTTGTTCTACAAGGCTTCTAGCTGGAGAATTCTGTGGAGTGACTTAGGCTATCTTCTTTCTTATAACCTGATCTTTTGGCTTCCTTTCTAGATGCTTTCTTTACATGTCGAAAAAATGCCCTTCTGGCGAAGAGCTCGTCCCCCCAGGTAGAGGGTGACTTTGCCATGGCCCCTCAGGGGCCTGACCAAGAGGAGTGTGAGGGCCTGCTGCAGCAGTGGCGAGAAGAAGGGTGGAACCAGGCACTGTCAACTGCGAGTGAGGGTCCTCTTGCAGATAAGAGACTAGCTGAGAGCAGTCTGGCACTCCTGATGGATAATTCCGGAGAACAGGATGCTGCCTCGGAGGACAAGTGGTCCAGCAGGCAGCTGAGTGACCTTCAGGCAGCAGAGAACCTGGACCAGCCTTTCCCTGAGGTGCTAGGGGAGGAGCCACTGGCCGAGGTTGAGGGTCCTTTGTGGGAAGCTGTTCCGGTGCAGACAGGGCCCCAGTACGCAGACTGTGCTGTTCTCCCAATGGGCGCAATGGCTGCAGAGCAATGGGAAGAGGACCCAGCAATGGTGGCCTGGAGCATAGCACCGGAACCTATGCCCCAGGAAGACACTTCCATGTGGCCCTTTGAAGGCCTGGAGCAGCTGCAACCTCCCCCAATGGAAATACCGTATCATGGTGAGTCTGACAACCAGGTTAGTGAACCCACATGTCAGGTCATCTGGAAAAAAAATTCTTGCAGGGTCAGATAATAGGAGTGTCTTAAGGGTCATCGTGTCTGTCCTTACGGGTCTACAGATGAAAAAGTCACAGTGCAGAGAGGGACACGTCTAATATCTTGCAGTTAGGCAGTGGGATACCTGAGGCCCAGCCTTAGTTTTGATTCTCTCCATTGTTCTGTAGGCACAACAGGCTTCGTAGAGGTAGGGCTAGAGGGGTCCCGGGCCTCCACTCTGCCTCAGGGAGAACAACTCTGGTTTCATTTCTGTTCCATATATTGGGAGTCTATGAAGATGTGAAGAAAGTTCTCTGGCTTTAATAGGTTTGAAATCCACCAAGGGACCTCACAGTATAACCAGAAACCAGATATAGAGAGAGACAGGAAGCACTCAGGGCTGAAATTATTCTAGAAGTGTCTTTAGCCCCAGGAAACTATTTGTCACACCCCATTGCACAATTCCCCAGAGACTCATTCTTATATTATATGTGGGGGCTTGTTAGACTCCTAAGTATATGCTGTGTGCTAGGGGACACAGTGATGGACACAGTAAGACTGTTTGCGGCTTTGAGGAGCTTACTGTCAGCTTGAAAAATGTCCTTAGCGGGATGGGTGGCAGGGGCAGTGGAGGAAAGAACCTCAGGCATGACATGGTGACAGTGGGTGGTAGTGGCTTGGCCTCTGGACACCTGCATGAGTTCTGGGACTCTTCTCTTGACCCCTTTGCAGAGATCCTGTGGCGAGAATGGGAGGATTTCTCCACGCAGCCAGATGCTCAGGGTCTGGAGGCAGGGGATGGCCCTCAGTTCCAGTTCACTCTGATGTCGTATAATATCCTGGCCCAGGACCTAATGCAGCAGAGCTCAGAGCTCTATCTGCACTGCCATCCAGACATCCTCAACTGGAACTATCGCTTTGCCAACCTCATGCAGGAATTCCAGCACTGGGACCCTGATGTGAGTGAAGAGGGAGATTTACCATCTTGCCTTAGATGCAGGACCTAGGCTGTTTCCTGATGCTCAGAGAGAATGAGTTCTTACCCCATATCTATTAAGATGATGCCAGTTGTGCCAGACGAGCTAAGATTATCTTTGGCTCTGTGGATGACAGACAGGTTTGAGCTTGCCTGCCCTGAAGTCAAACATTTTGGGCAGATTACCCTTGTGCAGAGATTCACAGGGTGGGGAAATCTGACATACTTGTCTGGCCCCTCAAGCTTCAGTCTGGGCCTGTTCTTGCTAGTGGCTTGGCTTGTCAGGAAAGTAAGGCCTGTGGGAAGTCTGACTATGACCCTCAGTCTGGTCTGTGGGCCTGCTCCTAGGGAGTAGGAGTCACATTGCCTCTGGTCCTCTGGAGTGATTGGTTCCCTTTTCGATTCCCCAGATCCTGTGTCTCCAGGAAGTCCAGGAAGACCATTACTGGGAGCAGCTGGAGCCCTCTCTGCGGATGATGGGTACTGCAGCTCCCCAGCGTGCTTGCCGGCCCTTCTTCCTCCAGCCCTGCAGAGTCTCCTGAAGAGTCCACCTCTTCTCTGTGTCTTAGTAAACCATCAGCCCCGCCTGTGGCCTAGTTCTTTTCACGTGTGGGTGAGGAAGTAGAGTTCTAGGTTTTTAAACCTTTGAAGTAACCAATGAACTCCATGAAGCAGTGGGTTATTAATTCCATTTTTACAGATGAAGAAATGGGTTCCAAAAGTTGGTGTGGCTTGCTCAAAACCTCCAAACTACAAAGCTAATAGGCTGTGGAGGCAGGACCTTCACTTGTCTCACTCTAGATCCTAGGGATTAGGTACTGGGGAAGCCACTAGGTAACCCCATTTGGAGCCATTTTGCCTCTGCTGTCAAGCCAGTCGTGTGTTGCTTATCCCCTTCTATCATTCCTTCCCTTGTCCCTCAGGCTTCTGGCTTTAGCTGTAAGGGAATCTCTGCAGAACCTCAGAGGTGGCAGAGGCTCTCCTTCATGGGGCCTCAGGATAGGTACTTTAGGCACAGACCCTTTGTAATGCTGCAGGGGTTGGAAGGGATTCAGGATTCCCGGACTCTGACCCATCTCCACGGTGCCATTTCCTTACAGGCTTTACCTGTTTTTACAAGAGGAGGACTGGGTGTAAAACGGATGGCTGCGCTGTGTGCTACAAGCCCACCAGGTTTCGTCTGCTCTGTGCCAGCCCTGTGGAGTACTTCCGGCCTGGATTGGAGCTCCTCAATCGGGACAATGTCGGCTTAGTGTTGCTGCTGCAGCCGCTAGTGCCGGAAAGTCTGGGGCAAGTCTCAGTGGCTCCCCTATGCGTGGCAAATACCCACGTCCTGTACAACCCACGTCGGGGTGATGTCAAGCTGGCCCAGATGGCCATTCTCCTGGCTGAGGTGGACAAGCTGGCCAGGTTGTCAGACGGCAGCCACTGCCCTATCATCTTGTGTGGGGACCTGAATTCTGTCCCTGATTCACCTCTCTACAACTTCATCAGGGATGGAGAGCTCCAGTACAATGGGATGCCAGCCTGGAAGGTGAAATGGGACAGCCACTGCGGGGTGGGAATGTGGGCGAGGGAGAGAGCTGGGTGTTGGCCTCGAGTGCTGCTTCTGTGGCAGGGCACTGTTTGGCTCTCTCCTGTTTCTCTGATGCTGAAGAGCTCTGTCTTCTTCTGGAGGTTGGCAGCACAGGAGTGCTAATGCCCTGGCACAGTGAACATCTTCCCATTTTTATCATGTTTTAATTTACAAGTAAATCCTATAAACTATTTAAAAATTAAAACATAAAATAAGAGAAAATAACCCTTTATTACCCAAATCCCATACCTTCTCACAGAGTGAAGTGATGACTCTTCGAAATGTCAAAATGTCTCAAGTCATTTTCTATAGTTACAATGGTATTTATGCTGCTGGAGTACACAGTTTATATTTATTAAGCTTGTAACTGTGTGTCAGGTATTATATTGAGCACTTTGCATGTATCAGCTCCTTAATTTTCACTGTTTTCTACCATTGTTTCCATTTAAAAAAGTACAGAAACTAAAGCACAGAGATTCTAAATAATGTTACTTAGGTCAGACAGTTAGTAAGGGGCAAGAATTGTAACCAGGTGGTCTGGCCTCTGGAACTGTGCTGTGATCACCACAACAGGAGATATATAAGTCTACAGTATGTGTCTTATAAACACAGCACAGTACTGTTTTTTATTTTGAACTATTTTTTTTCAGTCAGTAATTTGCATTTGAATTTACTTTCTTATAGCTGCCAAATATCGGTAGCATAGTTAGCTCATAGTTTTATCAGCGTGTGCTGGCCCTATTGTACGTTACTTAATCTCTTTGTTTCTGTTTTGTCTCTTCTGATCCATCTTATTGCTTAATTAATTTTTGGCAAAACACAATGGAGAAGGGACACAAAACAACTATTATTGAGTGCTTGGGCTTTTATTTTAACAAGGTCACTTAAGTGCTGTTTAGAGCAGGGCGTTAGCCTCCTGTAAAGGAACTGTCTTCAAGGAGCTCAGGGGCAGTAGAATTTGCCGAGTGCCTACAAAATGACAGTTCCATTAGGCATGGGCTGTGAGAGTACTTGTTTAGAAACCAGACAGCCCTGAGTTCTAATTTCTGCTCTGCTATCTTGGGCAAGTTATAGAACTTCCTCAGTACCCCTTTGCTTATTCTGTACACTGAGGATCTAATCGGACTAATAGTAGATACCTTATGAACATATGAAATAATGCACATAAGGTTTTCTAATGCCTCCTTCAAAGGCAGTCAGTAACTGGTAGTGGTTATTGAGTGGTTATTTGAGGCATTAGAAAACCTAGTATCCCATTTCCTAGAAAAGCATATAAATTAAAGACCACTAACTTGTTCAAAGTCATAGCCATTAAATGGCCATTTGATTCCAAGTCTTTTTTCACTGTGGATTGCATAGTGAATGTTTATGCCCTGGCAGGGGGATTGTGCCTGTCACCAGTCGATCCCAGTGCCTCACACATAGTTTGGCATTCAGATATTTGCTGTTAGATGAAATAAAGGGAATTTTGCTGCCCACATTGGAGATAGGCAGATGATTGGTATTGCCAAATGTTTCCCTGTATGTTCTGTCCGTTCCCAGGCTGCTCATGACTTTGAGTGAGGATGGTGACATAGAGATGGTAAAGTGCTTGGTGCATTCCCCATCTGGTTTTACCCTGTGGTTTCCCAATAACAGACCCAAGGAACTGACTTTGCTCTAGAAGAAGCAGAGTTGAGGATGACAGGATAGACCTGTCTCTGGTACAAATTCAAGGGAGTTGTCTCCCTTGTGGAGGACTGCATAGATTATTCTGAGGTGAACCATAGGACCACATGCTCATACAGTTCTGTTTTCCACTTATTCTTTACTCTCTTTCCATTGTTCCCGATCTCATGGACATGTAAATACTTTTAGTGAGAAAGTAACGTTATAATTAGTTCCATATCCTTGCCTTCCCTTGAGGTTGACGTGGCTTGCTCATTTCATGTATATGCTGTCTGATTATATGTGTTTGTATTTGTTCAAATGTCCTACAACAGGAGGCATTTCCGTTTTCTGGCTTGGCTTCCTCATGCCCACCTTGCTCTTTTTTGCAGGTCTCTGGACAGGAAGACTTCTCTCATCAGCTTTACCAGAGGAAGCTGCAGGCCCCACTGTGGCCCAGCTCCCTGGGCATCACTGATTGTTGTCAGTATGTTACCTCCTGTCATCCCAAGAGATCAGGTAAGCCCTTTTGTTTTTAAAGTTTGTGATTTGGGGGGGCGGGGTGCTGTGTGTTTGTATGTGGACCATGTATATGCCTGGTGCCCACGTAGTCTAGAAGAAGGTTTCAGACCCCTTGTTACTAAAGTTAACAGGTGGTTGTGAGCTGTCATGTGGGTGCTGGGAACCAAACTTTGGTACTCTGGTAAAAGCTAGTGCTTTTACTGGCTATGCCATATCTCCAGTCCTTACATATCACATTCTTTTTGTTGTTGTTGTTTTGAGTCTGGGACTGTCTACATAGCTCTAGCTGTCCTAGAACTTTCTATGTAGACCAGGCTGGTCTCGAACTCAGAACACTTGCCTCTGCCTCCCCAGTGCTGAGATTAACGGCATGCACTACCATGCCTGGCTCATATATCACATCTTGATTTTCTGTGTCTCCCTGTTCGTGTGGGGGTGAAAGTTTGCTTTCAATAATAAGAGAAAGAATAATCTCTTTAATTTTCTGAAAGTTTGCTTTCAATAATAAGAGAAAGTATAATCTCTTTAATTTTCTTAGCAAGTTCCCCTGTTTTTCTTGTTCTCCATATGCCACCAAATGAAATGGACAAAATTTGGTTGCAACCATTGGGAAAATCTCCCTGTCCTCAGAGTCAGATTTCCTCAGTGTTGTTATACTAGAAGGTTCTTGGTACTTAAGAGGTCTTGGCACCTGAGTCCTTTGCATTTCTTTTACCATATGGCATTTTCCTGGTTTATAGAGAGACGGAAGTATGGCCGAGACTTCCTACTACGATTCCGCTTCTGCAACATTGCGTGTCAGCGACCAGTAGGACTGGTTCTCATGGAAGGAGTGACCGATACTAAGCCAGGTAACAGGAAGCCTGTTCTCTTGTCCCTCATCCTCTTCACCTCTGACAGTTATATGTTCTTGTTTTCTAGTCTTCTTCTCTGTCTCTCTTTTAAACCTTTGCTTATTTGTGTACGTGTATGAATGAGTGCCATGTGCATGCAGGTGCCTGCAGAGGATGGAATAAGGGTGTCAGATCCTTTGAGTTAGAGTTATAGGTGGTTGTGATCTTCCTAAAATGGGTGCTGGGAACTAAACCTTTGTCCTCCTTAAGGACAGCAAATGCTTTTAGCTGCTGAGCATCTCTCCAGCCTGTTTCTAGCTCTCCTAAATATAATTCTTGATCAGCTCCTGATAATGAGTTCAGAAGAAGGAATGTGAGCCAAGTTCATGCTTGGATATATATTTTGATAAGAGTGCTGGACTGTAAACCAGGAGCCCTGGATTCTTGCCAGCTCTGGGACTTAGAGTAAGCCAGTTAACCCTTCAGGCTTAGGTGCTTAGCGTGTGTGTAGCGTTTGTAGGAGAGAAGATGCATATCACAGGACTTTGAAAATTGTAAGGTGAAAGGGGCCTGATTAAAGAAAAACTTGCTCCTGTGGAGAACTTCTAGTTTGGATGGGACACTGTTTTTGATGGTCTCACCTTCTTGGCTCTGAAACCACTTCAAAGAAAACAAGCCAGAAGCAAACGCCATTTTTTACAAAACTAGGTCTGAAGCTGTGAAATACAGTGAATTCGAAATGGCTGCAAGGGGAAATGGTCTAGGAGTGTGAGAGGAAATATGGGGAATCCTACCTATAGGGCTGTATAGATCTCAGAACCACACTGTGCATTTCCCCAACGTAAGGCATACCTTTTGAGAGACAAACCCCAAGTCTCTTGCTTTTTCAACAAAAGTAGAGTGCATACATCATGTTGGAAAAGCCTATAGATGTTTTTGCTCCTGAAAGGCAATGTGAGGAGGAGTCATTTAGGGAAGCAGGCCACATTTTTACAACACCATCTGTTCAAGTGTCCGAGGAGCAATGGCAATTCTTTCAGAGCTGCAGAGTTCTCTAGCTCCAGAGAAGTAAAGATTAAAATGTTCCATATAACCCTATGTTAAAAGCAAAGTTCTTATTATTTAGAATAAACTTCATATAAATAACTGGTATAGAATTATGTAGCTAACTCAAACAAAGCTGGCCTTGCTCAAAGTAATACTATGGAATCTACTAAAATATATGAAGAGAGGAATAATGGAAAACCAAAGGCAGGTAACAGATGCTTCAGAAAAAGAAAGATAAATAGTAAAATGCTTCAGAGATAAACATTGGAGCATGTGCAAATTATGATTCTTTCTCCATGAATAAACCGATGAAATGAGCCCCTAGCCGAGGAGCTATTGGCAGTTGATAGCAGATGCTGGGAGAGGTAGAGTCTGTGAGACTGCCCGTGATCCAGTAGATGGCCCTATACTCATGCATAGAGTGGCAGCTCTAAGTGGACTCAGTGGGTTTAAAAAAAAAAAACAACAGGCAAAACTGGGAGGGATTAGTGACGGGGATATATGTGGCACTGGAGAGAGGGGAAACTGGGTGGGCTTGGTGAAGACACTTGCCTTAGAAACTCTTGCCTTTACAAAGGCAGTTCAGGCACAAAACATGACTTCAGCAGATGAAAACTAAACTGTGGAGCTCAGAATAGAAGTGGGAAGATGGGGCCAGGGTGGTGTACTCAGAATTAGAGCACTTCCTTGTCTCAGGTAGGGCCAGCAGCTTGGCTCAGATTTTTTAAGATTACAAAATCCCAAAGTAAAGCAATAGCAGTCCCACGTGGATAATTTTATATTAAGAATAGATTATTTTAAAACATGACTGCTTCACCTGAATGATACATAAAATAGCACTGAAACTTAGTAACACACAAAATTAGCCCAGTAGCTTTAACCTGCACACTGACAGTCACTTTAAGAGATTTGTTCTACTGGGCATGGTGGTGCTGAGGAGGCTGAGGGGGAGATCCAGGCTCTGCAGCCTCAGCTGCGTAACGAGATCTTGTGTCAAAAGGTTTTATAATGGAGTGACTCAATAAAAGTGCAAAGTCACGGTAGTTGGTTCGTGTTGGAGACTGAATCTTCGCAAGCACACATGCTCACTACATGCGGTGCTGCGCCCTCGGTTCCGTGCCTGCAGCCCAGGCTGACCATGCTGCTGCTGAGTCCCATTAGAGACTCCAAATCCGAGAAGTCTGTATCACCTTCCACCGGAAGGAAAAGATTCACTAGTGCAAATAGTTTTCTAGAGGATGTGTTTAAAAATGTTCAACAGATACCATTTCTAGTTTAATGCCAGAGTTGCATGGTCTTAACTACATTTCAAAATGTACCAGTTTGCCTGTGACACTAACTCTAAAGGTGACCTCCTCACGCAGAGGGAGATGCAGGCTAGACAGTGATGGTCTGCTTCCCAGAACCGATACAGCATTTCACTAGCGCTTTTCACATCGCCCACACTGTGTAGTGTAAAATGTGGGTTCTTATTCTTCCCAGCTTCCTTTGTGACAGAAAGATTATTTTTTTTTAATATTGGTTTTTTTTTTTTGTTTTTTTTTTTAATGTGTATGGGTGTTTTGCCTGCCTGTGTGTCTGTACACCAATTGTATTCAGGTCCCTTAGAAGCCAGAAAAAAGTCAGATCCTCTGGAACTGGAGTTAGCTGCTAGTGGGCGTTGTGAACTGAACCTGGGTCCTCTGCAAGAGCAATAAGTACTCTTTGACTGCTGAGCCACCTCTCCACCTCCATAATGATTCTTAAGTAGGATGTTTAAATTAAAGCCCCCTCTTGCGTATGTTTCCACGTGTAGTGATTCCCCTGCCCCAGAAGAAGCTTCCATTCTTCATAGCATTGCTCCTTGGGGAGTAAGGACTTGAACTTATGAATCTATAGGGATTCACAAATATTGACACAGTTGTGGATACTAAAGAGGGTCCCTATGCTTCCTTTCTCATTTTAGTGAACGGGGAATCTCTCTTGGGCTTCTTTTATAAGGACATTAATTCCATTAAGGATCATTTAGCAGAATAATAGTACTAGGTTCTCCCCTTGGGCCTATGACTTATCTAGCCAGTAGTGGTTCTGGGTATCGGTTCAGTCTTGTGAAGGAGGCCTTAAACATAATTAGAAAGTGGTTCATTACTCCCAATAACATTCGTGTCACTATTGGACCAGTGGGTTTATCTTGCCATTCTGGCCCTTATTGTAGCTCACACAGGGGTTCACATCTGGGAAAGACTGATTACTTTTCTCCTCCAGTAGCATGCATCTTCCAGCATCTTCCAGTACTATGAAAGCTAGCCAATGGAGAGACACTCCGAGTCATGCCAGTTTGATTTCTTCTTGTCCTGTGACTCAAATATTTGGTGCCCTCAGCAATAGGCTCTTCTTGTCACATTCTGAAGAATAACAAAGAACAGTGGCAGTGCCTGTATTATTTGGGTGTCTATGGGACCCCACTGGCTAACTACTGCAAAAGAGGCAAGACATTCTAGGTACTATAGTTTTTGTTAGCCTGCTGTGTCTAGCAGCACCATTGTTACAGGGAAACTCCATATCTTTTCATGGATGTTAATATGACTTTTTCAAAAGGTCTTAGTGAGGATTCTACTCTTGTGGCATGAATAGCTCCTAAAGCTGCCATTCCTCATATCATTGCTCTCTGGGGAGTCAGGATTTCAACTTATGAGTCTGTAGGGGTTCACAAATATCCACACTGCTATAGAGAGTCCATGAGATTTGCAAGCAAATGGAAGGACCCGGAAAAGATCATCCTGAGTGAGGTAACCCAGACCCAGAAAGACATGGTATTTACTCACTTATAAGTGAATAGTAACCATATAATACAGGATAACCATGCTGCAATCTACAGACCTAAAGAAGCTAAGTAACAAGGAGAACCCTAGGGAGGATTAATTCTCATTCAGAAGGGCAAATAGAATAGACACTGGAAGCAGTTGAAGAAAGGGAACAGGACTGGAGCCTACCATAGATGTCCTCTGAAAGACTCTACCCAGCAGGCGATCGAAGCAGATGCTGAGACTCACAGCCAAACTTTGGGCATTGCACAGGGAGTCTTAGGGAAGAGTAGGGGGATAGAAGGACCCAGAGGGGCCAGGAGCTCCACAAGAAGACCAACAGAGCCAACAAATCTGGGCCCAGAGCCTCCTGCAGAGACTGATGTACTATCTAAGGACTATACATGGAGAGAACCTAGGCCCCTGCTCAGATGTAGCTGATAGGCAGCTCAATTTCTATGTGGTTCCCTAGTAAGGGAAGCAGGGGCTGTCTCTGACATGGACTCTGTTTCCTGCACTTCAACCACTCCCCCCTGTCGGGTGTCCTTACCAGGCCACAGAGGAAGAGGATGTGGGCAGTCCTGATGAGACTTGATAGGCTGAGGTCAGTTGGTAGAGGCAGAGGGCTCCACCTTTCTGAAGAGGAAGAGGGGGATAGAGGAGAAGGAGGAGGGAGGGTAGGAATGGGAGGAGATGAGGGAGGGGCCTTCCATCAGGATGTAAAATGAATAAATTGAAAACAAACAAACAAACAAAAAACCAAACCAAAGTCACTGAAGTTCCCCAAATAGCATTTTGCCCAAAGAAAGAAGCTTCAGTGGCATGCTTGTTAGAGTGAGGGACAAGACAGACCTATTATTTAATTGTGTTGGAATACAGCAGCCAACAGAAACAGAAGTAGAAGGTAAAAGCATAAGAAAACAGAAGGTTTAGATTGGTACTTGTTGATGATCCCTCTATGTAATTGGTCAAGAGAAAACCAAGACCAATAGCATTAAAATTAAGATAATCCTGGAAAGTAGCTAGTTAAAAGTTAATATATAGCAATCAGTAATAGTCACATATAAATGTTCTTCCTTTGTTAAAAGACATAATGAAAACAAGACCCTATTTATTGGAGGAACAGTAACAAAATAAATGGTAGGAAAAATATAAAATAAAGTGAGATTTCCTTTTATTTGAATTACCAGTTTTTCAGGACCTATGCAGGTCCTGAAGTTGCTCATAATAGTCCTTTATCCTTTTAATTAAAAACAACTTATTTAGAAAAATTCATATGTGATAAAATATACTTCTCTAAAGTTCACCAGCTCTTAATATATTTCTTAGTTGGTATAGCCATCGCCATTACAATTTTAGAACAGTTCGTTCTTGCCCCCTACACACACATTTCTTACTGGGGACTAAGCCCAGAGTCTTGTGTTTCTAAGCAAGCCCTCTGTCCCCGAGCTAAATTCTGAGCCTTAATTGTAGAACATGTTAATTACCACCCAGAGAACTCGCATATGCATTGCTAGTTACTTTCCATTCAGCTTCCCCATATAAAAAATTGAAAGGCCATAGATATGTAAATTTCTGGACTGTTAAAATTAAAAATTGTTTTCTTTCATACACTACAGTATAATTTTATCCTTTCCCTTTCCTCAATTCCTTCCAGATCCTTTTCATCTCCCTCCCCATCAGCTTCATGCTCTTTGTCTCTCAGAAAAAGAAAGAAAGAATCAGTAAGATCAAAATGAAACAAAAGTGCACAAAAACATGGCATCCCTTTTGTGTTGGCCAGCTACCCTAGGGCATGGGGCCTGCCCTAGAGTGTGGTTGGTATACCCAGTGGCATTTCATTGGGGAAAACGAATTTTCCCTTTTCCAGCAGGTTTCAGTTGCAAATAGCTTCTTAGTTAGGGGTGGGACTTTGTGTCTATTCCTTTTCTCAGGGCTGGATTGTGTCTGGTTTGAACCTGTTCACGTCCTGTGTATGCACTAATAGCCTCTGTGAGTTCACTTGTATATCAATTCTGTTGAGTCTGGAAGATGCTGTTTCCTTGGAGTCCTGCACCATCTCTGGATTTTACAATCCTATAATCTATCTTCTCATAGATCCTCAAGCCTTGAGAGGAGGGATTTGATGAAGATACCCCATCACAGAGGGCTGAGTGCTCTAAAGTGTCTCATTCTCTGCATATTGTCCTGTTGTGGATATCTGTGTTAATCTCCAAATCTCCATCTACTTCAGGAAGCTTCTCTGATGAGGGCTGAGCAATCCTCCGATCTCACTCAGGGCATTGTTTCTAGGGCCATCCATTTATTTACTCATTTCATTTTTCTTAACAGCTGAATAATATTCCATATATAAATATACCACATTTTCATTATCTATTCATAAATTGATGGACATCTAATCTGTTTATAAATAGAGCCGTAATGAACTTTATATGAACTGACAGTAGTGAACAAGGAGGAGCAAGTATCTCTGTAGTCAGACATAGAATCCTTTGGGTAGATGCTCGTGAATGGTTTCGCTGGATTGTGGGGTAGATTTTCGTCTTTCTGAAGAACCTCCACACGGATTTCTACAGGGGCTATACCAGCTTGCAGTTCCACCAGCACTTAATAAGTGTTCTTCTCTCCTACCTCCTTGCCAGCATGTGTTGTGGTTTGTTTTATTGATCTTGGCCATTCTGATGGGCTAAGAGGAAATCTCAAAATAGGGTTTTTGTTTGTTTGGTTGGTTTTTTGAGACAGGATTTCTCTGTGTAGCCTTGGTTGTCCTATAACTCACTCTGTAGACCAGGCTAGCCTCAAACTCATAGAGATCCACCTGCCTCTGCCTTCCAAGTGCTGGGATTAAAGGTGTGGCCACCACTGCCCCGTTCAAAATGGTTTTGATTTGGATTTCCCTGATGACCAAAGATGTTGAATGTTTAAAAGTGTTCTCAGCCATTTGTATTTCATCTTTTAAGAACTCTGTTAAGTTTATATTCCATTTTTAAATTGGTTTACTTTTCCTAATGTTCATTTTTGTAGTTTATTTCTAGATACTAAGCTCTATCATATGCACACACACACTCCCACATGCACGCACATAGTTGGTAAGGGTGTCTTCCGTCCTGCAGGCTGCCACTTCACTCAAATTATGGTGTCGTTTGCTGTACAGAAGCTTTTTAGTTTCGTGATGTTCCATTTATTCGTTGTCTGAGAGCCTATGCTATCAGTGTCCTTTTCAGATTTTTTTTCCCCCACGCCAGTGAATTCAAGCCTATTCCCTAATCTCTCCTTTACTGGACTCAGGGTATCTGATCTTAACCCATTTGGAGTTCGATTTTATGGAGGGTGTTAGATAGTAGATCTGTTTTCATTCTTTTACATGCAGCTATCAATTGTTGAATTTGCTGTAGCACTATTTGTTGAAGAGTCTCTCTTTTTCTCTAGTGTTTAATTTTGATTTCTTTGTTAAAAAAAAATCAGGTGTCTGTAGGTGTGTGGAATTATGCCTGGGTCTTCATGTTATTCCATTGATCAACATGGCTGTTTTTATTTCTATAGCTCTGTAATGCAACTTGAAATCTGAGATGGTGATACCTCCCACAGCTAAAATAATACCCAGGATTGTTTTAGCTGTCCTGGTATATGCATGTGTGTGTGTGTATGTGTCTGTCTTTCTCCATACGAAGCTGAACATTTTTTTAAGTTATGTGAAGAATTGTGTTGGGATTTTGATGGGGGTTGCATTGAATTTGTAAATTGCTTTTGGTAGGTTAGCCATTTTCACAATATTCTACCAACCTGTGAGAATAGGAGATTTTTCCATCTTTTGGTGTCTTCTTTTTTAGTTTCTTTTTTCAGTGTATTAGAAAATTTATTACATATCTTTCACTTGCTTGGTTAAAATTACCTCAAGGATCCCTGTAATCCCAGCACTCAGGAAGGCAGAGGCAGGCAGATTTCTGTGAGTTCGAGGCCAGCCTGGTCTCCAATCTCATTCAGCCAAGGCTACACAGAGAAACCCTGTCTCGAAAAAACTAAAAAAAAAAAAAAACAAAAACAAAAACATTAAGATATTTTATTTGAGGCTATTTTGAAAGGTACCATTTGTCTGCTTTCTTTCTCAGTATGTTTGTCATTTGTATATAAGAAAGACTACTTATTTTTGTGTGCTAATTTTGCATCTTACTGTTTTGCTGAAGGTGTTTTTCAGCTGTAAAAATTTTCTGGTGGAGTGTTTAAGGTCTTTTTATGTATAAAATCATATCATCTGCAATTAGGATACTTTGACTTTTTCTGTCCTGCTTGTATCTTCTTGATCTCTTTCATTTGTCTTATTTCTCTAGCTGAGACTTTAAGTACTATATTGAATAAGTATGGAGCAAAAGGACAACTTTGTTTTGTTCCTGCTTTTAGTTATGAGGCGTTGGGCTTCTTTCTACTAGGATGATGTTGGATGTGAGCATGCTCTCCATTGCTTTCATTATGTTGAGGTATGTCTCATGTATCCCTTGTCGCTCCCACGCTTTTTTCATAAAGGAATGTGGTATTTTATCAAAGGTCTTCTCTGCATCTACTGAGTTCACCGTTTGATTTTTGCCTTTATGCTTATTTATATGTGGATTACATTTATTGAGCTTTCCCTGAATCTTTGGGAGGAAGCCAACTTAAGCATGGGGGGATAATCTTTTTGATTGTTCATGAATTCAGTTTGCAAGATTTTTTATATGTATGTTCATAAGAGACCTCGTCTTTAATTTTGTTGTTGTTGTTGCTGTTGTTGTGTCTTTTGTGGTTTTGGTATCAAGGTAATAATGGCTTCATAAAAAGAATTAGGCAGTGTTCCTTCAGTTTCTGTTTGGCAGAATAACTTGAGGAGTTTTAGTGTTTTTTGAGTGTCTGGTAGACGTCTGTGCTAACTCATCTGGCCCTGGGTTTATTTTGTATGGGAAACTTTTAATTCCTGTTTCTGTTTACTGGTGTCTGTTTAAATTGTTTATTTCATCTCGATTTCACTTTGGTGTGTCATATAATACTGAGAAATTTGCTGCAAATGATATTGTATACCTTTAATCCTAGCAGAGCCAGGCAGATCTCTGTGAAGTTCCAAGCCAGCTAGGTCAGCCAGGGATACATAGTGAAACCCTGTCTCAAATTTTTTTTTCTATTGATTTCTTTTAGGGGTTCTAGTTTGGTAGAATACAGATTTTTAAAGTACGCCCTTATGATGCCCTGAATTTCCTTAGTGTTTGTCATCATGTTTTCTTTTTCATTTCTTACTAATTTAAATCTTTTTGCCAAGCTGAACGTGGTGTCCCAAGCCTTGAGTCTGACCACTTGGGAGGCAGAGGCAAGCAGATCTCAGAGTTTGAGTCCAGCCTGTTCTACAAAGCAAGTCCCGGATAGCCAGGACTACACAGAGAAACCTTGTCTCAGAAACAAAACAAAAAACACAACCAACAAGCAAACAACCCCCCACCCCAAATTTTTTTTTTTTTTTTTTTTTTGCCTCTGCCTCCCAAGCCCTGGAATTAAAGGCATGCGATATCACTGCCTGGCATTAATTTAGAATTTGGATCTTGTCTGTGTCTTCTGATTAATTCAGCTACAGGTTTATCTATCTTGCTGACTTTTCTCAAAGAACCAACTCTTCATTTCATTGATCGACTTCAGCCTTGAGTTTTATTATTTCTTCCCATGTATTCTTTTTGGGTATTCCTTTTGTTTTTCTAGAGCACTCAAGTGTGTTATTAATATGAGATTTTCCAGTTTATTTCATGTAGGCTTTGAATCTGACTCTTGGAACACCTTTGTTGTGTCACATAGGTTTGGGTATGTAGTGTTTGCATTTTCATTCAGTTCTAAAAAGTTTTCAGTTTCCTTCTTGAATTCTATTTTGACCTAGTTTTCTTTCAGTAGAGAGTTGTTCAACTTCCATGAGTTTGTACCCTGTTTACTCTTTCAGCTTTAATCCATGGGGGTCAGATAGGATACAGGGTGTTATTTCTATTTTTTTTTTTAAAGTTTGTTGAGAGTTGCTTTTGCTAATATGTGGTTCCTTTTGAAGAAAGTTCTGTGGGCTGCTGAGAAAGAAAGTATATTCTTTAGTGTTTGGGTGGAATGTTTTATAAATGTCTGCTAGTCCATTTAAGTTATAATACTTTTTTAAAAAAATTAGTTAATTTTATGTGCATTGGTGTGAGGGTGTCAGATCACCTGGAACTGGAGTTACAGACAGTTGTAGGCTGCCATGTGGGTGATGGGATTTGAACCTGGGTCCATTTGGAAGAGCAAACAGTGCTCTTAACCACTAAGCCATCTCTTATAGCCCCAAGTTATAATACTTTTAAACTTTAGCATTTTTCTGTTTAATTTTTGCTGGGATGACCTATTTATTGTTGAGAGTGGGGTATTAAAGTTACCTACTAGCACTGTATTAGGTTGAATAGGTGGTTTTAGGTATAGCTGTGTTTCTTTTATGAAGCTGGGTACCCTTTTGTTTGGTGCAGACATGTCTAGGATTGGGTATAGTCTTGATGGATTTTTCCTTTAATGAGTATGTGCTGTCATTCCCTATCTCTTCTGATTAGTTTTAGTTTGAACTCTATTTTGTCTAATATTAAATTAGATACACTTGCTTAGTTTTTGGGTCCATTTGCTTGGAATACCTTTTTCCATCCTTTTACCCTGAGATGACTGATGTCTATCCTTAGAGGTAACATACGTTTCTTGGATGCAGCAAAAAGATGCATCCTGTTTTCTAATCCAGTTTATTAGTTTAAGTTGTTGGGATATATCATGTGGTCACAGTATATAATCATATTTATATTTTGCTGGATTTTATATTTTATTGAGTTTTCTCCATGTTTTATAGGGGATGTTAGTCTTTAGTTTGCTTTGTGATATATAGTTTTGGTATGAAAGTAATAGCACCATTAATGACTTCATAGCATGAATTGGAAAATGTCACCTCCAAAATTGTATATAAAGAATTTATATGAATTCTCCTTTAATCCCAGCACACACAAGGCAGAGGCAGGTGGATCTCTGAGTTCAAGGCCAGCCTGGTCTACAGAGAGAGTTCAAGGACAGCCAGGGCTACACAGAGAAATCCTACCTCGGAAAAACAAAAACAAAAAGATTCTATGAACTCTTAGTTAAATGTTTGGTAGAGTTCCCCAGTAAAGCCATCTAAAGTCGGAGCTTTCCTTGCTTATTCAGTCTCCTTATTTGTTACAGGCCTATTCAAATTTGCTGTTTTTTTAAGTTTATGTTAGCTTGTGCGTCTCTAGTTTTTTTCATTTTATATAAGTTATATATGTTTAATTTTTTCCATTATTTATTTTTTGTTTGTTTGTTTCTTTTTTTTTTTTTTTGAGACAGAGTTTCTCTGTGTAGCCCTGGCTATCCTGGAACTCACTCTGGAGACCAGGCTGGCTTTGAACTCACAGAGATCTACCTGCCTCTGCCTCCTGCGTACTGGGATTACAGGCATGTGCCACCATTGAAGGGCCCTTTGTTTCCTTTTTTGAGACAGGGTTTCACTGTGTAGCCTTAGCTGGCCTAGTGGTAGCTATGTAGACCAGGCTGGCCTCAAACTCATAGAGATCCACCTGCCTCAGCCTCCTGAGTACAGAGCCTAGCTTAAATTAAAACACACACACACACACACACACACACACACACACACACACACATATACACATACACACATACACACACATTTGTTGTTGTATGTATGCATGTACACATGCCATGATGAGAACGTGGAGACAATTTGTGAAAGTCGGTTCTCTGTACCATGTGGGTTCCTGGGGTCGATCTCTGGCTGTCAGGCCTGGTAGTAAGTGCCTTTACCTACCGATCTATCTCCCTGTAATTCATCTGAATAGTTTATAATGGTTTTTATACTGATCCCTTCCGTAGACTAGAAAAGATGAATCAGCCCTCTCAGCAGTGGTTTTTTTTTTTAAAGTTCTGGGTTTTGTATTTGACTTTGAGCCCCAGCTGAAGCCCTATTTTATTTTATTTTATTTTATTTTATTTTATTTTTGAGACAGGGTTTCTCTTTTTAGCCTTGGCTGTCCTAGACTCACTTAATAGACCAGGCTGGTCTCGAACTCACAAAGATCTGCCTGTCTTCCTGAGTGCTGGGATTACAGGCGTGGGCCACCGTACCAGGTTCCCTCTTTCCTTCTTGATTTTAGTAATTTGATTGCTAAGGACTTGTCAGTGTCAGCCCTTGCTGTCTTATTAATGTCAGTAAATGTACTGGCTAGTTGTCAACTAAACAGTAGCTAGGATTATCTGGGAAATGGGAACCTCAGTTGAGAAAATGTCCCCATCAGATTGGCATGTAGGCAAGCCTTGGGGGGGCAGGGTTTTCCTGATTAGTGAAAATGGGTTGCCCTGGCCCACTGTGGGTGTTGCTACCCCGGGCAGGTGGTCCTGGATTGTGTAAGAAAGCAGGCTGAGCAAGCCAGTGAGTAGCATTCTTCCTTAGCTCTGCTTTCGTTTCTGCCCGCAGCTTCCTGTCTGGAGTCTTTGACTTGCCCTCCCTCAGTGATGATTCTATAAGCCCAAACCACTTTCCTTCCCCAGGTTGCTGTTGGTCATGGTGTTATCCTGGCAAGAGACCTGGCCTAGGATAGTAAGACTTGTAGTAACATAATATCTCTCCTTTCTTTTCTCATGTTGGCATTTGTATTTTTGTTTATGAATGTGTATACAACATATATAGGCAGGCACGGACCTATGTTTCCACATATATGTCCCCCACAATGGAGAGTGTGTGACAGAAAATCTCTAGAGGAATGTATAAGGAATTTGATAGCATTGCTTGCCCCTGTACAAGGAGAAAGAATGTCAAGGGGTGAGTGGAGGAGGGACTCCTGACTGATTGATTTTCTTCTTCATTTTGATTTTGAACTATGTGACTGTATGACCTATTTTAATGGAGTGTAGGGACCTCAGGTGTTTTCCCTTGGTTCATCTCATCATTGTTTCTCTTTCCTTTCCCTGTGCCAGACCTTGTGGAGCAGTGCAGCCAGGGGCTGAGAGCTTTCCGAAAGTGAAAGGTTGTGACCCTGCTGCATGGTCCGTGGCTAACACACGCTTCTTTCTCTGGCTCCCTACAGATCGACCTGCTGGTTGGGCCGAGTGTATCTTTGAGGAAGAGATATCTGAACTTGAGCCTGTCTTCCCAAGGTAAACTCCTTTCCAGTTTTTAGTCCGGGCATGAGAGCACTGGGTACGCTGAGGCTGATTGGGAATACTTTTTGCTAAGCTGTCCTCTCAATAAGCTTATAGAGGGGCTGGTGTGCATGCATGCTAAAGGCAAGGTGGTATTCTTGCAGGTGAAAAGCCCGTGCAGTCTTTGCTTGAGGGAGAAAGCCTCCCTTAGACTTGCTGGCCCACATAAGCGTACATTGGTATTCTTTACCAGGTGAATGGAGAATGGGGATGAGGAGTATCAGGGGGTCTCAGCATTCGTTTGTCTGTTTCTAGGTTCATTTGGGCTGAGATCACAGGCCTCTTCTTAGTATGGGAAGGATTTGATGCAACTGAGTAATGTATTAGTCTTGCTGTTGCTGTGATACAATACACGGACACAAACAACATAAGGGAGAAAGGGCTTATTATACAGGTGGCAAAGTCATGGCTGACATGCGCACCTGCTGTCAGGGAGCAGGAAGTGAATGCAAATACATTGCTTACTTGTTGTTGTTGTTGTTGAGTCTAAAACCTCTGTGGATGTGGGTGCCATCCACAGTTACGTTGGGTTTCCTGTCTCAATCCTGATAATTGCTCACAGGTATAACCAGGGGTGATTCTAAGATCCTGTCAAGTTGACAACATTAACCATTGCAACTCTACCCTCTTTGTCACTTGGACAACTAACCACATCACTTTTAAGCCATATCTTTCTTCCGCATGTCCCTATAGGTTCATGACAATCTCCTAATATAAAATGCATTCAGTCTTATATCAAAAGTCCCTATCGTCTTTAACAGTTCCAACACTATTTAAAAGTGTAAGTGATGAGCCCCCCCACAAGACTCAGGAAATCTCCTAAGCGTAAGCCCCTGTGTAGTAAGAAAAGCCGGATGTGGAAGCACACATCTTCAATCCCAGCATTCGATCTCTGTGGGTTTGAAACCAGCCTGGTCTACATAGTGAGTTCTAGGCCAACTTGGGCTGCATAATGAAGGCATGCCTTTAAAAAAACTAAAAGCAAAACAAAACTCAAACAGCAATTTAAAGAGGGAGTTACATACCTCCAACACACAGTGACATAGTAAACACTCCCAAAAGAGTAGGTTCTTGCAGGGCAAAACACTAAACCTTGCAGCTCCATATTTGGCATCTGTAATGTGTTTTGTTAGCTGATGTCTTGCCTTCTGTCCCTGTAGGACAATAGGCACCATCCAGCACTGCCTCCACCTGACCTCAGTATATACCCATTTCCTGCCCCAGCATGGCCGCCCAGAGGTCACGACGATGCCCTTAGGTCTTGGGATGACAGTGGATTACATTTTTTTCTCAGCTGAATCCTGTGACAATGAGAACAGAACTGGTAAGCCTAGTGAATCAAGGGTTTTGTTGGTGGTAGGTTATGCCTTTGGTAGCTTGTCTTGGGCTGCAGGAACCTGAGCATCAGAGGAGCGGACATCGTACCAACTTTATGCGCATTCTTCACATGGGCGAACTACCTTACTTGCTTTCTCCTTTTCTGGCTTTGTAATGGTCGGGGCAGGGGAACAGTCGTTTCTCTTTCCATGGTGGAGTTAAAAAGAGAGCACTGGAAGTAATTAGACCAGTCTAGGCGCAGAAGTTGGGGAGGGACTAGCTAAGGTCAGAGCCCCTTTTTTTCTTTTTTCTTTCTTTTTTTTTTTCTTGCCAATAGTTATAAGGAGCTGTTCACTAGCCCCATTCTAGTTTGCTTATTTTTAGAATGTTTGAATTAACTGCCTATGTTTAGAATCATATTTAAGGAATCTATATTTCTGTATCTCTTGAAAAATCAAAAACCTTGTAATGTTGGGCCCAGAGCCTGTTTTGTTTGTCCCTGTCTTCATTCACTTATGTTATCACAGGAAAGCCTTCTGGTCAGAATGCCAAGTGGTGTATGCGTACATGTGTGTGTGTGTTCATAAGCACGCGTGTGTTAGCATATGAAGGAATGCCATTTACTTTAAAGTGAAAGTTCTGGGGTCCGTGTCTGTCATGCAGCATGGCTGTGGCTGCTGTACCTACTGGCTTCTGCTTTGTCCCTAGATCACAGGCTGGACCGAGATGGAACTCTGAAGCTCCTGGGCCGCCTCTCCCTCCTCTCTGAAGAGATTCTCTGGGCTGCCAATGGCTTACCCAACCCCTTCTACTCTTCAGACCATCTCTGCTTGCTTGCAAGCTTCGGCATGGAAGTCACTGCCCCATGAGGGCCCCCAGGGAGAGAGCTCACTGGATCGGACGACTGCAAATGCCCCGTGCTGTGGAAACTTATGTCCCTTCCCTTGTTCCCTCCTGCCCGTGGTCAGACTTTCTCCAGGCCTGCCCACGTTCTCTGCCTGTGGTCCCTGCCCTGCCTCAGCCTCTTCCTAATCCTGTGCCACATGCTAGGTGGCCCTGGGAGAGGTGGAAAGCATTCCTCTTCCTTCCATGTACCCAGCGCCCCCTCCCCCATTGATTTTTAATGACCAGGGTTGCGGGAGTTATTGATCTCATTGGTTATTTGCTTTCAGGCCATTTCATGGTGGCACCCTCTGACCCAACCTTCCTCCTCCCTTCATGACCTCTGGGCTCTGGTACACACAAGCAAGGTGTGTGTAAAGCATGAGTTCTCTTGGGATGGGACTGCCCAGCACAGCCAGGCCTGCCTCTGCCTAGACCATGTACCACCATGAGGTTTTGGGCTAGGGACAGGTTGAGAGCATGACATAGTAGCTGTGTGCTGCCAGGAGGCAGCAGATGTGGGGCCCTTTTCTCCCTTTCATTTGTCAGTCATCTGGGCATCCTGGCACACTTGTTATTTCTGGAGACAAATTGGCCCATAGCCTGGAGCAGCAGCTCAGGGATACACCATAGCCCAGCTCTCCTCAGGCCCAGATGATTTTAGTAGGACTTCCCTGAGGAATGCAGTTTGATATCTTGTGTTGGGGTTGAGTGGGCTGGCGCAGTGTTGTGAGGTTTGAAGCATTTTAAGGATAAGGAGACGGAATGTTCAGGAGCTGTGGTCTCACTCAACTCTGCAGAACTGAGTTGGAGTCCCCGTAGAAAGAGCAGGAGGCTCTATAGCAGCCTTAGCCAGCACAAGAGCCCCAGGAGCTTGACCTCTGACCTCTGCACACCTAAGAAAGTCTCTTCTCACTCTTCTTTCCCTACTCCCTGCCTTCCTTATTCCCTTCTGTTTTCTCTCTGAAGAAGCCTGCTGTTCAGCTCAGGCCAAAACATCTCAACAAAAGCCTGCATTTGGGCAAACTAGATCTAAGAATTCAGGATGGCAGTACTTGCAGATTTGCTCTGCCTTTCCTCCCCAAACACAGGGTTCCCTGGCCTACTCAAGAGCCCTGTAGTCTATACCTGCATCACCTGCATGCCTTACTCCTCACTGGGGTGTAGCCTAGGGTGTCCTTAGGCCAGATCCTCCACATAGCTTTAACTCAGTATCTGCTGGCCCTTGTGTCTGTCTGCACTATTAAGCCCAGAGACTGGAAGCAGTTGACTGAGAGGTTGTGGCTAGGCACGGTGGGCCAGACGTTATATTCTTTCCTTTATTTGAAAGCCAAAGACCTGGCTGGAATGTTGCTGCTGCATTGCTGACTCTCAGTTTCCCATGCTCAGGTTCTGGGGGAACTTCTTTTCCTGTGTGTGTCTGTTTTTAAGTTTTGTTTTCTGGGTATTGGACATTTGCCTGTCTGAGCCCCAGGCCCATCTGTCCACGGCCCACTTTCCACCGTCTCTTTCTGGGCACCTCCTGAGATGGTTTCACTACTGTGCCCTGTTGGTTCTCAGGACAAGGGCCACTAATCGTTCCCTCTGTCAGGAAATGCAGATTCAACTGCTAAAGAAGGTGGAAAGCCAGAGCTTGATGGTTTATCTTTTCCTTGTTTCTTATTTGTTTCTGTTTTGAAATGAAGTGTGGGGGTTTAAATGGCTTATAAAACTGCACTCTGGAGCCAGCAGAACCAGGCAACGTTTTTCCAAATAAAGGCTGATCATGCCCCCTCCACTGTTGGTCTTTTTATTAGGAGTCTGAAAAGCATGGGGTTTGAGAGAGTTGGAGGATGTGGTAGGCAGAGAAAGGGTCTGAGGAGCTTTGATCCTGGGGGTGGGGCCTTAGGATCTAAATGGAGAACAGAAGCTTGCCATCTGTCTCTGTTACCTTCCCTGTGCTCTGAGGCTTGCTGGGGAAGAGGGTTTGGGTGAAGTCCCCTGCCATGCCCTTCTCTGTCCCCATATGAGAAGAGAAGGGCTCTAATTTAGCTGCTTTTTGCTCTTATTCCATCTGCTGCCTTGCATCTCTCTGTCGACTGTAGACTTCTGCCGATGGGTTGGTGTGGAAAGTGGGATGTTCCTGGTCAAAGCAGTGGCAGCTGCCTCTTGCCGGTTATCTATTTCTGATCATCTCTTGCATTCGAGCCAGGGCTGAGCTGTGTGTGGGCCATCTGTCACTGGAAAACACTTTCTTCTTTGCCGGGCCTAACTGCTGTTACTTCTGTCCTTTGCTGGTCTCCCTATGCCGTACACCAAGCCATGGCCAAGCCAAATGAGGTGTGGTTTTCTTCCTTACCTCAACAGACTGCCAACCCCATAGTCTCTCCAGAGACTACCTTCAGCTGCTGGTGTACTCGGGGTCAGAATCCACTGATGGAGGAGAAAGCAAATTTAGCCAGGAAGTAGGATTAAGGAGCCTTACCTTGGCCGGGCTGGTTGATAACTAGATAAATCATTCAATCCCTCCGTCTTTGAGTTGGCACCCTTTGGTGAAAGGAAATTGAAGGAGTACTTTAAAGGGCTTTTTGGGTCTGTGTTGCTTGTGCCATGGCAAGAGAGGGATGCTAAGGATGCCAAACAATTCTGGTGGGAGATTGGATTGAATGGTTGTCCCCAGAAAGGCTGGATGACCAGCCCTGTGGGCTGGGAGGTATTTGAAAGCTCCAAGCTTTTGAGTTACAGTCCTAGTGCATTCTTTCCTTGCATGGAGAATCCTCCAGTGCCTCGCCTCAGTCACTAAGCAAACACAGGCTCAGAATTTTGCTTAGCAGTTTATGCTGTTCACATGGGTGCAAATGGGCGCGAATGCTTGAATGTGTGTGCATGCACATGGAGACCAGAGATCAATTGTTGTCATTCCTCAGAATCCATCCACTGCACTTTTTGAGACAGGGCCAGTCACTGGCTTAGAACTCACTCACTAGACTGCCTTGCCAGTGAGCTCCAGGGATCCTCCTTTCTGCATCCCCAGTGCTGGGATTAAAGTATGTGCCACCATGTCCAGTTTTACGTTAGTTCTAAGGATCCAACTCAGGTCCTCATGCTTGCATAGCAAATACTTTTTACTGAGCGATTTCCCCGCTCCCACTTTCAGCGTGAAGATAACAGCACAGCTAGGAGGCAGTAGGGGTGTGGTCTGGATAGCCTCCTACACCCCAGGAAGCAAGAGACCCAGCAACAAACCCAGACTCTTGAATCTTGCTTATTTTTTGCTCTCCTATGCTCCTTAGACATAGCCTTTCTCGAGGAACAGGAGCCAGGCTTTCTTACCGGTTGGGACCTGGGTGAGGTGCCCAGAAACAGCTTTGAGCTGGAGGGCAGGAAGGGCTACAATCAACCAGCTTTGTTTGCTTTTTCTCTGGTTCCTCAGCTGGTATGTAGTGACTCATGGGAGAATTGGGTTTTGGTGTGTTAAGTCATGCACGAGGCAGTTTCTCTTTTCTCAGGGCAAGAAGGCCCACCTCCGGTTTCTACCAGGGTGGAGCTGTGTGGGACCCAAGACTCCCAACAGCGTGGTGAACCCTTGCTTGTCCTTTTAATTGTTGAAGACAAGGGCCATCTAGGAAGCCTGGTGGTGGTGCAGATCATCCTGGGGCAGAAGAATGTGAATTCCATGTGTTTTGCAGAGAAGCTGGTCTTTATACTGTCTCTAGTTCCAGTGACCTGCCAAGCAGGACCTCTGCTAGCTCTGGAGAAAATGACTTCTTATATTCTATTACACTTCAATTCTTGGAAATTTTGTTTCCCATTAGCAAATTCTCATTGGTTAGGGATTGGAAAGAGCTGTCATGTGAGCTAGCTCAAAGAGCTGGGCTGTCTCCTCCACCCACCCTCCACCAGGCCTCAACAGCTGGTTCTCCACCCTATCTTGGCAAACACTAAGTGTTGCTGGGCAACTTGCATCTGGGTCACTCTTAGTTCTTGGTATGACAACTGCTTCCCATTGCCACTGCCCTCCACAGTAGCAGTGAAAATCCTAGGTCCTAGCAGATGGGGAAGAGGAGTAAATGCACTAGTCTCTTTAAGGCTTTTGGGAAGAGTCAATTTAGCCATATGCCTAAATGAGTTAGGGCCAGGCTCTATGACTTGGAGAACCTTGGCAACAGAGAATCTGAGCAGCCCAGAGGTCAGTAGCAATACATCTGCATTCCATGGAACTGGCTTAGCAGTGGCCATGATGAGCCTGGCTAGCTGATGGCCTAGGCTCACCCCAGGCCACCCCTATCCCTCAATTTAATAACAGTTGGCCTAGTATGGGCCTGTACCATTGGGGCTTCCCACCAAGTTCTCTGCTGTGGTTCACTGTAATCGGATTTACATGTGTAAACAGCACATCTCCATGGAATGCCATGCATTCACCATAGCCACAAATTTTGGTTACCTATGTGTAAATTTTGTTTTACTTTGGGGTGTATATTTTAGCTGGCAACAAAACTGCCCAGATACTAGCACATTGTTCTCTTCTCTAGCTGCCATGCTGACCCCAAAAGTGTGGTCATTAGACCACTGCAAATGACAGAGGCCTTCTGTGCTTTTGTTCTAGCTAGGACAGGGTGGTGTTTGGCTGCTCTGTGACATGGCCCCCTTTCTTAGGAGTCGCAGTTTCACTCTTAAGCTCAGTAAGCGACACGTGCAGAATGACTTTGGCTGACAAATACTATGGGCTCTGAGGTAATTCTTGCCTGTTTGGTTTGGTTTGCAGTGTTTGCACTTGCCTTAGTAGGGGCGGCTAAGAGGTTCAGAGCCAAAGGACAATGGAGAGGGACAGTGGGTCCAGAGGTTTCCCCAAAACTGTGGATGGGCAACTGATGAGAAGGAACTTCAGATCTCTGTTACTGTTGTTTTCTAAAGTGAAGGGTCTTTCTCCTTTATCCTGATTGAAAAGGATGGCTGTCTCCTGGGAGCTGGGTGAGGAAGAGGCGCCTCACAGCAGGATGGGAAACCTGATTCCCAGATTAGGACTAGCAAGAACTGAAAAGCTTTGACAGGCTGAGAGAGTCCTGAAATCCTATCATGGTTTGCCAGGGCCAGAAGGCTTCCTGTTCCCCATTTTTAGGTTCTCCTCCCATCTGCTGGGGATCTTGGCATCTTCCTGCAGCTAGTGGGGCTGATAAGGGTGGGAATGGGCCTGGGCTCCAGCTCCTAAAGTAAAGCAGACAAGGTTTCATTTGACTTCTGCCAGCCCATACAACTGGGGCTGGGAAGACTTTATTCATTTTCAGGGGAGTGAGACAAAATGTTCAGTGAAAGGCAGGGGTAATACTGATACGAACACAGGAATAGTAATGAATTTTGGGACATAATACAACAGCCGTACAAAGCATAGAGAATGGGTGGTCCATCATCACTGTCCCAGGGGTCCAGTGTACCCAGACTTAAATTAACAAGGAAGCTTGGGACCCCAAAGCACCGAGCTGGAGAGGGCCCTAGCAAAGAACTTGCAGCTAGATGGTGGTAACCCCACCTGCCTGGAGACACTGGTGGGAAGCTGTGGTTCCTGGCTGGGTGAATCCTTAGCTCCCACCTACACTCCTTCAGATATCCTTGCCCTGTACACCTCTAGCTTGCTGGTCCCCACTGCACGTCGTTGCACACTTATCACCCCTGACAGCATGTGGGGCAGTGATGTTCCAAGCCAGAATTCACTCCAGGCAGGAAGGCCAGGTATACACACACACAGACCGGGGCACTGCACAGCTATCATTAGACCTAACACCCCAGAGCCAGGAACTCATCCCAGCTGGAAAGGGGTCGGGGCATGATAAGACAAGACTAGACATCAGCCATAGGCAATTTCCTGAGTCTGCTCCTCAGTACCTGGTCTCTAGGCTTCATCATCAAGTCTGGGGCCAGAGGGCTGCTGCTCTGCCCACTTGGCTATGCCCACTAAGGACTGGTGGCTGGCAGGAGGGGTCAAGGGAACAAGGAAATGTGAGGCTGTGGAGGGAAAGGGCTGGCAGGCAGCTGGATGGAGAGGAAAGTTCTCTGAAGCCAGCTTCCCAATGTTCTGACCCAACCCCAAAGCACAGGGAATTCTACCCAAGGCCACCACCAAGAAGCTGCCTCTGACCCTCTTCAGCCAGCAGCCCCCAAAGGTAGGGCAGAGAAGCTGAAAGGCAGGCCTAAGTCAGGTGGTCTGGAGTTCACATCTGCCAGACCTCTGTCCCTCGCAGGAAATGAGATGAAGTGACAGCATGGATGGTGACTAAGGCCTCAAAGTCCCTGCCTCTGCCTCCCCAGAAACCATACAACCAGGCCAGCCCCAGAGAGCACAGCCTGCATAGACGGCTGCAGAGGGGAGGATGGCTTGCTACATATGAGAAAGAGTAAAAAATAAAAAGCACCACTGTGGCCTAGGACTGTCCACAGGCCAGACGTCCTTAGCTTGGGAAGAGGTGAATAGCAGGGGGTCACAGCTGCTCACCCCCACGCCCTGAACAAGTCAGGGTTCAAACAGCAACCTTTCCTGAGCCTCAGGGGAAGTAACCGGCCTGAATGTCCCTCAGGCTCTGGGACCTGGAGCTGTTCTCCAGATATACCCAACTCCAGCTTTCCTCACACCCCTTTCTCCCATAGTTTGTCATATCTGGAAGTTCCTAGAGACATATAGGGCTGCCCTTCTAAGGATAAACAGCCACATTTAGATCCAGAAAAGATCTTGTCCAGCCTTGCACCTCTTAAGGTGGGCATGGGAACAGTGGGACTAACCGCCCCTACTCCATGAACTCTGGGATGGATCAAATAGTGTCTGGCCAGGGGTGTAGCCTAGGGGCAGGGCTATGCATTAGAGGAACCAGGTGAGACAGGGACTAAACAGCTGGCCTCCCGTGGTGCCTGTGCTGGGCCTTACTGCACCTGGCTCTGGGCCCAGGAGCTTCTGGTGTAATGAGCAAGCTAGCCTTGCTCATGTCATCAGCAAGGGCATCCCTCCTCCTGTTCCTTTACTTCCAGCCACCATCCATTCCAGGCAGGCAAGAGCTTTACCACTCTACCCCACTCTCCCTACTCTGGTGACCCAACAACCACAAACATGATCTCTGCCTATAGGATGGGGTAAGGAAGTGGCCCTTTCTGCCTTTGGGAAACTTAAAACCGTCATTTTCCACCTACAGCACAACAGGAGGCTCCTCACAACCAGCCCAAGCTCTCTCTACCCCAGACACTGCAGACTGGTACTCTCTCACCTATGGTGAGAATTTCTTGAACTGATTGTTGACTTTTAAAATTTTTAATTCATGTATTAATTCAGAGTCCTGGCCTTAAAAAAATTAAAAACAAAACAAACCAAAAAAACTACCCCTTAGGGCCTGCACTGTGGGAACAGTAGAATGGCAGCAGCCCACTTTACTGGGATATGCTCTTTTGTAGGACCCACCCAGCCCTCTTCTGTGTTACCTGCTGGCCCCGTAGGCATTTGAGTCCCTAGTTCAGTCTCTCTTATCCAAGCCCTCAGCTCGTTGCAGCCTTATTGGCAACTGCCCAGGCTGCCTCTACCTCTCAGTAAAGCCCCCTAATGGTCACCTCAGCCAGCTGTTCTCTTGTCACTTGAAGCCTCCAGCAACCTGACAAACGCCATCTGTGCTGCAGGGAACTCAGGTCCCATGTAGCCTCATCCAGAACTGCCTCCCACAGTCCTTCTCACTTACACTCCCAACTCCAGGGATGTCTCTCCTCTTCTAGCCCCCACAGCCCCTCTCCACACCTCCCTTTCCTACCAGGGATATATGCCTGAGGGCCAGAACACAGACAACCTCTGCTATTTCCTGCCATTGCTCCAATGAACTGCTAAAATTGCTTAAATGGGCAGCTAAGGCAGGAAAGGTGGGCCTGGGGTATAGGCGTCCTGGTCTGGTCTTGTTTCCCCAGCAAGGGCTGAGGTTATCAGAAGGGGGGAGAAGAGCCCCATCTCACACAACTAGAGGGGCCCACTCAACTAGCCAGGGCCCAGCCAGTTTCCAGTTTCTCAAGGTTGTAGTATCCCCAGTGCGACTCTGGGCCCTCTACAAAGCCCAGCCCTTTTATAGTGAGCCCCTGGGCTGCAGCAGTAGTCGGTGGAACCAGCAGACATGCTAGGGGCCAGGAACTCTTCCCACTATAGTCCCTTTCCTGGTTTTCCCATAGCCTAATCCCAAACTGGCTATAGTGAGGATGTGTGTAGGGGTGCACAGTACTGTCTAAAGAGTCACACTGACCTGAGGGCTCTCCTAGCCACAGGCTTCCACGTTTGCCAAGTTCCCGATTTGAGAAATAAGCAGTCCTTTCTCAGGAGAACCCCTACCCTGCTTCCCTTTCCCTGGGCCGTAATTCTGCCAGGATAGGCCCAGCCGGAGAAACACCTCCATCCTTACCCCACCCCACCCTCACCCCACAGGCTGGCGAGGCTCCCAAAGAAGGGGCACCACAGAAACAGCAAGCCCTCCTCCCCAAGCCACACAGTGCTCAGAGATTGCAGGCCTTGACAGCTATCAGCATGCCCATTTGCCTTTCCCTCCAAATACCTTAAATTTTACTTTGTAGGGCTAAAATTCCAAATAAAATACTGCTTCTTGGCCCAAAGTTAGGGGCTTGGCTCCATGGGAGGGGAAGTCACTAGGGGTTGAACTGCAACACATCCTTCTTCCCTCCCACCCGCAGCCCACCCCATCACCAATCTCTGCTTGAACAAAGTAGATTATTTTGTGCAGGTGGGTCTGAGTCTCCAGAAGCAGAGGAAAGCGTAGGAGTGCTGGCATCCGCCTCACACTCGGATCTGGTACCCATTGAGGTCTGGCATGGCTTTGGGCTCTGCAGGCTTCTTCTCCCCTGAAGGCCTGCAGGAAGAAAAAAGGAGGATGCAGAAGAGGAGTGAGTGGTTACTAGGGAGACAGAGAAAGTAAGGGAAGAAGAGAGGGAAGAGAAAGGGGAGGGAGGGAGGGAGGGAGGGAGGGAGGGAAGGAGGGAGAGCTGTCCCCCTGGCTTCTCTCCTCTAGGGACCTTTACAGCTGCAGGGGGTGTGGGGAATGTTTCTGGAATCAGTGGCCAGCCTAAAGTTCCTAGATTGTCCCCTGCCATCATATAGCCTCTTGTTCTTTGATGATGGTTACTAGACTGACACAGTTTATGGGTAACAGCTTCAAGTACAACCCGGAACTGGATTTCTACAAAAGCCCTGGAGCTCAAAGGTAAGGGTGATGGGAATTGCAGGTCTGCTCAGCACTCCTCACTTCTAGGCAGAGAGACAGCTCTAGAGGCACAATTATTAATTAAAGCCAGCGCCAGAATGCTATGTGGGAGAGGGAGTCAGAGTAAGAGGCCTGGTATTTAAATAGCAAATCTTGCCATTTGGATACAGAAAAAAACAAAACAACAAAAACAAAACAAAACAAAAAAACAAAACCCAGACCCTAGAAGGCAAAAGTTGTGTTCAAAGCCTCCTGTCCTAGCTGCACAGTCTCCCGTCATATCCAGACCCTTTCAGCAAACTTTAGGCAAGCTCAGGGCCTGTGGGAGCCTCACTCTGTTCATCCTGCCCCCGCTCAGTCCATTCTGCTGCCTGCCTCAGATGATCTGGCCAGCCACAGGGTAACCAGAGTTACCCTGAGTTTCTTTAGGGAAATGGCACAGAACTCCTGTAAGCTATTTCAGCATACAAACACACAGACATACAGACCCCTCATCCCCAGTGACACCTCAAAGAGCCAAGGATGAGGAAGAAAAAGAAGAGCGGAGAGAGAGACCAGGATGAGGAAAGAGCAAGGCATTTTTGCTGGGCCTCCTTTCTTACTGTCTTTCACTGCGGCTGTTTCTGCGGTGGGGGCTGGACTGGGCCCTCTGTGGAGAGGAAACGTCCTTCTTTCGGTCCTTTGTGGGAGAAGGAGGGCCTGTCCCCTTGCCAATCTGGATGGGGAGGAAGGGGAAAAAAAAGCATGTTTGCCCTGCTGGGAGCCACAGTCCCCTGAAACCTCCCCTAGGCTGTCTACATTCCAAGCCTCTCCTATCTCTGGGTCATCCTCGGCACTTAACCATGGAGTAAGCAGATCCTCAGTAGGGCTGTCTATTCCTTGAGGGTCATGAACACAGTGCCAGAGGTGTCACTGGGTTGTCATAGGGCTGGAAAACACCCTTGAAGAAAGACCACCTTACCCAGGCTAGGGAAGTGTGCCAGATGGGGATATGGCAAATGCTGAGCTCTGGGACAGGTCTTAGCAGCCTGACAGTGACGGTGGCAATCTCTGGCTAGTCAGATGTCAGACTGGGAGCTGTATCTCTGATTCAGAAAAAAAATCAAACCAAACCACCCCCCCACACCCCCGTAAAAAACCAGTCAGACTGGGAGCTGTATCTCTGATTCAGAAAAAAAATCAAACCAAACCACCCCCCCACACCCCCGTAAAAAACCAATCATCCTTTATGTAGTGTGGTCAGCCTGCTTTGATTGTTCTTAGCTCCCAGAGCTATGGGGAACTGGAAAAGCAGCAACATGGGGAGTTCAGCGCTGAGCTGGCTGGGAAGCTACTGCACTCAAGAGAGGAAATCTATAAGCTTCATCTCTGTGTCTTGCTGCTGCTTGGAAACACTACCGTGTTCCCAACAGAGAGAGCCGGAGTGCGGGGAAGGGAGTGGCCTGGGCACAGAAGAGCCCCTCTGTAGTACAGGCCTATGGCAGGTCTGCCTTAGTGCATCACAGTGCAACAGGGCTGAGCAACAGAGAGGAGTTGACTGAGGGAGAGCCCTGGCAGGCCGGGGGAGAGCCCTGGCAGGCCGGAGGAGAGGTATCTCCAGGCCGGGGAGGTTGAGAGCCCCCTCCCCAGGGTCTTAGTCTACTGCTGTCAGTGAGATCCCTGCAACTCTCCAGCACCTGCTGAGTGGTGGGGAAGAAGGGGAGGAGCCACCACCTCCATTTTCTGCTGATCTCCTGGTCCCTTACTGCAGGAGCTTAGAGACTCAGGATGGACAGGAGAGGTGGAGGCTGCTCACTATCCCATCCCCCCACATTCTCAGACAGTCCGGGTGTCTGCTTCTCCCACTCACAGCACCCAGGCCTGGAGCACCATGTCCCTGTCCTTCACGCGTCCAACTTCACAGACCCATGACTGTGCAAACCCAGCTCGCTCCCTCCCTCCCTCCTCCCGAAGGGCCAACTTCAGCAACAGGGCTTTTCTGAGTAATGCTGATCCTGGGACCAGGCAACCCCTGCTGGTCAGGGCAACAGCGAAGGCAAGAAGGGGCTCCCACGGGGAAGCAGCAGCTGACAGCGGCCCCGGTGGTCCGCTGCGGGTGCTAACCTTGAGACGCATGTCTCGAGCATGGCGCTCCAGCTCCTTGCGGAAGTCCTCCCGCCCCAGCCTCTCCACGTCCAGCACCGAGTGCTTCCATTCGATCTGTTCCACACTGTGGGGGTCGTGGGACACGCACTGACCCAGCTTTACCTTCTTCAGCACATGCCAGCAGCGGCTGTAGGCCGCCTCGTAATCCAGCACGAGCTCACTGAGGGTGCGGAAGGCCGGAGGCTTGTACATCAGGTCCTCCCTCCGGCTCATGCCCAGGGCCCCATAGCGGCCCCCAAAGTTCACCCCCAGCACAATGTGGCGGAAGTAGTTCCCTGAGAAATAGGTCTTGAAGCTGATGGGGAAGCGTTCCAGGGTGGGCATGCTGTTGGTGAGGTAACTGGTGGATCAAGGTGCTAAGGAACGGGCCAGGTCAGGATGGTATTTGGGTGCCAAATAGCCCCTAAAAGGCCATTTTCCAAAAACAGACAAACTGGCCACAAATTTCTGTCTCCCTCCCCAGCCCTGACTCCTGCAGGAGGGTTGCTTCTCCTGAGGGCTTGTCAGTCTTCCTAGCTGTCCCTCTGCCCTTGCGGGGCTGGCTGAGAAACCCTGTGCATCTTTCTCTGCAGTTTTACTTCCAACACCCCATCTGTCATCTCTATAAGTCGTCAGCACCACCTGGATGTGCCGACACTGGGGCCTCTCTGCTGCTTCTCCTGCTGCTTAGGAATGGCACAACAGCTAGGGCACAACACTATACACAGGGTTGGGGTTCTAAGAACAGGGTCACCTTGTCCCTGGGACTAAAAACAAGCTGTCCAGTAGGCCTCGGAAGGCAGCAAAAGGAGGTACAGACACAAAGAACTCCCCAGGAGCCTCCCTTTTCAGAGACTCCCTCCCCTGGGGAGACTGCTCCATGCTGGGGGTCAAGAGATGTTAGCACAGAAGTCCTTCAGACCCTCCCATTCCACAGCAGCCAGCCAAGGCTGAGCCAGTCTCTCCCAACCCCAAGGAAGGATACATTCCCAGGATCACAGCTTCCAGGCATTTGATTGGCAGAGCCTCTTTGGTCATTTCCTTGGCTAGGTCCATCAGCCTATGAGAAAAGGTGGCAAAGCTGTGTGGGCACCATCTCCAGCCCTCTCAGGCCCTATTCGGCAATGAGCCAGAAAGGCGGGGGCAGACACTTGCCCCCAAGCTGCCATCCCCCAGGGCCTGGTGTTTCCTTCCCCTTCCCAAGTCTAGAGTCTGGAGGGGGTGAGTTCAGGAAGTAGGCCTACTCTCCCTGCCCTTTTCTCCCTTCACTTCCTCCTTCCTGGCCTGCTCCCTGCTCAAAGACCCCGGGGAGAGGGGCTTGAACGGAGGCAGGTCCTAGGGAGTCCATGCCTTCTCCCATGGCATAGGGCTGGGGGAGGGGAAAGCTTGGGGAGCACAGTGGACAAAGAACTTGCTAACTGATGGAATACACTCTCTGCAGCCTGGATCTCAGACACACAGCTGTACCCTGGCTGGCCAGCCTGCCCCTGAACTTGGAATGTAGGCTATTTTCAAAATAGCCTATCCTCCAGGTAGTCTAGGGGCTCAGCCTGGCCACTGCTTTGTCTGGGCCACTTGCATCCTGGGAGGATGGAATGGGACATCCACACAGAGCAGCAGGTGAAGGTCAAGAGCAAAGTCTGGGATCAGAGAAGGTGGGCTCCGCTCAAGGGTTTCGAGAGGGGGCAACTCGTTAAATAAGCAACTCAGGACATCTCCCCACAATTAAGTAAATAAGCAACTGAAACTGTCTAAGACAAGAGATTCAGTCTGAGTCTGCATGCTGAGTCATGACGGGCTAGGGAGTGAGCGAAGCAGCAGTTTTCTTGCAGGTACAAATATTGCAGACTGCATGGGAGGCTTCAAGGAAAGAAAAAGGAAGATGCTCTTTCCCGATAGCCCCTCCTTCCCATCCCTCCACCCCGTCTCCTTCCCCCAACAGCAGCTGGGATGGGGTGTGGGGGGGTTTACCCTACTAGCTCCGTTGTGCTTCCCTTTCCACAGCCTGGGTAGCTATCTCATTGGGATTTCCTTTCTCAAGGGCCCAGGGTAGCACCCTTCCCCCATCCCATGGCTGGTTTTCCTCAGGAAAGTCCCTGCTTATCCGTTAAGCTGTCACTAGAAGGCAAACCACAGAGGCTCCCAGGGAGATCAAACCCAGTGGCAATTGCACTTACCCTGTCAGAGGTCTGCTCTTCTTAATTTCAAAGAACTGTGTCCCTGTGTGATTGTACCTGGGAACAGTGGTTAAGGGCTTCCTAGCTTGGTCTGGAAGGCTGTACTGTTCCCTGGGCTACAGAAGGATCCCACAGAGGACCCTACAGGATGTTTGGGTGCTCTCTGGGAAGAGGGGGACAGGGTTCTCCCTCTTTCTTACAGCTCTTCTCCCCCACTCTTTGGCAGCCTGCCTTGTTCTCCCCTGGTCTCCTGTCTCAGGATGGGGCACCGAGTGGGCAGCCAGCCCAGCAGGGCTGAGAAAGCAGCCTTAGCTGGGGACAGCTCCTGCCAGAGCTGGGTTTTCCAAACATCTAAGAAGGCTGTAGGGGCCACCACCTCCCCCTGTGCCGGCTAGTTTTCTGTCAGCTTTTTAAAGACTAGAGTCATCTGGGAACAGGGAACTTCAACTGACAAGATGCCCCCACCAGACCGGCCTGTGGTGAAGTTCCTTAATTAGGGAGTGACGTGGGGAGTGGCCTCAGCCCACTGCGTGTGGTGCCACCCCTGGGCCGGTGGTCCTGGACGCTCTAAGAAAGCATGGGCCACAAGGATCACGCAAATAAGGAGCACAGGACGCAGGACACATACATAGCTCTTGGGCAGAAGCTAGAGGGGTTTTGCAGCAGATATATAAGGCAACTGGCCTCCTGCCAGGGAAGAAAAATACCAAGAATTGGGAGAAAATTTCAAGATGTGGATGTTATATCTTGGAGCAAAAGATCCTTTTCCTTCCCTGTCCTCCCAAAGGGAGCATTGCAATGGCCCCATTTCTGTCCCTTGGCTGGGGCAGATTGGATCTCTCTCTCTCTCTCTCTCTCTCTCTCTCTCTCTCTCTCTCACACACACACACACACACCCCCCATGGGGAAGCTGGTGCTGGGTCCAGCACTCAGACACAACCTCAGCAGCTCCAGGGAACAGATATGCCAGTGAATGGCAGCTCTGGACTTGGGAGGGAGCTGGCTCTGCTGATCCCTGTCCAGGTCCCACTTGGTCTTTGGGGCCGTGACTAAATGATGGCCACAGCTCTGGACCCAAGAGGATACTGCAGCTCCCTGATGTAGCGCTGCACGGCTTCCAGGCGCTCAGGGATGGGCGTCGTCGGCTGGAAAGTAGGCACACTTGGTATGGGAATCTAGGGACAGACAGACGGAGAAAAGTCTTTGTCATATGGAGAGGCACACCCTGGAACTTCCAGCCCCCCAACTCCCAGCAGCAACACCCTGGGGGTGCTTCTACTCAGAGCTGCTTTCCCGGGCAATCCCTCCTTCCCAAGCCTCCTCCCAGGGCCCCAGCTCGGCCATCCTTGACACCTGACTGAACTTCTAATGTGGAGCTTATGTTGACCTTGGACTTTCATGCTGTTAAATAATTTTAGAAAACACAGGAGGATCCACTGACTAAATTTAAAATATGCATTAATTAATGCTTAACGGGAATGCCCACATTGGGGTTAGTTTGTTTGGGATTGGGGTTCACTCTGGTCTATGGCTTGGATGTAGACCCTGTCCTTGGCTTGAAAATGTTGAGGTGGGCTCTAGGCGAAGGAATTAGGGAGATATGCCCTTGGAAAGGAAGAAGGCAGTTCTCAGGGCTCTCATCAAAGAAGCACAACAGGCTCCCCCTTCCTCTGGCTTCTTGCTTCTAGTGTGATGTCTCTCCATGCTCCCGTCATGACGCCATCCATTGCCACTAGACCTTACCCCAGTCTGAACCAACAGGGGGACCCTTCAGTCCCCAAGGATGTAAGCTAAATAAACCTCATTTCCTCCTAAGTGTCCCGCCTCAGGTATTCCATTATAGCACTGAAAAACAGGCCAGTACACTCTGGCTCAAGTACAAGATTAAACCTGGTTTTCTTAGTGTCCCATTCCACCAGGTCGTACCCTAAGCTAGGGGTGTGTGTCACAGACAGGTGGACAGAACCTCAGCAAGGGATCTCACCTCCCTCACTTGCATGACAGGTGTGCCGGGGCTTCCAAAAGCACCGACCTGAACTGTCAAGGAGTGTGACAGTGGCGGTGGAATAAGGGAACAGACGACGGGGCAGGTCTTGCTTCAAAACACTCTTCCCACCCACTTCACACTTAAGTAGTATGTTCCTACTTTTTCCCAGTAAGTTGCCACTGGACCCTCCAAGGCCACCCAGGGGTTGCCCAGGCATACCAAGCTGCAAAGGTACGGGTGAGAGTAAAGAGAAGGGGTATTAGGAGTCCCAGGTACTCAGGGTGGGGCTGTTACGGAGAAGGAAGGATTCATCCTTGGTAGACCGGGCCCACAGAGGATTTTTTTAAGCACTGTAGTTGCTGTGGCTGGGCTCTGTCAGGAAGGGAAGTGACGCACAATTCTCACCATACACTTGTCTCTGGGGTGCTTCTGATAGTGGGAGATCAGTAGATGCTGTCTCACTCCAAAGGGCGAAGATGGAGGAAAGAAGGGCCCTGCTCAGAGACACAGTCCAGCACGTCTTTCTTCCCTCTTCTCTCCCCAGGGTCCTTTGTTTCCTGTCCAGGCAGTCTCTAGCAGCAGATAGCACAGCCTGGAGAACTTATTTCCTCTTTTATATCACTTCCATCTTCTAACCGGCACCATCACTTAACAGCCACCAGCAGGGGGAAAGCTCAGGATGGGGCTTGCCTTCACTTGCTTGATCACTCTGTGCCAGATGCACACTAGAACTGTCCAAGGGGGCTGGCCGGCCATCCTGGTCAAGGGTATGGGGGGTGGAGAGGCAGGACATACTTCCCTATAAGCAACACTGAACACCCTCCCAAGTCACTGGACCTCAGGTGGTACTCTCAGTGTAGCAAAAATGGCCCCCACCTGGCAAGTAGGGCCCAGAAACTAGAGCTGTGTAACCAAACCCCCTGCTCATGAGCCACTTTGGACAGGGAGGAGGCCATTGTAGAACCACTCACCAAAGCTCAGGCAAGAGAGATTTGGGAACGGGCTCAGGCCAGGAACAGGGGTACCCACAAACCATCATGCCATACAAAGGGCCTGGTAAGAAGGCCACTGTGGAAGAAGAGTGAAAAATTACCCAGGATCCTATGCGTGGCCTTAGATACCACCTAAGCAAGGACAAAGCTTGGCCCGAGAACCAGACAGTCCAGGGTGCTAGGACAATCTTACCAGAAGAGTCCCTCAGCCCCGCACACTGAGGAGGCTTAGAGGAGGCAAGTCAGGAAGACTTGGAGATGAACAGAGCAGAACTGGCCATGCTGTGGAATCCAGCTCTGTGATTTCAAGAGAATCTCCTGCCCAGCAGTGCCTCAGATATCTCATGCTGAATATACCTCACTCCTGAAAGGGCAGTAACAGAACCCACCTGGTGGGGCACCACTGAGCTTGTCACAAGCAGACCCCAGCAGACCCCTCAGAACACTGTCTAACACCTGGCTATGGGTACGTGCCAAAGACTGTTCACCCTGGGCTGTCTGGCTCTCTAGAGAGGCCTGGATTCCCATCTGCAGGTGCTCAGTGGCCAAAGCCACAGCTAGGCCTTCAGCAGCTGGGTTTAGGTGACTGGTTGCTGGGCTTCGAAAGGAGATGACAGCTGGAAAGAGCAAGGAGAGAGTCTCAGGAAGGAGGGTAGCCTGCTGCAGGCTTCTGGACCTTTCAGAAGCTGTTACGTTCAGCATCGCTCTTGCAGAGGCTTGCCGCGTGCCCAGTCTGTGCACCACTGGGGACCTATTCGGTGCTGACCTAATGAGGCGTCAATATGCTTTCCCTCATCAGTTCATCTCAACATCCCCATGAAATGGGCCTTGCCGCTGACCCACCGACACCTGGAGATCCTGAGGGCAAGGACACTGCATGCCTTCCTCTTCTAGTTAGTTAGGAGACAGCAAGGATGAGAAGACACGGCGGCATGCCCTCCACACTGCTCTCTGCCTTTTACTGCTCTGCCCTGCCGCTGTGGATGCGGCAGACTTAGCCTGTAAAACTCAGGGGTGGGGGGGGCATGGGAAACGGTAGCAAAACTCAGGGGGAGGGGAGACCATCCCAGCCGCCACTCCGCTGCCCCACAGACATGCCGTTTCCGCATCTCTCCTTTTCCTGTAAAGATGCCAAAAATTATGGATCACTATGTGAGAAATCTCCCAGTGTCAACGTTCGGTTCAGGCAGTCTGTGTATCCTAAGAAACACTTCTGGGGCCCATCACGGGACAGTATGACCTCTGCAGCAGGCCACTAGGGAGGGCACAGGTCAGGGTCAGGTCTCTCTGCAGTTCCCACTGTGACTCCCAACACTGCTTCTCTTCTCCATGGCTTCATCACATCTCCTGCACCCTGAGTCAAATTAACAGCTCAGCCTCACACCTCCTCACTCACTCGACCTGAGACGCTTTCCCAAAGGAGGTTTCAAAACTTCCCAAGCCTCTCCTAAAACTCCTTCCATCTTCCTAATATACTCCCGTCTCCATACTTCCCTCCCTCACAAATAGCTTCATTCATTCAAACTCGTCCTTCCTGAACACGAGGCCTGAAGATGACATTATCCATCACTCTCAAAGACACTGAGGGTTTGAGTCCTCCAAAGCAGCGACACACTCTGCCACTCACATTCCAATTCAGATAGAACCAAGAGGGCCAGACACTCTGAGGGGCATCTAATCTCTTTCCTCGCCATAGTTCTAGTTTGTAGTTTGATGATTAACACAGTTTCTCATTTTTCCCTCCCCACCACCAACCCCATTTTACAGATAAGAAAGCTGTGACTCAAGCAGGCTAGAGGAGATTGCCTGGAGATCGCACTAACTGGGCAGGCAGGTTATCCAAAACAACACCCTAATCCCACGGTGTCATACTTTCTTGTTCAGATTTTTGATCTCTAAATTTGTGTTTTAGAATGTTCTGCACAGTGTTCATTTTAAGGATAAGACAGTGGAAACAATGTCCAGTTTCAGATTAGCTAAGTAAATGAGAGGATGATGATGTAGCTATTTGAAATCAACTTAGCTAATTCCGCTGGGAAACATTAGGCAGTGCCTCAACCTTCAACCTCAGATTATCTTTTCCCAAAAACATTTATTTTTTTTCAGATGGTTCTGCCAACAACCCAGCAAAAGCAAACCAGGCCTGATTTCCATGTATAAGTAACTGTTCTCCCCTCTCCTCCTTCAGGACGGAGACTTAGGCTCTGACTTCTGCCTGTGGCCTCTACTTCCTTGGACTGAAACACAAACATTAAACACATGAATGCACGCATGCACGCACACACACACAATTTCCAGAAGAACACTGAACAGAACAGCACATTGCAAATGTCTTTTCATTTAGTAAACACGCATAAGTGTCCGTCCTGTGCCAGGCACACAGGAGACCCCAAGAAGACAAAGATGAATGAGACAGAGCCTCTCTTTCCTCAGCGGTACCAGAGAGGCACTGTTGTAGCAGAAAATGTCCAGTCAACGCAGGACAACATTCCCCACAGGGTCATTGCTAATGCCACTGAATCTGGTTCCCAACAGAGCTGAGCAAATGGAACCCCAAGACCTGGTGGGGAATCCCAGCTCTCTTTTGGAATGTTGCTGGTCAAACTCAGTGGATAAGATAGGAGACATTTTCTTACCATACCAAGCCCCACGCGTCCCCAGTCAGTCACCATCAATACCAATCTCGTAGTTTTCTGGCTCCTCAAGTGTCCTGAGCCAAAGAGATGCCAAGCCACACCAGTTCCCTAGTTCATATGTGATTCTGCTCCGAAAGCCATGGGGGTGGGGGAGACAGGGGATTGTGCCTCCCTCATCAAATGACTCCAGAAGCACTGTAAAGAAAGTTCTGGACAGGTGCCACCTACCTAAATTTAAAAAATCTTTCCGTAACAACGGTCCCCAGCTGCATCCATCAGGTGCAAGACATCCTTTGCTCCGAGATCAACAAAACCCCTCTTCATTGTGCCTGCGCCCTTCATGTCTTACCTTGGGCAGGTCTGTGGCCCCACGGATCCGCAGAGCCACCTTCTCTCCGTCCGGGTGGATCTTGGCCACGTGCTTCCACATCCTTTCCCAGGTAGCCTCGTCCACGGGCAGTCCACCTCGGTTGATGAAGAAGGGGACGCCTCCATCTCGTAGGTCCTCTTCCCCTTCCTCCTCCGGTTCCTCGTCTCTCTGTGCTGAGGCCCCTTCGCTGGTCTCCAAACGTTTAATGCCAGGGTGGGCGGCGGCGGCAGCAGCGGCTGCGTTCGGGGAGGCACCGCCGCTGCCACTCGGGACCACCTTCTTTCCCCCTGGCATCCCTAAATCCTCGACGGGGGTGGGAGGGTGTATCAGGAGGCGGGAAAAATAAGTGCCTCACATGAGGCCTCCCACACACCCGCTACAGAGATAACACATGGTCAAACAGTGCCTGGCGCCTTTAAGAAACCAGGGCGTGGCTCCAGTACAATAAAATACTATTTGGTTAAAAAAAAAAAAAAAAAGATTCAGCGCATCAACCTGGAGTGATGGCCAGGTTGGGTTGCCCAGGGTCGGCCTTATCGGGCTTGTGTTGTCCGGGAAACGGGATGAAGAGAACACACCCCAACTTGCCAGCCTGTACAAAGCACCCCCATTTGGCAGCGAGAACAATGACTGACAGGGATCTAGGGTGGCCGAGAGGGTAAAAGTGGGGATCGGGGTGAGGAGACTGAGGCCAGACAAGCTCGGACCTGCAGCCACGCTGAAAAGGAGGGCCAAGGCACCGGTGCCCACTCCAAGTTTTGGAGAGAACAAATTCCTCTACGAAATCCTTGCACACTCACACTGGTGCGACCCGCGTGAGCTCTGAGTCTGGATCCCGGGGGGCCAGGGATACAACAAGGGGTGAGCACAGCGCCGGGGGGCGGGGGGGCGACTTCTCGGTCGAGACCCTTCCCGAGCCAAGTCTCACAGCTGGCGGGGCGGGGAGGGGGCGCGCGTCACCGCGCACATTCTACGCCCGCCTTCCGCACAAAGTGGGGCTTTGTCTGGTTTCCTAGCCCCCCGGCCCCGGGGGGCAGCGGCGGAGCAGGCGGGAGGGAGGGCGGGCGCGGCGGGGAGGCGCCGGCTAGGGGCGCCGGGGCCTGGCGATTCCCCACCTGCTACGGCTCAGCAGGGGCACAGGGGGCACCTGGCGGGGAGCGGTCCCCGCCGAGGCAAAGCGGGACGCGGGGCCCCAAGCTCAGCCATCGTTGGGGGGGGGGAAGAAGCAGCTCGGGCGACGTTCGGGGACCAGGCTGAGGTCACCGGGCGCCAGGCCACGGCCGGAGGTTCATCGCTCGCCACCCAGCTGCAGCCAGAGCCGGAGAAGGATGCTGCGCTGGGGCTCCCGCGGCCAGGCGGAGCGGAGCCGGGCGCGCGGGGCGCGCGGGCAGGTCCGCAGGCTCCACCCGCGGGGACGAGTGTAAGCGAATGACAAAGCCCGGGCGGGAGGCGGTGCGCGGATTCTCCGGGAGCAGCAGCCTGCGATGGTGCAGCCCACCCGCCGATCGCCGCGTCCCGGCTCGGCGAAGCAGGAGCCACCTCTGCCGCCGGCCGGGTCCGAAGCCCTCCCGCCGCCCACCCGGCTCGACTCCGGCCCGCGCCGCGCATGCGCTCCGTCCCCCCCTTAAAGGGCCAGCGCGTTCCCACCGAGTCCTCCTTCCGCTGCCGCCACCCCGGCCCTCCCTCCAACACCCCCTCCCCCCCAACTACAAGTTCTTGCAGGGATGCCCTGAACGTTCTCTTCCTGCTCAACCTCTCTCTTAGGGCGCTGAGAAGTTGGTTCTGAGCGGAGGAAGTTTACAAATCGCGACACAGAGCGCAAACTCCTAGGGGATTCCTAGCGCGGAAGGAATTGGGAATTTCCTGAAGGACACTTCGTGGAGGGGCGGCCCTCAGCTATAGAAGGAAGAATGCTGATCTGGAAGACCCGGGTTCTAGATGGTGTTCATGCCCATCTTCCTCTGGGACATCCAGTAAATCCCTCCCCTTGGCAGGCCTCAGTTTCCCTATCTGTCATCCAGTTTGAACTGATGAACTCAGCCCTTCTGGCAGTGTTCCTTAAGGGAGGATTTGCTGGGGTTCATTCTGTTTCGCTCAGTTACTTGCATGGGATCTTGGGAGTTTGTCCCTAGTTCTGGCATTGGCTGCCCCAATCCCTTGGACACCTGGCTGGAGACATGAGCTTTCCCAATCCCGGGGCCAGTGTAAGAATGGGAGGTAGTGTTTGGGAAGTGTTGACCTTCCCAGAATTAGTACAGTTGATTTTTGTGTGTGGCCCGTGGACTCTGGAGACCCAACATGCCCTCTCCTTTCCCTGTATGTAACTCCCAACTAAAGAACTTCACCAAGTGTCTACAGCTCAGTTTGAGGTTTAAGGCTTTATTCCTCCTGCTGGGAGTTGGTATGAATATCAGTCATCTGGGAGAAATGTTCCTGACAGAGTTTGGATACCGAAGGTCACCCAAAGACCTATGTGTCCCTAGATGATGCTATCAGGCAGTGACACAACCTTTGGGAGGTGGGGCTGTGTGTGTATCCGTGCATGTGTGTGTATATGCATGTGTGTGTGTGTCTTTAGGTTGCTGTAAATAGCCCCTTTATCCTAATTTCACCTTTTACCCAGATAAGACGCTGACCAAAACCAACTCGGGGTAGAAAGGATTTATTTTGGTCCATACTTCCAGTCACAGGCCGTCGCGGAGAAGTCAGGGCAGGAACTCAGGGTAGATCATGGAGATCATGGCTTACTCGCTCATGCTATTTATTTTAGAGAAGATCTCACACTGTGGCTCGGGCTGCTCTGGAACTTGGTATGTAGACCAGGTTTGCCCCAAACTCAGAGATTTGCTTGCCTCTGCCTCCAGAGGGCTGGGATTTAAGGCGAGCACCCACAGCAAGAATAGGAAAGACCCCAGGGAATCCCCAGGCTCTCAGGGCTTCCCCACTGGTTCCTTAAAGTGCCTCCCGGGTATCGGATCTTTCTGAGCGTCAGTCAAAACTTGTTGTCACCTGCATCCTCAGGAAGCAGGCATGGTCAATGCTAGAGATGTTTTCAAGAAGGCCAGGTTCTAGTGCTCTAAGAAAGCCAGCCTGGCTTACCCTAAACTCACTGAGGGAAGAAAATTTTGGCCATGCAAATGCCACCAGAGATCAACAGCTGCCACCTCCTCATTGTGTAAATGAGGAAGCCTGAATCTCCGGGTGTAAATTCCTCAGGCTCGCACAAAGACAAGCAGCAGAACCAGAGTATCAGTAGAACGCCTCCTTACAACATTTTTTTTCACCCCCATAATGTCCATCTCTCGTGTCTACCCAGTGCTCTTGGTGAATCTGAGGTAAGTCTGCAAGTTCTCTGCCATCCTTTTGTGAATATTTGCGTCTTATTCTTCTTCCGCTGAGCATGTGCTGAGCTCAAGGGCGTGTCACCAATGAACAGAACGCAGAGGAGGTGATGCTCTGAGACCCTTGAAGGTCGGGTCATAAAAATGACATGCTGCCTTCACTCAGAAGACACCAGCCACCACGCTGTGAGGAAGCACGAGTGTCAGAGTGTCACAGATGCCACACGAGGGCGTTCTGGCTGGTATCTCCCAGTAGACCCTCAGCCAGCCGAGACAATCACATACATTGTAGCCATGGCTGATCTTGAACTCCCCATCTTCCCACCTCCACCTGCTGAGTGCTGGGGTCACAGGCGTGTGCCACGGCACCCAGTAACTTTTTCTTTTTTCTTCATGCCATTAATTATGAACAGGGAGACGACAAATGAAGTTGAGTCATGATCTCTACTCACGTATGCACCAAGTCTACGCTGCATGTCTAGTTCTAGACTCAAGTGTGACTGCAGGCTCCAGGGACACCTGGGAAGAAGCTTAGAGCTCTTTTGGCAAAGCGGAGCTCAGGTGAGAGTCACCCAAGGAACTCTCAAAATTACTGATACCTGGGCTCGAGCCATCGGAATGCTGAGAAATTGGTTGGGACTGGGTCGGTACCCAGAATCTAGGAACATGTGAGAATGATGCTCCCATGAGGGTGAAATTTGGCCTGACCAGTGACATGCTATGCTCCTGTATCCCTCCCGAGTACTTTACTATTTTTATTATTATTACTGAATGCATGCCTGTATGTGCACCAAATGTGTGGATCTGCTGCCTCCAGAGGCCAGAAGAAAGCACCAGATCCCCTGACACTGCAATTACAGGTGATTGGGTTGTGAGCCGTCATGTGGGTGCTGGGAATCGAACCTGGGTCTCCTGAAACAGAAGCCGGTGCTCTTGACCACTGAGCCAACTCTCCAGCCCCTTTTGGGGTTCTTAAGAAGAACTTGAGAGAATCCTCTGCGGATCTGGTGTCTGTCTGAATTGAGCGCAGGATGCTCAGAGAACAGATGCACCATTCCTCGATCCAAACAGAATCTAATCCATTTTATAGTAAGGTGCTGAGACAGCTTCTGGTTCGGGCTCTTGCATTCAATTACCTTTCTGCAAAGTGTCCCTGTAGTTTGTCCATTATTGAGTTAAGTGGGAAATATCTCTATAAAAAATAACTACCCTTTACCAGACACATGGTACAGGGCAGTTGCTTTATGCCTCCCCTGAGCCTTGCAAGGCAAGTACAGCTGACACCAGCTTCCAGACAAGCCACCTAAGAGTCACCGGTGCTGTGGGTACCAGCTTGTCTGAGTTGCACAGCTGGGATTGAGCTCCAGAGTTTCCCTTTTCTCCCTCACTGTCCTATAGCTGAGGGTGTGCAGCCAAGGAGCTAGGTTCGCAGCCTCAGTCTGCCCCGGGGTCTTCCTAAGGGAGAAGCCTCTGTGAAGGTGAGGTGCAGCCCCCCACGGCCCGCTGTGTGTGTCAGGGGAAGCCCCAACACTGAGGCAGTCTGGACAGTTGTCACCTGTTCTTAGCAGGAGTCCCAGGATCCCGAAAGAACAGGGTACTTGGAAATATGTGGAGTGAGAGGTTAGGAGTGGAGTTACTTTAGTTGATGGACTCCTTCTTCTTAGGGATTTGGGAAAGGCAGCTGAGAATACTGCCTTACCTGGAGAAGCTTGGCTGTAGGCGCCCAGGATCTTCATGTGTCTTTGCAATTGGAGTTCCTTCTCAGGTACTTACTTCCTGGGCAGCCTGGCCTGGCCTCCAGGGATCCAGAACAGGCAGGACACATTGTGTTTGACTCCAGAGGACACTACCGGCTACTGTCCCCTGAGGAGGAGGACCACCTCATACAGTAATAGATGCCAGCAGGGGTCAGACTTAGAACGGACCCGGTCTTGTCTACCTGTCATTTAACAGGTCTACGTTAGGAGCAAAGCGATGACCAGCGATGGAAGGAGCGATGTCACTGTTGGAAGTGCCTTTACAAAGCTCCCTTAGCTCTTGCTTCATAGATGAGAGTTGAAGCTCAGCATAGTAGGTTTGCGCAGACTGGTAGGGTAGGGAGCCAGGCATCGAGGGGCACACCTGTTTCAGCACTTGGAGGCAGGTTGAAGTTCAAGGACATTCTCAGCTGCCTAGCAAGTTCAGAGCCATCCTGGATGGCGTGAGACCAAGTCTCAAGAAGCAAACAAAGGCCAGTGAGATAGCTAGCCTGATTCCTTACGTTCAGTCCCTGGGATTCACGTGGCAGAGGGTGAGAATTAACTTCACAAGTTGTTCTCTGACTTCTTATGCACACCTGCCCACCACTAGTAAATAAAATCTAATAAAAACAAAAACAAACAAACAAACAAACAAACAAGAAGTAAAACCTATACCAAAAACAAGCCTAGAAATGTTAGTGGTGGGACTCAGACTGGGACTCTGGCTCAGTCTACCTCCCCTAAGGTGTTCATTAGCAGCAGAGAGGTTGGCCCTAGGGGAACCCTTGAGAGCTCAGCAGGAGCAATGGACAAAGAGGGTTTGTTTCAGGTGTGGCTGAGCTGGGTGACGGGAGAGGACGGGGTGTCAGATCCCCTAGAGCTAGAGCTACAAATAGTTGTGAACTCTCCAGTTGTTGCTGGAAACTAAACCCAGGTCCTCTGCGAAAGCAGCAAGTGCTCTTAGCTGCTGAGCCACCTCTCTAGCTCCAGAAGTGTGTGTTTTAGCCACAGTTCCAATTCTTAGTCCATCACTGTGGGGAAGTCACCCTGGAAGGAGGTTGAGGGAATTGGTCATGTCGCACCTATCATCGAGAACAGAGAGCTATGAGTGTGTGCATGTATGTTCGTGCTCTGCTCAGTTTCTCCACTTACATAGTTCAGTATCCCCTGCCTAGGGAATGGTGCTGCTCACAGTGGGTGGGTCTTTCCACTTTAATTAAGGTAATTAAGACAACCCGCCACAGACATGCCCATAGGCCAACGTGATCTAAACAATTGACACTTCCTTCCCAGATGAATCTATACCGTGTCAAGCCAACAATCAGAACTAGCAATCACAGCCCCACCCCTTGTCAAGTTGACACCCAGACACATCACTCTCAAGTCACAACTTTACATCCTTTGTCTCCAAAGTTTTATGTTTATCTCATAGTGCAAAATACAGTCCAACTTTAAAAGTCTATAGTCTTTAAATTTCCAGTTCGTTACAAATCCAAAATCTTTTAACTGTGAGATCCTATAAAAAAAAAAATCACACACTTTCAATACACAGTAACACATTCTTATTTCCAGGGCACAGCAAGGAATAATCACACCAACAAGACATGAAAAGGGAAAACACCAAATTCAGCAACTCTGTGTTCATCATCTGAGGCTTGTCCTGTCACTGGCTGGGCTCCAAAGGCTTGGGCAACCCTAGCCCTCTAGCCCTGCTCCATATAGCTTACACAGCTTCTCTCTAAGGCCTAGCCTCCACTCCATACCTACAGCTTTCCTTAGAGGACAGCCTTTCATCTCTGGCATCCTCAGGGCTGGGGTCTCCCCTGCAACTTAGGCTTTATCGTCACAGCTTCACGTAATGGCTTTGCAGACCCTCTCCACGGAGACTTCAACCCTGCCACACATTGCCTGGCCTCAGCTGCTCTCCATGAGCCACTCAGTCTTGCACCTCTTATGCCTAAAAAACCAGTACCACATGGACAATGCCTACAACATCGTCAGATTCTACCGATAGCTCAAGATGTAGCCCCTCAGATCAGCATCTGTGTTCTCATTCCAGGGGGACTCTCCCCTAAGTGGTTGCTTCTGGGGAGCAGGGAACCCCTTTAGATTTTTTTTACTTTAAGTGAATTTGGATGTTCAAAAGAGAGGTATAGGATTTTGCCCATATGCTTTTTCCCATCCTTCCAGAGCAGCACAGGATGTCTCCACACAGATACACTGATCTCTCTATCGGTTACAGCTGCTTCTTCAGCACCAACCTGAGTACAGCCAGGATGAGAATGCTCATATGTTTGAATACTCGGTTCTGAGTTGTTAGAACTATTTGGGAAGGATTAGGTGGTGTGGCCTTGTTAGAGGAGGTGGGCCACTAAGAGCGTGCTTTGAAGTTTCAAAAGATTTATGCCATTCCCTGCTTTCTCTCTCTCTCTCTCCCTTCTTCCCTCCCTCCCTCCATTCTTCCCTTCTTTCCACCCCCTCTGTGCCTCCTACTTGCTTACTAAGATGTAAGGTCTCAGCTGTTCTTGCTACCATGCCTTCACTCTGCCATCATGGACTCTAACCCTCTGAAACCATAAGCACCAAAGTAAACATTTTTCTTTTACAAGTTTCCTTGGTCACAGTATTTTATCACAGCAGTAGGAAGTAACTAAGATATTATCCCACCTTGAATTTTTTTTTTCTGCCAGACAAATCAGCCCACCTCCTTCAAGCTGGCACCCTCAGGACATAGGTGGAATGCAGATAGAGTCTTGGCCACAGTGTCACAGGAGTGACCCCATCCCAATCCCCTACAGAATCCTGTTATTGAAGCCACATGCACGTCTGCTGTCTATGCTTTTCTTTGTGTTCTTATCTCCCACGCTCCTGTAAGAATGGCCAATTAAGCTCTGATCAAGACATGCAATAACTTTTTTTCCCCCACACATACACACACATAAAAAAGCTTCCACAAAACAGTTCCAAAGGCTTAAACAACCCCACTTTGGGCACCAATTTATGTTTTAGTTTAGTTTCTGTTGCCGTGATGCAATACCCAGACAAAAGCTACATCTAGGAGAGGAATGGTTTACTTTATAGTTCGCTGTTCCTGACTACAGACCATCCCTGGGTGGAAGGAACAGAGGAAGGAGCCCAAGGGAGTCAGGAACAGAGGGCACTGACTATGTGCATGTTCACTTCTTTGCTTGCTCTTCTCATACAGTTCATCATCTCCTGCCTAGGGAATGGTGCCGCCCACAGTGGAAAGGTCTCTCAGGTAATTACCATAATCCCGCCTCTGGGACCAGCTTGGTCTAGGCAATTCTTCAATGGGATTCTCTTTCCAGACAGATGACTCTCCATTTCATGAGGTTGACGATTGAAACTATCACAGTTTCTCCTGTACCCAGCTCTTCCCTGGCCTTTGTGGGATCAGTTTGTGGTTTAAGTCCCTCCTCATTCCAGAGTCCTTTTAGTGAATAAACTTCATCAAGAACAATGACTACCACCTACTGATGCTCACCTAGCACTATGGGAGGCAGTCCTGTGATGACAATTTTATTATCTTGAGGTCTGGAGTCCTCATAGCACCTAGAAGAAGGTATTCTCAGCATCTCTTTCTACACTGGAGAATACAGAAGTTAGAAGAAGACTGCAATAAGCCCAAGTTCCCAGACTTGCTAGATGTGGCAGAGAAACAGAATTTGAACACAGAACAGCTAAGCACTTAAAAAAAAATCATTGTGTTTTACTGGCTTCCCAGGATGCCCTTCCCCAGTGTGCTGACCTCTGCCTTTATTGTGTCTCTGCAATGAAGGTACAGGAGGCCTGAGGGAAGCAGTTGACTTCAGCAGGCTTGGCAGGATGGGGTGGTTGGTGGTGGGGCACTGGGTGGGAGGCAGCCCTTCAGTTGTGCCGAGGAAGGGAAGGCAGTTTCGGGTGGCTCCTCTCCCAGTACCCAGTAATTATCTAGTTTGCATGGTGTTCTGCAGTCAGGGAAGGCTTCCTGAGAACAGGGCAGAGTGCCCAGGCAGGCAAATGGGTGGCATATGCGCTCCAGCCCAACACACAATGGGCTTGTGATCGTACATCTGCACACAGAGAAATAACAGTCTATCACTGCAGCATGCAGAGAATAATCGCAGTATGTGAGGCTGGGCCTCGAGACTGTGTGTATCCCTTCTCTCTGGGAACATGAGTTTGCTGGCCAATCCCCTCTCAGGGTCAGGGCGGCAGGTGGCAACAGGCCCTAGGTGACCCCTTCAAAGAAACTTTGATACTCTGGTTCTGTCTTTAGTTATTCCCTTACAACTGCATGGGAGAGACACTGGAACAGGGAATGGGATAACTGAGTCAGTCCCTGGAGATGAGAAAGAAGGAAGGTAGCTGGCCTGTTCCTGCCTGGCAGGTTATGTCCAAGACCATATGATCAAGTTCCTGGGTTTTAGTCAACTGAATCAGGGCAAAAACGACATCTTGAAAGTGTTTGGTGTGTAAAGTCACAGCGTCTTCAAGTTGCGCACACTCCAGAAAAATCTCTAGGCTTCTTACACACGGTGGCTAGACTTTGCCCTACAATTGCTCTTCTGCATGATCTCGGAGAATCTACATTTCTGGCGAGCTCGAGGTGGCCTTTTGGCTGGTACAAGACTGCACTTTGAGAATTAATGAGCTGAAGTTTAATTTTCAAGCGGGCACAAATCGGCAGGGAAGATTCTTCATCATGTAAAGGTGCTTGAGGCCAAGCCTGATGACCTGAGTTTGATCCCTGGGACCTACATAGGAGGAGGAGAGAAATGACTCACACAGGCTCATAGACACACACACACACACACACAAACAAATAAATAGTTAAAAATTGGGGAGGCAAAGGGCTGGGGGAGATGGCTCAGTGGTTAAGAATACTGGCTGCTCTTCCAGAGGACCTGGGTTCAATTCCCAGCCACCACGTGGTGGGTCACAGCTAGTTCCAGGAGATTTGACGCCCTCTTCTGGCCTCCACAGGGACCAAGTCTGCATGCGGTGCTCAGACACACATGCTGACAAAAAGCACATAAAATAAAAACAAATACATCTTTAAAAGGGGGTGGGTCAAGACTATGGACTGAATCAATAAGATACATTTCTGTAAATAATTTTATTTAACTTCTTAATGAATGAACTAGTGAGTTATTAAAAGGTGGTAAATTTAAAGAGACATATATAGTGCCAAGGAGATGGCTTAGTCGTTAAAGCACTTGCCTGAGCAGCGTGAGGACCTGAGTTCAGTCCCCAGAAGCCATGTGAAAAGTATGACATGTGCTCTCAGGCCTGGGATGTGGAGCTGGGCAGATCCCCAAGGCTCACTGGCCCGACAGCCTAAATGTGATTGTGAGTTCTAGGCCAGCTTGAGGACTTGTGTCAAAAACCACGAGAGATAACAGCTAAAGATGACCGCCGAGGTTGTCTTTGGTCTTCTCCATGAACCTGCACACATGTGAACATGCCTAAGAGAGGTAGAGAGATAAAGATGAGAGAGTGAGATGAAGTTGCCAGTGATCAATGGGTTAGTCTCCTATGACCTGAAGTGGGGTTATCCTTTTTAAAGGCGCACGTGTGCCTACTGAGCGAGATTCACTTGCATGGTGCTGGGGTTCGGCCCCACGGACTCCTGTCTTAAAAGCTTGATCCTCGCAGTGATACTAGAAGGAGCTGGTGGGACTTTTAAGAGGCAAGCTCTGCTTCGAGGTTCTTATGACATTAGGGGCGTGTCCTCAAAGGACACCACGGGGCCCTTACCTCCCCCTTGCTTCCTCTTCATGAACTGAGCAGCTCGTCTCTGCCACGATCCATGACATGCTGCCCGCTAAAGGTCCAAAAGCAAAAGGCCAACCAATCAACACCTGCAACCTGCCAAAGTGTGAGCCGAAATAACCCTTTTTGTAAGTCACTTACCTCCAGTATTTCATTATATTACTGCCATTTTCTCATCTGGATTATTGGAGCAAGGGAGGAGATGAGAATCAGGTTCTGTGTGGCTGGCAGGGATGGGCAGTGCAGGAGGGGACTGGAAGGCTCGGCAGAGGTGGTTAGAGCCAGAGGTATCAAACGTCAGAGAGCCCCCTGGACAAGGGCAGTTTCCAGGAAGCAATCACGTCTTCCCTTCATCCTTCAGCAGCTGAGGATCCCTGTGAAGACAGGTGAGGCTAGAGCATCTCAAAGGATTCAACCCTGCTCAGTTGCACCGGGTTCTCAGTTGCGGTTTGAGAAGCTCTTCCATTCAGTGAGACTTTGTAGGGATACAAGGGATACAAGAAACAATGATGTTTCTTCTCCCAAGGCCATCTAGTGGCTGTTGGATAAAAGACATTCAAATAGAAATTTTTAGTTATTTTCAGGCCAGTAAATTATTTCTCTTCCTGGTCACCAACGTGACTTACTGGTTGTGTGGCCTCAGCATCTTGACTGATCAGTAGCCACTGGGTGTTTTTAGCTTTCCAAAGCAATATGCTTAGTGATGTTGGTGACGAAAAAATATCTCAAAATCTTATAATGCTTGCCATTTTTCAAAGCATTTTCTCTAGACACTGTCTCAATAAATTAATATTCTTGTTATTTTTTTGCTTATTACAACATCCTAGCAATGTTTCCTCAATAAGAGATCTCCCCATTGAAAATGGGTTTATCATTGAGAGAGATTGAAACCTGGATTGCTTGAGGGCTAGTCCATGTAAAGGACAGAAAAAAAAAATTAAGACTGCACAGATAGAGTTGTATTCAAATTAATCTTTGAAATGGATAAGCTGATTTAGAAAACATACAGAATTCAAAAGGCCATAAAGAATAAGACAATTTAGAAGGAGGAGGAAGAGGAGAAATTCAGAAGGTATGTATTAAAAGAATTAAAACTTACTATAAAGCTGTACTGGCAGGAGACTGTGGCGTTCCTCTCCTTGCCTGCTTTAAGCGTTTGTGTAGTCCTGGGGCCCTAGGATTGGAGTGTGTAAGAAGCTGAGGTTGCAGACACATCTATGGAATCTCTTCGTTGTCTAAGCCTCCTGGAGTGTACATTATCACAGGACCTGTTCATGTCAGTCATCACTAGTGATGTAAGGACTATGACCAGAGGATGCGGTTGGAAGATCCTACCTTCTGTCTCCAGGCTGGTTCTCCTCAGCAGTGTGCGGGTTGCCAAGCTGTACCGCCTCAGGTGTTGCCGCCTTACACCCTCGGGAGGCTTAGAGGCACCAGCTGAGAGCAGTCCCTTGAAGAGCAAGTCTGTAGATCACGGATGGGGGTGGCAGGAGTAGATGTCCTCACTCTGGTGAGTCTCTAAGGCTGGAGTTACAGGTCTCTGGTGCTGAGGCAAAACCGAGTCCCCCTTTCTGCAGCAGCTGGTCAAGTCTTGGAGGCTGACTCCAGCCAGATCCCCGTGGGCAGCGGAAACTCAGGTGGGGAGCCAGTCTGTAGAGGTCTTCCTTTTTCCTTTGTTGAGGTCTGGTGGTTTTCTGCAGTGCAGCCCGTACAACAGCGTCACTTATGGAGAGTCAGCTGGGCCCTGACTGGCTACGGACACACAATACAATGAGGGCAGTTAGGGAAGAGTTTACCATCAGTTCCAGCTGCCCTAGGGGCACTTGCTGCAGGCTGTCACTGGCTGCATTTGCTGTCTGGGAGCTCTGGCTAGCAAAGCCCAGGCTTCCCTGTATCCTAGTCTCCCTTGCCACCAAGGCTTGAGTCAGGTGGGAACCACACCGCAGGCCTCTTCTATCCTCAACCAAAGACCACACCGAATACCAACTAAGCACTCTGTCTTCCGAAGTCTTATGTGTTGTAGGTTTGGTCACCAGCCTGTCGCATTATTGGGAGGTGGTGAAACCTTGAGGAGATAGGCACACTGGTACCTCAGCCCTTTCCTCTTTCTCCTCCTCAGTCTCCAGGAGGTGAAGAGGCAGCATCACCACGAGCTCCACCATGATGTACTGTGCTACCGCAGGCCGGAAGCAACAGAGCCAAATGACCATGGAACGAGCCAGAATAAAACTTCTTTTTACTTTAAGTTGTTTATCTCAGGTGTTTTGCCACAGTGACGAAAAGCTATCGTAACTGTGACGTTCTAAACTGCAATGGCTCTCAGTGAAAAGAGATAGTCTGTTTTAGGATTACTGTTGCTGTGATGAGACATCATGTCCAAAAGCAACTCGGGGAGGAAAGGGTTCGTTTTACTCATTGTTCCATATAACTATGAGGTGCTTAGCAAGGCTCAAAGAGATAGCCATCCACTTCCTGGCTCTGCCTGACTGCCCTTGCAGCCTTGCCTTCAGCCACACTCTCCGAACCTACGGATACACCTTTAGTTCCTCAGGCGACTTCGAGTCTTAGAGTCTGGGCATTTGTTTAGCTCCCTGCCTGCTCCATTCTTCCTCTTCCCTTTCCTTCCTTGGGCAACTCCCATTTAACAGCTGCCACAAATTCTTTGAGCCCCCGTTGCTCCCAACCTCTAAATGCTCCGCACCTTTATTCAATATCTGCCCTTCCAGCATCACGAGAGAGATGGAGGGCTGCCGGTGTGATGTACCAGCGTGGAACCTGCTCCTAGAACTGTCCCCGGAACCGGGTAAGCCCTCAGTCAACAGTGTCTGAACCTATTAACATCTAAGGGAATGCATAGATTAGTAACACATGTCTGGGACGCTGATTCGGTGGCATCAGACTCATCAAGTCTTACCTGACTCTACCTTTGACAAGGATCGCCAGTTTACGATGCATTTGGTTTCGTGTCTGAAATTCTGGGAAGGGCTGGGCTAGTGCATTTCCATCGTCACCCAAACCTGTCCTCCTTGTCCAAATGCTTGTCAGACTGGATGAGAGAATGTGTCTGGAACAGGACCAGCCCTTCCCCACCCCTGGAAAGAAAACCGGCGTGGACTAGCAGTGTCATCACTGTAGGTAAGAACCAGACAAACCCATTCTAACTGGCCATTTACTCCCCAAACCAGAGGTTTGGTCTTGCTGGTTGCTCCCAGCAGGAAGTCCCCTGGCGGGTGAATTCACAAGTGATCGCTGAAGGCTGCCACCCCTTAGAGTGTGGTTTTCAACCTTCCTAATGCTGCAACTCTTTAACACAGTTCTTCACGTTGTGGTGAAACCCCAAACATAAAATTATTTTTGTGCTACTTCATGACCAATTTTGTTACTGTTATGGATTGTAATGTGTCTGGTGACCCCCACTCCCGTGAAGAGGTCGTTCAACCCCACCCCCAAAGAGGTCACAGCCCACAGGTTGAGAACCCCTGTCCTAGAGGCTTCACTTGCTCCCAGTTCTGATATTGGGATAGTGGCTCTGTGCTGATATTACATAATGGGCCACTTATGTTCACTAATTTTTTATTTTTTTTATTTTTTGGTTCAAATAGTTTTTTGTTATAATAAAAGAATCTCTGGTATTGAAAAATTAGAAAAAGAAGGTACAGGTAAGAGGTGAAATAAAAATGAGGTGCTCTTAGTCCGCGAAATTCAGGGCTTATATGTCCTATAAGCAGGAAAGCACAGAGTTTTAGGGCCCACAGAACGCCTTAATTTATCTTTCTTTTTTTTTTTCTTTAAAGAATTTCATTTGTTTTCTTTTTTTAAATGGTTTATTTATTTATATTTTATGTGCATTGGTGTTTTGCCTGCATGTATGTCTGGGTGAAGCTGTTGGATCTCCTACAACTGGAGTTACAGACAGTTGTGAGCTGCCACGTGGGTGCTGGGAATTGAACCCGGGTCTTGAGGAAAAACAGTCAGCACTCTTAGCCACTGAGCCATCTCTCCAGTCCCTCTTAAGATCTCTTAAACGCAGAGAAAATGGATGATGATATTGACGTAGGATAGCGGCTCCAGCAAGGTGCAGCACGTTGCACAGGCTCCGGGAATGGCTGTATTCCTTAAGCCTGGTTCTTCTCATCTTCGTGAAGTAGAATTCTCAACTTTTCTTCACTGAGGGAGGGGCTCACAAAGGCAAGCGTGCCTAATGCTCATAAAAGTTGTAACGTGGCTCTGTGAAACCAGTTTTAGAGATCTGGTGTTTTTATGACTCTCATTTCCCAGTCTGTATATAGCACTCCCTTAGTACACATGATCATATTTATATCATTTTAACAAAGATGAGATTGCACTTGTAGTTTTATGCTTTTTAACTGTACAATATATTCTCATGCCTTCTTATATTAACAAATGTGCTTAGATTTTAAAATTGCATTCATCTATCTATCTATCTATCTATCTATCTATTTTGGTGTGTGTGTGTGTGTGTGTGTGTGTGCACATAACTGTGCTGCATATTAGAGGTCAAAGGACAACTTGAGGGAGTCTGTTCCTTCCTTCCACCCTGTGGGTCCTTGGTGTCAGGCTTGGTGGCAGACAGTTTCACCTCTGGGTGCACTTTATTTTTTTTAAATGTTTTATTTCTCATCATACAAGTAACACATTCAGCCTCATTCATGATGCCCTCATGTTGTCCCAGTGACTGCACGTGTTATAATTCACCTAGCTAACTACTTTTTGGTGTTTCCAGGCTCTTGCTATGACACAGGTGTTATACTCACCTGGACCCTGTGCTAGTAAAATCAGCGCTTGGTCCATCACCATCTCCTTAGCCCAAGTTTCTAGATGTGCCATTTTGAAAACTGATACTGAAGGAGTTAAGTTGACGGCATCGCTTGAAGAAGCTTCTCTGGCATGTTGACTGTCCTGAGCTAAGGACACTTGAAAAGCAGCAGGCTTGAGAAGAGCGTCTGCTTTCTCACTCAAAGAAGAGGAAACCCTTGTGTGGAAAAGGCCCTCCCTTTCCCAGAAGGAGAGGAACATTCTTACCATGAAGGGTAGGAGGCCAGGGTGTGTGTGTGGGGTGGGGAGAAAATTGTCCTTTTTTGTTTATTTTTAATTTTTCAGACATGATGTTTCATTGACCTAGGGCCACTAACCAGGCACAGCTGGCTAGCCAGCAAACATGGCTAGCCATCAAGCTTAAGCAATCCTCCTGCCTCTGCCTCCCCAGCACTGGAATTACAAATAGGCCACCATCCTGGGCTTTGTCTCTGTGGGTTCTGAGAATCAAACTCAGGTCTTCAGGCTTCTCCAGCAGGCACTTCTCCTCTGGGCCTGACAATTAAATGCACGCAAAACGTAGGCACAGAAAAGCATGCAAGACTCATTTCATTTATTGCCGGGTCAAGTTTTACACAGCGAGGGCCTCGGTCGTGTGGAAATGTCACCTCCTGCTTCAAGAAACAAAAGGAAGTTTTGAGGAAGCTTCCTTGTTTGGCTCTGCACTTGCCTCTGACTCAAAATAGTCACTGCCGCCAGATGGCCTGCCTTGATGCAGCATGTTCTTAATGCCTTCTGTGGGAAAGAGCACTAGGAAATGATGTCTGATTTTTGAGGGGAAACCTTGTGTTTTCTCAGGCTTTTGTCTTGGGTTTGTTTTAACTGCACCTGCATTTCTTGCAGGTTATCACAAAGAAACTTCCTTTGGAGACTCACCACAATCTTTCAACTCAAGTCTTGCCCTCCCTGCCTCCCCTCCCCCTGGGGAAATGTTTGCAAACTCAGCCTTTGTTAGCCCACCGACATTGTTCCCCCCCAACATTGATTGAAGTAGTCATTTCCTTTGGGAAGCCTTTGCCATGGAAACAAACTTGGAGCTTGGATTTGAGTGTCTGAGAGAGGAGGTGGCCTGGAGTGCTTCAGCTTCTAATGGCTCCCAGCCTTTTGTCATAGAGCTGTGGAAGTTAGGATTCGTAGGACAGGGCAAAGGAGCATGTTCCTTCTGGCTTGGCAGATGGTAAGAGGAAAGGCAAAACCGAGTCAGGGCACAGCTGGGCTGCCTGGGTCTTCAGGCCTCCCTCTGCTACTGCAAGCTGACTGTTCTGAGACTCAGCTTCTGCCTCTGAAGAATGGGAGGACAGCGCCATTTACCTTCCGAGATTGTTGTAATTACAAACCAGCACACTAAAGGCCACGTACAGATGGTTCGCAGCCAATGAGGCTTGTAGGTTAGTGGATAGTTAGGTCCAGGCGAATGTTTTCCCAGGGAACCACATATGGTCTATAGATCCAACTTGGTGAACATCTAGTGTCTGCGTAGTTCATTCAAGTTGTTATATGGCAAAATACCAAAATCCTGGGTAATGTATGAAGAACATAAGTTTAATTTTTGTGCTGTGATTGTAGAGAAGGTGTCGACCGTGGGGGGAGGTAGGAAAGGGGTACACAGGAACATACGTTATTTCTGAAATTACTCCAGAGGTTACGAAGCACCTGGAAGAGGTTGATTTGATTCTTTGAGTAAAGACATTTTCAGGAGGCCGTGAGCTTCCTGAAGCTAAGGGCCATTGCCATTTTCTCCTTGGCACTGATCACAATGTCTGGTAGATGCTAGGCTTCCAGCACTTTCCTGCTCAATGAACAAAGGGAAAAGAGTTGGGATCCTGCAGGTGGCCACCAAGAGCCTAAGCAGGAAAAGAGAGGTAAATTGGTCCTGCCTTTGGGGATGGGGACACAAAGGCAAAGGGGTTCCAACTTTTGGTGGAACTCTAATAAACAAACACAAATGCACCATCCTTGGGCAAATTAGGGAAGAGGTTGAGTCTAGTATGTGGGTTGTTGTGGAAGGGGCTCTGGCGACAGGAGCAGGAAGGAAAGAGGACCCCTAAAGTACAGAATTCAGTGTATGCGACTTAGCGGCACAGAACCAGAGAGGACCACACAACCGTGGGCTGATCCCTGTCCGGAAGATCTTGGAGCCAGATGGCTGTTGCAATGAATGTCAGCCATCTTTTCTCACTCTCTAGTGTCAAACGAGACAACAGCTGCTTTAAAGCAGGATATAGGCCAAGGAACGCTGGAATGTTGCTGCTGGAAAAGAATAATTTTGGTGCCCCACAAAGGAACACACTAACAAAATGAAGTAATTTGGCCCAGTGATTTTTTTTTTTTTCAAACAAAAGTGTGCTAGAATGCAAACTGAGCTGGTGAGTAACACACTTGGCCAAAATGGCCTCTGTCTTTCATCCATATATATATTTATAATACATGTAAAGTCCGAATACATACATATATACATACATATATAACATGTATGTATATATGTATGTATGTCTTGGGACTTTACATATATTTATAATCTAGCATATATAAAGTCCCAAATGTATACATACTTTATAGTATATTATAAATATATAGTGCAAGCAATTGGTAGGACCAGACATACACTATGTACTATAGAGTACAGTGTCCAGATTTTAAAAATCTACCAGTATTTATTAGGTACCAATTATATGTAAATCAATATGGTATACGAGAACAGAGTTACACTGTCTGTGGCTTCAAAGAACCAAGTGTCTATTCGGAGAGCAAAGACACATACATGTAAAAGATCCACTTGCTTCTTTGAGCTTTAGAACGTTTGTCATATGCCCACCCTCCCTGGTAAGATGCTATGTATATGGAAGCAAAGCATTGGATTGCGAATATTTGACCCATTTTGAAATTCTAAAGAAAAGCTTGTGGTGCTGTGTATGGTATACACAGAGGACGTGAGCCAGGGCTTGTGAGTAGCTCTGGAAAATGCTTTCAGAGTTTAGGGGTCCTGCCCAGGAATTGTCACCTGCCTGATGAATTGCTGTTCTTCAAACCAGAGCCTCTGTCTTTCTCAGAGCTGCAAATAGAGCAAACAACCTCTTGATTCCTTGCACATTTCACATGGTAAGCAGAATTGTCAGCATCAGCCCTAGGAGATACTGACCAGTCTGTCACTCCAGGTGGTCTGACTTGACTCCTAAGTTTGGCCACTAGGTGCCAGCAAAATAGATAGTGTGAAAAATGATTTCTATAAAGGTTAGCCCAACAAAGGCCCATATTTTTCTGATCCCCCTTTTCCTTTGTGCCAGTTGCATCAGATTGGGAAGTCAAGTTTGAACCAATGGGGTGAGGAATAGTCAACAGCCACATCAGGGATGAAAGATGGAGGCCATTTTGGCCAAGTATGCTGCTCACCAGCCCAGTTTCAGCTAATCTAGGTTTCAGAGTGGCAAGGAAGAAGGACAGCAAGTGCCCTCCCAAGCCCCCTTGACAGGCCCCAAGCAAGAGTCCAGGACATAATGGATATGAGGCCCCAGATGCCACCAAGTCTCAATTACTTTCTCCACGCCCTCCTGTCTGCATTGCCTGCCAGTCTTTCTGCTTTCTCCACCTGCCTTCTTCTCTTCTAGACCTTTCTTTACTCACTTTGAAGCCCCAGTCTTCTTGGTCAGCTACAAGGAAGAAGGTGACCTGCGACTTGGCTGGCAGCAAACAGAGAGAGAGGGGACAGCTAGGAGGTCACACAAGGCCCCGTCAGCAAGCTGGGAGAGGGAGTGAGGGTGCGGGTGCCTCCCCCTCAGCCTACCCCATCACCCTTTAGACCACCCTGTTCCTGGGCAAGGGTGTCAGAGCCTGATCTCTTCCAATCTGCCACTTTGGCATCACGACCATTTTGAGCTAAAGGCACTCTAAAAACAACAGATGCAAGCAGGGCATTCTCAGCTCTGTCTCTTTCTGTAAGCAGGAGAAAAACAAAAAACAAAAAACAAAAAACAAAAACCCTCTCATGTGTTAGAGTGCTCCCTCAGCAGCAGAAAAGAAGCTGTCTGTGAATCACCCAGAAAACTGCTTGTTCACAGAATGGGTAGTGGCTTTAAAAAAAAAAAAAAGTATCTCTTACTCTACCCTAATGGTTCTCAACCTTCTTAATGCTGCGCTGCTTTATACAAGTTCTCATACTGTGGTGATCCCCCATCCATAAAATTATTTTCATTGCTACTTCATAACTATAAGTTTGCCACTGTTATGAATCACAATGCAAATATCTGATAGGTAGGACATCTGAAAGGGTCTGGGCACCCCTAAAGGGGTCGAGATCCACAGGTTGAGAATAGCTGCTCTATCCTCTTGATCCAGTTTTGAGGTGCTGCCCCCTCAGCTCTGGTGTTTGCAATACCAGCGCAACACGGGTTGTTTTAGAGTTTCACTGTCTAAATGGTACCAAGACCCTCACGGCGCCAGGGTGTTGGTTATTGCCCAGTCCTGAGCTGTCCTTTGATCTTGTCCCTATAGGCAGTTATGGAGGCCACTCTGCCGCTTCATGTCAGAGTCCTCTGAGCCCAGGAGGACCCCAGACACACAGGCACCCAGGAGTCTGCTGTGGGCATCCTGGAACTTTGCCCCAGAACAGGATACAGCCCTTTTGCGACCCACCTTTTTTCTTTTCTTTTTGTTGTTGTTCTCTTATCCAATTCCAACCTAGGATCTTTTGGTCTAGATTACTTATCTTTCCTAGATTAATTGGATTCTCTCTCCTGCTTCTCCACTCTTTGCATGCGTGTGGACCCTAGGGCTTGGAACCTGGGAGCTCTTGCAGGCTAGAGGACGGAACGCGGAGCCCAACATCTGCTTAAAAGGCACAGAAAGCAAAAACAGGGAATGTACTAAAAAGAAGTGAGCTCACTCCTCAGGACTTGTCAGGTGACACATTGCCCGGTGTTCAGCAAAGGACCATTAGAGAATAAACAAGTGAGCAGGGGAATGAGGAAAGCAGGACCCCTGGCTCAGAAGTGGTCCAGTCCCAGCCACTGGCTGACCTCCCTCCAATGACCTCATCCCTTGAGGAAGGAGAGATGAGATCATGCCTGGGACCCTTTCCAGCCCCAACACTCTGGATTTTGCATCTGCAAAATAGAAAGAATAATAATGCCGGTCCTCTGCTAAACTTGGGCAGGGAGGAAGACCCAGGGTGTTCAAGCTCTGTGCGCACCATTGCAGCCCAAAGCATTCCTTTCTGTCAGGAGCTGCCCCAGTCACCAGAGAAGACTGCTGGGGGAACCCCGGGCTGGGTTTTCTCTGCCTGCAACAAGGAGATTCACTGGGTCCCCAGAGCCTCAGCTGCTTCCCAGTGTGGGAGAGAAAAGATGGTGCCTGTGGACCGCAGCTGTAAGTGGATTTCAGCAAGGAGAGGGCTGATGCGGATTCAGCCTGATGAGGCGGCTGAGTGAGGGTTTCCAGCTGAGGGCCTCAAATAATTCTGGGGTAAACTGTGTTTTTGGATGCCTCCAATTGAAGAAATGGTGTGTCGTCTTCCTGGGATGAACCAATTCTTGTCTTCCAGTGCAAGCATCTTCTGGAATCACAGTAGTTGTTTTTGTGAAGACAGTAGAATTAAGTCACATGAGTGAGTTGGGAAGGGTTTGATTGTTACCCGAAGCCACTGCTGTGGTCTGTCTGGAAGACAGTGATGTCTCCTGTCCTGGTCCCTAGAGGCTGACACCATGGGGTCCATCAATTCTCAATTAGCACCCTTGGTCTATGTGGGTTTGGTCCATGATGGCAGGAAAGGGAAGAGACCAGAACACTCATTTATATTCCTTTTACCTGAACTGCCTTACTGATGGTTTCCTCTGTTTCAACCCCCCAGCTCCCACCAGGAGCTTCAGACCCTCCCACTTGGGCTGGAGTCTCCATTTCTCCCCTTGTCCTTCACCTTAGGGGACTCTAGCTACTGTCCTGTTATCCCCATGGCTTCCCCTGGGTGACTTACTCTTGATGAGCTTTGTTGCCACTCTCTCTCTCTCTCTCCTCTCCCTCTTTTTTGAGGAAGGAATTAAAACACTTTAATTAAAATATCATGAGTTAATAAAGTGTGTAGAAACTGAAAATTTACCAACTACTTAAACCCTGGAAGCGCTGACTGTTCTGAAACTATCCAGATGGATTATGGGTGGTGGTGAAGAGCAGAAAGGGATGATGGAGAAATCTGCACTGTTCTAGCTGCTGCCATGCCACCTGTCTCCAAGGAAAGCCTGAGTTTGGTTAGATACTGGGCCAGACAAATGCTGGCAGCAGATCCAGTGATAGAACCTGCCTATCAGCAGATCCTTCCAATGTGTTTGCAGTATTCATCTGCACCCCAGACATCTGGCAGAGCTCCTTGATTTTGGCGCCAATCAAATAATTTAGGATGGCAAGTTCACGAGAAGTAATTTGAGCGCACGCATCCAAAACTTGTCCAATAGCCTTTCACCTCTGGAGAGCTGGATTCAGTGCCAGTGAATCCATCATTGCCATGGGCTATGGGAAAATGAGACTGTTGCATTTTCAACTGGTGCAGCTTGGTCGAATCTGGCTGTGGCATGGCATGCTGCCCTTGAATGGTATAGGCCTCTAGAGGTGGTCGGTGGTCGCTCCGGGTCAGGGTTGAGGAGGTGTGGAGAAAGCTCACGCTGTCACTGCCTGTGCTATCCCTGTCCTGACCAACTGGAGAGAGGTTGACCCTGCAACCACCCTTTCCAATAAGAGAGCCACACTGACTGTCAGGGGTCACCAGCCGTAAGGTAACCAGGGCTCTGCTGGCAGCCGTGCTATTGGCCACAGAGCTGCTTATGTCCTCCTCTTCCACTTTCTCGGTGATCGTAGCAAAGTCATTGAAGATGGCATTAGACAGTCCAGCCAAAGCGACAATTCTCTCAGGACAGTTCCCTTCTGACATACTAACAGGTGTACACTCCTCTCAAGCATCTTCTTAACAGCTTTTCCTTTCTTTCTGATGATACTACCAGCTTCCTTTCCACACATAGGCAGCCTGATGGTGACATGTAACCCACCTTCAATCACATTGGTGTCCATGTCTCGCTGGACTCAGAGCGGTCATGTGTTTGTCCACTGGAGGCCTGAGTCCACTGAGAGGAAAAGGGGAGCCTGCAGGAAGGGGATAGGATATAGGTAGATGACAACAGGCGGGGACAGGAAGGTAAGGGACGGAGGATTTGGGTGGAGGAAGGAGGAGAGGCTACAGCTCCTCTGGCTGCTGCCGCTGCTGGTCTGAGTGCCAGTTCTTTCTTTCTTTCTTTCTTTCTTTCTTTCTTTCTTTCTTTCTTTCTTTCTTTCTTTCTTTTAAGATTATGTTCAAGTTTATGTATGCATGTATCTGCGTGGGAGTATTGCGTGGGAGTGTAGTTGCCTGTGGAGGTGGAGAGGGCAGCAGCAAACGTCATGGGTTGGAGCAGTTGTGAGCTGCCTAGTGTGGATGCCTTTAAAGTCAGTTGTGGGTGAATGCCGTTGGAATTCAAAGGAGAACAAAGCATAAGCGCTGTACGACAACACATTTTCAAACTAAGGTGATTTTTTTGGAGGAAGATGAAACCATGACATTAAGCAGACACAAATATGTCAAGGATCTTATTTTTGTTATTGTGGCTGAAAACTGTTAAGACGTCAGAAGCAGTTCAAGAGAGACATCAGAAATTCACAGGGAATTTGGTCACAATGAAATTAATTCCCAAATAGAGACACCTGTTAATTTACAATGGGGTTACATCTTGATGCATCCATCACAGGTTGAAAATGCATTCATCATAGCTCGCCTGCAAGCATCACGGCTCACCCCAGCCTGCCTGCTGAGATATTTCCATCATCCTACGGTATAGCGCAGTCATCAACACAAAGGGTACTTTCTAATAAGCAACTGGACACCCTGCAGTTTAATGAACGGCAGCTGCTAACACTGGTCCTGAAAATGAAAAGGCAGAATGGCTGTGTGGGCATAGGGCATAGAGATGAATGCTTTGTGGACAAGACAGGATGCAAAAGCATATGTCACAGTGTCCTAGCTTCAAACACGATGATCAAAAGCAACCCAGAGGACAGTGTTTATTTCCGCTATCACTTCCAGGTCATAGTCCACCGTGGAAGAAAGTTGGGGCAGGAACTCAAGGCAGGAACCTGGAGCAGAAACCATGAAGGAAGGCTACTTAATGGCTGGCTTGCTAGCTCATGTTCAGTTAACTGTTTACACAGGCCAGGTCCACCTACTCAGGCATAGTACCTGCTGCCCATAGTAGGCTGGGCACTTCCACAGCAATCAGCATTAAAGAAAATGCCCCATCGACATGCCCACAGGCCATCCTGATGGAGACAATTCTTCAGTTGAGGTTCCCTCATCCCAGGTATGGTAGGATACCCACTTTGGCTGTTATGGTTGAGTGCTTGATTACCCAACTGGTGGAACTGTTTGGGAAGGATTAGAAGTGTGGCCTTGTTGGAGACGTTTCAAAGTTAGCTTTTTCTCTGTCTCTGTCTCACTCTCTTTCTCCCTCTCCACCTCCTACCTGCAAATAGGGATGCAAGCTCGCAGCCATTTCTCTGGCTCCACACCTGCCTGCTTGCTGCCATGCTTCCCACCATGAAGGTAACGGACTCACTCCCTGGAACTCAATAAGCCCTTTCTTCTATAAGTTTGCCTTGGTCGTGGTGTCTCTTCACACCAATAGAGCAGGACACCAGGTGACTCCGGGTTGTGCTAAATTGAAAACTAAGCAGGGCACACACACACTCTCCAAATACCGTCGGCAGCACAGCATGCTGCGGTGTTAACTGCTTTCTTCACATGGTCTCTCAGCTCATGTTGCGGCCCAGCATCGTGAGAGAGATCATCTTCCTGCAGAATGCAAGCCCGAGAAAAGACGACGCTTCAACATTTGAAGTCTGGTTTCTGGTGAACAAAGGTTGCTCTCACACCATTGGTGATGTTAAAAATCTGACGGTTAGAATCTGGGAGTGCCGTCCGGCTGGCAGAATTGTCCCGAGTTCCTGCCCCAACTAACATGCACAAAGCTGGGGGTTTCACTCCTGAGCACCCCATAAGCCAGGTGTGATGGTGTGTAGCTGCAATTCTAGCACCTGGGAGAGAGGAGAATCAGGAGTTTGAGGTCACTCTTGGATACGTAGTGAGTCTGAGGCTACGTGGACCAGGCTTGGGTAGCCTGGGCTACCCTATCTTAAAAATTAAAAAAAAAAAAAAATCATAAGTTGAACCAGTGTTAAGTGTGAAATGGACAGTAAAAAATTGTCCGACCTCTTGGGGGGGACAGAAAAGAAAGTCAGTTGAACCTCCCCAGGACAGAATTAATATGAATGCCTTGGGAAAAAAAAAAATGACCTGAACTGCTCTGAGTTGTTTATAGTTACTGAATTTATAAAACAGCTCAAAGGCAATGAAAGCCCCAGAGCACAGTGGAATAGCCTGGAAACGTTAATGCTATTTTCCAAGGGAAACCAGAATCTCCCTACACCAGGTTTGCCAAGCACTTAATACTTGCAGGCACACCGGGGCTGATAATCTACTTCGGGATTTAATACACGGATTTAATTCCCCTCCGGCTTGATGGGACGATTTCTTCCCGGTGACATAGACATACTTAGAAATTGAGACCCCTTGTAAAGTTTTCCTCTCGGGGAAAACCAGAAGTTTCCACCGTCTTTGACAAAGCCACATCCGACAGCTTCATTTTATAGGACAGAAAACGAAGAATACGATTTGGCCGTGAGCTAGTCCTGGGCCTGCCGCTTGTTCATTGATCCCTGGTTAGAAGGTTGGCTGGGGCTGAGGCGGCGGAGGTGTTCCTCTTTGGCTCTGTTTGGCCGCACAGAGGGCCTCTCTGAACTGGCGGAAGCAGGCTGTGACAGATGGCTTTCATCTCTCGTGCTCTGGAAACCCGCTCCCCCCACCCACCCCCCGAACTCGGTAATTGGATGCCGGGAGTTGTAAGCAAACAGGGATCTATATTAAATCACGGCCCGCCGTCCCTAATTAGACCTTGGAATTTGGCTGAGTGCACGGCGGGGGATGTTCATTTGTTGTGTCGACAGGGACACTCAGCGTTTACAAATCTTTTTTTTTTTTTTTTTTTTTTTTTTTTGCGGTAACTTGAGTCCCAGCATCGTCCCGGGGCTGCGGCAGCAGCTTCCTTCACAACTGAAAGACGACCGAAAGGGAGATGGAGATTGGCTGGCCGCGAACTGTTTTTCCAGTGTCCCCACTGGAGTGCAAGGTTCTGAAGTTCCCCGCCCCCTTTATTTTTTTCGTCAAATCAAGGACGCTCCTTGAGGAGTTACAATCAGGGCTCAGTCCCCAAAGTCAGAGCCACGTGCCTGTGGCATTTCCCAGCTAATCTCCCTCTACTATCTCTTGGCCTCGGAGTCATCCGTCAAATCTCATATTCTTATTGGCACTGTCAGTTTCAAGGGAAGCTTTGTCTCCCAAACCAGGACGTGGCTCCAGTTGGCCCCGACAGCCTCGGGATTCCAGATGGAAAAAGAGTCCGAGCTTCCCAGCTTGCAGCCCTCCCCCCTCGCCGTCCCCCGTTGCTTTATTCACCGCCAGTGGCACAAATTTGGTCTGCAGAGTCTATCAAGGGGTGGAAAGATTTGCTAACGGGGAAAGCGGGGGAAAGATCTGCTCGTGTGTTCTTCTGCCTTAACCCTGTGTCATGTGAATGGAAAATATCACTGCGTCTGCCTGGGAGAGTTAGAGAGGCCAAGGGCATAGAAGCCGGGAGGTACAGCTTTATCAAAGATGGCGTCAGGAAGGAGGCAATTTTGGCTGCCAAGGAAAATTATAACTTTTCATTGTGACTACAGCTAGTCACTATCTTTCTCTCTCTCTCTCTCTCTCTCTCTCTCTCTCCTTTTCAAAAGACAACCTTAAGGAACCCCAAGTATTTGGCAGGGATCCTCTGGCAAGGAATGTGGGATGGGGCAGTTTTCCATAAAGCTGTAACAGAGCCTATTGTATTTTATATGTGTGTCCAGTGTGTGTGGGTGGGTGGTGGGAAAGGGCATGGGAGTGCTTGATGGAGAGAGAATAGGATGAGGGGGAGTTCTGAATTTGACAAGCCAAGCTGTCACAGGTCACATGACGGGACTGGGAATATGGCGAGGTGGGCAAGGGGTAGAATGCTTGCCCTTCGAGAAGGAAGACCTGAGCATGAACCCTGGGCCTCATATACGAGCCAGGCATGTGCCTGCTTCTATGACCTCAGAGCTGGGGAGGCAGAGACAGAAGGATCCTTGGGTTCGCTGGCCAACCGCTCCAGCCAATTGGTGAGCCTCAGGTTCAGTGGAGACCCTGTCTCAGAAAGTAAAACATAGGGGCTGGAGAGGTAGGTCTGCAGTTAAGAACCCTGTCTGCTCTTCCAGGGGACCCGGGTTTGATTCCCAGCACCTGCAAAACAGCTCACGAGCACCTGTAACTCCAGTTCCAGGGGCTCTGACACACCTTTGGCATCTGGGGGCAAAGCGTCTGCTTTACAATGCATTACAATGCATTACAATGAAATTCTTAAAATTTTAAGGTAGGGTGGAGAGTGATGACATGTGATGACAGAGGAAGACATCCGACATCGACCGGAGCACACATATGTACACACGTGTACATACAAAGGTCACACGGCAAGGCAGCCACTGCTTCTATGCCATCCCATTCTGCCTACAGGCCCGCTGGCCAGCCTCTTCCTGCCATCTTTCAGGGGCCTCCCTCTCAATATCCCACCCCCATCTGGCTACAAAGGAGTCCAGTGCCTGGATAACCTCTCATTGGCCATGCTGAACTTCATTTGCATCGTCTGCTTAAAAGTCAGGTAGGGAGATGGGAAGGGAGCCAGCCGGCTAGCTCAGCAAGTACAGCAGACTGTCCTCCGCACACCAAATGAGACTTGTCTGTTCCTCCTGCACTGTCCCTCACATCCCTCTACAGAAGACCAGTCCCTGCCATAGGGGGAATAAAACCCCGTCCTGGTTCTGGGTGCATTTCTTTCTTCCCATGTTCATCCCAAGAGTCTGTAATACAATAAAACCATGGTTCCTTTGGAATTAAGGAGTGGAATTAGCCTACTGTCTGTCTGTCTGTTTGTTTGTTTGTTTTTGAGGTGGGGGGGAAATGTACACAGGACCTAGTTAATGGAGAGAAGAGACAACGTTTGGGAGTAGAAACCATCCTTCTGCCATGTTTAACCTTCATGTCCTTGGAAGCAGAGTGAAGGAGTCTATGAGCACAGCCAGGAAGCAAGCACGAACCTGCCGTGTGGGTGTGTGACAGGGCTGGAGCAGTGAGGAGCCCAGGGGGAGACCTAGTTTTGCCCATTCAAAAAGCTCCCTCCTCTGGGGCTGGGCAGGCTGAAGGCCTGGAGACTTTCCCTATAGAGCCAGTTCTCCTCAGTGACTGGCTGCCGCCAGGACAGCTGCGCTCTGGGACAGAACTGCCATTTGTCAGAGGTTGTTCCCAGAAGCCTTGGAGACAGCCACTTTTGTTGAGGTCCGCTAGAGGAAGTCAGCTTTTCAACCCCAGGGAAGCCCTCTGGCTTGTTAAATGGAAAGGGACAATGAGCTCTTTTCCTTAGTGCAAGAGAACAGGGGAGCCCAGGCTTAAAAATGTCCTTTTAAAGAACACATAGATAAATAGCAATGGCAGCCAGTTTAAATAGGAAGAAACCATCCTGATCGCAGCACCCAGACAGATCGGCCCAGCTGTCTGCTGCTTTCATTACCACAAATTAAGTGTTCATATACATCACTCCTTCCACAACCCAATGTTGGTACGTATTTGGGACTTTTCATTTAACATTTTACTGTTTGGTCATGTGTGTGTAGGTACATACATGTGCATGCAGGAATGTACGCTCATATGCTTGTGGAGGTCATAGGTCAATTTTAGGTGCTTTTCTCAATTGCTCTTCATCTTTTTTTTTTGAGATAGTATAATACTATCATATGTAATTGCAGTAGGCTAATGGATAATACAGATTTATTTTTATGGGTATATGTGCATATATGCATATATGTGTAAGTGTGTGCATGCGTGTGTGTGAAGACCAGAGGTCTCTTGTCTTCTGGAGGTTACAGCCACATGCTGCTGCACCCACCTTTTGATGGGTGCTGGGAATCTGAGTTCAGGTCCTCACGCTTGCGCACCAAGGTCTTTACTGACTGAGCCATCCCTTCAGGCACAGAGCGTATTTACATGGACTCTTCCCCTGACGCTAGATATCCCGAGTCTTTTTACTTAGCCATCGTAGATAGTGCTGAATTAATATCCATGACGACAGAATTTTGCTTGAAGACTGAATGATAAATAATGAGAATGAAGCAAGGGGGTTGATTAAACTCCTCAGACACTTCTTAAACCTTTTGGTTTAAGACCTCTTTACAGCCTAGAGAAATGATTGAGAGCCTGTAGAACCCTTTATTTAAATAAAGCATTTTGATATTTATTATTTTGGAAATTATAAGTGAGCACTCAAATACTTAAGACGTTTTGAAATAATATAAAAGTACGAATTATATTCGAGTAATTGTAAAACCCCATGATTTGCACATTTAATGACAATAACTGTTCTTTTCACAATAAAGACTCACACAGATGCTGACATGGATTTACATTTTTAAAAACCTCTTTTACATATGGCTTATTGATTTTCATATCAACCTCTTGTGATATATTGTTTTGATCAAAGTATATGGAAACAGTCTGTTTCTGTATGGGTAGATGATATGGCTGTAAAAGGATGAGAGTATCCTGAGGGGTCTTTGTTTTGGTGTGTGTGTGTGTGTGTGGGCAAGAGGCTGATATCTGGTGTCTTCCTCTATTGCTCTCCACCACAGTTTTTAAAACAGGGCGTCTCACTGACCTGGAGTTCACAGATTGGCTATTGTCCCAGCCGCCATCTTGTCTCTCTCCCCTGGGGCACTTCAGGCTCTCGGATCTGATCCCAAGCTTAAGCAGCAAGCCAGTTACCCATTGCGCCATCTCCCTAGCTCCTCTGGTGGGTGTTTTTATTGTATCTTTCATTTAGAGGTTTAGATGATGGTGTGAAATCAACCCCCTCTGGCCACAATGGGGCTTTAGTGTATAGACTCCCCCATGAGTAAGATAGCTAAGAAGGCGCCAGGCTTCCAGCTGAAGACACCCAGCTGTTTCAAAGCCTGTAATTTACTTCAACCAACTTGGTGCCTTAAAGCATTTTTTTTTAATTTTAATTATATATCTGCGGGGGAGGAAGGCGTTGATCAGAAGCTCAGTAAGGAATCCCAGACTTCAGGATGCTCTCTAGCCAAGGACTAACCAACTTCCAAGTTGTGTACACACAAACCTCCAGGACAGCAGCTGGTCTACAGCCGGCTCCTTCTACCCGACTCTCCTACGCTCAGGCAGCGGTACAGGTGTCTTAACATCACACTGCATTTTTCAGAAACCGAACACACCCACATCCTCTCTGTTGGGTGGTTTGGGGGCAGATTTTTTTTTTCCAAATTCAGGATGAAATAACAGAAAGTGGAACCTGTAAACGCAGGCTTTGCTGACTTCGGGCACTGTCTTCTGTAAATATGGGGTTTGGCAAAATAAAAGCAAACTCCAGGCCGTCCGGTGGTGGCTCGTGTTTTTAATCCCAGCACGAGCTGGAATTAAAATCTCGTGCTTTTAATCAGGAGGTGGGGGTAGGAAGATCTCTGAGTTCGAGGCCAGTCTGGTCTGCAGATGAGTTCCAGGACAGCCAAGATTACACAAGAAAAACCCTCTCAATCCCCCACCCTACCACCACCCCTTCAAGCAAAACAAACAACAGCAAAAATAGCCCCAACCAGAACGAGGTGTTTGATACGTTGGTAAAGGGAGACAATTTATGTGATCTGAAGAGACGCAGAAGTGTCTGGATCCTTTGCAAGACTGTAACGGTGTTTGGGAATCATTTCTCTTAAATATGTTGAGCAGGTGGGGGACTAAATTGGGAAGCTCGCCATCTTGTGGCGAATGTATGTATTGCTCTTTTGCATAACTTCTTGGGCCGAATTTTCAGAACTTCCTGAGCCCTTTCTTTTTCACCGCACTTTGCTTAATTAAAAGGGCTTTAACGGTGCCACCGCTACAACTTCTAGTTGTTTTACTTACGTAACACCAAGAAAAGAGAATACATTTGTGATTTAGCTGATCAAGTAAAGAGGCGTGCCCGCGCGGGGCGGGAGGGGATTGAGGAAGGGAGAGAGATTGGGGCAGCAGAGAAGCTCTTGTCTTCATAGTTCATTGTTCCAAAATTCTGCCTATAGGTTTGCCAGGCCCTCAGTGTGCACTTCGGGTTAAAATCGTTAACTGTCCATTAGATCCCGTCTCTGCCTTTAGACTCCAGGCTGCAAGGAGAGATGCTAGCTGGACCGCTTTCCTAGAGATATGGTAAAAAAAAAAGGGGGGGGGGGGGATTTTAGGGGCGTTCCCTGTTGCCCATTGATTCTTAGGCACGGTACTCCTGAGGTGGGCTGTAAGCAGCAAGGAAGGTTGGGTTTCAGATGAAGCAACGTCCCGGTGTGTGTGTGTGTGTGTGTGTGTGTGTGTGTTGGGGGGAATGACTTCTGGAGCTTTCCTTCTCAAAGGAACACATCCTTCTTACCTAGGTTAGCCAGATTCTGATACCTGCCCCTTCACGACTGTACCTTGGGTAGAGGAAGCCCACCTCTGTCTGGACGAGTGTGGCCCCTTCACCCTGCTGCGGCCCAGGTCCTCTGGAGAAGAGAAGCACGGGACACCGGCTGTCTCAGCGTCTAGTTTCTCTCCTCATGGCTCCACTTCCCCACCTAGGAAGGCAGCTCTGTTCTGGAAGGATGATTTAGAGCAGGAATTTCAGCCCTAGCCCCAGGACTCTCCTTACAGTGCTTTGGTCCCATTTAATCCCACACGAGGAGCGAATCATACGGGAACACTTCATTTATCAGGATAACCCGTGACTGTCTGAGACCAGCCCCGCTGTGAGCGTTACATACGACACATGTTGGCACGCGCTTTGCTCGGCTTCCTCAACCCTGTGGGGTGACCTCAGGTCATGCAACGAGTTCTCCGCTTTTTACCACTTTCAATCCATCGGCAGCTTCGCCCTCCCCCCCCCCCCCAAGTCCCCTTGCCAACTAAGCCGGTTAGTACTTTATCATTCTTTTATTCTCTATCAAAACCAACCCAGGCCCAACTGTTCCCCTCCTCTTTCTCCATCTATATGTGTAACTTACTGAATCGCTAACTTACTGAATTCTCACATGACGCTGGATTAGAACAGACATATACATCTGCTTCCTGACACTAAAGGGAAACTGTGTCACAAAGAATATCCTAATGAAAGGTATAACAGGGCTGGTGAGATGGCTCAAAACTGAAAAAAAACAAAAAACAAAAAAACATTAAAAACCACTAAAAACTACATAACAACACACAACGAACTATGACTGTATGTCACTGGTAAATCTAAATGATGACCTCTTTATGACAAAGATTTAAAAAAAAAACTCACAAAATTTCACTGCCTTTCAAGTTTGTCCAGTTTAGCTCGGGCCCTTATCTCTTTGTTTTCACAACTCAGAACCGTCTCTGTGTCTCTGTGTCTGTCCCTCTCTGTGTGAGCGTGTGTGTGTTTTACATGTGCTAGCCTTATGCTGAGAAAGATTCAAAGATATAGGGTATTCAAGAGGAGGTCCAAAGGTGAAGACCCCCATCTCCCACGCGAAGTCCAGGCTCAGCGGGACTTGGCGGTAAGTAGTACTGCAGGGACCCTGAAGATCTCCGTCCTCCTACCTCGTATTACCTTTGCTCCCTTACAATACTTAGCTGGTAGCGAAGTACCAACCTCTCTCTTGGATTTTGTTGTTGTTGCTACCTAGGGTCTCAAGCATACTAAGAAAGCACTCAACCACGGAACTATATCTCCAGAGCTTTTTTTTTCCCCTTCTCTCTTTTTCCCTTCCTCTCTTCCCCCTTCCTCTCTCTTTCCCTAAAACAGGGTTTCTCTATATAGCCCCAGCTGTCCCGGAACTCACAGTGTGGACCATGCTGGCCGTGAGCTCAGAGATCTGCCTGCCTCTGCGTCCTGAGTGCTGGGATTAAAGGTGCGCACACTGCCACCCCTGGCTTGTTTTCTTATCTTGCATCTTATTCTAAGAAGTGCATCTCGTTGGAGATGTTAGTTGGAATTCAATGCATTCCAGCAAGAACACTTACCTTTCCAGGGATGAACCATCACAGAAAAGCCCGTAAGAACTCAAGGTTCTATTTTAGGTATAAACATGCGTGGATGCAAGATAAAATCAATGAAGATTTCACGTTCAGTTTCTAGGCTGTTAGGTGGGAATTGGGTCCATCTGCCCGTAAAGAAATGGCTGTCTACTACACATCTGAAATTCTTTCCACTTCCTACCCTACCTGGCGTTTTGGAGACACAATTTAACAGAGCTTGTGGAGCGCTGCTCTCTAGCCCTCATCACAAAGATGGATGAGAATGTTCTGCGGCATTGCACCCAGAGAGCTTCAAGCCCTGTAAGGGACGCTTAGCACCTCTTTTCCTTGACTGTGTGTGCATTTAATCTTCAGTGAGTCGATAATTCCTGCCTACCGTGCTGAAATGGATCGTATACTGTTAAAGATACAGGCTGGCGATGCTGGTGGTGGTGACTTGTGAAGATGATAGAGATGGCGCTGAAGACAATGGTGGTAACAATGATTGTAATGATGGGAAGCTGACGGTGGCGGAGGCAGTAGCGGATAATGGCGACGATGGCGGGAAAATGGCGCGAAAATGGCGCTGGTGAGGGTGATGATGGTGAAGATGATGGTGGCGGTGGTAGTGATGATGACTCCTATGAGGTACCCTGTCCAGTGCCAGGCTCCGTGGTGGGCACTTCACATGCTATATATCTCCCACGTGAACGACTCTACAAAGTAGGTACAATCTGTTTTACTGATCCAGAGAATTAAGTACTTATTAAGTACTTAATCTTTTCTCCGGAGGAGCTTTTCAGACATATGATCATACATGCATACCCTGTCATAAAGAATTTCGGAGGACATGTATGCACCTCTGTTTGTGTCTACCTGTCTATCTATAAAGAAAAAATGAGTGCTATGCTCATTAGTTACAATCTCAAGGCACAGAATATGCCTTGGGCAAAGTTTGCTGTGAGTAATAGGAGATGTAAATCCACATTTCAAATTGTCTTCTTGATAATTTTTCTTATTTTTCTGTTGCCAATTGCTTGTCAGATGTGATTAGATCAACATTATTTTTATCTCACCATATCGATGACAAAGAGCTTGTAGCGGGAGTGGGGGGAGGTTCCAACTCTCATTTTTCATGTCGACTTGTGGTTAAGCTACAATTTCTAATTGTCCTTTTGTGAGGGTAATTCAGTTAGAATTAGGTTAACATTGCGTGTAAATTTACTTAAGCAAGCAAATACAGTTGCCAGAGGCCAGCATATGGGAATCCAGGAAGCCCACCCAGCACTCATTTCCTGCCTCCCTCTTTGGGATCCCCAATTACTACTGACCTATCATTTCAGCGGCCCTAGGACGTGCAGACCAAAACATCGACAGTGTGAAAATTCTTATTACGCTCAAGCGAAGCTTAATTTCTTTCTTTTGGAGGTCCATGAAGGGGTGGTTGGCAAAGCAGTAGACCCTGAGGTCCAAACACAGTTTTCTCTTCACAGCCTCCATCTGTCTCCTGCTCCTTCTGTAGGAGATAGACCACCTTGAGGTCATTTTGGATATTTATACGATTTTCTTGCAAAATGGCCCAGGAGTCAAGGGCACCCTATCTGTCTTCCCCATCCTTCTACGCTGTCTATTTCCTGCCCCTCAGCGTCCCACAACCCCGACACCCACCGCTAATTTTGAATTAGTGGGAAGAAATCCTCCAGGGAAATGGAGAAACTTTTAGTCTTTTTTTCCCCCCTAGGAAGTATCTGTGTTTTTCTTGACTTCAGCCCAACCTATCTCTCTGATTCTGAAGCACTCAATATATGTCTGTTGAATAAATGAAAGAAAGGGGTAAAGAAGAAATGCATGAGCATGTTGGGGCGCCTGAGGTATTTGAAAGGAAGAGACAAGTCTAAACAGAAGCAGTGGAACTCAGGTACAGAATTAGGGGCCTCTGAAGTCTCCACACATCTACCTTTGAGAATTAAATGACATCTAACCTTGGTCAGCATTTGGAAGGGCATTTTTTTTGTTCAAAAAAGAAAAACGGTCCAGTACACTGTGATAAGACCATTTCCTTTCTAGCAGCGTCTCCTTTAATGTCAGGTCTGAAATATGAAGTCATTAGGGGATATTAAAACAGTGCTGACAAACTAATTAACAAAAGACATTACGCCGGATGGGCTCAATTTATCCTTTTTAATGGTTCTTATAAATGGGTGCCGCCAATTAAAATTAATAAAGATTTACCAGCGATTGCCCGGTGTACATTGCTACGAAGCACCGCTGAAGGTCGCCTTAAAGTCAGCTTTGTCAAAGCGGCAAGTTCAGCCCCGCAGCACCAGACCCACCGGGTCCCCGGCTGTGCTGTTGGCCTGGATGCTTCTCCTTTGGCTCAGGAGCCTGAGCCACTTGGTCCCCTTCCTCCATCGCACCCACAGCTCCACCCTATCCCAGACAGAGGTGCTCAGAACTTCAGCACCTAAAGGAAAAAAGATCACGGAGACCATCTGATTCATCACAGTGGGTGGCGTGTTAACTGTCCATTGTGCAAAATGGTGTCCCCGTAAATTTGCAGAGCCTAGTGTTGGAGGGCCTGACATTCCATTCACTCCCCGGCTGGCTTGGCTGGGAACCTTCTCAGCGTTGTCGGATGCTTGGGCGAGCCATCAGTGAGCATGATGTCCAGAAGTGTGGATCTGAGAATGTCCCCCCACCCCCGAAAGCTGTCTCTAGGTAGGCGTGGGTGGTGTTTAGAAAGGGTGGGGATGGCCACTGTTCCGAAAGCCTTCTGGTCACCTGTTCTAAAAGTGCGAATTGGAGAGGCAAGATGGCGTAGTCAGTGAATCGTTTGCTGTATAAACAGCACCTGAGTTCATGGCCGGAGCCTATGTATGAAGGCTGGACACGGTTCCCACATGCTTGTAATCCCAGGCCTGGGAGAGGTGGGTGTGGATGTATCTCCTGGGATTCGGTAGCCAGCCCCCCTAACCATCTTGATAAATTCCAGGCTAGTGAGAAGCCTTGTTTCACAAAGAAACAAACCAAGGTGGTGCCCACCTGAGCCAGGACACCTGAGGTTGACCTCTGGGTTCCATATGCACACATTTGGACACACACACACACACACACACACACACACACACACACTACACACACATAGTTCACACATACATTTTGCGTGCATGTGCACACACACACACATTTCCTCATTTCCTTCCTAACCATTCTTTGTGTATTTCCCTCTCGCCCTCCCTTCCTTCCTTCGTTCCTTCCTTCCTTTTGCGACAGGGTCTCATGTAGCCTAAGATGATCTAGAACTTACTACATAGCCAAGTCTGGCTTTGAACTCCCTATCCTCCCACCTCTGTCTCTTGAGTGCTGGAATTACAAGCATACACCATCATCTGTGTCTTCCTTTTCATTCTTCATAATATATATATATATATTATTGTAAAAGCGGAAGTGTTCACCCCATGTATGTGTGTGTACCATGTGTATGTCTGGTGCCCATGGAGGCTAGAAAAAGGTGTCAGCTCCTTTAGAACTAGAGTTATAGACAATTGTGAGCCACCGTGTGAGGGCTGGGAACCAAAACCTGGTCCCTGCAGGAGTACCAAGCGCTCGCTTAGTCATCTTTCCAGCCCCTCTGATTTCTTAAAGTAAAAGATTATTGTGAGGAGTCGATGGCAGCTTTTCCTGTTTGGGACTCCTCCTTGCCAGTGGATCCACCTCTCTGTTCAGAGCTTCGGGTGTGAAAGGGTAGGAGACCAGATCCCAGGAATCCCTCGAAGGAGGGAAACATCAAGAGGTACCCCAGGACCCTGCCTACTGACGGGGGCAGTCAGAAGGTGGTTTAAAGTTACCACAGGCCCCCCTCTCTCTCAGCTTGAAGCTCCCAGAACAGGATTGAGGGTTCCATGCCCAGATCCTGAGCTTGGCTGGAGAGGACCCCATTTTAATGATACTTCCCAGGTTCCTGATGACTTTCTGGATTCAGCTCAACTGTATGATATTCAGGCTCCTGGAGGCCTGAGGCCTAGCACTGGCAAGTCATCAGGGTGCAAGCAGGGCAGGTGGAATCCTGAGCCCCCTCAGCCGGAGGAAGCCAAGGAGCTGAAGCCAACTTCTCCACTTCACAGCTTGCCCTGAGCTGCTCTCTCTGCCCCCTCATGTGCGACTCTGCGCATGCACTCCTCCAAGGGAGGAGATGCCAGGACAGAAGGCAGAAACTTGTGTGTGTGTGTGTGTGTGTGTGTGTGTGTATTGTCTTCACCTCCTCTTTGCTGTTCCCAGCAAGGCTGTATCACACGGATACCTATTGTGAGGAGCACAGTGGCTTTTTTGCTGTCATTCAGTTTTGGGTTATTTGATGCACTTTCTGAGAGAAGACCACATTTAAGATTATCCAAGACAAGACACAGAATAAGCATCAGCCTTTTTAGTTGGGCAGACTGGGGACTTAACACAGGGCTGACGTTGGAGGCAGCCATGAAAATGCCTAGTGTATATTGTGAGTTTATAGTAAAGGCATGTTGATTTTTTTTTCACCTGAGATTTCTCCAGTGAGAAGGCTAATTTGTTTATTACCTTGGTTGGAATGAGGCGCCCAGATAACTGGCAAAATGTTATTCTGGGCATATCTGTGAGGGTGTTTTTGGTTGAGAATCTATAAGTGGAGTAAAGCAGATTTCCCTACACCATATTCCAATCAGTTGAAGGTGTGAGTGGAACCAAAGGAGGCCTTTCCATGAAGGACAAGGGATTCCTGGGCATGGTGGCAGTTGGGCTTGGTTATAAGCCAACTCCTTACAAACCTATGATGTATGCTTGTGTGTATGTATGTATATATATGTATGTATGTATGCATGATGCATGTATGTATGCCTTTATCAATATATCAGTCTATCTATCTATATATCCGCCTACCTATCATCTGTACCTATCTCTGTATCTACCATCTATCTGTCTGTTTCTGTATCTATTTCTGTATCTATCTCTATATCTCTGTATCTATCATCTCTCTATCTAGTGATCATCTATTATCTATCTACCTATCTATATATCATCCTTTATCTATCTGTGCATCTATCTATCTATCTATCAATCATCTATCTATTTATATCTGTCTATTATCTATCATATGTCAGCCTATTTTTCTATCCATCCATCCATCCATCCATCCATCCATCCATCCATCCATCCTTCTATAATCTCCTGTTGGTTCTATTTCTCTGGGGGATCCTGAATACCATACAAGGGTCCAAGAAGAGTCACCTGTTGAAAATATGGGGGTAATACTGGCCTGATTCTGGAACTATGTGACTGGAAGGAAGTTGAGCTTAGTTGGATTTGCTAAAAGAACTTCAGAAAAACCCAATCCCACAAGTCTCTCCAAAGAAAGGATAGAACTCAGAAGACATGCATTTACTTTAAGAGTGAGAAAAAGAACAACACGCTGGGACCTGCTAGCTCTGGATCATCCAGAGTTGTAAGGCTACAGTGTCTGCGAAGCTTGGGTTACACTGAGGTGACGAAGACAACTCTCACAGAAAGAGGGAGAGGGAGACTGCCAAGTCTCACCTTGGAGGGTCACCAGGTGGCATGCCCCCAGCTCCCCCTTCTCCCTTCCCCCCAACCCCCAACTCTATGCAGCAAAGTGGGGCAAGGTAGACATCCTACAGCTGAGCTCCACTGAAGGCCATGGAGAACAGTCTAAGGTAATAATTTAAGGGAAAGTGACCTGCAGGGAGCCTGACTCCCCAAGTGGCATTAGCTTCACTCTTAATTGTGCATTTTATTGTTTCCTTTCTAGCACACACAGCAGACTATTGGTGTGACATTAGAAACAACAGAGCAAGTTAGAATAAATAGGCCCACAGGTCTCCTTAACCAGATGCCAAGATGCAAACACCTCCTAAAGGCCGGAGGGTCAGAGTCCATGGAACAGCCTGAGAAGGATTTCAGAGGGAAACAGATCCCAGCAATTCTATCAGCTTAGCTAACCCTTTCACATTTAAAACATTTACATTTTAGGTTGTGTGACCGTGCATGCACCTGAAGGTCAGAGGACAACTTTTAAGAGTTGACTCTTTCTTCCATTGTGTCAGTCCTTGGGATTGAACTCAGGTCATCGGCTTGGTGGTATTGGTGACCCTCCAAGGAGACTTTAACCACTTGAGCTATTTCATGGAATACCCACAACCCCTTTTAAAAAACAGGAAAAAAATATCAGGGCCTCACGTTACTCAGGCTGGGATGAAACTTGCCATACAGCTGAAGCTGGTATTTTTCTCATAATCCCCCACTTCCAGCCATACATGGCTGCAGGTGTGAATTAGAAAGCATGCATTGTATGTTAGTAGCTAAGTCTGTCCCTTGGCCTCTGTATTAGCAGCTGTGATGCTGTGAGCAAACTCTCGACAAGAAGTGACCTACGGGAGAACACTGTCCACCAAAGAGGGGAAGGCTTGGTGGCTGCAGTGCAAAGCTGAGACGTCTCCCATCCTCACAGCTTTGTAGGACAGGAAGCAGAGAACTCCAGGATCAACTGAAGCTCAGCCTCTCCCCAGGATCCATAGCAACGGGAAGTAGAGACAATTTCAGACTTCCAGCCTGTCTTACATAACCTATGACCCTGTGTATGGGACATCAATCCATCCATCTATCCACCCACCTACCCACCCACCCATCCGGCCATTCATCCACCCATCCTTCTACTCACTCATCCATTCATTCACCCAATCATCCATCCATCCACCCACCCATCCAACCATCCATCTACCTATCCATCTACCCATCCACCCACTCTCCCCCCTCCCACCCATCCACCCAGTCATCCATCCATCCATCCATCCATCCACCCACCCAGAGTCTTTTGATATGATAAAAAAGTAAGAGGATTTAGAGTCAGGAGAAATGTATTCTAGGGAAGGGGCTGAGCTGTGGCATGGTAGAAAGCGAATGAGTTGTAGACCAAAGACATGAGTTCAAGTCTAAATGCTGCTGTGCCTTTGCTCTGTGACCACATGGAATTTGTGACTTTGCTGAGTTTGTCCCACCTGTACCAGAAATGTATGCACATGCAGGTTCTGAGAGATGCTGCTGTGGACTCTCTGAGCCAGTTCCCATCCATATACCTGAGAAGATCACTAGGTGGCTGCCTCACACCAAAGCCCGACAGTTGCTGCTCTGAGGCAGCATTCCAACATTCTAACCTGCTGGAAGAACATAGAACCAAGCATCCCTGTGACGTGGGCTGAGGGACTGCATCCTGGCTCTGTGCTAGAGTCAGGTTGTCCCTAATTCCTTGAGAAGTGGGATTCTCTGCTGTGTCATCTTTCATTGCCCCTCTGCCCACTCCCAGAGTTTTTTTCTCCCTTGGAGGAATCAGTCTTCTCTGATCTAATCACACTCAGTGGATTCTGCTCTGGGGTAATTTTCTTACACCCCATACCCTAAAACTTGACACAGTCGAGAACCTAAGAGCAGAGATGAGCCCTTTCTTTCCAAGAACTGAATGCAACCTTTTAACCGCAAAAGCAATCCTTCAGTAAGATGATGTGTAATGAAATGCATAGAATAATAAGTAATAAGATGTAGGCATCAATGGTTGAATATTTCTACTAAGCTTCTGGGACTAAAATACTTGTCTAGGGCAAGCTCTTCTCTGCCCTGGAAAGCACACGTCTGTAATGGGTATCCTCATAACCCTCACGAACTCTAACAGTGATGTCTGACGTCATTCCACGAGCACGTATGACGGCTGCCAATCTATAACCTTGCACATGCTCTCTTATGCGTCCTCGCCACCATCCGGCCCAGCGTGTATTTCCTCTTCGTTGTGTGGATGGAGAAAGCAAAGCTCGGAAGACTGAGCTGAGAAGCCCAACGTCATAGCATGGAAATGGTCAAAATTCAGGGGCGGTTCCATGTGTTCCCAAAGTGTTTGTTCTTTCCCCAAAGACTTCCTCTTTATCATCAGTCAGTGTTCACCTGGAAGGTATCCCAGGAGTTTTATGAACAGCTTAGCTTACCGACAACAGGGAAACTGCCTAGGCTTGGTCCCTTTGATACTAGGGAGACACAAAGACTCTGTCTACACCAGAGAGAGGGATTCAGCCTTTGTCATTTAATGGACTCAGCTGGGTGGCCTCTCCTGCTCTTACATCAAAGGTGGACCTTAGACCACAAGCTACTTGGAAAAAATACATACTGTGGAAAGAAAGAAACTATTTTCTACTCAAGTAGCAGCTAATATATTACAAAACACTTCTACATATATGCTCCAAATCTTCAAATCTTACTGTAGAGAACATTATAATTGCCCCCAACTATTCAGAAGAGGACACAGAGGCTTAGAAATGATAAGTACATTTACTAAGCAGCAAATGAATAGTGGAGCCAGGGTAAAAAGCCAGTACCATGGCCTTAAACTCCTCACTGTGTGCACCAGAATTCTTAAAACCTTAACGTGGAAAAATATTTCTTGAGAACCTTGTTAACGGTGGGTCACAAGTGTGCTCCTAATGAGCTCTCTGAGTTGGCGTGGGTACTGCTGATCCACGGCCATGCCTCATGCAGAGGACACACAGAGCATAGCGCCTTGCTGTGGGCTCTCACTGTGCCTGTCAGGCCACAGATGCCAAGCAGGACATGCTCCTCCAGACCCTCTGCTTGCTGTTCCCTTCTGTCATCCTGTGCCTGAGCTACCTGTCCAGGGTGGAGCTTGATTTAAAAAAAAAAAAAAAAGAGTTACAAATGGAAAAGAGGAAAAAAGGAATTTTTTGTCCTTTGACACCCCCTCCAAAAAAAAAAAAATGGAGCTGAAATAACATCACCTCACAAATGCCTCTCAGGAATATGAAGCTCAGAAATGTGAATCAGTAAATCACACAGAAAGTGCCTCATTGGGAACAATCCAGGCAGGTTCCACTGAGACTTTTTTTTTTTTTAACTAGGAAAGTGGATTTTGAAGACATGAAATCCCCTGGGAATGTTCTGGAAAGGCGGAGCCTCTGCCTCTAATGAAAGAGTCCCCATCTCTCTCCCGGAATACCTGTGGCCTGTCTGAGATTCGGTTAGAATCGATTCAGCATCTATTATTAAAAGATCACAACAGCTAGTGGATAAGGGCTTTCTGTGTGTGGGGCAGTGTTTTAAAATTCCTTTGAGTTCCTTTAACCCTTGGTGTATCTTTAGAGATAGGCAGCATTTTCATTTTCCTTTTTTTAGGTGAAGGGGCTCAGAGAAGGTAAATAACTATCCCAAACTCTCACAGATAATGAATGGCCAAGTGTGAAGTGAAATCCATGCTCTACCCCACCCCCACCTCTAATCTAGGTTCTCAGTTTCTTGGTTGGGCTTCATTGGCCATATTCAAAGAATGTGCTACTAAGAATAGGAAAGCAAGAGTTTGTTCGGCTACTGTAGGGACTGGTCCTTTTTAAGCAATAGCCGCCCTAAAACCTGCATCAACCCTTTGAAGTAGGTGGACTCTCCCCACTTCAGAGGTAAAGAAATGTAAAATAGATCCAGTAGGCTTTCTCATATCTCACAGTTGAGAAGCGGCAGAACCAAGGAACATCTAAGCCCTAAGCTCAGCTCCTCTGCATCCTCAAGGGCTTTCTGGTACCAGCTGTGGGCCCTGGCAGTGTGACGCTGTGATGGCTTTGGAGCTTTGTCTTTCAGGTGTATGCTTCTGTCCCCTAGCCTGATGGGACAGATGACCCAGATGTGTGGACTTGCCTGAGGGAGGAGAGTACGCTCTCCTCCAAAGCTGATGTTTGCTCCCAGGCCTCACGTTCTGGGGTGGTGGAGAGATGTACAGTGACTTCTGCACAATGATATTCTCTGTTCCCTTTTAGCAAAACCATGTGTGAAAAATGGCAAACTCTAGATGCTCTGCGTGTCTCCACTGACCCTTTCCTGCAGGTGGTGTCAGCATCTGTGTGATCCTGCTGCTGACAGAGTGAAGGTAGAACCAGAGCAACCCTGGCTTGCTGGAGTCTGCTGTTTGGGGCCACCGTTCCTTCCTTCTGCGAACATCAAATGGAGGCCATTCATTAAGGTTGTTTGTTTAACCAAGATGACCAAATGGGCCATGGGAAACAGGGACACTTGAATGTCTGGGGAAGTGTGATGAGCAAAGAAGTGACCTTGACACTCTTCCTGACCAATTGGAATGGATAGTGCAGATGACCATCAAGGATGGCTGTGGTTTGGCCCTGTGTCTGGGTTCAGGGTTTTGTAAGATCCTATGAAAATGCCAAGGACCCAATAAAGAGAAAGCAAGCCAAATATTACCATTTCACTGTTTAATTTACTTTCATAAATCACAACAGTATGTCAGCTGGATAATTGCAACTTAACTATTGGATATAAATCTGGCTTGATGCAGAACATGGACTGTTCAAATGTGTTTGATCAGCAGAGGGGAGGAGTCCCTAAGCAGGAAGTGGGCTTCGGATTTACAAAGCCCTTGATGTCATCTCTGCAGAAGGTGTGACAAGTAGAGACAACGGTCACTCTTTTAGATTCTATTTCTTTAAAAATATATATATATTTTATGTGTACAAATTTTGGCTTATGTATCTGTGGAACTAGAGTTACAGGTGGTTGTGAGCGGTCACGTGGGTGTGGGGGGCTTGAACCCAGGCCCTCTATACAAACATCCAGTGCTCTTAATTGCTGGGTGATCTTTACAGACTGATACTTCTTATTTCTTCTCACATATCCTCCCCATTTGTGCTTACCCATGGAATAAGAGCTTCCCCAATTTCTGAAGAAGGATGAGTATATAGCAGTGAGAAGAAATAAGGAGTGCTGGATTGTAGTGAGAGAGGGGATTTTTTTCCCCCTTGGATCTTTTATGTTACATGTGTTAACTGAGCCAGGCTCCTTGCTAGACCCTGGTGATATTACTAACCATCTGTGTGATTGAACACATCACTAGACTCATTAGAATCTATTTATCCATCTACAAGATGATTGCTGAGCATGGCAGTACATTTCTATATGTCCAGCATTCTGGAGCTGGAGGCACAGATCAAGAGTTCAAGGCCAGCCTGGGCTACATAGCCAACCTGGGCTTCATGGGAAAAAAAAAAAGTTGTTGCGGTAGCAACTGGTTCCTATCAGCTTTGGGGAGCTAGAGCATTGGTTCTCAACCCTCCTAATGCTGTGGCCCTTTAATACAGATCCTCATGTTGTGCTGACCCTCAACCATAAAATTATTTTCATTGCTAGTTCATAACTATAATTCTGCTGCTCTTATGAATCATAATGTAAATATTTGATGGTCTTAAAGGGGTTGTGACCCACAGGTTGAGAACCACTGAGCTAGACGCTGCAGAGAACTGTGGTGGGAACTACCAGACCATCTCTGTGTGCCTTCAGAAAAAGCATCACTCTTTGCTGGTCCAGGTCTGTAAAGGCTGCGGACCCAGTGTTGGACCTACAATTCTCTTCTGAAGCTGGAGGACAGGTGAGGTCTCAATGCTCTTTCTCATTGCTGCATCCTCCTAGGTTCTGGCCAGGGCCCTTCTCCTCCATGAGGGAAGCCTTCTTCCTGGTGGTAGGAACCATTTCGGGAGGGAAGGTGGGAAGAGGGGTGTGGCACTGGAACCCTACCTAGCACAGCCATCCTGACTATGTCAGGAAGCTCTAGGGCATTCGTGAATGTCAGGGACACGGAAATTGGCTTTAAGGTTTTTCAAGGGTAGGACTTACAGACATAAGATGTCACACCTGGCTCCTCTGATTCAGAGGCCACGATCTAATTGGTACTCAGTGTCCTCCAGACGCTCCAGCTGTGTCATGCCTAATTAAGATTTCTGGGAAGCAGGTCTGGGAGATAGCTCAGAGGGTAAAACACCTGGTATTCAAGCTTCGTGGCTTGAGCTCAGATCCTGTGCAAGTGCCAGATTCTGTCGTGCATGTATCTGTAACCCTGGTGCACACCTACTGGGAAGTTGGTGGTGGAGGGGGGAGGGATGCAGACACAAGAATCACCATAGCTCACTGGCCAGCTAACCCAGCACACATGAGGTTCTGTTGCCAAACAGCATCAACAGCAACAGGAGCAGCATGGGGGAGCACCAGCATTCTTCTTCCTTGGAGCCCCCTTTCTCTCTCTGGGCTTTGGCTTTTATCCCCTCTCCGAGTTCTCACAATTAAACTATCTGCAGCTGGCAAAGAGCCTCTCTCAGAGCCAGCAAGAGGCAAATAGTCTGCTGCTGTGGCCCATCTGAATCAGTCCCACATCCCACACCTGGGATTAAAACAAAAACATGTTTCCATATCATAAAGCCGGACATCCCAAACAGGGATGAGATGGCGTGGCCACAGCATCTCTTATAAAGGAAAGCATTTCACTGGGGTTGGCTTACAGTTCGGAGGTTTAGTCCATTATTGTCATGGCTGGAAGCATGGTTGACATACAGGCAGACATGGTGCTGAGGGAGGAGTCTAGAATTCTGTATCTGGATTGTCAGGCAGCAGGAAAAAAGAGAGGGACACTGGGTCTGGCTTGAGCTTCTGAAACCTCAAAGCCTTCCCCCTGCCTCCCCCCTTCCCCAACAACACACTTCCTGGTGGGAGCCTTTGTGAGTGAGTGAGAACCCAGTAATGGACTTCTCGTGGGGAGGCCCAGTTGTCTCGTAAGAAGACCATGTTCCCGGAAAGGAGTGCCTCAACAGGTTCTTCTACGTTCCTCTCTGTATTTCTGGCCACTGACCTCACACCTAGGGAGTAGACATGATTCTGCTTTCTCCCCACCAGAGCCCCGTGTCCCAGCCTTTGCACAATATCTGATTTTATGAGGCTGAAAGTCTGGTTACTCTCAGGGCCGCCTTCCCACATCAAAAGCCAGGTTGCTGAACTTCTCCCCGAGTCGCATGGCAGTTTCCTGGGAAGCCTGTCGCCTTATAGTTGGTGGCATATTTTGTTTCTGACAACTGTCAATCAGTAGTGTATTAACAGCAGACAGATTACTCACATGTTCCCCACCCACCAAGTGGCGGACACCAGGGATAGTGTTGAACGAAGCAGAGTGATGACCCCTGTGCAGGAAGGAGCAGATGACATTTCTACAAGGGCCCTTTGCAGTTGGATAGGGACACAGAAAGTGAAAGGAGAAGGGACGCTTTCAGGTAAGTTGGGGACACTTGAGCAGAACAATCTAGAGAGAGCCAGAAAAAGACTTGGAAGGACTGTTTAGTGTGAGGGGCCAAGAGGTACAGAGGCCACAGCTCAGAGCTGGCTTTACAAGGCGGGAAGAAATGTGAAGGGCCGAGAGGCAGGTGATGGGACCAGGCTCTATGGGAACAAGTTAAGTAAGACACTTGGTTTTCTGCAGGCCAGGGCGTGGAGTGGTTATTCTATACTGAGTTACTTGGTCCTTGAGACCAAACCTGAAGCATTCTGAAGTGCTCGTGGGATGGAGAGTCAAGGAACTGAGTTGGTAAAGCTCAGCCACTCATTTGCTGTGGCGTCCTAGGCAAGCACCTTAACTTCTCTGTGCCAGAGTCCCTCACCTACAGCGTTAGAGAAGCAGGGTCCCTTCAGTTCTTCATCTGTGGAGTTTACAGCCGGGTATGATATTTAACATGCAGAGAAGTAAGCAGTTATTGAGAAAGAAATATAAGGAGGAGGAAGAGGGGTGAGAAAGAAAGGAGGAGAAGGTAGAGGCTTTGCCAGACTCTAAATTCCTTGCCTCTGTGGATGGGAATGCGTGGGAACATTTACCAGGACACTGAAGGGCTTGTCACAAGAAAGAGATGGGTTTGTATGCTGCTGTGGATCATAGGGCCCTACAGCCGTGTCAACAAACCATTTGCAGAACGAATGGGTCTGAAGCCCACTTTATCCTGACAGCATACAGGGTTACACACTGAGCCAACGATCAGGGGCCTTGCGCACGCGCAGAGATTCTTGGAACGAAATGTCTTCTCGGGCTCCATGAAAAAGCGACAGAGTCAACGACATCATCGTCACCATGCTCACCAGGCCGTGCTGGGGAAGCTCACTTAACAGGCCCAGGCGAAGCCTCTGGAGGTCCATTCTTCTTGCCCTCTTGTAAGACCGCTGGTGAGCACAGTGGCTCCCCGGTGAGGCAGACAGGACAGGTTTGAGTCCTTCTTTGGTGTAAAACACGTACAAGTCTGAGTCCTAGCTCCCCCGTGTGAGCTTGGGTAAGTCAGTTAATCTCCAATAAAATAAATGGATTCTATAACTCACATCTAGAGATGGGGTATGAATTGCTTTAAGGTCGTAGAGAGGTGAAAAAAAAAAACACAAAAAAACCCCCAGCTCTCCTTCCTTCCTTAACTGGTTCCTGAAGATGAGAGTCAGCCTTATGCCCCCCAAGCCACTTTCCTTACTGAAGATCAGTTGGTCACATGCCTCCAGGCCAGATGACTTTCTAACCCGAATTCCTGGAGGTGTCATTTCAACTGGAGCCCTCAAATCCTGTGACCTCACAGCCCTGGCAAAGCTCCTCTGCCTCACAGACCAGGCCTGTGACGGAGCTCACCCTAAGGTAGGACAGAAAGCTGCTCCATCTCTGTCTGGTCTCTCCTCCCAGACCTCCAATCAGATGAGCACTTCCCCGAGGAGGGAGGCAGTGGAGGCCTCATGATTCATCTCTGCAGGTAGAAAGAATCCACGATGTAGGAAATAATCCAAACAGACAAAAGAAGAGCGTGCTGTCTGCCAAGGGCTCAGTAAATAAGTCCAGCGGCTTGAATCCTCAGTTCAGCCTGCCTCAGCAAACTTGCTCTTCTCACAAATGTGTGTTCCTGTGTATCCTGGGCAGAGTTCATGCTACAGAGGCTACGGGCTCCGTTCTGCTGCCAACCTTTACCCCAGGTTAACATGCCTTAAGTGGATACCATACATGAGTGACTCATGTCTCCTCCTTCTGGGAGATATCTCTTCTAAGCCACAAAACTGTGATCGGGAGGGATTAGCCCTACAATGTTGCAGCATGATCTCAGGATCTGACTGGAACAGTTGAAGCGCCTGCTCACAGGCAGATAAATGCCAAGCAAGCCACTGAGGGCGTATATAGGAAGGCAGATCACTTCGTCTATGACTTGGTGACTTCCTCTATAAAGATAGACAGACTTGTCCGCTCAGCCCCATCAGGACTGGTCAACAGACCACAGATTCTACCTGGGTCTGCCCTGGTGAGCCAATGAGTTTATCGACATTACTTACAGGAGTATAGGTGATTTTGAAAGAGCTGTGCCCCACCATAGGTGACAACTCATGCAATCTCCATCGCCAGATAGCATCCTCTGTTAACCTGCCACCTCCCACACAATCTAGCACCCCCAAGCCAACATGTAGCTAGTGAGAGGTGGACAGGAAGGAGGTAACGGGTGGGAATCACAGTTTGATGACTCCCCCTCCCTCCTACCATGAGGGTGGGGTAGTTGACCTTGATCTTGTAAGGGTCTCTTGTCGGTGATCATAGCTACTCTGATTATAAGACAGGGGCAACTATGTCAAGCCCAGAGGACAGAGTTCATTAGAGTGAGACGAGGAGGATTTATCCCTTAGTTATTACCTTAAGTGGTCTGTTGCTTGTCATAGGCATCAAGGGCTGAGAAACCCTCAGAGCTGTGTTTGGTCTTTGTGGCCTTTCTGTAAGCAGGAAAATCATGAAAGTGAGGAGGTGTCCAGGACATTTCCCAAGCTGAAGTGACTCCAGTTCTCCATAAAGGATAAAGAGTTGAAATGAAGAGGACAGTTCCCATGGTGGGGATGAGTTAGGTAAGGTGCAGAGGGCCAGCTCAACAAGCCACGCTGCTTAACCCGCCTTCTGCTTAACATTCAAAGCTCACAGAACTGGCAGGGTTGGGACTGTTCTGTGGCATGCTTGCCCCTCTAGTCAGACCCTTGCTTCAGTTTCACCTCCCTCTGAGTGCTCCCGTAAGCCACCTCTGGTGTTCACGAGGAACTATTTGGGCAGACAGATGTCTCCAAAGAGCTTGCTTGACCGTTTACTACCCGGGCACCTTTTGATGTTGTTCTTCGAGGACTCACTTTCCTCTGCTGGCAGAGGGCAGAGGGCAGAGGGCAGAGGTGGGAATTGTCATTTCCAAAGCAGAAATGGTATGCTTACGATGTCTGGGAAAGAGCTATTCCCTTTTTGTGAGGTTTCAAGCACCGCCTTCGCTACCCAATTTTCAGAGGTATTGATGGTGACCTAGAGAGAGGAGTTAACGTGATTCACTCTATACAGTTATTAAAATGAGCAGCACTATATGAAGGCACACACCCCTTCAAGTTGGGAGCTCTCGGGTGATAAGAGTCCTGAGAGTGAGGTAATTTACTGTGTCTTGTTTGGGGTTTCCTGAGAAACAGAAGGGAGACAGGAATTGAGAGTGCGTGGTTTAACTGAAAGGTGATCCCACACAGATCATGGGGGCAGTGAGAGAGAAAGGAAAGGCAGCTGGCCACCGCTGCAGGAGACAAGAGTTTAGTCCTACTGGGAATTGTTCAGACAGGAGGGTCCAGTTTCGTTCCTTCAAGAGAAAGGCAGCTGACTCCTCCACTTGCTGGCTGAGGGCCTCAGCACAGCTCTGGCTTGCTTGCCTGCAGGTGAGCGAGTACAATGTGTTCCGGGACTGGAAGCTTCTGGAAGAGATGCCGATGCCAGTGAGCGGAGGTGAGTCCAGCTGCTCAGGGATCACGCATAGCTGAAGGGTGTAGCTGTGACGCCTAGAGTGCTGTATGTTGTGGGACCTTGGACCTTCCAGATGGTGTTCTGTTTAATCCCCAGCTCCTCATTAGTGTAGATGGCATCATATTGCACAAGTAAGGTGCTGGGCTCTTGAAACTGTCGTGACATTCGCCCACGGTCGTGTTTAGCATCCTTTGCTAGTGAGTCTCCGTGATGTCCCTATCTTCTGGCCACTGTGACAACTTTAGCCATCCAAATGGGGGGGGGGGATTACACCCCCTCCCATACACGCATGCCAAGTGGGAAGGATCTTCTGGAATAAAAGTCTTATTTTAACCCCCTTAATTCTACCCTAAGGCCACATGTATCAGTTAGGCTGAGAATGGGTGGGTCTTCAGCTCCACAATTCTCAGGACACCCTCTCTCTTTCTGTGAAGTGTGTGTGTGTGGGGGGGGGGTGTCTCATGCTGAGCTCACAGGGGTGAGGTGATTACCACAATCCAGGTGAAGGAGTTCTCAGGAGGGATTAGCTGGCCTTCAGCATGGAGGAGCTCTCTATTTCTTTCCTTCTTCATTTCCTCCTGCTTCCCTTTGAATTTCCCATGCCACCCCACCCTACCCAACTCTCCCGAGACCCAGAGGGCACAGAAGAAAAAAAAAAAAAAAAGCAAATGTTTGGATGCCCCCCTCATAAAAACCAAGGTGCATTTGTTCAGTCACAGTGATCTCCAAGAGGGGGTGCAGAAGGAAAGGTCAGGTGTTAGGGGCAATCGCCACCTTGGGCTGAGATTTGGCTCTGGTGTATGTGGGGGGGGAGGGGTGTTATGGGAGTGCAATGCACACACCACGAACATGCCAGGTCATCCATCTGCAACTCACTGACAGGCTCCTCCATGGGAATGCAACCTTCACAAGCCTCTTGCCAAGACTCTGGTTTCTTTGCTACAGAGGTGATTTTTTCCCCCTAAGCCCTTAGCAGTGCTTAGGCTAAAGGGCTCCGGTAATCCCTGCTGTGCCCCTGCCAGATCCGACTCCAGTGAGCAGCCCTCCCCCTGCACACACCTCCCGCTCTGTATGCCACCTCCTGCTCTGATCCTCTTCTCCCTTGTTGATGGGTTTGGATCAAAAGGAAGAGTGCACCCAAGGGACATAGGCGGGAAGGAGACACAGGATTGCTTAGTGTCTGGAGTGACAGTCCATCAAGGATGGGGGTTTTACTTTGTCCTTTCTCTAATCCTGATGGCTTGTCCCTCCATAACACGCCGACAGTGACTTCGGTACTCTACGGTTGGCGGGACACTCAGTTGGGCTAACACCTGCCTGGGTCAGGCCCGGAGTGTGTGGAGGGGTGTCTGTACTGATTGAACTAGTGGTTGAACCAAAGGAGTGTCAGCCTGCTTTATTATGAGTGACAGGTCAAGGGTCACCCCCAGCTCTTTACCCTCTTCCCTGTCCTTGACCTAGATGAAGGAGACTGGGAGACCTGTATCGGCAGCATGGCTTTTGTGTATAGGACTGGGGAGCTGGAGTGAATGGCTTTGGCTTCTTCAGAGGGGCCCAAATCAAGCTCCATAAACCAAATTTGCTCTTGGTGATTCCCCCAAAAGAACCGTAGGAGGATCATGGTACACCACTACTATCAAACTTTCTGTTCTCCCTACATCTCATGCTGCAATGTATATGCCCACAGACAGGTAGGGAAGGGAACGCAGAGAGAGCCAATTTGACTGGCATAGCTACAGAACTACTTCAAAGCAGCTGGGAGTAGGCTGCCTTTGGGGCCTCCCAGCCTCGGTGCTGTCAGCATTTGCAGCAGGATCACGCTCAAGGTTGTCCAGTGCCCCTCGGCTGCTTAACACACCCCCAGCCTTTACCTGTGACTGCCAGTAACGCTCTCCCCTCTCCCACCAGCTCCTTCTGAAGACACTTGATGGGTTGAGAGCTACTACTCTAGGTCTTTCTGTGGGAGAATTTCCATTTGACCATTTTGAAAGAACACAATGGTATGGGAGAAGGGGACGGGGAAGGGGCCTTCAGCCCCTAATTTGAACATCTTCTAGCTTCCCTTTCAGCAGTTCTTCTTGTTCACAACCCCTGTGTCAAGGATTCTGTCTCATTCTTCTATTTGCTCATTTACTCAGTTACTATATATATATATATTGAGTGCCCACATGCATTAGGAGATGGAGATATACACAACACAACGCCTCCTGTCACGGAGTTTAGGCTCCAGGGGTAGAAAACTGTGAATACACAGCATAAGCCATGTGGCTGCTTTCTCTCATTTTGTTCTCAGACTGTGATGGCTGATCTAAGTTGCCAGCTTGACTGCATCTGGAATCAACTGAAATAAAGGGACTGGGCTTGACTGGACAATTTGAAACGAGAAGATGCACCCTACATCTGAGCCACATCTTCTGGTGGTAGCCCACATAAAATGATATAGAAGAAAACCTCTGCTTTTTGCCTGCTCCTTTGCCTCACACTCAATGGCAAGTTCGTCTATCCTGCTTCTGAGGCGTTCTGTCACTGGTATTAGCACCCGTTTCTTCAGGATTCCAATGTAGGCTGAAGACCAGCTGAGACATCCAGCCTTGTTGCCAGAACAGCTACTGGATTCTTGGCCTTTCTGTTGGGAGACAGCCATTGTTGGATTAGCTGGACCACAGCCTATAAGCCACTCCGCATCCTCCTTTAACATATGAATATTCAGCCTGTTGGTTCTGTTCCTCTAAAGGACCCTGACTAACACACAGCAAATATTGTCCTTTACACTTCATACCTGTAAGGTAACTTGCTCAGTTACAGTAAGATAACTCTGCCTCCAACCACCACACTCTCTCTTCTTTCCCAACTCGTGTCTTCATTCCACATTTCTTTTTATCCACCCTGGATATTGCCACATAATTTCAAACACATATATAGATCCAAACATGCCATTTTCTTCTTCAAATTAGCCGTTCATCTTTTCTCCCAGTAGGATTGTCACTCTTCCTACTGACCAGGCTCAAAATCCTGGTGCCATCATGAATCATGGCCTCCATTCTCTAAAATCTCATTCCCCAGCCCAGTGTCTTTTAAGATCAGTCTCCCATCTCTGTCCCAGTCACCCAGTTAGGCAAGCCTATTTTATCTTCTTTTGTATGAACAAGAAAACTGAAGATCAAAGAGATCAGGGGCCATCTCCCAAATCACATACATTAAAACGTAGCCATTATCTTTGTACAATTGACAAATCACTTCGTGTAAAGGGTTTTGTCTTCTTGCCTGTCTCAAGAGCTCCTAGCAGTTAAGGGCTACCATACAGGTCATGCCTGTATCTCAGAGTTCAGCGTGCACTTGGGCTCGAACAACTGGGAAGATAAAGAGATGCAATCAAGCTCAGTGGTCTTCTGTGATCCAGGTGTGGCAAACACTCACGTTTAAATCGATCCCCAATGTCATGGTGTTGAGAGGCAGAGCCTCTAAGATGACATTAGGTGACTGAGTGATGGGTTTTTATGAATTACTTCTGACCATCACGTTTTGTGTCTTTACATGTGTCTGTTTAGCTTTCTGCCATGAGTTGAAGCACTCTGATTTCTAACGCTTGAGTTGAAGGGCGGACTGTGGTGTGCATTTAGATTCCCAAGTCTCTAGAACCATGAGTCACAATTAAGTTCTTTTTTAAATTATCTAATCTCTGGTGTTTTGTTACAGCAACAAAAAATGGTCTAGGACAGTGTCTTAAGAATCAGTGTTCTGAAAGTCCACCAGATGGCGATGTTTTCTCCATGAATGAAGATATTCCAAAGCAAACCAGGGGCTGCTTTGGAAGTGACCAAAGCATTTGAGTTGAAAATTGTTTCCAATCACACACACACACACACACACACACACACACACACACACACACACACCATATATAAAATCTTGCTGAGCTGCTCAGACATTAATGGGAGTATTATGTTGTTACATGTTGTTAGCATATGTTATATGTTATTACCATATACTTTATGTTCACATATGTATACATATAGTTTATAGTGCATAAACAAGATCTGTGTTCCAATCTTGATCTCCGACATCTCCAGTGACACAAACCTGAGGAGCCAGCTTCATCCCTCTCGGCTTTTGTTTCTCTTATCACAAAGTGGGGCAAAAATCCGTACACTCCTCATAGACAAGGCCCTTATGAGGCTACAGTTGGACACACGTGAAACCAGAGCTGACTTTACAGACGTGGCCCTATAACAACTATGGGTGTTAAAAGTTAGCTTACTCTTCGGTCCATGTTCAGAGCATTTCCTAAAGCCTTGCTGTTGAAAATGTGGCCCACAGGGTGGCGGAACTGGCATCGCCTGGGTCTGTAAGAACGCTAGTATGAACTTACTGTGGACTGCGTGTTTGGGTTCCCTCACGTCCACATGATGAACCCTAAGTCTCCTATGGGCTGATGTTTGAGATAAGGTCTTTGGGAGGTGATTAGGTCATGAGGGCGGAGCCCTCGTGGATAAGATGAGTGGCCTTATAAGAAGAGACCCGGGAGAGGTGGCCTCTGCTGCCTGCCATGTGAGGACACTTCTCTCGCCTCTAAGCACATTCTTTCATGGCCCACAAGCCAGAAAGCAGGTTCTCCATAGATACCAAACTGCTTTCCATCTTGTCTTGAAAATAAACATTTGCTGTTCAAACCACACGCTCTGTGGTATTTGCTTTAGCATCGGAACTGAAAAGGCAGTACCTCATGCTAGACTTGCCGAATTTTAAAGATTTATTTATCTTTTATTACTTTTAAAATTATGTGTCTGTGCATGTGATGCAGGTGCCGTGAGACCCAGAGACTTCTGATCCTCCCTGTTCTTGAACTTACTGGTGTCTGTTAGCCACCTAATGTGAGTGCTTGGGCCTGAACTTGGGTCCTCTGCAAGAGCAGAAAGCCCTCTTAACTGCTAAGCCATCTCTCCAACCCCAAACTATTGATTTTTATACTGTGTGCTTAACAATACCTTCCCAATTATATATTCCCAAGATGGTGTATGTACAGTCAAGTTGATATTAACTAGAAAATGATTCATTCTAGTGAATTAGAGAACTACTAAGAAAAAGAGTTATGGGGCTTGTTTGAGAGTTAAAACCCATTTCGTTCAGTCCTCTAAGATATGGAAGGACCAGCTATGGTGGGTGAGCCTGGGTCAACTTTCTCTGTGCGCTCAAAATATGTTATCGGTGTCTAAGGTCTGCCTTCGGTGGGTGACTAAAGTGAAACAAAGCATTCTATGTTTAAGTCACTCAGGATAGCCTATGCTGCAATAACAAACAAGCCGCTCCCCCAGAGAAAGAACCAGGGCCGCCCTGTGAGTAGCAATGCCATCTGTAAAGGTTCCCATGAGCTGTTCAGAACAGAAGCTCTTAGAACTGGGCAGGTGGGGAAGAGCTAAGCAGAGCCCTCCCCTAGAGTCGGTGACCGTCCAGGGGAGCCTAGTGTGCTTCGCCCACAGGACGGTACTGGGAAACCACTTGCTCTGAGCACTCTTCCTCCTCAACCCTAGCCTGAGTATAAAGACACTGTATGGTTTCCCGAGGCTGCTGAAACAGAACACCTAGAACTTGCTGGTTTCAAACAGCAGAAATTTACTTCCTTATTTGACAGCCAGAGGTCCCAGAGTCAGGTACCTGAGGGTTGGTTCTTTCTGAGGACTCCAAGGGAAACCCCTCCCTGCCTTGTGTGTAACTTCTGGAAAGGCCCCCATTTCTGTGTGTCTCGATTTTGTCTATGCTAAGGGCAGTTGCCACCAGTCTTTAAGACCTGCCTGGGTAATCCACAATGATCTCGTCTTAAGATCCTTGACCTAATTACATTCTCAAACACCTTCCTCCCCCCCCCCCCCCAAATAAGAGCATACTAGCATAATTCATACTAGTGAATTATCATTCACTCAGGACAGGCACTCTGTTACTCTCAGCTGAGTTTTCCACCTAACAGCACTGGACAGCCACGAGCAGTCTTTGAGAGCCAGGGACCACAAGGGGTCAGCCAAGCCTCACTTTTCTGATGCTCTATCCCTTCGCCATCTAAGAGGCCCTATGAGGTTGGGAAATCTGGTTTCACTGTCCTGGGTCAACCAAGGCACCTGCTGGGCTGAAATTATGATCAGAAGAGCCAATTTTTTTCCATCCCCCATTATTCTACAAAAATTAGAGGACTGGTCTGTGAAGAGCACGTGTTCTCCAGTTGTATATATGTGTAGCTCAGTCAGTCCAGGGAGGGACCTTGCTAACAGTTCAACAGCCTCAGATATATCTAAGGTTCAGATGGCATTCCCCACCGAAGCTGTCAGGCCATGGGTCTGAAAACCATGGTTGGAGAATTCCAGGAAGACGTTTGTACATAATCTAAGAGCAGCAGGTTGGGGTCACTCATGAGTACTTATTTTCATAACCTGTTACTATAGATAGTTCACAAAACGGGGCACCTCGAGGCCACTGGACACATCTTGAATGGTAAAGGGGTCTCCTCAACAATTACTTTCTGATTAATTAACTCCTCTACATCCCGCCACCACCCCCCCCCAAAAAAAAAACATTCCAAGCCTTCTGTGAGATGTCATACTTTGATCTTGCTTGGGTTTTGAGACCATGGGAAAAGATGCTGTGTTTTCTGTGTGTGATTTACAATCCAGGACCAAGGTCCTCCTCATCCCCTGACACCCCTAAAGCCAGACCTGCAGTTTCTTTATGGTGTGACCACAGCAAGCCAAGTGGAGGGATATCTGAAAGAAAAGACTTGTCCTGGGAAAACTCACAGCAGAGGGCAGGATTGCACAGCAGAGGAGGGTGTAGCTAGCTCTCCTGCCAACTGAGCGCCAAGGCCTCAGGCGATCAGCTGTGTAGTCATCTCATGGCACTTAGTGTGACTTCAGTTCAGTTCATGGCTGTTTGGAGGTTACAGTGTTTAATTGTTTTTGTTTTCTTTTGGTTTTTTTTTTTTTGAGGCAGGGTTTCTCTGTGTAGTCCTGGCTGTCCTGGAACTTGCCTTATAACCCAGGCTGGCCTTGAACTCAGAGATCCATCTGCCTTTGCCTCCCAAGTGCTGGGACAAAGGCCTCATGAGCCACCACTGCCCGGCAGTTTAACTGTTTTGTTTTTGTTTTTTAGTTTAAGGTTTTAAGCAGGGCATTTCCCCTTCCTAACTGCAGAATACCTGAGGGTGGGAACCTTGCTAGGGTCCCCTCTGCTGCTTGCCTGGTGCCTGACATATGGCTACCTTGAGCTGATCTCTGACAAATAAATATTCTCAGAATTCAGACTGGGTGGTGCATGGGTCTGGCCTTCAGAGAGAAGAGTGTTTCAAGTGCAGGGCCTCTTCCCCTCTGGCAGAGAAGACCCTCGGTTAAAATTTCCTTTTGACTGGGGACGCCCTCCCCATCTTCTTGTGCCTCTTTTCTATTTCTTTTCATTGTGTTTTACTTTTAAATCACATTATTTATGTATGTGCTTATTGTGTATGCTGCGTGTGTGTCACAAGGCACACATGTGGAGATCACGGGACCACTTGCACCAGCAGGTTTAAAGAGGGCACCATGACGAACTGTTGTGGAGGACTCCAGACTCACACCCTGCTCTAACCAAGAGCTTGCACCTGTGTAATTGACAGAGAACAGTGGTTCATGTTTTACAGCCCTGGGGGCCTAGGAGTCCCAAGGCAGAGCCCAGGAGAGGCCTGTATCTCGTGAGGGCTTTCCTGCTGCCCGCCCTTAGGCTGGGAGGCAGAATGACAGGACAGTGTGTGTGTCGGAGGGAGAGACAGGGCGCCGTCACCTTTTTGTCGGGAGTGCATTGCCACTAACTTCTCCCGTGATCGCAGCATGAATTTACTTATGAGGGCAAAGCCCTCGTGACCAAGCCACCTTGTGAAGGCCTCAGCTCTCCGTACGGCTGTCCTGGTGCTTAATTCTAACCACTCAGGCTTTGGGGGACACATTTAATCCCCAGTATATGTGATTCCCCAATGGGAAATTTTGACCCTATAAGGTGGAAACATGTCAGAAAGGTCATCTCTGAAACATGTCAGAAAGGTGAGTAGGGTCAGAGAAGGAAGGCAAGAGCAGCCCCCCTAGTCCAGGACACTATTGAGGTTTAGGGGCCTTGGCCAAAGCCTTGTGGCAGAGCAGCAGAGCTTACAGAGGGTGGTGGGAACACAGGGTGAGGAAACGATCGAATGCCCAGCCAGGGCAGAGGACTGGAGTAGGCCTGCAGGAGTTGTGGGGGTGGCTGGGGAGGCTACGCCTTATCCTGAGAGCTGTGGGAGGGGAGGCCATTGATGTGCAAGCACTGGTGTGAGCAATAGCAAGCAGACATGAGACCAGACACACATTTTGAGAAAGGGTCACACAGGAATGCATGGACGCTGGACGCGAGTGGACAGCTGTGGACAGCTGTGTCTGCATGCGGAGTACTTTTCAGTGAGCAAGGCAAGCCAAAAAACCCGCTTTTACAGAGCTAAATATTTGGTGAGAAGGCAGAAGAGTAAGTGCCTCAGGAAAACCAGTGTGCGGCAAAGCATTCTGTGCAACTGACAAACAGAAATGAGTGGGATTTCAGCGATTGAGTGTGTGGATCCCCGGGGGAGAAAATGGTGGAGGGCCAGGTTGCGGGCACGATGTGGGACAGAGGTCAAGGTCAACTCCTGGGGTTCAGATTTGGACAGCCAAGGAGTGTTTTGGTTTTTTTTTATTTTTTTTTAAGACAGGGTTTCTCTGTGTAGCCTTGGCTGTCCTGGAACTCACACTGTAGACCAGGCTGGCCTTGAACTCAGAGATCCACCTGCCTCTGCCTCCTGAGTGCTGGGATTAAAGGCATGCACCACTATGGCTAAGCCAAGGAGTGATTTTAAAATAAAAATATAGTGGTTGAGACACGGCTCCAGGCCTTCCAAGTTTGTAGTGGTTTGAGCTCTGTTGTCAGCTTCTGGGGGTGTGGCTTGTAATCCAGTCCCCGCTTCCACTTTGGACTTTTGCTTGGGAAAGACTCAGGCAGGATGAGTCCCAGCCCTTCCTCTGCCACCCCCCAAACATGTGTTTCCTTGTATCTGTGCAGGACCCACGCTGTGGCAGGCTCGACTCCCCTACTCTTCAGCCAAGCTCTCCCTGCGCACTTCGATATGAGGTGTTGGCTGCTGCTGGCTGCTCCTCCGTGGAGCCCAAGCCCATTGCCACATCTGCTGTTAAGTGCTATTCCTGAAGCATCCTCTTCCGCACCTTTCTTGCTGGAGACTGGGAAATAGGTGCTTGTAGTTAGTTTCCTGAAGCGGTTCCCTGACTTTAGGAGCCAAATTTCTGAGAGTCAGAATGGGCAGTCCTAGGCCCGCAGGGATGTCCTTTGTTTTCTGGTTGCCCCTAGGAGTTGACTGACTTTGACCTTTGAGTGTGAATTGTCCCTGCAGCTGCCTCACTTCAGGAGGGCTGAGGGCTTCCCGTCAGGCTCCTCTTGGGCAAGCGCCTGGTGGATGGACAAAGGCAGCAGAGGACACAAGGCTGAAATTAACATGTATCAAATGCTTCCAGGGCTCATCCCATTTAAGCCTCGGAACAACTATGTGAGGTCAGTGCAGTGGGATCAGGTTTCTCATTTTAGAGATGATGTCATGAGGCTTGGAGAGCTTGGGTGTATCATACAAGGTCATGGAGCCAGCCAAGTACACGGCTGGATTCTCACCCAGGCCAGCCTCGGCCCTGACCGAGGTAGTCACATGACAGGGAACCCTGGGCTTTGGACTCAGCCCTGACTTCATGCTGTAGTTTGGACTAGGTCCACGCATTCACTCATCGATTCGCTGAGTATTGATCAAGCCTCCCGTGAATGCTGGATAGCACAGAGCAGTGATGTCATCTCGGAAGAGCTCATGGACTGGCTGCCGGGACAGACTTGGGAGCACAGCATCCGTGTGGTACAGGGACAAAGGAAGAGGGGACGATTCTCATCGGCTGTCGGGGTGGGAAGGGATGTGCCCTTTGTGAAGGAGAAAGGCTCTCTGAGGCTGCCCAGGCACGAAGTGGAAAGAGCAGACGCATGGGGCCGACCATACCTACAATGCTTGGGACGTCAGCAGTCTGTCAATGAGAGGAGAATTCCACATTGCAGGACTGTGGACCTCCACCTTCCGGGCTCCACCCTCGACCCTCTGAAGCAGATGCTGCTTGGCTCTTGAGCTAGCAATTGTGCTTGAAGACAGAGTGCTCAATTCTGTGAGACAAACGCTTTTTTTTTTCCATTCTGCACCCACCCCTCACTTCCTTCGCTCTTCCTTCTGCTAATCATACTTAACACACACACACAAGCACACACACACACACACACACACACCTCACTATGAGGCCAAGGATGACCTTGATCTTTAGGTTCTCCTGCCTCCAACCTCCCAAGTGCTGAAATTACTGGTGTGCACCACCACACCTACATGATTTGGTGTGCAGGGTTGAACACAGGGCTTTGCACATGCTAGGCAAATACTCTAACAACCGGGCCATGTCTCAGCCTTTTCTGCTTTTGACATAGGCTCTCACTGTGTAACCCAGACTGGCCTCTCATTTATGGGCACCCAGACTGCCGGGGTTTCAGATGTGCTACCCCAGCTTGCTTCTTCCTGTTGGCTTTAAACCACTCCCGCTCCATTTCCCATGAAACAACCCTGAGAGAAAACACATGAAGCCATTGCTTATCACTTTCCTCTCTCCCCGGGGCTCCTCTGGGAAATGAGGAGACAGAAATACACAGTTGAGTGTTGAGTGTTGAGCGTGTTTGCCGGGAGGTCATGCTCGGTCTGGAAGGATGATTTAGGCCCAGCCCTTCCCCTTCAGGAACTCTGTAGTGTATACCTCATTGCAGTCACCATGGGATGTGCTCATGATTGATACTGACAGAATGCCTGGGATTGCAGGGAGCAAGCTAGACCTGGCCTTAAAAAAGGATTCACGGGGACGGGGGGGGGGGGTGTGGGGGAGGTAAGAGGTGACATTGAGCCTGTTGTTGAAAAGTGAGTGAGAGTTTTCCTTTATAGAAAAAGCAAGGGGAGGGCAACATGAACAAAGCCCCGAGTCAAGAAAGCCCAGGCTAGGCCTGGGAGAGAATGACCGTTACACTCCAAGCTCCTAATATGAGGGGTAAGTCTCACCCTTCAGGCCAGACAGTGGGTGAGTCTTCATGAGCCTTGGGAACTGCACTGGGATTTTCCCACTGTCTCTTCCAGGAACTGTGATGATCATACTCACACTGAGAAACTCACCCCTCAGCAGGAAGATAGATTGCAGAGGGTGTTGAACGGAAGGAAGAGGGACCCTGGGAAGTCGCTGCAATTGTTGCAGTAAAAAATGGCAAGATGAAAGCACATATTCAAGAGTGATTTGTAAAACATGATGCACAGGAGACAAAGAGTGGGGGAATGATGGGTGCTCGGATGGCGTCTGCAGGATGACCATCTGGGAGGAGCTGCGACACACTGAGGGGAGGGTAGACGGATCATCGGAGGATGTGCAGACCTGACTGGGAGAGGGTCAAGAAGGGGCTTGATGGAGGTGGCACAGCCTAAGGAACCCAAATTAGGAGAGCAACGGCATCCGGAAGAACAATGGCAGTTGAGTGGCAGGGTTAGAGTCTATTGCACAGGCAGTGAATACGATGGCTTCTTGAAGAGGTGGGGAGCTGAGCAAAGGAGAAGGCTGCAAAAAGTCAGTGGAGTCAGGAGGAAGGCCATGGGCCAAGCATCCTATTTCCTTGCCTCATATCTCCCTTAAATGCCAGGAGGGACAATGGCTTCTCTCTGGCTACAGTAGAGAGTTCAAGACGGGGAAAGATGGGATCGGCTCTTTTTTCCCTTTCTTCCCGTTTTCCTTCCTTCTTCCATTCTCTCCTCCTACCCTCTCTTTCTTTCTTTTTCATAATAAGCCCAGACTGGCTTTGAACTCCTCATCTTCCTGTCTCCACCTCCCAAGTGCTGAGATGACAGGCATGCACTGTGACACCTGGCCCTCTTTCTCTCTTCGTGCCCCAGCCATGAAGCGAACTACTTCCTGTATGCTGTGCTCCCCCCATGACGTACTATGCCACCATTCATCCAGCAGAATGGGGCAAAATGACCATAGACTGAAACCTTCAACACTATGAGCCAAACCAGCCCCTTTTTCTTTTTAAATTGATTATCCCAAGCATTTGTTTCAGCAACAGAAAGCTGGAGTTCTTTTTCTCCTTGAACAAGGGCTGTCTTCTGCCTTCAGACATGGGAGCTCCTGGTTTCTGTGCCTGTGCCTCTGGCTAGTGCCCCACTTGCTCAGCTTCTCTGGCTTCATTCTGACATGACTTATACCATCTGATCCCCATCGTCTGGATCACAAAGAGCCGGCTGGGGAATTCCAGATCTCTGTAACCACCCACACCAATTCTCAATATCAGTCTCCCTGCAGACCTCTGGCTCCTGTTA